>NC_044322.1:122550479-123900825 GCF_007399415.2 Gopherus evgoodei
AGAGATCCAGAGGTATAAAGGTGATTGAATTGTATTAACTTTGATGCTGCACAAACCAATAATCCTCATTCCAGGGATAATACATTGACTGGGACACAGTTGGATGAGGAGTAAAACAGGAGAGGTGATCAGAATATACCTAACCAAGAGCTACTGAAATAAGTTTCAATTCTTTCAGTTTTAACTGACTCTCAGAATGTAATGCACTTGAGACTTTTCACAGCACTGACAGCAATTTATTATCTCAGTGCAAAGACAGACAGCACTAAGGTGGATCCTATTGATAGGAGTTCTTGAAGAGATAGAGATAGAGTAATGGCATTTAGATTATTTGCTACTTTTAAAATGAAAAGGAGAAAGGAGGACCTAAAATGCAGATAAAACACCTTTATTTCTGATCATTGGATTAGACCGAGGCGTGTGTTATGGGAACTGGCAAAGTTAAAGAATATGGTACCTCAGAGACCAGGTCTTAGACTTCGATTTACAAAGTTTCTTACATCTCTAGGTCTTCGATGTCTGCACCAGTGCTGAAAGTTTTTGTTATCAATTGTAACAATGCAGAAACTTCTCAACAGAAAAACACAGTACAAGAAATACCTTATCTGAACCCCTCAAAATTAAATTCCTATGTGAAAAAGAAAAGCATAGCAATCAGGAAAAATTATAAAATGCTAAAGTTGATAAGCAGCTCTCAAGTTTGATTGACAGCTGAAAGAAATTGAACTGAGATGAGGCGCTGCATACAGATACTTATTTTTAAGGGACAGTGTCAATTTATACTCTTTGAAATTCAAGACTAGGCCAAGGGCACAAGAGTTGACACACAAAAGTCTCAGAAGTAAGGATTGTGCACAACATCAGCAGAGGAAAATTATTTGCATCTTCTTGGTATTCCATCACAGCTGCTACTCAAGCTGCACAGAGTGTTTCGATAATTGGGCTGAATTCAAGGGCTTGTTCAGCTCCAAAACTTTCTCCCATCAACCCCTGCTTATTCTTTAAATCTTTGAGAAGAGGACAGGCAATTCAACACTCAGCCCCACTGGCTAGTTTCCTTTGCTATCTTCTTCATACTTTGCATAAAGTCTGATGCTCCAAGCTCCCTTTGACACTGTGGACACTTTTCAGGACTGGGTGTGCAGCAGCCATACCAAGTAATATGAGAAATAACAAGCAAGATTAAATTTAGCAAGATTTGCCCAACAGTCAACTGACATCTTTGAATTTCTTAGGAAGAAAAGTACTACCTCCTCCCTGGAGATATAAGCGGAAGGAAAATGGGTGTGGAGGAATTGCAGGCAACAAAACTCTATGTTAGGGTGTAATCTAAGAACATCCCAATGCCAGAGAAAAAGGACTCCCTGAGATCTAGTATAGATTATCAGCTGGCCTGATCAGTTCAGTGTATTCATTAATGTCATAAACTTGATCTGATGTGTGTCAGGTAAGGCCGTGGTCCTGGACCCACTGTGGGGCCACAAGCTGGTTTCAGATGGTATGCCAAGCAGGGCTGGTATTAGACTTGCTGGGGCCCAGGGCAGAAAGACAAAGTCCCACTGCATGGGGCTGAAGCCCATGGCCCTGAGCCTGCCACCTAGGGCTGTTGCTGAAGTCTGAGCAACTTAGCTTTGCAGGACCCATAGGGTGAGGGTCCCCGGGAAACTGCCCTGATCACCTGCTCCCCAACCCTGGCCCTGGCTTTTATATGCAGAAAAACAGTTGTTGTGGCACAGGTGGGCCATGTAGTTTTAAATAGCATTTTGTAGGGGGGAGCTCAGAAAGAAAAAGGTTGAGAACCCCTGAGGTAAGGTATCATTGAAAAAGTAATAACACACTGATTATTAATATTCTTGTGTGTTGTATGTATGGTAAAAACCCATGGGATCACACAAATGTAGCATGTGTGGGACTAAAATGTGTTTACCAGACAAGTCTGTGGAGTGAGTAAACAGGTTTCTCCCAGACAAAGGATGAGTTGACACTTCCAGATAGGTGTCATTGGAGTCTATTGGCAATCACATGTCAAGTGGCCATTCATTTGCATTGGAGGGGACAGGAACAGATCAATTTGCATTATAGCAAATACCCATGGAGGAAGAAAGCAGCATGGGGCTTCCCTTCACCACCAGACTCCCAGTCTCCTTCCTCACAGCTTGAATGAACTTCATTTTGTGGGTAACCTCCAGAAGAATACATTTTAAAAGTTCACTGGACTGTGAAAGAGAGGGACAATGAACCCCACGTTATCTTTTACCTAAGATGACAAAGGAAACTTGTGAAGAGATCCTGGCCAAAGAGACGGGTGGTCAGTCATCTTGCTGGAAGAAGTGTGTGGTAGAATCTTTACCTGATACCTAGACAACAGCTTGTTACAGTGGTAGCATTAGAAAACATTTTGAGTTATTTGTTTGTAACCCGTTTCAGTCTTTATTCCTTCTACTTGATTTCACTTAAAATCTATGTCATTGTAACTAAATAAACTTGTTTTACTTTTAGTCTAAAGCACCCAGTGCTGTGTTTGAACTGAAGTGACTTTGTTTACTTCAGTTACACTCATAAGCTGTGCATTTGCCTCTTTAGAGGAGGCAAACCAAGTTTAGTATTCCTCTGAATGTTCCAGGAAAGGGCTGGACAATGCAGGCACACGGTTTGGGGAAAAATTGGGACTGGGGGTATATTGAGGTCATTTCACAGGTATAATCAAAGCTAATTGAAACTAGGGAATGACTGTGTTGCTACAGTAGACAAACTGCTGATGTCAGAGTGCTAGATGAAGGTTGCACAGCATACAGACAGAGAGTGCATGCTTGTTGCTGACTGTGAGCAGTCCAGGCTCCCACAGGGAGCCGCAGCAACAGAGCACTTAAAGCACTTAGGACCACAGGTCAAGTGATAACAATCTTTCATTGGTCTGGATTTCACCTCAGAACACAACACAGGGGTAATGCATTGTTGCACTGCCCCTGGAGCAACCCAAGAAGGGGATTGTGATATAGGGAGTTACAATCTCCCACTAAATCCCTCTGCTGCTCTGTGGAGGGAATATGTTGCACTAGGAGTTTACTCACTGCAACCCAAGATGGTAGCATAGCTGTACCTATGGGTGCAAAAGTGGGTAGTTTCAAGGCTCCACCCACTCCCTATCACCTCCCCATCCCTCTGCATGGGAAGGGGATGTAGCATCCCTATGGAGCCTGTATCCTCTACGAGTCACATACCTTGCACATCACATCCCCCTACTCCCCTGCACTTCTATATAGCCAGAGCCATCATTCAGCCCTATATAGACCACTTACTCATCTAAATAATTATATGGGCATACAAGTCAGTGAAAATTATCTTCTAACTTTTTATTATTATATTCTGAACACAATTTAAATGGTTAATGTGTCTACTGCACACTGCAAAGTTTCCATGCATTGTCATAAAGATTATTCTCACACAATTGGCTCAAATAGCTTTGACTTGAACAATAGAGATTAGAAATAATTTTCATCTAGGAGGTTTCAGTGTGTCAGACAAATGCTATGTGGTGCTGAAATACCCTTTACTTGGGGCCTTACTGATTCTGTGAAATAGGCCAACCTTCCCAGATGGCAAAGGCATCCTTAAGCTTTGTTTTAGGGTGATTACAGCCTACAGGTTCTGTTGTCTGAGACTCCAAACTGAAAGCAGATGGGCATCTCTTCTTGTATTTAAGCACAAATTTCTACAAATGTCTATTTCATACTGAGATACAGGAACACACTATTTTCCTGAAATAATATATCACTATCTTCATGTATCTGGCATGTTTTCTTCTGACTGCTTATGAGGTGTGAAATTTACTTCTTTGCACATAAAACTTTGAGAACAAGTCTTCAGTTTTAAGGCAGAAAGAGAAAATTATACTTAAATACAACAATCCAGGACTTAAGCCTTGGACCAGTGCCAAAAGAGCACTGCTGGCCTGGGTATTGTTTTATGGTCTAACATCTTCTGAATGACCAAGAGCAGAAATAATTGCAAGATATCACTGAAAATGTATAGTTTGGTTTTTTTCTTGCATAAGGAGCAACCAAATACTATGCTTTCACTAAGAATGGCCTTTATTTTATATTTCAAGAGCAACAAGAAACAACCAAAATAAAGTCTCCATGGCCATGCCTAAGAGGCCGTGATTAAACAAGTGTCATTTAACACATTTTAACCACTAGTGTGACCCTGTTTAATACCTTTAATGGACCTAAGATTGACTACAACCAGCTAGTACATTTTCAAGGTTAACAACTATGTCTACACATTTAACCCCGTCTACAAGATACATTAGCTACATGGACTGCAGAAGGTAACATTCATTTTCTGTTGCTAGCAATTCACATGATATTGGACCTAACACACACAGTTCTGAATACCATCTTACTTTCCTCTACTTCCCTCTCTGTAACCGGTACTTCATCCTGGTCTAATTTTAACAGTCACTAACTCAATAACTGCTAAGTATCAGAGGGGTAGCCGTGTTAGTCTGAATCTGTAAAAGCAGCAAAGAATCCTGTGGCACCTTATAGACTAACAGATGTTTTGGAGCATGAGCTTTCGTGGGTGAATACCCACTTCGTCAGATGCATTCTTTGCTCAATAACTGCTAGTGTTTGAAGAACCAGTGCCACCTGCCATAAGACAGCATGGAATCCCCTCTTTGTTATAGTGTTAACAATTAATCTCTACATGACCATAAATTCTGGAAAAAATATTGACTACTAAAACAGGCTTGACTTGAATTGCAAAATGAAAGTTAATAACCAGAATAATCTGATTTTTTTGCTGTGTCATTGAATATTAACAACATAAAATTACTTCAAAACCTAAAAAAGGCTGTTGCTTGTATCTCTGCTTGGATCTGTCTCCCATCTAACTCAGAGAGACTGAATTCTACTGTTCCTGGCATGAGAAGAAGTTCTTTTCCCATGTGCAAGAGGAGCGACAATGACTGAATGAATTTAAATGAAGAAAATATTTAAATTAGACAACGATGAAGATCCATAGTTTCTCCTGATGTGAGAGAAGAAATAGCTTATGAAATCATGTAGCACAGCAGGCACTCTTGCCACGGCGCCTCCTGCTGGTTATCCGGGAAATAGCTCAGTTCCAGCCTCGGCGCGCCTCCAGCTGGCCGGTGTTTTCCTACCGGTGCCTGCTTTCTCCTGATCTCCACCACTTATAGCACTTCAGGCCCCACATCCCTCCCAGACCCTGGTGCCCCTTACCTTAGGGTGCCGCCCGACAGCAGTGCCCCAACACTCTGGGTCTCCCCTCCCTAGGGAATCCCAAATCCCTAAGCCCACCTCACCTCAGTGACCCACTGCCAGTCCTCACCTAGCTCCTTCCCTCAGGTGCAAACTGCAATCTGAAGTGGCCACTCATCATCAGCAAGGGGGTTTGGACCTGCTGCTTTTTCCAGCCCCAGCTGCCTCCCTGCAGCCCTAGTACCTTCTCTGGCCTTTATCAAGGCCTCAGCCTGGGGACTCACCAGGCCAGAGCTCCTCAGCTCTCCCTGCCCTTCCCCAGCCCTACTCTGCCTCAGGTACTCTGCTTGCTCTGTGGGGCAGCCTAGTCCTCTCAAATAGAGCTAGAGTGTTCTTTCACTCCCTC
This sequence comes from Gopherus evgoodei, assembly GCF_007399415.2. Classification (NCBI taxonomy): domain Eukaryota; kingdom Metazoa; phylum Chordata; order Testudines; family Testudinidae; genus Gopherus; species Gopherus evgoodei. Next base: position 122,556,114 of record NC_044322.1, read on the forward strand.
AGCCTGCCCTTTTATCAGGGTCAGCTGGACTCTAATTGTTTGTGGCCACACCTGTGGCTGTTTACCCAACCAGCTTCCCTTGGCTGCTTTTAATCCCTTCCTAACGGGGTGCACAGTGACCACCCCACTACACATCAGCACGGAACAGCATGGCGTTCACACAATCACTCAGATTTTTGAGAGGAAACCACTGCAAAGGTGCAAATAAGGGAAAGATCCTAATTTTTATAAAGCAATTGGAAGTTTTATACTACTACTACTATACAATAACTCAGCAGAAACATTCCTCTGAATTAGGTGGCCACCTTAATTTATAGTCTACTCTTTTACAATCTGTTGCTTGAAATACTTTTACCGTCTAATACAAAGTATTTTCTTTGAGCTTCAGTCATAAATGCTGCAGGTTTACAAGTAAATTTTATTCATAGACCACAGATGCTAACTTTATCGTAACCTATAATCAATGAATAATGAATCACAGGAAGTGATATCTTTTTAATCCAAAGAATGACAGTTTCATGATGACCCTACACCTGTACATTTTGTATAATAAAGTTATGCATTGTTATGAAAGTTCTATAGTCTCAATACTACTACAGTGATGAGTACACCATTCAGACAGACAGACAAACCAGATAAAATGAACTGAGTTTTTTAAAGTGTTAAAAATGTTCTGTTTTCTAGAACTAATTTAATAACGTTATCCTATTTTTGGTCACAAAACAAGAAAGATTTTCTATATGGCCCTAACAAAAGATCTCGTCATATATTTAATACATTGATAAACTCATTAGGAGACGCTGAGAATTTTTGTTGCCCAACCTTTCCTTAAGGCCTCTCTGTTACTGTTTGTGTCCTCCACTCCCACATATAACATAGGATCAGACCCTCTATTCCCTTGCTCCTTGTGTAGTCATTCACACCTGTGCAGAGTGAGTTCAAAAGGCTACCAAATCAGAATGCTAGTGTTTTATGCCCACTTTGAAATGGCTGCACAAGGCAATGGATTCAGCCCTAGGCAAGGGGAAATTTTTTGTGCTGAATCCTCTCCCTTCCATTCTTTTTCACTTTAATTCTCTCTCCTGTTAACATCATGCATCAAAGAAGCAAGTTAGTGCACAGCAAGCCAGCGTGTAAATCTATATCACTGCAGCATGCCACTCATTAACTCTCTGTGTGAACCCTGCTGCTGAGCACTAACAGTTCCCTAGTACACACTGACCTATAGCAGTATGGAAAGCACCCAAGGGTACAATTAGGGCCCAGCAGCACGGTCCACACAGACAGTTAGTGCAAAGCATGCTGGAGTACCTTGCACTGCACCCTGCTGTGCACTAACTCTTTGTACAGATATGCCCTTATTGGCATAGACAGGAATCCAACTCTCAAGTTTCTGGCCCTATGCTAATCTATTAAACTGCTCTTCTTCCTGCTAAATCCACAAACTTTAAGCTACAAACACATGTGGCCCTTGTGCAGCAAATCACTTAGGCCTTGTTTACACTACGAAATTAGGTCGAACGTATAGAAGTCGCTATTTCAGAAATCGTTTTTATACAGTTGATTGTGTGTGTCCCCACAAAAAATGCTCTAAGTGCATTAAGTTGGCGGACTGCGTCCACAGTACCGAGGCTAGTGTTGACTTCCAGAGCATTGCACTGTGGGTAGCTATCCCACAGTTCCTGCAGTCTCCGCCGCCCACTGGAATTCTGGGTTGAGATCCCAATGCCTGATGGGGCAAAAACAGTGTCACGGATGACTCTGGGTCCATGTCATCAGGCCCCCCCTCCCTCACTCCTTCTGTGAAAACAACCGCAGACAATCTTTTCACGTCTTTTTTCCTGGGTTACCTGTGCAGACGCCATACCACGGCAAGGATGGAGCCCGCTCAGCTCACGGTCACCATACATCTCCTGGGTGCTGGCAGACGTGGGGACTGCATTGCTACACAGCAGCAGCTCATTGCCTTTTAGCAGCAGACGGCGCGTTACGATTGCTAGCTATTATCGTCGTACTCCTGGGTGCTCTTTTAACCGACCTTAGTGAGGACAATCAGGGGCACCTGGGCAGACATGGGAGTGACTCAGCCACATCATTCCCATCTTCTGCCGAGCACTCAGGAGATGACAATGGCTAGTAGTCCTACTGCATTGTCTTCTGACAAGCAGCCAGGAGATGATGATGGCTAGCAGTCGTAATGCAGCATCCTCTGTCGAGCACCCAGGAGTTGACAATGGCTAGCAGTTGAACTGCACCATCTGCTGCCACCTTAAAGATGTAAAAGATAAATGAGTGGATAAAAGAAAAAATAGACCCAATTTGTTTTGTATTCATTTGCTTCCTCCTCCCTCCGTGAAATCAATGGCCTGCTAAACCCAGGTTTTGAGTTTGATCCTTGAGGGGACCATTCTGTGTGACAGTTGTTTGTGTTTCTCCTTGATGCAAAGCCTCCGCCTTTGTGGACTTTAATTCCCTGTAAGCCATGTCGTCAGTCGCCCCTCCCTCCGTCAGAGCAGACAATCATTTTGCACCTTTTTTCAGACCAGACACCATAGCACTGGGATCATGAAGCCCGCTCAGATCACTGCAGCAATTATGAGCACTGTAAACACCATGCGCATTATCCTGGAGTATATGCAGAACCAGAAGCTGCAAAAGCAAAACCAGGCGCAGAGGCAACGGCAGCATGGTGATGAGAGTGATGAGGACATAGACATAGACACAGACTTCTCAGGAAGTACAGGGCCCGACAATGTGTACATTATGGTATTAATGGGACAGGTTCATGCTGTGGAATGCCAATTCTGGGCCCGGGAAACAAGCTCAGACTGGTGGGACCACATAGTGTTGCAGGTCTAGGACGATGTCCAGTGGCTGTGACACTTTCATATGCATAAGGGCAGTTTCATGGAATATTGTGACTTGCCTTCCCCTGCCCTGAAGTGGCAGAATACCAAGATGAGAGCAGCCCTCACAGTGGAGAAGGGAGTGGCGATAGCCCTGTGGAAGCTTGCAACGCCAGACAGCTACTGGTCAGTCAGGCCATTTGGAGGAGCAAATCTACTGTGGGGGCTGCTGTGATCCAAGTAGCCAATGCAATGAAAGAGCTGCTGATATCAAGGGTAGTGACTCTGGGAAATGTACAGGTCATAGTGGATGGCTTTGCTGCAATGGGATTCCCTAACTATGGTGGGGCGATAGACGGTACCCTATCCCTATCTTGGCACCAGAGAACCAAGCCAGCGAGTACATAAACCGAAAGGGGTACTTTTCAATGTTGCTGCAAGCACTGGTATATCACAAGGGACGTTTCACCAACATCAATGTGGGATGGCCAAGAAAGGTACATGACACTCGCATCTTCAGGAACTCTGTCTGTTTCAAAGCTGCAGAAGGGATTTTCTTCCCAGATCAGAAAATAACCGTTGGGATGTTGAAATGCCTATGGTTATCCTTGGGTACCCAGCTACCCCTTAATGCCATGGTTCATGAAGCCATACACAGGCAACTTGGACAGTAGTCAGGGGCTGTTCAACTATAGGCTGAGCAAGTGCAGAATGGTGGTAGAATGTGCATTTGGACATTTAAAAGCGCGCTGGCACAGTTTACTGACTCGGATAGACCTCAGCTAAACCAATATTCCCATTGTTATTACTGCTTTCTGTGCACTCCACAATAGCTGAGAGAGTAAGGGGGAAACATTTATGGCGGGGTGAGAGGTTGAGGCAATCGCCTGGCCACTGATTACGCGCAGCCAGACATCAGAGCGGTTAGCAGAGTACAGGAGGGCACAGTGCGCATCAGAGAAGCTTTGAAAACCAGTTTCATGACTGGCCAGGCTATGGTGTGAAAGTTCTGTTTGTTTCTCCTTGATGAACCCGCCCCCTCACTTTGGTTCACTCTACTTCCCTGTAAGCTAGCCACTTGCCCCTCCCTTCCCCTCCCCCCTTCAGTCACCACTTGCAGAGGCAATAAAGTCATTGTTGCTTCACATTCATGCATTCTTTATTAATTCATCACACAAATAGGGGGATAACTGCCAAGGTAGCCCAGGAGGGGTGGGAGAGGAGGGAAGGACAAGGCCACATTGCACTTTAAAACTTTAAAACTTATTGAAGGCCAGTCTTCTGTTGCTTGGACAATCCTCTGGGGTGGAGTGGCTGGGTGGCCAGAGGCCCCCCGATCGCATTCTTGGGTGTCTGGGTGAGGAGGCTATGGAACTTGGGGAGGAGGGCTGTTGGTTACACAGGGGCTGTAGCAGTGGTCTGTGCTTCTGCTGCCTTTCCTGCAGCTCAGCCATACACAGGAGCATATGAGTTTGATCTTCCATCAGCCTGAGCATCGACTCTTGCCTTCTGTCAGCAAGCTGATGCCACCTATCATCTTCAGCCCACTACTTACTCTCTTCAGCCCACCACCTCTCCTCACATTTATATTGTGTTTTCCTGCACTCTGACCTTGTCTGCCTCCATGCATTCTGCTATGCTCTGTCAGTGTGGGAGGACAGCAGGACCCAGAGATCATTTCATCCCGAGTGCGTTTTTTTTGCCTATTAATCTGTGCTAGCCTCTGCAAAGGAGAAACATTTGTAGCTGGTGGAGGAAAAGGGAGAGTGGTAGTTAAAGAGACACATTTTAGAGAACAATGGGTAGACTCTTTCACGTTAAACCTTGCTGTTCACATTACACAGCACATGTGCTTTCATTACAAGGTTGCATTCTGCCTCTTGTATTGAGGGCCTGCCAGTTTGGTGTGAGAGATCACTCACGCTTAACCCCTCCCCCCACAGCGTGGCTAACAGTGGGGAACAGCCGCAGTCAAACAGCCGAGCAGGAATGGGCACCTCCAAATGTCCCCTTAATGAAATCACCCTATTTCAACCAGGTGACCATGAATGATATCACTCTCCTGAGGATAACACAGCGAGTTAAAGAACTGATGTTGTTTGAATGCCTGCAAACACTGAGACCATACGCTGCCATGCTTTGTTATGTAATGATTCCCGACTACGTGCTACTGGCCTGGCGTGGTAAAGTGTCCTACCATGGCGGACGGAATAAGGCCGCCTTCCCCAGAAACCTTTTGCAAAGGCTTTGGGAGTACATCCAGGAGAGCTTTATGGAGATGTCCCTGGAGGATTTCCGCTCCATCCTCATACTGTACTGGCCGCGAATGCCAGGGCAAATTAATCAATGAACACACTTGCTTTTAAATCATGTGTAATATTTACAACAGTACACTCACCAGAGGTCCCTTCTCCACCTTCACGGTCCGGGAGCAGGCCTTGGATGGGTTCGGGGGTTACTGGCTCTAGGTTCAGGGTGAAACATATCTTGGCTGTTGGGGAAAATGGTTTCTCTGCTTCCTTGCTGTGAGCTATTTTCAATCTCTTCTTCATCATCAACTTCTTCGTCCCCAAAACCTGCTTCTGTGTTGCGTGATTCTCCATTGATGAGACAAAGCACAGGGTTGGGGTAGTGGTGGCTGCACCCCCTAGCATGGCATGCAGCTAATCATAGAAGTGGCATATTTGGGGTTCTGATCCGGAGCAGCCATTTGCCTCTGGTTTTTTGGTAGGCTTGCCTTAGCTCCTTAATTTTCATGTGGCACTGCTGTGCGTCCTTGTTATGGCCTCTGTCCTTCATGGCCTTTGAGACTTTTTCTAATGTTTTGGCATTTTGTTTACTGGAACGGAGTTCATCTAGCATGGATTCATCTCCCCATATGGCGAGCAGATCCCATACCTCCCGTTCGGTCCATGCTGGAGCTCCTTTGCAATCCTGGGCTCCATCATGGTCACCTCTACTGATGAGATCTGCACTCACCTGTACCTTGCCACACTGGCAAAACTGAAAATGAGAGTCAAAAGTTCACAGGCCTTTTCCTGTCTACCTGGCCAGTGCATCTGAGTTGAGAGCGCTGTCCAGAGCGGTCACAATGGAGCACTCTGGGATAGCTCCCGGAGGCTAATACCATCGAATTGCATCCACACTACCCCAAATTCTACCCGCAAGGCCAATTTCAGCACTAATCCCCTCGTCGGAGGTGGAGTAAAGAAATTGATTTAAAGAGCCCTCTAAGTCGGAAAAAAGGGATTCATCGTGTGGACGGGTCCAGGCTTAAATCGAGGTAACGCTGCTAAATTTGACCTAAAATCGTAATGTAGATGTGTCAGGCCTAAGATGTGTCATTTTAAGAATGTGAACAGCTCCATTGAAATCAACCCCAGTTCAGAATGAGCCTGTATTTTTACAGCCAAAGTGGAAAGGAGGATTCTGAGAGTTTCTTACTTTCATGCACCATTTGCACAAATATAAAATAAAAACTTAGCCATAAACATCTCAGGTTTCCTAACCAATCTCCATCTGAGAGCAAAAAGTGATGATTGCAAAGCTGTATTATTGTTACTGTTTAGACGGTATCAAGAATATGCTGGGGGTACTTGTGTAAGCTCTCTGTGAATTAGACAACAGAGGCATTAATCATTCCCTCAGAAGTGACTCAAAGGGAAATGCAAAACTGATAGAGGAATTTCATTGAAAATATCAAGGAGAAAAATTCAGAAGTCTCTACAGTGACAACACTCAGTCCATGTGTCATAAACAGATAGCTAAGGGTTAATGTCTCTTACACCTGGAAAGAAGTACCTGAAACACCTGACCAGAGGACAATCAGGAAACCAGACTTTTTCAGGTCTGGGTGGAGGGAAGTTTGTGTCTGAGTTCTTTGTCTTGTGCCTATCTCCCTCTCGGCTATGGGAAGGATTTCTCTATTTCCTGCTTTCTAATCTTCTGTTTCCCAGTTGTAAGTACAAAAGATCAGATAGTGATTTATATGTTTTTTTGTATTTTACCTGTGTGTAGTTGCTGGAGTGCTTTGAATTGTATTCTTTTTGAATAAACAAGACTTTTTCAAATCTGGGTGGAGGGAACTTTGTGTGTGAGTCCTTTGTTCTGGGATCTTCTGCCTGTACTCTCTCGGCTATGAGGAGTGAATTTTTTTATTTCCTGCTTTCTAATCTTCTGTTTCCAAGTTGTGAGTACAGAGATCATAAAAACAATAGGGGTTATTGTTTTTTTTCTTTTGTATTTACATGTCTATAGTTCTGGAGTGTTTTGAATTGTATTCTTTTTGAATAAGGCTGTTATTCAATATTCTTTTAAGCAATTGACCCTGTATTTGTCACCTTAATACAGAGAGACCATTTTAATGTACTTTTTCTTTCTTTTTATATAAAGCTTTCTTTTAAGACCTGTTGGAGTTTTTCTTTAGTGGGGAACTCCAGGGAATTGAGTCTGCAGCTCACCAGGGAATTGGTGGGAGGAAGAAGTCAGGGGGAAAGCTGTGTGTGTTAGATTTACTAGCCTGACTTTGCATTCCCTCTGGGTGAAGAGGGAAGTGCTTGTGTTTCCAGGACTGGAAATAGAGAGGGTGGACTCCCTCTGTTTAGATTCACGGAGTTTGCTTCTGTGTATCTCTCCAGGAACACCTGGAGGGGGGAAGGGAAAAGGTTTATTTCCCTTTGTTGTGAGACTCAAGGGATTTGGGTCTTGGGGTCCCCAGGGAAGGTTTTTGGGGGGACCAGAGTGCCCCAAAACACTCTAATTTTTTGGGTGGTGGCAGCTTTACCAGGTCCAAGCTGGTAACTAAGCTTGGAGGTTTTCATGCTAACCCCCATATTTTGGACGCTAAGGTCCAAATCTGGGAATAGGTTTATGATAGGAGGTCAGAGGGACTTCTTCTCAACAAAGGGAACTATAATGGGAGGTGTAGAAGAACCACATGACTCTCCGCTCCTCCCAAAATCTAAAAGCCTGAGAGCAGGGGCTCTACACACCCTCAAAGGAAGGAAAAGGCATCTGTGTTCAAGGGGAGGCTATGAATAAAGAAGTTCCAAGATCAGATGCTTGAAGCTCCTACTGCGCAGTACACCGCAGATCAGATCACTTTTCTCATTGACCTCACTTAGCCAACAAAATGAAACTTATATTCTTAATACTGGAGCTTCGGGTAGGAAGTTAAAACCTCTCAAGCCATTGTACTCTGGGTAGAGGCTAGCAGCAAGCTGAGGCCTATGCTGGGGGAAGTCGCCTGTTCTCTGTCTTCAATAACACTATACAATAATTGACAACACCTGAGGTTTGCAGTTCTGCGCCAGATCCCACACTTGACAAAGCAGTCTCACAGTTTGGCATCATCCAACAGCAGAGCTGACTGAAAATATAGTAAAGCTTCTTTTGTGAAAAGTTTCAAAAATTTCAAACATCACTTTTGTTTGTGTGGGTTTTTTTGTTTAACTTGAAATTTTGGGGGGGAAATCTTCACTAAAAACCCAAGCAATTTCAATCTCCTGCTCCCTATTTTCTCATCTGCCGCTGCCACTCTTTCCTTTCTTCCTTTTATCCATTTTGCTCCCCTGAAAAACGGGGTGGAGTGCAAAAAATACCAAAAAATGGCTGCGGGAGTCCTTTTCGGCGTTACCTCAAAAATGTGGAAGGGGACTAAAATTGTTTCTGAAATAAGGCCATTGTTCAACATATTTCTGCTTTGAAACATTTCACCTAGCTCTACCCAGTAGCACTAACAATAAAATAGCGGAAGAGAATAGGTGTATTTTGTTTCCTTATATGGATCTCTGTGGGAAGAAAAGGTCTAAACTACTGAATAAACCCACATCTGCACCTATTTTTAGGTAACACAATGGATTACAATACATACCGCCTTCCTCACTTCCTGTTTTGAAACAATAATCACATTTGGTGGATCCCCGACAGCTGTGGCAGCCCCTCCAATGTTTGTGAAGATAACTTCTGCAATCAGCACATGTCTAGGATCAAGATTAAGTACCTCACATAACCTGCGGTATACATAAGAAAATGAAATCAGCTTCATCTTTGATTAAATTGCCTCAAACCTTAAATGATTTATAAAACTTGGCACTTGTGTCGGAAATTCCAAACTGTTGAACAAAGGTTAAAATTTGACCTTTCATAATTAGTAATTAAATTTGACAATATACTGCAATGGCTACTGCATTCAAAATACATATTTTAAAAACAATATTAAAAGTAGCAAATCATTACAGCAGTTGAATTATAGTTAAAGTTACATGAGCCTTTTCATTTTAACAACCCTTCACTGTGGTATATAACTTTCTAACACATTTACCTTTCAGGCTAGAATTTACCAAGTTTGGTCTCTGCCCATACTTTTTTTTTCCCCTCCTCTTATAAGGTTGAGCTGGAGCATTTCAACATTTTTTTAGGACAAGGAGAGTAGAAAATACACTTGCCACATTATTAAAAAAAATCATGCATTTTTTTTAACTTCACTACCAGCAGAACACCTGTTTATAGGTATTAATCAATTTGTAAAGAAATAGCCCTCAGCGAGAAGTAGTGTCTCAGAACACTAGAATGAGTTTATCAAGTTATGGTCCATTAAAAATCATGCTGTGCATACACAGTACATTTTGCACAGTCTGTTCACTAAAGTCCTGATTAAGGAAAGCCCTTAAACACGTGCTTGACTTTAAGCATGTGCTAAGCCATTTCGTGCTTAAAGTTAAGCATACGTCTAAGTGCATAACTGAACAGAGATGGACTTGCATGTCCTTAAATGCTTTCCTGAATCAAAGTCTTAAGCCCCAATTCAGCAAAGCACTTAAGTACAGCAACACTGCATCTGGGAGGTGTGATTGTCAGCACAAGTGGGCAGACTCATGCCAGCTCAGCCTGAGGTAGTACTCTAAAAATAACAGGGTGGACTTTGTGACACTGGTGCCATCTCAGGCTAGCCACCCAATCCACTCAATCCTATGGGTCTAAGCTTGGGCAGCAAGCCTGAGCCACCACCCATACTGCAACACCCATGCTGTTATTTGAGCATTGTAGCTCAAACTGGACTACCACAAATCTTTTCACCTGAGCTCATAATCACACCTCACAGATTCACTGTAGACATATCTTTGATTTCAAAGGCATTTAAGCACATGCTTATGTGATTTCTTGAATAGAGATGGACTTAAGAATGTGTTCAAAGCTGTTTGTGTTTAAATGAATCACAGATTTTGAGACCATTATAATCATCTAGTCTGATGTCCTGCATATACAAGCACAGAATGTGACTGTGTCCATAAGCTACAGTATCTTTTTTAGAAAGACCTCCTATCTTGATGCAAAGACTTCAAATGACAGAGAATGGATCACATGAGATAAGTTGTTCCAATGGTGAACTAGAGGAAGAGAGGAAGGATGGGCAAGATGGTGCTAGCCTGGGACTTTGGAGACCAGGTTCAGTTCCCAGCTCTACCTCAGACTTCCCATGTAACCATCGGCAAGTGACAATCTCTGTGCCTCTGTTCTTCATATTTAAAATGGGGATAATAGTACTTCTCTCCCTCATAAGCAATCTAAGTGCCTAAGAGAGATGGAATTACCCTTAGTGTTAAAAATTTGTGCTTGGGGGACACCAAAGGGCACTGTGACCAAAGTGGATGCATGTTGCTTGAGCTCTGAAGAACTCATGGGGTATCCCAAAATATCATCCCCTAACACTTCTCCCCCTATCATCCAACCTCAAGGAATATTGTGCCTGACTAGTGAAACCCACAAGATGCCCTCTAGCTCCGCATCTTCCTCTCAAATCCAAAAAGACAGAGGAAATCTGCCTCCTCCATTCGTACAAACAAAATGGTGCCTTAGCCCGAACACAGCTGCTGGCTTGTACTATAACAGGTAGCTGCAGATACTGTTGAAATTAAATCTACAGTTTCCACCCTACAGATCAACATGACTGAGATTCAGAGTACAGGCTCTATCCAGCTTGATGGGAGAAGCTGAACACAGAACTTCTGAAGTGGAAGATGATTTCAAAGAAGAACTACCAGTAATTACAGGTTCTGAAGAACTGTAATGATATCAAGACTATTAAGACCAAGCTAATTGATCTGGAAAGCCACTCACAATTACATAACATCAGGATTGTGGGTATCTCTGAGGTAACTGAGAAAGGTAAACCCTCTGAATTTGTCCCTAAACTGCTAAATTGTTGGATCTGCCAGTAGAATTTTTGTTTTGAAATAGAATGAGCACACCAGGCCCTTGCCCCCAAACCAGCTCCAGAAGATTGGCCTAGAACATTAATTACGAAGTTCTAGAAGTTCATAAGGAGCTTATATTGCAGAAATCCAGATCAAAAAAGGAGAGAACCAGCAATTAAAATACTTCTCTTTCAAGATTATGCCCATGATGTGGTTGCAGTGAGGGCAGCTGTTAACCAAGTGAAACAATTGGCTAGGCAGATGGCCTTGAAGTAGATTATTAAATACCTGGCAATACTCCATATTAAGAATGGCAAGAAGATAGGATCATTCAGTTCCCCTCAAAAGGCAGAAAAATATCTCAGAAAATCTAAAGACTCCTTCATCACAAGAAGTGACATGTATATGAGCAATACATAAATTCCATAAGATCAGATCCTGGGATCTGATCTTATGGAATTTATGTATTGCTCGCTCAGATCTGACATGACTTTTCTAAACAAGTGGATGGGTGCTAGTTGATACTGATATGTTAGTTCTTTTTCTTTTTTTCTTTCTCATTGAGGTTGAAGGATTAAAGGGTTATCATCAATTTACTTCCAATGGCCCCTAGCTGCCTCCCCCAGCCTCCCATGCCCACTTCAGCACCCCAGACCCCACTGCCTCTCTCTCCATTGCCCCAACAGATTCCCTGAGCTCTTTTGCACACCCAGGCAGGCTAGTCCATGGGAAAGGCACATCAATGTAAAATCTATTATTTTATTAGTAACTATGTATATATCATTACTTTATTAGATGATGCTTCCTTATTTACTGAAGTATCAAGGTTTTATTGGCAAAAAGAACAGGAGTACTTGTGGCACCTTAGAGACTAAAATTTATTTAAGCATGAGCTTTCATGCACTACAGCCCACTTCTTCGGATACATAGAATGGATCATATATTGAGGAGATATATACACACACACACACACACACACAGCATGAAAAGGTGGGAGTTGTCTTACCAACTCTAAGAGGCCAATTAAGTAAGAGAAAAAAAACTTTTGAAGTGATAATCAAGATAGCCCAGTACAGACAGTTTGATAAGAAGTGTGAGAATACTAACAAGGGGAGATAGATTCAATGTTTGTAATGGCTCAGCCATTCCCAGTCCCTATTTAAGCCTAAATTGATTGTATCTAGTTTGCATATCAATTCCTGCTCAGCAGTTTCTCGTTGGAGTCTGTTTTTGAAGCTTTTCTGTTGCAAAATTGCCACCGGTAGGTCTGTCATTGGTTTTATTGGTAATATAGGTGTATCATAACTTTAGTCCCAGATTTGGACCTTAGCGTCCAAAATATGGGGGTTAGCATGAAAACCTCCAAGCTTAGTTACCAGCTTGGACCTTGGTACTGCTGCCACCACCCAAAAATTAGAGTGTTTTGGGGCACTCTGGTCCCCCTGAAAAACCTTCCCTGGGGACCCCAAGACCCAAATCCCTTGAGTCTCACAACAAAGGGAAATAATCCTTTTTCCCTTCCCCCCTCCAGGTGCTCCTAGAGAGATACACAGACACAAGCTCTGTGAATATACACAGAGTGACTCCCCCTCTCTGTTCCCAGTCCTGGAAACAAAAGCACTTTCCTCTTCACCAACAGGGAATGCAAAATCAGGCTAGCAAATCCAACACACACAGATCTCCCCCTGATTTCTTCCTCCCACCAATTTCCTGGTGAGTACAGACTCAATTTCCCTGAAATTTCCCAGTAAAGAAAACTTTAACAGGTTTAAAAAGAAAGCTTTATATAAAAAAGAAAGAAAAATGCATACAAATGGTCTCTCTGTATTAAGGTGACAAAATACAGGGCCGATTGCTTAGAAGAAATATGAATAAACAGCCTTATTCAAAAAGAATATAAATCAAAACACTCCAGCACTTATATTCATGCAAATACCAAAGAAAAGAAACCATATAACTTACTATCTGATCTCTTTGTCCTTACACTTAGAAACAGAAGATTAGAAAGCAGAAACTACTCTCCAAAGCTCAGAGAAAGCAGACAGACAGACAAAGACTTCAGACACAAACTTCCCTCCACCCAGAGTTGATCCGGTTTCCTGATTGGTCCTCTGGTCAGGTGCTTCAGGTGAAAGAGACATTAACCCTTAGCTATCTGTTTATGACAAGGTGATTACTATAGTTGTAATGTTTGGGGTCCCAGGAGCTGTGAGGATATCCAAATTTCACCTGATCCAGCCACCCCACATTGATAAATGTATATTTTAGACTGTTTAAACAGATTCTCCTTTTTTATTGTAACGTACTAACATGTATTTCTCTCTCCACTCTATTTTCCATTTTGTTTTTTCACTTATTTTATTCCGCTTTCTGCCTTCCTCCCATTACCCTCCCATGCTGGGAATTTCCTTTCCTTTCCTGTAGAATGTGTACTGGGAAGTGACAGGTACAGTGAATATGTACTGGATTATGGAACTTTTGCAGCTTAGATAAGCAAGAACTGTATGCTTCTCACAAGAATGTGCAATTCCTCATTTTTCACAATGTGACTTTATATTTTTTCTGGTATATTTTAGCAATGATGGCTTCTATAATTACATGTTTCTCCTAGAAGACAAAGCATTTGAATAACCTTATTAAAAGAAAAACTATATATTAAATGCTTTAAAAAGAGAATGTTGACATTGCTACGCTCCAAAAGACACATCTGACAGAACCTGAAGCTTGTAAACAAAATAAAGATTGGGTTGGCCTTTCAATTTCTAGTTTCTTTCATTCTAAACTAGGGGCATTGCTATACTAATATATAAAAAGTTGCATGTTAATATTCTAAGAACAAGGTTTGAGAGTAAGGGCAAATTTACTGTCCTCAAGGCTAAAATTGAGAATTCTATAATCATTTAACCAATTTCTAAAGGCCAAACCAGAATAATCCCAATTTTTTTCATAAACTTTTTATAAATTTAAATGACATGGGTCACCATCCTATTATTGTTGCTGGAGACATTAACAAAACTCTAGATCCAGTCTTTGTTAAATCTTCTACATCTACATACAAAAACATGAATACTCATGAGGTACTTCATATATACATGGCTGATTTAGGCTTATAAAATGTGGATAGATTGGCCATAGGCTTACTCAGAGCTTTTTTTTCTGCAGTTCATTCAACATATTCAGGATTGGGCTATTTTTTGTGTCACAAGATTCGATCAATTCTGTCACTGACTGTGGCATTGGTACTATTGTTATACCTTACTATGTTCTTATACATATATCTTTTAGGCCCTCAGGGTATGCCCCTCCAACTAAAATGTGGAAATTACATACACCTCTGCTGTTCTATACATCATTTGTTAATTCTATCCAGCAGGAGTTAGAACTCTTTTTTAAAAAATGCTCCCACTACTTCATCAGCTGTCACACCTTGGGAAGCCTTTAGGCAACTGGTAACTGCTAATAGTTGAGGGGGACCCCCCCTCACCATCACAGCCACAGTCAACTTCCAGGTGACTGCCAAGATACCCTTCAGCAACACCCTCTTGACCACGGCGCTCTGACCATGGCACTCTGGGCAGTCACCCACCCTTAAGTCTAGCCCTGCCAGGTTCTGCCTTGGGGGAAATGGTGCCCTGGGTGAACTTGTATTTTGGTGTCCTGGACCCTGTTGCCTCCCCCAGCTTCTCACCCATCACTCCTGCATCCCAACGCCTCCCCTGGACCCCCCAATCATCCCTGGCCCCCCACTACCCTCCCCACCCACCCCCATCACTCCTGGCCTTTGTTGCCTCTTCCCAGCCTCCCAGTCCATTTCAGCTCCCCAGACCCCACTGCCTCTCTCTCCATTGCCCCAAGTGATTCCCTGAGCTCTTTTGCACACCCCAGGCAGGCTAGTCCAGACACATATTCAAGCAGATAACTGCAGCTGCCAGCAAGGAAGGAATGAGACTCAGCAGGCTTTCCTGCACCCTCTCAGGTGGAGATCTGCACTGCCAGCCCAGTCTTATTTCCCTGCTCTGGGCACCACCTCTGCCCAGTGGGAGCACTCGTTGCTGGTGCCTTTCCCAGGCACGTCCCTTCAGCCGTGCGCAGCTTGGCAGAAATCTGGGGGGGGGGCACATGACCCAATGTGCCCCCCACACACACACATATCACTTGTGCTTTAAAGCCTTCATCAGAGGCTCTATCATCTCTCGTGCCATCTTTAAAATAAAATGGACAGAACACAGTTTATACTCTGGTGAAGGAAATTAAGGCCTTGGCTATACACTATGCTTCCTGCCTCCTCCCCAGAGAAACTCAGAATCTTCATCAACCTAAGATATGAAATCAACAAGCTTCTGTCCCAACAGGCTGAGTTTGCCTTAGTCTGTCTGAAGCAAAGCTACTGGGAATCTGTTGAGAGAGATGGCAAGCTGCTGCATGCAGATTAAGCAAAAGACTAACAGAAATAAGATTGCTGCTGTTCACAATAGTTGTAACAAATTATATACAGTACATTCCGATATTAATAAACAATGTAAACAGTTTTATTTAAAACTATTTTTAGCTGAAGAGTAAAATACGCTAGGTAACTGTTTATTGGATCGTCTCTGCCACTGCTCTCTAACTCGCAGAAGGGACTATTAGATGCTCCTTTAGAAATCATGGAACTGACTCAAGCTACAAAAGAAATGAAGGTTGGAAAGACTCCTGGTGCAGATCAGATCTCGACTGAATTTCAAAAAAAGTGCTCTGAAACTTTAATACCTATATTTTTGAACATGTTCAGTGAGGCCAAGAAAGAGCAAACTCTTCTGCCTACTCTAAGAGAAGCTGTAATTTTGGTTATTCCTAAACCTGGGAAAGACCTTGAACTATGTAGTAATTACAGGCCAATTTCTTTAATCAATTGTGATACTCAGATCTTAATTAAAGCTCTTGCTATGCTATTGGACAAAGTTCCCTCACACACGAATCAGGTGGGCTTCCTTCTTAATAGAGCTCAGATAATTTGCACCAACTGATTGATATTATTGTCACTTTGAGAGATTCTGAGGAACCCTTAGCTGTCATTTCTTCAAATGCCAAAAAGGCTTTTGACCACATAGCCTGTGATTATCTTTTGCTTGTGTTAGCAAAATTTGGGTTTGATAAAGAACATATTGCTTGGATTAAGGTTTTATACTCTAACCCAACTTCTAGGGTAGTTGCCGATGGTATTACTCTACCCCATTTCCATTTCAGAGAGGTCTGAGGCAAGGGTGCCCCCTTTCACTTCTTCTGTTTGATTTAGCTCTAGAAACTTTGACTGCTGCCATCAGAGTAAATCAACATATTCATAGTATCAGGGTGGTCCAAACCGAGCACAAAATTATTCTCTATGCAGATGATGTATTTATATCTAAGCCCAAGGTTACCATTCCTAACCTACTAACCACTATTAATAAAGTTGGACTCCTCTCAGGATATAAAATTAATAGGGGGTAAATCAGAAATTTTAGGAATTAACAAATATGCCCATAAAGGCCTTTTCTCAAATTAAGACTTTCAATGGCAATCCTTTTACATGAAATATTTAGGAATATTGATTCCCAAAGATATTCAGGACATCCAATAATTAAGCAATCAATTTGTAGACACCTAGAAGATAATAAGGCGATAAATAACAGACAGCATGGATTAGTTAAGAACAAATCATGTCAAACCAACCTAGTAGCTTTCTTTGACAGGGTAACAAGCCTTGTGGAGAGGGGTGAAGCAGTAAATGTGTTATATTTTGACTTTAGTAAGGCTTTTGATACTGAACAAACTTGGGAAATACAACCTAGATGTAACTACTATAAGGTGGGTGCATAACTTGTCGCAAAACCATTCCCAGAAAGTAGTTATCAGTGGTTCACAGTCAAGCTGGAAGGACAGATTGAGTGGAGTTCCGCAGGGATCAGTACACTTAAAAAGTTTGTGCATGATACCACGCTGAGAGGAGTTGGAAGTGAATGCGGAAATGACTGCCTAGGAATGAGTACTGCAGAAAAGGATCTAGGTGGTAATAGTGGATCACAAGCTAAATATGAGTGAACAGTGTAATACTGTTGCAAAAAAAAGCAATCATTCTGTGATGTATTAGCAGGAGTGTTGTACGCAAGACATGAGAAGTAATTCTTCTGCTGTACTCCGCGCTGAGTAGGCCTCAACTGGAGTATTGTGTCCATTTCTGGGTGCCACACTTCAAGAAAGATCTGGACAAATTGAAGAAAGTCCAGAGGAGAGCAAAAAAAATGATTAAAGGTCTAGAAACCATGACCTATGAGGGGAAGATTGAAAAAATTGGGTTTATTTAGTCTGGAGAAGAGAGGACTGAGAGGGGACATGATAACAATTTTCAAGTACATAAAACATTGTTAAAAGGAGGGGGAAGAAAAAATGTTCTCTTTAACCTCTGAGGATAGGACAAGAAGCAACGGGTTTAAATTGCAGCAAGGGAGGTTTAGGTTGGACATGTGGAAAAACTTCCTAGCTGTCAGCGTGCTTAAGCACTGGAATAAATTGCCTAGGGAGGTTATGCAATCTCAATCATTGGAGACTGTTGAGAGCAGGTTAGATAAACACCTGTTCAGGATGGTTTAGACCAGTGTTTCCCAAACTTGGGATGCCACTTGTGTAGGGAAAGCCCCTGTTGGGCTGGGCTGGTTTGTTTACCTGCTGCATCCACAGGTCCGGCCTATCACGGCTCCCACTGGCTGTGGTTTGCTGCCCCAGACCAATGGGAGCTGCTGGAAGTAGCACGGGCCAAGGGACATACTGGCCATCACTTCCAGCAGCTCCCATTGGCCTGGAGCAGCAAACCGTGGCCAGTGGGAGCTGTGATCAGCCAGACCTGCAGCTATGGCAGGTAAACAAACCAGCCCGTCCCACCAGGGGCTTTCCATACACAAGCAGCATCCCAAGTCTGGGAAACACTGGTTTAGACAATACTTAGTCTTGCCAGGAGTGCAGTGGACTGGACTAGATGACCTCTCGAGGTCCCTTCCAGTCCTACGATTCTATGATTCTATCCCTAAGATAAATATAGAACCAATTATTGCCCAAATGGCTAACCTTCAGTTTGTGGGGTAAAACTAATGTATGGAAAATGAATGTCCTGGAGGGTCTATTCCATAAACTTATTTTAAGATATTCAATAATGTTTTCAGAACACTTCTTTGGGGTGTTAGCATATAGGCTTGTTTGTCAGCCTGAGATTGAATGTTGGGTTTGACTTTGATACTCTTATATCTTATACTAATATCTGTGAAGAACAAAGGACAAAGATGCTGTGTGTTACATTTCCCACAACCAGATGGGGCTTTTAGTACAATGGGAAGAGATAAGGGATGAAGCTAAAAGTGCTACAGGGTATGGTGGGAGTGTAATATATGAACGCACACTTAAAGACTGCCTCAACTCTGTATCTCAAAGCAAGGTCAGGCAACCAGTCGGGAGGGGAAAGGGGGGTTTGTGGGGGGAGGTAAAACACTAAAGAGAAATGCCTGCCGCTGACCAGAACACAACCTCATTTTTTACCCCTCCCATTGGGTACAAAAGGGGTGAGATGAAGACCCCGACTCACGACCTTCCAGAATGGAACATGACCATAAGTTATAAGGGTGTGCATTGCAGGTATATTTGGGCCTGCTAAGAGAAAGGAGTGGGAATGGGGAATGGGAGTGGGAATGGGAATGGGAATGGGAGAATGGGGGACTGGGAATAGGGGAATGAGGAACAGGGACACAGGCACTGTCAGAGCTGGGAAGGGGGAGACAGGGTAAATGCTCTGCGGTGTTAGAGCTGGAAAAGAGCACTGGGAAGAGGGAGCTCCATCGCTGTGCGGAGCTAGAGGATTCTATTGGCGTATAAAACTGTAGTTTGGGGAGGGGAATAGGAAAACGTTATCAGAGTATAGAGATAAGCCTGACTGGTTTGAAGGGCTTTGGAATATGCTTGTTTGGAACTAAAGCGCAATAAACATTGCATTGCCTGCACTTCAGACTTCCGGTCTTCTGCTTTCTGTCTGCATGACAAGAACCAGTGAAGGGGCTGAAGGGAAAGCTCTCTGACATGGGGCACAGGTAAGAAACCTACACAGGCTGTGAACAAATTACAATTCCCCCTATCTCTGGGAGGATTTCATTTTACCAATTTGTTATTTATTATTTAGATTACAATAGAGCCCACGGACTCCAACAATATGGACTGCAGCCTCATTTTCTCTATCTAAGGTACTTCTATGAGCCTGCATTACTCTAGTATCTGTGTACTTCATGATCTTTAAAGAATTCATCCTTGACATCCCTGTGATGTAGGGAAGTGCTATTATCCCCATTTTACAGATGGGAAACTGAGGGATAGCGAGACTAAGTGATTTCTGTAAGGCAACAGAGGAAGGCTATGGCAGAGTAGAGAATTTACCCAAGGTCTCCCTATCTCACTTTAGTCCTAACCACTGGATCATCCTTCATCTCTAGGTCCTGTACAGACACACAGAATGTCATAGTCCCTGTCCCAAAGACAGTTTACAAACTAAAAAGACAAAGACTAACTACAGGTAAAGGAAAGATATGCAATACTTCCTTATCATCTGTATTGCATCCAAATGTGGCTGTGGTGCTGGTTGCAAAGAAAATATACAACACATGGCTGCCAACTAACAACACAACATGACCCAGCTTAATGCAGCCAGGAAGGAGAACAATGGGGAGAAAGCCTCGCTGCACCCTTATGTTAACACTTTCCGCCCCACTCTGCCTCTGCAACAGGGTCTGAGTAACCAAAACCCACTCCTAAACCCATCAGGTCAAGGAGGCAATTAAGTGGGTGGAGCCTTGGCTCCTTCTCTCCCTTATCCACCCCCATTAAAAAAAAAACATGCTGACTAGTGGAGATGAGCCAGTGTGAAGTGGGGAAATAAGCTGTATTCTATAAATGGCTACAATAAATTCATGCCCCTGTAAGCAAGATGGGAGCAGAGGAGAAATTGAGCTTCAGTCAAAATTCCTTCACAGGGCTTCTCCTGGGATTGGGTGGCAGTGCAGCTACACACTGCCCTTAGACAAAACTGGATTTATGACTCAATCTAACCATATGTTATTAAAATGTATATTTCAGAAAGAGAAAAGAACTTCTCTTGTAAAAACCAAAGTTAAAACAGATGTTATCACAATGAAAATAGTGTCCATTTAAAAGCATAAAAATATTTCAAGAGATTACTCATTTATACTGTACCTAAGACTCCAGAGGAAAAAATGTATGGTAAAAAGTTACATTGTATTATTTGAGCAATAGTGTGAGATTATGTAATTAAAGACTACATTGAAATGCAGTTGCACAAGTCATTCCTTGACTTCTGAGTGCATAACTGTACAACTTTAATGGTCCTTTACTATTTTTTCTTGATGGGGCATAGATAAACTTTGCAAAAAGAATGCTTACTGTAGTCCATAAAAGCAAAGCTGTGAAGGATAATTAAAATGTGTCAACCTGAACTATAGGATTAAACTGTTATAGTTCACTTATCCAAGATTTTCTATTTCCCATATAAACAGGTAGAACATTGCAAATCATAAAGTTTCTTGACATTCAAAATATGTTTTAAAATAAGTTATAGCTAAAGAAGGTTTATTGAATTATTTCTAAAAACAATTTACCACAAAATATGACAAGAACAGAACACCATATTTTATGCGTCACTGATAAAGTCTGAATCCTCATGGCCATGGAATCAGTAGACTTTTCTGGTAGCTTCATCTCCATGGTAACAACAGTATAAAATAGCACTGGGAAATTATAGGTAAGGACTAAGGAGAACAACAACAGGATAAAAAGAATGACCTCTAGCATGACATTTTCAGAAATATACACATACATAATAACCTTATATTTTTAGAATAACCATTAGAGTAGAAATTATTGTGATTTTGCCAGTTTAGAAGTACACCTGACAGCAATTCAAATAAAAGATTCTTTCATATGCTGATGTTACCCTGCCTTCCAGTGTTACAGAATCGTTAGTATAAAACAGAATAAATGCTACAGTAGTATTGCATGTAAACAATGTTTCAAAATATGTAGACTTTTAGGATTTCAATCCATCACCAATTACATTTTATTTAATTCCAAATATTCTACAATATAATTGGAGAAGCTTGTTTAACCATCTCATTTTTACCTACTGTTAGTGATAAAAATATTGTTTGAGTAAAAGTGATGTTATTTGTTTAAAACATAATCACACAGCAAACAAATGGAGCTTTCATTCACCAGCTGTTTCACAGCCTATAATAAATTCCACTTACAAAATAGATCTTTCCTGCTGTAAACTACATTTTAATGGGACACATATCTTCATACAATTCTATACATGTAAATATGATACAGACTGCAAGTGTTACATCACCCGATGCCCTATTTAAAACCATCTTCCCCACCCCAGTTAGTTTTTTTTAACTGAACTGGATTAGCTGGATTTACCTAGTTGAATGTAGGTTAAATTCAGGACAAAGAGTGATTTATAATCACATGAACTAAATGTAATTACATATCCCATGCAGTCTCCAGAAAGTTACTGTAACTAAAGTAACTGTTTTAATAAAAAAAATAATTAATCTAGAAATATGAAATTAATCTGGGATTGTATCCACTTCATGCAGATCAATAAGGATAGAATTCAGAGTCTTCTATTCCAAAAAGAGTTCTTCAGTACAGAATAATTGCCAGTAGTATTAGCAGGGATTATAATTTCTTTAAATCATCCATTAGGAGGTAAAATTGTACATGAATATTAGTCTATACACGAAGGAATAGGGGTTTGGGGCTGGGTTTTTTTCAAAAATTCCAGCACTCCTGTTTGTAAGAACAACGGGGGGAGGGATAGCTCAGTGGTTTGAGCATTGGCCTGCTAAACTCAGGGTTTGTGAGCTCAATCCTTGAGAGGGCCACTTAGGGATCTGGGGCAAAATCAGTACTTGATCCTGCTCGTGAAGGCAGGGGCCTGGACTTGATGACCATCCAAGGTCCCTTCCAGTTCTAGGAGACAGGTCTATCTCAAGTTATAATACTTTGCAATCTGAATGAAATGGGTTGCGCAATTTGCAATTACAATTCAAATGTGGGCACAACTCAGAGTATTTGCATCTGTACCTACTTTATTGAAGAGACAGTTAAATCTGTACTTGGATTTGTGCTCACAACTGATGCATGAAAATAAGGAAGCTGAACTCTTTAAAAGTTGTAGTTCTAGACAGTAATTACAGTCAGAGCATTTGCAGTTGTAAGGTCCATTTAAACTGCTGAACAAACATCTCAAATATGATTTTGACACACACCAACTAGCAATGGTTAGCTATAACCAACTAACGCCAAAGGCATAACATAAAATACCTTATGGTTACTGGAGTAAAGAGAAGCATTGTGGTAACGTTGTCCAAAAATGCAGAAAGAATTGCAGCAATAAGACACAGAATGATAATCATGGCCCACACTCTGCCTCTAGACAGTTGGTAAGCCTAATAAAACCAAACAAATAGCAATGGCATAAAGGCATGGAACATATCAGCTTCATTTTCAGAAATGACCAGTGAACAACTTAATAAAAGTTGGTGCAACAATGACTGGGGAAATTTTGTTATACTAGTCACTTCTTCAGGGCCTGCCATCCAAGGATCTCAGTATGATTTTCAAACATTAATTAATTTAGCTGCAAACTACTCTAGGGAAGTAGGAAAATATTTCAGTTTACAGCTAAGGAAATAGGTACAGAAAGAGTCAGTGATTTGCTAAAGGTAACACAAGGAATCTGTGGCAGAACCAAGAAGAGAATTCAGGTTTCCTGTTTTCTCTTGCTTTAACTTCAAATCCTGCATTCCTCCTTTTATAGTCATATGGAAATCTACTGCCTTGAATACAATCTGAGTAAACAAGCTTTGCAGAGGAAACTATGAATGGGATGACTGAATTTATTCTCCCAACCCATGGGCTGTGCAGCCTAAGCCACCCCACACTACCATCTATTCAGATAGAATAATAGCTGAGTCTTTGGTTCAACCCCTACACAAAGGTCTGTGGCCGTTAAATCATATATAAACATAAACCCAGTGGTCTGACCCACACCTCCTCTCTACTCTCCTCTGGACTGGACACAGACGAGTATGCATGGAGCCCAGCTCTGTTGCACACAGTGGATAGGAAGTCAATGGGACTTAGAGTGACCTGATATCTAGTGTGAAAAATTGGGACTAGGGAACGGTGGTAACAGGTGCCTATATAAGACAAAGACCCAAATATAGTGATTGTCCCTATAAAATCAGGACATCTGGTCACCCTAATCGGACTACTCACATGCTTAAAATTATTCATGTGGTTAAGTACACTACTGAACCTGGGTCTGTGGCCTTAACTTATAAAACTTGAAATGCTTCCTTAACCCTTAGCTCCTTAAAGAATTATAAATTGACCACTATACTTTGTAGTATGACAAATGTAAATTGTCCTTACATAAATGTTTTTAAATGTATGGTTTAGTCTAATAGGTTTGACTAAACAGCAGTTGTATGAGTTCAATAAATATGTAAGAGTGCTGCAGTAATATACAGTATATAAAGAATATAAATGTAAGATATCACAATAACCTACCTTTACTGCACAGTAATCAAAAAATCCAGTTTCTGAAAATATGGCCACTAAAAGCATCTACAGAAAAAGAAAGAAATAAGGATGGAATTATTCACATAAAAAATGGGAATGGTTTGGTTTGTTGCTATAACAAGGAGTCCTGCAACTGTGCCACAATTTTGGTCCTGTTTTTGGAGAGGACATCAGATGTAAATCAGGATGCCAGGTATCAGAAGTCAGATTTCTATTACTAGTATTTATGGTAAAATTTACAACTGCGCAGTCGGGCCGTGGTCTTATTTCAGGATGCAAGGGGTGCATAGACTTTGTGCAGGCCTCTCTACAGGTGTGAGCTTCATATCTAATTACTTTGTAGGCACCACACATTACAAATCTCTCTGACCTTCTCACTAAGCAAAAGTGGCCATTAGTTTACAATTGTTTTCTTCGGCAGTGCTCTGTAGAGTCCAGAAGACATCAACTCCCTAAGATTATTTAAATTTTTCCATATTTCAGGGAGATTGCCTGGATGCAGGTGGTCATTAAAATTCATAAATGGCAATGAATGTAGATGGCAGTGGATTTTGTCTATTTATGATACCCTAGCATATTTCAGTCACAAAAGGACAACATAGATTAATAGGAGTAGAGGTGGGCAAATAATTGATATTATTATAGTCTAGCCAGGTATATGCTTTTGTCCAATTGCTCATTCAGGCTCACAACAGAATACTAATTAGGACAAAGGAAATCACTTTCTCTAGATGAGTATGTTTGAGGAAGGCTTAATGTAAATAAAATTAACAAGCGGAATGAGAGTGATAACACTTTCCAAAGCTAGTCTCTTTCTTCAACAGAAGTTGGTCCAATTAAAGGTATTACCCATCTTGTCTTAGTGATAACACTTGGCATGTATGCAGGCTTTCATTTATAGATCTCAAAGATCCTTTCAACGGGAGGTGTGTTATCACTAGAGATCAGCACACAAAAAAATTGATTAATAGTTTATTTGACCCAAAACTATTTTGTGACTTTCTCACAAATTCACAAATGTTTTTCAGGGGCAGAAGTGGTGGCTCCTGCTGCTCTCCTAACTTTTAGCCCAATGGTTATGGCTCTGAGATCAAGGTTCAAATCCTCCAAGCTATAGGGTCATTCTCACTCTCTTCCCCTGGTCCAATGACTATTCATTCTCATTAATAATACAGAGAATAGTCACTGGGCCAGGAAAAGTGAGTGAGAATGATTCTATAGACTGGTGGTTAAAACACTTACCTATAATGATGGAGACTCAAGTTTAAGTCCTATGTATATTTAATTATTTATACAAAGTAGAACAGCAGAAATAAGAGATTGAGAGAGCCCCACATCTGAATATTCCAAAGCCCAGTGGCTAGGGTGTTTTCCTGCAATGTGGAACACCCAATTTTCAAAACCCTATTCACATCAGGCAGAGAGATGTCTCTCCAGCATTCAAGGTGAGTGCCCTAAACTCTGGGCTAAAGTATTTTAGGAGAACTCCTCCTCTAGCTCTTGTCCTTTAAAATGCTCATTTTGGGGACAAATTCACCAATATTTTTGTGCAATTTTCCTATTCATTTTGGATCAAACCTTTTTTTTTTTTTCAATTTTTCAGAGCTGTCAGCAAGCCAAAAAATGCCATGAAAAACAGCCCTGACCTTCTGACCTGAAGAAGAATTCTGTGCAAGCTCAAAAGTTTCTCTCTGACACCAACAGAAGTTGGTCCAATAAAAGAAACAGTATTCCACCTTGACTCAGCAAACCAAAAAATCCATCTTTTATACAGTTTTAGTTATCATCCCTGTTTTATGAAGGGAAGAAACCGAGACCAACATTTTCCAAAGTGCCTCATTTTCTCCAAGTTTTTGAGTGCCTCCAGTTTTCAAACACTCTAAACAGGGGCAGCTCCAGGCCCCAGCATGCCAAGCGCGTGCGTGGAGTGGCAAGCCGCTGGGGGCGCTCTGCTGGCGCCACGAGGGCGGCAGGCAGGCTGCCTTCCGCGGTTTGCCTGTGGAGGGTCCACTGGTCCTGCAGCTTTGGTGGACCTCCCACAGGCGTGCCTGTGGAGGGTCTGCCGGTCCCGCAGCTTTGGAGGACCTCCCGCAGGCACACCTGTGGGAGGTCCACTGAAGCTGCGGGACCAGCGGACCCTCCACAGGCAAACCACCAGAGGCAGCCTGCCTGCCCTGCTTGGGGTAACAAAATCCCTAGAGCCGTCCCTGACTCTAAAGAAGCCAAATTTTCAATATAGCATCTCTCAGTTAAAAGGATGTTAACAAAGAAAAAGAAAAAGCTAGACACTGACTACAATTATTCCAGCATCTTTAGAGCAAAAATTACATTTTATTTACCATTCCAAACAACAGCGCCAGGGTTTCATAATCAATCCACTCCACCACTTTGACCATGCTTGGTCTCTGCAAATCAAACAATACAATTATCTGTTAATCCTGTGGATGACCTAACAAGTGATTAGCTATGGAACTGCAAATTCCGCTTAATTGGTGAACTATTTAAATAAGCTGTGATAGAAATTAATTAGTGTTTCTGCAATGTACCCAAAGGGGGCTCTTTTCTATTATCTCTGAAAAATGCTGACAGCCTGAACAGCTCATTATCTAGCACAAACATTTGGTTTTTAGTTTGTTTGTTTCTCTTGTACACAAATAAATGAAAACTGGTTTATAGACTGCACTTCACTTTACTTTCTGCTAGCAGAATAGGACAATTCACCTTCACGTGTGCACAAATTGAAGGGAATTCAGAGAAGAGTAGTCACAAGAATATGTGCAAAGATTGAAAGAACAAGTACATATAGTTTTGCTAATTGTCAATTAAGGAGCATGGGGGAAGATACAAATATTTGAAAGGAGTAAACACCACTGAGGGAGTGTTATCTATGGTGGCCCCAAGGCAGTATAACCAGTAGATATGTTTGTTTAGGCCCCATGGGAAGCCTAATATAGCTGAACATGACAAAAATGTGAGGGATAAAGATATCAGTTTTCGGACACAGCCAAGGAGCTCTGGTATACCTAATGACATTAATTTTTTTTCCCAGGTGAGGGTATTGTGATCTCTTCTTGCTATTTTGAAAAAAAACAGCTTTATGATTGTAAGGGATTTATTACAAATTAATAAAAGCAAACTTGAAATTAAGTAAACATCTAACTAAAACTATTACATCTTTTACTAGACTATTTAAGGATTGAACAGCACAATTGTCAAATCAAAATTTCAATTGAAATTGAACTAATAAATCAACAAATTGACAATAATGGAATGGAATCAACAACTGACCAGATCATAGGATGAAAACAGTTAAGATTTAAATCATGGACTTAATATAACACATGATCTATTTTTGTACAAACTTAAGGTGTCATAGTCTGCTTTTAAGCTCTTGAACCAGTTACCAGACTTCCTTAAAGTTGCCACTTACTGAATAACTTCTACCTTGTCTTTCTACAGTTAACTCTTTCCTTACCTAATCTCCCTCTCTCTGATACAAAGTGAACAACCCATAATTTCCCTTTTGGGAGCAGATACTCTTTTATAACCTAATGGGACATGAAGCAATTAAGTTAGGATTTACTGTAGATTTAGAATAAGCACATGCTATTTCTTTGACATACACACTCTCTTGTTCATACTTTTGAAATGTTTGGAGAAAAATCAATACAGGCACAAAGGATTCTTGCCAGGCAGATTAAAAAGGGGAACAAAACTGAAAAAGGTTACTTAGGCCATGTCTACACTACAGACCTTAGAGAGGCACTGCTGTACCATTGCAGCTGCACCACTGTAAGGTTTCCCGTGTAGCCGTTCTATGCCAATGAGCAGTTGTAGCTATGTTGGTGGAAGACTGTCTCTAGCTGACATAGCGTTCATTATCCACACTGGCGCTTTTGTTGATGACACTTATGTTAGTCGGGGGTGTTTTTTCCACACCCCTGTCCAACAAAAGTTTTACTGACAAAACTGCTAGTGTAGACAGAGTCTTAGAGAAAAAATGATTCTTTAGCTTGCTGATCTTTGGAGCATCAGCATCAAGACTGCAGAACAGGGACCAGGTGGTGTCATCTCTAGTCTCAGTATCTTTCATTGGTTGGTGGGCTTCCTTGGCAGTTGGCTGGTCAGATGTTGTCATGGTTGTGACGTTGCAGTCTATATGATTTTATAAAAATTTGATAACAAATGAATATAACGTAACTGGAATATGCTTCATGCAAAAGGTCTCTTGTAAGGTATTATTACAAAGCTTATCTACTGAGTGTGATCATCCTATTTGTATAAATGTACCACTCTTGTATCTGAAACTAGAAATATGAAATATAACTCTGAGGGGCTATTGTAATTATGCAAAGTTGGGCCATTAATGGTGGTTTGGAATCTTGATGACTCCCATTAACCAGGACAATTGTCTGCAGATGGGTGTGTTTTATCTGTAAGTCTTCCTGTATACATGTGCGCTGGCAAGTGGGCAATGAAGTCTTGCAGTGACATGTGATCATGTCACTTGAACTGGAATCCATCTTTAACCTGGTCTCTTTGCATTGAGAAGGAGGGGGTGGAAACCCAGGGAGGGACAAAGGATTCCCAACTTATGCAAAAGATATATAAAGGGGTGGAACAGAACAAAGACGATGAAGAGAACCATCATGAAGAATCCCCTACCTACCACCTGAGCTGGAACAAGAGCTGTACCAGGGGAAAGAATTGCGCCCAGGCCTGGAAGGTGTCCAGTCTGAGAAGAAACTTACTGAAGTATCTCTGAGGGTGAGATTATCTGCATTCAGTTTGATTAGACATAGATTTGCACATTTTATTTTATTTTGCTTGGTGACTTACTTTGTTCTGTCTGTTACTACTTGGAACCACTTAAATCCTACTTTCTGTGTTTAATAAAATCACCTTTTACTTATTAATTAACTCAGAGCAAACAACTCTGCATCTCTCTATCAATGTTATAGAGGGAGAACAATTTATGTAAAAATTGGGGAACTATGGGATTTGCATGCCTGATGGAGTAAAAGATTATCCATTAGCAAAAGTGCTAGCTCCAGCACTATTAATATAGACCTTACATAAGCTAGAAAAATTAAGAGTTTGCAGAACCTAAGAAAATTGAAGGTTAGACTAGGCCTCATCTCAGCCCATTTACATCACACAGTAAATTAGATTAAACTAGAGTAAATCTGAATTAAGATGAAAATGGTTGTATTCAAGTTCCTTCAAAATCAGAATATCGTACCACTAAGTTGGCCTTGCTCTCTTTTTTCCCACCTGGAGCCAAGACTGCATCTCTCTTTCATGGCTCCAAGAACTCAGGAATTCACAGAGTACACAAATACTGTTCTTGAAGAATTTTAAGTCCCATAGAGACTGCTGCACCATGGGACCATTTTCACAGGAATAAGTATGTGTGGATTTATGACACAATGCACAGAAATAAACTGAATACTTGAAAGGTTGCAACTTACCTCACCAACCACAGCTAATGCAGCTAAAGCTGCCAAGGAGCCCAACATTGCTGCTAGGGTTCTGTGAACAATCTGTAACAAAAGGCAAGACATTACTGAAGACTATTTTAAATCTGTTTAGGCCTCCTCTACACCTAAAAAATAGGTGGACCTAGCTATGTCATGCTGGAATGGGTTACTTAAGGAGGTGGTGGAATCTCCATCTTTAGAGGTTTTTAAGGCCTTGCTTGACAAAGCCCTGGCTGGGATGATTTAGATGGGGTTGGTCCTGCTTTGAGCAGGAGGTTAGACAACCTCCTGAGGTCTCTTCCAACCCTATTCTTCTATGATTCTATGCTTCTATGATTCACGGGTGCAAAAAATTCACAGCTCTGACAGACAGGGTTAAGCCAACATAAGCTCTAGTATAGACATAACTGGGTCAACGGAATAATTATTTCATCAACCCTAGCCTCTCAAGGGGATGGGTTTATTATAGCAACAGAAAATCCCTTCTGTCATTGTAGCAAGAGTCTACACTACAGCAGAACAGCTGTGGCGCCACCGCTGTGCCGCTGTCACACTTGTAGTGTAGACATAGCCTTATTCTGAAAGCAAATAAAACACCCTTGACTTCTTTCTGCTTTTGCAACTTATTACCCCATCCCCCTCCCATTCTCTACTATAACTGACAGGAGGAGGAAAATTCCATTTCACTGCAATGTTTGACATTTTTTTTTTGCAGTGGAACAAAAACATAGCTGACTGTGGATGGGTGGCATTGTCCCGGGATGTGTGAGATCCAGGTTAAAGTCCCTGTTCTGCCTGTTTCAGAGCAGAGTTTTTCACACCAAATCAGAAACTCAAACTTAGATTTCCTACCTCTGAGGCTAGGACCCCAACCACCCAGCTATAAACAGACATGCAGATTCATTCTCATGCAAAATCTTTCCTAGCAGAAGTTTCACAAATATATCTGCATCTCTACAAACCATTCCAGCTTCAGCAAAACAGCATATTTCAATGAAAACATTCCAACCAACTCTATTCTACACTCCTTAGCTCCTTGAATGAGCCATATATAACAGCTGGCCTGATATCTTCCCCTCTAACCAGGGCTGGCCTTACCATGAGGTGAACTGAGGCGGCCGCCTCAGGTGCCAGACTGTGGTGGGACGCCACTAGGACCCAGAGCGTAGAAAATTGTGTCTGCTGCTGGTGCATATGTATTCTCTCTGCTCTAGATGCACAGAGATTGTAGAGTGCTGTGCTGGAGGAAGGAGGGTATGAGACATAACAGGCAGGTAGGAATCAGTTGGTCCCTTAAGAGGCTGATATCTTCCCTCACTCAGGGCCTGCTACCAGCCTGCTTATTTGTCCCCTTCAATTGAGTGTTGAGAGCCACTATAGCTGGCACAGAACAGCAGCCATGAGTGAAAGAAGAAAACGCCCCACTAGGGCAGTATTCAGAAAAAGAAAGAAAGCAAAAGAAGCTTTTCTATCTAAGCAGGAAGGAGCTCTCCTGAGATACACAGACAAATGTTCACAGTGAGCCTTCCGGCCCCAGTGAGGATGAAAGTGGTGAGGAGATGCCTGATCTTCCAGTTAGTCAGAGTGCAGGTGACCTGGCAGCTACTGCAGCATCCATATCTCCATTTGAAATAGATGTAACCATGCACATTCCTGAAGAAAAGTGTAGACCAGAGAAGAGTGTGGTGAAGGCACAAGAAACTGCTGCTGCTGAGATTAGTTCCTTAAATCTAGATGATCCAGGACTGTGGACCCACTTGAGCAGTAGCCTGAGGGACTTCCTTGTACTGCCCACAGCAAGTGAAAAAACATGTTCGCCAAAGACAATGAATTTAGAAGTTTCCATCCAACACATTACTATAGTGACAAAGTGGAGAGGCCATAGCTTATGTACTCAAAAACCCAGAATGCTGCATACTGTTTTTGTTGCAAACTCTTCCAGTCCAATGTTCCAGCCACACTGGGTTCTACAGGAACAAAGGACTGGAAAAATCTGGCTAGAAATCTGGCATGCCATGAGAAGGCAACAAATCACCAGAGAGCATTCCATAGGTGGAAAAAGCTTGAGATGAGACTAAGGTTAAAGGCTACCATAGAAGATTAGCATTAAGAGAAGATTGTATCAGAGTCTCTTTACTAGCAAAATGTTCTGAAAAGGCTCATTGCCATTGTAAGAATGCTTGCTACCCAAAACCTAGCACTGCGTGGCAGTTCAGATCAGCTGTATGTGCCAAACAATGGAAACTTCCTTAAAATTGTGGAGCTGATGGCTGAGTTTGATGCTGTACTCCAGGAGCATCTAAGAAGAGTCACCATCCAAGAAATGTACACATACCACTACCTCAGAAAAACAATTCAAAATGAGATCATACAGTTACTGACAACAAAAGTCAAACAGAAGATTGTGGCAGATCTGAAGTCAGCAAGATATTACTCTGTTATTCTGGACTGCACACCTGACATCAGCCATATGGAACAAATGATTTTAATGGTGCGTTTTGTAACAACAACAGAACCTAGTGAAAATGTCCCTGCAATGGTATCTGTCAGAGAGCATTTTCTAGAATTTATTGACATTGCTGATACTACAGGAGCTGGTATGACAAATGTGCTTCTTAAAAATTTGGAAGACACGAGAATTGTGATAGCTGACATGAGAGGTCAGGGCTATGATAACGGTGCCAACATGAGAGGAAAGAACAGAGGAGTGCAGACATGGATCTGAGAGTTAAATCCTAGAGCTTTTTTTGTCCCATGCAGTTCTCATTCATTGAACTTGGTGGTCAGTGATGCAGCATTAGCTTCTAGTGAGGCTGCTGAATTTTTTAATGCAATTCAAAGCATCTTTGTATTTTTCTCTGCATCAACTCATCGATGGCAAATTTTGAAGCAACATCTGGGAACATCCTCTCTGACACTGAAACTACTGAGTGCCACATGATGGGAAAGTCGAGTGGAGGCAATAAACACCAAATTGGGAAGACAGATGATGCCATAGTTGCCATTATGGAGGATAATGCTGACAGGAACTGTTTGTGGAAGAACAGTGGCAGAGGGAAATGGAATCACCAGAAACATACATAACTTCAAATTTCTGTGTGGCTTAGTGTTGTGGCATGACATTCTGTTTGAAATAAATGTTGTAAGCAAGAGAAGAGCATGAGCTGGCCCAGACTGTGGACCTCCAGGAAGCAGTTCAAATCTTTGCAACCAAGAAAGCACAGAAAGCACCATTTTTATTATTCAAACAGACAAAAATGCCAGTGTTTACTATGCAGACAAGAAGATACATTTGCTGTTCAGGCATTTGAAAGTTAAGTGTTACTTAAAATTTTTGAACAAGGCATTTTAAGTTGTTAGTTCTCCTTTACTGGGGTAGGTAGCAGAGCAGTACCATGAGAGGAGTAGAACAGGAAGAAGGCAGAATTGAGACCTTTCAAAGTTTTGGCCCAAGAAAGGGGTCATGGGAGTGTCATTTGCGCTGCCCACCTCAGGTGCCAAAATGTTGTGCCCTGCCTCTAATTGCCCACTGGATCTCCTCCAAATCATGTTGCTATCTTCAGTCTTTTGAATCTACTCTCAGCAGTGTGTACATAGATCTCTGCCTGCCACAGCTTCAGGGGCTCTTCTCCATCTTCATTATCTTTCAATTTTCTGTAAATCTCTGTTCCAGGATCCTCTCTCTCTCTCTCTCTCTCTCTCTCCTCCTCTCGCTTCTGAAGCTCTGCACCTTGCTGGTGTTCTTTTTACCTCTCAGGTCACTTTTTCAGCATCTCTTCTAGTAGGTATTTCTCCTTCCCTCTCTGGCAATGTCCTACAAGGCTCTGTCCTAAATCCTCTCTTCCCTCTACTCCTTATCCCTTTGCGACAGATTTTTGTTATCAATCTGCCTGAGGCTGCAGGATTGTTAGGGGAGGAGATGAAGGAGCACACCAAGTGATTAAGTTTTAAAGCTTTATTAATAAACTAACAGCGGTGAGTGCTCGGTGCTTTTTAAATTACTTTCAGTTATATCTTCCTTTCAGTTCTATGGCAAAGGGCATGTTACTGCATTGGTTATCTCCTGTCATAGTTACTGCAATCTCCATTTTTCTGGTCTTCCAGTATCATTGCCCCTGGGAGAGCAGAACTGAGGGAGGAAGGTGGTGGGCATAGCATGCCCAAAATAGAAGTATTGTGGGTGCAGAGCTATGTCTCCGTCCCTGCGGGTTATTCTTCAGCAAGTTCAAGCTCAAGCCATGCAGGGTTCCATTGCTGCTGAGGGTGGAGGTAAGAGCAGGACCCAGAGGGGCTGGAGTAGCTGCTGTGGCACCCAGGAGCAAGCCAGGGAATAGAGTGATCGGGCCAAGCCTCACTAGCTCCCCTTGCTCCACAGGTAGATAACCTACCCCACTGCACCTCTTATCCCTGATACCCACCTGCCCGAGGAGCTGAATGGGAGTGGGGCTTCAGGGTCACAAGAGGATGGGGAAGCTGAGTGGGAGTGCAGTGACACATGGGGACGGGGGCAAGGGGATGCATGGACACATGGGGGTGGGAGGAAATGGCTGAGTGGGGATGCAGGACCACATGGAGACAGGGCAGATGCACCTGACTGAATGGGAGAGGCTAGGAGTCATCCAGGGTCTGCATGGAGCAGGTTCCCCAACTCCCTAACAATCTCTGTCCCGTCCTCCCTCCCCCCACAAAAATAAACTGATCCATCCTTCTCCCACCTCTAGCCAACAATCCTCCAAGTTCACACCTAGACTCCTTCCTAGCAATTACTTTCCTCTTCTTCAGCTCCTCCATTACTTCTGGTAACCTCCAAGCCTTTGTGCTGCTTCTGATGGGTGCGGGAAATACAGTTATGTAATGTAGTTTAAATGAATTATTATTCAAAGTTCTGTATTAATATGCCTAGTAAGAAATCTATTTGTCAAAAAATCTGCAGAATTTTCATGTACTCCTTATTGTGTAAATTGGGAGACTGATTTCTCCATTGGTGGTTTGTTTGTTTGAAGGACAGTGTGCTGAATCTGGCAGTTGGAGGCGGAGCTACTAAGGAAGGTTTGAAAGCTAGAAGCCTCTGGTAATTAGCTGAGCCTTAACCAGTGGGCGGGGCATTCACTCAGGCCAGGGCTTCATAAAGCTGCGCACAAGCGACCAGGGAGCTTAGCAAACAGGAGCTGCTAACAGGGAGTTTCGCAAGGGAGTTGGGAAGGGGAGTAGGAAGGGAGTAGGGGTCCCTTGTCGGTCTCATCTGTGACCCATTGGTCCCCTGAACCTATAAACCAAGCCACATCCAAAACCTTTCTGTTGAAAGCAGAGCAGAGAGGACAGGGAGCTGCAGACGGGAATTTGAGAAAGTTTGACAGAGGGAGGCTTACGATGGTGAGGAGGACCCGCAACACCTGTGGCAGCACTGCTTCTGTCTCCTCCACCTGCGCCTGTAGCCAGACAGAGCACCAAAGCATGGATGCTTTTACCCAGATTCTGGTGTGGGCTTGCAAAGACTGTAACTTGCAATTTCCACTTACTGATATCCAGGCTGGGGGTGGCATCCAATGTGAAAGGTGCCTACTGGTGGACTCTCTCAGGCAGCAGGTGGGAGAGCTACAGGAGGAGGTGGCCAGGCTGAAGAACATCTGTATCCATGAGCAATTCCTAGACAGTATCTATGTGGAGACAGCATCCATGTGGAGACAGCTGACGTAGCTGTCCCAGTTCACAGGACTACTGACACACCAGTGGAGGAGGAGATGGCTCAGGGTGGACACTGGCAGCTGGTTACTTCTGGCAGCAGGCAGTGCTCCACCCCTGCTGCAAACCCTCCTGCTGTGGTAATAGATAATCGTTATGCTCTTCTGGATACAGGAGAGAAGGAATCACCCCCAACAGTTAAGGAGGGGAAGCCTCATACCCCTAAAGTTGGGAGGTCTGCTGCCACCACTGATAATAAGAAACGTAGGGTAGTGGTGGTTGGAGACTCTCTGCTGAGGGGGACGGAGACACCCATTTGTTGCCCTGACCGTTCATCCTGGGAGGTATGCTGCCTGCCAGGGGCCCGTATCCGAGATGTTACAGAGGCATTGTCGAGGATTATCCAGCCTTCTGACTACTACCCCATGCTACTCATCCATGTGGGCACAAATGATACTGTGAGGTGTGACACTGAGCAGATCAAGAGTGACTACAGGGCTCTGGGAGTACAGGTTAAGGAGTTTGGAGCGCAGGTGGTATTCTCTTCGATTCTTCCTGTCGAAGGTAGGGGCCCGGGCAGAGACAGATGCATCGGGGAGGTGAATGCCTGGCTGCGAAGATGGTGTCACCAGGAGGGCTTTGGCTTCCTCGACCACGGGATGCTATTCGAGGAAGGACTGCTGGGCACAGATGGCATTCACCTTTCGAGGAGGGGAAAGGCCTTATTTGCACACAGACTGGCTAACCTAGTAAGGAGGGCTTTAAACTAGGTTCAACGGGGACAGGGGAGCAAACCCCACAGGTAAGTGGGGAACAAGACCTGGGAGATGGGTTGGAAACAGGAGGGAGCATGAGCTATAATGGCAGAGAGAAAGGAGGGTCAGGGCAAAGCTGGGAGGCAAGATCAAACCAGTATCTTAGATGCCTATATACAAATGCAAGAAGTATGGGTAATAAGCAGGAAGAACTGGAAGTGCTAATAAATAAATACAGCTATGACATTGTTGGCATCACTGAAACTTGGTGGGATAATACTCACGACTGGAATGTTGGTGTGGATGGGTATAGTTTGCTCAGGAAGGATAGACAGGGGAAAAAGGGAGGAAGTGTTGCCTTACATATAAAAAATGTACACATTTGGACTGAGGTGGAGATGGACATAGGAGATGGAAGTGTTGAGAGTCTCTGGGTTAGGCTAAAAGGGGTAAAAAACACAGGTGATGTCGTGCTGGGAGTCTACTACAGGCCACCTAATCAGGTGGAAGAGGTGGATGAGGCTTTTTTCAAACAACTAACAAAATCATCCAAAGCCCAAGATTTGGTGGTGATGGGGAACTTCAACTATCCAGATATATGTTGGGAAAATAACACCGCGGGGCACAGACTATCTAATAAGTTCCTGGACTGCATTGCAGACAACTTTTTATTTCAGAAAGTTGAAAAAGCTACTGGGGGGAAGCTGTTCTAGACTTCATTTTAACAAATAGGGAGGAACTCGTTGAGAGTTTGAAAGTAGAAGGAAGCTTGGATGAAAGTGATCATGAAATCATAGAGTTTGCAATTCTAAGGAAGGGTAGAAGGGAGTACAGCAAAATAGAGACAATAGATTTCAGGAAGGCGGATTTTGGTAAGCTCAGAGAGCTGATAGGTAAGGTCCCATGGGAATCAAGACTGAGGGGAAAAACAACTGAGGAGAGTTGGCAGTTTTTCAAAGGGATGCTATTAAGGGCCCAAAAGCAAGTTATTCCGATGGTTAAGAAAGATAGAAAATGTGGCAAAAGACCACCTTGGCTTAACCACAAGATCTTGCATGACCTACAAAATAAAAAGGTGTCGTATAAAAAATGGAAACTAGGTCAGATCACAAAGGACGAATATAGGCAAATAACACAGGCAAGATTAGAAAGGCAAAGGCACAAAATGAGCTCAAACTAGCTACGGGAATAAAGGGAAACAAGACGACTTTTTATCAATACATTAGAAGCAAGAGGAAGACCAAGGACAGGGTAGGCCCACTGCTCAATGAGGAGGGGGAAACAGTAACAGGAGACTTGGAAATGGCAGAGATGCTTAATGACTTCTTTGTTTCAGTCTTCACTGAGAAGTCTGAAGGAATGTCTAGTATAGTGAATGCTTACGGGAAGAGGGTAGGTTTAGAAGATAAAATAAAAAAAGAGCAAGTAAAAAATCCCTTAGAAAAGTTAGATGCCTGCAAGTCACCAGGGCCTGATGAAATGCATCCTAGAATACGCAAGGAGTTAATAGAGGAGGTATCTGAGCCTCTAGCTATTATCTTTGGGAAATCATGGGAGATGGGGGAGATTCCAGAAGACTGGAAGGGGGCAAATATAGTGCCCATCTATAAAAAGGGAAATAAAAACAACCCAGGAAACTACAGACCAGTTAGTTTAACTTCTGTGCCAGGGAAGATAATAGAGCAGGTAATTAAAGAAATCATCTGCAAACACTTGGAAGGTGGTAAGGTGATAGGGAATAGCCAGCATGGATTTGTAAAGAACAAATCGTGTCAAACTAATCTGATAACATTCTTTGATAGGATAACGAGCCTTGTGGATAAGGGAGAAGCGGTGGATGTGATATACCTAGACTTTGGTAAGGCATTTGATACGGTCTTGCATGATATTCTTATAGATAAACTAGGAAAGTACAATTTAGATGGGGCTACTATAAGGTGGGTGCATAACTGGCTGGATAATCGTACTCAGAAAGTAGTTATTAATGGCTCCCAATCCTGCTGGAAAGGTATAACAAGTGGGGTTCCACAGGGGTCTGTTTTGGGACCAGCTCTGTTCAGTATCTTCATCAACGATTTAGATGTTGGCATAGAAAGTACGCTTATTAAGTTTGCAAACGATACCAAACTGGGAGGGATTGCAACTGCTTTGGAGGACAGGGTCAACATTCAAAATGATCTGGACAAATTGGAGAAATGGTCTGAGGTAAACAGGATGAAGTTCAATAAAGATAAATGCAAAGTGCTCCACTTAGGAAGGAACAATCAGTTTCACACATACATAATGGGAAGAGACTGTCTAGGAAGGAGTATGGCAGAAAGAGATCTAGGGGTCATAGTAGACCACAAGCTTAATATGAGTCAACAGTGTGATACTGTTGCAAAAAAAGCAAACGTGATTCTGGGATGCATTAACAGGTGTGTTGTAAACAAGACACAAGAAGTCATTCTTCCGCTTTACTCTGCGCTGGTTAGGCCTCAACTGGAGTATTGTGTCCAGTTCTGGGCACCGCATTTCAAGAAAGATGTGGAGAAATTGGGGAGGGTCCAGAGAAGAGCAACAAGAATGATTAAAGGTCTTGAGAACATGACCTATGAAGGAAGGCTGAAGGAATTGGGTTTGTTTAGTTTGTAAAAGAGAAGACTGAGAGCGGACGTGATAGCAGTTTTCAGGTATCTAAAAGGGTGTCATCAGGAGGAGGGAGAAAACTTGTTCACCTTAGCCTCCAATGATAGAACAAGAAGCAATGGGCTTAAACTGCAGCAAGGGAGATTTAGGTTGGACATTAGGAAAAAGTTCCTAACTGTCAGGGTAGTTAAACCCTGGAATAGATTGCTTAGGGAAGTTGTGGAATCTCCATCTCTGGAGATATTTAAGAGTAGGTTAGATAAATGTCTATTAGGGATGGTCTAGACGGTATTTGGTCCTGCCATGAGGGCAGGGGACTGGACTCGATGACCTCTCAAGGTCCCTTCCAGTCCTAGAGTCTATGAGTTTATCTCACATCATACACATACGCAGAAATACAGGTTATGAGGACCTCGCCATCACCTGGTGGTGATGTTCAGAGGTGAAAGTAAGCCGGTATGTCCTGGTACGGTGTTCCAGCAAGAGCCAGTGTGCCATACCGGGGCAGCCTGGCTTCCCCTGGCAGCAATTTAAAGGGCCTGGAACTTGGCCACCGCTACCTCCCCAGGCCCTTTAACTTGCCACTGGAACACCACCGCTGCTACCCCAGGGCTCCAGCAGCAGGGCTCTGGGGATGATTTAAAGGGCCCAGGGTGGTAGCAACAGCCGGAGCCCTGGGCCCTTTAAATCACCACCCGAGCCTGTG
The DNA here is from genome assembly GCF_007399415.2 of Gopherus evgoodei. Classification (NCBI taxonomy): domain Eukaryota; kingdom Metazoa; phylum Chordata; order Testudines; family Testudinidae; genus Gopherus; species Gopherus evgoodei. The sequence goes on from NC_044322.1 coordinate 122,595,066, forward strand.
GCTGCCACTGCTACCCCAGGGCTCCAGCAGCTCGGCTTGGGTGGCGATTTAAAGGGCTCAGGGCTCCCACTGCCACTACCCTCCAGGGCCCTTTAAATCACCACCCGGCAGCTGGGAGCCCCTGGCCCTTTAAAGCTCCGCCAGAGGCCGAGGTCGCCTCGATGGTGATTTAAAGGGCCAAGGTCTCTGCTGCTGTAGCAGCAGCTGGAGCCCCGGGCCCTTTAAATCACCCCTGATGCTCCCAGCTGCCTCTGCAGCTGGTAGCTCTGGAGATTATTTAAAGGGCCTGGGGCTCCCAGATGCTGCTACCGCAGCCCCAGCCCCGGGCCCTTTAAATCTTGAGGTACCAGTGTCATGCCTCTTCCATTTGAGGCCCTGCCTCCTCCTAAGGACTCCAGAGTACCAGTAAGTCCTTTAAATTACTTTCACCCCTGGCGATGTGATCTCAAGTTCTGCAGGAAGGCTAGAGAGCTTTCCTGTAAAAATGGAGTCATCACTCAGCTTCTTCATCCTGATGAGTTTCCAAGAGATATAAGTAATAGTATTTCCTAGAGACTGAACAATGACTATTCAGGTACAAAACACATTGTAAATAGCTTGTCCACTGTGCAGCCCTTCATTCCAACAAACTATGAAGCAGAAGCTATACAATAATAATAAATGTGGAAAATACATTTGTATGCTGTCTAAAATAAGATGCAATTATTCAGCGGGTGGATTTGAGTGAGGGATAGGAAAGAGTAGATTTCTATTTAGATTTTTTTTATGCTACACTACTGGTAAAACCCTTATGAGCTGTAGTTAGGTCATACTGCTCTGATCTTTCAGAGCAGATATACTTTATATTCCCCATCTAAAAATACATTTGAGAGAATTTAGTGCTTATGAAAGATGATAGTGACCTACAATGAAGGGTTTTTTCTCTTGTTATCAATCCCATTACTCATCCCATCCCCAGTGTGGAAGTCTGGCAGAGGGCAGGGGAAGAGTTTAGGCAGAAGCTCTGCAGTGAGGCATATGGGGAGAGGATCAAATCCTCATCCCATTGAAATCAAAGGGAGTTTTGCCATCATCAATGGGCACTTTTTGCAAAAATTCTGGGTCAGTCAAAAACCCGATTTTCCATTACAAGAAGTTTCAGAGGAATATTTTCAAACAGCCTTAATAGGGACATAATACAACTAACATGGAATTACAATGACATTTTTTTTAAATATAAATTTGAGACACCTTCAAAGCTGCAAATAATAGTTAGACCATTCACTCACTCTGAGTTAGACACCAGTCATTTGTGCCAACGGCAAGGTAGATGAGGTCTGGAGGCAGGCCACAGAATAAAGCAAAGAGAAGTCCTGCAGGCAGCCTAGAGTGGCTATAGAGGAACAACTGATCAGAGGGCCTGATGGAGCAGCCAGTCTGGGGTCAGAAGGGCCCTGTATAAGACAAGCAGCAGAGCAGAGAAGGCAATTGCTGTGTGGAGCTTGAGGAGTGAAGCCTGGGTATGTATATTTGTCTCAATGTTAAATCATCTTGAAGAAAAGGCATGATAGTTTTTACCTCAAGTTTCCTCACAGAGTTCTCCAACTGTCCCAGGAATATGATTCTTGTTTGGGATTCAGTGCTCAGAAGGGTTCAGAGAAGAGCCAAGAGAATGATAAAATGATTTGAAAACCTGCCTCATAGTGCTAGAATCATGGGGCTCAATCTATGTAGCTTCACAAAGACAAGGTTAAGGGGTGACTTGATTACAATCCATAGTATGTACATGGGGAGCAAATATTTGATAATGGGCTCTTCAGTCTAGCAGACAAATATACAACAAGATACATTAGTGGAAGTTGAAACTGGACAAATTCAGACTGGAAATAAGGCATAAATTTTTAACAGTGAAGGTAAATAACCGTTAGAATGATTTACCAAGGATTGAGGTAGATGCTCCATCACTGACAATTTTTAAATCAAAACACAATGTTTTTCTAAAAGATCTGCTTAAAGCAATTATTTTGGGGCTGTGTTTTACAGAAGTTCAGATGAGATGATCACAATGGTCCCTTCTGATCTACAATCTATAAATGTAGGTGGTCAAGGTCAATCCTATCTCCCTACCCCTCAGGGTAGACTTACCTACCCAGCTAGCTACACTGAAGTTAAAAACTACCGTGCCTTGTCTCTCTTAGAATTTCATACTGAGTTAGGTACCTCAATGAAAAAACACTTTTTTCTCAGTTAAGACATACCCACAAAAGCAGAAACTTCAAACCTACTACAGTATATTCCCCAGTCACCCAAATTTCCCTTTATCTGAAAATCCTAATAATCTGAATCCACAGTGTGTACCCCAGGTAAACCTGCAGCTGACCCTCACATGGCACACTCCACAGCATCCCATGCAAAGCACCCCCAGCACAGCCTTCCCCTGAGGATGGCAATACTCGCCCCCTCCCTATAGGGACAGAGGTGAACACAGTCTCTCAGAAAGCTATACCCTGTGCCAACTCTCACCCCAGCCAGTGGGTCACCTGTCCCTTGGCATCCCCATGCCTAGCCGCCCACAGGTGGCTACTGGAGAAGGGGCTGATCCTGGTGCCCCTTAAGCTGGATATCCCAGCGCTCATCAATGTACATGGCTATACCACCATCCAGGAGCCTGCAAAGTTGCCCAGCTGGTGCCTGCAGTAGCAGTGTGTGGCCAGCTTTGAGCCAGGCAGCAGCCAATTCCCATGGCCAGGTGGGGCTTCAGGCCTAGCAGCATCAAACTGGCAGACACATGGCCAGCCTGCACATCCCACAGCTGACACTGTCTGAGTTCCAACACCAATGAGCTCTGGACTGTCTGCTCAGGCAGTGAGAAGCAAGTCAGCACGGGATTCTGCATGGCAACACTGGAGCACCTGAAGCAGCCAGAAGAGCATAGGAAATGTGGGACCAGGATGGGGTTGGAAGAAGCAACACTTTCATTGATCCCAACACTTGGTTATCTGCAAGTTTTGGGTGTCCCCAGACCACACAGATTAATGGGATATAGTGTATAGGCAAATGCTTTTTAAAACAATGCACAATATGCCTGCAGAACTCACTCCCACAAGATATCAGTGAGACCAAGAACTTTGCACAATTTACTGGTCACTGTCACAGACAGCATTCTGACCACTAGCCTAATCCTGTATGCCAATTTCTATTACTGTATGTATTTTACCATAAGAAATCAATTGCCCCAACTCACCCATTCTACAACTCTTTCTGAACACATTTATGGTACTTGACATTAATTAAAAATACTGTAAATTTCCAAAACCATTGATGGCAGAATGATTTCAGAACATCTGAAACTACTTCAGATCAAATTCCACTAGCTATTCAAAGGAACTTTACAATCAGTGGCAGATGTAGCCTCCTGATTCTATGGGTGCATTCAGTGGGCCAGTCCTTGTTACTCACAGCAGTAACAGACACCCACCCATAACATGGTAGGGGAGATGGCCCTGCCAGGAACCCAACACCCCTTCCCTGGAGCCTAGAGACTGGGACACATGGAGGCATTGCTCCACCGGCCTGGCCACCAGCACTCCCTCTGGCAGATTTTGCCCTTCAGGCCTCCAAAATGGCGTGTGATTCTGACATCACTGTGCAGCGACATGCCACCATGACATGTGGCCCAGGCTATGGAGCTGCACGCACCTCCATAACACAAAGGAAAGACTGCAGCTCTCCAATCCCACCCCACATCACCCCAGAAGGTTGTTTTGGCACCTCTAGTTTTGTGATTTCTGTGGGTGCAAATGACCCCAATCAAGCCCCGCTAAAGCCTCCCCTGTGTATAACTCATGCACAGTTTATCAAGTGTTTTTAGTAGACTGTAATGCTGCCTTTATGAAAATGAACAATTCTTCCAAAATTCAGGAGGCATGTAAGTGCCTTATCTTTTAAGCACGTCAAATGAGATGATTTAGAAGCCAGACTTCATTATTCTAAAGCACTATTTTCCCAGTTGAAATCTAGGGCATCCTGGCTTCTAAAATTTGCCTTTGAAGACATTTGATAAATGATACACCATATCCAACATTTCATTTCTCTTTATAATGGTGATAAATGGCAGCTGAAAGATGATTGTCAATGACTTTCGTGTAAAGCTCCAAATGCAGCTCAATTCATCTCCTTTCCACTTTTTGTCCAGTGACGTATGTGTGCCTGTTGCATTAAGATATTTCTATCTTAGTGAGGACTTCATTTGCATCTAATAAAAATGGCTATGCTTCAATATTTGGATAGAAAACAGCTCTAGCAAACATCGCTTTTGCTAAAAGTTTTATACCGCCACCCACCACTGTAATATTAGAGCACCTTCCATATAAAATTAATACCACAATCCCTATTGAATCGCATGGAGTGTCTGGGGGGGGGAAACCTCTGCAAGAAATAGAGGTTTTGGTTTTGAAGTTTAAAATGTTTGTTTACTTTTTTTGTCGTCAGTAGGGGCTTAATGCGTAGAATGGGATGTCAGTGTTGTAAATAAAAAGACCAAAGGCTTTTTCAAAGAGGAAGAAAAAGATGGTTAAGACTCTGCATTTGCCTGATCTCCTCTGAAGGTTTGTTCCATAGCCAGATCCCCATGACCAAGAATGTGTCATCCCCTTGTCTTATAGGCTTCATCCTGTGTTTGTGATCTGCATTGTCGCAGCAGACCATAGCTGTCATGTGGGTTCACAGATAGAATTTCAGTGTATAATGCAACAGGGGCTTGAGCCATTAATTAATCTGAAAAGTAGGACTAAAGCCTTAATCTGGCATCAGAACCTGACATTTGTAGAAACACAGGCAACCTGGCTTAGTTATTTTCCACTGAACACTGTCAAGTACTATGGATGAAAATTTGGGTTTTGTTTAGAAAAGGTACAAAATGTATGACATTCTTAATAGAAATGTTGAGCTACGTTCTGCCTTGCAAGGAATTTACTTTAAAGATGCACTTGGCTTCCTGGCTTCAGTGGAGTGGTATGGGAATTTGCTTTACTTCAGCATGGGGTGTTAATCAATGCAGAATGTAAGCCAATTGGACAGAAATACAGGGGGTAGATAGGGGTGGGCAAACTTGCAAGGGCCACATCTGTGAATAGAAATTGAATGTGGGCCTTGAATACTCACAAATTGGGGTGGAGTGCAGGTGGGGTGTGGGCTGTGGGGTGGGGCTGGAAATGAGGAGTTTGGGGTGTAGGAAGGTGCTCCGGGCTGAGACTGAGGGGTTCTGTCATAACCTTAGTCCCAGATTTGGACCTTAGCGTCCAAAATATGGGGGTTAGCATGAAAACCTCCAAGCTTAGCTACCAGCTTGGACCTGGTACTTGCTGCCACCCAGCCCAAAAATTAGAGTGTTTTGGGGCACTCTGGTCCCCCTGAAAAACCTTCCCTGGAGACCCAGACCCAAATCCCTTGAGTCTCACAACAAAAGGAAATAATCCTTTTTCCCTTCCCCCTCCCAGGTGCTCCTGGAGAGATACACAGACACAAGCTCTGTGAAACTACACAGAGTGACTCCCCCTCTCTGTTCCCAGTCCTGGAAACAAAAAGTACTTTCCTCTTCACCCAGAGGGAATGCAAAATCAGGCTAGCAAATCCAACACACACAGAGCTCCCCCCTGATTTCTTCCTCCCACCAATTCCCTGGTGAGTACAGACTCAATTTTCCTGAAATTTCCCAGTAAAGAAACTTCAACAGGTCTTAAAAGAAAGCTTATATAAAAAGAAAGAAAAATACATACAAATGGTCTCTCTGTATTAAGGTGACAAAATACAGGGTCAATTGCTTAAAAGAATATTGAATAAACAGCCTTATTCAAAAAGAATACAAATCAAAGCACTCCAGCACTTATATTCATGCAAATACCAAAGAAAAGAAACCATATAACTTACTATCTGATCTCTTTGTCCATACACTTAGAAACAGAAGACTAGAAAGTAGAAACTACTTCTCCAAAGCTCAGAGAAAGCAGGCAGACAGAAAACAAAGACTCAGACACAAACTTCCCTCCACCCAAAGTTGAAAAAATCCGGTTTCCTGATTGGTCCTCTGGTCAGGTGCTTCAGGGGAAAGAGACATTAACCCTTAGCTATCTGTTTATGACAGGCTCAGAGGGTGGGATGGGGATCAAGGCTGAGGCAGGGGGTTGGGGTGCAGGAAGGAGAGCGGGTTCCAGCTGGGGGTGTGGGCTCTGGGGCGCAGATGAGGGGCTTGGAGTGCAGGAAGGGGAGCAGGCTACGGCTTGGGGTATGGGCTCTGGGGAGGGGATGAGGGGCTTGAGGTGCAAGAGGGTGCTCTGGGCTGGGACCAAGGGGTTTGGTGGATGGGAAGAGGATCAGGGCTGGGACAGGGATCTGGGGCATAGGGGCTCGGCTAGGGGTGCAGGCTGGGGATGAGAGGTTTGGGATGCAGGAGGGTGCTCTGGGCTGAGATCAAGGGGTTTGGAGGATGGGGGGATCAGGGCTGGGGGAAGACGTTGGGGCATGAGGGGAGGGTCAGGAGTGCAGAATTCATGCAGTACTTACCTCAATCAGCTCCCAGAAGCAGCGGCACATCCCTTCTCTGGTTCCTATGCGGAGGCGTGGCCAAGCAGCTCTGCACACTGCCCCATCTGCAGGCATCGCCTCTGCAGCTCCCAGCCAATGGGAGATGTGAGGGCCATGCTTGGGGTGGGGGCAGCATGCAGAGTGGAGCCCCCTGGATGCCCCTATGCATAGGAGACAGAGGGGAACCATTGCTTCCAGGAGCCACGTGAAGTGGCCCCCAACTCTGCTCCCCAGCAGGAGCTAGAGGGCTGGATTAAAATGACTAGTGGGTCGTATCCAGCCCATGGGCCGTAGTTTGCCCACCCCTGGTATAGATTCTCTGCTGCAGCTGAGGTCTTCTGAATGCAGCAGAAAGGAGAGCATGGGGAACTTCAGGGACCCAGTTACAGCCACCTGATTGTCTGCTTGGCTCTGTCCCAGCCTGGAAGGCCATTATAACGAAAACCAGCTGGTAATGGCTCTTGCAGGACATTGATCACAGCTGGGGATGGCATTACATAATCGGGTCATAATACACTCCTCATTCCTGATATTCTTCTTACACCAGATCTTCAGAGGAGAAGGCATAGTGTAAGAACCAATTCTTCTGGATTCTATGCCTGCTGGGGACTCATCTTCACCCTTGGGGATTCCAATGTGTGGAAATTCAATCATGTCCACTTCCTTTGTGCAAAATGGAGTGGGGCAAATTCACTGCACCTGAATTATTTACTCAGGGACTTCCACCAAGTAAAAGATAGTTATTGGGAGTAGGTTAGCCAAAAAAAAATTACAACGTGTAACTTGCTGTGGTGTGGCATTCAATGGGTGTTGTGACAAAGTTCCTCCTCTACCTTGGTGGGTCCTGAGCTTATTGGCGGATTTGCTCGCCTCACAGATTCACTCTGTGGGTCAGGAAACAGCCCAGAGACTTCCCCTCTGGCAGAAGCCACAGTCCAGGTCAATTTCTCCTGTGTTTGATCAGGAGTTGGGAGGTTTGGGGGGAACCCGGGCCCTCCTTCTACTCCATGTTCCCGCTGAGGGCCCTGTGGACTACAGCTGTCTAGAGTGCCTCCTGGTACAGTTGCATGATAGCTACAACTGCCTGGGCTACTTCCCCCTGGCCTCCTCCCAACACCTTCTTTGTCCTCACCACCAGACCTTCCTCACACGCACTTCCTCTCCTCTGGCTCCCTTTGGCCTGACTGGAGATAGCTCTTTTATAGCATCAGAGGGGCCATAATTAGACTCAGGTGCTTAACAGTGTCACCTGACTCTTAGCAAGTTAATTGGAGTCAGGTGTTCTCATTAGCCTGGAGCAGCTCCTGCTCTGGCCACTCAGGGAATAGAAAACTGTTTATCCAGTGGCCAGTATCTCTCCCTTCTACTACTCTGCTGTTCCCAACTGCCCTGGGTCTATCACAGTGTGCACAACCAGCATAATTCCACTTTACATGTTGAAGAAGAGAGAAGAATATGGATGTAGCAGGAATGTGAGATGTAGCTGGCCAGAGAAAGGGTGTGTCAGGGCTCACAAAGCCTGTCCTGCAGGAGCCACAAAGCAACTAACAGGAAAAAGAATATCAACACTGATAATATATTTTCTGTACTTAGTAATATGAATGTAATGCTGCCTATAGTTACTTGGACACATCTGTACAAACAGTAAACTAAAATATTACATATGTTTAAATGTCAATGAAAAAAATTATAAAACAAGTAAAAATGCAGTTGGATGTGCAAAAGTCAAAATATATTAAAATTTTGCCATATAAGTGTGGAAAAGGATTGCATGCTTTTTTTTAAAAAAAGATTGATCAATAATTTCCTATTTTTCAAAGAATTACATAGTAACTATTTTGTAGTACTGTCATATGCACAAAAAGTATTTCATAGGACTACTTTAGTGAGTAAGATTGCATGTATAAGTAAGGGTTTTCAGGATCAGGGCTATGATCTACATATTTTAGTATTCATATAAATTATGAAATAGTCTTATAAATATGGATCATCCGTACAGGTCTGTGCAAATTGCATACTGCTTCATGCATTCTGTAAACCTAATTATTGCAACACCTATGGAAGGTTATCTCTGTGAACCGCAAGGAATATTTTTAAATGAAAACTTAGATTCTGTAGAAAATTGTGCGACTCCCAGAGAATAGCAGGTACAACCCACGGTAAAAAAAAATCCACTGATCTATGACATCCAGCCTTATATTCATTTCTACTCAAAGTATGCCAAATTATTTGCTCTGATTTGATGTCAGTGGGGGAAAGCTGTGCTATAGAAATCTCTGCCTGAAGGAAAATGACCTAAAGATAGCAGTTTTGTCACTTCCCAATGCACTGATTTAAAACACAAGATAGTACTAGACAAGTTGTTTACATAAAGAAGGTGAATATAAGTAATGTAACAGGATGACAAGAGAGCTTCATATATATATATATATATATTGGTTCATGTTTACTGAGCTGAGATGTTCACTTATAAATCTAAAAAATTTTAAGTTATTAAACTTCTTTATTTCATAGGAAAAGATAACCCAAAAATGAAGTTTAAATAAATCAATTACACCAATTGATATTTGTTTTCACATTGCAAACAACTTCTTAATATACATTTAGAATCAGGTTGAATTATTATTTTGAATAATATTCTAAGGAATTTAGCCCTTTTTTCTGTTCACAAATCTTCTGCAAATCATTTGTGACCCCAAACATGATTTCTGAAGTGTATTCATTATTCTTAAATTATAAACAAGTATCGTGAATGAACAGTTTTCAACCTTTGGCTTTAACCTCTCAATTTATATTCCTATTATAGACATTTTAATGATCCTTACAGCTGCAGGAACAAAGACCACCAACATTCAAGCACTGAAAGTTACCATTAGCTAGTGAAATGATATGAAAGTATGTACAGATTTCAAAACCGCCACACTCCTGGACTTTAACAGAAATCAAGTCATGTAGATGTGAGCGTTTAGTCACACTTTCAGCTAAATTAGCTGTTATCATCTATGCTGAAGGGGAATGAAAAATGGAAATGTTTGTTTCATTCAACTGAACTTGTTAAATGCTTTTTTTTTTTGCCCTCCCTGATATGTTGTTCCTCTCTTGACAGAATAACATATTATGCACATAAGATTTGTGAGAAGAAAAATCAACTTTGTAAAAAGCTTACAATAAAATGACAAAATAATGGTAAAATAATGTGTGGTCAACGGTGGTGTATTTTATGGACCTACAAGGAGAACTGGGGAAGGGAGCTTTGGTCACAACTAGAGCCTATGGAGCCTATGAAAATCACATTTAACAAGTAGCTAGTTGCTGTAAATTGGGACTCTTGTCTTAATTAATGAGAAAACAAACAGAGGCAGACAAAGCTCAATGAGCTGCGCTTCAGTAAATCCCTCATCTGACACAGTTGGGGTTATCAGGTTCTCTGTAGAAAAGGGAGCCTTATGTAAATTCAGGAGGTTATTTTTTTTGTGCTGATGTTATACCTGTGATATTTTAGCTACAGGCAAAATTTCCTGTATAACTAGACAGACTAAGGCGAGCATGTTTCAGTGTTGCTAAGAGTTGTTAACTTGAAGAATATAGATCAGACTATTTCTGTGTGCTGATAAGGCCAAAGAGGCTGGTTATGGAGTTGAAAGACATTGCAGTTTTCATAACAGTCCTGCTTAGATAACTGAAAAAATTGGATCAGTACACAGTAAACTAAGGATCAGATTTTCTAAAGAGCTCAGCATTAGTTTAACTCTGCTCCCTCTGAGATCCCACTGAAGTCAACTTCCATGGAGCAGAATTAGGCCAATGCTAAGTAGTTTGGAAAATTCCATCCCTCAGGGCTATAAATACAATAGCCAGGGATAGAACCTGAAAAATACTAGGCAAAAGGCCTTGAGAACATAAGACTGGAAGGGACTTCCTGTGTTTCATCGAAGGAAAAAGAGTTTAGTGTAATAGTCGTACATAATTTGCCCTGATTTCCTAGTTGCCCCTGGAGAAGTAAACTAGTGCTGCACTAGAATTTGGCTCTGAGTAGTGTACATGGCCAAATGTTAGTTGAAAATATGGTAGCCAGCTTCCTTTGGAAGAGGGGAAAGAGGAATTGCCATGCAGAAAGTGTGTTCAGGATAACTGGGGAACACAACCTACCTCTGATGTAACCTCCAGCCATGGGGAGCTCCTAAAGCTCCAAGAGAAATTAAAGTAGTGGTCCCACACCACAACCCTCCAAGGAAAGCTGTCTGTGAAAACACCATCCACGCTCCTGCAGGAGTGAATCCCCGTGGAGTACAGAAGACCTATGTCAGCAACTATTGAAATACTGTAATGTGGAATTCTGTACTCAATGGGGAATTTCTCTGGAATGTCACTGTGAGCCATTTTCTCACTCACTCAGCCAGCCCTTCCTTTCATGACATCCATTCTCTGCTCCAACAGTTCTCTCCATTTCCCTGTTCCTTCCAGTCTTTTCCCTATGTCTTCATTACTACTTTTCTTCTGCCTTCCTGTAAAAGAGTCCATCACTGCAGGAGTGCCTCCTCACGGCCAGGCCCGTATTGACAGTCACTCCATTGCAGCGGCAATCTCTTTTCCATAAATCAGCCCTCCGTCCAGGGCAAGATTTAGTTCACCCCTTTCAGAGTAACAGCAAGCCTAACATAAGACAGTCCTGTGTACTCACAAGAGGGTCTTTGGCCTTCACATCCTTGCCTCAGAGATTTCCAATGTCCTCATACCCTTCTCTGGACTCATGCTTCTTTGTCAGTGACTGGTAGCGCAATCTCGCCCTTCCCACTACACTGGGTTCCAGGCCAGGGACCCTACAACTAGCAATCAAGGTACGAGCACTTCCACTCCCGCTCCTTGCTGCTGTTTCCCTGGATTCCTTCCTACCCAACCTTTCTCAAGCCTTCTTCCCCACAGCCACTCTAGGTTGATCCTTCTTTCAGGGTTAGGATCCTATGGCTTATTCTTCCCCCTGGGCTTCCTCCTCACCATCTTTCTCTTCCCAGAGAGTGACTGCAGACTCTCCCTGCAGCCCCTTTGTACTACAAACTTCCTCTCTTTATACTAACCAACCTGCTCCTGCCCAGCTGGACTTCCCAATCAGTTATGTAACACTCTTGGAGTCCATTAAATAACAAACCAGTGAATTAAACTTTAATAAAACAAACTGGAAAACGTCTTTGGTGAACTGCTGTGAACAGCCATGTGGTGTTCCCCACCTACACTACCAAGGCACATTTCCAAATACCCACATTCACAACACAGATTCTTATGAAGGACAGTCTCCAAATCACAATCTTTCATAAATTTCTTTAATAGGGAAGATGTAGAAATATAAACTAATTAACTTTTATGTACACGTATATAAACAGATAACTATTTAGTAACATGCATTAAATTCTCAGCCCACCTAGTACATTTTCATAACCCCAATGTGTCAGCTACCTACAGAGGAGAGGTTACCAGTACATCATTCTTGAGTGAGTCGTTACCACTCACTTCACTCAAATACCCCTTACACAGGCAGGTTAGCAAGTGTCTATGAGGCTTTTAGGACATTTAATCTCCCGCTCTGATCTTCTCAATATCAGCCTTTTATTAGAGTCTGAATTGTTTTCTTGTTCCTTGACAAGTTCACCTTTGTGATTTGATGGTTAAAGAATCAGTCAAATAAGAAATGCCGGAGTCCACCTCAGCTGTCAATGTGTTGGAACTTTCTGGAATTGATTGTAAATCCCTTTGGTTATGTCAAAACATGTCCACCGGTCTGTCTGAACTACATAAGACCTTGGATATAGCTGTTCTTTAATGGTACCTCTTTGGCCCCAAGTATCTGAGGTGTAATTCCTCAGGCACTCTATCATGTGGGTTAAGAGATGGGAGATCACGGGCCCTTTTGTCAAAATAACATTTCTGCTTCCACTTCTGATTCTCTTTCATCTTCTATATGGTTTCATTGTTATGAGATTTCAGCAAGTTATCAGTAATTGGTTAATTAGATCTATCTTCTTCCCATTAACAGCTGAGATGGAGAAAAGCCATTCTTCCAGAGGTGTACTTTGGTAAGCCAATAAAGCTTTATACAAATCACTCCCACTGTCAAAAGTCCTTTTCATAAGGTGCATTACTATCCATATAGACCTTTCCACACGTCCATTTGATTGGGGGTAATTTCGTCTTGCTGTTTTGTGATGAAAATCCCAATATATGGCAAATTGCCTAAAATCTGCTCTGGAAAATTGTGCCCCATTATTACTGAAGACTTGATCTGAAGTTCCATGTCTGGAGAAGATTCCCTTCCTGCCAGCTATCACTGACTAACTATTAGTACTGAGCAGTGTACAAATTTCTGGATACAGAGAATAATCATCTGTGACTATTAAATAATCCTTTGATTGCTAGGTAAATAAATCAGTGGCTACCTTCTCATAAGGCCTTTGTGGAACTGCATGAGGTCTCAGTGGTTCTGCCTGTTGGCATGGGTTGTAGCTCAAGCAGGAAAAGCAGTTCCCTACCATATTAGTGATGATGTGACTGATCCACAGCCACTACAGCACCTCTCGTACTCATTGTTTGCACTTCTCAATCCCTAAGCGACCCTTATGGATATTCTGCAGCATTTCTTTTCAGAGACTCATTGGAGTTACATCCCATCTATCACAGTAAGTTCATGTCTACAGTTCCGATAGTCTCTTATGCTTGAATAGTAACTGCTTATGCTTCAGGCTACCTTTAATAATCACTTCTTTAAGGATTCCCAATGATTCATCTTTCTCCGTTTCCTCTCTTATTTGTTGCAGTTTCCTGTTAACTGTGGGAATTGACTTTACAATCAGATCTACATAGGCTTGCATCTCTTTTTTATAGTCTTCTCTGGCTTTGTCTGGAAAGTGCCTCTGTAGTGAACATTAATTTACAGAGCATGTAGGTCACAACCAAATCATATTTGTGCAGCTTTATCATCGTTCTTTGAATCCTTAACAGTCATTTATCAGTTTGCTAAATAACACTATCATGGGCTCGTGGTCTGTTCCCACTTACACTATCTGTTCATAAATACATTGACTGAACCTCTCCCAGGCAAACAATATTCCTAAGAGCTCCTTTTTGACCTATGCTTATCTGGTTTCTGCCTCAGTCATTGATTTGGATGTATATGCCACTGATTGCCAACAATCCTCATGGTTCTGTAAATTCAGTGCCCCTAACCCAAACAGTAAAGCATCTGCTGAGATTTTAATAGGCCTTCCTGGTGCATAGAACTTCAGTACTGGTTTGTGTATCAGTTGTTGTTTTAAACCTTCCTGTGATTGCTCCAGTTCTCCATCCCAATACTATTCATTTTTATTCTCTAGATGTTTTCTCAAAGCTGCTGCTTTGGTAGATTAGGTATGAATTTTTCAAGATAATTACCCATTCCTAGGAACTGTTGGACATCCTTTTTTTGACTGTGGATGTGGCATCATTTCAATGGGTGTAATCTTCCTCATCACATTTTACACCTTTTTTGGAAATAATGCTCCCAACAAAAGTCAGTTCTGTAACTCCTAAAACACTGTTCTCTCCTTTTTGAGGTTTGCAGCTCTAGCTGCATCCAGGACTTTCCGAAGTCTATAATCATGCTGCTCTTTCACTGAGCCCCAGATGATGATGTGATCCACTGAGGTGCCAACAACAATTCATATGTTCATAGATTATATGTATAGTTTTGTGGCACACTTCTGGGGCTGAAGCTATGCTGCAAGGTAAGCGTAAGAATCTGTATTTTCCAAATTGGGTATTAAATATGCATCATTCTGAGCTTTCTTCAGTTAATTTTAGCTGCCAAAAATCTGAGGATGCATCCAATTTACTGAAATATTGAACATTTGCAAACTGAGCGATAACCTCTTCTGTGGTTGGTAGTTTGAAATGTTCTCTTTTTATAGCCTTGTTGAAGTCTCTGGGATCTAAGCATGTGCGTAGCTGGCCGCATTTTTCTCCACAATGACTAGGGAGCTCACCCATTCGGTGGGCTCCTCAATTTTTTTGTATTACTTGCATTGCATTCATCCTTGCAAACTCAGCCTTGAATTTATCATGGAGCACCTTTCTACATGGATAGATAACTGGAGGAACCTGCTTGTTTATCTGGCTTGTATGTTCACCCTGCAAGTAACCCAACCCTTGAAACAAGTCGTGATATTCCCGAAAGAGTGCCTCATAAACCAGGTTCAGTATGATCTTGTAATGAGAGCACATGTTTTACCAGACTGAGTTTCTCGCATGCAGCCAGGCCTAAAATTGGCATTTTTGACACTACAATGAACTGGAGCCTATACATCGTGTTTTTATGGTTGATGCAAGCAGTGCACCTCCCCTTCACTGGTTTACTTGTTCCAGAATAACCAGTTACTTTTATTTTTATTGGTCTCAGTTTTGGTATTATTTTTAGTGTCTCAATCTTGTTCAGACAGAATATTACGCTGAGCTCGTGTGTCCAGTTTCAGTGGACAATTGTTCCATTGTTATAGGCAGTATCCAGTCCTTCTCATCAGGCTTGTTAGATCCCAGTACATCTCCAAATAACTCCTCGACCAGATGGTCTTTAACTGAAATACACTTGATTTTTCTGCATTTGGGATCTGCAGAATTTTGCAAAATGATTATTTTCTCACAGTTTTAACAGAGTTTCCCAAAGGCAACACACTGTTTGGGGCCATGCTACCATCCACACCTTCCACATGACTGACTGTACCCACTCTTTCCCCTAGCAGTGGTTTTCATAGAGGGTGGTTGCACTCTTTGATTTGACCTATTTTGGCTACGTTCTTTTGTACTTAATACATGGATAACCTCTTCTGGTGAATTCAGTTCTTTGGCTTGTAGTTTCAGTTTCTGCTGCCCTGCATATTTGGGAAAAAAAATTCTGAATTTAAGTCTCCACAGAGCAGTTTCTTTCTTAACACATTGTCTTTAATGCCACAAATGATTCTATCTCTGACCAGAAACTCTGTCAGCTCACCACAGTCACAGGTTTTACTGAGCTTGCTTAATTCTCTGACATTGCTCTATGGTGTCATCAGTTTTTTTGCATGCATGTAAAAAAAGTTTCTCAAAGGTTTCACTCCTTTTTGACATGCAATGTTCCTCAAATTTAGTCAGTATTTTACTTAACTTCTTGCTTCACTTTCTTCAAACTTAAAGTTGGTTATAAATATCCAATACTTCCTCACGAACAACATGAAAAAAGATAGATGATTTCACTTTATCATTTTTCTCCTTTGCCCCTGTGGCTGCTAAATACAATTCAAATCTCTGTCTGATTTTTTTCCAGTTCTCTTCAACATTGCCTGACAATTGCAAACTGGATGGAGGTGGCAGCACATCCATTTTTGGCTTTTTTCCCCTTCTTAAGCTAGTCAAGCTACTATAGGGCTCACCTAATACATGCCAAAACCTCCATGCAGGGTGCTACACATGCTTTCTTGGCGTGTCCCTTTGTCTCTGTTTTCAGTTACAAACAAAGGCGTTAACTTCAAAATGACTGCAGATTCCTTCTCATTCAGCAGGTCTGACACCATGTTAAGAACTTGGGGTTCATTAAACAACAAACCAGTGAATGAGAAAGGAATAAAACTTTAATAAAAACAAACTGGAGAGTCTCTCTCCTGAGCTGCTGCACACAGCCATGCAGTATTCGCCACCTCTGCCACCAGGGAACATCTCCAAATTCCCACAGTCACAGCACAGTCCCTTATGAGGGACCATTTCCAAATCAAAATCTTTCATAAACATATCGCCACAAGTTAGCCTTGCTCTCCTTCTAGATGCAGCCAGATAACATAATTGTCCTCTCAGGTCCACTTTATCCCATTCAGGACATCTGTGGAGTACACACTCCGTCACACTCCTTCATTCATTCCCTTCATCTCAGTCTTTTGTTCAAGGAAGAAATCATCTGAGGCCACAAAGGTGATGAGTGTTTTTTTTTCCGTTTGAAAGCTTGTGCGCATTAGAAATGTGTGGTGTGTGTTCTAGCAACTTGTTAAAATTTTAAAACTTTATGGCTCTCTTCCCTCTTGGTTGCCGTAGGCAGCATGGAAGCTTTACAGCTGCATTCATTTAAGCTAATTTAATGTTCTATTGCCTGTCTTGACCAGTTTGGAAAAAAAAACCAGAAATACGATGCAAGATAGGGCACATACATGCTTCACATTCCTTCACAAATTCAGCAAGACAGTTCCAAATTAAGTCAATAAAGACTCAAAAATGGACACCGTGAAGCAGTTTTTACACTCGGTATTGAAAGTATCACATCCCTATTAAAATACAATGCTCTACCTATGACAAAAGCATCTTTTATAGTTCACTGTCACTTAGTTCCTAGAAGAGCAAGCAGCACTATCCAGGTGGTAACATTCCTATCTAATGAATTCTTAATGTAGTACAATTTATATTTCATACAGTACCATAGCTGTACAGTCAAACCTCATTATGAGAAAGGTACGGTTGTTCAAAATAAGAAAAACCAGTCCAACAAAACTCAACTGCAAAATATATTTAAAATTATTTAAACAATTAGAGAGGTAATGCCAGGGATAGTAATATAGGGGCAACACTGTGATTGAGTTAAAGAGAACAAAAAAAAGAGTTAAGTGGTCTCCTGTTTGGGATTTATTTTTGTTTTTATTTCAATTAAAACAGTAATTTGGTTTGGACTTAAAAAAAAATTTCTTACAGTGACTATAACATTCTATGCCACCGTCACATCTCCTTTGAGGCCAGTGTAAGATCCTACTTCATTTGCAATATTGCAGAAATTGCAGATTCCACAATATTAGGCTTCCACCGCAGTTTAGTTTCAAATTAGCTTTGCACAGTTCAGAATTTTGCATACGTTTTGAGGTTTGCAACAGATACCTTTTCCCTATTAGTACATTAAATGATCTTGGATAGTTTTGGGCAGGGATGTAACCAGGGTGGCGTGAGTGGGGCAGCCACCCAGGTTGCAAAGCCATGGGAGAGGGAGGGGATAATGGAGCAGTAAAATGGTGGAAAAAATGGTAAGGGGTAGAATGCATCAGCAGGCAAGGTATTGCCTGCCTTACTTCTGCGCTGCTGCTGGCAGTGGCGCTGCCTTCAGAGCTGGGGCACCCGGCCAGCAGCTGCCACTCTCTGGCCACCCGGCTCTGCAGGCAGCACCACCGCCAGCAGTAGCACAGAAGTAAAAGTGTCAATATATGCTTCCTGTAGGGCTCTACCCCCATCAGATTTTTTTCATCATTTTTCCAGTCCATTTTTCCTCTTTCCCTACACCCAAGCCTTGCACCCTGGGTGACTTCCCCACTCACCCCACCCTTGTTACAGCCCTTTGGTTACACCAAATTCCCCAGATATAAAAAAAAAAAAAAAAGAAAAGACATAACCTAACAGTTGCATGTTTATATCATTCCAGCAATTTTTTTCTTAAATAAATAGATCTACTGCGGCTTTTCCAAGTTACTGCTATTAATAAAGGTCCATTATTACTTTTCTGTGATTTTCCATGTCTTGTCTGCAACTCAGCCTCAATTATTTAATGATCATCCTGCAATTCAAGTAGAGTCTTAGGCTGGTGGCAGCCAGTGACTAAAACAGCTCCCCGTGCAAGATAGAGCAGCCACAAGACTGTGACATCTTATGCTGGCTAAAGTCGTTTCAAAGGCACTATTCTACCAGACAAGGATCCTTGCCTAAAAAAGTCACTTCCTTGCCTGCAGCCAGCCCCCATCCACCCCTTGCACCAGATATACATCCACTCACAGTGCTCCTTGCATCAGGAGAACACTTCAGATATATATTTAGAACATCTTTAAGGTTACTTTGAAGTTTTCCTAGTAGTACTAAGTGTCCTTTCCAGGGCACAGGATCTGGCCTATGATTCCTAACCTGACATTGTTCCTTTAAAAACTAAAAAAGAGGAGTGTTCAGGCCAGGTTTTTGTGCATGGATTTCATGTTTGGAATTCATCCTCATTGGATTCAAATCCATGCACATTCAGCATCTAGATCAGGGCAGGGCAAACTATGGCCCACAGGTTGGATCCGGCACATCAGGGCTCTCAACAGCCCCATGGTGCAGCAGGGCTAAGGCAGGCTCCCTGCCTGCCCTGGCCCCACGCCGCTCCCAGAAGCAGCTGACAAGGCATCCCTGTGACTCCTGGGGTGGGGGATAGAGGGCTCCATGCACTGCCCTCACCTGAAGGCACCAACTCTGCAGCTCCCATTGGCCAGGAATGGGGAACCATGGCCAATAGGAGCTTCAGGGGTGGTACCTGCAGGTGACGGCAGCGCACAGCAGAGCCCTCATCCACAAGAGCCATTGCTGGACATGCTGGCCACTTCTGGGAGTGGCACAGGGCCAGGGCAGACAAGGACCCTGCCTTAGCCCTGCTGTGCACTGCTGCCACCCCAGAGCCACTCGAGGTAAGTGGAGCCAGGCCAGAGCCCACACCCCAAACCGCTCCTGCACCCTGAACCCCAACCGCCTGCCCTGGGCCCCCTGTCACACCCCACATCCCTCCTGCACTCCAACCCCATGTTCTGAGCCCCCCCTGCACCCCAACCCCTTGCCCTGAGCCCCTTCCTGCACACTGCACCCCCTCCCACACCCTGCACTCCTTCCCACATCTCAACCCCCTGCCCCAGCCCTACATTCATGGCTGTAAAAGGGTGCTGGTGCAAAAGCACCTAATTACCCCTGCTCAGCCAGCTCCAATCAAGAGAAATAGGTTGGGGCTGGTGAAGCAGACCTGACACCTGGCCTGTGGATTGGCTCCAACTGCAGACCTGGCAAGCCAGCAGTCATAAGGGCTGGGAGCCAGCAGAAAAGGCAGCCAGGGAAAGGTCAGTCTCCTAGCTGCAGGCTGACTGCAGGAAAAGAGGGAACTAACCCTGCACGCCTTGTATATAGCTCAACACTGGTGGTGGGAGAACTGTGTGTGTAAATAAAGCCACGGGTGCTGCATAACTGGAGGCCTCTCTGCACTTTATTGGGACAGCTAGCGAGCAGGAGGTGGGTCAGGGCAATGGACCCGTTACAATGGCCCTGCATACAATTTCCCCACCCAGATGTGGCCCTTGGGCCAAAACGCTTGCCCATCTTGATCTCGATTAACCCTGACTAGTGCCAGGTCTCTTGATCTGATAGCTCTGGTACATGGATTCTTTTCTCTTCTTCCATCGCTAACAATGTGGTCAAGGACCAGAGATGAGCTGGGCAACATATTGCTGTCTCCTCCAACCATATGGAGGGCTGGCAGAGCCAGTAGTTCTTCTCTTCACCTTCTCAGAAAGGCTAAAGGAAAAAGGAATCCCAAAGCTTCATCACTGAGAGGAGGTAAGCAGCACTGGTGATTGTCACCCCATTTCTTGCCCAGACCAGGAGCTGACTAACTATTCTCTTCCCCATTACCTCACTAAAAGCATGGAAATGGGAGCCAGAGTGAGATATCCCACTCCCAGCAAGGTCGGACAAGGAGAAGCCAAGGGGGGTTCTGCTTTGTCCTTTCCAACAAAGGCTATGAATACTCCTCTCACTCCTCACATAGTTACCACCAGTCCCCTGGCAGAGTATGAAGAGATACTCTGATCTGCACTCTGCTACCTCCGTTTTTAAACAGAAACTATCAGTGGGATAAGAACCCGTGCTGAGTGCACTGATCTTTGGGCCCTAGCTCTACCTGAGCACTGGGAAAAATCTCCCTCAACATCAGCATACCTTAATTGAGCCTATTCAAATCACTTGCTATTATGAATATTTGGCATATTAAGAAAATATTTTATTCAGTTTTCCCATCTAAGTGTTGCATGAAAATTGACTGTACTTTGAGTTCAAGAAATTAAACCTAACAGATACATAATCATAATTTAAACTTGTTTATAACATGACTATAATATGGAAGAAAAATGCAACTTTTTCCCATTAAGTTAATAACAACTGTGATCATAAATCTAGGTTTCATTAGGTAAGCCACTGTAGGATTTTAAAACTCGACAATGCACTTGTATGTGTCTATATTTTAATCAAAAATTCAATTACTCAATGTTACTCAAGATACTAGATTATTAAAACGTCATTTTAAAGATCATGGGAGGATTTTTTCTTAGGATTACCTGTAAAACAGGATATGAAACTGAACCTCTGGTTCCTTTGATAAACACAGTATTATGAAGGTTCTCAAAGAATTTCAAATATCTGCTGGTATCATTTTTCTGCCATTAAAATTTATATGTTGTTAGTTTCTTATGTGTAATGAAATAACTTCTGTTTTGCACTCAATTTTTAACTTTATACAAGTCTCTGTAAAACAGTTTAAAATGGCAATTTCATGGCTGTTTCTGATAGCATGATATTTAAGTAGCATAAATAGTTACAAACTATGGTCATCTATTAGATTTTACTTTACAATAGTTAAAGAGAGGCCTTATTTAGAGGAAATAGTAGACAAGGCCACACAACTAATTTTTCCTCCCTACTAATGATCTTGCCCCCTGCATTAAATGTATCAACCACACACATCTTCCTATGGAGCTGTAACTAATTATTTGCCTAATATTAATATAATTTGCCTAATTCATATAAATCCTGAGTACCCAAGGACTAGGTAGTAGAGTGTAGTGTTTTCTTCCTCTAGATCACTGATTTTCAACCTTTTTTTACTTGCAGAACCCTAAAAAATTTTAAATGGAGGTGCAGACTACTTTGGAAATCTTAGAGACTGCAGACTCTCAGGGGTCCATGGACTACAAGTTGAAAACCACTGCTCTAGATCAGTGGTTCTCAAAGGCCGGTCAGCCACTTTTAAGGAAAGCCCCTGGCAGGCTGGGCCGTTGTTTGTACCTGCCGTGTCCGCAGGTTCAGCTGATAGCAGCTCCCACTGGCCACGGTTTGCCACTCCAGGCCAATGGGAGCTTGGAAAGCAGTGCGTGCCGAGGGATTGCGATTGCCCTTCCCACAGCCCCCATTGGCCTGAAGCAGCAAACCACGGCCAGCGGAGCATGATCAGCAAACCTGTGGACGCGCAGGTAAACAAGGGGCCTGACCCGCTAGGGGCTTTTCCCTGAACAAGCGGCGGACCGGCTTTCAGAACCGCTGCTTTAGATCACCAGTTCGCATCCAGCCCAGTAGACTGTTTGGTGGCCTACATGAAGTAAGTTGGAATTCTCAGCTCTCTCTTCAGGGTAACATCACTACTGGCATCCATCTTGGCAGTCTCAGAGAAAAAAGCCAAAGAGCAAACGGCCATGAAGACTTTACAACCCTTCTTTGATTCTAGAGATAGTAAGTCTGTGTTGAATTATTGGTGGGGCCATGTAGAAAAGGTTTGCGTTGATGCTGCCTGTGCTAAACAGAGAACTTCAGTTTCTAGTTCTATCAATCCAAACCCCTTAATTAATCCTAAAATCATTTCATTAAAATTATATATAATATACATGTATTAGGTGACCAAAATATGAGCAATTGTGAAATACTAGTATATAAAGACAGAAGGGCAAAAGTCAAAAATGTTTTGCCACCACAAAGTTGAAGGAACAACGGATCAGTATAAGATTCTATACACATTAGTTTACTGGCATACGCTCCGCCTTTAAAAATATATTCTAGTGTAAATTGAATTTGAGTTAATGTGGTAGAATTAATTATTTTAATTACAGAAATAGATATAAGGGTTAACTGAAAAAGGAAACTGAAAGAAGAGTGGTATAGAACAGAGATTGATCCAAATCCAAAACACCTTCTGAGTAAACAGATGTAATAAATTACCAGGATTTCATTGCACTTAGCGTCAATTTTCTGCTTAACTCTTTCAACTGGAAGTAGGACTTCGTCATATTTCTTTAATGAATCCTTACCCATGAATTTTCTGAGTTAAAGCATTTAGTATTTCACTCAGAGGATTTTTTTTTAAATTTTCTATAAGTGTTTTTAAGGGAATATATACATAACCTTAACTAAAATCTGTGCATTGAACTATATAGTGAACTACTTTCTCAATGTGATTCTTTGAAAATTAACGTCAATTCAATATTTCAGGTGTCTATATCTCATTACAGATGTCTTCATACAACAACATCAAACATTTATGTCAACTTTTCTGTATCACTTATCAAGCATGAAGGGATCACAGAGGGAAGATATGAGAAGAAAAATATAGTTAAACTTAATAAACATTATTGTTTTAAAACATACATTTGCTTTGATTTCCTGTGCAGTTGAGGTGACTCTCAATCAGATGAAATAATCTTTACTTGTCAACAATTCTACATCATGATATATCTTTTACTTTAATTCCACACATCATAAGAAGTGTGGAGATCACACACGCGCGCGCGCGCACACACACACACACACACACACACACAGTAGAAATGAATGCCAAGGTTCAAAACATAAAATGTAACATGGTAAAGTGTGTTTTTCAAATGAAAAACCAAGAAAGGAAGAAATTAAAACAGGAGCTATTTCAATAAAATAAAAGCAACAGAAACTCCAAATACACAGAGGTAATGGATCAATATTTGAGGAAAAATCAACTTACAAAAAATCAGTGTAAAGTTATTGAAGGAAAGAATGGTCACATGAATAAATGAGACTTCAAACAGAAAATGAAGGTGAGATGGCCACAGAAATAAAATAGCTTTAAGCACAGAGTTGCAGAATGCCAACTCATAAGGGGCAAAAAGGTTATATGCTACAACAACATTGGGTGTATGTGGTAAATATAGCAGAGTCCAATAAAAGCAAAATGATTGTGAAGGTTATTTTCCTTTTACAGGAGACTGGTTTGAGTGGGATATTGTGGAAGTGGGTGTTGGTTGCGGGGGTTGGAGAGTGTTTGCGCATGTAAGATTTGACCAATTAATCTATCTTTACTTTTATCGCAATTTTAAAAAAAATGCTTAACATGTCTTTAAGAAGCTGACTACAAATAGATATAATGACAATGTCTTGCCTGAAGGAGAGTAGATCTAACAAACAGCATGACTTCTACCGCAGTGCAGTATCAAGACTAGATACAACTTCTACTTGTAGGACACCCCGTGTAAATCCAAAGTAACTCCCTTTGATATCAACACAGATTTACTATGCTGTAATGGAAAAGAATTTGGTCCCTAGTGTGAAATTCACAAGAATATGATTTGGGAGGAGGATTTACAATTCACTTAAGTTGTTAGTTCTGAATATTTTACTTCATCAGAACACCATTAGTTTCACACTATAAAATTATCTCCACAATCAAAATGGCGAGGGATGGACAAATTGGCTTAGGCAAAATAAGAACCAGACTAAACTTTTGCCCATTCCCTAGACCAAGCCATTTTCACTGAAATCCCATTTTCAGGAAAATCCAAGATACTGACTACAGCACCGAGCCTTTTGCATCTCTACCACAAAGGTTTCAGAAATGGGAGTTACTGAAATCCAAGTTCCAGAAAAGTCCAAGAGAATGATTGCAGCAGAGACCAGTGCACAAGGGTGAAGCCACTAAAGTCTTACCACAGTTAATGAGACGCTGCTGGTAGCAGAAGTTGGGATGATGATAAAGATAAATGTAGGATGATAAACTTAGGGAAGAAAAAACAAGTGCAAAAATACAGAATGGGAGATAAATGCTTGGCAGCAGCACTGCTGAAAAGGATCTGGGAGTTGTGGTAGATTACCATCGCAACATGAACCAGCAATGTGATGCTTTTGCAAAAAAAAAAATGCAATTTTAGGTTGCATTAACAAAGACAGTGTGCAAATCATGGGAAGTGATAGTACCGCTCTACTTGACTCTAGTTAGGACTCATTTGGAGTACTTTGTTCAATATTGGCTACAACTGTATAGAAAGGATATAGAGAAACTGGAAAGGATCCAGAGGCAAGTGACAAAGATGATCAAAGGGATGGAATGCAAGCCATACGAACAAAGGCTTAATGAACTGGGTACGTTTAGTTTGAACAAGAGGAAATTAAGGGGGTTCATGATAGCAGTCTTCAAATACTTGAAAGGCTGACATAAAAAAGATGGAGAAAAGTTGTTCTCTCCTGTCAGAGAGGGTAGGACAACAGGGAGTGAGGGTTCAAACTACAGTGTAGCAGATTTAGATTAAAACTCAGGAAAAACTTCCTTACTGTAAGAACAGTAGGACTATGGAACAGACTGCCTAGAGAAGTCATGGAAGCTCCTTCATTAGAGGTTTTCAAAAGGAGACTAGATAGCCATCTATCTTGGATGGTTTAGACACAACAAATCCTGCATCTTGGCAAAGGGTTAAAATAGATTAACCTTGTGGTCCCTTCTAACACTACGATTCACTGATTCTAAGGGACATCAGAGCGGGAGTGGATTCTAGGGAATGTGAGTTTTCCATAGAGGATTCGCTACAGAACATGACAAGCAGGAAAAAACTCTTGCTTGGTGAGGAAGATGGCCTTGTGTTCAGGCAAACAACTCAAAAGGGCACCAAGAAGGGATGGTTCCGAGTTTTAGATAAGCTTCTGAAATTTGAATCTTTATCCAAAACTTTCATCCATGACAAAACTGGGCTGCATTGGCCTCCCTCCCCAGTTCAGAGCTCCCAGATCTGGGAATAAATTAAAGTAACCATTTAAATGGCTAATCCTTGCATAGCTGCTTTTTTCCTACCTGGCTTTTCCTGTTCAAGTTAAATGCTATTGGTCAGGACACAATATGCTACATAGTCTCTGAACAAAAGTAATTAACTCTCTTATGCCATTTTTTCCTAAAAAAGTCACCTTGTTTTGTTTTTTTTTATAGGCAAATTCAGAAGATAAATATTTTACAAGTTCACAGTAAATCAAAACAGTAGGCTATGAAAATGAATTAAACGAAGCTCAGAGAACAGTAAATTTCTAAATGAAATGACGTAAAAGAAAGGGAAAGTGTAAAAGACAGAAAAATGAAAAGCAGCAGCAATGTAGAAAATGGAAAGTAGTAAAAGATTATCTCTGTGACACTGGGAACTGATTTCTCTGACAGTGAGAACAGAATAATAGAGCACTAAGAATTGAGAATCACTACTCTAAAAGCCACAGTTTTAAACACCTCATGTAAGGTAAGTCACTGTCTATCAATTCCATCACATTCTGCAAGTGATTCGTGGGGAGACCAGACAATCATCATATTCTGTTAGAATGTTGATTACTGTCCCCTTGATTTCTGTCATTTAAAAGTTTCTCTGTTTGTCACATTTGCCAATGGAACAAATATCATTTTGAAGCAGCTAACCACTGTTACAATGAAAGACTTTACCATTTTGAAAACTCAGATATAGAATAAAAAATAGTTACCATGGAAATATGACAAAATAATTTTTCCAGTTTTTATTGCTGTTTCTATGCTTGAATCTGCAGAAGTAGTTCCACTGAAGCACACATCTGAGGGTAGAGTTTGTCCCTTAATATTTAGCAAAAAACCCCAGCTACAGTTATTTTAAACATTTCTCTTAGAAACAGTAGGAACATGCAAGCATTTCTAGGCTTTATGGTCTAGTCGCATCTGCAGTCTCAGTACCTGAAAGTTTTGTTAGCTGTTATGACTTGTGAATTCTTCACAAGTAGCCTCTAACTTGCAAACTTCTGCACACAAAAAGCCCAGTCATACACACATTCAAACCTAATGTTTTTGCAACTGCTAAGGACTGCATAAATTTAGGACAATAAAAGCAGCATTAAAATGTTATTAAGGTTATTTCAATGATGTGCTGCATATATAGATGCTTTTAAATCAAAATCCAAATATACCATCCCCCTTCACATTTAGTGTATTGAGTACACATCTATAAAGCACATAGAGCCAGTTCAGCCTCATAAGTAAATCTCCACTCCTGAAGTGAATAATCTAAACTTTTAACCCTCTGTAAACGTGGCATCTGTCTCTGTTACTGAAATTGGATGGAAAAAAGGCATTCCCTTATCTTATTTAGCATGTTAATGGGTAACAGTATGAAAAAGATCACGAAGATGGATAGGGAAGAATAATCAGCAAACCAGACATTGCTATTATGAGACTCTTCATAGACCTGATTGTCCTCTCACCTGCACCCGTGAAAATCAAATGCAACTCAGTTGAAGTCCATGGACTTCCACCAGTATAAAAGTGGTGTAAATGTAGAAGGAATTATTTCCTACATGTCATATTTTATCTACAGGATAGTCATGTTGTTATTCACAATCCAAGAAAGACTTGTTGAATAGCAAAACATAAATCCTTACCATTTCTCATATGTCTACCATCTTGAGTCATGATACAAGATATTTGAGTTAAACTGGATATCTAGTAGCCTTGGAATAAATATTTAAAGTTCTTCATTCCTTGACTTCCCTCATATTAACTCAAATCCTCTCCTTCCTCCCTAAAGGATGCATTGTAGGTATTTCTAATTATCATTGTTTTAAAAATAAAAGTAATGTTTACTTTACTGTTTTATATGTGTAAAAGATTTCTACTTTGTTCTGAGATGTCTTAGAGAAGGGAATGACCAAAGTGACTTTTTAACTTGTGTGAGTTATTTGCTTTTGGCTTGAGATCTTATCCATCAAATTTCAACCCAGGCTGACTTTGTTTCACAGTCAAGTTATAAAATATAATGGAAATACCACAAGATTCCTATAGAAAGAAATAACCAAGAACTGCTCAAATACTATGGAGGCAGTTAGTAATAAACCTTCTAGGATCCGTTGCCATTCATTCCAATTCCTCCAACATATTTAGGAGTCTTGTTTGTGCCTTAAGCAGTGTCTGATAGTACTGGAAGGCTTCAGATTCAATTTCAGAAAGTAAATTAACTGCCAAAAATGATACAAACACAGACATACAAAGTGCATACATTGACTTACCTCCAATATAATAAGCACATAAACGCCTGCTAAAACGACTGATGCAATTGTTACTTGTGTCTCTATATTTGCATGAAGATACTGATGCTTCATGGAGAGAGGAACAATTGCAGACTCCTGTAGGAAAGCTTGAATGTTTATGGAGATTGCATTACTGTAGGAAAAAAAAAAGAAAGTTCTGCTTCCTTACAGAATGAAATAGGCAACTGTCGTATTTTTTTTTAAAAAAACCGTAAAATTGTTTACATTAGTTAAAATAAAAAATGTAAAGCACTTTTATGATACTTGAATACCAGATTGTAAATGCCATATCTTGGAATGTACTTAAGTCCAGGAAGTGGATAGGATGACCATATTGTAATTACTTTTAAAAAACTAGGAAATTTTATGTTTACTGACAGTCTGAAGAATTACAAAATGATGGGATTTAGTAGTTTTGTTTAACGAAAAGAAATATATTTCATAGCATTCAAGTAATCAGTTTATACAAACTTTTATTACAGTTGGTTTCTGCCAACCTGTTAAGTATCTCAAAGATTCTAGTTGTGATAACTTGCTCATTTCGTCTTGAGTTTAAAGGTAGACTCCAGTTGTATAAGACCCTGCAAGAGATTCAGTTTAACAAGACCAGTAATTAAAGATCAATAAAGTGGTGCATAGCTCTATTCAATTTTTCTATACATGTTTTATTTTGATGTCTACACAATTGGGTCTAAATTCTGGTATACACCCAAGATGTATGGAGATCATTGACCAATGGAAACTGCAGCCAGAATTTGGTCCTTTACATGGAGAAATGACTATAAGAACTCAGGAAAAACAGCTTCTGCACATTATATATTGCTGCACACTGGTATGTGGGCAAGTTATCTGAATGCATACTGGAGTGTGTATTTCAAATATGGGTGCAGAGATTCTCTCTCTTTGGAGCCAAAAGGGATTTAAAGAGACAAAGTTCAGTAAAAATCGGAGACCCGATTCCTCATTCCTGCTCTGTCCCCTCATCTCAGAGTACAGCACAAAGAAGAAAGAAAGCAGTTCTTAAACAACCAGCTGGGGATACCTTTGGAAAAGGAACCCTTGGTGGCATAAAGTCAACATGGATAATTTTTAGCTACCTGCCCCCACCCCAGTGTCCTGGGCAGTCCAGGGAAGTGTCCAGCAAGAAGTGGGCGACTGGAGCAAACTGTACTCTGGCTATTCCAAGCTAGCAGAAAGATCTTTTGGGGATTGTTACGGTTTGCACAAATTATAGCATCCCTCCCATCAGTAAGAAACGCTGGTTTAACAGTATAATTACCTCGACAACATTGGGCCCAATGACGTTACTTGATGAGGTAATGGATTTGCTTTTATTAACTTATACATAGTAACCATGAGTTTGTATGCAGTTACAATGCTGATGATTAAGGTGTGATGCAACAACAAATCACAGGCCAACCATATACAGAGAATCACCAAAAAAAAGTAGGTGTCTGTGGTCATGGTTATTTTTTAAACTATGTTGCTTCTTTTTATTTTCATATATTACACATGCAGACAGATTAACACACTTTATGGTACTCTGATTTGCCTCTCCCTTCAGTTAATTATCTCATTTTTTATGAAATCTGTTTGCATAAGTGCAAAAAAAGCACCTTAAGTCTATTTCTTTGAGTGCTTCTTTCCCCCCAAATCCTCTAAGCCAAAATTTCACTAATTTGATTTCTTTTAGACAGACAGCACTTGTATGCTAAGGATCACGGTCAGAGGAAATTGTTCCCAGAGCTCATTAATTCCAAAAGAGGGGTTAATGCAATTGTTGTAAGGTCAAGATAAAATGGAATTTTACTAGTTACTAACAACAACATAGCTAATGACCAACATCAATGTACATTTCACAGCAAAAAACAAAATCCAATGTAATGTTGACAGAGATAACCCAATATCAGTAACAGAAAGGAATCTCAAAAAAGACGTGACACAAAATTTCCAAAGACAATGTATGTGAAAACCATAACCTGGGGGCTGACGTCTCCTTCTGATCCAGGGTCTTCTATCTGCCCATTGCACTACTATGTAGTCCTCTGCCTGCCGATCAACCACATCTGCTGCAAAAAGGTCCTCCTAGCTCTAACTATTCAGCAGAGCAGCAGTCACGAAAATCTGTAATATTCATAGCTGATGGAAAACCTGTTAAGGGTTAAACTTCCAGTGGTAGTTATATAAGATTACACATTATATTGAAATACAGTATATTACTTAACTCAGAGACAAAAAAAATGCAATATGAGGCAGTCTCTCAAATGCAATCAAAATTATTCTCAGAACAAAACCTATGTAAAAAGATTCCCACCCTCTGAAATGCAGCTGTTAGGTAGCATTTTTTTTTAAAACTGTGGTGCTAGAAGCCCCCTTCTGGAGTGGCTGGGAACTGCAAATGTGGAAGTCAACTGTAGGCCCACTCCTTCCAGTTTAAGTTAAAGGCTGTTTTGTTGCTGTAAACTAGCAACTAGATGGAAAAGGAAGTCATTCTTCTCAGGAACTAACAATAAACAACATTTCCACCAATTACAGGGGTCATGACCCACAGTTCCTGAACCCAGGCCTGTAAGGGTCATGGGAAAAGTCACACCTCGTGCTTCCTGCTCACTGCTCCTGCTTCCCTGGGTTGATTTCCTGGCATCCCAACCCAGTCTGACTCCAGACATCTGACTTGTGGTTCCTAACCTCCAGTTTGTCTCCTGTCTCTGACACTCTGGTATCCTGACCTGGCCTGACTCTAGTTCCTGAATCATGGTTCCTAACCTTCAGTTTGTCTCCTGCTTCTGACCTCCTGGCATCCTGACCCACCTGACTCTTGACTCCTGTCTCATGACTGGACACTTGCTTTCAGCACTAGGTCTGGCTGCCAACAACCGGACCATGACAACAGGCTTGAATGACACATTTCAAATCCCAGCTGCCATCTTGAGCAGGAGATAATTTTGTGCACAGATGCGGACACACATTGAGTGGGCATCATGTAGACCACTCAATAAAGATGTATATTCAATGTGCAGCCAACAAAATGCTAGGATACATAAGGAACGGGATGGGAAATACTGAAAACAATATGCTACCATGCTAATGTAACTAATCTGGAATTTGACTTTCACAATTTCACTTACGAATTTTCAGCATTGAGGCCGTGGTTAAACAAACCCAATGTTTACATTTAAGCACATCATTAAATACTACTTAGGATCATTGAACTTTTAAAAGTGCTAAAGAGCATTGCTGAAGTAAGGCCCTATCACCTGACATTTAATGGGGGTAGTTTACAAAGAGATGTAAAAATGTTGCAACATTTTTACAAATTCATGTCAGGCAATTAATTTGTTTTCCAGAAAGACATTTCACTGCCCATAGTACTGAGAGGATTGAACAAGGAAAGAAAAAAAAGCAACTTAGAATTTTTAAAGTATTCTTACTAGTTTGAATAGCTACAGGACAGCACTTTATCCCACTTTTAAATAATCTCTAGTGAAATAACTAAAGTTATCCCAGGCTGACCATACTCTGATTGTTTTAATACAGAATGTTTTGGTTTGCTATTTGAAGTTCCTACATCTTTACAAAGAATTACAATGTTACACAGTCAGTTCTCAGTAGAAAGACTGAATGAGCATGGACACTGAACCACCCTTTGTGTTAAAAAAATAGGTGTCTCCAGGTCAGGGCTATTACCTGTGCATAATAAGGAAGCATGTACCTCTGTACCCTGGCTTGTGGAAAGAAGACTGCAGTCTCCAGAGCTATCAGAATATCTGACACTTTTCCCAAGCAATGATTCCACTCAAACATTTATTTTTAATTTGTTTAAAAGGGATAATTGCATAAGATGAGAATTAAAAAATGCAAAGCAACAATGAAGTGTCAATAGTTGTTTCTTCAAACAAATTCCAAATAGGAAAATTCAAATGCTGTCCCTAGCAAACTTGATCTTACATTTCTCTTCCATTGCTACAGTTTTCCAGGGTAGTTTGCTGTCACAATTTCCAAACCCCAGTGCAATGGCATAAATCTTTATTGAAACCATATCAACAGCTCTAATGAGAGGCATTAATTATTGTCCTTCAAAAGTTTTGCTGACCTATATTCATTAACCTAATGACTTGGGACACCTTTGACAGTCATTATGTACACCATTATGAGTGCAGCCAATAATTTACTTCTACGAAAAAGCTTCAGGTGCATATAATTATGGCACCTTTGTGCTACACAATACATCCAACATAAATCCTGTAATTATACAGATGACACATTCAGGAGCTACTACAGAGGAAGCAAAGTCATAAGGAAAAAGGAAAACGTATTTTCAAGGTATGCACAGTGGTGCCTTCATACAAAATAGTTTCTTGCTACATAGCTTTATTTTTCATTTGTCACTGTTCAAACATGAAACCATAAGAAAAAGCCCTAGCAAGAAGGTCCTATATTTGATTGCACATGAAACTTAATAACTTTCACAGGTCTAAGCTGGGAAACTTAGATTGAAATCCCATTGGGGTTACCTCCTTCCAAACAATACTCAGAATCTCATCTTTTTTCCCCAGTTATGTCACTGCAGATCATAGCCTGCATCTACTATACAATCTGATGTTCTCAAAACACTTTTGCTGTGGAAAACTACAGCCATGTTTTTATGAGTCAAACTGGAACCATTTTCAAATGTCTGATTTTAATGATGTCTATTCATTTTAATGATTTCAATGTCTTGCTTACTGAATTCATTTCAGAAGCTTGTCAAAGCAAAGAGATGCACAAAACATTTGCAGGGAAAGACCCAACTCACACTGAGCCTGAGTTCAAGGTTCATTATAGTCCGTGCACCTGGAGAGAAGTTTTCCCAATAGGAGAAACCGGCAATTTCCTTTCCACTCAACAAGCCCCAAGACTCTTTCTTACTACAGCTCCCCTGCCACAAAGCACAGCCCCTGCTAGTGGTACCAGCCCCTTCCTGGTAGGGGGGGTTGAGGTGGATCTTAGCCGCCCCTTACATGGGGCCCACCCCAGCTCCTCTTATTCCCCCACAAAGACCTGCCCTCAACCAGGCCAGAAGCTGGAGCCAGGCCGTAATATGAGCTGGCAGCATGCCCCGAGAGTGGGAACACTAGCTGGGGTTTGCTCTCAGGCATCTCAGCCCCTCACCCAGGGCAGGTGGAAGGTCCAGGGCTCCCCACAGAAGCCCAGGTTTTCTCGGTGGCTCTTACTTCTGGCCTGGCCAGGAGGCGGGACCTCAGGGGGAACAGGAGGAGCAGGGGGTGGGGCCATAGTTCTGGTGCCAGTAGTGCCCCCCTTCTACACAGGTTCTGGCACTCTTGTGGGGGTCCCCAAATTGGCCTGGGCCCATATGTTAATCCACTGCTGAGCACACCAAGAATCCCAGGGTTCTTCTGGGAGTATAGGAAGTATTCTGATTCCTACTTCACCCACACACATACACCCCTCCTCCTTTGCTATGGCTAGCAGTGCATGAAGTCCACAAGGCATCCCATAATGTTTAGCAAAGTGCATCAGAAGACGTAATGGGTTCCAAAGTAACTGCATGCTAGGAACTCTGGGGTTTCACTTTGTAGCATATATAGTTGTTAAAGTATCAGAGGGGTAACTGTGTTAGTCTGGATCTGTAAAAGCAGCAAAGAGTCCTGTGGCACCTTATCGACTAACAGACGTATTGGAGCATGAGCTTTCGTGGGTGATGCATCCGACAAAGTGGGTATTCACCCACGAAAGCTCATGTTCCAATACGTCTGTTAGTCTATAAGGCGCAACAGGACTCTTTGCTGCTTTTATAGTTGTTAAAGAAACCCGGAAACTTCCCTTGCTAACTCTCTCAGCCATATGAGCTACTGACCCTCAACTGAGCAAAGAACTGGATACAGCAGAAGCCTGGTCCAGGGAATCAGGCCTCTTGTCATCTCAGAAGAGACCTTGGATTGAAAGGGAGGCAACTTTCAAGATTATCCTTTCCACAGCAAAGATCAGAGCAATGGCTAGCAGTGTCCCCACCAATAATAGGAGTGGGGCCACAGTCACACATTATCTGGGTGCTCCTCTAGAGGTGATACCAGGGATGTTGGGGGAGGAATGAATGAAGGGAAGCTATGAGTTGGAGGTTTCTTGTGGGATGGAGGGAAATGTTTCCTTGGAGGCTTCAGTTTGTTAAAGTTCACAGCTCGCTCTTTGCCTAATATTTGTACTATTAATGCATTTATGATTCAATCCTGCAGAGTGCTGGGCACTCTGGCCCCAATCCAGCAAAGCACTTGGGTACATGCCTAACATAAAGCATATGCCTCAGTTCTTTACTGGATCAGAGCTAGAGGGCTCAGCACCTTGCAGACATTACAAATGAGTACAAGGGGACACTTAATATTTGTTCTGCAGCAGGAAATCTGAGGAGTGTACTGATTAAACTGAGCTACCACAATAAAACAAACCCCAAAAAGGCAGACACAAAAGATTAGAGATGCAACAGGATTTTTTAGTCAGTCACCAAGACTATTATATCTAAGAATGAGGTGAGGGGCGAGTTGGTTGATTGTCGCTCAGGACAGGAAAAACCCTTTTGATATTACTGATAAACATCTGCCCCCAGCTCTTCATGGCATTATGATTAAAAGGTTTCACAATGACCTCTGCCTGCTCTGTGACTGAAGTAATTGCAGTGATCATTCAATCTTTGATTTCAAAACCCATGCAGCTTCAGCCATAATCATGGTAACTAACATCCTCAACTTCTCACTCTTCTTTTTTCCTTCTCATTAGCTTATATCTTTTTTTTTTCCAATGTCACCCCTTCCCCCATACACTGAAAAGTTCAAAATAGTTTTGTTGAAAATCACTGATCAGAAACACTTTGGCCTCATATCTTACCAGTCAATTTAAGAGATAATTGTGAATTGCTCAGAACTTAGCCACAGGACGAACCTCAAATATTGCTAAGATCTATACTGTGGTAGCACAAAGCCACCAACCAAGTTGGGGGCCTCATGTGCTGAGTACTGTATCAACACATAGTAAATGGCACTCCTTGCTCCAAAGATCTTACAATCTAAAAGACAAGACATAACAGGTGGAAGAGACAAACAAATGGGTCAAGGAGGATGGACAAGAACAGGAAGATCTGTTATATGAAGAAAATTGTAACCTAATTGGCATCACAGAGACATGGTGGAACAACTCCCATGACTGGAGTACCAGCGAAGAGGAATATAGCTTGCTCTGAAAGGACAGGTATGGGTGGGGAAAGGAGGTGGTATTGCATTGTACATCGAGAAAGTATACACCTGCTCTGAGGTCCCAGGGGAAGTGTTGAGTCTCTGTGTGAGTATAACAAGGGGAAAGAACAGTGCGATGTTAGGGTCGGGGTCTATAACAGACCACCAAATCAAGAAGAGGAAGTGGATGAGTCATCCTACAAGCAGGTAACAAGATTAGCTAATGCACATGATCTAGCATTAATGGCAGATTTTAACTTCCCTATCTGTTGGAAGACTATTGCAGCAAAACCTAATACGTGCTGCAAATTCTTAGCATGTGTAGGAGACATCTTTCTGATCCTGAAAGTTGAGGAAACAACTGTGGAGGGGTGTCTAAATTTTGGATTTGGTTTTGACCAACAGTGATGAATTAGTTGCAAACGTGAAGGTGGTCGGGAACTTGGGAGGAAGAGATTGTGATCGGATAGAATTCAAGATCCTATGGAAAGAAAGAGATGAGAACAGTAAAACAGGGACACTGAACTTCAGAAAGTCAGATTTCAACCAACTCAGAACTAGTAAGCAAGGTCCCGTGGAAAGACTAATTAGAAAGAAAAGGAGTCAAAGGGGGTTGGCAGTTCTTAAAAGATGTAACACTAGAAGCTCATCATCAAGTTATTGCAACACAGAGGAAAGGTAAGAGCCACAGGAGGTCAATGTGGCTGCACAAGTTGCATTTTAGCTATCTGAAAGGAAAAGGGATACATACAGGAAATGAAAGGAGGGCCATGTCACCAAGGAAACATACACGAGAATAGCAAGAGCCTTTAGGGAGAAAAATCAGGAAAGTTACACCTGGCAAGGAAAGTTAGAGATAACAGGAAGGGGTTCTTCAAATATGTCAGACAAAAAAGAAAGATAAGGGATGGTTGGGTCTGCTGCTCAATGGAGAAAGCAAGCAGGTAATGGAAAACGATATGAGTACAGAGCTACTCAATACCTACTTTGCTTCAGTCTTCTCACACAAAATAACATGCGACCGGACGACTAGTCAAATTACCATAGACAATAAAGGGGAAGGGATGCAGATCAGGATAAGTAAAGAATACCTCAGACCAATTCGAATGAATTCAGATCAGCAGGGCTGGCTGCCTGGAGCAATGTATAAAACATTCAATTTGTGAATACCTGGAGGATGAAGGGGTAATCACTAGCAGCCAACAAGAATTTACCAAAAACAAATCATGCCAAACTAGCTTGATTTCCTTCGACGGGGTAACTGATTTGGTGGATAGGGGAAAATGCGGTGGACATAATACACCTGGATTTGAGTAAGGCTTTTGACAGTCCCTCATGACATTCTGACATCTAAACTGGAGAGATATAGGCTACACAGAACTACCATTAAGTGAATACATAATTGGTTAAATAGCCGCAAACAAAGAATAATTATTAATGGAATGATGTTGGATTAGAGAGAGGTCTCAAGTGGGGTTCCACAGAGATCTGTTTTGGATCCGGTGTTTTTTAACATCTTTATTAATGACCTGGATATAGATATAGAAATTTACAGATGACACAAAGCTGGGGTGGGGGGTTGCCAATACTTTGAAGAACAGAGCTAAAATTCAGAGAGATCTTGATAAATTGGAGAACTAGGCTATAAACAACAAAATGAAATTCAACGAAGACAAATGTAAGGTGCTACACTTAGGGAAGAAAAACCAAATGCACAAATACAGTATAGGGGAGGGGAAAACTGCTGACTAGGATCTGTGTAGTTGTGGTGGATCACATCTTCAACATGAGTCAGCAATGTGATGCTGTTTCAAAATATATATATATTTTTTCAATTTTAGGTTTAACAGAGTTGTAGCATGCAAGTCACAGGAAGTGATAGTACCACTCTTCTCAGAGCTGGTTAAGCCTCAAATAGGTCACTAATGTATAGAAAGTATGTAGAGAAACTGGAAAGGATACAGAGGCAAGTGACAAAGATGATCAAAGGGATGGAATGCAAGCCATACGAACAAAGGCTGAAGGAACTGGGTATGTTTAGTTTGGAAAAGAGGAGATTGAAAGGGAACGTGACAGAGGTCTTCAGATACTTGAAAGGCTGCTATAAGAAAGGTGGAGAAAAATTGTTCTCTCGTCACAGAGGGCAGGACAATGGGTTCAAACTACAGCATATAAGATTAAATCTCAAGAAAAGCTTCCTAACAGTAGGACAATGCCTCAGGAGGTTGTGGAAGCTTCTTCACTGGAGGTTTGTAAAAGGAGACTGGATGGACATCTGTCTTGCTCAGATGTGCTCAATTCTTAGCCAGTTGGGGGCAGTAATCGCAACCCACCACCTGCTCTGTCATTATTAGAGTCCAGTTAAAGAAGAGGTGACTTTGAGGGAGGGTTTGAAGGACAAGGAAATGACATTACTGAGTCTGACTGGAAATTTCCCCAGTGTATAGCAGGCACTGGCAAAAGAGACAGTACAAAGGTCTTTGAGGGGGAAGTGGGCAAACAGGTAATCAAGGCTGCTATCATCAGCAGAGCAAAGGTGGGAGCTGACAGCTCGATAAGCTAAATATGAAGTCTTGTGGGAAAGAAGTGGCTCAAAAGCTTGGAAGGAATTTGAAGGAATCTCAGAACTGCAATGCAACGGAAGGTGTGACAGTTATTACCTTCAATACTTTTCTTACAGGAGCCAAACATTTCTAGTTAAAGAGAGAAGCATTCAACTAAAGATAATTATAATAGGTGTGACAAGGTAAATAAGTACTATGCCAAAGAAACACAGACTCTTCTTTAAACTAGGGGGAGGTGATATATGGTTGGATTGCACAATTCCTCTTTAGCATACAAGAATCCCAATTACTTTTTCATTTCAGAAACCCTATTTCTATTATGGTGCATTGATTTGCTCCAGACCTCTGTTCTCTATTGCCTGCACAACATACAAATTCGTATAGATCAGGGCAAAAGCTATGAGAAACACAGCATGAAGAGAAGCACGGTAATGAATGTGGAGAACATCTAGCATTTCAGAACATCCTACAAAACCAAAACTTATTTTCATTATGGGAGAAAAGCAGAAATACGTCTCTTGGTAGTTCACAGTTTTCTAATTAATGAACTCAGATCATTTGTGAATACTGTTGACTGTGCAGTCACAGTAGGCCAAAAAGCCTTGTGTATTAGGAGTATTCACCCCTAAACTGAGAAGCACTGGGTTATGCTAATGCATCACTGTATCTTTTCTGCTATTTTTAAAACCCAGTTCCCAAAGGTGTATCTTCTTAATTACTGATACTTTGCACTTACCTGCCTTTCATTCAAAGATCTGCAAATATTTCACAAACATGACACAACAGCATAGGGTGACCAGACAGCGAGTTTGAAAAATCGGGACAGGGGGTGAGGGGTAATAGGATCCCATATAAGAAAAAAAACCAAAATTGGGATTGTCCCTAAAAAATCCTCTGCAAAAGAGGGCCTGCTGCCATGCACCGGCACAGAATACCTCTTGTAGGTGAATGAGCTTTTAAGTCAACAAGTCACAAACGATTAAAAAACAAACAAAAAAAGGAACAGCACCATTACCATTTTGGAAAATTATACTAAATCAATTTAATTTGAACCAGGGACAGTACGGAAACCAAATGCATTTGTGAACAAAATCCTACTAAAGCAAATCCTACAGACATGGAAAAATCTCCACAAAGTCACTGGAGGGGTGGTTTTCTGGTATTGCTTTTGACAGCTGCAGCCTAGCTACTTCAGTGCTGTGTGCCAGATGTGCCTTGGTGAAATGGGCAACAGCAAAGAAGCAGCAGTTCAGAAGGAGGGACATAGAAGATGATGGGAAGAGAGACAACTAGGGTTAACCCAGGTGAGGAACAACAAAAGAAAGAAAGGGAAGGAGGTAGAGAAGATGGAAAAGAGGTAGTCATAGGTAAAATGAAAAGTGGAGAATATCCATTTCAGCAGAAACATCCTACTGCCAGAGATGGGAAGTACTGCCTCCAACAAAATGAATTCTGGTGCTGAGAGACAGTGGGCATGACAGGGAAAACCAAAAACATCAAACTGAAGCTGGAAAAGAGGAAAAAATACAAAAGGAGAAGAAGAAAGAAGGGTATCACTCTTTGGGGCATGAAAATGCTTCCAAATTCTTTGTTTTCACTGAAAAATATTTTCATTAGAAGTTTTCCCAACCATCTCTAGAGTGTATAAGCCTCTGCATTCCCACATCAGCTACATTTTGCTTTCAAAACTTTAGCTCTTTCCTCTATTTCTCTCCAACACAGTTAATTTTGAATTAGCGGTACTGGCAGTGCCTGCATAGACCTTCCTGTCAGAACTGAATCATTATTATTTTTCACTGATCTCTGCCCTTTCCAAACACAGAAGATGACAGAGTCAAATCTTGAGAGAGAAGTTCTTTACCTGGACTCTATTCCTACTAACCTTTGTGAGCAAATTTTGCACAGCAAGCTCCTCATAAGATCAGACGTTTACATGAGTACAGACATCAATGGGAGATGCACCCTTGAGATGAGACAAGGTCATATGTTTCTAATTCACTAAACAGCAGATATTAAATTGAAAAACGTGCCAGGGCTGCCATCAGAGATTAACTCAGGGACCTCCAGAGCCCAAAAAAAGAGTCTCTACAGCTTGAGCTAACGAGCCAGTGTCACAGACATAACTGCCCCATAGCATCCCTTGCTGGCAAAGCATGGCACTAGGGATGTTCCCTGCCTCAGTTCCCCCTCACCTGGGTTTTCTGTGTCTCAACTCTCTGGCTAGGTCACTCTCAGAGTTCAGTTGCTTTCTGGGGCAACAAAAGTTCACATAAACAAAAGGTTCTTTCTTGTTGTTTGGGCTCCTCTTCAGCCCATCCTCTGGGCTCAGTTCCCAGCAGTCTCTCTGCTTTGGGATAGAGTGCTGACTCCCAAGCTGCTTTCCCTGGAGTCCCCTCACAGCCTCAGCTTCTCTGGGCTACCTTTCAGTCTTCCCTGCTCTGGGATAGTGCTCTGACTTGGGAGTCTTTCCAGAACCTACTGAAGGGCCTTTCACAGGACTCCAGCTTGCTCCTTGTGAGTCCTCCCTCTGAGTTCTCTGGCCTTTTTATGAGGTTCAAGTATTAATCAGGCTGTAACCTGACCCCAATTAATCTTATCGCCTTGGCTGGAGGCAGCTAACTATGGCATAGGTGGGACTAATTGAACAAGGCTGCCTAACCCCAGGATCCTGGCCCTGAAAGGGTGGGCATCCCATCACAGTCAGACTCTTCAGTGGAGATCTGTAATAGACCCTCATCTTTTGTAGGCCAGGCTCAGAGGATACATATACACACTGTCTAGTTGGATGCATAAGTTCTCAGGGCAGAGACCTTTCCTATTGGTCCCTAATTCACCATTCACATATGTAGCACTCTAGAACTAGTATGGCAAACAAAAATAATATAGAAGAATTGCAGTCATTCCTAAGTATGACCTCTTCAGTAGAATTCAAGAGAAACAAAAACATAGAATCTTAGGACTGGAAAGGACCTCAAGAGGTCATCTAGTCCAGTCATCTGCACTCATGGAAGGACTAAGTATTATCTAGACCATCTCTGCCATCCTGATAGAGATTCCATAACTTCCCTAGGCAATTTATTCCAGCACTTAACCACCCTGACAGTTGGGGAGTTTTTCCTACCCCGCCCTTGCTGCAATTTAAGCCCTATCTTCAGAGGTTAAGAAGAACAATTTTTCTCCCTCCTCCTTCTAACAACCTTTTATGTACTTGAAAACTTATGTCCCCTCTCAGTCTTCTCTTCTCCAGAATAAACAAACAATTTTTTCAGTCTTCCCTTCAATCTAGACCTTTAATCATTTGTGTTGCTTTTCTTTGGACTCTGTCCAATTCATTCACATCTTTCCTGAAATGTGGTGCCCAGCACTGGACACAATACTCCAACTGAGGCCTACTCAGCGTGGAGTAGAGTGGAAGAACTACTTCTCGTGTCTTGCTTGCAATACTTCTGCTAATACATCCCAAAATGATGTTTGCTTTTTTTGCAGCAATGTTACAGTGTTCACTCATATTTAGCCTGTGATCCACTATGACCCCCAGATCCCTTTCCACAGTACTCCTTCCTAAGCAGTCATTTCCCATTTGTATGTGTGCAACTGATTGTTCCTTTCTAAGTGGAGTACTTTGCATTTGTCCTTATTGAATTTCGTCCTACTTACTTCAAACCATTTCTTCAATTTGTCCAGATCATTTTTAATTTTAATCCTATCCTAATAACGATACCATGTATTACCTGCAAGCCTGGCAGTGCTTATTAATCTTTCAGTGTATGTAGATGTTAATTCCCTATAGTCTAATACTTAGATTTCAAGATACTAAAAACTCAGATTCAACACCAGAATATTGGTGCATTTAATCATTCACTAAATGCTCATGTATAATGAACAGCTCACATTAGTAGTAATAGAAGCATCACATTAAATGTCTTCCCTCCTCACCTCCGCATAGGTTCCAAGCAGTGGTGCCAATTAGAGGTTTCAGGAGTGGGGAAATGAAATAAATGCCCCCCTCCCCTCAAGGTTTTGGCACTTGCTCAAAGTTTCATAGGCTATGAAGCTGGGGAGGGGGGAGATGCTCCAAGCACTTTTAAATAGTGGTCCCCTACTACATCAGTACGGCTGCTGTTGGAGCAGTCCAGAGCATTGCCCCAGCTGTGTGGTTGCAACATCACTGAAATTTGATCCAGTCAGCCCTCTGTCCAGACAAAAGGGTAACCGGGCCAAATTTCAGTGAGTGTCATTGTGATCCGATGCACGGTGTCACAACATCACTCAAATCTGACCAAACTGACACTCTGTACAGATGAAAGGGAACTAGTTTTGAGATTTTTCTGTCATTGTGACCTTATAATTCTGTTTACATTTTGCATATTGTGGTCAGGTTTCATTATGAACTTCAGTTCCCTTTTTAAGACATGAGTAGGGGTCAAATGGTGTCCAGTTGAAGAAATAGGAAAATCAGGCCTTTGCACAATTCATTATCATTTAGATAAGTTACTATGGAAACAGGTTTGTGAACAAATTAATTTGCTACCATAAGGGCAGTCAGGTAGCATCACAGACTCTAAGGAAATAAATCGTTGTAATCAGCCAAGAAGCCATTTTGTATCAGCTTATCAGTATAACCAATGACCGCACTGCTCTCTGATTATTAAACAAAAGAAAATGTTAAAGGATACAGTAACTTTCCAATGGTGACACAGCCAACATCTGCCAGTGTGCTCCTTGATCTGGATAAGTGCTAAATAAAATCTACGACAAACAAAAAATGAGCATACATTGAATTGTTACAGAGTTGACCTATCTCCCCAGTCTGTCTCAAAAAATATATGAAATGGCCTTTCTTGAACCTTATAAACAAATGCATAATTCACAATAATGTTTTCAGGTATATTAATTCCAATTGCTGATATTTCTCTAACTTAAAACCAGGCCTGTGACTCGGAAAAAGAGTGAGTGGTATTGAGGTGTAATCCTTCACCACATTTAAACTAGCAAAGTCATACATTTTGTTGGCCAGGACCAAGTTGCAGGCTAGTTTTAAGGAACTGTCTGGAAAGTTAGGCCCAAATCCTTCCCTGGCTGAAGGGAAACAAATGCTTATTATGCCCTCTGCTACAGGAATCGTGCCAAATAGAAAAAGATTCCTTATGTCAGGCAAGCAGATAATTTCCAGTCTCCAAAACACTTGCAGAGCCTTGCAGCCTAACAGTTCACAGATTCCATTAGGACTGTCCAGTCAACAGCATCAATCTGACAACTGCAGACCCCTCCTCAGCCATCTTCCCTGCTATTCCTCTAGCTTCCCTCCACTAGAACACTGTGACTGCTACTGAATCCTGGATCAGTGTCTCCCTCCATTCTTTTTCTGCCTCCACCTTTCAAGTGTTCGATTTGTTTCATTATAGTACAGCAAGGAGCAACAGAGCCAGGAAAGGAGACACTTATTCGGGAGCTGGCTGCCTCCACCAGCACTGTTGATCAGTTAATATGAGGCAAGGAGGATGGAAAACCAGGATAATCATGAAAGAAAGGAGGAGAGAAAATGAGGATCCCAGAAGGGAAAGAGTGAGAGGGGAGAACTAGAATCAGGCAGTGGACTACAGGGGGGGATTTGAGGACAGATGAGCTACAGCTCATTAGAGACAGAAATTAAACACATGCACAGCATTTACAGGCAAGAGACACTTGTGGACAGGGAAAAGAGACAGGAGTATTAGAATAATGAAAAGAGGAAAAAGGAAAGAGCAGAGATTATAGAAGGACAAGACAGAGGAGAACGAGGAAAGGGTTCTAGAGACAGAAAGAAAGAGGAATTAGAATTAGGGCATCAAGCAAAATGGGAGAGATTTTTAAGAAGGGCTGGGTCTGGGGGAATTATCTAAAATACGAAGCTCTATACTATTTTCACCCTCCCAGCTTTATTCATGGGACAGTTTCTCTGCCTTCCCCAATGGCTGCTAGAGTGCAGCCTTCTGCAGCTCCCCTCCCTGTGCTAGCTGACCAGAAAGAGATACCGACAGCCACATGTTAGCAGCCATTGGGGAAGGCAGAGAGCCCACACGAGGTTTTGCAGAGCCTGTTTTCCACTCTGCAAGGAGTTCCATGAGAGTTTGAGGAGGAAAAGGAGGAGTTAGTGTGGACATTTTGACAGAGGAAGAAGCTGACCCCTGAAGGCCC
The DNA here is from genome assembly GCF_007399415.2 of Gopherus evgoodei. Lineage (NCBI taxonomy): Eukaryota > Metazoa > Chordata > Testudines > Testudinidae > Gopherus > Gopherus evgoodei. The sequence goes on from NC_044322.1 coordinate 122,638,486, forward strand.
CCAGTTTTGAAGCAGTGCTTGAGAAGCCATCTCAAAATCTTTATACACCTGCCAGTGACATACATGCTAATTAACTGGACCTGCCTCCTCTCCAAGCTCCCTTGGGGGCACAGTATGTAGCATGTGGGACAGTCTTAACTAGTCCACAAGAGACCTGTGCATCTTTTTACCCATTGATCCTCACTCCCCTGACAGGATTAAATTTAGCCTTAAATTACAGTAACTCCAATTTAAAATCATTACACTGATTTAATTCTAATTTATTAAATGAAAGAATGTTGCAAATCCAATACTTACGGAGCACACCGCTACAAAGATAAGAAGAGTTGAAACTTTTAGGAATCTTAAACAGCATCTGAAAGGTAAGAATAATGTTACTTGTACAAACTTTATAAAAAACATTATTTGTGTTTGATCATACGGAAGTTTTTTACATAGAAAAAAACATGATTAGCCAGAGAACTCAGTTTCCCCAGAGAGTACTGAATACGGGCACTAAAATGCAAGCAATTGTCTATTGCCATTCCAGAGCCCAATCTTGTCATCCTTACAAATACAAAGCTACTTTTAACATCAGTGGAGTTTGCCTTGTATGAGAACTTCAAGGCTGGGCCCTAAATACATTTTACTCATTACACAAGAGGCACACTGTCATGGCTGACTTCTCCAAAATTTGATCATTCCCTCAAAATATTTCTAATATATACCCTGAAAATTATTGAAAAAAATCATAGATGTAAGAAGGGAATAGACATCTGGAGTCCTACAATAATCAAATTATCTCTTTAAAACATCACCAGTTTCTGGACATTCACAAATAAACTATCAGAACCTTGGTTTTGATTTATATTTTACATTATCACAGTGAGCCTGAGTACACTGAACAATGACTTATTTTAAAAAGATTCAATGCCATCAAATATGCTAAAATCTCAGGAAAATATTTAGTATGTCAAACCATGCTTGTTTTAAATTAAATTATTTTCTATTAAAAATTTGCGTTTTCCAGTAATCTGTTTTTACATTTACCATTTAAAAACTATGTCCCTATTTCTTATACATGGGAGGTCTCTCTCTCTCTCTACTAATTATTTTTCTATTTGTCAATACTATATGTAAAATCAATGTGTGATAGAAAATATACCCCGGGGCTCACACCCTATATGCTACTGGAATAATGTTTGTACAAGATATGCCTTGTGAGGTATCAATAAATACCTCATAACTTGCTGATAAATAACATCATGGCAAAATGCACATAGCAACATTATATATAAAGTTTGAATATAAGCTGAAATCATGACTGAAGTATGTTTTCCAGATAAGTCTGGGGAGTGGCCAAACTAGTTACTGAGAAAGGGCAAGCTGATGCCTCAGACAGGTGGAAATAAGGCTGATGAACCATTACCTGCTAAGTGGCCAGTATTTTGCAAGGAAGGGGGCGGGGCAAAAAATCTATATCTTAGCAAAGAAACAGCATGGAGTTTCCTTCACTAGACTGCCTATCACCTTGCTCCCAGCTGGAAATGCTTCTCAAATGGGGGATAGGACTACCAAAAGAAGGGGCAGACACTCCAAGACACCATCTCTCTCTTTCTGGTATCACTCCTAAGAGGACAAGGGAAAACAGAAGATGGACTTTGGGGGAAGGGTGGGTCCTGACCAGAAGAGTTTGGTCAGAAACCTTGCTGGAAGCATATGGTGATAAATCTTTGAATCTAATATAGTTTGAAGTTAATAAACTTGTTTTAGTGTTTTATCTAATCCAGTGTGTTTGAATTGGAGTGTCTGGGTAACTCTATTTACAATAATAAGCTGGCATATTATTCCCTTAAGGAATAACAGACAATATATTTGTACTGTACTGGAGAGGGCTGGGCAGTACAGAACATAAATTTCTGGGGGAAGATCTGAGACTAGGGGTGTGTTGAGGTCATCCCGCAGTATAAGTAAGGCTGGTCAGAGCTAGGGTTTAGCTGTCAGGCTGCAATTACACACAGACCTCAGCGTGTGGCTTGCCCGCTGGAAGGCTGTTTGTGAGTGGCCCAGGTGGGAGCTACTACAACAAAGCATTATAAGACTCCCAAGGACAGGGGTGACACAGCCCCCACTAGTCTGGACTGTGCCCCGGGTATGTCACATTGTTTTATATTCACAGTAGCAATGAGTTCTGCTGTGTAATTTGTCTCTTAAATCTCTCCGTTAACTAAAACCATGGATGTCTCCCTAGTATTTTAGCTAAAAGTAAACATTAAAAAATCGGCTGTCTTCCTGATAGAATGCCAAGTGAGTGGGTTGCTTTAAGCCTGATGGTGGCAAAGAGAAAAACATTCCAAGACATTAGAATTAGTTGAGAAGGCTCTAGTTCAATAAACAGCTGTATTAAGAGAGTCATTTGTGTAATAGAAAACTAAATTAGACAAGTTTCAAAAGATTCAGAAGTCATGTTTGAATCATAATGGAAATAAGTCCTAGGATCAAGATCACTCATGGGAAAATTAGAAACCATGTAGGTGGCCACAGAGTGATCCAAGCCGCAGGGCAGTGGAGAAGCAGGCTCAGTCTATTTAAAGTCTTTCATCTAGAAACATCAAAGTCCAAGCTACTGAAAAATGAAAAATAGCAGAACAAAAAAGGTTTGAAACTCAAGGCAGCAATGACCAATTTTAAGTTACAAAAGCAATTACCAGCACCTCAGGATTGATAATACGTGTGAGCTACAACCAAGTAGGATGTGTGAAGAACACCCAGTACATGTCTTTAATTATATATTTTGTTTCTCTCTCCCACCTCTATTCTCTACCTCTTAACAACAAACTACTATTTACGTACTTTGTTGGGATTTTTTAATATTTTACAAATTATTAAAGCCCTCTTCAGATTATTTTAGATTTAATGCATTTGATAAATCTTCAGTCTGCACTTTCAAATTATGTTTCAACAGTTCTTATTGAAACAAGATACATGATGACAACTACGTTGGAAGATGCAATAGAAATCAAGAGGCGTTAATTGTGAAGTCCATAACTACTTGTCCTTAAATAACAAATTCATCCTCAAAAGCTGACAAGATATAATTAGAAGTTTCTGAAAAATGTTATTTTATTGATGAAGCATAGCATTTGGGGGAGAGGGTTGTTTGGTTGGTTGGTTTTTGGCATCTAGTATTACAGGAGCAGCGCTTTTAACAGCTTACAAACCAGCCTTTGACTTAACCATATTTAGCAACCTGTGTCTTGCATTACGATTCTAATCTGGCACAGTAATGCAAGTACAACTTCTGTGCCAGATTCTATCCTGATTTATACTCCCAGGGAAATCCCATTGGACTCCAATGGGCCTGCATGAGGTGCAAATCTGGGCAGAATTTCCCCTTCTGTCTCTAAACTTAGTGATTGCGAGCCACATCCTCAACTAGTAGCTCCATTAACGTCAATGGAGCTATGCTCATTTATACCAGCTGAGGATCTGGCCCTTATGTATATTCAACAATACAGCAAAATATCTCACAGGAAAATCCACCAAGAAAATATAGCACTTTCCTAAAATGAAAACTTGTGTAGTTTTGCAAATGATTAAGTAAAGAAACCAAGGAGGACTGAAACAATATCAAATATTGGCTCAAGCTGCTAATATTGCAAAGAAACAGTGCTGGTATAGTTGTCAGTATTCAGCCAAGCTGTGCTAACTGTAGCCAATACAGTTAGCCTACTCTGCTTATTCAACAACAATGGAGAATAGGGAAAATCCCATGTTATTTAAATATCCCTAATTAGAACTGGAAGATAAACATGAAGCAGTGAGCTTAAACAAAGCACATTGTGTGATTTAGCCAAATAACATTTTGTAACAGAGTGGCAGACTCTAGAAACTGGCACAGGATGCAGGGCATCTATGTGAGTAATAAAAGATATTTGAACCCTGTGCAATGCTGCTAGGTGATTATTGCAGGTGCAACTAGAATATAAAAAGAGTGCTGTAGTTTTTAGAAGGGGCAAAGCGAACTAGCATCTAGAACTAAGAGATTCTGCAGCTAAAATCTAGGAAAAGCCAACACTGACCAATTTTAGGCTTAAATTCAGGATGTGTTGATAACATTTAATTTACTAGTAAACCCATACACCAAGAAAGAAGTAAATGTAGACTTTATACAAGGTCTGCCTACTTTAGATAACTGAAGGATGCAGGTTGGTTTGGGCACATTTTGCATTACAGTACATAAAAAAGGCTATTATAATTATAATAAAAATACATTTACAAAATAGTGGTAGTTAAACTATTCAAACAAAAATTTATCCAAGCAGCAAAACCTATTGTGGAAGATCTTGTGATATATTCACAAATGAACACAAATAATTTTAAAAAAGGCATAAAGACATATTTTTCCCTTATATAGTATTTAGTAAGAGACCTAAGACAAGATGTGAGTAATAACAAGGAGCCGTAAATCTTAACCAGATTTCACGATGAATTTCAAAGTGTGTTTTGGTTTTGACTTAAAAATGATGGGACAACATGACCCAGAATATGGAGTGTTATTTTACTCATTTGCAGAAATCAAATCATTTTCAAAACATCTGCCTTGGTTATTGATCCTTGCAGAAGTAACAAAAACAAAACAAGCAAGCTCTGGATTCATACCTCATCTTTGGTAAATTGAACTTGACATGAAGGTTGTCCAAGAGTTCATATTTCTCAGAGGAAGCAGATCTAGACAAGCTGGCCATTTCACTTCCCAGGTGAGACCTTTGCTCAAATTCTGCAGAGCTGTATCCCATGAATCATCATCTGTGGTAAAATCTGGATTATGAAGAGCCATACATCTAGCCTACAAAACATTTTTAATAAATAAAAAAAAAATAATGATTTCCTTTAATTTAAAAATATACTGATTTATATCCTGATTTGCACACTTCTTAACTTTCCTGTGATTGATTTCACTGGGAATACTCATGGTAATCAAGTTAAGCATGTGCCTAAAAGTTTGCAAAATCAGGTTATTAGTGTGATGGCTTGGTGGAAGAAATGTTACCTGTCTGAGATTCTAGGAACTACACCAGGGGTAGGCAACCTGTGGCACACGAGCTGATTTTCAGTGGCACTCACACTACTTGGGGTCCTGGCCACCAATCTGGGGGCTCTGCATTTTAATTGAATTTAAATGAAGCTTCTCAAAAACATTTTAAAAATGTTATTTACTTACAATAGTTTAGTTATATATATAGACCTTATTGAAAGAGACCTTCTAAAAATGTTAAAATGTATTACTGGCACGCGAAACCTTGAATTAGAGTGAATAAATGAAGAATCCGCACACCACTTCTGAAAGTTTGCCGACCGCTGAGCTACACAGAGTCAAGTAAATTGCATGTGTTTAGGAACTGGGCAGTGCAGACAGCTTCTCTAACAAACCTATGCTTCATGAGAGTGAATCTCTGCCCTGTCAAACCCCATGCATTTGCTGCAGTGAAGAGAACAGCTCCAGTCTGATGACTCATGGAAGGCTGACTGGAGTGCAGCTAGTCTCTGGCCTGGTTCCCCATCTCTGCGGCCTGTGGAAAAAACTAGTAAAGAGGGAAAGAAGTATGGCTGTGTGACGGGGCACAAGGAGAAGGGTAACTGTGCAAAGGTGGCTGGGGTGTAAGGGAGTCTGTGAAGGGGCAGGAGTTGGAAGGTATCCAGTCTATATGTATCAATGTTTTGACACATACTTTGGTTCACTGGGGAGTCCACAGAGTACCTCCATGGGGGAAGAACCCTTGATGCGCCAGTGTCTCAGTGCATATAAGAATTGGCCTCTTGGTGCACCAGGGATTGGATTTTATACACACCAACACATCAGTACATTACAAGCTTCTTACACCACTGCTGTCTCAGCTCCCCAATGCATCAGGAAGCAGCAATATGTGAAGAAAATCCTATGCACTGGTATCTACATGACAGTGTTACTCAACCTACAGCTCTCCTCTCATCTTCCTTCACACAACCTACTCCTCCCTTTCCTTCCTATTTCCCCATCATATTCCACTAAAGTCCTACTTCCGCTCAGAACCCCCTACTGTCTAGGCTGCCTCTCTGCAATCCTACAATCAGAATGCCAGAAGGAATAATGTAAAAGCAATCCTTAATTTGAAATAAAAATAACCCACCCATTGTCCTCAGAGGAAACCTTCAGCAAAGGCGTCTTCTCTGTAAAGCAGTTTGTCCTTTGACCCTTGCACTGAATAATTTCGGCAAACCAAAGTGGTACCTTAAAAATAAATAAATAAAACTAAATAGATAAATCAACAGAATTGTTAATTCTCATTTGAACGACTCCCTAAGGCTCTACACAATATTTGATAAGCTAAAAGTATATTGATATAACTAATTAATATTAACTTATCAAGTGACTGCTTTCTAAAAAATTGCAGGCAAAATTCTCTCCTTTCTTCATTGAGTGCAGTCCCCTCTGATTGCATAATTTGTATTGTTCCATGTGCCTAACTCCCACAGAAGTCATTTCACATGTGCAACCAGGGTAGGTATGCAATAAAGATCCACATTGTGAAGAAGAGTTTTATACCGCAAATCAGAAGAGAGAATTTTATGCTGCATTTGGACTCAGATGTTTTGGCAAGACCAAAGAGATGCTGGATCAGATGAAAGAAACCCTTTGAAGAACTGGCTGACACGCCTGTCTTCCTCCTTCCATCCACGGCAATCCACACTTCTCCCCATTCATCAAACTGGTTGCTAAGTTTTGGGATCCTGTTTGATTTGTCATTAACCATCGATAATCAAATAGCATCTGTGGTAAAAAATGGCTTCCTGCACCTCCACCTTACTAGTAAACTTTGCCCTGGAGGAGGATCTACCCACAGAAATCCATGCTTTGTCACCTCTTTGTCAAATAATAGTGGATTATTTGAATCACTATATACGGAGCCAAGGATGGGCACGATGAAGAGGTTCCATTATGCATCAATTTACCTCTTCATTGTTGCAGGCCACTGTGAATCCATTATCTCTTTGTTCTGATCCCTCTACTAGCTCCCATTCTGTTGCTGACATAAGACTCTGGTCCCGATCGCCGAAACCACAAATAAGTTAGTACACAGCTACATCACTGATCACATCTCTATCCATGATCCACTGAGGCAGTTGTCACTTTATGCACTGCAAGTAGCCATGCTGAAGTCAGAGGGACTACTCACATTGTGTGAAGTTAAATATGTACATAAGACTTTGCAAGATCAGGACCTTAGGTGTTCAGTTCAATCTGCCAGATAGTTTCCAATATTTGTTATCATCTGCTAGCTCTGCTATGGCCTTGCCAGGTTCCTTCTCCACTCTGAACTTTAGGGTACAGATGTGGGGATCTGCATGAATACTTCTAAGCTTAATTACTAGTTTAGATCTGGTACCACTGCCACCATCTAGAATTTCCATGTCTGGATCACTCCCTGTCCCCCCAAAACCTTCCCCTCCCTGGGTAGCCTGAGAGACTCCTTCACCAATTCCCTGGTGAGGTTCAGATCCAATCCCCGCAGATCTAAAAACAGGAAAAATCAACCAGGTATTAAGAAAAAAGGCTTTTAGTTAAAGAAAAGAAAGGTAAAGAAAACTCTCTGGAGAGATTAGCATACCAGCTACTCTTACAGACAACAGATTTCAAACACAGAAGATGTTCCCCTGGGCACAATTTTAGTTACACATAAAAAAAATAATACCCAAATACCCAATTTGATTCTACCTCAAATTGCATAAGACAGGTTACAAAGAAATAAACATAAACCTATTTATTCCTTTCTAAAACTTACTACTCTGATAAGAAGCTGGTTCCTTGATCTCTCTCACTCCGACTGAAATTGAAATTCTAAACAAAGGAAAAACTTCCCTCTTTCCTTTTGAACCATCTTGTTCCCCCATTGGTTCCTCTGGTCAGGTGTTAGCTAGGCTAGGTGAACTTTTTAACCCTATACAGGTAAAAGAAGCATTAACCCTTAACCATCTGTTTATGACAGGCCTATGTGAACTGAAGATGGTGATTTCAGTAGATGGTCTACATCTTACATGCACGCCCCTCTGTAAGCACCTTGTTATAGCAATCTCAGAAGAAAGACCAGGAAACGACTGGGCATAGTTAAGGGTTCCGGCACATTGGCACTGCAGTGTAAGTTTCGTTGTCAGAGTCTGTTCTGTGAAGAGATGGCTCCATTCTCTATCGCTGTCAACATGCCATCTTTGTATGAGCATTTCATTCACATTAAAAAAGTTTAAAGAAAAAAAACTCCATGTTCTTGAGAGCTTGAGCCCTCATTTAACTCAACCACAGTCTAAAACGATTGTTTCAAACCCTATAGTTTTTACAAAATAAAATCCATAATCATAATTAAAATACTATTGGGATTTATAATTTTAGGCTCATTTAACATTAACAATATCTTCTAACTGCACATTCTTTGCAGAAATTTTCACCAGAAGTTGAAATGTTTAGTTACAATTCTGATGGCAGGATGAAGTCTCTTGTGTTCTGCCAATATTTGACAAGGGCAAATGGGATGACCCAGGTAATTATAAGCACGTCAGCCTGACATTGATCGCAGGCAAAACAATGGAGTGGCTAATACAGCTCGATTAATAGAGAATTAAAGGCAAGTAATATAATTAATGCCAATCAACATCAGTTTATGGAAAATAGATCCTGTCAAACTAACTTGATATCTTTTTTTGATGAGATTACAAATTTGGTTGATAAAGGTAATGGTGTGATCGACTTAGACTTCTGTAAGGCATTTGACTTGGTACTACTTGACAGACCTTTGATTAAAAAAATAGTATGAAACAAAGTGAACATGACACACATTAAATAGATTAAAAACTGGCTATACGACAGGTCTCAACATCTAATTGTAAATAGGGAATCACTATTGAGTGGGTGTGTTTCTAGTAAAGCCTCACAAGCATTGATTTTTGACCCTACTTGATTTAATATTTTTAGCAATGACCTGTGTTACCTAGCAGTTCTGTGTCCCTGGGGAACCAGAATGCAGTATCCAGCCTGTCTGACCCCCCAACCCCAGCCTCTGCTTGAACCAAAGCCGATCAGAAGAAAGACTTACAAAATGCAATGAAAAGGCAGTGGGAGACACCTAAATCCTTGGGATTAGGATGACAGGATTAAGGAAACTCCCCTAGCCTCATTTGCATCAAAGATAGGACAAGGATGCATCGCTATTAGCATACAGAATGGAGAGCAGAGATTTCAAGGCAAGAACTGCATGGAATTCTGGGATCAGAAAAGCAGGGAAGCACTGCATGATGGGGGATCTCTGCTAAAGTTGTTAATGAAAACCCTCTCCTGCACACACCCAGCTCAGTAGTTATCAGACCAATTCTAGTAATAAATCCTTTACTGGTATCCAAAATACTGGAGCCCCCTAACTGCATTGTGAGCTCCCTCCAAGGAACACTGCCCATGGCCAGGAATGATCAGCTCCCATTGTCTAGCCTGAACAAAACAACTTTGGTATACTCCCATTAGCCATCAGTTTATACGTAAACAAATCTAGTGTTCTCCCTTGAACCACTGTTGTTTCTCTATGAAAACATCTACCCATGCTCAAGTGTTCTCATGTCTGAATCCAAAATATGCATCAGTTCCATTCTCTCCCCCCCCTCCCCTTTGGGTGTCTTTTAGTTTCCTCATTCACTCTGCAGCAACGCTCCTCAGACCTAAGCTAAAAGATCTCTGCATCACTGTTTCAGAGTGGTAGCCGTGTTAGTCTGTATCAGCAAAAAGAACAAGGAATCCTTGTGGCACCTTAGGCCTGGTCTACACTACAACTTTAGGTCGAATTTAGCAGCTTTACCTTGATTTAAGCCTGGCCCCATCCACACGACAAAGCCCTTTTTTTCGACTTAAAGGGCTCTTTAAATCGATTTCTTTACTCCACCTCCGACGAGGGGATAAACACCGAAATCGGCCTTGCCAGGTCAAATTTGGGATAGTATGGAGGCAATTCAACGGTATTGGCCTCCGGGAGCTATTCCAGAGTGCTCCATTGTGACTGCTCTGGACAGCACTATCAGCTCAGATGCACTGGCCAGGTAGACAGGAAAAGGCCCGCGAACTTTTGAATTTCATTTCCTATTTGGCCAGCGTGTTTGCAGAGCTCATCAGCATGATGTGCACATTGCCGGGACACATTGCCCACCTGTACTTTGTGAGAAATCTATGACCATGTCCCTCTCGTCACTGCACTGCTGTCGCCTCCTCGCCTGGTTTTGTGCGAAGCAATTGTCTGCTGTTGCTCTGATGGAGGAAGGGGTGACTGATGACATGGATTACAGGCAGGGGCGGCAAGCCACAGGGGGCACTCTGCCAGTCGCTGCGAGGGCAGGAGGCAGGTTGCCTTCAGTGGCATGTCTGATGAGGGTCTGCTGGCCTGTGGCTTCAGCGGACCTCCCGCAGGCGTGCCGCCGAATCTGCGGGACCAGGGACGTCCCACAGGCAAGCCGCCAAAGGCAGCTTGCCTGCCATTCTTGGGGCGGCAAAATACCTAGAGCCGCCCCTGCTTACAGGGAATTAAAATCAACAAAAGGGGTGGTTTTGCATCCAGGAGAAACACAAACAACTGTCACACAGAATGGCCCCCTCAAGGATTGAACTCTAAACCCTGGGTTTAGCAGGCCATTGATTTCACAAAACAAATCAGGTCAATTTTTTGTTTTGATCCATCTATCTTTTACATCTTAGGCTGGCAGCAGACGGTGCAGTACGACTGCAAGCCATCGTCATCTCCTGGGTGCTTGGCAGAAGATAGGAATGACCTGGCTGAGTCACTCCCATGTCTGCCCAGACGCCGCTGACTGATCTCACCAAGGTCAGCTAAAAGAGCACCCAGGAATATGACGACGATGGCTACCAATCGTAATGCACCGTCTGATGCCAAAAGGCAATGAGCTGCTATGTGTAGCAATGCAGTCCCACATCTGCCAGCACCCAGGAGACGAAGGGTGACGGTTAGCTGAGTGGGCTCCATGCTTGCCGTGGTATGGCATCTGTTCAGGTAACCCAGGAAAAAAGGTGCGACATGATTGTCTGCCATTGCTTTCACAGAGGAAGGGAGGGGGGGCCTGATGACATTTACCCAGAACAACCCATTACACTGTTTTTGCCCCATCAGGTATTGAGATCTCAACCCAGAATCCCAATGGGCAGCGGAGACTGTGGGAACTGTGGGAGAGCTACTCACAGCTACCCACAGTGCAACGCTCCAGAAGTTGACACTAGCCTCGGTACTGTGGACGCAGTCCGCCAACTTAATGCATTTAGAGCATTTTGTGTGGGGACACACACAATCTACTGTATAAAAATGATTTCTAAAAAACCGACTTCTATAAATTCGACCTAATTTTGTAGTGTAGACATACCCTTAGAGACTAACAAATGAATTTGAGCATAAGCTTTCATGGGCTAAAACCCACTTCATAGGATGCCTGCAGTGGAAAATACAGTAGGAAGATATATATACACACACAGAGAACATGAAAAAATGGGTGTTGCCATATACACTCTAAGGAAACTAATCAATTAAGGTGGGCTATTATCAGCAGTAGAAAAAACAAACTTTTGTAGTGATAATCAGGATGGCCCATTTCAAACATTTGACAAGAAGGTGTGAGTAACAGTAGGGGAAAATTAGCATGGGGAAATAGTCTTTACTTTGTGTAATGACCCATCCACTACCAGTCTTTATTCAAGACTAATTTAATGGTGTCCAGTTTGCAAATTAATTCCAATTCTGCAGTTTCTCACTGGAGTCTGTTTTTGAAGTATTAAGTCGCAATTCTCCAACAAAAAAACTTCAAAAACAGACACCATTGGGAGGGAATTTGCAGCAGGAAGAAGCAGAGCTCCATATGAGAACACAAGTGACACAAGCAGTACATTGACAGAATTACAGAACTACCCCCCGCCTACAAGAATAACCCTAATAAATGAGCATACCCCAAAGTAACGGACAAATCTGGTAACAGCTGGAATAAACATAAAATAATCATGGATGAAGTTTGCAATGACACAAAGATTGTGGGAGTGATAAATAATGAAGATGACAGGTCACTTACATAGAGTGATCTGGATCATTTGGTAAGCTGGGCACAAGCAAACAAAATATGCATTTTAATACAGCCATATGTAAAACTATACACCTTGGAACAAAGAATGTAGGCCCCACATACAGGATGAGGGAATCTATCCTGGGAAGCAGTGACTGTAAAAGTTTTGGAGGTCACAGTGGATAATTAGGTGAAAATGAGCGTTAGCTGTAAAGCCATAGCCAAAAGAGCTAAGGTGATCCTTTGGTACATAAACAGGGGAGTCTCAAGTAGGAGTAGGAAGGTTGTAGTTCCTCTGTATTTGGCACTGGTGTGACTACTGTTAGAATCCTGTGTCCACTTCTGGTGTCCATGATTCAAGAAGACTGGTGACAAATTGGAGAGAGTTCGAAGAGCCAGAAGAATGATTAAAGGATTGAAAACATGCCATATAGTGATAGACTCAAGGAGCTCAGACTGTTTAGCTTAACAAAAAAAGAAGGTTGAGGGCTGACTTGATCATAGTCTATAACTGCCTACATGAGGAACAAATATTTGATCATGGGTTCTTCAATCTAACGACAAAGGTATAACAAGATCCAGTGGCTGAAAGCTGAAGCTTGACCAAATTCAGACTAAAAATAAGCTATAAATTTTTAACTGTGAAAGTAATTAAACATTGGAACAACTTACAAAGGGTTGTGACACATTCTCCATCTCTGGGGATTTTAAAATCAAGATTGGATGTTTTTCTAAAAGATCTGGTCTACTTCCAACAGGAATTATTTTGGCAAAGTTCTATGGTCTGAGTTCCTTAGAAAGTCAGTCCCTTCTGCCCATATAATTTATGTATCTATGATCAGGAATTCATAAGCTTATTTTAAAATATAATACAAAAAATGATTAACTGCTTCTCCTGTAAAATAGGACACTGGAACTTGGGGCACAATGATAAAGTTCAATCAAAAAGACAGAGCGTGGTGGGAATTATATATTGCTAAGGTTTACATGTGACAAACAATCTCCGCAGTGTCACATGATACTGTGTTATAATAAAGAAATTAAAATCTGAGATTAATAGCCAGAAAACAGTCTACAAATGATCCCATTCTCTTTTGCTAATGGTTTATCTTCTAGAACTTCTTATCCACACTACTTAGATTAAAATTTATTTCTCACTGACCATTCTGTTCCTTTAAAAAATGCCACATGGAAATAGGTTTACAACTGGATACTCTGGTAGTAGACATATACAATACATATCTAAAACAGAGACATTTCCTGACTTAGTCCCCAGTCCTATAATTTGATCCACACAGCAGACGCTTATACCCATACATTTCCCCATGAGTTAATGGGGCTGTGTAAAAGAGCAGGAATCCATCAGGAACTGCTGGATCACAGTCATTTTCATTGAAAGGAATTAGGATACCTCCTCCACAGAATGAGATTCTCCTGCTTTAATCAGAAAATATTTCTATTTACAAATAAATGTCCCTGTCCTCAGCTAGTGTAAATGGTGTAAACTCCAGTCTAGTGTGGGCCACTTCTATTCCCATGCAAGTGGATAGGAAGTGGAAAAAGCCTTGGTTCCAGCACCACAATGCATCAGCCAGCTCCGCTGAGCAGGTGTGAAGGGGAAAGTAAGCTGCACTGTCTTACTTCCCATCCTAGAGAACAAGGGAAGCAAGGACTGAATTGTAACTCAAAGTGCTACATGCTGCTCCTTACTCAGGGCACACAGTAAAACCATCATCTACCCCTAAGTGAGTAATCAACACACAAGGAAAAGGGGCAGCAGCAAGTGCAACCAAAAGAAGGGTACAAGCGACGTAAGAAGGTATAGCTACTTTATCTTACCACCTCATATTGGTTACATTAGCTCTGATAACCCTACCCTTCCTCTCCTTCAACATGTAACATCCTCATTTACTGGTGTGTGAGCTGCACTATTTAAGTCACCTTTGAATTTAACTCTAGCTTCATGTAACTGCCAAGAAAGAACGACCAATATGTTGAAACTGAACATCTTTCTTCAGAACAAAACAATATTGTTCATGACAACAAAAATGTGGAAAAATTAAAGGAAACACAAGTATAGAAAAGAGCAACAGAAAAACATCAACCTTGGTGAAATCAGAAGATCCCTCTCCCTAATGAGGTTATGGGTCTAATTAGAATGAGAGAGGTACAAACTATAAAACAAATAAGATCATAAAGAATCCATAAAGGTGGAAAGTTTCAGAGAGAAAAATTTTGGAGAGGAGAAAAGTTAGAAAATCATCATGAAGGATGACGTGGACTAGGCAGCAATAATTAGGGGTGAAATTCATGCCAGTAAGGAGATCTAGTACAAGGCCCTCTGCACCTCTAAAACCCCAATAAAATGGCTATCTTAGGGGTTGGTCTCACACATGCAGCACTGATGGTTCATTTAGGGTCAAGACAGGTGGTCTGGGAGTGAGCTCTGGGAAGGAGCACTGCTCCACGTTAATGCACATTCATTGACCCTGGTGCCCCTCTTCTTGTGGCCTGTGGCAAACAGGATGTTTACAATGGCCCCAAAACTATCAACAGTAGTTTAGGTGTATCCCTCCCTACCCACTGGCTAACCCTGAGCAACTATGACATGGACCGAACAACACTTATTTGGAGGAGGGAATCAGCATGCGGAACTTTAAACCGTGGAATCAGTTTGCACTTAGAGGGTTAACTTCACAATCGCATGGGCTAGAAACTGAGGGCCAGATCCTCAGCTGTAATGAACTCAGCTTACATTCAGCACAGGTGAAGAGACAGCAGAGCAGGGGTGAAGGTGTCTGACAAGCTGTCATAAACAGATAAGTAAGAGTTAATAGAACAGAAGTACTTCATGTCTCTTTTGTCTGTAAAGGGTTAACAAGATCAGTGAGTCTGGCTGTCACTCGACCAGAGGACCAATCAGAGGACAGGATACTTTCAAATCTTGAGGGAGGGAAGTTTTTGCGTGTGCTGTTAGTTTTTGGTTGTTGTTCTCTCTGGGGGCTCAGAGGGACCAGATGTGCAACCAGGTTTCTCTCCAATCTCCCTGATACAGGTTCTTATAGATTCAAAATAGTAAGTACTAGGTGATAAGGCGAGTTAGGCTTATGTTTGTTTTCTTTATTTGCAAATGTGTATTTGGCTGGAAGGAGTTCAAGTTTGTATTTTGCTGAAAGGATTTTAATTTGTACTTGTATACTTAGGCTGGGAGGGTATTCCCAGTGTCTATAGCTGAAAGACCCTGTAACATATTCCATCTTAAATTTACAAAGGTAATTTTTACTGTTTTTCTCTCTTTAATTAAAAGCTTTTCTTGTTTAAGAACCTGATTGTTTTTTTAATTCTGGTGTGAGATCCCAGGGGACTGGGTCTGGATTCAACAGGGAATTGGTGGGGAGAAAGGAGGGAAGGGGGAGAGAAAGGTTAATTTTCTCTCTGTGTTAGGATTACTTTCTCTCTCAGGGAGAGTCTGGGAGGGGGAGAGAGAAGGAGGGGGAAAGATGGATTTTCCTCTCTGTTTTAAGATTCAAGGAGTTTGAATCACAGTGATCTTCCAGGGTAACTCAGGGAGGGGAAGCCTGGGAGAGGCAACCAGGGGAAAGGGTTTACTTTCCTTGTGTTAAGATCCAGAGGGTCTGGGTCTTGGGGGTCCCCGGGCAAGGTTTTGGGGGGGACCAGAGTGTACCAGGCACTGGAATTCCTGGTTGGTGGCAGCGCTACAAGTACTAAGCTGGTAATTGAGCTTAGAGGAATTCATCCTGGTACCCCATCTTTTGGACGCTAAGGTTCAGAGAGGGGGATTATACCATGATACAAGCACTTCCCCATTCCCACAGTTCTGGGCCAAAACACACACACAAACACAAACACAGCATAACTAAGAGAAGCTGGTAGACATAAAATACAATTAGAGAGAGAGAGAGGAATACACCGTTTTAATTTCAGCTTCATCCAAAATGTAGGGGAAATAAACAACAGATAATACAAATAGAGAAAAACATTTTCATACTTCAAAGACACTTTTGTTGTTTACTTTTCATTTTCCAATCAATAGCCATGAGGGAAAAAAAACACTGACAGTGTCCTTTCCAGTGACTACAAAACACTAGCAACATGGAAAGATCCCTCTCGCATACAGGTTTCAGAAAAGAAAAGTATAGCCTGCCTCAAGTATAACTGTAACTACTGTCAAGTATTCAAGCGTCTCTTCCAGCATTTATTCTCAACACATTCCCAGTGCAGCTGGGAATGTTGTTATTAATTAAGAGAGAAACTGTTCTCCAGACAGAAAATTGTATTCTTAACCCTTTGGCAGCTGCTGAGAGCTGAGCATACAGATTTGGGCTGCGGGGGAGAGGGATGTGACATTTGTTGTGCTTTTGACTGATTTTTATTAGCCAGGTCCTGACAACAGAGATCATACTTCATAATCACTGATATTACAAACACACAGTGTCTGGCTGTTTCCATGGGAACCCAGAAAATTGACTGACATGGTCAGTGGAAAACTCTCCACCTCACACGTAATGCAAATGCTGCGAAGTCATTGGGAAGTCTGTGACAGGAATTTTCAGGGCTGAACCATGCTTTCTCATGGAAAAGCTGATGGGTAGGGTATAGGAGGCAGGGCTCATCCGCAGTCATGCAGAGCCTGGGGGACCAAATGGGAGGCCAGGGCAGAACCTCTGGTGCCCACAGCACACTGTCATTATGCCCTCGCCCTAATGTGAGTGAATGAACAATTCTGGTTGGTAGTATTTTACATCTATGTTGCAGAGGTAGTGGAGAATCAGGCCTAGTGCGCTGCCTCCTTCCACATCTCATTCTAATTGCTTTTGGGGGAAAGAATTATCCTTCCCTGTCCTCTCCACTGCCCTCTCATGGCTATAAGGAGGGATAAGGAACAGGGAGAGGTTCAGTACCTCCCATTTGTTTGTTGAGAACTCCTCATACTACGTTGCATGTATTACGCAATAGCCAACTTTCCAATTTCTCACTACAGCAGGAGTGCTGGAACCTCCCCCGGCCCCGATCCACCTCTTCTCCTGAGGCCCCACTCCCTGTTCCACCTCTTCCCCCAAGGCCACGTCCCCTGTTCCACTTCTTCCCTCAAGGCCTCACCCCCTGTTCTGCCCCTTCCCTCCAAGGCCCCACGCACTCCCCTCCTACTCTTGTCCCCCACCTGGGCTCCTCCTGCTCAGAAGGGGACTAGTCATCTGCCACTCATGGAGCCAGGTTTGGGAGCTGCAGCCTGACATGGAGCCCACCTGCCTGCCCGCCCACGGGATGCAGGTAGGAAACAGCCCTGGCTGAGTGGGAGCTGGCGCAGGTTGATGACTCACATCTTCAGCCTCCTCACCCACTTGCCCTACGGCAGGGAAAAAGTGGAAGGGCTTGTCCCTCCCACTTTTAAAAGTAATGAGGCAATATGTCCCTGTCCCTCCCTCTGTTCAGGCACCCTTGCACTACAGCTATGGTCAAAATTGCCTAGGCTGCTCAGCTCCCCACAGGAATCCTCTTCACCCAGCACCCAGAAAGGAGCCAGGCCCCACTCTGTTTCCCTGGCTGCAGCTCCTCCAGGCCTGTGGCAGCAGCCAAGCCAGCCCCACTCGGGGGTTGGGGCAAAGTGGAACCAAAAGCACCTCCAGCCGGGAGGCAGGGCGGCCCCTCCTCCCCATTCTCCCCACTCCTGCCCAGCAGGTGCTGCTCTGCCCTGGGCTCCAGGCTCAGTCCTGGAGGGCTGACACCACTGGGCCCAATCCTGTGCCACTCCATTTTTGCACCTCCCCACATCAGCTCTGTGCCTGTGGCAGCTGCCCTCTTTTCCCGCCCTAGATATGGCCCTGGAAAATTGCGGTAACTGGAGTTTTGGTGTCCAGTACTTCTGACCATAGACTGTACAGGTTCCCTTCAAACTGGACTTTCTGGTCCAGAACCAAACACCTGGCAACCCTAATGTATTAGGCAGACTGAGGAGCACTCTACATGCTGTTCCTAAGACCAGGCAGAGTGGACATCTTCCAAAGCCCACTGGAGTCACTGGAAGTCTTTCCACTGGTTTCAACGGACTTTGGATCAGGCCTGTGAGAGAAGCTCTAGACTCTCCTCTCAGAACATGCTCCCATCTACACTTGCTCCTCTCAGAACATGCTCCTATCTACATCTACACTGAGTTTCTACACTTATGCACCATCAGACATATTGTGGAGCACACTCCTGAAAAGTCTGTCCTAGACCCAAGGTAAAGTTACACTGTACTTTCCTTTAAATAATAGGAAAGGGCAAGATTTTGTTCTGGGAATTGCAATGCAAAAAATAGTAAGTTTTCAAATCTCAATACATCAAAGCAAAGAATTTGCTGCTAAAAGAAGCTTCTCCTTAAACATATTGACAAAACCAGAGGGAGGAAATCAGACCACAAGTTCTGCTGTTAGCTGACAAACACTGCTAAATTAATCACTAGCGATGGTAGGCGCCTAATTAGTTAGTTTGACATTGAAAAGAGATTAATCATTTCACACAGTGCAATACATTTCTCTTCCCCATAAAATAACGTATATATTTTAAACACCAGTGAATATAATGCTTCACATGTGGTCTGTTAAGCAGCTGCATTACATACCAGTAAAATAAGGATTTCTATGACAATGGAAAATAATGAAAATTTTCACTTCTATGGAAAGGGACCAGACAGAATTGGAGAAGGGGTGAATTTGCAAGCAAGAATGTCAACGGTTTTGAATAGGACTCCTTGAAAATGACACCAGATAAAACACATTTACAGCAAAACTGCTTCAGAAAAAGTTAGACTGTTTCAGCAGATCAGTTATATCTAAGGCCCTCAGAGAAGTCACAGAGGTGGCTTATTAAAAGAAGCATAGAAATACAAGAGAGCCAAGGTATGTTTTTCTGAATACTAATTGTAATGTAAATAAAACTTTAAGCAGGACTTATTGGGGGATAAGCCCTGGGGTAGAGAGACAGAAGATACAGTAATTAATCAAGCAGCAAAGAATCCTGTGGCACCTTATAGACTAACAGACGTTTTGGAGCATGAGCTTTCGTGGGTGAATACCCACTTCATCAGATGCATGCATGCTCCAAAACGTCTGTTAGTCTATAAGGTGCATGCATCTGATGAAGTGGGTATTCACCCATGAAAGCTCATGCTCCAAAACGTCTGTTAGTCTATAAGGTGCCACAGGATTCTTTGCTGCTTTTACAGATCCAGACTAACACGGCTACCCCTCTGGTAATTCATCAGGCAAAAATCCAGTGACAAATGCAGGCCTGTTATTCTTTAGTTATACTTTTTGAAGCATCTACAAAACCTTTTTCAGGGCACACCTAATTTGACTCAATAGAGAATATTCGTCCTTAAACCAAGTCATATATTCTAGAATAATTATTGGTTTGGGGAACTGTGTGATTTTTAAAAATATATTTGCATAATGTAGCCACAATCTATCATGTTATCAAAGTAAAAACTTGGGAACTTTTTTAAAAAAAAAGTTAAGTAAATGCTAAACATATTCTTCCATCCATATTCATAAAATCTATTTAATGACTGGGGCTGTGTTGAAAAAATGACACTGCCCCACCCTACAGCAATTGTTTAAATCAACTGTTGCTCCTTTGATATATCTCATACCTATCTCTCTATCATGTCTGAGCCACAGTGGTTTCACTTACACCACAGGAAAACTAAACAATTCCATTGGCAAGACTACCCAGTGTAAAAGCAGTTTGATCAATTGACATGTTAAGAGTTGAGGAGAGAAGTGCCATCTTGACAGCTCACATCTCTAAGTGGGCTCCAGACAGTTTTTAATTACCACTTTAAGTATGTCACTAAATCAGCAAATAACCTGTTGACTTTTTAAAAGCATGCACCATTAAGATGTCAAAAAAGTTTAGCAATGAAGGCATTTTTTTTATATACTGTGTTGTTTTCTCTTTGGTTATTTGCGTGGAGTAATTTCCCTTTATCCAGTAATGCCCAGGGTGCCCAAAATGCACAAAGGTGTTGGAGCTGCCAACTGCTGACCAGATATTACAGAAGATATAACCAATCAGAGAATTCCCCATCCAGTAGCTGGACTGTAAATGTACCGTGCACATCACTGCAGCTGAGACTCAAACCAGAATCCCCCTGTAAGCCAAAGGAAAAAACAATTGATCAAAAAGGAAGCATCCCCTAGAAGGAAACAATAAGAACCGGGCTGGACTTATCCCAGCTGGAAATCATTCCTTGTGTACCATACACACACTCTGCTCGTATCAGAGGGGTAGCCATGTTAGTCTGGATCTGTAAAAGCAGCACCTTATAGACCTGTGGCACTTTATAGACTAACAGACATATTGGAGCATGAGCTTTCATCGGTGAATACCCACTTCGTCGGATGCATGTCACTCTGCTTGATTCACCTCTGTAGGTGCAGTCTGCCTTCCAGCACATCACACAAGGGTAGCTGTGCCACTGGAAGCATTTGCCTAAAGTGGGAGAGAGGAAGTGGTATCATCCCTTCCCTTCATGGAGCGTTCTGCTAGGCAAGGCATCTTTAAGCTCAGTAAGAGCCAGGCAGTTAGAAAGCAGGGCAGATGAATGACCGTCATTCTGAAGGCCAGGGATTTGGATGACCAAGCCTGAGATTTTCAGAACTGGAGCCTAGTTTGGATCTGAGTTAGTTATGATTTGGTTTTGTCATGGCACCATGTTGATAGAATAAATGTCCAGCAGGGATCTAGATATCAGCTGCTACCTTTGCTTAAAAGCTTACCATATCACAAGATTCTTACCTGCGATGGCAAGGTTCTGTTTTCTCCCTGATGTGAAGGCATGTTTAAACTGCTTATTTAGGAGGCCATCAAGTTCTAGATAAAGAACTGGAATAAGGTGAGGCTGACCTCTCTAAAGAGTGACTCCACTGAGGGAGGCTGAGAAGATGGTGTTGAATTCATGGATCTGAACCTGGTCTAACCGGAGTCTGAGTAAGAGGCCTAAATTGACCTCCATTCTTCTTCTGCCCTGTTTGAAGAGAAGAATTTTCAATGAGCACAGTGCAAAAAAAGCCCACTGTGGAGGGTTGTAAAGTGGAAAGAAAGTGCAGTTGCAGCTTTTTTCCTCCACCTACTCCTTCAGCAAAGAAAAATTTAGAGCTCTGGAAAAAGCAGATGCCTTGAGCTGAAGCAGAGCAAGAACTGGGGAAGGGAGGAAGGAGGTGACACATTTTAGAAGCAGGTGGTGCCAACAGTCCAGCTGTTGACAACTGCCAACAATTTACAAGTGTGTAAGAGGAAGCAGTGTAGATTGGCAGTAGTTCAAATCCAAAACACACATTTCTATGCATCAGATACAGATAACCTGTCAAGAGAAGTTATTCCCAAATGCTACAGGCACACTGAAAAATGAATCTGCTTTAAGAAAACATTTTCAGTAACCTTTTAATGTATGGCTACATATTTAGCAACAAAACACACTCAAGCAGGGTAACTTTTAAATGCCAGCATTGCCTCTCCTCTGAATTTGCTAAAAGCTTTTAGTTTAACTAAATCTGCTATCAACTTGAATTTATGATAAATTAACATTGATATTCCTCAAAAATATATGATTTTTTCAAAGAATCACACTTCTCAAAGCTAGGAAAGTCATCATGGAATTAATTTTTAATCATTTTACATCTGATGATTATCTAGCATTGATGAAAGCTCAGATACTAGGCTGATCAGCACTAGTACAAAACAGAAAGAAACACAGATTTGTGGAACAACTGAATGTTGTGAACATCTTCTAAAATATGCTGGTCTTCAGTCATTAAGAAATTGGTAAAACATTATTCTCGAGTCTCAAACAGGATTAGCAATTAATAATCAAGTTAAACCAAACAGACTTAGGGTCCTCACACAATTGTATACCCTGACAAAATGACAGTTTAGTGAATTTCTAGCTTCTGTTCAAAACATTTTTTAAAAGAAAGAAGCAGAAGAAGGAACGACAGATTAATGAAACTGAAAAGGTTAGGAAAAGGAGATCAAGAAAAGAAGAAAAGACAGGCAAAGAAATTGCATGTGAATAAGGAAGGAGAAAGAATAAGGAAAGAGGAATTTTAAAAATTAGGATTTTCTAGTTGTGCTAGCATGAATGAAGAGCAAAGCTAAGCAGTCAACAATATTTAAAGGCTTTCAAGTACATTTGCTACCACAATGGGAAAAGCAGTGCTTTGAGGCCAGACTGTGGCCTCAGTTACAGCACCACAAATACCAATGGAAGTCAGTGTAATTACTCTGGATTTCCACTGTTGCAACTGAAAGTAGAATCTGGCCTTTGGTATTTGAATAGCTCTTTCCAATAACTCAAATTGCAGCAGTGCATTTTGAGGAGTGTGACAATCTGAAGGTTGTCAAGAGGGTCTTGCAATGATATTTTCACTGGGGTTCTCCTATTTCCATCCCAACATCATATAAGGCACAACTCAACATAAGAAAGAGTGGCAGACTCTACTGAGTTGCAGGGCTTGATCCTGTCAGGTGTGGGCTCCTTCCATTTCCCAGGGCACTCAGCGAGAGCCAAGGGCACTGCACACTTCACTGGGTTGGGGTCTTAGTTACAAAGGATAAAGGCCAACAACTGTAATGTTTATTTGTACTTTCTGGGCCTAATAAATAAGTCCACCTATTAACAGGTGCTTTCAAAACACATGTTCTGCCCAGGCATTGACATTTCAAATGGTTTTCTCCACAGTGATCCAGAATAGTGGGGTTTCTCAGACATACATTGGAAAGGACAAACTCTTTAGAGGATAGAGTGTCTTTTTTCTTCTAAGTCATAAAGGGCTAGATGAACCATTTAGGCACATCCCTGCACTGTGCATGGTGCAAAGCCATGAAACCTCAGAAGCAGCATCAAAGGCCTTCTGCCTCACTGAGAAAATGAACCCTGGGAGTTCTTCTAACACACAGGAGAGCATGCAGAGCTACTTCCCCTAAAGAAGATACGTCTGCACATACACACACCCATGCAGCCAAAAAGTTCTGCTGACTGGTATGTAGGAAGGGCATAGCCATGGTTAGCTCTTACATGTACCACTGTAGCTGGAAGGAGGCTTCTTACCGCTCTACTTCCCTATTGCACTCACACATCATAGGCAGTGAGACACTAGCCTTAAGGTATACACTTCCAAGTGCACCAGAGCTGGCCTTTCCTTTTGACAGATGCAGTTTGTAGCTACAATTTTAGCATTTTAAAAATAAATTGCGGGCATACAGCAGATTACTTGTCATCCTAATGATCTGATTTGCAGCTGCAATAAGGTACTTAAGAAGTGCAAGATTTATACCTACATTTCAGTTGCAAGACATACAAACTTGGGTGAAAATATTACTGGTGTTAATGGTACCTACAAAATAGAGGCCACTCTTTTGAAATGTTACCCACATAGTTTCTTAAGCATGTATACAAGCTCAACGGCTGACTGCATTAGAATCAGGATAATGTGAGCACCAGACTTCCTCATATATTACAGGAAGCCTACAAAATACTAGGACAGAATTATTCCAATAGAACTTGGAATATTAAATTATTTAATGTACAAAGACATCTAATGAGCTGACAACATTCATTTTATTTTCAGACTTACATACTCATCTCATTTCTGTTGCATGTCAACTGCCCAAGCCTGAGAGATAAAGAGGAATAATTTATTAAATAAATCTAAAAATGAACCCAAAATAGAAACTGCTGTTCTTTCTATAATTTTCAGTTTAGAATTGCTGCCCTGTGTATTCA
Organism: Gopherus evgoodei; assembly: GCF_007399415.2. NCBI lineage: Eukaryota > Metazoa > Chordata > Testudines > Testudinidae > Gopherus > Gopherus evgoodei. The sequence goes on from NC_044322.1 coordinate 122,662,376, forward strand.
GGTTCACAGATTTGGACAGAGTATTATTTATACCGGCTGTCTTTGTCCCTTAGGAGATCACCTAGAAACGCGTTTCTGAGTTCAAAGTGTAATTATTGTATAGAGTCAAAATAAATTAGTCACACAGATGACAGTCTTATAGAAAACATGTCAACAATATAAACAGATTCCTTGGTTTTAAAGGATGGTTGGCTTTTTTAATTAGAGTAGGGAGTGAAGCAGAGAGTGGAGGCTGGCAGGAAAAGTCCAACTCTTCCCTCACATCCTTATTAAAAGAAAAAAACACAATTCAACACCATGCATTTCATATAGTTTCATTCACGAGGCGGGATACAAAAACACAACTAAGATAAGCATCATTTTAAAAAATAGCTATAATTGCAACATTTCTTTAGTTTACTTTTAAAAATTGTAACATTAGTTGTTACCATTTCTTGTGGCCATATTCCTTCTCCCTCCCTCCACATGGCACTACAATCTGTGGTCACCACTCACTATATAGTATCCTAATTAAACTGTAAGTTTGTTAGGGCTGGTGACCTTTTCTTTTGTTATTGTAAAACACCATGCACAACTATGTACTGTAGCATTAGAAAAATGTGAACTCAACAACCTTAGGCCATATTTGCTAAAGATGCTGACTTTCAGAGTTATTAAACTATAACTTAGCCAATATGCTTCAAAGCATATTCCCATAGGTGCTGGAACTAGGGGTGTCGCAGCAGCCCCTGGCTTGAAGTAGTTTCCATCGTATCCAGGGTTTACAGTTTGGCTCAATGGCTCTCAGCACCCTCACTCTACAAATTGTTCCAGCACCTCTGCATATTCCTTCTGCTTTTAAAGGCCCCAGCAGGGAGCAGTGATGGTAAAACCACAGTCTAGGAAGGAGTTATCTAACCTATGTTAATACACTTAGCTATTCAACACAGGTTCCTGATGCAGTGTCAACAAAAGATGAATTTGAAACACAAGATCAGAATACATAAACTCAATTGACTAGGATCCAAAAAACATCAAGGATAACAAATTATAGAAACTGATGAACATCTTAAGATTTTAGTTTGTTTGTTTGTTATACATTTACTAGAGTTAGGCCAGGGGTCAGCGACCTCTGGCACACGGCTCACCAGGGTAAGCACCTTGGCAGGCTGGGCCAGTTTGTTTACCTGCCTCATCCACAGGTTTGGCCGATCGCAGCTTCTACTGGCCACGGTTCACCGTCCCAGGCCAATGGGGGTGGCAGGAAGCCATGGCCAGCACATCCCTCGCCCGCACTGGGACAGTGAACTGCAGCCAGTGAGAGCCACGATCAGCCGAATCTGCAGACACGGCAGGTAAGCAAACCGGCCTAGCCCACCAGGGTGCTTACCCTGGTGAGCCGTGTGCCAGAGGTTGCCAACACCTGAGTTTGGCACTCCCCACAGTGTCACTTGTCCAAAAACTAGATAGACAAAAGCGAGAAGAATTCTAACACTAGTTCAGCTTTCTTTTACAACTCTTCTTGAATAATCTCAGACAACTCCCTGTGTAACAACAAGCTCCTACACATCCAAAAGTCAACCATAATAAAAACTATAGTCCAGGGTTTGAAGGGGAAAATACCCTCCTCAATAGGTAGATGATTTTGCCTTGGCAATGTAGTATCCATCCAGTCTATCCATCACATTTTATGATATCAATCAGGCATTTCTTGGCCCCCAGTTTAAAGATACTAGATTCTCTCAACACAGACATGCACTGTGTTTCCCTAAGCCTTGTACAGAACTACACTTTAGATACCTTCTAGTCTCAAAAACTGGTTTTTGTTCCATCTTGCTCTTGAAATGACAGACGTTTTGGCATTCCCCTGCAAGCATATATACATGAAGTGTGATTTATATTGAGGACAACTCTCCCATATCTAAGTTTGACCTGGATTCACACTTCTCAATCAGTGAGCCTGGGATATCATTGAAGTCTGGAAACAGCAGAGACGTACTTCTCAGATTTTTTTATGGGACTTTCCTCAAAACAAATAATTATTGGTGATTTACAGTAAAATTACCATTCATAAGGACTCTGCTCAATCTCCACAGAGACAACAAGCCTCTCTTGTGCAACAGGCAAGCTGTGGCTTTCTGATTTCAGTGAGGTTACAAATTAAAAAAAAAACTCACTCAATGTTGCAATGAGGACTTGTCTAGATGAACAGTTTGTATGCGGCATGCTGTGGTGTAAATCTAAAGCACATCAGCCTGCCACACACTCACTGTCCATGTGGACCCTGCTACCGCCCACTAAATGTTGCCTAGTTCACTTTAATCTACTCCAGTTAATATGTGGCAGGCTACTGCACTGCAGATTTGCCATGGAGCTTGCTATACATTAACTATTTGCCTAGCAAGCCTCAACCTTCCAGCCACACCAGGATAAGGGTCATAAAAAAGACTAAGTTATGACTCCTGGAGGAAGACACTGACTCCAGGGAAAAGGCATAATAAAGTCTTCTAAAGAGAAACATTAGAAATGGAGGAGAAGTGATTTCCTTAAGTTTCATCTTGAAATATAAAGATACCATACTGAATAAGATAGTTAAGCCAAAATGGCAGGGAATCATGTGGAAAAAAGCCCAGTCATGTACAAATGCTAGTAATTATTATTAGGGCTCTTGATTAATCACAGTTAACTCATGTGATTAACTCAAAAAAAGAATTGCTACTTTAAAAATTAATCGCGATTAATCAAAGTTTTAATCGTACTGTTAAATACCAAATTAAATTTATTACATATTTTGGATATTTTTCTACATTTTCATATATATTGTACTCTGTGTTGTAATTGAAATCAAAGTGTATGTTATTTTTATTACAAATATTTGTATTATAAAAATGATAAACAAATAGTATTTTTCAATTCACCTCATACAAGTACTGTAGTGCAATCTCTTTGTCATGAAAGTACAACTTACAAATGTAGATTTTTTTGTTACATAACTACACTCAAAAACAAAACAATGTAAAACTTCAGATCCTGCAAGTCCACTCAGTCCTTCTTCTTGTTCAGCCAATCACTAAGACAAACAACTTTGTTTACATTTACAGGAGATAATACTGCCCTATTCTTATTTCCAATGTCACTAGAAAGTGAGAACAGGCATTTTCATGGCATTTTTGTAGGGTAAGCACCCTGGCGGGCCAGGTCAGTTTGTTTATGTGACGCATCTGCAGCTTTGGCCAATCGCAGCTCCCACTGGCCACGGTTCACGACTCCAGGCCAATGGGGGTGGTGGGAAGCAGCGCGGGCCGAGGGATGTGCTGGCTGCCACGTCCCGCCACCCCCATTGCCCTGGACCAGTGAACCATGGCCAGTGGGAGCCACAATCAGCCGAACCTGCAGATGTGGCAGGTAAAAAAACTGGCCCAGCCAACCTGGGTGCTTAACATGGTGAGCCGCGTGCCAGAGGTTGCCGACCCCTGTACTAGACATTTGTATGCCCCTTGATGCTTCAGCCACCATTCCAGAGGACATGCTTCCATACTGATAAAACTTGTTAAAAAAAATAATGTGTTAATTAAATTTGTGACTCAACTCCTTGAGGTACAATTGTATATCCCTATGATGGGGCTGGGACTCACCACCGCAGCACCTCCTGCTGGTTGCCTCTGGGAATTAGCTCAGTCCAGTGGAGCACCCTCTCCCAGTGGAGTCCCATCCATCATCTCACCCTCAGTTGGCATGTGGACCTGTGTTGCTCCCAACTTGCAGCATCCTCTTCGAGCCACTGCCCTCCTGCAGTGCCCTTTAGTCCATCCTCACCCTCTTCCGGGGAAGGGGGACCAATCAGCTGTCTCTCTGTGTCCCGGCCAATGTGGGCAACTGCACCCCCAAAGTCACACCCCTCTTGGCAGGGGGTCGGTGCAGCCCCAGACGGCCAGCCCTGCCGGCCAGGTGTAAGGCAAGGGTCACTTGGGTCACTTCCCCTTTGACTCCTTGCAGTGGCTAGGCCCTTCCTCTCAGAGCCTGCAGCCTGGCAGACACAGGGCTGGAGTTCCCTTCTGTTCCCCCTGCTTTCAGAAGTCTTAAATGAACAACATTCCGATGCGGAAATTACAGAACCCAAAACCATCAAAAAAGAAAAACCTTCTGCTGATGGCATCTGACTCAGATAACTAATATTAACATGCCTTGGTCCACACTGCTTTGGATTGTTATGGAGCAGAACCCATCATCAGCATGGACGCATATCCCCTGGAATAGTGTTTGAAGCAGGAAGGGACATATGAATCTTTAGCGCAGGGGTGGGCACCTATGGCACACATGCTGAAGGCAGCAGGTGAGCTAATTTTCAGTGGTACTCAAACTGCCCTGGTACTGGCCACCAGTCCAGGGGCCTCTGCATTTTAATTTTAAATGAAGCTTCTTAAACATTTTTAAAAACCTTATTTACTTTACATACAACAATAGTTTACTTATATATAGAAAGAAACCTTCTAAAAACGTTAAAATGTATTACTGGCACGTGAAACCTTAAATTAGAGTGAATAAATGAAGACTCAGCACACCACTTCTGACAGGTTGCCGACCCCTTCTTTAGCACATCTGGCACATAAATATCTTGCAACGCCGCTACAACACTGCCATGAGAACACCTGTTCTCACTTTCAGGTGACATTGTAAACAAGAGCGGGCAGCATTATCTCCTGAAAATGTAAACAAACTTGTTTGTCTGAGTGATTGGCTGAACAAGAAGGAGAACTGAGTGGACTTGCAGACTCAAATTTTACATTATTTTATTTTTGAATGCATTTTTTGTACATAATTCTACATTTGTAAGTTCAACTTTCATGATAAAGAGATTGCACTGCAGTACTTATATTAGGTGAATTGAAAAATACTATTTATTTTGGTTTTTTTTTATAGTGCAAGAACTTGTAATCTAAATATAAAGTGAGCACTGTACACTTTATATTCAGTGTTGTAATTGAAATCAATATATTTGAAAAAGTAGAAAACATCCAAAAATATTTAAATAAACGGTCTTCTATTAGCAGTGTGATTGTGTGTACATTAATAGTAGTTTAGTCAAACAAGGCCTATCCAGGGAATATCTGCTGAACCCCTGCCCGTGCTGGGGCAGGGAGACCAAGTGAGACACGCCACTTAAAAATGTCAGAGGTTTGCTGCTGACTAAGCAAGGGGATTCTGTGACAAGAGATCTGCATAAATGTATGACAGTGCAAGCTCCTTTATAATTTTTTTCTACTAATGTGGCAGAAGGTTCCAGGCTGCTGCACAAAGAACAGAAAGACACTGAACCGAGCAGCAGATTCTCACACTGCAACACATTACAGCAGCCTGCAGATTGGGGTTATGTTGAGAAGAAGCAGAATTAGTACTAAAAATCTCTTCTATTGGGCCCATCATGAAAGAGGCGCATTAGGGCACAGTAATAGCTTGGACAGAGTGGTTTAGTGGAATATATATATTTTACAAGAACAAATATCATACCATAATTTTATATTTAAAAAGAAAAAGAAAAACTTTATAGGCAAAACAGTGCCTGAACAACCTAGTTAGTCTATAAGAAAACCAGCATTTTATGGTGTTTTGAAAGCATTTTAAACAGGCATTGTATCAAAAGACTGGACCCCTAGTATGTGTTGAATCAGACAGTTACACTGTTACCTGGTTGTAAACTCCTAAGCATCAAAAAGATTCAATGATTTTAAATCAGTAACTCTCTCAGAAGGGAGTATAAATGTATTTCATATTGCCTTCAGAAAACAGAGCACAAATTAGACCACTGTTTCGCAACAAAGCATACCCCTCCCATAAACAATCAGTTCAACTAGTGCAGAGATGAACAACAACACTGGACTGACACAGTTGGGCAGGAAATTATTTTCCCATCATGCACAAATCTGAGCCCTGGGGTCAAATCCCTGATCTGCCTAATCAAATTCTGGGTTTCCCAAATGAGCCGGAGCAAGGACTTAAACCCAGGCCTCCCACATCACAGTTGAGTAACATTGGCTATTCTGTGGTGGGTATCTGTCTCACCTGTTGGAGCTGTTCCACTTTGTATCAATAATTAAATATTCATTGGCCCATAGAGCAAGACAGACTCTATAGCCCAGTGGTTATGGCACTCATCTGGGATGTGAGAGACTTGAGTTCAAGGGACTGATTTGGAGATCTCACAACCCATTCAGAAATTTGAACACAGGTAACTTACATAAGTGCTCTACTCACCAGGCTATTCTGGGGTGGGGCTCTGGTTTTGACCAGAAATTACATCCTGAACTATCAAATCTTCTCACAAAAGTTTTGTCAAAACTGATCCTTTCTTGCAATAAGTTTTGGTTTAGATGAATCAGCATTTTCCAACAGAAAACTGATTCATCAAAAAATTCCTAACTGACTGTACTGGCAAAGAGCTCTTTAAAATGTGTTTCTGAGCCAATGGCCAGAAGGAGATATTCCAGTAGGGTGTGCAATGGCAGTCAGGCTGGGGGATGCCCCAGCAACAGGAACTGGAGGGAGAGAGCTGACTGGATACTCAGAAGAGCAACAGTGTAACACAAGAAGGAAAAAGTATCCAGATACAAAACAAAAGAAGTCCCCCAGATTAACATAATTAGGTATTGAGCTCGTGAGTTGTTATATATGAGTGGTCACTTGCATTTCTGAGAGCCACAATAAAGTCAATAAGGCTCTGCGCAGTCACAGAGGAACACACACACACACACACCCCTTACATGACTGGGGCCCTACATAGTAGCAAAATACCAGTATCTGGGCATTTAAAGAAAATAGGATTTGAAATATAAAAAAACCTGGTTTAAAATAAAGAAAAAAGATTACTAGGAGAAACAGACACCCATACAAATAAAATGCAAGGCGTATACCCAAAAAAATTTAATTTGTATTACTCTAAGATATATATCCTATAAGATAGTCAAGTAAGACCAGCGAACAGACTAAATCTACAAGAATTGCTGTCCCCCACCCCCGAGAGCATTAGCAAAATCACAGGCAAGAGAAAAAAACATGTTCTTATCCACCTTAAATGGATGAGTATTACTGCCACGTGTTGAAAGACCAGGTTATGCGACAACAGAAAAGCACTAAACTAAGTAACAAAACTAAAGGACTGCTAGTTTAGGGTGAGGTTTTTTATAGCATCAGATAGTTAGAAGCACAAATCCCACTGACTTGTGCTCCTCACTTCCTTAGGAGCTTTTGCAAATCCCATTATTAATGGTTATTCATTTATTTATTTAGGGCTTGATCCTGCTTGCATTGAAGTCAATGGAAAAACATGCTAATTTCTATGGGGAAAGGATTGGGCTCATTGTGAGCCTTGCTGCTATTAATGAAGGAGTGGTTGTCACAGAAGTTGGGGTGCAATTCAGACCAGTGAGAGGTTGCATCACCTCTTTCCCTGTAACCTGAGAGCTTCAGAACGCCTTGCTACTGTAACTCCCAGCCTGGGATGCTCACAGTCAGCTCAAGCATGCAGATCAAACCCTGAGTATTTGTGTGCTACGCAGTTAGCCTTGGTTCTGCACCTCTAACCCCAGAAGCCCCACAGAGGCTTCCATCAGCCTTGTTACAACTATCAAGGTGACCCCAACACAGTCTCAGTCCTGAATTTTCCCTGAAACGTTCTGTACAATGCCCAGCCCGCTCCTGGGCAGCTCAGAGAAATAATATGGTTCATTTGTTCCTCTGTCTAGAGGCACAAAAATACATCACAACTTATTAACTGAACTGGGGGAAATACACCCTTCCATTTGAACACAGCAGAATTGGTTTACATTAATAGTAAAACAAGCTTATTTACAAAAGCAGATAAGTTAAGTGATGCCAAGTAAAAAGAATAAAGTTAAAAAAAAAGTTATAAGCCAGTATAAGTGAACACACCCATGTAAAAGTCTTTCACCTAATTTAGCAAGAAACAGGCTTTGTTCAACATAGTTTGTCACCTATATTCAGTTTCCAGATATTTCAACCCCCTCCTTAGTTGAGGGACCCATTTTTCTCAACATGTAAGAGCTATGTTCCCTAGTGGATGTCTAGTGATGGATGTCAAAGGTGGCATCTGTCCTTGCTTATATCTTCCAAAGTTCAATGACTGTTTCAAGAGGCAGAATGACCTCATGCTGTTCTTCCCTTCCTGTGGACTTCCCATCCCCTTGCTGATTTGTATGTAAAATGAGACTTCCATTGTTTTTGGTCACACCTTGTTTAATCTCATTGGAGAGAGGTAAATAGCTGCCTTCTCTCCTGTCTGTTTCTCCCTGTTTGGTCACAAACTTTAAAGCATAATATAATTAAATATCCCTGTTTCCTCATATAGTGTTAATACATGTCCTAATGACATTAATCACCAGCGTGACATTAGCTTTCAGAAAAGACCACATTCGATACATTTTTATAATACAGTAATAATGTGTGCAATCAGTTGATTCAATTGCTTGTCACTTGAGATTCATCCCCTATCTTTATAGACCAGTAAACTTTTGAAAAGAATTCTTCTGAGGGTTACAGCTTGAATAAACTTTTACCCTTTGAGAGGTAAGAAAGGTGACATGGAGCCTGGTAGTGAAGGAAGCTCCAAGCTCTTCCTCCGCTGGTGGATGACTTCAATGGAGCTACTCTATTTTACACTAGCTAAGGATCTGCTTCTTGATATTTCAGAATTAGAAATAGTCTTGGCTATTTGCTTCAAAAAATGTAACCTATATTGTATTTATATATGTAATATGAAAACTAGCCACACTTCTTTCTGTACCAAGTCCAGGATAGTCTGTCTTCTAACTAAATAGATTAGAAAGAAATTTCTGAATTTATAATCCTCTTCAATACCATTATACAACAATGAAAAGATTTGTAAAGGCAACTTTCTGGGTGTTCGTTGCTATTTAAGCTGTGCTCAAAGTAGTAATACCCAAAAAGCTGAGTTTAAGAATTTCTCTGTGAAAATGCATCCTTCACTATAATAACTCCAGCTTCCTTGCATTGTGGCACAAAAAACTGTGTTTCCTATGTGCCAAATAGACATGAGATGAAGATGCTGTTAGAACATGTTTTTATGTTCTAAATGCAAAAATCACATTGTGTTACTTTTACATCGAATACTTGTCTTTTTTATAAGAGCTGAAAAGCACCTATGCTGCATTCAGTAAGTAAATGGAAATCAATTCTGAACAGTCTAAGTTTTCTGTATACTACGGAGTTTAAAAAAATCTGAGTAAAATTGTATGTTTTCTGTAATATTGAAGCATACCTTAAACATTCTACATTTAAAAACAGTTCACCAGACAACATTTTCCATTTCCACTTTTCCTTTGGATTTACCGTTCATTTTATCAGACATATTCATTAAAATCTGGTTCATGCTTTTCACTCTAAGAGGTTTACATGATGAAACAGCTGTCAATAAATCCCAAAGAGGATTGAATCTCACATGTCACTGGCATGACAGAGGAGGCAGAGTTGCTCCTATCACTCACTCCTAGAGATTAAAGTTGAGTATATCCGAGGCTGCTTCTTTTTTTAAAAAGTAGCAGGGAAAAAAATCACATTATATAAAAGTACAATAGTGGGCGGAGTAATGGTTGTAAAACATTGATTTACAATATGCAGGCAAGCATATTAATTCTGGCTTACATATCCTATGGTAGGCTTATCTCCTGCATAACAGTTCCTACTCCAAAGGCAAATTTAATGCCTCACCACACACACACAAATTCAGTCAAATTGTCAGTATAGATGTGTTACATAAAGACTTTCATGCAAAAACAGCACCAGAGCTTCATTTCATACTACAGCATCCCAGAAATAACAATGACACTATGAATGGCATGCCAGACGGACCCTGTTTTCTATTCTTACTACTCAGAGAGGGAGAGGGAATAGCTCATTAACCACTAGTGAAGCCATCAGCCTCTCCCAGCTGTTTTTGAATTACATTAAAACCACAGACAAGTCAGCTTCTTTTGCCACATATCTCTAAACTGGGAGTTACTGTAACTACCAAACTGCTTACATTAGCAATAACTCTCCCTATTTCACTCGGGAAGATGAACTAGTTGATACCTATCAATAAAAAACCACAGATTGGATCTATTGGGGAATTATTGTTTAAACAAAATACTTCATCTTAACAGAAGTAAAATCACTGCACGTCGTTTGGCAGAAATATAGAGCGTAGAAGATATGTGCAAAGAAATAGTAATCAAAGTAATGAAACCACAACACACCCACCTCCACTGCTGACTCTGACAAGACTGGCCCCCCGTTCACACTATGGTCATGGGCTACTGTGGATCAGGTTCCACATGGCCACTGGCTGCTGTTGACCTTTCTGCACAATTGATTCCAAGTTGCCCATGCAGGCCCATTAGTACATGCTAAACAGAGACCTGCTCGCTTGGGCACTGGCTGTAAGCATTTCAGTGCCTCATTCAGCAGCTTTAGCTTTCAGAGACTAAATCACTTGAGCTCCTTATGAGTCGTAATGTCAAAAAAAAAAAAACAGAAAAATCACAGTTCATAGTGACCCTGTATTTTTTTTAAATGTGTAGGCTAATTTCATTTCATCTGCACCTGCCTATTTTTCAACTGCTATGTTCAATTTAACATGGATTGCATATCCATCAATCCTTAAAAACGTGATCATTATTCTGGGAACTTTTGTGATGCTACGAAACTTACTAGCTGCAGAATGATTTTCAGTGCACTTAATGTAAGGGTGCACACCTGTCTGCAGAGAGATCTGACATTTTACTAGCTCCAGGGAAAGTGACATTTTAGTGTTCAATGATTGTGTGTTGGAATGAATGTCTCTTAGGAGAACTGTCTGCTAGAATATCTGCTTATAACAGCACAACAAGTTAAAAAGGGGAAATATGAAAGATACCTTTCTTTATACACTCACACATATCTGGTGATTTTGAGAAAAGTGAAGTTCCCCAATGCTGTTCATAATCTGCTCTTCATTTCCATTGGGATTTGGAAAAACAATCCGCTGGAAAGCAGAAATGAGTCAATATTGCAAGGTGAGGAACACCTCCACTGAGGGACAGAAGACCATCAATTTCTACAAGCTACATTTAAGAAAAGGTACTCACTTCTAATGGTGCTGGCCCCTTGATCTCCTGCCTATTCCAGTTTCAAGGGAGATACGCCATTTTACACTGAGGCTCTGACCCACTGAGAAGGCTGTTCACAATTGTTGCACTAGTTCATTTTCCTCTAATTCACTCCTGGATCCACTTCAGTATGATTTCCACTCACTTCACTGCTCTGCAACTGATCTCAAAGTCTCCTGCAGCCTCTTCCTAGACAAATGCAGGGTCTATGATCATCCTTTCATACTGTTGATTACACTATCTTTCTAGCTATTCAGTCCTCATTCAACTTTCAAGATTCATCCTCTCCTGGTTCTCCTCTTACCTCTCTAACCCTCCCTTCTGTGTCCCTTTCAACTGATTCTCCTCTGCCCCACTTCCCTGCTTACAGGGAATTCCCTATATTTGATCCTGGGCTCTCTCTTCTTTTGCATCTACACTCACCTAAATCAATGCTACACTATGCTACACTAACACCAACTGAGACTCTCACCCTCACGCGATCTCAGAAATAACATGGCCCAAGATTAAAGTCTACTATTTCCTTCCAGGTCCCTCCACTAGCTCCTTTTTCAACTGTTCTTGGCAACACCTCCATGCCTCCAGTTACTCAATCCTCTAACCTTTAGACTTATCTTCAGCTCCTTCCTCTCCTCCTTCCCCACCACAACCAGGCCACAACTAAAACCTTTCACGTCTCCATTTACATCTCTAAACATTGACTCACCTGCAAAATCCCTAGTCCATGCTCTGTTCATCTCCCACATTGACTAGTGTGTTCTCTTTCTCTCGGGTGTCTGCAATACTATGAACATGTGCCATCTTCTCAGGAATGAGAAAGGGAAAAAGTAAGAGAAAATACAACATGAGTTCATAATACTACTTAATAGCTGGAGGAAGAGGAGAGTTGCAGGACAGCAGGCAGTTGCAAAATGGCCAATTCAGCCTTGTGAGTCCATGTGGCTGGAAAATGTAAAGGGCCAACCACCAGAAAGCCTAACAGGAACATTTTCTCTGCATGCTTACGTCAACACTGTAACTGGGAAGTGTAAATTTCCAGCTCAGATTGATGTACACATACTAGTTCTGCTCAATTTAGCAGTATGGCCACAGTGGTGGCTCAGGCTAGCCACCCAAATATATCCCCATCTAGATCCTAGGTACATAGTCAGGCCACTGCCCAGGCCACCATAGCCACACTAATATTTTAGTGCACTAGCTTGAGCAGAGCTAATACTCATACATCTACCCAGGTTGGGAATTACCCTGACTGGGCAATCTTACTCTACAGAAGTAAGCAATCACCAGGTAAGATGCTTACGGGTAAAATGCTGTTTCTTTACTGTGGCTGCCAGATTGAGAGCAGTGGTCTCACTCAGCATGTTGACCAATTTGGTCTCATTTCCATGTATTCTCAGTCTGCTTGTCTGAATCCATCTGTTGTCTCTTGTCTTACAAAGAACTTACAATCTAAGTATGTTAGGGTCCATTTTTTTTTGGTCTAGCATGATGGAGTCCTGGTTCACCACTGGTTAAGTATAGGTGCTACAAGAATATAAATAGTCAATAGAGTGTATCACCAATGTCATAAGCATTTTAAACACCAGAGGCAATCAAATGATAGCTAGTGCAGGTAACAGACCATAGGTGTACTGTGCAACCTATGGGAAATGCAACTCAGTAAATAGACAGCTGCCTTCTGCACTAGCTGCCATCTCCAGATGGTCTTAAAGCATCGAGTGTGTTATAATAATCCAGCCTGGCAGTGACTGGCTATGGCAAGCGCCATATCAGAAAGCCCTTTGCCAAAGAGCAAATGACAAAAAGCTCTCCTGGAAACCACTTCTACCTGAATATCCAGCCATAGCAGAGGACTGAATAAAAACACTAGGTTTTGAGGATCCAAAATAAATGAGAGGCATACTCCCACAACTGAGGTGCCGATCTGGGCCTGATTTTCCACTGCTGTGCACAGTGCAGTTATTTATGTTTGTGCAAAGTGACTGCAAAATCATAGCAGATCTAACAATACTTTTCCATCATTAATGTCCATGCTTTCAATTCAAACATGAGAGAAACTTGGGGCTAAATCCTCTTTGTCACATCCCAGCTGAGCTAATAAGCTGTACTGCTAGGTACGTCCATCAAGGTTTGAAGAATCTGTATTTCCCTCCTCAGGCCATGGAGCAGCATTGGAACCACTCCTCAACCTTCTGTGCAGTAAGCATCTAGGCACACCTTCCCCACACCAATGAGGGGATTTTCACAGGTAGATTTACACAGGCACCAGCCCTACCCTCTCAGTTCCCCTTAACTCCTCTCCACACCCACCATGTGCTCTTTTGCATTGTGTGATGTCCTGTGCTGGTATCCCTCAGAAAAGCCTCATTGATTCCAGTGCATTTGAGCCCTTGCACACAGGGTCAGCTCCAGGTCTCAGCACACCAAACGCGTGCTTTGGGCAGCATGCCACAGGGGGCACTCTGCCGGTCGCCGAGAGGGCGGCAGGTGGCTCCGGTGGACCAGCGGACCCTCCACAGGCACTCCTGTGGGAGGTCCACCGGAGCCGCCTGCCGCCCTCCCGGCAGAGCGCCCCTTGCAGCATCCCACCCTGCTTGGGGCAGCGAAATGTCTACAGCCGCCCCTGCTTGCACACCTACGTGAGGAGAAAGCTGGGGCATGACTTGCTGTCTAGTAACTGAAATCAATATGACTGACTATTGTTCCAAATTTCTATTCCCATGTAGCACTCAGATTCTCAGCATCACCAGTCAAACCTATTATCCCACGAGTGCTCTAGATGGGCACTGGTAACATCAGGAAACAAGGGGTAAAACAGTTCTAGCAATAAAATGTTGCAGTGTGGGAAATTAGTGCCCAGGTGGGGCAATGGCCGTACGCTTTGCCTTGGACCAACAGCAATTCCCCAAGTTAGCTAACAAGGAGTCAGACAGAGAGAAAGTCAGAAAGTTCATAACTAGCAGTTCATAACTAGCAGAGGCAAGAGGGCAGCATTCTACACAGCTGGAGACACAAGGGTAGGCTGTGGCCACCAGAGAGTCGAGGACCAGGAGGAATTCCATACAGTTGGAAGTATCCAATCAATATCAGGTCCTCAACATGGAAACTCTGGAAGATATCTTTCAAGATCCAACTAGTCCAGGGGAATGGAGAGCTGTACTGGACACAATTTGTGGATAGCAGCTTGGCCCAACGTGTAAGAAAACCAAGCTTGCCCACAAAGAGACCTCCAATCATCTGAGGAAGACAGACAATCTTTTTGGCGGATTCAGTACTACAAATAATTGAGAGAACATTCTGCAAGGGACAAGCAAACAACAGGACAGTCTGCTGTCTTCCTGACACAAAACACCACTCTGAGACTGCATAGGCTTCTAAGGTTGATGGGAAAGGATCAATTGGAGATGGTTCAGACTGGCACTGATAGGAAAAATAAAATCCCCTCCACAACAGGGGCTTTTCTGTTATTCCCCTCCACAACAGGGACTTTTAGTTATCAAGATTTTACAGGCCAAGCCCTTAGCTGTACCATCCTAACTTCCCTAAAACTTGTTTACACAGATACATTGTCTGAAAAAGTACTAGCTGGAGGCAAGGGGGGCCTTAGGGGAGCCATTGCAACTTTGTGGGTTATATTGTAGCAATAAGTTGCTTGCTTAAAGTAACCGCAAGTGAGGGTCACAGAACATTTAGGCCCACATGACCATCAGACCAGAATAACAGGATGGTTATGACAGAGTGCTGCTGAATTTGTAATAGATAAACCATATAAGGAAAGTATCAATTGTGTTTTGCTAATGGTTTACAAAATTAGCAATGTAAGTGCCAAATAAGGATATATCAGATGTATTGCTGAGTGACGCTTTGCGGTTTTAAGCTTTAAAAGCTTAGTAAAATTTGTAAGGGGCAGATCAGCCGACCCTCTGCGTAGGGACCGCTGTTTCTCCCTGTGTGCACACTTGTAATCAATAAAAGAGCTTTGGGCTGTCTGATCTAAAATCAACGGTGTGGTCGATTTTCCACAACAGCACTTACGACACTAGGTCACAAGGTACATTGCAGATAATAGATGACTTCAGGGAACGCAGAAGTGTGCTGAAGAATGTCCAAGCAATCTTCTCTGAGATCCCTCCTATCCCATGAGCTAAGGATGACAGAAGGCAGAAGATTCTAGAAGTGAACCTCTTAGTAGTTATGTGGAGGAGGGTTTTAGTTGTGTGGAGCATTGGTCCATCTTCTGTAAGGAGAAGTGGCTGTATAATTTGGATGGACTCCACCTCTGTAGAAAAGGAACAAATTTCCTCAGGGACAGGCTGACTAGAGTAGTAAGGAGGGCATTAAACTGATAACAAAAGTGGGAGGGGTGTAAAAAGAGGGAAGGTATGAGCACATATTTAGCACAAAATTGAGATATTAAGAACAAAATTAATCAAGGAACCAAAGGATATGAATAAATTCTTGAATTGCCTATACACCAATGTTAGGAACCTAGGCATTTCCTGTTTCTGTGTCACTGATAACTCAGAAAAAAATGATCATGAATGTTTATGGATCAATGTCCTAACAGGTAAAGCACAAGCTGGGGTGTTAGTTGGTGTCTGCTACAAAGTAGCAAATCACACTAGGGAAAAGCATGAACAGCTCCTTAAACACCTATCTATAATGTGTAAGAAAATAAGCTTTGTGGACATGGAGGACTTCAATTTGAATGACACATGCTGGAGGGCTCATGCTTCCAGAAATAAAACATCTTGGAATTTCTTAATATTATAGATGACAATTTCCTAACTCAAAAAATGTTGCATCCAACACAGGAGGCATTCTGTTTTAGATATCATCTTGACAGATGAAGAACTAATCACAGAACTGAAAAGTAATGGTAGCTTAGGTACAAGTTATCATGACTTGATCTCATGTATAATGTGCAAACAAAACAAAGTCCAAACTATGTACTTGGCCAATTTCACAAAGCTGGAAAAAAAATATGAACCATATCAGCTGGGAGGAAGATTTTGATCAGAAAAATGTGAATGATATTTGGGAATTGTTTAAGAATACTTTAGTACATGTGCAGAAACTCACAATCAAAGAAGGTGGTCATAATGGTTAAAAAAATCAACCTGGTTTAGAGAGGAAGTGAAGGAACCTATACAAAAATGGAATAAAGGGGAAGTTATTAGTAATTAATGTTACCAAAATATCGGGTCTGCCTAGCTGAGAGCCAATTAATAGCCTGACAGGGATAAGAAAAAATGCTTTATTCTGCAGAAAAAGGAGAGCCTGTACCTTGGTACAAATGACTGTTTTACACAAATTTCACAAACCTTTTATACACATTCAGACAAAGACCCTTGCGTGTTAATACTTGACTGGTAAGTGTAAATCTTATGCTCCCGTTTATCTGGGTAGTACTGACTGGTTTGGAGCAAGATTTTCCTGCTTTGAGGCAGAGGAACAGAGATGGTGCTAAAGTTCGGGCTACTGTCTCCATGAGCAGCACTCACCCCCCCCCCCACTGGCTGCTTGTAATCTATTAAGGGGGGTCAGCCAGCTTTCACATTAATATAATCAGAAGGTATGAATTATGAATACTGATAAAGGAAGCAAAGGGAACAAAAGAGAAGTCTATGGCCAGCAGAGTTAAGGACAATAAAAAGGCGTTTCTTATGTATACAAGGAACGAAAAGAATCCTAACAATGGCATTGATCCATTACTACTAGATAGAAATGGTAGAATTACCAATACTAATGCATAAAAGGCAGACGTGTTCAATAAATATTTTTGTTTTGTATTTAGGGAGAAATAGATGTAGTCATATCATACAATAACACTCTTTCCATTCCACTACTATCCCGGGAGGATGTTAAAAAGCAGCTATTAAAGCTAGACTTTTTTTTTAAATCAGCAGTTTCAGATAACTAGCATCCAAGAGTTTTAAAAATCTGGCTGCAGAGCACGCTGGATATTAATGTTGATTCTCAATAAGTTTTGGAAAACTGGGGAAGTTCCAGAAGACTGGAAGAAAACCAATGTTTGTTCCAATATTTAAACAGGATGCCAGATAATTATAGGCCTCTCAGTCTGACATCAATCCCAGACAAGATAGTGGAGCAGCTGATATGGGACTCAAATAACAAATTAAATAATAAATACCATTTTTATGGAGTTTATGGAAAATAGATCCTGTCAAACTAACTTGATTTTTTATGAGATTACATCAAGTTTGGCTGATAAATGTAATAGTGTTGATGTAATATACTTAGACTTCTGTAAGGCATTTGACATGGTACCACAAACAGACAATTTGATTAAAAAACTAGAATGAAACAAAATTAACAGCATACATTAAATGGGTTAAAACTGACTAACCGATAGGTCTCAAAATGTAATTATAAACAGGGAAACATCACTGAATGGGTATGTTTCTAGTGGGGTCCCACAGGGGTCATTTCTTTGCCCTACATTATTTAAAATTTTATCAATGACCTGTAAGAAAATATAAAATAATCACTGATCAAGTTTGAAGCTGGCACAAGATTGAGGGGACTGATAAATAATGAAGAGGACAGGTCAGATCACAGAAACAGAGCGATCTGGATTGCTTAGTAACCAGAGAGTGGAGCAAACAATATACATTTAAGAATAAAGAATGTAGGCCATATGTAGAGGATGGGGGACTATCTTGGGAAACTGACTCTGAAAAGATTTGGGGATCGTGTGGATACTCAACAGCTGCCAGTGCAACCTTGTGGTCAAAACGTCTAATTCACCCTTGGATACATAAACAGGGGACTCTTGAATAGAAGTAGAGAGGTTATTTTACGTCTGGTTTTGGCACTGTTGCAACAGCTGCTGAAATACTGTGTCCAGTTCTAGTACCCACAATTCAAGGAGAAGCTGATAAATTGGAGAGGGTTGAGAGAAGAGCCACAAGAATGATCAAAGGATTAAAAAATATGCCACATAGTGATAGACTCAATCTACTTGCTTAACAAAAATAAGATGCCTTGATCAGAGTTTATAAGTATCTACACGAGGGGGAACAAATATTTGATAATGTGGTCTTCAGTTTATCAGACAAAAGTATAATAAGGTCCATTGGCTGGAAGCTGAAGCTAGATAAATTCAGACCGAAAATAAGATGCAACTTTTTAATAGTGAAGGTAATTAACTATGGGAGCAATTTACTAAGGTTCATGGTGGATTCTCCATCACCAGCAAATTTTAAATCAAGATTGGATGTTTTTCTAGAAGATATGCTCTAGGAATTATTGTGGGACATTCTATGGCCTCTGTTACACAGGAGGTCAGACTAGATCATCACAATGGTCCCTTCTGACCTTGGAATCTATTCATCTAAATTGGCTAATGTAAATCCAAGAAACGGCTTATTTATCAGTTGTAATTGCCTACATACAGTTTATTTATTTTGAAAGTCTGATTGCCTGGCTGGCTTAACTCTTTGACCTTATAATGTAAAAAAAGTTGTGAACATTAAAAGCCTCCTACATTTAAAAAGAGGTTTACATGATGAAACAGCTGTCATACTCCAAAGCAGATTGAAGCTCATATGTCACTGGCATCTTTCCACAATGGCCTTGGAGGCCTAACTAAGAAGACCTCAAAACACCACATTGACAACCATTAGGAAAACAGTAGAAGAGTGCAGAACTCAGCCATTTTCTACCATTTCTCAGGCGTTCATGTAAAATAATGTTTCAGTTTTGATCTTTGTAGGTTCAAAACTGCCCTAAATTTAGCTTTGAATTTTGGGTTCAAACTAAAGCTTGACAAGGCAAAAAAGAATTTGTAAATATTCATTTGAATAAAAGCCCTAAACTCACTTTGGGAGTATTTGTGGCCCCTCTTATTCCACTATGCACAAAACATTCACACTAGTGAAATTTATTTGCAAGAAGTCTCATCAGAATATGGATTCTCTGGAAGTTTATGTCTTAAAAGGTCATTATGGGCTTTTCTCAGCAAGTCAGGAAACAGAAGCGATAACATGATCTATTGTGAACAATAAATTATAAGCAGAGAAAAAGCTCAGAGCAACAGTTCTGATGAACAATACACGAACAATAATGAAATATGTTCACATAAAATCATTTATTGACATGATTTCAAACAACAAAGAAATTTATAAAAAATTGAGGTCTGTTCCTGGATCATTCATAAACAAAGGTACTAAATTAATCAAATAAACTGTCTGCTGTTTGCTCTGCTGTAATTCAAATGAACACAAAATGCCATAGGCTCTCCCTGAATTAATCCATAAAGCCACTTTCCTGCACTCCTTCAAAAGATATACTGTGATGCCAATGGTAACTGGCAACTAATAACAGCTAGGTAGATGGACAATAGAAACAGCTGATATTAATTAGGGCTATCGATTAATCACAGTTAAGTCACACGATTAACTCAAAAAAAGTTATTGTGATAAAAAAATCAATCACGATTAATCACAGTTTTAATCACACTGAAAAAATAGAATATCAATTAAAAATTTATTTAATATTTTGGATGTTCTACATTTTCATATATATTGTATTCTGTGTTGTAATTGAAATCAAAGTGTTTATTATTTTATTAAATATTGCATTGTAAAGTGATACACAAAAGAAATAGCATTTTTCAATTCACCTCATACAAGTACTGTAGTCACAACAGTGAAACTTACAAAAATAGATTTTTTTTATTACATAACTGCAATCAAAAACAAAACAATGTAAAACTTCAGAGCCTGCAAGTCCACTCAGTCCTCCTCCTTGTTCAGCCAATCACTAAAACAAACAACTTTCTTTACATTTACAGGAGATAATGCTGCCCTCTTCTTATTTATGATGTCACCAGAAAGTGAGAACAGGCATGTCATAAACAGATAGTCAAGGGTTAATAGAACAGAAGTACTTCATATCTCTTTTGCCTGTAAAGGGTTAACAAGTTCAGTGAGCCTGGCTGTCACCTGACCAGAGGACCAATCAGGGGACAGGATACTTTCAAATCTTGAGGGAGGGAAGTTTGTGTGTGTGCTATTAGAATTTGGTTGTTGTTCTCTCTGAGTTCTCAGAGGTGCAACCAGGTTTCTCTCCAATCTCCCTGAAACAGTTCAGAATAGTAAGTACTAGGTGATAAGGCGAGTTAGGCTTATGTTTGTTTTCTTTATTTGCAAATGTGTATTTGGCTGGAAGGAGTTCAAATGTGTATTTTGCTGAAAGGATTTTGATTTGTACTTGTATACTTAGGCTGGGAGGGTATTCCCAGTGTCTATAGCTGAAAGACCCTGTAACATATTCCATCTTAAATTTACAAAGATAATTTTTACTGTTTTTCTTTCTTTAATTAAAAGCTTTCTTGTTTAAGAACCTTATTGTCTTTTTATTCTGGTGAGACCCCAGGGGACTGGGTCTGGATCCACCAGGGAATTGGTGGGGAGAAAGGAGGGAAGGGGGAGAGAAAGGTTAATTTCTCTCTGTGTTAGGATTACTTTCTCTCTCAGGGAGAGTCTGGGAGGGGGAGAGAGATGGAGGGGGAAGGTGAATTTTCCTCTCTGTTTTAAGATTCAAGGAGTTTGAATCACAGTGATCTTCCAGGGTAACCCAGGGAGAGGAAGCCTGGGAGAGGCAACGGGAGGGGGAAGGGTTTACTTTCCTTGTGTTAAGATCCAGAGGGACTGGGTCTTGGGGGTCCCCGGGCAAGGTTTTGGGGGGACCAGAGTGTACCAGGCACTGAAATCCCTGGTTGGTAGCAGCGCTACAAGTACTAAACTGGTAATTGAGCTTAGAGGAATTCATGCTGGTACCCCATCTTTTGGACGCTAAGGTTCAGAGTGGGGAATTATACCATGACAAGATATTTGCGTGGCACTTTTGTAGCTGGCATTGCAAGGTATTTATGTGCCTGATCTGCTAAATGTTCGTATGCTCCTTCATGCTTTGGCCACCATTTCAGAGGACATGCTTCCATACTGACGACACTTGTTAATAAAATAATATATTAATTAAATTTGTGTAAGTTTAAATTCCTTGGGGTCCCCTGCTCTGTTTTACCCACACTCTGCCATATATTTCATGTTACAGCAGTCTCAGATGATGACCCAGCACATGTTGTTCATTTTAAGAACACTTTCACTGCAGATTTCACAACACACAAAGAAGGTACCAGTGTGAGATTTCTAAAGATAGCTACAGCAGTCGACCCAAGGTTTAAGAATCTAAGGTGCCTTCCAAAATCTGAGCAAGACAAAGTGTGGATCATGCTTTCAGAAGTCTTAAAAGAGCAGCACTCTGATGCAGAAACTACAGAACCTGAACCACCAAAAAAGAAAATCAACCTTCTGCTGGTGGCATCTGACTCAGATAATGAAAATGAACAAGTGTCGGTCCACACTGCTTTGGATCGTTATTGATCAGAACACGTCATCAGCATGGACGCATGCCCTCTGGAAGGGTGGGTGAAGCATGAAGGGACATATGAATTTTTAGCACATCTGACACAAGTATCTTGCCACATCAACTACAACACTGCCATGAGAATGCCTGTTTTCGTTTTCAGGTGACATTGTGAACAAGAAGTGGGCAGCATTATTTCCTGCAAATGTATTAAAACTTGTTTGTCTGAGAAATTGGCTGAACAAGAAGTAGGACTGGACTTGCAGACTCTAAAATTTTACATTGATTTATTTTTGAATGCAGTTTTTTTGGTACATAATTCTACATTTGTAAGTTCAACTTTCATGATAAAGAGATTGCACTACAGTACTTGTATTAGGTGAATTGAAAAATACTATTTTGAGTTTTTAAGTGCAATACTTGTAATCAAATATAAATATAAAGTGAGCAGTGTAACTTTTTATTTGTGTTGTAATGAAATAAATATATTTGAAAAATGTAAAAAAAAATCCAAAATATTTAAATAAATGGTCTTCTATTATTGTTAGCAGTATGATTAATCATATGAGTAATCATGATTAATTTTTTAATCGCTTGACAGCCCTAATATTAATGTATTTATTTGGCCTATGTACATAATATGTTTATTTTTGTTTTCCCTCATTCTCTTACACCTTTCCTTCTGATTGTCACTCTCACGTGTTGCATCTAGTTTTAACGAGGTGGTCCTCAGGATACGGATTATCTTCAACTCCTTTTCACATAATGGGAACTTTATGAAGTTACTACCATATCAGAAATAGAAAGAACAGTCTCAGTCACGATAGTCGTGAAAATTTTGATGCAAAATAAGCCCAGGTATTGGGTTCAGCTTCCACTCAAGAGTCCCATGATCCCTGTTTCAAGAAAATCTAGGAGTGTTTCTAAAGTTCAAGTACTGTCAGGGTGTGACAGCAAACTGAAGGACTTACCGTGCAGTAGCGGCGGCTGGGAGGCCCAGTTCCTTAAAATCACTGCAGGAGCGGTAGCTGCAGCGAGGGCCGGGAGCCCCGGCTGTGATTTAAAGGGCCAGGGGCTCCGCTGCAGTAGCAGTGGCTGGGATCTCCAGGCCCTTTAAATCACCACTGGAGCCCCGGGCTCCAGCTGCGCAGGGAGCCCTGAGCCCTTTAAATCACCAGCCTAGGGAAGCTGCCCCCTGTTGGTGCAGTCGGCGGTATACCAGCTCTTGCCGGTATGCCATACTGGACCGTACAAGCTTACTTTTCACCTCTGGGCACTGATATAAATATTTCACACATTTCAATGAATCTGGTAATTCCAGTATATAGCTTATATTTATTTATAGATGTAAGGAATAAAGAGTGCCTATATAAAAAGTCCTAGGCACCCTAACAATTTATGTAACTGACTAGTGATGATCACACAGCATCATAGAAACAATCAGAGGCAGGAAAAAAAATAGTTCTCAGCCAGCCAATAAATGAAAGCAATGGAAAAGCCTTTTGGCCCCCACTGATCTCCCTTTCCACGAGCAAACTCTCAATCTTCCTCCAAGTTTTTTCAAAGAAATGACTATTGCATCATATTCAAATTTGGGATACATTGGACCACCGGTTATGTGGATGATGCTTTAAAACAGCAAGTAAACACACAAATATTAAGCCAGTATTGGTTAAATAACCAACAGAGAGTGTATATTTATTCCAGGGGTTCACACTGTATATTTTTATGCATGAAAACAAACTGTATAATCTTTGAATACATCCACATTTATAATAAATGCTTAAGAGAAGCTTTAATATGGCCAGACTAAAACTGTGTTAAACTAAATTATCAATTTTGGTTTCATTTAAAACTTGTTAAGTTGCTATTAATTCTTTGTACTGCAGTAGCATGTAAAGGGCCCACCGGGAATCAAATCCCATTAGTACCTCTGCGGCTTGTATGCACCAGATTTCTGAAGGCTTCTACAATTCCAGCCCTACCGAATGGAATTAACAACAAACTTCTAAAATAAATCCTTCTTACTGCCTTGGTTTCTGTTCCAATATGTGGGCAACTGACATGACGATCAGAATAGTCCCTACAGAAATGTAGAATTTCTACCCAAAAATGTCCAGTTTCTGACCTTGCCTTAAAACAGATGATGATAATTACCAGGATAGCCAAAGGAAGGTTTGACCAGCCATTACATCCAAAGCAGGAGAAAAGGGCCCAAAGTGCTATGTGAAGAAATGGCTTTGTAATCAGGTTTCTTTCCATCTTTCCCAGCCCCAAAATGCCCTGAGCTTTTCAGACTCAGGTCTGAATGACATCTCAAAGCGAAGAGACATCTATGTCTTCTTCCTGATTAATTCAGATTTGGCCTTTGGAGCCTAATAGCCCACAGCTGTAGGCCTCCTTTTCTGCCTCCCAAGTTGAGATAGAGAGAATTTCAGCTTTAGGTACAAAAACAGGAAGTCTTTAGCCCTTTTCCTGCGAAGGTAGCCTAATCTGCATTCATGCTATTGAGATGCCTACATACTACAACAGAAGTATGTATTGGTAACTAGTGAACAGGAAGACGACCCACAACTCTCAACATAAGAAATATCTACCAGATCAGACCTCTGTTCAATTAATGAAGTCAGGTACACTGCTTCTGGAAGTGGAAGATACCAGATGCTTCAGAGAATATACATGAAGCCCAGAAGTGCAAAAACTATGAAATTCCATAATGGAAATTTCCTCCTAACCCTTTCAGTTAGTAGTTGGTTATGAGCTGTAGCATTCTAGATCCCGATTTTAAAAACATCCTGTATAACTGTAGATGTTATTCATGGCCTATAAAAGTGGTCACCTTTCGATGGGGACCACTTTTACCACAATCATGACGACTGTGGAGCATATGGGCAGATGAAAAAAGGGAAAGGAACTAGATTCAGGCAGAACCAGAATGCATAATCAGGTCTATTTCTTATGCCCACTTGTGGATGATGGGTTATTTCAGGAATGCAAAGCGCAGAAAGGGGATGGTTTCCGTGCAGGATATAGGAGGAAGTGTAAGTTAAATGAACTGGGTCCAGCACAGGGTTCCCATTTTGTTACTAGAAGAAAAAAGCTGGTTCTTCTGTATGTCAAGAGCCAGATCCTCAGTTCCTGTAATCATGTACTCCACTGAAGTCAATGGAGCTAACTGACTGATACTAGCTGAGGATCAGGCCCCCGGTCATCAAGTCCTTTCTACATTGTCCTGACAGAGAATTGACAAAACTACCATGGACTTTGGTGGAGATCCCTGGCATGGATTCTGAGTTCCATTGCCAATGGTAGCAAAACTGAGACCAAGGTTTCAGGAACCAAGGTTTAGCTTTTTCCCAGAAGAGGCTCTGGTGCCAAACTCTGAAGAGGAGTAATAAGGGCGTTGCCATGCTAGGGTTCACCAACAAGACGGCAACAAAAACAGCCCACAGGTACCAACACTAACATCTGTTCCTCACTCCTCTCAACATGGATGGGAGCATCAACAGAAGTTGATGCCAACACATTCAACAGTCCTCCATGTCAAGGAGACAGACACATAGGTATCAAATGAGTGGATTATAACACTGAAGAGCTGTTGGGCAAGAAACCCTGTGCTCTGCCTCTCCTTCTTTCTCCCCCCTCAATAGAAGAGAGACAGAGGAAAACTGTTGGTCACTGGTTTTTCTCCAGAAACACTAACAACGCATGAAGCAGGTGAGAGTTCTGACCAGAACTGGGGATGTGGGTAAGCAGCAAGAGAGAGGAACAAAGGAGTTAAGGATGGGGAAGGAGAGAGAGGAGATGAGGTGTCACCTATGGAAGGCATGGAGAAGAAAGGAAAGGAGAGTGCAGAGAGTTGAAAAAAATAGTCAAAAAAGGTGATAAATTGGAGTTCTTAAAGACCCAGTCATGCAACCAGGGGGCATGTGACCAATACTGAAGGAAATAAGGTGGTGATCAGAAAGGAGAACATATCGATGAGAGATCCAAGTGGGAGCAGTGCTTAGAAAACACAAGGTCCCAGGAGGTCACCATGATGGTTGATAAAGGGCTCTAGGTCAATGAGGTTATGAAGAGGAAGAGGTAAGCAATAGAATCAGATGGGACATCAGAGTGAAAGCTGAAGTTAGAGGATTTGATAGGGTAAATGGCAGCTCAGGCTAAAAGGACAAATCTAATGAAGACTTAACAACTGACCTCAAATCCTTGAACAAGCACAAGCCTGAAGTACTTGAACTGAAGCAATACACCCTCCATGGTATGTACCCACTACCCTAGGCCTGACTCCATACTGGAGTTCCCATGTTAAAAATAATGGTGGGTGCTGAACACCCACCTGCAGCCTCCCATCAGCTCCTCCCCCACCCTCAGCACCTCCCACCTGCTGGCAGCCCTGCCAACTGGCACCTCTCCAACCCTTCCCCCCCAGCGCCTCCCGCCCGCTGCGATCAGCTATTCCACAGCATGCAGGAGATGCTGGCAGGGTGGGGAAGGAGTGAGTGCAGAGCGTGCTAGGGGAGGGGGCAGCAGGGCCAGCTTTAGGCCTATTCCACCAATTCCCTGAATCGAGCCCCGTGCCTAAGAGGGCCCAGCGCCCAGTAAGGATCCCTTCCCTGGCTAGAGGCACCTTTTTAATTTTTACTCACCTGGCAGTGCTCTGGGTCTTCAGCGGCACTTCGGCGGCAGGTCCTTCAGTGCCGCCGAACACCTGGAGCGAGTGAAGGACCAGCCACCGAAGTGCTGCCGAAGACTCAAAGCACTGCCTGGTGAGTACAAGCCGCACGTGTTTTTTTTAGATTTTTTTTAAGTCATCCCTGCTGGGGCCCCACCAAACTGTTCGAATTGGGCCCTGTACTTCCTAAGCCAGTTGCTGGGGTCACAATGGGGTGGGAAGAGGTGGGGTAGGTGTGGGCCTTGGGGAAGGGGTGGAGTGGGGGCAGGACCTGGGCCACATAGAAAGTGGGCACCCTCAGCACGCTACAGCAAATGCAGAGGACTGTTCATTGACATCCACCTCCCAAAAATAAAATCGGCCAGTTAATTTAAGAACAATTCTTAAAGTTTAATTTATTGACTGAAGTAAATCCTCAATCCCTTTAAAGAGCTTCATTGAAACAGCGTGCTTCGGCATACATTGGAAAAATTAGACACCTTGCGATTATTATCCTTGAAAGATAATTAACCAGTTTAACTTAAATAGATACATAAAACAAATACACAGACATGCCAAATTAATGGATTCTTTCCTGCGACTAGGACGTTTTTGTTGGGTTGGTTGTTCTTCACTTTTTTAATCAGTAGTACTCTTCATCTGTAAGTATCACACTAAACAACATCAGAAGTGAAATTTTCATTACTCTGGAAAGGCACGGACATATAGGTTGGGGCCTGGACCCTGCAAAGACTTACTCACATGTTTCATTTTATTATGAGAGTAATCCCATTGATTTCAATGGAATTACTAGCAGAGGAGGAAAGTTAAGCACAAGTATAAGTGATTGCAAGATCCGACCTCAATGTTCTATTGTAAATATTTTACCTGAAATCATCACTTTTCAATGCAGATTTTTGCTATCAGAAGACTGGATATAATGCTGATAAAAAAACGTGGGAGTTAAAATGCTGCAAGATTCATTTATTATGTCAATGGCATTTGCATGTAGAGATCTGAAATTGCGTTGGGGTGGGGAGAGGGCAGATCAGTTGAGACTTTCAAGCAGACCCTTTTCCGGTGCATAATGCTTATTATAAAAGCTAGAGTACCTCATTCTCTGTAATATGATACAGTAATTGCACATTTATCCCTAGATCACCACAGTAACTCATTTACCTTCAGAAAGGTGGATCAATGATCTAATATGTCTTCTTCATCTCTAATGTCTAT
The DNA here is from genome assembly GCF_007399415.2 of Gopherus evgoodei. Taxonomy (NCBI): domain Eukaryota; kingdom Metazoa; phylum Chordata; order Testudines; family Testudinidae; genus Gopherus; species Gopherus evgoodei. The sequence continues at coordinate 122,689,796 of NC_044322.1, forward strand.
AACTTATGTAGTTTTCAACTTCAAAATACCCTGTTTATTAACTGTACAGTTACTGCTATTCAGCACTGTATTTACAGCACTATTCAATATGGACACATACAAGACTTTCCAAAAGGAGTTGTCTTTGGCTCCCCAAGACACAGTAGCCCATTTTCTCATACTCCACTTACTGTCATCATGTTCTGAAAAAGCACATCTTGACCTTCCATCAGCCAATAATAATTCTTGCTGCACTGAAATTAAGGAGCTTTTACATAATTTGACTTTGTTCCAAACTGCTGGGGATTTTGTAAAAATACTCAGAAGAATATTTAAGGAGTATGAGTTGATTTTTATTAATAATTAATAACTATTCAATTATTTTTGTTGCAATTCTTTCAAACGTTAAAGATATCCACATTTCCATCTAAAGGAAATTTTGGGACAAATTATGATCCCCTGAAATTCCTAACTCAGCTTCTTTCCCACAGACATATAGAGGCCCAACTAACAAACAAACAGGAAAAAAAATCAGTTCTTCAGTAAGAATATATTTTTATATCATCCTATAGAGTACTATTTTTTTTCCAAAAGTGTCTATTGGTCATACCTAAACATTTCATGGATTCATGTCAGTTTCATTGAATTGTTCATGTCAAAAAAGCACAAGAGTTCCAAAGAAGTTTAAATGTTTTACTTCAACAGTTTCAGAATGAAACTTTTTTAAGTTCAAAAAGTTATTTTATTTTGAAATTTTCTGCAATTTTTTAAAATGCAAAAACATTTTTAAAATATGCTCAAAATCTAAATGAAACATTTCATTTTGGGTGGAATCAAACACTAAAATTCTATGGCTTGTGTTAAGCAGAATGCCAGGCTAGATTAGCACAACGGTCCCTACTAGCCTTAAATGGATCTATGAAATAGACATCAAGAATCCTCAGAACCACTGAGGTTTCTTGACAACAGTTCTAAATGTCTTTTATTCCCACCCCCACTCTCACTGGGGTGCTTATTCTATTTATTTCAGGTTGGATTTTTCTATACAATAACTGGGTCTCAGGAGCTCAGTGATTGCTACCTTTCAGAGTCAAAGCGCTTCAGCACAATGAAAATGGGTGTGGAAAGTTTATACAGCACTAGCAATATTGTGGAGTTGCCACTTTAAACATAAAAATAGAATTGCACACATTTGGGGCCTGATACTGCCACCTTGGCTGCAGTGAGTGTAGAGAACATCTCCTAGCAGGCGCTCATGATCTCAAGTAATCAGACCCTAAACAACCATGTATGGTATTATGTTGTGCTCATGACTGCATTATTAGTGTTTTGTATGTCTATGGCCCTCCCCAGCAGTGATGCGCATATTACCTGGATGTAGACTTGTGAAGTAGTTTCTAATTTGGGTGTCATTTTATCAAAACAAAGATGTTTTCTCTCTGTCGGTTAAACAAACCCATCACAAAACACACCGAGTGGTGAAGAAAACTCAGGTCTCAGATTTGGAAAACATAGCAAAATCGATGCAGAGCAGCTATAAAGGCTGATATTAGTCCAGGAACCTGCTGAGCCAGCTACCATCTCTAAGCAATTACGACTGCTATAAATTCCTGCTAAGCTTTTCACTCCATACGTTATAGAAAGATGTTAAAGAAAATATATTTTATCAACTCCGTAAGGGAATCAAAAACAACTTTCAATAAAAGAAACTGACTCTGTTGGTTCTTGCCCTTACCTCCCCTGCATGGCGAGCGGGCTGAAATCCTTCCAAGGGGAACACAGCAATCCTGCCCTATTGCTCCATTTTGATAGAGTTTTTCTGGCTGTCCCTGAACAGACACCATTCCATGAAACTCTTTTAACAGCCGCAGCTCATTGAAGTTGCTGGCAATTGGTTCAGCGGCCACCTTCCCGTTGCAAGTTAGCATGGTGTGGAGAGGATGTCTGAGTCAGCTCCATCTCTAGATTTCTAGAGATTGCGCCATCATCTTTGCTATCCAAGTACATACCTTTCGACTGGTTTTCTATCCTGAAAAGATTGAAAACAAATCTATTAGGAACATACTGAATGCACATTTTATATCTACCCCCATGCACACATACACATGTGTTGATATCCAGTGTTAAAATGCCATTGGACATACTATATTTATCTTGCACTTTGACTGGCTTACCTGTAGTCTGCTTGGTATTCATCTCTACTAGAAATACTTAAACGTTTGAAAACTTTGAGCAGCTTCAAAAACAGCCATCATTTAAAATAAATACATAAAACAGCCTACCAGACATAGCTATCCTTCTCTTTACCCAAATGTGGAATTTCCCCACAAACATTTTCTCCCAATTAAAACTGGTTTATTCTAGAGAATGAACTATATTCATTGCCACTGCAGGTTTGAGCTCTGGCATTGTTACCATCAGAATGAGAAACAGGTGCCCGTACAACATCATCAGCAAGGTAGATGTGATACAGCACATACTTCTAGCCGTTTTTTACCTCAGAAACGCTTAAGCCCCAGTCCAGTAAGCTATCTGCATGAATCTAGCTTAAATCAGCAGGAATTGTGGACCATTATGAGTGTAAGAGGGTCTCAAGGACAATAACAACCAGATTTTCATTTCTGATCTGGCTCCTTTGTGTTGCTCATCTGACACAAAGGAGCCAGATTTTAACTGTAACTGGCCAATTGAGAAGTCTCCTAGCAACAGGGAAGCTCTAGAGCCAACTCTTGTTCCAACCACTCCTCCCTTCAGCACAGGAGGCATGTCAGGGACCAGAAAGGAGCTGATTGGAACGATGTTAAACCAATCCTCAACAGACACCACATTGCTGACGTAAGTTAGAGCAGTCCTTGGGCTGACATAGATTGGCCACAGTTCAGGAAGCATTTCCCTGAGGCTCCACCTCGCAACCCCCACTTTGTGCTGAGCAGATCTAGGACAAAGGAGAGAATCCAGCCCTCTCTGGATATGACTTCACCACCGAGTTAACTCAGCTCTTACTCAGGTATTTCCCCAACCCTCCTGCCATACACACACAAAACCTCTCATCTGAGTTTGGTGGTGCTTTCACTCCAGGCTACCTGGCCTGGGTGGAGCTAGGGGCTAAAGCCCAGTTGCCACTTTCACTCAGGCAGGTAACTTGCCTGCTTTACAGTGAGGACACAGATTAAACCATTCTAGTGCTGATAGTCCTCCTGTACCTTTTCACAATTCCCCCATGTCCCCAGAAGGAGAGATCACAATTCACTGGAAAAGAATTATAGAGCAGCTCAGCTTACTGCAACACAAAGAACCAGCAACACACATGGGTGAGCACAACCCCAGTAAGGACACAGCAACTTGCATGTGGCTTTGTAGTGTGGCTCCTCAACACCTGGGCACCAATCACCTAAGTTAACTCTGCAGAGAAAACCCTGCAGCCTTTATAGGCACAATAGAAGTCAATAGTTAGTTCGTGTAAGGACCTACGAAGAGCAAATGATAATGCAACTTGAGAAAATCAAGGGCAATATCACTAGGACCAGATGATATTTATTCCAAAATATTTTTGTGAATATATGTGGCAAATTTGTACTTCTATTATTCATGGGGTCATAGAAATCATCAAGTTCATGAGGATTTGGATTACTGGCAAGTTTATTCAAGAAAACATTTATAGACCCTGAGAAGTACAAGCCACTATTCAAATTGGAATTGTGACACTCATTTTGTCCATTTTTCTTTTGTTATTCAATATTCTGATGTTAAAAGTTTCAGTTGTCCAATCAGAGAACAAAAAGATGACATGTGTCATGCAGAAGGTGACTATCCAATACAGCTCAATAAATAATAGCAAATAACGAAGACATCATGAACAATTCAGATGCTGAAATTTGTTCACAACAACTATCTACTCTAGTGAATACTTAAATACCTTTGTAGGAATCAGGATTGGTTTGTGAGAAATACACAGAGGAAAAAGGCTAAATCAATCAGATAATGTATTCACTTGTATTTATTTTAGAGATAAGAACATAAGAACAGCCGTACTGGGTCAGACCAAAGGTCCATCTAGCCCAGTATCCTGTCTACCAACAGTGGCTAATGCCAGGTGCCCCAGAGGGAGTGAACCTAACAGGCAATGATCAAGTGATCTCTCTCCTGCCATCCATCTCCACCCTCTGACAAACAGAGGCTAGGGACACCGTTCCTTACCCATCCTGGCTAATAGCCATTAATGGACTTAACTTCCATGAATTTATCTAGTTCTCTTTTAAACACTGTTATAGTCCTAGCCTTCACAACCTCCTCAGGCAAGGAGTTCCACAAGTTGACTGTGTGCTGTGTGAAGAAGAACTTCCTTTTATTTGTTTTAAACCTGCTGCCCATTAATTTCATTTGGTGGCCCCTAGTTCTTGTATTATGGGAGTAAGTAAATAACTTTTCCTTACCTACTTTCTCCACATCGCTCATGATTTTATATACCTCTATCATATCCCCCCCTTAGTCTCCTCTTTTCCAAGCTGAAGAGTCCTAGCCTCTTTAATCTCTCCTCATATGGAACCTGTTCCAAACCTCTCATCGTTTTAGTTGCCCTTCTCTGAACCTTTTCTAGTGCCAATATACCTTTTTTGAGATGAGGAGACCACATCTGTACACAGTATTCAAGATGTGGGCGTACCATCGATTTATGTAAGGGCAATAATATATTCTTATTATTATTCTCTATCCCCAAATGGAAACAGAAGAGTAAAGGAGCAGCACTACAGAAAAATATATTGAAGACTGAAGGCTCTAAATTCAAAACAAACAAGCGAATACATAAAAGTTAAAGTCAGGCCCATTAGAATTCTTTGAAAGATTTACCAAACAAGCTTGGACACCGCAATGACGGGTATGGTGTAAAATCCTGGACAGAAACATGAAATGTGGAATGAAAAGAGACAGTCAACGGATACAGTTTCAAAGAGCTTCACATGAGAGTATTAAGAGAAATAAATAACCCACAAGCTAAGGGCTAAACTCAGATTGTGAGTTAAAAACTAGCTAACAAAGAATATGTAGTAAGAAATGGATGCTTCTCAGAATGGAGGAGTAAGTCTAGTCACATACATGGTTTGGTAACAAGAGTACTGTTTTTCTGGGAATTAATAATTGGAAGAGAAAAAACAAGATGATTAAACATTACCTGCGACACTAAACCATTCTAAATCAGCTCCCTGGAGTCTATAAACAGAATGGTCCATAATATGCTTATCTGAGACACCCCTGCTGCAAACTTATATAGCCATGTTATGAGATGTAGTATCTGGTCTTGCCTTCCCATACCACCAACACCATCAACTGGTTTGGGACAAAATACAGGAGAATTCAGTAGCTTACCAGAACATAGAAAACAATAGAGTGTTACATATATAGTGCTCTATATCTGTGCATATATAAATAGTTTATGGATAACATGACAATATATGGCACTCAATAATACGCAGCGTAATTTCTGAGTTGTGTAGGACCAATAGAACTTGTTGAGTGCTTCAAATGGCTTCCTCCAGCAGCTCTTTTATCAGCACTTAACATGCTATGAGAAGTAAAACAGAGCACTGTGTGAGCTGTTACAGGGCAGGAAAACTGCACCTGTGTCCCCCCCCCCACCACAAGGGCATCCATTCCAGGCTCCCAGCTCCTCAGCTAGCACCTCTCTTGTGCAGAGACCCGCATCTCTCTCCCTCTTGACCAGGAGCTTTCAAGCCTATACAGTTCCCTACACAGTGATATTCCCAGCAAGCCAGGCTGCCTACAAGATTAGTGTCTGTGCTTTGCTTTCCCCTGCAGAGGTTGTGAAGAGTGTAATTGTCTGCAGTTATAAGTTACCACGTAGCTTTTTATAAGCAAGCACATTTAGTCTTAAAGGCAAAAAACATTGCTAGTGTAAACCCTTCTGCCCCCTTCTGAATTGCAGCAACAAGGGCCGGGTTCAGTATCCAGGGGTTCCGTTTCAATAACACCATGCATAACCGGCTCGAGCCCCACCCAGTGACCTGGGACACTACATACCACCCCCCTGGCGCCTCTAGGAGGCAGTACTTCCCCTCTCGCAAGCACGGAGTCTGAGTGTAGCAAAATCCTTTTCATAAAGGAGGGAAACAATGCAGCATCCCCACTGGAGAAACACCACAAAAAGGAATATACAGAACACCATAAACAAACAAAAAAACCCCACCCCCAGTATGTTTGGCAATGTCCTTTTTCCCCTTAGGGTCTTAGTCCAATCACCTCAAAGTCCAACAACCCAAAAGTCTCTGGTCAGTGCCACCTAGAATCGAGAGTTTATCTGCAGAGTGTTACCCCACCCCCAGCCTGGGTGGAAAGGTGGGGGGAAGTCCACACCGGGTGTTAAGGGGCACCTTACGTGGGCCACGGCCAACTGCTCTGCCTCTCCATGGCGTTCTGCTGCAGACTTCACCACGACCAGCTCCACCACACCAGCTGTGCTGCTCTCTCCAGCTGTCCCTGCAAACCGCTTCACTCCGCTCACTGGTCCATGGGCTGCCCAACACGCTGCAAACCTGCTCTGCCCTGCCAGCCGCTTAACGATAGGTCTTCAGACTCCCCCATAGTTAACACAGCACTCCATGATCTCAATTCAGCTCTTTCAGTGATTTCAGCTCTTAGCAGGGGAGCCCAAGTGCTGGTGCACCATTGGCCCAACATGAATTCAGCTCAGCAGCTCTCTAGATGACTCCTAATAGAATCAAAAATTAGCTCTACTCTTTAACATTGAGAGAAAGGCGGATGGCAATTGGTGTTTCAGGCCCTCAAAAGGGGCCCATACCATCAGGTACACACACCAGTCCCCAACCTATCTCAATTCATGGGGTTTTGAAACCCATGTCCCATGTTTAGCAAGTACCACCAATTGAGGTTGACTCATTTCTGTCACAAAGCAGTCCCACAGCTCCCCATTCACATAATCAGGGTGACAAACTTTTTTTTCCCTGCCCCAATAACAAAGAAATTGGGGATCCCAGAGCTGTTAAAATGACCATCCCCACGTGCTGTGGGGTTATGCTAAGTGGGGGGGGGGGGTGGATGCCAATGCAATTCTTGAAATTCTTTCCACACTCTCTACAATTCACCACCAGATGTCAGGGTAGCACTCATCCTGACTCTGCTTACACAAGAGAAAACATATTAAAACAAGAAAAGAACCCACATGCATGCTAAAAAGCTTACTGGGGTCACTCCAATTCCATCTCAGGCTCTGATAGGTGTCAGTCCTTCAAAACACCCAGCCAGGTTTTCCTCTTGATTACCAATTCATAACCGTTTCAGATTCAGAACCGCAACAGTTCAGTCTCTCTTTTATACAGCTTGTGCCTCTGATCTTGGTCTCATGTAACAGGGGATCAGAAGCCACAGGCCCACTCCTCAGGGGCATAGCTTCAAAAGGCTGGGTTTTTTACATAATTGAAAGTGGGGAATTGCATTCACCTCGCCCGAGACATTCCCCAGGAAAACCACTTAATGCTTTTTTTTGTTTCAAGAGCCCATTCTTGTCTGGCACATTGTTCGGTATAGTCCTTTGAACCGCCAAGTCTCATATCAGTTACATCTCCCCCTTCTAGAGGTTTCATGCAATCCCGGCCCACAACAATACATAAACCATTTATTTAATACAATGAACCCCAAAGATACTTAACTTTAATTCTATATGGTCTCCCAAGGATATTGCAAGAAATTGCCATGTCAATTACATGAACAGAGCAAGAACAAGGCAGAGAAGAGAAATACAGATTGCCACGTGTGTAGGAAAGTACAGTGTGTCGCAGTTTAACAGATAGTCTCGGTTTCAACTTGGCATGGACATTAGAGAAAAACAGTTTAGTTGCAGAAAGCAATTAAGTGGCTCATTAGTTCTACAAACCGCAGTCTTAGAGGCCTTCTCTTGTCATTCAACACCCCTCACAAAAACAATCAAATCGAAAAAGCATCATCATTTTTAATATTATCATATTCTACTTTGCTATCCTGTTTGTTTCTTCTGCACATTACTGCTACCAGACAAAACACAAACTCATCAAGTCAGAAACAGTATAGATGACACCCCCATGCAGTTTCTTCTCATGTCATATTAATACTAATTCACGAATGCCTTTCTAATGCAGCCACACTGCTTGTTAAAGCAACTACTCTGTTCTCAGTCAGGAGACTCTCTAAGAATACTGTAGTCACACTGAAACTATACCATAGCCGGTGGTCCTTCATTAAGCAGATCAAATACTTGAGTTTCATGAAGATAACCCTCCATTTCACAGGTTACTGGTTACATTTGTGAAACCTAAATCAAATCTTGATGCAAATTAGGTTTTATTTTATGGTTATTAATGGTGAATACAGTAAAACCTTAGTGTTTAACAGTCTGAAAAGCTTTTATATTTTGATCATTAGAATTCAGTGTGGAAAGTGTTTAAAAACCACACTTCAGAATCCACACAATACATAAAAAGCCAGAAGATTGAGTTAAAGAACATTCTATCTTAAACTGATACAGCTGAATGTGGTTTATTGCAACACTTAATTACTAAAGGCCAAATGCTCCTCCTGAATACAGAAAGGCAAAAGAGGGGAACAGACCTGAAAGGAGACAGCAACATTTCTACAGCATACTCACTCTCTGCACCTTAAACGCCCACCCTAATCCCTAAAGGATAAAAAAATTATTATTTAGTGTCTTTAATTACTATAACAATATTAGAATAAAAATAATCTACAAGAGATGGAAGAGGCAAGCTAAGCCAGAGTGCTCCAGAACAATCAGGATAAAAACAAATAGAATTCACTAGTCTTCCTACAAGGAGAAAAGCAATCAAAAATGAACAAAGCCCACCCTGCACATAAAGGTCACTATAAATGACAACATTCAAGTCTTACCCCAAAATAATAGTAGGCTCAATTAGCCAACTCTATAGATGGCCTTTTCTCTTATGGCTTCTTTTATCCTATTCTTTTTTGTCTTGGGGTTGGTCTGCATTTAAAAAGTTAAGTTGACATTACTGTGTCACCCCGGGCTGACATAGCTATGCCAACTTAATCCCCAGTGTAGACGTAGCTATGTTGATGGAAGACTGCTTCCATCAACAAAGCTAATTTCATTCAGGGAAGAGGTGTTCCTACACTGAGAGGAAAAACCTTTCTATGCTATAGGATTAAGCCAGCATAGTCTCTGTAGCATAGACACACTCTTAGTTTCTCATCCAGAATTCATTAGCCAAATAGAATCCCGCTCAGTTTAGCCTTTCTGGAATCTTTGAGAGCTGGTGATGGAAAAAAGAATGATATCAGAGCTAAAAAGGTGGTGCTACCACCATGATTTGGTGTAAATCTATATAGACTTTGACTGTGAAGGTATCATAACCTAGTCCCAGATTTGGACCTTAGCGTCCAAAATATGGGGGTTAGCATGAAAACCTCCAAGCTTAGTTACCAGCTTGGACCTGGTAAAGCTGCCACCATCCAAAAAATTAGAGTGTTTTGGAGCACTCTGGTCCCCCCAAAAACCTTCCCTGGGGACCCCAAGACCCAAATCCCTTGAGTCTCACAACAAAGGGAAATAAACCTTTTCCCTTCCCCCCTCCAGGTGTTCCTGGAGAGATACACAGAAGCAAACTCCGTGAATCTAAACAGAGGGATTCCACCCTCCCCGTTTCCAGCCTTGGAAAACAGAAGTACCAAGAGCTAATCTCTCTTCCCGCCTCACCCAGAGGGAATGCAAAGTCAGGCTAGTAAATCTAACACACACAGATTTCCCCCTGACTTCTTCCTCCCACCAATTCCCTGGTGAGCACAGACTCAATTCCCTTGAGTTCCCCACTAAAGAAAAACTCCAACAGGTCTTAAAAAGAAAGCTTTATGTAAAAAGAAAGAAAAATACATAAGAAATGGTCTCTCTGTATTAAGGTGACAAATACAGGGTCAATTGCTTAAAAGAAATATGAATAAACAGCCTTATTCAAAAAGAATACAATTCTATACTATACTATGTAAATACAAAAGAAAAAAACAATAACCCCTATTGTATTATGATCTCTGTACTCACAACTTGGAAACAGAAGATTAGAAAGCAGGAAATAGAGAAATCCTTCCCATAGCCGAGAGGGAGACAGGCACAAGACCAAGAACAAAGGACTCACACACAAACTTCCCTCCACCCAGATTTGAAAAAGTCCTGTTTCCTGATTGGTCCTCTGGTCAGGTGTTTCAGATTACTTCTTTCCAGGTGAAAGAGACGTTAACCCTTAGCTATCTGTTTATGACAGAAGGGTGTAGTATAATGCTCAAGTTATTATCAGAACTCCTCTCCATCCTACCACAAGTAGCTGAACATCCACTTTTAAGGCTTTGGTAAATTACCAATGCACCATATTCATTTTTTCCCTAAATCTTTTGAGGTGCCAATGAGATCAACTATTTATCTGAGTGGTTTAAATTTGAAAGGGTTTTTTGTATACTGCTTCTTAGTTGTACATAACTGAACTGGGGGAAATTCTCCTGGAAGGGAAAACTTTCTTTCTACATATTCATCTTCAACCAATCCATTCCACACTGTGAGGGTACTGTTCTCAGGTCAACTAGGTTAACTGACCAGAAATACCTAGCACTTATAGGTATGATTTTCCCCTGCAGTGGGAATCCTCCGGTGGCATAGGCTGCTGTAGCAGCTCCTAAACTGGCTGCAGCCAGGGTAAGAAAAGCAGAGCCTACATCCCAGCACCCCTACATCTCAGCAATCTTTGGTTAGAAGACTGGTCCCTGTGCAATTGTTCTTTAGAGCATCTCTGGGTCTGCTTTAATTTACTCACTGGGCAAGCCAGTGCAGAACCAGCCCCACAATTAGGGGGTGCAAACACCTGCCTTGTGTCCCCTCTCTTTTGCTATGCCCTGAGGTCCTTAGATACAGTTGAAAATCTGTCCCCAGCACCCCAGTTCACTAAATGAGGCTTCTTACTTTACTTATTTACCATGAATAAGGGAAGGGTGGCAACATGTCAGCAATGTGTTACATTATCGTTTGTAGACAATGATGTACAGTTTCATTAAATTATGATTTGTGTGTGTATTTCAACATTGTAATGTTTCACTGTAACACCACATACGTACTGGGTCCACATTATCCTATCGTCGTATGCCAGAAATCTTTGATGCAAGAGAATGCAATAGCTCTCAAGATGATCCTATGTTCTATCAGTTAATAACAATCTTCTAATTAAAAACTGTTTATGAACTGGGATGATATTTTAGAGAGCAGTCATCCTTCCTTTGGACCTGCTGAGCCCAGACTCAATGGAGGAACTTAAGGAACGTGATGTCTGGGAAAAGGGAAAGCATGCCACAGAGGCACTGTTCCCCCCACTTTCCACAAGTTTGAAGACTTTTCCACCCCAGTTTCCTTCACTCAAGTTAACAAACGAAAGAGGCCCACGTGTGTATGCCATTATCAGTGTAAGTGATTAAGTCAACTGGATATAAAAGTAGGAGCATCTGACTAGGCAAAGGGTATGGCTACACTTGAAACTTCAAAGAGCTGCCATGGCAGCGCTTTGAAGTGCGAGTGTGGTAGCAGCGCCAGCGCTGGGAGAGAGCTCTCCCAGCGCTGCACGTACTCCACATCCTGATGTGGTTTAGCTTGCAGCGCTGGGAGCCGCACTTCCAGCGCTGCGAGCCGCACTTCCAGCGCTGCGGCACTGTTTACACTAGCACTTTAAAGCGCAGTATTTTGCAGCACTCGGGGATGTTTTTTTCACACCCCTGAGCGAGAAAGTTGCAGTGCTGTAAAGCGCCAGTGTAACCAAGGCCTTACAGTTTAAGGGAATTCTTGGCTAGGGTAGAAGGGAGGGTTGTTTTGTTGTTTTAACTGATTTAAGAGGAAGGAGAAAGAGAGACTGTTTCTCCCTAGCAACAGAGGCCTCTCAAGACAATCTGCTACATAGGCAAAATTTCATCTTGCTGCCCTCTCCCCTGTGCCTTACCTTATTAGAAGTGCCCCCCGCTGCTGCCACCCCACCCCTGAATCCTGTGCAGCCAGGTTGGAGGCTGAAAAAGCAGCCCCAACAGGATGGGAACAGTCCAACACTGGGGTGCTAGCTCCCAGCCTGTAGGGCCCCCAGTTAACAGGCAGTAACAATACTCTCCTCAGTCATTTCTGAGATTCAGTAGCAGTGCTGCCCCAAATTATTATGTCATCAATGTACACTTTCGTATCTGCTGGACCCTTTTGCATTTGGCTCCTTGTATGATGAAATACTTCTGGAGTGGAACATATTCTGAAAGGCAGTCTTAGAAAGCAGTGTATGACAAATGATGTGTTGAAAGTGCAGGCCTTCGAAATCTCAGCGTCCTAGAGGAGCTGCCAAAATCCTGCCAATGCATCTATTTTGCTGAAGAATTTGACTCCTGTCATCTCAGATAATAGTTCACTTCTTGTGGGGAAGTGGACACGTTCTCTTTTTATTAGGGTTGTCAAGTGATTAAAAAAAATTAATCGTGATTAATCACAGGATTAATCACACTGTTAAACAATACAATACCATTTATTTGAACATTTTTGGATGTTTTCTACATTTTCAAATATATTGAATTCAATTACAACACAGAATACAAAGCATACTGTGCTCACTTTCTATTTAGATTACAAGTTTTTGCACTGTAAAAAACAAAATAGTATTTTTCAATTCACCTAATACAAGTACTGTAGTGCAATCTCTTTATCATGAAAGTTGAACTTACATATGTAGAATTATGTATAAAAAACTCCATTCAAAAATAAAACAGTGGAAAACTTTAGAGCCTGCAAGCCCACTCAATCCTACTTCTTGTTCAGCCAATCGCTCAGACAAACAAGTTTGTTTACATTTGCAGGAGATAACGCTACCCGCTTCTTGTTTACAATGTCACCTGAAAGTGAAAACAGGCATTCTCATGGCAGTGTTGTAGCCGGCATCGCAAGATACTTACTTGTCAGATGCGCTAAAGATTCATATGATCCTTCAGTCTTCAACCACTATTCCAAGGAACATGCGTCCATGCTCATGACAGCTTCTGCTCGATAACAATTCAAAGCAGCGCATACTGACATGTTCATTTTCATTATCTGAGTCAGATGCCACCAGCAGAAGGTTGATTTTCTTTTTTGGTGGTTCGGGCTCTGTAGTTTCTGCATCGGAGTGTTGCTCTTTTAAGACATCTGAAAGCATGGCCCACACGTCATCCCTCTCAGATTTTGGAAGGCACTTTAGATTCTTAAATCTATCTTTAGAAATATCACATTGGTACCTTCAACAATACCAGTGATAGTCTATAAGGTGCCACAGGACTCTTTACTACTATCACTGGTATTGTGTCCTGCTTTTCATTTTTCTGTCCCAGACCAATTTAATTTCTTTTAACTTTTACTTTGATGATTTAGCTCTGGTATTCACAGTGATATGATCTGTGTCCTTTCTAGCATCAGATCCATCTCCCAGAGTAACCGCTTGTGGACTTTTTTATTGTTACATCCCAGGACAATCTAGTCTTTAATGAGAAAGTCTTTCAATATTCCATATTCATGGGACTGACTTTTTAGTGTTAAAGCAGCAAAGAGTCCTGTGGCATCTTATAGACTAACAGACACATTGGAGCATGAGCTTTCGTGGGTGAATACCCACTTCATTGGATACATCATGGTTCAACAAAGAACTAGATAAATTCATGGAGGATAGGTCCATCAATGGCTATTAGCCAGGATGGGCAGGGATGGTGTCCCCATCCTCTGTTTGCCAGAAGCTGGGAATGGGAGACAGGGGATGGATCACTTGATAATTACCTGTTCTGTTCATTACTTCTGAAGCACCTGGCATTGGACACTGACAGAAGACAGAATACTGGGCTGGATGGATCTTTGGTCTAACCCAGGACACTAGGCCTTTCTTATGTTCTTATGAATGTGGTATCTCTGCACTTCCTGGAGGACTTACTCTGCAGCATAGAGAGGTGAGATTCCCAATTGGACTGCAAGTCTGGTAAAAGGTGCTGTGCTTCCTGGTGGCAGCTGCAACCAGGAAAGGGATTAACCAAGAGAAAGGGATGGAGAGCTTTGAAGAGCTACTTCTGCAGAGCAATAGACTGGGTGCAGTGAATTTATGGGGGAAGAGAAAAGAAAACTAAAGTATTTTGTTGGCAAGGCAGCCATGCACTGTGAGCAAACAGAGGGGTGAATGGAGTGGCCATTGAAGGTTTATCCATAAAACATTTAGTCTGTAACAAGCTGAGGTGTGAATCTACACCACAATAGCCTGATGTACACAAAGTGGCCCTGTGGCCCCTGCTGTCACACGTTTAACGTGCTTTGATCTAATCCCATTTCAAAGAGGACTAGCTCAAACCCTATTAGCGAATTGTTAATGGACAGCAGCAGAATCCACATGGCAGTTAGTCCACGTCCACAGCAAGCTAGTATGGGATAGGTTCACACCCTAGCTTGCTGCAAACCATGTTCATGTAGAGAAGCACTGAGTGGGTATCTGAGGATGAATGCTGTATGGTGATGAATTGATGGACATAGGTGCAGAGGGAGAGAGTGAATAGTGCTGTGGGGTTGAGGCAAAGAGCTGAACAGAGGAAACCATTTGCAGTACAATGCACTCACAAATTAGTTTTATTGTTCCTACAAACCCCAGGAACTATACACTACATATTCTTGAGCACCATCTACTGGCACCTTCTCTCAACTATTTAAATATATACAGCCATTGAGCACTCTGGTTTCTTGTAATAGTTGTCCAGTATTAGAAACAGCCAAGTGTGAAAGAGACAGAGAATCTGATGTGAAAAGAGAACGAGAGTGAAAGAGAATGAGAGAAAGAGAGCAAATGAAGTTTATTTTGATGCTTGTGTGAGAGAAAGTGCTTGTGTGTGTACGCGCACACAAAGTGTGTGCTCCCAAGATGTTATTTGGCAATAGTTATGCGGTTTTTTCAAACCAAGAGTGAGTGTGTCTCTCTCTGTTGGTGCACTGGTATGTGTCCCAATATGGATGGTAGGAAGAGGCTGTGTGCGAGACATTTATAAGGAAGGCTAGCGATTTTTTGCCTGGCCTGGTAAATTTTTGTGACAATTTTGCAAGGCTACATTAAATGCACAATGAAGCAGAGTTTCAATGAAGATGCCAGCCTGTAGAACTAGTTCAAAAGACACCCTTCGCTCTCCCATACATTTCCATTTTTTAGAAACATCAACCATTGTAGCAATGTGGAATAAAAACAGGGATGAAGTGACCTCTTGTGGCAGTCAGGCTGATCTTCAAAAGCAATTTTTTCACTAAAAACATACAGAAATTGTACAATTGCCATTTAAAAGGTGGATTGCAACTAAGAGATGAAAAAAATCCATTCACTTCAGCAAGAAATGCTGAATTGCTCCACTAATTTGTTATTAGTGTATGTAGGTTGTATGTTTTGTGTGTAGAAGTGCCAACAGAACGTCCTGAATCTTACAAAACAGAAAACAACCCAGTTCCTAGCCCACAGAACTTACCATTTAAATGAATCAGCAAAACAATGCACAGAAAATGCTCTGGGTAAACCAGAGGATAGTTCTGTCTTAGGGCCGGTCTATATCAGGGAAACTTGTACCAGTGCATCTATGCCAGTGTAAACCCCTAGTTTAGATGCACAGTACCAGTATGACCTACTCCAATAAGTCAGACCATTACAAACCCCATTTGACTCATGTGCAGTGTATTTAAGTTTGGGGGCTGCTCTTGATCAAGTTTCCTGATGTCCATGGGCCTAAGAGTGCTGCAAGGTTTTTAGTTTGTTCTGTTTGTGTTTGTTTTAAATAGGAGCTGGTACAGCATTCCTTGCTTACTGCTTTTAGTGGGTTGACATAAAATCATTCAACTGGAAGGGATCTCAAGAGGTCATCTAGTCCAGTCCCCTGCACTCATGGCAGGACTAAGTATTGTCTAGACCATCCCTGACAAGTGATTGTCTAACCTGCTCTTAAAAATCTCCAGTGATGGAGACTCCACAACCTCTGTAGATAATGTGGAGGCTTCAGGTAGGAAACACATTTTTAAGTAAGGATTTGAATGAAAAGTTGTCAGCTTGCCCACTAGAGACAGGAGTGAGTTGCAGGCACAACAGTGAACAAGGAAGAAGACATGGAACAGGCGAAGAGGAGCATAAACACTTAAAAAAAACAATTATTATGCCTGCCAAAGGGGCTGACCCCAAGCCTACTGAAGTGAATGCAAAGATGCCCACTGATTGCATGGGACTTTGAATCACCTACCAGTTCCTCTTCCATAATATGCCTCCAGAGGGCACTACGCTTTGATATCAGAATCACCAAGGATCCCTGGTAGCATGGAACCATCCTTTTAGTATGTTATACATTTCTAAACTTTCATTTTAATACGACAATGTGCAGTGCACTAAAAAGAGAAAATCAGGACTTAACTGAAACAACACAGGGCCAGCTGCCCTCCATCAGGGTTCCCCAATGGCTCTGATTTGCACTGGGTGGTTAATAAAAATGAGGTGGGACTATTGTCTTTGAAAACTTGTGCATAAGCACATAGTTTTCCTGCTCCATAAAAATGGACGAATGAAGAAAACATTTTTAATAGCATGAAGTTTCTTGAATAACTCATGGAATTCAGCCAATATTATTCACACAAGCCTAGGCAAGGTCATAGCCTGGAGCCTGCTAAGACAACATAGGAACAGCCAATTATCCACAGTTTTGGGGGAGCTAAAACAAGACAGTAGAGTGAGGGCATCTACGTGCTGAATACCCCCTGGGCCTGGGTCATGCTCTCTAGCATATAGAAAAGGTAGTTTCTGAGACAACGGTATTGTAAAATAAAATATTTAGATTTCACGCTCAGTCTCACTCTCTTTGGAGTCAATGTGAACAGGAGGTGCCCGAAGAATATAGTTTTACAAATCATTGCTGGAAGCCATTCAAAATATGCACCCTGCTCTTATTAAGATATTGAAGAAGATTATGTAGGATCAGACACACGCTGCAGGCCTGAAAGCAAAAATAATCTCCTTTCCGTCATGACCTAAATGTATACCCCGAAGGTTTTTTTCTCCTATGTCATAGCCATGCACTTTAAAAAAAAAAAACAAAAAAGCCATGGTGTAAAAGTCATATTTTTATATTCCTTTAAAAATTCCAAGAGCATAACACTATTTGTCTTCACAAAGGCTAAACATTCTTCTTCAAATCCGAAGGCTTCCTGTGTAACCTTAGTTCCAGAACATGAAACAATCCTCGCAGATGAGAAAAGCATTGGATGCTTCTCATTGATTGAGGACCTTTGGGGAACCACATTAATTACAAGGACTGACTCTTTTCTAGGATGATGTACAAGAGTTTCTGTAGGTGCATACTGTATTCTCAAGAAAATCTCCCAAGAAAATTTAACTTCATCACAACATCTTTAAAATCCTCTTGACTGTAAAAATGTTCCAGGATAAAGATATTACAGACCGTCATCAGGGTAGGAAAAGCTACTGAGAAGAAACATTCTGAAGGTCAATGTCTCCCAAAAAAAAAATCACAGTTTTTGGTTTGGTTGGTTTGGAGTTTATTTGTTTTATGATTGTTTTTATACTTTACACACGTTAAATGTGTGTACAGCTTAACCCTATTTTTCACTTTTGGGGGGGTATGACAAATAGGTTTCTTTGCTTTTTTCCTTCTTTTTTGTCATACAAAAATTATAAATTAAAGCAAGCCCTGTTCATTGCAGCTCTATTTGAAAGACAAGAAAACTCAACATTTGCCATCTGGAAAAGGATAAAATCAGCAAGCAGAGGTACTTAATCCTCACTCTACGAAGAAAATATCATGAAGGTTTTTTTTCAAAATTTAAAATTACTCTGAAAACTGCATGTGAGAGCCAGGCTTACTAAAACACAGTGCAGAAAATTGCGTTATTCCCCACCAAGAGTGACATGTCTAGATTATTGTTATTCTCATGGTGTCAATCTTTCTTATGTCTAACTTGATAAACTGGAGGTGCTTCAAATTGCAGCAGCAGCTAGAATACTGATATGTAGTAAATCTTCATGTCACATTTTTCCAGTCCTCTGTTAGCCTAAATTTGTTCCATAGAAGATATGAAAATAAGGAGTCTTCCCGCGTGAAGAAATTAGAGCACCCATATGCCCCAGCAGCTGTACCACAGGGAAAAAATAGAACAAACAGGTGCAGAAAAGGAGAGTTCATCATACAGTTGGTTTATCTTCTTGTCCAAATGGCCGGCACTCTAGAAATACAAAGATCCTTTTTCTTATACTGCTCCAGTGCCAAAGGGCACTGTAGTGGCCTAGGCATATAGCTTTTAGACTGGTCTTCCATGCCATAATATCAAACAGATGGTGGAGTTTGTTTTGTGAAATGCTCTAAGGTTTATGCATGAAATCATAGC
The DNA here is from genome assembly GCF_007399415.2 of Gopherus evgoodei. Taxonomy (NCBI): domain Eukaryota; kingdom Metazoa; phylum Chordata; order Testudines; family Testudinidae; genus Gopherus; species Gopherus evgoodei. The sequence continues at coordinate 122,708,238 of NC_044322.1, forward strand.
TCTTTGGTACAGTATTTGTTTCAGCTGATGAAACAAGCTCCATGCAATGCATGATGTTGGTTTTAAAAATGAATGAGAATTGTTTCATTAGAATACACAGATTGAAAAAATCTAGTCTTGCCACTTCTTTAGATAAAATTAATCATATTATTAAATCATTTATTAATGCAGACCCTGAAATATTTCACGTGAGGCAATTTTTTCCATTTTCCTTCCACTTCCATATTCAGCATTTGAAAACAAAGTTTCATTTAAAAAAAATTAGTTCCTTTCTATGCTGAAAGATTCAGCAGCTACATTCAGAAAATGCTTGGCTCCCCTATTATGGGTTTATACTACCATAACCTGCAAAAATAAGCCACAGGGACAGAATTTTTCTTATCTTATAAAACAATTAACAATACTAAAACAATTTTCTCTGATGACAGGCATTGCAAATAGCAAAGCATTTCAGAAGGGAATTCCTCAGCTAGTTACTCCTAAGGGAATTCTGTGCCACTGCGCATGTGCAGAATTTATGTCCCCAACAGATTTCTTTGCTTTCCTGCAGAAAAATGACTTTCTGATGGGGAAGCAAAAGGAAGCCACAAAAGTGGTCATGTGCCCTTCCCCAGCAGTATGTTTCGGTTGCCCAGGGCAGCCACCAGAGAGGTAAATCACTGTGGGGCAAGGGGCCAGACTGAGGAAAACTCAGCTGGTGGCTCCTACCCTGTGCCAGGCTTAGCTGCTAGTCCAGGCTGGGTTGGGGAGGATGGGACTTCCTCTGTCCCAGTACGGCTTATGGGGCCAGGTCAGATCCACCTCCAGATTTCTCCCCCAGCTGTAGGAAGTTCTGCAAACTCCCTCCTACACACACACACATCCTTGCTTCCTGAACCCATCGCTCCTCAGCTGCAAGGGGAGAGATCTCTGTACAGGACGCTGCTCTCCCATTCACCCAACTCCCATGTATCCAGACCCCCTCATACTCAGAACCTACACACACACACACACACACCTGGACCATCCTGATGAGCCACACCACTGAGACCCACTCCTCCAGTATCTGGACCCTCCACTGAGCTCCCCACACCTGGACCCCCTTCCTGAGCCCTGGCCACCTTCACCTGGATCCCCCTGCAGAATCCTATTACTATTGCACCCTGAACCCCCACAGTAAGCCCCTGTGCACCCAGGTCATCCCCTACCCCACACCCAGCTCCCCCACTGAGCTGCTTGCACCCAGATTGCCCCATACTGAACCTTCTCAATTCACACTTGGATCCTGCCTTGCTGAGCCTGCCTGCGCATGCCTGGTGCACCTGGCACAGAGGGGCAGGGCCCTGGGGTGTTGCTGGGGCAGGCTCTATCCTTGTGCTGTGTCAGAGTTGGGTGCAGCCTCACTCCTGCATCTGACCCCCGGGAGAAGAGCTGCACAGTGATTTCCCACCTCTGTGCAGCCAGTGGCCTTTACTCCTGTCATGGTACAATTCCCCACTCTGAACCTTAGCGTCCAAAAGATGGGGTACCAGCATGAATTCCTCTAAGCTCAACTACCAGCTTAGTACTTGTAGCGCTGCCATCAACCAGGAATTCCAGTGCCTGGTACACTCTGGTCCCCACAAAACCTTGCCCGGGGACCCCCAATACCCAGACCCTCTGATCTTAACACAAGGAAAGTAACCCTTTCCCTCACCGTTGCCTCTCCCAGGCTTCCCCTCCCTGGGTTACCCTGGAAGATCACTGTGATTCAAACTCCTTGAATCACAAAACAGAGAGGAAAATTCACCTTCCCCCCTCCTTCTCTCTCCCCCTCCCAGACTCTCCCTGAGAGAGAAAGTAATCCTAAAACAGAGAGAAAATTAACCTCTCTCTCCCCCTTCCCTCCTTTCTCCCCACCAATTCCCTGGTGAATCCAGACCCAGTCCCCTGGGGTCTCACCAGAATAAAAAAACAATCAGGTTCTTAAACAAGAAAAAGCTTTTAATTAAAGAAAGAAAAACAGTAAAAATTATCTTTCTAAATTTAAGATGGAATATGTTACAGGGTCTTTCAGCTGTAGACACTGGGAATACCCTCCCAGCCTAAGTATACAAGTACAAATTAAAATCCTTTCAGCAAAATACAAATTTGAACTCCTCCCAGCCAAATATACATTTGCAAATAAAAAAACAAACATAAGCCTAACTTGCTTTATCTACCTACTACTCATTATTCTGAACTTATAAGAGCCTGTATCGGAGAGACTGGAGAGAAACCTGGTTGCACGTCTGGTCCCTCTGAGCTCCCAGAGTGAACAACAACCAAAAACTAACAGCACACACAAGAACTTCCCTCCCTCAAGATTTGAAAATATCCTGTCCCCTGATTGGTCCTCTGGTCAGGTGACAGCCAGGCTCACTGATTTTGTTAAGCCTTTACAGGCAAAAGAGATATAAAGTACTTCTGTTTTATTAACTCCTATCTGTTTATGACAACTCCCCATTGCCATGCTGGAGCCTCCACATTTATCTAACAAATAAAATTTGGAGCATTTTGCAGAATTTTAAAATATTGTGCACAGAATTACTTTTGGCTCAGAATGCCCTCAAGAGTAGCTACTGTAAATCAAAGTAGCTCCACTGACGTTAGTCCTTGTTGATTTCTATTTAGTTTCCTTTTCCCACATTGGGCCCAGTTCTGATTCTATAGAAGTTTTGCTTTCCATTTAAATGATCACGCCCAGGTTTAGTGCTGGGACCAGCAACCCTTAGTTCTGATGGGGAAACCCAATGGATCATCTAATCATTGGTCTCTGTCTGAATCAGAACTTGAGAAACGGTGGGGTGAACAAACAGAGGGGAAACAGAATGAGACCGCCATTTGAATGCACATTTCTGGAAACTGGATAGTGCACTAACCCAATTCCAACACTCTGACTCTTATCAGTTCCACATTTTAAATAAACTTGCCTTAACATACATTCGGATATTACCGTGATGGGTGCAACATAAGAACCTGAATAAAATAGATGAAAAAGACCTCTTATGAGCCTGTCTGTGTATTCACTAGAATTTTCTTTAGTAACCCAAAAGATGATGGGTGCATCTGTGACTCCTATTCAGAACGTATTCTGCAGTTTATTAGATCACACTATAGGAAAATTTTAGGGATACTTGGTAAAACTTTCACAGGACACTAAAGTCCCATTTTTAAAAGTAACTCAGTTTGTGTCATTCAGAATCTGGCCAGCAACACTGGATATTGGGAGAGAAATTAACAGAGGCATCAACAAAAACTGGTGTTTCAGTGTTGCTAGTGGCAGTGCTTCATGATACAGCAGGGACAAATTCAGTAATTTCACTGCTTCAAAGAAGTTCTTACAAAAGAGGAGTCCTCAAGGACTGTGAGCCCAGACTAAGGTACAGCTGCTGATTTGTCAAACTGATTTTTTTATGAAGAGTTAAAGCTCATGAAAATGTAATTCCAAGATACACATTTCAGAATGTGTGGAATGTGAGCCAGCTTACTATAGTCTTAGGACCAACCTGTTGAAGCTTATGTGAGTCTTTCCACTGCCTTCACTGGGCTTTGGATCAGGCCCCTAGAATGCATAGAACAGAGGTTTTAAAACATTTACTTCCTGCTTGGAAGGGATATTTGATGAGAGGTAAAAACTGCCCACCCCAGTTATGAATGTCCTAAAAATGGTTTGGTTCTACTGTGTCCTTGGGGGAGGGATGCTAGGATGATACAGAGTCTGCCCACCCCATGCTGCAAAGTTCAACTGCATTGGGACTCAAGGCATTCAAGCACACAGGGGAACTGAGAAGGGGGAAGGCATCAGCCCAGTGAGCTCAGACCTACTGTCCTTTCCTTCAGAAGAACAGGTATGTGAGCTACAGGGTCTACGGCAACCCTCAGATGGCTGTGGCACATACTGAGCAGTTCCACTGTCTCTTCACACTCTAGGTAGAGAAGTTTTCCATTCTTCCGGTCCCCACCAAACACTCCAGCACAGAGCCCCTCACAATGCCCTTGTAAAGAGCTGTCTCCACATAGACACAACACCACATTTGTCAGTGGGATCAAACTCCCACCCTTCATCAGTAAAAACACAAGCTTCTAACACCTGAATTAAAGCAGAAAACCTTTAACTGTGAGATATTAGTGGGATGTTTTATAATCACTAGAGCACTAGCTGGAGACATGATCAATAAAGCTGGTAGTAAGTCAGAGTCACATTCAATTCCCACCCCTGAATCTGATTCCCCTACCCACGTGTAGGTGGACATGTCTGCTATGTACAGCTCGGGGCACACTAATACCACAAAAGGGAAAATAAACAGCATTAAACTCAGATCAGCATACGAACACCCAGAGCCGGCTCCAGGCACCAGCAAAGGAAGCAGGTGCCTGGGGCAGCACTCCGTCCGTTATTGGGGTGGCACCTCCAGGTCTGCAGTGGCAATTCAATGGCAGGTCCTTCAGTCCCTCTCTTCCTCTGCGGCAGCAGCTCAATTGGGTTTTTGTTTTTTTTTTTCTTGGGGTGGCAAAAAAGCAGGAGCCAGCCCTGCAAACAGCACCACCACTGACTTCAAAGAACAGATTAAAAGCACTACACATGAAGAGTTTGGCCAAATGCAGATTAATGGGCAAAACACCTCACCAGGAAAGGAGAGTTATTTCAGGGGCCCAACGGATGTGTAACTAGGAGTCATAGGATAAAACTGAGCAAAGAAAAATTTAGGCTAAAAGTTAACATTTCAAAGGTACCTAAGCTCAAGTCCCATTTACAAAGGTGACAGACACCTAGGAGCCAAAGTCTCATTGCAAGTATATGGAATTTAGCCTCCTAAGTGCCTGAGTCACTTTTAAAAATGGGACTTTAATCTCTTGTGAAAGTTTTACCAAGTATACCTACAATTTTCCTATAGTATGATCTAATAAACTGCAGAATACGTTCTGAATAGGAGTCACAGATGCACCCATCATCTTTTGGGTCACTAAAGAAAATTCTAGTGAATACACAGACAGGTCTTTTTCATCTAATTTATTCAGGTTCTTATGTTGCATCCACCACGGCAATATCTGAATGCATTCCAACTATCTATTAAGCAATATGACTAGCATCTGTCACATACAGTTCCTCCTCTCCAGTGCTCTCCCAGGGAAATATTTGCAGGTTGGTTGGTTGGCTGGCATGCATATGCATGTGATGTGCTGTTTATGAAGGATAAAGCAAAGAAGTGCACTTTTCACTTTGAGCAGAAAGGGATGAGGTTTGTGGTAATTCCTGTAGGAATCGTGTCATCTATGACTTTATCGTAAGTACTTATGCACATTGAAATTTCAAATATATAACCAAGAGAATTTCCACAACCATCAGGATGATAAAAAGGAACAAAAACGTCTTAATATTGATAGAGCAACTGAAATTGTATTCCAGCAACTGAGGAGGTCCCCAGGCTGAGGTGATGAAGAAGCAGCATGACATTAGCACCAAACTACAGAGGTACTATACAAATATAGAACAACAATAAGGGCCCTGCCCCAGTAAGTTTACATTCTAAGACAAGAGACAAAAGATGATACAAGACAGACAGGGAAGTTCAAGAAAACAGCGAGACAATATTGGTCATCGTGGTAGTCAGTAATATTGATACACAAGCTACTTAGCCATTGTTGAGTTTTTTGTAGGCCTCACAGCAAAGGAGAGATTTGAGGAGGGATCAAGTGAAAGGAGTTACTTCTGTAGATGTTTATGGTGAGAGCCTCCGAAGCATGAGGGGCAGCACTAGAGAAAGCACAAAGATCCTGGATTGTAAATTTAAGGTGTGTGATAGAGGCTGGCATCCTGAGCTGAACGGAAGCAGGAGTTGACTTCTTGATAGCAAATGAGAAATAATAGGTAGAGTGCGGATATGCCGTGAAGGTGAAGGAGGAGGAACTGAAACTGTTCCACATTGCTCAGTAATACCAAGACTGGCTTCTCATTGCTTTAACTCAGGAAAACTAAAGTCTAGGACAGTGGTCACAAAACTTTTTACTTCACACACACACACACACACACACACACACCCCACCTGCTTCTACAGAGCCGAGGCTAGGAGCAGAGCCAGAGCTCCAGGAGAGGGAGACGTGGACAGAGATAAGGGGGACAAGGCTGGAGCAATAGCTGTGGGGCAGGGACAGGAGTGGAACTTCAGCCGGGGGCCAAGGCCCTGGGTGCAGGGCTGGCAGGCAGGACCCCAAGAGTGCAAGCCAGCAGCCAAGGCCAGGAGTGGAGCTGAGTGGCACTCCCTCTCTGCCGCCCTATGGGGGCTAGCCCAGGCCACAGCCATGCCCCCTCTTCCCCCCCAGGAAGGTGTGCCCCCAGATTGGTGACCTTTGGTCTAGGATTATACTGCTGCAAAAATGTTTCCAAAGGTGTTAATTTTATTGAGTTGTTTCCCTTCTCTCTGCCCACATAAATACTGATTGAGAGAGGCGCAAAACAGACATTTGATTTGTCAGTGACTGTGGAGGTTTCATATACCATTTGGAAAGATAATTGGGAAGCAACTTAATACTAAAAGTGATTTTTGAGAGAGACAGACAGACAGACTGACAGACAGGGGTGGGTGAGGTAATAATCTTTTATTGGACCAAATTCTGTTGGAGGAAGGTACAAGTTTTCAAGCTACACAGAGCTCTTCCGGTCTGGCAAAAGAAATCAACGTGTCTCAGATAACTACAAGATGGGACACATTGTTACGCAGAAAGGAAAACCCATGTTGTAGGAGGTCATTTGAGATGGATGGGGCAATAAGGGTTAGATTGTTATGCAAAAAGGGGTTTGAAGTGGGCCACTAAGGGTTAGCAGGTACAGTATGTGTGTTTCTATGATTGTTGTAATGAGCCATGAAACCAGCGTCCCTGTTAAAAGTCCATGATTTTTAACGCCTAGCAGCATTATGAATTTAAATCCCCAGGCTCCCCTTTGGTTGTTGTGCAGGTTGCCTTTGAGGCCAAGTACTCACAGAGCAGATATGGAGGTGACTGCTTTGTCAAAAGCATTTGCCCACAGGGGATGGGGAGTTTTTGTCTTTGAACATTTTTCTGTGTTTTGTTTTGTACTACCTAGTGACACAAGAAAATGAACACTAGCTATGCTCTCCCTCTCACACTAGTGGTGATAGACTGTTTAAGTACCTTGAAAAAAAATCCTTCATACTGCTCTAAGTTGCCCTATAATGTGAAAACTGTGTGCCTTAGTGTATTATTTGTTTTGTGTTTTGTATAAAAGAACTGAGGAAAGGAACTTGCAGGGTCAACCCTCAGCCACTTTTTGCCAGGCCTCGGAAACATTTTGCTAACAACCTCCATATTCTGCTCTTTTGCCACAGCAAAAATATAGACTCTAAATAAACCCTCTTTGAAATAAAATTTTAAAACTCTGAGTCTTGCCCACCATGACCACAGTTGTCACTTGTATATGTTCAGTACCAGGTTTACAATGGCACCATGCCCACACTCAGAAGGGGCACCGGTGCCCAACCCCGCCCCCACTCCACTGCATGGCCCCACCTCCCACTCATTCCTCTACACCACCTTTCCCCTGCTCGCTTCTCTATGCCCTCCCCCATACAAGCAGCAGGCAGGGCTTCAGGAGAAAGAGGCCAAGCAGGACGGGGCCTTGGGGCAGAGTGGGGCCACAGTCCAAGCACCAGCTCCACGAAAGATTAATTCTGTTTTGTATATGTCAATGCAAACTAGCAGTGTCACCTCTCCTTTGCACATGTAACAGTCAGGCACAGAGACAGTACAAACTTGGTTTGCTTTGAATTTCATAACAATTGCTAAAAACTAGTACCCCACATACTGTGAACACACTTCAACCAGCAATTTCTTCCAGGGACCCAAGCAGGGGGACTGGAAGGCAGGCTGCAGTACATGCCTTTGGTCAGACACCATTAATGAAGGGAAACTCTACTGCCCAAGTTTGCTTCACAAAGAGAAGATAACATCTTTAGTCAGTTCATCTTAACAGAATGCAAATAGCAAAAAACTATTACTAGGCAAAGCTTCTTAAAGACAATGTATTTCTAGGCAGCAAGTTCAGTAGTGAACCCTTCTACCATTCCTAATGAATACTGTACCTTCACACAGCTTGTCTCCAAAATTTCTGAAGCAAAAAAATGAATTTCTTATGCAGCTGTTTTAGAGAAGCTTGGATGAAAGAATAGCCACATACCATCCATTTCCCTTTAAGTATTTTTGGCTTTAGAGCACTAAGCTCTTTGAGCACATGACAATCCTTTCCAATCTAAAACGTTGACTTGAACTGCTCAATATAATATTGTGCAGGCTGAACTAAGGAAGAGAAGAGAGAGACAGACTTTTTTTCCTGGACTAATTTGCAATTTTAAAACTTTGATGCTGCAAAAGAAAGTGAAGAACTCCCATAATGCACCTGGCAACTTTGCAATACTCTATAACTAGCTGAGAGAAAAATCCTTTGTTTCCTGACCCCTACAGTGATCCACCTAAAAGATGAGGCACGATTGCTTGTAGCATGCATAACTAACATTATATTAGAGATGGGCTCCAACCAGATTGCAAGTGCAAACAACTCTGAGTTTTGGAAAGTACAGACCCAAACTTTGGAGGCAATTCTTGAGCCACACAGGAGTGCTCCACACTTTGCAGGATCAGACCACTTGTGACTCTGGTTAGACAGAGAGATAGGATATTAGAGAGGCAGGGAAATATGTTTTAGTGGACCAACTTCTGCTGGGGAGAAAGACAAGTTTTTGAGCCACACAGAGCTCTTCTTCCGGTGTGAGGAAGGAACTCCCCGTGTCACAGCCAGTGTTGCCAACTTAGCAACTTTGTCACTAGATTTAGTGCCTTTTCGGTTTCCCTAGTGAGAAAATAAGTGTCAAAGTGACTAGTGATGAATATAGAGATTTTCTTTGCCAATTACAGTGATATTCAGAGAAAGAAGTCACCAGTATGTATAGTCACAAATAGCTCAATAGTGTTAATATAATCCATTCCATGCTCATTCTGTTGCACACCAGCTGACTTCCTTACATCTCAATTGAGCATGTTCTCAGAAGGAATCACATTCCAGGGCTTCTTGGGCTGAGATCACTATAATCTGCAGGCGAGGAAAAGAAGTCTGTGGAGGCTAATTAAATACTTAGCTAAAACCAGGAGCACATGGAGAGAGCTTCACATTAGCCAGGGCTTTTTACACAAATGTGTTCTTTCTTGCCGCTCCACAGTACGTGGCACACCCTGTGATACAGGGAAGATGGCTAATGAAGTGGGCTGGGCAGCGGAGGCAGGTTAGCCAGTGAGGAGAGCCACATGGTTGGAAGGTAGGTGAGATGAGACAGAGCCATGTGCCCCAATGGGATGGTGGGGCACTGTGCCTCCAGGAATGAAGCTCTTACTACAGGATCAAAGGTGGAACTAGCTTGATTTCAGTTCCCCTTTACTCCTTCCCCTGGCTTGGCCTGGGGTTAGCTTCCCAGCTGTTTTCAGAGATGAAACCTTGGAAGGATGGGGAGTAGAGAGGGGAAAGGGATTTTTGTTTTTAAATCTACTTTCTTTGCTCCCTGCAGCGCCAAGCTCAGGTCAGGTGAATGCCCTCCTCACTCTGGCTCTGGGCTCTCCCTTTCACCCACCTGTCAGCTCAAATCCAGGCTGGCAAGAAAGGGAGACTCAGCTGAAATTAACCAACCACAGCCAATCTGGGCTGCAGTGTACAGAGCACCCTTCCCAATGAGTAAGGGGGCTACACTTTCTCTCCCAATGAGCAGATGCTGTCCCCCGATGATGACAGTGTACAGTTGTAGTTGCTTCTGGTGTGCAACAGAATGTAGTAAGAAGAGCATGGAATAGATTTTACTAACACTATTGAGCTGCTTGTGAATGATTTTGTGACTATACTCGCCTGTGTGTGTGTATATATATAATTCTCTGTTAAATTCTAGGGAAATTGTGTTCAGCGACTTTTTTACTCCTTTTGAGTTTAAGCACTCAAAACCAGCTACATCTAGCAACTTTTCAGGGTTTGTCTGGTGACTTCCAGCTACGCGGAGTTGGCAACACTGGTCACAGCAAAATGCAAAGTGGAACAGGTTGCCTAGTACAGGGGTTCTCAAAATCGAGGTCTGGACCCCTCGGGGTCATGAGGTTATTACATGGGGGGTTGTGAGCTGTGAGACTCCATCCCAAACCCCGCTTTGCCTCCCGCATTTATAATGGTGTTAAATATATAAAAAATGATTTTAATTTATAAGGGGGGGAGGGTCCACACTCAGAGGCTTGCTATGTGAAAGGGGTCACAGTTACAAAATTTGAGAACCATTGGTTTAGCATAAGTAGTTAGTACATATTTTAGGGGACCTATCAGTCCTCATGCTCAAAGCAAACCTGCACAACTCTTTCAAAAGACGAGCCTGAATTCATTATTCTGCTAAGACACTAAAAATCATGGATGTGACAAGATTTATGGCTTATGACAACAATCTGCAATGCACGCCACTAACCCCCTCTTTTTGTCCTGTGACTGCAAAGTGTTCACAGACTAGTCTACCTTGAATGATTGCTTACATATGCGCAAACTACTTATGCTAAACAACCTGTTCCACTTTGCATTTTGTTGTGAGTTCCTTTCCCAGAACAGAAGAAGAGCTCTGTGTGGCTCGAAGCTTCTCTCTCTCACCAACAGAAGCTGGTCCACTAAAACAGTACCTCACACACCCTATCTCTAATATCCTGAGACCTACTACAACTACTCTAGTTAGACTAGTTGTTATTGGTCATAACATTATCTGACCCCACGACTTCCTACAGCAGTTAATTGGACCATCTGACTGCATACTGTGTGAAAATGTATTTTTATGGTATTTTTAGTACGTGCCATTATCTTCATGGAGTGATCCCTTGTTCACACATTGTGCGATAGAGTAAAAATATGGAAAGGAAGGGAGACAAAGTCACTGGGTCTGATTCTTGTTTACACAAAGATACCTTCCCACTGTTTGCAAAGGGGCCTTAAGCAAGAGTAAATTGCATTTAGATCCAGTCTACATTCCCTTCACACAACCAGAATGATGTAAAGGGGAATAATGTAAATGTAAATCAGGCCTATTACCCTCAAAGAAATTACTTTACTTCAAAACATTTACCAACAGTAATTTTCCCACAAATACAAAGCTTTCTTCCTCTCATCCCCATGTTGTAATAAAAAAATCTCACCTTACAACTAATACAGAAAGATTAAGTGTGTACAAAGAATCACTCGATTCATCCTAAAATGTTAATCTGTGATTGTGTCCATAGAAGATGCAGCATTTCAAAAATACTCCAGCCATATTTGGATTTCATATCACACTGGATTTATATTGTTGTTGTTCTCGCATTCATGGAAAAGTCAGAGGAACAGTTATAAGATTGCCTATGTTTACAAACATTACCTAAGGTAAATGGAAAACTGTATAACATTACATTTCTCTGTATACTTGAATGCTTAGTGTTGTCATTCTACATATTTAACGTGGCAATTAAAAATGTAAGGGATTAACTTTCCTTCATACCATCTAATCACATTACAAATATAACTATGAAATACTAATAATATTTTGAGCAGACCGATAGAGATTTAGTTGAACATAAATCAAGTATCTCTGGAGTCCAAAGTTGTAGTGAAGTCCCAAGATTTTTATATATGCTCACCACAAATTGCAGAAGTTCTCTCTCTGTATTGTTGATCAGTGTATTTTTTCAGGAGATTAAGCCTTTTTTGGTAATGTGGGTTTTGCTAATAAACTGTAGATTCAGAATAAGCTTTTTGCTCAGCGAGATCAATTTCTGTGCTGTTAAATTAGTTCCAGAGAATGGTCCTAGGGTCAGTTCTTAGAAGGTATAGTAAAGAGTATAAAACAAAGTCAGTTCACCACCTTGAGATGTACGAAAGGTTGGAACACTGTAACCTTGGAGTTATGGAGAACAGTTGCATAATGTAATGGCAGTTCTATAAACAATGTATAAGTGAGAGTGATCATCATATTTAAAGCATCTTCAATATGTCTGTTACAGCTATCCCCCTATTCCATTTTTGTTTCTTACAGCTGTCCCCATACTCCATTTTGTTTTTGTTCTCCTCCTGTGGCCGCCCTTCCCTGGCTGTTAAGTCGTTTACCAGGGCCACTGCCCTTCTCAAAGGGAGGGCCCCTTGAGTTGTTTAACAAGAGCCATTGCCCTTCTCAAAGAGATGGCCACTTGTGCTATGTGCTAAATGGGACCACTGCCCTGTTCAAAGGGTTAGTCCTGTTATCACCTCATTGAACCTGGGCTCGGTGTAGGGCAGGCAATGTCCAGAGCTGCAAGACCTATTGTGTTTTTAAGATCCTGGGCATGAGTCATAGGCCTCATGTGCTTTTGAGTCACCTATTGCACAGGGCTATGCCCAGACATATTTCTATGCTTAACCTGCAGTTTTTTCCCTGTGCCTCATCCCCTGTGATAGAGGGAGCCTATCAGGATTACTGGTGGGAAACTGCCTGAGTTTGCCGTTAAAAACAGACATTTTTGAAACAAACATGAGAAAGGTTCCTGCATTGCTGCCTGGTCTGATCAGCCAGGGGTTTTAGGGGGTCCTTTCTCCGCTCTCATTTTATTTTTGAGCATACCCCTGTTTTTTTAACCCCCCCATGAAGAACAAATTGCTGCCTGAGAGATCTCCAGATTATCAAGACCGTACCAAGCCTTCTGATGTTCTTGCTGCTTCTGCCTTTGCTGCTGCCTTGGGGACTGGTAAGAATCCCTCTGTGAAACTTTCCCTACTTTTATTTTATTATTTTAGCTGCTGGCTCTGTTTCCCCAGCACACAGACTCAAGCTAAACCTTGGTCTGTATCTTAAAACCTCTCTTAAACTCCACGGCGCTTTGCTGCTAAAAATAAGTTTGTGCCGCTGCTAAGCTCTGCTCCTGTGGGCTTTGCCTCGGGGCTCCCTGCTTTCAGCTGTATCCCTTGGCTTCAGCCACCATCACTTGGCTTCCTTGGGAGCTGTATCCGGGCACATACCACTCTGCCCTCTGTGACTTCCCCATAGCATAAGGTGCACCATAGGTTTTGTTTTTTTTAGTTTAATAAGTCATAGTTTGTTAAGATTGTAGAGCGTGTAAATTCACCTGTCTTGTTATAGTTTATTGATTTGTTGCTCCATATAGTTGCTTGTTATAGTTTTGCTTAGAATTGTGATATTTGTTGTTTTGCCTAGTCGTTGGTTAAGATAAATAAGGTTTTTGCTGCTTAAATTCATCCTCCCGCTGTCTCGATCTCTCCCTGAACTTTCCCGTGTCTGTTTTTCCCCCGCTCCAATCTCCCCCACTGTGTGCTTCTCCGTGTCTCCATTATAACCCTTTGCTGCTTTTTCCCCCGCATCTGCATCACGCTCCGAACTTCCCAAACCCCTTGCTGCTTCTCCCCCTGTGAAACTTCCCAAACCCGTTGCCGCTTTTTTTCCTTTGTTTTTGGTGTCCGCTTGTTGCTTAAACCTCTCTCTAGCCCTTCTTTACACTTCTCCGCTGCCCCTCCCCTACCAAAGATCACCATCACACTGCTCTGTTGTCCTTGCCCTGCAGGGCTTCAGAGTCTCTCGCTGCTTCCAGCCACACTCTCCTCTCATCAGTTGCCACTAATCATTCACTCCCCTCCCCCCTCCTGTTCCTTGACAAATTCTCTGCTATCCTAGCCTCACAAATTAAGTCATTACTTTTCTTTTATACCGTTACATTGCATAAGTTCACTTATATTCACATTTTACTTGTAATTATAACACCCGATTGGTTGCTTCCACTTCTCTGATATACTTTGTATCTGCATTGATACCATTGTGTTACATTGTGTATAAGGCCACTAACCACTTAATACATTCTATCGAAGATTGTTGACCATTTTATATAGAAGCTACCATTTTATTTTGCATTTCTTTTGATACGCTTATTGACTGTACTGTATCCTATTGTGCTGAACCCCACTTACTGTACCCCACTGTTAGAACTCCCTACACTATTCAATAAGAAGAACCCTCCCATCATTGTCTATTGTAAACACCCCATCCTATCGCATTTCATTGTTAAATTCCCACCACTTCCTTTTTCCTTTAATAAAGAAATTAATTGGCACCCCACCTGTGTGGTAATTGCTCCCCAAGATCCCATATACCTGCAGGCAGGGACACAATGTAGATTTGAATACTATTTTCCTTCCAGTCTGAATTAAAAGAAAAGTCTGTGAAGCAGGAGCACTAGATTGGCTTCCAGATGTTACAAATAGAGGCTTCCACATTGTAGTTGAGTGATTTCTGACCCTGATTATTAGAGATGATCATAACAGAATTTCCATTTTAAGAGAATTTTGACGTTTTGAATTTTGTTTTTGTTCCATATTGGAATTAAATTATTATTTTTGAAGTTTCCTATGAAATGGAAATTTTGAAAAAAAATATTGTTTTGGCGTTGTTACATAAAATGCATTTCAAAATGAATCTAATTTTTATATTTTTACATTATTCCATTATGTCATTTTATGTCACATTATAGGTGAAATATTCTATTTTATTTTATTTCATTTTTAAAGTTAAGGGCAGCTGCTACTTCGTACTGATTTAAACCTCTTATCTTATGTTCTTGTTCCAAGTATCTCCTCTTTGTGTTGTAATGAAATAGGTACTCTGAAACTTGGAACAAGACAATAAAATAGTACTCAGTGTACTAATTAGAGGAGCAGTTGTTTTAAATATCCTTATATTAGCCTCAATTCATTTTTCTACGCTACTGAAAACTGCATACAATTCTGGTCTCTACATTTTAAAAAGGATGTTGATAAACTGGAGAGGTTACAGAAAACAGCCCAAAAGCAACTCAAGGGAGGGAGAAAATGCTTTACATTGAGATACTTACAGAGCTCCATCTGTTTAGCTCATCAAAAAAGAAGATTGAGAAGTGAGTTTATGACAGCATATATGTACCTTCTCAGTGAGAAAACAACAGGGAGTAAAAGGAGTCTTTAATTTAGCACAGAAAGTTGTAAACTAAACCAATGACTGGAAGCTGGAGCCAGACAAATTCAAATTAGACAAAGGCACTTTAACAGTGAGAGTGATTAACCACTGGAACAAACCACCAAGAGAAATGGTGGGTTCTCCATCTTTCAATATCTTCAAATGAATACTGGATCTCTTTCTGGAAGATATGCTTTGCCAAACATAAGTTATTGAGCTAAATACAGGGATGACTGGATAATTGCACGCTCTAATGGTCCCTTCTTGCTTTAAACTCTATGAAAACCTTGCTTTACAGTTGAGCATTCTGGGATGCAATGCAGACCAGTGAGGGGTTAGGTCACCACCTGCCCTGCAACCTTGGGTGTCTCACCATGCTTTGCTGCTGTAGCTCCCAACCTGGGCTGCTCACAAACAGCATGCAGGTCCCACCCTGACTGTGTTAAGATGCAGTCCTAGTCCTGCAACTCTGACCCAGCAGCTGGTCAGCAACACATGAGCCAAAATCTGGCTTCCACCAGCCTCAGTTCCTACTTTCAAGGTGACCCAGCACATTCCTATTCCCAAATTTTCCCCAAAATGTGGGCTCAGCACTATCCAGCCCTCTGCCGGGCAGTTCATATATTATAGGTCTTTTGCCCCTGTAAGAAGTATTGGAAACAGCCTACTACTTTAAATGGAGTTACTAATCAGCTCACTTTAAACACAACACTGAATTAATTTTGATTAAAAAATAAAACAAGTGTATTTAACTCAGATTTGAGGCGAGTACAACTACAAGGCATTAAAGTCAGAAATGGTTACCAGAGTAATAAAGAGAAAACGCTTTCTAGAAGCTAAGACTTAAACTAGATTTCATTCAAGATAAAAATCCTTACCACATTTCCCAGAAAAAGGGCTGATGAGATTCTCAGGTCAGGATGCCCTCCCCTCCCCCAAAGTCAAAGAGCTGGTTCCTTTGTCTTCTCAGGTGAAAGAGAATGAATGAAACACACACACACACACACACACACAAAATGAGGTATTTTTGCCCTTCACTTTTAAACTCCAGTCACCTCTGAAGTGGATTCTTTTGAGGATTACCTCTCAAAGCAAAGTTTATTCAAACAGTAAAGAAAGGGACGTGGAGTCTGGGCGTGAAGGTGCCCCCGTGCTCTTTCTTACCCCCTGTGCAGGCGGAAATGCCAATTTGCCTTGTCTCCTTTTGCTGTCTCAAGGACCCTGTTTACTGCTTACAGGTAAATTGAGGTAAATACACATTCCTTTGTTTAGCATAAACCTGCTTAACTACCCCTGCCTAACCAGGGCTATGTGGGTTTGAACATGTGCTACCAACATCATACAGGGGGAATTCATAACTATATATAATGTTGATACATACATTTCACCATGACATTGACTAGTGAGTTATTAATTTTCAAGGGATACCTCATAAGGCACATTTTGTAGAAAGATTATTACAATAAAGTTTCGGGTGTGAATACAGGGGTGCGTTCGGTCACAGCATTCTACAATTAATCATCTCAAGATGACAGTTTAGTTTCCAGATTAGAGAACTTCAATAACTCAGACATAGGTTAGGGGTTTGTTACAGGAGTGGGTGGGTGAGATTCTGTGGCCTGCGTTGTGCAGGAGGTCAGACTAGATGACCATAATGGTCCCTTTTGACCTTAAGTCTGTGAATCTATGAATAAATCATCGTCAGTATCAACTCAAATTTGTTCCTAACCTTGAATGTTGAGCACAAGCTCTGTGAAGATTTAAAAAACATAATTTGATTAAAAACAGAGGTAATAGAAATGGCTTTTGATGTGGGAAAATTGCTTTAAAAAATCCACACAATAATTATTTCTCTGATCCTTTTAGATCTCTGAAACCTTTAACAATTTTTAAAACATTGGCCCATCCCTGTAAATCCATCAGCTAAACATTAAAGGTGTCTCAGTTGCTAAATGCCTTCAGTCCTCAGCCTTCAGATAGAACATGGACATAATCTGCCTTCCTTCAGGAGATGCACCAACTCCCTAACAGCTTCCTTACCATCCAATATCATGACTGAGTGTTACTCTGTGCATAGTACATATAAGCATGCTACCTATCTTGGAGCAGATTTGACTGACATGCAGCCACTCTTATCTAACTCAGACCTCTGTGATATTGCGAGAGAGTCATTTCAAAGTGGCAAATGTGTGCAAACCCCTAACCAACCCTGGCCTATCCCAAATATTCTTCATAATCCTCCACACTCTGCCATCTATGTTGGAGAATTTAACAGCCACCCCAGCATGAGTCAGATCAAAATGGAGATGACCTTTTTGGATTGAGTCTTGTTCCATGAATTTCACTTCATCCAGGTTCCAAAACAATGGGATATTTCTCATTCTGCCAGATGGAAGCAAAACGATTCCCCTGACCAAACCTGGCCACCAGCATAGGTAATCCTCCACTTCAAGCTAAAAGCAAAGTATGGAAAAACTTCCCACATAGTCATCCTCCTACCTTTACCTTAGCTGGAATAACCATACCTATTGAGAGCACCAAGTTCTATAAGACAGGCAAAAGTCCAGAGCAGACTTTTTAATATAAATATATCTTATATACACAATATCCTAAAGTCAAGTTGTTTTAAAAGTTTGCTAGGAAGAGATATTAGACAAGTGAAGTGAATTTTCATAAAATTCAAGATTGGATAGAGACACTGTAAACTTTAAAGGCTTGATTTTTTTAAATATTGCCTGCCTTGTATATGCATAAAAACTAGGTCATGACTGTGCATGAATATATTGAGGAAATATAATGGTTAAAACATAGGACTGAGAGTCAAGAGATCTCCGTTCTGTTCAAAGTCCCAGACTTCCTGGCTGCCCTTTGGCAAATCACTGAAATTCTGTTCCAGTTTTCCCATATATAAATGAGGGTAAGGGTTTACCTCCCAGGAGCACTATAATTTCTAAAGTGCTTTGAAATGATCAGACAGAAGTTTTGCTAATGTTATGAATGCATCATTATTATACCTAGACTGCCATTGCAAAATGAGATGTGCATTTTAAACTGAAAATGTGCAAGCACATGTCTATGTGACTGTCCCCACACTAAGCAGAAGCGGGCAGAGAGGATGGAATTATAGTCAAAACAATAACACTTATTTTGTGGTCTCAAAATCAAAATGTTCCAACAGCAACAACAAAATCACAACAACTATTAGCTGACAAGGACCATCATTGGTGCACATCTGTTATTCCCAAAGAAAAACTGTGTAGGCAGCTGCTATTATGCCTAGGTCAGTGGTTTCCAGCCCCTCAGGGTCCACAGACTATGTCCAAGATTTCCAAAGGGGTCCACACCTCCATTGAAAATTGCTTAGGGGCCTGCAAAGGAAAAAAGGTTGAAAACCACTGGCCTAGGTAAATTTAGACTGACTGTAGCCCCTATTAAGTAAATAGTGATCCATTTTTCTTTAGTAGCTGTTACAGGGGTGCTCTGTAGACAAGAACTATCTGTACATCGTTAATAAATAAGGGGCCAGTAGATGGCAGTCACGAATATGCACTACAATTCCTGCCTTTTATAGGACTAACAAAACCATCTTGCTGCGCGTTGCAAATTCTTGTTGTGTGCTGCATTTTACAGGGAGCTCGCAACATGCTGTCAGACAGAGTTTCCCCTGCTTTAATTCTTTGCTGTAGCTGACCAGAGGTAGTCATTTTGCCAATGACTATGAGCAATATTCCACTCACTGCTGCGAAGCAATGACAATGGGGTATCTGTGAAATCTGGAGATTCTACAGGGCCTCATGACCAAGCTATGAAGTAGCTGTGAGGCTGGACAAAACACAATCAGAATAACTACATGGAATACAGAAATGGATAAAGGCTTGCTGCCTAATCTGTCAGTACTTACAGCGAGCAGGCGGAGAAGGGGAGATGCAATTCAAATCTTAGATGCTATCGAAAAATACTTGGAGTGAAATCCTGGTCCCCCTGAAGTCAACATGAGCTTTGGTATTGACTACAGTGGGGCCAGTGTGTCACACTTCGTGCCTAAAAGAAATGTATCTGAAAGGCACACTTTCAGTACAACTGATTAAACTGAAGTTGAAATGACAGGCCAATACACAACCAGGCTGCAACTGTTAGCCTCACAGTGCAAATTTGACATATTGGCAGAGGAACTGAAAGTTTTAGGTGCCAGAGATAATGAAGCCAGAGCACAGTTGCTGTGACAGAGTTGGAAATTAATCGTGCTGTTTAAGGCAGCTGCCACCGCAGTGCATACATCGAAAGCATGAGAAATAGTTAAAGATACTACACCACACACAAATAAAGGCAAACAGACTAAGGGTCTGTCTACACAGCAAAAGTTGTGCACTGGCTAGCCTAACCCTGCTAGCTTTAATCCAGCTAATGTGGAGACCAATAGCAATGAAGACAGCACAGCATGGGCTTCAGGGCAGGCTACTGAGTCAAACACGTACCCAGGGCCCATGCTGGGCTTGAACTACCTGCACTGATGCCCCTGCTTTGCTGTCTTCACTACTGTTGTTACCCATGCTCCCTGGACTCAAGCCATCTCAGGTAGGCTAGCCTATGCACAGCTTTTTCTGTGGAGATATACTGTGAAACAAGAAAGAGCAGCGGTCTGAAAAGAAGGGCAAGCAATATATGTGCTTATTGCAAGAAAAGAACGAATTCTGCAAGCATATGGAGCTGAGACAGAAACAGTCCTATAAACGTGCACCTGATAGGGCGTGACAATGACACCTCCTCAGATGAGTCTGTCTTTACCAACCACTGCATGAAGTGTGTGAGGTGGCTGCATGGCTATGAAGAGCAAATGACACAGATATGCACAACTCTAACTTCAAGCAGCCCCATGTCACTCAGATGAAATGTCAGTTTGACAGTGGCTCTACCTGCAAAGCAATGAGCATTAAGGGTCACTGCAATTGTACAAAAATAAATCCACCAAAAGAAACTGCAGACTAAAATTCTACAGTGGCGTATTAGCACATCTCCTGGAACAATGTTCAGCAACATGTCCACACAAGAGCAAGCCCCATAAACTAAACTGGGAAATAACTGAAACACCACTAGCACTTCTGCTTTCACAGGAATCTAGTGACGAGATGGGATTTTCACATATGGTAGATAATGCAGTGACAATGCAAGAGAGACAGTTCCAGCCACATGCCTCTCAACAAAGAAACAAATAATAGATATTGAGGGTTTTCAAAGACCTGGGATATCTTCCGGTGGAAATCAACCCTAAGGTGAAACTGCAACAACATGCCCCAAGCAGAATAGTAATTTCTTTGAAGAAGGAACTTAAACAGCTTGGCAGCCTTGTGAAGATGAGAGCATTAGAGAAAGCTACGGAACTGACAGGCTGGATCAGCATATGGTACTTTAAAAAATAGGCCAACTCCAAAATACATATTGATTTCTTATACCTCAGTAAAGCTCTAAACTTTCCCACTGTCCTATACTAGCAATTGAAGAGATATTGCAAGGTTCACACAGGCAAAGATCTTCTCCTGTTTAGATGCCAAAGATAATTTCTTACAGATAAGATGATGAAGAGATCAACTATTTGACATCCTTCTGGACTGCTTTTGGCAGTTATCAATGGTTGTGAATGCCATTTCTCTGGCGCCAGAAGTGTACCAGTAAGGTCAGCATAAAATGCTGGAGGAACTTGAAGAGGTTGGTGTAACTGTTGATGACATCTTAATATTTCGTTGTGGAGACTCCCTTCAAGAGGCTAATGCTGCTGATGATTTTAGTCTGAAAGCACTGCTCAGTAGGGTACAGTAACTCCTCACTTAACGCTTTAATTATGTTCCTGAAAAATGCGACTTTAAGCAAAATGATGTTAAGCAAATCCAATTTCCCCATAAGATTTAATGTAAATGAGGGGGTTAGATTCCAGGGAAAATTTTTTAACCAGACAAAAGTATACACACACACACAAAATTTTAAACAAACAATTTAATACCGGACACACACACACACACACACTAAATTTTAAACAAACAATTTAATACCGGTACACAGCGATGATGATTGTGAAGCTGGGTTGAGGTGGTGAAGTCAGAGGGTGGGATATTTCCCAGGGAATGCCTTACTGCCAACTGATGAACTAGCACTCGGCTGAGCCCTCAAGGGTTAACTGGTTGTTAATGTAGCCTCACACTCTACAAGGCAGCAGGCATGGAGGGAGGGGAGAGAACACAGCAGACAGAGACACACACCGTCTGAGAGTAAGAGATGCAAATTTCCCCTCTAAGTAGCTGATCCCAGTCTTAAGTACATTGCCTTGTTAATTAGATCAGCTTGCTGAGACCGCAGCTGCTGCCTGGAAGCGATCTCCATCCTGAACCCTGTCATGTGTACCCCCTGCTCTATGGAAATAGGGTAAGCGGGGTGCAGGAGCAGGGGGGAGGAGGACACCCTGACATTAGTGCCCCCCTTTTCCCCCCTCCCTGCACAGCAAGCAGGAGTCTCTGGGAGCAACTCCAAGGCAGAGGGCAGGAGCAGCACATGGCAGTAAGGGAGGGACAGCTCAATGCCAGCAATTGATAGCCTGCTGGGCAGCTGCAGCACAGGGAACTTAGGGGAGCAGGAGCTGATAGTGGGAGCTGATGGGGGGCTGCTGGTCCACCCTGATTACAAGCCCCCACCAGCTAGCTCCAACGGGCTGCTCTTCCTGCAAGCAGTGGACAAAGCAGGCGGCCACCAAACGATGAGCATTGCACAACTTTAAATGAGCATGTTCCCTAATTGATCAGCAACATAACAAAACGTTAACTGGGATGACTTTAAATGAGGAGTTATTGTACATCAAGGGAATCAAATGGAAAGTAAAAAAGTTCCTTCTCAGCTCTAGTATATGTTAGACACCTAACCACAGAAGACTTAAAATCTCAGAAGATTTGAGCAGTTTAGGACACGCCCTGTCCATAAAGTGCTTTGGGGGACTTATTAAATCTATCCAACTTCCTACCACCTCTCTCTCATATCAGGCCCTTAAGAGACTGATGGATAAAGATGATGTATGGTGCTGGGAATTCCAACAGCAAGATGCTTTTACATGGATACAAAAAGTTAGTGACTAACTGTAGCAGGGACTTACCCAGTCTGGTTTCTGCCTGTCTACTGCTTGGGCTCCCCAATAACTTCATATAGGCTCTCATGGGTCAAAGAACGTCCCTTCTAGGGGTCTCATTTATTAGTATATTGTCCAAAAGGAAACTCTTCCATCTAGCCTTCTATCTGCTTCACAATCCTTGGTGCAGAGATCTGAGTCCCCTCTCTGCTGAGGCTGGCTCCTCCACAGGCTGGCAGTCCTAGGCAGCCTTCTGCTGAGGCTTCTCTCCCAGCTCCCTCAATTGAGGCCTGGCCCTTTGCTGGTCTTTTCCTAGGCCTTCCACCTCAGAGATGTGGAGAGCTGTCACCAACCTGCCCTCTTCCCAACAGGCTCCCTGAATTCTCTGACTGAACTCAGCCTGCCTCTATAATCCCCAGTAGCAGAGGTGTGCACAAAGGGGGGCAAGCAGGGGCACACTCCCCCGCAATAACTGGCAGGGGCACAGAACTCCTCTGGCCCTGTGGGGGAGAGCAAGCTCCTCTGGTCCCAGCGCGGGGGAGCATCTGCCCCCCAAGTTTCATACCAGAGGTCTGCTCACAATGCATGCCAAGGCACACCTCTTAGCTGCAGCACGGGGCAGCCAGATCTCCTTCTCCAGGAGCTAGTATTCTCCAGAGCTCACCACCCCGCCTCCTTCTCTGCTTCCATCAATTAGCAGCTCCGATGATATGGACTGACAATCCTCGTAACCAATAGCAGTGTGGCAGTGAGCACAGACTCTGGGAGTGGGGCAGACCAGGAAGGGGTCGGTCGAGGGGGACCACAGGGTCCCTGGTGGTAGTGGGAACACAGAGTGCCCTGTGGTGGGGCTGGGTAGGAGGGCGGAGCACAGGGTCCCCAGTGGGGTCCTGGGAGGAGAGTGATTTCCAGCCCCCCAAAAGGAATCAAATCTTTATTCCTTGTGCCACGCTCCTGCCCAGCAGGCCTGGATTCTAGGCCCATTCTCCCATCACACTACTCCTGGTGTCATTCCCTTCACATGGGGAGGTGACTAGGCCTGGCATAGGTGACATTAAGCCCCAACTCCTCTAAAGGGCCAGCTCACCCTGTGGCACTAACCATCTTGTCCTAAAATACTCTAATGTAAAGGTACCTAGAACCATTCCCTGTGATGTTAGTGAATACCGATTGGGAGCAGAATTATTACAAAATTGTCACCCTGTAGCATGTGTCTCCAGGACACTCCATAAGAGCAAAACTATACTCAAATAGTTTTTGCATGCACCATGTTTGAGCAATATCTCGTGGCCATATGCAGGTAGACAGAGACTCCAAATCTTTGGAATCCAATTTCAAAAAGCCTTTGTTTATTAGCGCCAAGATGTCTCTCAAGAATATTAATGAACTTTCACAATTATCACTTGAGGGACAGAACCCCTTTGTGTGATGGATTATCAGGGTCTGTAGATACAGAGAAATACTCAGAACAGTCACTATGTCAGGATGGCCAGACAGGAAGGAAGGACATGCCACTCAGTATTCATATTGGATGTACAGAGGAGAACTGTTAGTAAAAAAAAATGGTGTTATTACCCTACTGCCTTTATAAAGACATCCACTCTGAAAAGGTAACCAACATACACTTCAAGCATATTGATACTAAAAGCGTGTCTACACAAGGCCCAAGATGTCCTGTACTGGCCAAACATAAGCAGTGAGGTGAAAGACTTCAGTAGTCAGTGCGGTATCTGCAATTAATCCCTAGCAAATGAACAAAAGGAAGCACTCAATTACCTGAAATACAGGTTCAATCACAGAGCAAGGTAGGCCTGGACTTATGTATATTGGGAAATCACATCATCTTTGTGATAGCTGATTACTATTCAGATTATTGGGAAATACATCCCTCACATGCCACAGCAGCAACCTCTGTTATTGAATGCTGCAAAACTCAATTTGCTCGGCATGCCATCCCAGCCAATGTTAATACAGATCATGGACATCAGTTTGCCAATTAGGAGTTTGCAGTATCAGCAAAATTTGAACACGACTCATCCAGTCTAATGGATCTAATTGCATCACCGCCAGACAAAGGGCAGCTGCCAAGACTGCTAAGAAACTATTCAAAAGTGGGATATTAAAGACCCAAAGACAGTATTTCTGGTCTGGAGGACTACCAACAGAAGGCCTGGGAAGCAGCCAATCCGCCATTACATGTCCCACAATCATGCAGGGATTCTACTGCCTAGACCAAATGAACTTATCCAGCAGTAGATAAGGAGATTAAATAGCAATGACAGCAAATCAAACACTACTATGACAGAGGAACCAAGGAGCTCTCTGAACTCTAAAAAGGACAGCTAGTAAACTACAGCCAGTGCCTAATGACAGGGACACCAGATAGAGGGCAGGGGCATGTATGCAAAGACTAACACCATTATCATGCACTGTAGAAGTAGAAGGACAAGCCTGCCACCACAACTGCCATTGCCTAAGAACAACCAAGCAACAGCTGTCCTCAAGGCGTGACTCAGGTGAGTCCCCCCAGATGTATGGAGATACAGGTGAAGCTGATTATGACCATGACAGGAGTTCATCTACTAGCAACCTTTTGGAATTGGCAAAGCTGATGCCAGAAAAATCTAGCAGTGCAGAAATCTTCTGAGGGCAAATGGCAAACAAAGGAAAGGACTCAAAATAAAACCACGCAAACAGAAGATTTCAAAGTCTATATATTTAACTGAAATTCTTCAGTGTCCTTTACAGAAAGGATAATGGTCCAGGAGTGCTTTAAGCAGATGTTTGTACACATGAAAATAGTTAATCAGTTGCCAGTACAAGGCACTCAGGAATATGCAGAACTTATTTTTGTGTGCGCTTTTTACATTCAGCTCTTAACAAACGGGGCTTCATTCAGTCTAAATTCACATTTATTTATTATCCCTAATTTTACAGATGGGAAAATTATTTGGATTTCGGAAGCGCTCACAATGTGCTAATCACTGTCCAAACTCAGTCTCCATACTGAAGTTTCTAGTCTAAAAATAGGAAATCTACAACGAAAGCTGGTAATTGATCATTCCCTTTACCAGCTATTCAGTTTTCTATTACACTAAACATGACTATGGGTAAAATTTTCAAAAGTACCCAAGTGATTCAGGAGCCCAAGTCTGATTTTCAGACAGGATGTAAGCATTTAGGAGCCTGCGTCTCAATGTCTTAAAGTCAATGGGATTTAGGTACTTAAGTACCTAAGTCAAGTCAGTTTTGAAAATTGACCTGAGGTACTAGAGTCACGTAAGACCTTTTAAAAATGTTATCTTGTATCTCTCATCACTGTAAATGCCAATCACAGTACAAAACTGCAGCACTGCATGTTATGAGAGACTCACCACAGGGGGATTTTCACTTCACACAGTATCATGACATTTGCAACAAATCAAAAATCAGACAAGAAACAGAGCCTGACCTACATATGATGGTGGAGATAACATTTTGGCTGACACTATTTCTCAGCTGACTAGACCAGTGCTTACATAAAATTCCAAAGATTGTAATTAACATTCTTGGTTAGACAAGGAGAGTTCTGAGGAGCAGCTGGAAATGAAAACCACTGCATGAGGATGTTGGTAATTGAGATGATCTTACTTAGCCCCCACCGTTACAATAACCTACACTAATATCCGACACTAAGAAACTAAGGCATCACATGAAGAGTCATCTGCAAATGGCAAGTTCTTCCCATGCCAACCCAGACAGAAGAGGATTGTTCATCCAGGGAGATATTCAAAGTGGTTTCCCCTGCCCTCTCCCCTGTATTGCTGAGCATCTCAGCTTAATACACCATAGAAAACAATTTGCAACAGAAAATTGCATTTGCGGGATTGAACAACTTTGTAATCAAATTAACCCCATTTCATACACTATGAAATTACAAAGTCAACCAGCTAGCACAAGTACAATGCAAGTGGGTTGCGAAAAACAATTTAGATCAAGTCTCTTCAGCCTCTGACAGATGATAAACCCAGCCTGGCTGCACGTAGTTGAGTAGTCTTCTACTCTAGCCTGCTTCACTGGAAGTTAATAAATATATC
Organism: Gopherus evgoodei; assembly: GCF_007399415.2. Lineage (NCBI taxonomy): Eukaryota > Metazoa > Chordata > Testudines > Testudinidae > Gopherus > Gopherus evgoodei. Next base: position 122,734,442 of record NC_044322.1, read on the forward strand.
TAAGGTCAAACGGCTTGTTTGACACTATTTCATTCTGCCAATGGTGTTTATATGACAGGGTTTGTGTAATAAGCTCCCTACCCATATCATGCTTCACCACTGGCCAGTTGCAGCTACTGACATGAATATGATCAATACATTCAGTGCCACACTTCCCTGAATCCACAGCAGAAATTCCCTTAACATCATTGGGAGTTTTGCACATGGATCAATGGCAAGTGTGTGGCCCTGTATGTCAGATCTGCTCGTTGGTCACAAGTTTCTACTTTCACCTTGAGTTACAAGTCGACAAGGAGCACACTTCCATGTTCTAAAGCCACAGCAAAATGCAACACAATTGACTGTCTCTGTTCAAGAGAGCAATAGCGAGCTGCAAGGGAACCTTGAAGAATCAATCCTTACAAGTACATGAAAGCTCTAGCTTTTTGCTTCTGGAATCCTTTGTTCAGAATCTTCCTTGGTTTGATAAAACCACTAATCTTATTTTCACTTAACTAACCCTCTGGTCGACAATGGAAGACAACATTGCATGACTTAGCCCAACACAAAACACCAAGGACAACCTCTTTTTGTTCAAAGGGATCCCAGGAGAGAGTTATTTAACATAGTGAGTTCATCCCCATTAAATTCTGCATGGACTTTTTTTAGCAGTTACTTAAAATACATTTGCAATCAACAGTATTGAAGCAAAAGAAACTAAATGATATCAGCAATCAAAGATCTGTTATGGGAATATTTAGGAGAAGGAAAAGATCCACTGCAAATTTCTGAGTTTGTTCTAGCCCAGTACCTTGAGTGAAAGTATTTTATAACTTAAAACAGCCTCAATCAAAACTAATAGCACTAACACATACTCCAGCTCTTGTGCTAAAAGAAGAATGGAGATGGTGTCATTTCAGTGAGTTTTCTTTTGTGTTTAAGAGCAGATGAACAGGAGGGGGCGGGGCACAGCCTGCTTCCTCAACAGAATCACCTGGATGAAGTAGAGTTAGCCTGCAAAGCATAGCAGTGGTTAGGTAGTTGTGTGTAAGCTCGCTTAGGGTTGAGAACATGAACACAGGGCTGTGCTTGGACTACTTCCCTGGTGCAGGGGATATCAGACAGAGAGAGAGAGAGAGAGAGTGCTGCTGCTTTTGCTGTTTTACCCATCCTAGTTTAAAGTCAACAGGAACTGTGTGCACACTGCGCCTAATCTAAAGCCCACTGAAGTCAGAGGGAGACTTTCCAGCAACTTCAATGAGGTTTGGATCAGGGTCTTTATTAATCAAATGAGACTAAGAAGAAATATCTCAAGTCTGTATCCATTCATTTCCCTCCAAAAAAGGAAACAGCCCATTCCACAAGTCCAAATCCTTGGTGACTTGCTTCCAAGTTGGGACAGGATGCACAACAGGGGCAAATCCTGCACTCCCTGAAACCAAAAGCTCCTATTGATCCAGGCTGGAAGACAATAGTTTTGGGTGTTCAGAGAAAACAGGATCTGTCCTTTTATGTGAAGAACCAAATTAAGCTCATCCCCCTCTCTTGAACAAATAATCAATGCAGCTGTCACATCTGATATTACAAGGTTATAAGGTCTTATTATGCCATGATGCTTTCATTAATTAAAACAGAAAGGTAGGAGATGGGGTTCCTTTTTTAAATTAAACTAAATGTTCTTAATAATCCAAGTATAAAGTGAAACTCCACTATAAGCAGCTCAGGTCAAAGAAGTTAGTAGAACAGACCTGAAACATAACATCCATAAAGTGCTATGTGTAATTTCATAGGTCACGCAAACAAAACAGCAATTAACCCTCCCAGTAGAATAAGAGAACCAGCATCAGCATGCAAATAATTAAAATGCAATGAGCAGAAAATGAGACTTCTGAAAACTCAGTAGAGACACTATACTGCAAGTTACATATGTTAATTAGATGGCATTTTTGCAAGCCAAAGCTAAAAGTATGTGTCCTATGACTGTAGGAGGGAAGATATGTATTTGTCATTGCTTTGTTATATTGAATGGTAAGAGAATTTTAGTACATACAGCATTCAGAGGACAGATACATCTAGAACTTTGTCCAAAGTCCAATGTAGCTAACGTGAATCTTTCCATTGGCTTCAGATCAGCATCTTGTGCGGATTTGTCTAGTTTTATCCAGTCATTCTACGTCTCTGCTTTTGTCTTGGTTATTGAAATATACTGTAATTCATGTTTCAGAGTAGCAGCCATGTTAGTCTGTATCCGCAAAAAGAACAGGAGTACTTGTGGCACCTTAGAGACTAACAAATTTATTTGAGCATAAGCTTTCGAGGGCTACAGCCCAGTTCTTCGGATGCATGGAATGGAACATATATTGAGGAGATATATATAGGGCTCAATCCTAAACTCACTGAACTCTGTAGAAGGTCACCAGTTGATTTAAGTACACACTGGATAGGCCTATGATGGGCCATACTCCCAACACTTGCCCTGCAAGAGCAGAATTGGGCCAAGTGGGCCCAATCACCCAATTAGGCTGCAATCTGGAAGAATTGGGCCTGGGAGGAAAGCCCTAATTGGGAAAGATCACCTGTGGGGGAAACAGACAGAGCTTATATAAAGACATGAAATTCAAAACAGAGGAAGCTGTAGGGAGGTAGTCTGCAGTCGCTCCCTGGGAGGAGGGAGGTGTGTTTGGGGGCTATAGAGACAAGTAGCGTGTGGTTACTCTGTGGGGGGAGGGAATTGAGAGACTGGGAAACCCAGAGGAATGGGAAGGGCTAGGAGAAAAGGAAGAGACTCAGGGAAAGACAGTAAGGCGCAGGAGGATGCCATACCTTGACTGCTGTTTAGAGAGTCCCTGAGCAGGAACCTAGAGTAGGGGGGTGGGGAACCCGGGTTTCCCTACCAGGCACTAAGGTAATGACACGTGAGGCAGTGAATGGGAGGACTGCTTGAGATTGCTGGTAAGCAGGGACTTCAATACATAGCCCCGCAAGGGGATACCACACAGTGACCTGGCTAGAGGGCTGAGTCATGAAGAGGATGCTGCAGTTCCTGATGTGAGAGAGGGGCTATAAAAGGGGAAAGAGTGAGTGTAACCCCTGGAAGGGGTGTTGGCCTGACAGGTGTTTCCCACAACTGCCAGGAGGAAGCACCACTTATGGTGAGTAGAGTACTCTATCACCAGGCTTCCAGAGGAGTCCACATACTTGGTAATTCTCTAAACATTCATGAATGTGACAGCAGGGTGCTCTGTTGTGCCCGGAATCATGTTCCGACACACAATAACATCAGTGTCACTGATCTCATTTTACCTATCAGTCACAAGAGTGATCCCTTTAAGAACAAATCTCAGGCTTTGACCTCATTCAATGTAAATTAATAGAAAAAGTAATCTGATCACTGAAATCAATGGCAATAGTTCCACTAACTTTATGAGGGTATGATCAGGCTTTGAGTATGTAAATTCGAAGAACACGAGAAGAGTCAAAATGTTGATTTTACAACTGAACGAAGTATTTCCCTTTCACGTCTCTGTAAGAAATGCATAACTGTAGCAGCACAATTAAGCTTTTCTAATCAACTCAGAACATTTTCTTACTCCACTTGCTGTTGAAAATGGTAGTGGTTCATTCATCTCTATTTCTAATCGTGGCTATGTTTCTGAGATGGACATAGACTCAGACTCTAGGACTGGAAGGGACCTCGAGAGGTCATCGAGTCCAGTCCTCTGCCCTCAAGGCAGGACCAAATACTGTCTAGACCAACCCTAATAGACATTTATTTAACCTACTCTTAAATATCTCCAGAGATGGAGATGCCACGACTTCCCTAGGCAATCTATTCCAGTGTTTAACTACCTTGACAGTTAGGAACTTTTTCCTAATGTCCAACCTAAATCTCCCTTGCTGCAGTTTAAGCCCATTGCTTCTTGTTCTATCATTGGAGGCTAAGGTGAACAAGTTTTCTCCCTCCTCCTGACGACACCCTTTTAGATACCTGAAAACTGCTATCATGTCCCCTCTCAGTCTTCTCTTTTCCAAACTAAACAAACCCAATTCCTTCAGCCTTCCTTCATAGGTCATGTTCTCAAGACCTTTAATCATTCTTGTTGCTCTTCTCTGGACCCTCTCCAATTTCTCCACATCTTTCTTGAAATGCAGTGCCCAGAACTGGACACAATACTCCAGTTGAGGCCTAACCAGCACAGAGTAAAGAGACATACAAGTGTAAGCAAGTGATGAGCATAAACAATCACCATTGAAAAGCATCTGCCAGCAGTTACCACACACTGTTTTCTTAGACAATGCAGTATTTGCCTAAGGTGGAACTTTGACAAATATGGAATGTGTTATTGCCAGTGATACTGTTTGGTGGCTGTTGGAAAATGTCAGGAGTTTTGCAGTACCATAAGTCCTTACTTCCCATAATTATCAGGAATTTTTAAAAAATCAAGTTTTTAAGGTAAACTAAACTTTGGATCTATCAACCTTGGCAGTGTTAAGACTTCTTTGTAAAATATGGAGGAGGCTTGGTCTGTCTGGTTTCAGAAGAACAAAGCTGATAAAACTCAAAATTTTCATAGCCCTAAAGTGTATCCAGCCTTTAGTTCCAAATGATGCTGTCTGAAAACTGCAATAATTCTCTTATAGCATGACAGATTTCAAGGATTTTAAATGCTTCAGAACAAGAAATGAAGTCATCATTGTACCAATAGACACACTTTACTAGAGTAATATTATCTATCCCCTTTTCTCACTTTCCATTTTTTTTTGGTTTGGTTTTTTTTGTTTTTTGTTTTTAAAGTAAAGTTTGTACTGGCCACCACTATTATCCTCACAAGGAAACCTACCGGCTTTGCAGCTACCCTGTGACAGTAACTTACAAAAGACTTGGCAATAAAAGTAAAAAATCCACTCTGAAAGAGACACATTAGTAAAATCTTAAGATTAAGAAACTAATTGCTTTCTGCTATAACAGGATTTAGCAATAACTTTTAATTGGTAGTTCAAAGTTAATCCCCCATGGAAAACAGTCTGGCAAAAGCAGCCAGACATGAAAATCTTTTCACTAGACTTTTATTTTTCTTGAGTCTTTTCAGAAACATTCCTGAGTATTTACGGAAATCTTGTTTTATTGTGCTGAATAAGTATGGAAAGGCTTTTATCCGTTGTAACGTACCATGCTCCAACAGTTAGTTTAATAGAACTCTAGAACTGTAGGACTGGAAGGTACCTTGAGAGGTCATCTAGTCCGGTCCCCTACACTCATGGCAGGACTATGTATTGTCTAGACCATCCCTGACAGGTGTTTGTCTAACCAGCTCTTAAAAATCTCCAGTGACTGAGATTGCACAGCACCAGATGACTGGAGAATAGCGAATGTGTTGCCATTTAAAAAAAAAAAGCTCCAGAGGCAATCCCAGCAATTACAGGCTGATAAACCTAATTTTAGTATCAGGCAAAACTGGTTGAAACTATAGAAAAGAACAGAATTATGACACATAGATGAACATGATTTGTTGGGGGAGAGTCAACATAGTTTTTGTAAAGGGAAATCATGCCTCACCAGTCTACTACAATTCTTTGAGGGGGTCAACAAGCATGTGGACAAGGGTGATATATAGTGTACTTAGATTTTCAGAAGGCCTTTGACAATGTCCCTCACCAAAGGCTTTTAAGCAAAGTAAGCTGTCATGAGGTAATAGGGAAGGTCCTCTCGTGGATCAGCAACTAGTTAAAAGATAGGAAACAGAGAGTAGGAATAAATGGTTCATTTCAGAATGGAGAGAGGTAAATAATGGTGTCCCCCACGGGTGTGTACTGAGACCAGTACTGTTCAACATATTCATAAATGATCTAGAAAAAGAGGTAAACAGTGAGGTGGCAAAAGTTGCAGAGGATACAAAACTACTCAAGAAAGTTAAAGTCCAAAGCAGACTGCAAAGAGTTACAAAGGTACCTCACAAAACTGAGTGACTGGGCAACAAAATGGCAGATGAAATTAAATGTAGATAAATGCAAAGCAATGCACATTGGAAAACATAATCCCAACTATACATATAAAATGATGGGGTCTAAATTAGCTGTTACCACTCAAGAAAGGGATTTTGGAGTAATTGTAGATAGTTCTCTGAAAATATTCACTTAATGTCCAGCAGCAGTCAAAAAGCTAACAAAGTTGGGAATCATTAGGAAAATGATACATAAGATATAAATCCATGGTATGCCCACATCTTAAATACTGCATGCAGATCTGGTCGCCCCATCTCAAAAAAGATATATTGGAAAAGGTACAAAAAAAGGGCAACAAAAATGATTTTGGGTATGGAACAGCTTCCGTATGAGGAGAGATTAATAAGACTGGGATTTTTCAGCTTGGAAAAGAAACAACTAAGGGAGAATATGATAGAGGTCTATAAAATCATGACTGGTTTGGAGAAAGTAAATAAGGAAGTGTTGTTTACTCCTTCTCAGAACACAAGAACAAGGGGTCACCAAATGAAATTAATAGGCAGCAGGTTTAAAACAAACAAAAGGAAGTATTTCTTCACACAATGCACAGTCAACCTGTGGAACTCTTTGCTAGAGGATGTTGTGAAGGCCTAGACCAGACATGGGCAAACTACGGCCTGCAGGCCACATCTGGCCCACGCGACTGTCCTGCCTGGCCCCTGAGATCCCAGCCAGGGAGCCTAGTCCCCAAACCCTTTGCTGCAGTCCTCCCTCCTTTGCAGCCACACCGCTGCGTGGGCCGTGCTCTGGCCCGCCGCTCCTGCTGGGCCGCGTGGGGCATGCAGCTAACTCTGGCTAGGTGTTGCAGCTGCAAGCTCTTGCTGCTGGTAAGGGAGCAGGGAGCGGGAGGGTTGGGTAAAGGGGCAGGCAGTCCTAGGGGGCAGTCAGGGAGGAGGGGGCAGTTGGATGGGGCGGATGTTCTGGGGGGCAGTCAGGGGATGGGGAACTGGAAGAACTGGGAGTGAGTCCCAGGGGGCCTGTCAGGGGGCAGGGATGTGGATAGGATTTGGGAGGGCAGTCAGGGGACAAGGAATGAGAGGGTTGGATAAGGGTGGGGTCCCAGGAGGGGGTGGTCAGGGGATGAGGAACAGAGGGCGGTTGGATAGGGGGTGGGAGTCCCAGGGGGGCTGTCAGGGGGTGGGGGTGTGGATAGGAGATGGGAGTCCCGGGAAGGGGCAGTTAGGGGACAAGGAGCAGTGGGGGTTGGATGGGTTGGGGGTTCTGAGGGGGGCAGTCAGGGGATGGGCAGTGTCCAGGCTGTTTGGGGAGGCAAAGCCTTCTCTACCCGTCCTTCCATACAATTGCGCAACCCCAGTGTGGCCCTTGGGCCAAAAAGTTTGCCCACCCCTGGCCTAGACTATAACAGAATTCAAAAAAGAACAAGATGTGTTCATGGAGGATAGGTCCATCAATGGGTCCTGGCTACGAACCAGGATGGACAGGGATGCAAAACCATGCTCTGAAGTGTCCCTAGCCTCTGTTTACCAGGTGCTGGAAATGAGTGACATGGGATCGATCACTTGATGATAACCTGTTCTGTTCATTCCCTCTGAAGCACTACTGGTCACTGACAGAAGACAGGATACTGGGCTAGATGGACCACTGGTTTAACCCAAAAGGACATTCTTATGTTCTTATATTCTCCCTAGGCAATTTATTCCAGTGCTTAACCACTAACAGTTAGGAAGTTTTTCCTAATGTCCAACATATACTGCCCTTGCTGCAATTTAAGCCTATTGCTTCTTGTCCTATCCTAAAGGTTAACAAGAACAATTTTTCTCCCTTCTTCTTCAGACATTTATGTACTTGAACTGTTGTGTTTTCCCTCTCCCACCACCAGTCTTCTCTTCTCCAGACTAAACAAACCCAGTATTTTCAGTCTTCTCTCAGAGTCATGTTTAGACCTTTAATCATTTTTCTTGCTCTTCTCTGGATTCTCTCCAATTCATCCACATCTTTCCTGAAACATGGTGCCCAGGACACACTACTTCTACGATACCGTTTAAACTGCTAAGTCTCTAACATCTAGTTTCTCGATATTCTTTTTGATAGGCTTTGTTTTTATATAACATGCCCTCTGAAGAGAAATCCATTAAACAAGCCACCTCTTTTGATGCTCTTCCCCTTCCACTTTCTGTTCCTGGGCATCAGTTTCACATCTCTTCCTTCCTCCCTTTTCTTTCCTTCCACTGCTGCTCAAAACTTAACGAGAAAGATTTGAAGTGGGAGGCAAATTCTGCTATTGAGATTAGTGGCTGGAATTCATATATAATACCCAAGCAAATTTGGTAATTAAACCCCTACGCTTAGTTGGGCTTACCATGAACTATACAGAGGACTGGTTGATCGTTCACAATCCAGGTGAATCATGTATAGGTTTTGGATTCAGATTTGGTGCTAAAATCTCAGGCTCTGATATCAGATTGTCTGCATTTTGAATGGTAGCATCTCAAAAGATCAACTCTTTTTCCATGAGATTTCTGCCATCATGGGCTAATACCAGAAAATAAGTATATATAAATACAATAAAAATAAATAACTGTTTCCATTATGTGCATCTATCCAAAAATACATAAGGATTTTTATCCTTAAACTGAATCCTATTCCTTTAAACTTGCAGTGCATTGCTGCAGTTCATCCTATATTTGTTTAATCTGTAATGCTAGAGTGTTTTCCCCACTCAGAGAAAGTTTATAATTATACAAACATGACATAAAAAACAAAGTTACATTCTGCTTTATGTAGGGTCACTCCCAGATTCACACCTCAAATATAGTTTCAGTGTGAACTGTGATCTGAATTTTCACAGCTAAGTTATAAACGACCCAGAGCTCTTGGGAAAAAAAAGACTGTAACCAGCTTAACTCCTGGGGCATAAACCAGATCAATCCATGCAGAGTAACATATTTCTAGCATAAGCAACTGTTCTTTCCATTGCCGTTACTCAAGAAAGTTGAGTAACAAAAGCACACTGCAACTAAAGCCAAAATGCATAATGCCACAATTGAGCCATACATCAAGTCCAACAAACAAAAGGGGAAAAAAGGCTGATGGCAATTATATGGGTGTTTAGAACAAATTAAATAATTCTATACTGCTTAGCTCAGAGAGGTATTCATACTATACAATATTATGTTAGTTGCAACACAATCACAACAGAGCTGAATTTATGTTTTAAAGATACTAAGTTTATCTTGCAAAGTATATAACCCGATAAAAATATGCCTGAACTAGGTCTATCATTCGTCTGCAGGCATAATACATTGAGGGCAAAAAGTTAGTGTTTTAAAATCTGACAAGCAAAATGAAATTTCCTATGAACTAAAATAAATGACCTAAACTTTGTATCTTTTCAATGTTCTATGGAAAGTTGGCACCTTAATCAATAAGTAACAAGGTCAATAGCAACACTTACTGTAAATATTGCTTAATATTTAAAAACAACAGCTTACAATTAAACAATTAACACATTGTATTCTGTGGAGTTTTAAAGTACCATATGTTCAAATGCACATAAATGCTAAAATAAGCTTAATCAAACCCTGTAATATTTTCCAAGTCTTGATTATTTTTTTAAATAAAGTTTTTTCAATTGTACATTTTAAAAATGCTTTTTATCCCCAGATTACTAGAACAGCTGGATAATTTTTCTGTTAAAACAACTTTTTTTTTCTTTTTCTTTTCTTTTCTTTTTTTTTTTTTTAGAAAAATTGCATTTTTACCTGATGTTTTTTGCAGAATTCTTGCAGTGATTCTTTTATTATTAGAAAAGGACTCAAAAATGAAATGGATTGCACAAAGAAAAGGAACTCAGCTTCTTCAGTTCAGTGAGCAACAAGATGCCTGGTGTTTTCTGAATGGAAAGTTTATTTACCTAAGTGAATAGGTCACAGAGGAATTACAATCAGCTATTAACAGCATCCCTTGATCTAGGAGTGACCATAATATTCTATGCACACACATAAATGAAGCAAGAAATCCTAGATTTACTATCATGTGACCCCCACCCCCACACACCACTCCAGTTGGGAGCTAGCACTTGACTACTACCACCAGTATTCTCAGCCTCAAAGCAGCTCTTCCTAGTAATGAGCTACTTGTTACAAAGGGCAGTGAGAGAATGAGTAAATGGATCACTGTTCGCTTTATTAAGCGAACACTTCACATATGCCCGAGTTTTGATAGTAAGCTGGAAAAATTTACTCAAGGTGAGTACAGCAAAAAAAGCCTGTTTTAAGATACTTATCTCTACTGTTAACGTCACAACAAGAAGTTACAGAACAGCTGATTTAGCTACTCTACACTAGAAAACACTAAAGCATCAGTCACTTCCTTCCACCATTAGTACAAAAAAATTGAGACATACCTTTTCATTCCTCTAATTGATGTTTCAAGGACCTATAGATTTTACTGTAGAATTGAATGCAGGAAATCACTTTCCTCTATCTGATTTTTTTTGCCAATGTGAAAGATGGAATATTTTTTTTCAGTCTGCTATAACTCTATATGTCTACAATAGTCAATATCTGTATAGCATAGGCAGACCAAAAAAGGGGAGGGAGGGGTGTTGCATCAATACATGTGTGTATCAAGCTGTATGTAGAACCAAAAAAAAAAAGGAATAACCTAAAATATACGCTGCACAATGAAAATTAAGTTACTGACATTTTGACTTGGAGAATTATCTGTTAAGGAGCAATGATAGTTTTCCTTTACAGTGTCTCCCTAAAGAAGCACTCATGTTTGAAGAATTAGTTAGGCCTAATCTACACTACAGAGTTAAGTTGACATAAAGTGGCTTACGTTGACCTAATTGTGTCTGTGTACACACAACAGCCTTGCTCTCTCTGATGTAAGTGCCCTACTACGCCAACATAATAACTCCATCTTCACGAGAGGCATAGGACTTGTGTTGGTGTAGTTAGGATGACGCAGTGTTCCTACAGACACTGCGTTCATTACATTGGCTGTTGATGGTCCTTCTTGTCAATTTCACAGCTCCTATGTTGGAGCTGTGAAATTGATGAGAAATCCAGTCACAGCTTGGGCAGTCACCCCAGGGTGGGTGAGGGAGCTCTAACTAAAGCCTGGCTGCCACTGGGCTCCTGGCTCCCCACTCCCTGCCGAATGTTGCCCTGAGGCTGCTGGCTCCCTGCCGAGAGTCCAGAAGCCACCCTGCTTCTGGGCGCAGAGCAGGGAGCCGAGAGTATGGGGAGTTGCCGTGCTCCTGGCTGGGAGCTGCACAGAGCTGAGCGCCCAGGCTCTCAGCCCCCACACTGCCACTCTTAAGTGTAGACAGGCCCTGAGTAACTGTATCTTCAGCTTCCAAAGACCTGAGGCAGACATCAGAACGTTAAATTCCTGCAGGATCTCCATGTCATCAATAATTTTTTTTTCCAGCGTTCCAAGTTTGTTAGGCCTTTTCAGCAGACCATAGTGATCTAACTTTTCTCTCTTACCCATAAGAATGGGAGGTGTTAGTGGGTAGGGTGGACTCAAGTGCGAGTAAAATTAAACTGTTTAATTTACACTGTTCAGGGCCAGCTCCAGGCCCCAGCGCGCCAAGTGCGTGCTAGAGGCGGCATGCTGTGGGGAGCGCACTGCCGGTTGCCGGGAGGGTGGCAGGCAGCTCTGGTGGACCTCCCGCAGGTGTCCCTGCAGAGGGTCCACCGGTCCCGTAGCTCCGGTGGAGCATCCGCAGGCACGCCTGCGGGAGGTCCACCAGAGCCGCGGGACCGGCAGACCCTCCGCAGGGATGCCTGTGGGAGAGCCACTGGAGCCGCGGGACCGGTGAGCAGTAGAGCGCCCCCCGCAGCGTGCTGCCATGCTTGGGGCAGCGAAATGGCTAGAGCCGGCCCTGACACTGTTGCTGGGGTATTTGATCTGCGAGTAATGGATGGAGTTTGTGTATTCACAGTGTCAAGAGCCTGGGATGAGTGCTCATTGTAAGGTAGTAAAAACCTTAAGAAAATAAGCAGATGACCCCATCATGCAGAGGTACCTGGTTTATTTTGGTCATCTGTAGACTAACATGAAGATATCTAGGATCTAGTATATGCACCCTTCAAGTACTGGTAGATTATTTCTTTCATAAGCATTCACCCAATACTAGCTACCTCATTCAACTCAACTGTACAGCCATGATTGTATCCACCTCCCTAATGGTTTCACTAGCTACAGCACTGGGATATACTGTGTTACAGAAGGAATAAGTTTAGGAATTAAGTAGAAGCCCAGGGGAAAAATAAAGTCAAAGGAGGAAATGTTGCCTGTGATATTCATCTGTAAAAAGAGCAATTTAACAATACACGTAGTTAAAAATAAAGGTATGGATAGATAATTACCCAATATTACTAATCTGATGAACACCTTAGTGGTGTTCACCAGAGTTCAATCTATGCTTTTGCCTCTTAAAAGTTCCTGTGGCAATCCTCAGACATTTAAATAAGCGCTCTTGGCCCCTTAAATGAAGTCCTAGCAGGAGAAGTTGATGGATTTCATAGTAGATGAAAAATAAATAACCAAAAATCTGTATAGTAAGGGAAACAGTATGAATTGATAGGGCAAGTTGGTTAAAGAACAGTGGAGAGAATGGAGATAAACATCAAGAGGGTGGAGAATGAAGGAGACAAGGCTCCAAGAAACAGGATCAAGAAAGCAAATCTCAAAGTGGAAAATCCAGTTGGATCAAGATACTTGTTGGAATAAAGGGACTGAATATTCGAGGTGGGAAATAGTGAAGAATGTATTCAAATATAACCAGAAAGTAGTCAGCTTGGGCAGGATCACAAATGGTATAAAAAGGGGAAGAATGAGGCTTATTGATAAGATAAAGTTTATGGCTGACGGTATGGGTGGAAGATGACAACTTGGACAAGGCTTGGTGTCAGGAGAAGTTGATGGATTTCATAGTACATGAAAAATAACCAAAAATCTGTATAGCAAGGGAAACAGGAAGAGAAAACTAGAGGAAGCCATTCAAAATACACATAAATGAAGTCAGAAGATGTGCCCTACTTCAACCACAGGTTATTGGGCTCATGAAATTTCATGGTTTCTGTTATACTGGAGATCAGAATAGATTATAATAAGGGTCCTTTCTGGTTTTATAATTTATGCAAGCAACCAATTAGGTGAGAACGCCTGAAAACTGGAAGATTATGATGGACTCACAGGGCTGCATAAAAAATAAGATGTTAATTTCTCTGACATTAAAGTTACCATGAAATACAGTAATATGATGCAACAGCAATAGAAAAAGGAACTTACACACTTCTTAGCTGCACTGCATCATCTCAGAAAACTCTGTAATTAACATGTTGCCCGTGTACTACTAAAAACATACACACTAATATCTGTGCTAAGGGCAGACTTTGTAAGAAAAATATACTGAAAACCAGTTTTAAATCATGAAAACTCAGCTCACAAAATACTCGTGGGAGAATTCTGTGCCACTGCGCATGCACAGAATTCATGACCCCCGCAGATATTTTTTGCTGCAGAAAATACATTCTGCCAGAGAGGTGCTTCAATTACACTTTTCACTCATCAGGGGCTGCTGTGGCATCAGAAGAGAGGGCAGCTGGCTCAGCGAGCCCCAGATAGGGAGGAGGAGAGGCTGCTTTCCTCACAGAGTCCAGACAATGGAACCAAGAGAGGAGGCACGGGATTGGGGGGTGGGTGGGAAAGAGGCTACTGGGGTAGTAATGGACTGGGGTTCAGAAAGGCTACTGGGGGGACAGACTGGGGCAGGGGCACAGGAGCTAGTGGTGGACAGCATTGAGCCAGGCACTCAGTGGGAGTGGGGGTGCAGGACCACATGGGGGCAGGGGGTACAGGGCCACAGGGGGAGGAGTGGTGGCTGAGAGGGGTTGCAAGGCCACAAGGGGTGGAGGGACACACAGGGACAGAGGCAGATGTGCCTGATTGAATGGGAGAGGCTTGGGGTTAGCCAGAGTGCATGGGGGAAGTTGCTCAATTCCCTAACAATACCTTCCCCCGCACTCCATAAAAAAACCCTGTTGGACTTGATTATGTTGTGTTATTTTGACAAATAAAATATGCAGAATTTGAAAATATTTTGTGCAGAATTTTTAAACTTCTGGCACAGAATTCTCCCAGGAGTAATAAATATGTAAAAAGTTATGTCATACACCAAGTTCCCTCTAGGCTCAGCAGCCTAAGGGCTGCGCAAGTGCTCAGGGCTGCAGCGGGGAAAGGCACTTCTCCCCCAGCCTCAGACCTGCCGCAGACAGGGAGAGATGCTCTTCCCTGAGCTCTGGAGCTGCCGCAGCCAGAGAGACACCTTTCCCTTGGCCCCAGGCTGCTGCGATGAGAGAGGGTTGGAGGGAGCCCTCTCCCCCTGCTGTGGCCCCAGGATAGCCTGCACCCCAAACCCCTCATCCCCGGTCCCATCCCCCCTGCACCCAACCCTCTGCCCCAGCCCTGAACCTCCTCCCATAACCTGAACTCCTCACCCTAGGCCCCACCCTAGAGCCCACACTCCAGCCGGAGCCCTCATCCCCCTGCACCCCAACCCTCTGGCCCAGCCCTGAGCCCCCTCCCACATCTGAATCCCTTGGCCCCACCCTCCCACACACATCACCTCCATATTGGTGCACATAACAAAATTGATTCCAAACATGGGTGGGAAAAATTAGAGGGAACACAGGATATACTTTGAATTAATTAAAATTTCAGCTATATTTTAAGTTAGGTCCAATGAAACAAGGGGTAACTAGAGATTGGCCCAGATCAGAAGGTTTTCATCTGTAACCACCTTTGAACTCACCAACTTGGCTGGTTTGGAATAAATAGAATTTGGACCAAAACCAGCCCTAGTTTAAGTTTTGCAAAGCCAGGAGATAACGGTCAGTTTTTACAAAGCAAAATCATGTCTTCCTCAGCCCATCTCTATTAATCACCTATCAGGTAAATTAATGCAGCTGTATTACCGCTCATATGAAAAATATCTGTGTGAGATCATCCTTCATGCGTTCTAAAATAAGTCCTAACTGTACTTTTAGTGTAAACATCAGGGGATACGACTGCTCACAGGCTGGTTGTTGTGAGAAAATCATGTAGCTTAGAGCACAAGACATGGGTTTCTGCATTCCTGACAGACTTTCCAGCCAAGAAAGAGCTATGCACTGAACCAGAAGGGATAAAGAGTGGGGAGGGGGAAAGTCATCCTGCAGCCCTATCATGTTTGCATTCTTTCTGTGTCTCAAGGGTAGTGATACAAAGTAGTCATTTACAACATAAATCCATACCCAAATCTAACCTGTATTTCACACAGGGCTGAAGATGGGGCAGAATGCACAGATTCACAGAGCAATCCCAAAGCATATGATAAATGAAGCCAATAGGATTCACCTTTACAAACCCACAATACATTTAACAGAAAATCATTTTCATAGGGGGGTTATCTTTGCTTGCAAAAAGCACCCAGAAAAACCTGTCATGAAATGTTGTATTTTAGGACACAACAAAGACAAGATCATTTGTATTTTTGCTTAGCAACTGACAATTCGATGGCTTCTTTGAAGGGATGATTTGCATGAAGTGATTGTATGGTGATTTGTCCCTAATCATTCAGGATCCAGCTCTGCAACTCTGATTTCAGAGTGAATAAATCAGGCTAATGTGGAGAATACTATACTTGTCACAGGAGCGCTCTGTCTGTATATGTGAAAATAGTTAACAGATAAGGTGCTAGTAGAGGGCACTCGAGAATAGATAGCAAAGTTCTTGTGTTTTGCAGGACCTACAAAATTTCTTGTGCGCTGCAAATGGCTGCCTCCAGCAGCTCTTCATACCAGCTCTTAATACTACTCGAAGTAAGAGTGACAGAATCCAGCCTTCGGTTTGCAAAGACCTGATTAACTATAGCTACGGTTATGTTTTAGTCACAGGCACTTTTAGTAAAAATCATGGACAGGGCCTGGGCAGTAAACAAAACTTCACAGCCTGTGACCTGTCCATGACTTGTATTATATACACCTTACTAAATCTTAGGGGGGGGAAGAGGGAAGGTGGACTGGGGGCGCTGGCGCTGCAGGTGCTGGGGTGGCCCGAGTGCTTGAGGGGGCTGGGATGCCCCACTGGTGCTGGGGGGGCTGGCAGGCATCCTACCTGGCTCCACACCTCCCTGGAAGCAGCAACATCCCCCTCCCTCCACTCCTAGACAGACAGAGGCGTGGCCAGGAATCTCTGTTCTGCCTCTGCCCCGAGTGCTAACTCTGCAGCTCCCATTGGCTGGGAACTGCGGCCAATAGGAGCTGTGGGGGTGGTGCCTGCAGGCAGGGGAAGCATGCCGAGACCCCTGGCCTTGCCTCTACCTAGGAGCAAAGGGATGTTGCCGCTTCCAGGGAGCCTCACGAGGTAAGCACTGCCCAGATCCCTCACCCCCTCCTGTACCCCAATCGCCAGCCCTGAGCCCATCACTCAAACTCCTGCTGCTGGTTGGGGTGGTGGCCTGAGACTGCCCCAGCAGCAGCTGGTGCAGGGGCTGCCTGACCACATTTACACTAAGGTACAACTTCTGTATCACCACTGTTGCACAATTGTGATAAATTTTATACAATTTTATACAGTATCACTGGAAAAGTTGTGATTTGTTGAACAATGTTATCCTGTTTACATGTGTGTATTATCATTGTCTATGAAGTTATGGATCTTTGCTGTGTGTTTGTACCTCAAACATGTTGTGTTCCTAGGTAACACCCATAGGGCAGATTTACATCAAGACTAGCCAGCCATGGTTGATGGGCCACTTGGGAGAAATAACTCTTCCAAGGGGCCCTTCCCGAGGGTGCCTTAGAGAGCACATAGACAATGGATAGTTCAGCAAAGGCATGTAGAACATGTGTTTCCCTGACTCCATGTTTGAGACAGTAACTTTCCATGCACATGAACTAGGGGGTATAAATTGGAGACTGACATCTCCTTGCTGCTTTCTTGCTCCACATCTCTGGACTGATTTCTAATAAAGGGAAGCTATGAACAATGGACTGGGAGTTCCCAAGCTTTTGGGTGAACCAGACTTATTACCAACTGGCAGATTTAACATCATGGCTCTTATGCTGATCTACAAACTCTGAAATCAACTGTATCATATATGACACAGCACAACCGGTTGCTGAGCTCTGTGACTTTATCCTCATGCACAATTATTTCAAATTTGGTGACAATATATACCTCCAGACCAGTGGTACCGCTATGGCCACCCGCATGGCCCCACAATATGCCAACATTTTTATGGCCGACCTGGAACAACGCTTCCTTTGCTCTCGTCCACTCAAGCCCCTTCTCCACCTATGCTATATTGATGACATCTTCATCATCTGGACCCATGGGAAGGAGACTCTGGAAGAATTCCACCACAATTTCAACAGCTTCCACCCCACTATTAACCTCAGCCTGGACCAATCTATACGGGAGGTCCACTTCCTAGACACCATGGTACAAATAAGTGACGGTCATGTTAACACCACCCAATACCGAAACCCACTGACCGCTGTGCCTACCTTCATGCCTCCAGCTTCCATCCTGGACACACCACACAATCCATCATCTACAGCCAAGCGCTGAGGTAAAACCGCATTTGCTGCAACCCCTCAGACAGAGACCAACACCTATAAGATCTTCACCAAGCATTCTCAAAACTACAATACCTGCACGAGGAAGTAAGGAAACAAATGAACAGATCCAGACGTGTACCCAGAAACCTCCTGCTGCAAGACAAGCCCAAGAAACCAACCAACAGAACTCCACTGGCCATCACCTACAGTCCTCAGTTTAAACCTCTCTAATGCATCATCACTGATCTACAACCCATCCTGGACAATGATCCCTCATTTTCACAGGCCTTGGGAGGCAAGCCAGTCCTCGCCCACAGACAACCTGCCAACCTTAAGCATATATTCACCAGCAACCACACACCGCACCATAGTAACTCTAGCTCAGGAACCAATCCATGCAACAAACCTCGATGCCAACTCTGCCCACATATCTACACCAGCGACACCATCACAGGAGCTAACCAGATCAGCTACATCTTCACCAATTCATTCACCTGCACGTCCACCAATGTTATATACACCATCATGGGCCAGCAATGCCCCTCTGCTATGTACATCGGCCCAAACTGGACAGTCCCTACCTAAAAAGATAAATGGACACAAGTCAGGTATTAGGAATGGCAATATACAAAAACCTGCAGGAGAACACTTTCAACCTCCCTGGACACACAATAGCAGATTTAAGGGTAGCCATCCTACAACAAAAAAAACTTCAGGACCAGACTTCAAAGAGAAACTGCTGAGCTTCAGTTCATTTGCAAATTTGACACCATCAGCTCAAGATTAAACAAAGACTGTGAATGGCTAACCAATTACAAAAGCAGTTTCTCCTCTCTTGGTGTTCAGACCTCAACCGCTAGAAGAGGGCCTCATTATCCCTGATTGAACTAACCTCCTTATCTCTAGACTGATTCTTACCTGCTATTTATATCTGCCTCTGGAAATTTCCATTACATGTGTCTGACGAAGTGGGTATTCACCCATGAAAGCTTATGCTTCAATACATCTGTTAGTCTATAAGGTGCCACAGGACTCTGTTGCTTTTACAGATCCAGACTAACACGGCTACCTCTCTGATACTTGTAACGGATATGATTCACTTTAATAATTTAATAAACTTATTTAAAAAAAATATATATTCATAACCATTAGTTTTTAATTACTAAAGAATTGGCTACCAGCATGGTTTTTGGGTAAGATCTGAAGTATATTTTGACCTGGGATGAGCATCTTTGGAACCAATAGAACCAAATATGTGATTTCTGGTTTTAAAAATCATTATCACAGAAGTCTGGTTTGTCTGGATGGTGCATGAAGGGCTAGAGGGCTTGAAGGGGGAATGTCTGTGGCTTCATAACAACTAGTATAGCATTTTGGAAGCATAATAATACATTTGTTATTGGCTTGGTGAAATCTTTATGACAGACTATACCACCACTTTGGGGAACAAGCCCTGTTTTCTGGCGGGCAGACCCGAGATTGGCGCACTTAGCTGTGACTATACCAGCCAGTGTTACATTTACTGTTTAAAATAAACATCCTATTGTGTAATTAATACAGCTCAACTCCAACTTGTCAAACTGTACAATACAATGTGTGCTGTACTGTATTGCAATTAAAACAAGAGGAACTCATTTAAAAATGTCAATCGTGTGATCTTCTTCTCTCAGAAAAAGGCTAATAAAGTGGTGGTTGTTCTGCTGTTCAGTCTTCGGTGGATCTTTATTCATTTTACATCAATGCTTGAATAAGGGACTTCCATTACATTTTATCACACAGTCTTTGACCAAGGATGTTTGTCACAGCTATGACTTCTGCAACTTTTAGACCATAACTTAATATGAAAAACTATCAGTCTGATCAGCCTTCACCAAGGGCTTGTCTACACCAGGAAAGAGTAAAGGTGGGGACTTGTTGGAAGGGTGATTCTGAGGTTTTAAATTGTCTGATTTGCTGCTGGTGAGTTATGTGAGGACTGTAGTACTTCACTGTAGTTATGCTTGGGGTTTTTTTAATCTCAAGTGCCTGGACAGTATGTAAGCTGGCTCCCTTGTTGTGTGTATGTATAGAAGTCAAAAGCAGCATGACTTGGCTGTCAAAGCGTACATGCTAGTCGTGACCCTATGGTTCATCAACCAGCTGATGTGATTTTCAAGAAAACCTTATCTACAGGGGAAATTATTCTGGAATAAGGGAAGGTATGAATTTAATAGCTATAGATATTCCAGAATAACGCCCCATGGACATAATCGTTTAAAACAATTTATTGTAAAACAAAAGGATACTTGAGTGCTCACAGTTACCCATGAGACAAGATACATGAGGTAACATCTTTATTGGACCCATTTCTGCTGATGAAAGAGACAGCTCTCTAGGCTGACCAGATGTACCGATTTTATAGGGACAGTCCTGATTTTTGAGTCTCTCTCTTATATAGGCTCCTATTACCCCCAACTCTCTCCTGATTTTTCACATTTGCTGTCTGGTCACCGTACAGCTCTCTGAAGTAATATGAAAAGCTTTTATGTATAGCTCAACACAGTGACAACACTGCAGATATAATTTCCCACAAAAGTTTACCATGCATTCAGAATTGGCTTTTCCTTTCCCTCCCCTCTCCCCCCAAATATGGCTTTCCCCATTACAAACAACCAGCCTTATGTATTCCATATAGGACTTGTCTACATGAGGGTTTAAAGGTCTAACGTTAGCACATTAGAAAATGCATGATAACGGACATGTTTTAAAAGCCCACTGTAGACAAGGTACACTGCCCCAACCTATCCTCCTCCACAGCCTTTAATCCAACATTTACAAATATGGTAAAGACACATTGTCTATCCTAGACTTTTAGAATGCATTAGATATGACAGGATAGCTAACACATCTTAAATTCTAGTCAAAGCAAGGCCACAATTTCTACAGGTGATGCAGGCAGGAAAGAAGCATTTTTCAGAAGTCAGTGTATCAACTGGCTTGTGGCTTCAGAATTTCTAGACTTTAGTTCGAGTAAAAGGAAATTCTGTTTCTTAAATGGACAATACTGTGGGAAATGATCTCATCATGTTAATGTGAGCAAGCCTGCTAAATGGCCCAGTCCCACTAATGCTGAATTCAACTACATTAGTCTTCACATAATACTCTGAAAACCTTTTATGAATTTCTGTCTAGCTTCTGGATTCACCATATGGCATAGATGCTGAGGAGATTATACAACCAGGAGATGCTAAATGGATTATTTCATATGAAGGGAACAAAAAAAAAGTGGTCTATTCATGAAACATCTGCTCGTCTCTGCTGGCTTTTCTATTAATCCTTTAAGTGAGAGCTGACAAAGAGCAGAAGAATTCAGAGTCCCTTATAAACAGAGAGAGGCCATCCAAAAAAGAACCTTAAAAACTAACACTGTGTATTATATTAATATGATAATAGAATGGGAAGATCAAGTCAGAAAAGTGCTTCAGGACTGACCACACCCAGAATAGTGGATATGACCAACTACTTCATAAGACGACGACGACTGGAAAGTTTGTTGATGGTAAAGTGAGTATTGAGATTACAACACAAAGATCGCTATGCCACCTGCACTGTATTAGACCCATTGCTTAGGTAAGTCATTTACTACTATATTGGATGAAAGAGTAGAATATTGCATCACGCTTCAACTTAAGGTTCTGTTTATAACTGTTTATAAAAGGTTAATAGATGTTATAAGCATATTACAGAAATAAGTAGTACATTATAGATGGTTTTAAGTGCAACATTGTAGATGACAGATGGTTATAAGCAACCTGGTGGGCTCAGACAATTGAACCACCACTTAATAAAACATCTATTCATCATATGCTAACCCTTATAATAGGGGTGCCCAAACTCTTCCAGTCAAGTCCCCCCTTAGCAGAATCTGTCTGCACTCCCCTCCATTACTGCACAGCTAAAGCTTCCTCAGCAGTGGAGCTTGGGCTGAAGATGAGCTGGGGGGTGGATCTGGCCTGGAGATGCGCAGAACCGGGAGTGGAGTGGGGCTGGGAGTGTGGTGCTCCCTCTGCCATGGTTCCTCCTCAGTTTGGAGACCACTGCTTTTTACCTACTTATGTCATAAACAGATAGTTAAGGGTTAAAGAACAGGAGTACTTCATGTCTCTTTTGCCTGTAAAGGGTTAACAAGTTCAGTGAGCCTGGCTGTCACCTGACCAGAGGACCAATCAGGGGACAGGATACTTTCAAATCTTGAGGGAGGGAAGTTTGTGTGTGTGCTGTTAGTTTTTGGTTGTGTTCACTCTGGGGGCTCAGAGGGACCAGATGTGCAACCAGGTTTCTCTCCAATCTCTCTGATACAGTCTCTTATATGTCCAGAATAGTGAGTACTAGGTAGATAAGGCGAGTTAGGCTTATGTTTGTTTTCTTATTTGCAAATGTATATTGGCAGGAAGGAGTTCAAATTTG
The DNA here is from genome assembly GCF_007399415.2 of Gopherus evgoodei. Lineage (NCBI taxonomy): Eukaryota > Metazoa > Chordata > Testudines > Testudinidae > Gopherus > Gopherus evgoodei. The sequence continues at coordinate 122,756,452 of NC_044322.1, forward strand.
TATTTTGCTGAAAGGATTTTAATTTGTACTTGTATACTTAGGCTGGGAGGGTATTCCCAGTGTCTATAGCTGAGAGACCCTGTACCTACTCCATCTTAAATTTACAAAGTATACTTTTTACTGTTTTTTCTCTCTTTAATTAAAAGCTTTTCTTGTTTAAGAAACCTGATTGTTTTTTTATTCTGGTGAGACCCCAGGGACTGGTCTGGATCCACCAGGGAATTGGTGGGAGAAAGGAGGGAAGGGGGAGAGAAAGGTTAATTTCTCTCTGTGTTAGATTACTTTCTCTCTCAGGGAGAGTCTGGGAGGGGAAGAGAGAAGGAGGGGGGAAGGTGAATTTTCCTCTCTGTTTAAAGATTCAAGGAGTTTGAATCACAGTGATCTTCCAGGGTAAACCCAGGGAGGGGAAGCCTGGGAGAGGCAATGGTAAGGGAAAGGGTTTACTTTCCTTGTGTTAAGATCCAGAGGGACTGGGTCTTGGGGGTCCCCGGCAAGGTTTTGGGGGGACCAGAGTGTACCAGGCACTGGAATTCCTGGTTGGTGGCAGCACTACAAGTACTAAGCTGGTAATTGAGCTTAGAGGAATTCATGCTGGTACCCCCACCTTTTGGATGCTAAGGTTCAGAGTGGGGTTTATACCATGACAACTTATAAGAGGAAGTTTATATTCTAAAGAAAATGAATCCTGCATCATCATCAATAAGGAGATGGCATAGCAAAGATAGATGTTCCCTCATCTCTAATTTCTGTGTTTAAACAGAAAACATTCTCTTCCACACAAACTCATTCTAAAGCTTGGACAAAATTAGATCTCTTGGGACAGAATACTAAGAACTAGTTTTAGTAATTTTAGCATACAGAGTATATCAAAAGTCTATTTCCTTGACAGAGGAACATTCTTTTGATTCACAACCATTCAAAGTTTTGCTGTGCTGTGCCTCTGTGGAGCTTCTCCTTGGGAAATCATGCCTGCTTGACATATTACTATGGACAAGAGTCACTGACAACTTTCACAGCTCAAACATCATTGTTATGAAATGACATGTTCAGTTTATGAAGCATGCACATGATTTTAAGCCTGCTTAAGATGTAAAGAAAATTTTTTCATCTGGTACCAGTCTTCTGAAAAAAGTTTCTGCAAAAAGCAACCAGCAGGTGGTTATTACTTCACCCCACACTCTTCAAATCTTAAATGCTAAACTGGATCTTCAAGCCAGAGCCTGCAGGAGTCAGTGAGGAGCCCAAACGTGAAAGACACTGTCAGCCACGTGAGAAAATGTAGTCCTTAAGCTAGCCTAAATAAACAAAATGCTAAACACTCTTAGATGCTTCCTTCATCTCCAATAATCCTCCTGTTTCTTCCTATTTGTCCAGATGCCTCTCACAATCAGGCCAGATGAACATAATCCAGGCTCTAGGCATACCCCACCTCAGAGCCCCAATGTGATCGTTCCCCTGCTTGTGGTGGTCACCACAAGGGCCCACCCCCTGCACACAAGTCATCTGATAGGTTAATGGGGTTGAGGGGAAGTGCAGGGCAGGCTCTACAGTTTTCGCCGCCCCAAGCAGTGCACCGAATTGCTGCTGTGGGCGGGGTGGGGGGGAAGTCCCTGTGCCCTTAGGATGGCAGGCGCATTTCCGTGGCGGCAGCAAGCGGGCGGCAGCTTCCATGTTTAGCTGAAGCTGCCCAGGATAGCTAAACATAGAAATTGCTGCCGAATTGCCGCCGCCACGGAAACGCACCTGCCGCCCTAAGGGCACACAGACTGCCCCCCCGCCAGCAATTCGGCATGCTGCTTGGGGGCAAAACAGCAGGGACTGCCGCCCCTTACAGATTGCCGCCCCAAGCACCAGCTTGGAATGCTGGTGCCTGGAGCCAGTCCCTGGGGAAATGACCACCACCTAGTGGAAAGTTGGGAACTCCTACTTCCCAGTGAGTGTACCCTCTTTTCTGGTTGGCTGTGGTCAGTTCCAGAGGCGAGAACACTCAGCCCCCTCCTATCCTGAGCAGAGGATTGTGTATCAACTCTTGCCAGCACAGGCCCAGCAGAGCCACTGAGAGGGAGGTGACTGGTAGGATCCTTCTATTCCAGGCTGTCTGCAGACTAAGACACATGCCACTCCATGAGTGACTCTCTGGTGACTTTTTCTAAGTCATGTCCACAACCATGAGGCTAGAAACACCCCCCTCTCCTCCCACCACAGAAGTTTGAAATTAAATTTGAACTAAAATAACTACTCAAACATGAGGAAAATGATTCAGAGACCACTTGTGCCAATGCAAAGAGGAACAGAGGACTGTTCTGGAGCCCAGTCTTTTATAATAGCAGGAGGAATGTTAGATCAATATAGTGATGCGCACTGGGCCCCTAACAATGAAACTGCTTTAGAACAGCTCTGGTATTGCAAGGCTCACATGTAGCCCAGAGCTGGCATCTGGGGAAGCAGTTCCTATTACATGCTTTTCACAAAAGCATTACAGAAGTTTTCAGACCTTCTTTAAGAAATGAGAGGAGCACTTCATTCCCCCCACTTTCCCCATACAGAGGTGCATAGTATACCAGTATCTTTTAAACTTAACAGCCCATATGCAAATTCTAGTCAAGCTTCCATCCATTCTCCTTTTTTCAAAGCACTGCATAAACACACACTAAGCACATGACCATTTTGTGTTGCTACCGAGTGTAACCAATACTGGCTCAAAGTATTTCCTACTAATCTCCTCTGCATTCTCTAACCTCACAATTTTAGGAAAACAAAACCCGGATGAAGTTAATCTGGTTATAAACATATACGTTGCATTTGCAGTTTCATTTCTTGCATGCATTCTTTTCCTGCTGATCACCTTATTCCATGTTTTTGTAGCATAATATGGACAATCAACCAGGAAGAAACTTTCTGACTACTCCTTGGCTTTTGTTTGTACCTTCTCCTGCTTAGTACCTGCCATCTTCAGCCTATTTTAACGGTTGCTGTTTGAGTTTTCTGTCACCATGAGCATCTTTTCTCCCAAATTACGTTAGTTCTTCACTTAGAGCATCAGCATATCCAGAAGACCAGCCAATTCCTATTGAACAGTGTGCTGGCAGGAGGCAGTAAAGAATTTTGTTAGTCATTGGCCCCCTACAAGAAATTTGCAGAGATCACATTCATCAAAACAGTATCCTGTTCTGTTAGAGATGAGCATTTCTGTGGAAGACATGAACTTTGATTTTCAGAGCCTTTTACTCAATTGGATTTTCTGCATTGACTGAGTGCATTTCTGACCTCGTTGAGTCTTGATGTAACCTGAGGAAACAAACACAAGGAGACTGATTTGCACAGATAACAAGTCTGTGTGAACAGAACCTGTATCTCCTGAATCCCAGTCCTCTGCCTTAAACAGAAGGCCAGCCTTGAATTTCTCCAACTGATTTCTTTTTGTCAGTCATGAACACATAGGACATTTCAACTAAATGGATGGGGGACCCAAATGGACTAGTTCTTGGAATTAAGTACGAAAAGAGTTAACATCTAACAAGGTTCTGCAGCACACAACCAATCTTAAAACTTTTAACTCAGACTTGGAAAGCAAAGCCCAGTAAGTATACTTTAGAAACTCATACTGGAGACACGCTTGCCCCTTATGAAATATATTATAGTAGTTTCATTTCTTACCAACTGCAGAAAATCCCTCCCTAAATGTGTGTCAGATACAGAATTAAAGCTTGTTGATAAAGCTCACAGAAGAAAATGAATAGATTAAATATATTAATTACAATCTGATACGTTTCACGGTTTCCTTCCTTGGACCTTAGGCCTGGTCTACACTAAGAGTTTATCTCGAATTTAGCAGCGTTAAACTGAATTAACCCTGTACCCCTCCACACAATGAAGGCCTTTATTTCGATATAAAGGGCTCTTAATATGATATCTGTACTCCTCCCTGATGAGGGGAGTAGCGCTCAAATTGTATTGCCATTTTGAATTAGGGTTAGCGTGGCTGCTATTCGACAGTATTGGTCTCCAGGAGCTATCCCACAGTGCACCATTGTGACCACTCTGGACAGCAATCTGAACTTGGATGCACTGGCCAGGTAGACAGGAAAAGCCCCTGCGAACTTTTGAATTTATTTCCTGTTTGCCCAGCATGGAGAGCTGATCAGCACAGGTGACCATGCAGTCCCAGAATCAAAAAAGAGCTCCAGCATGGACTATACGGGAGTTACTGAATCTGATCTCTGTATAGGAGATGAATATGTTCTATCAGAACTCCGTTCTAATAGATGAAATGCCAAAACATTTTTAAAAAATCTCCAAGGCCACGATGGACAGAAGCCACAACAGGGACTCACAGTGCTGCGTGAAACTAAGGAGCTGAGACAAGGAGCTGAGACAGGCGTACCAGAAAGCCAAAGAATCAAAATGGATGCTCACGGAGGGAGGGGCGACTGACGACTGTGGCTATCCCACAGTTCCCAAACTCTCCGAAAACCATTTGAATTCTTGGCTGAGCTCCCAAAGCCTGAAGGGTCAAAAACATTGTCGCGGGTGGTTCAGGGTATATTGTTGTCGCCCCACCTCCCGTCCGTGAAAGCAAAAACGGAAAAAAATTCTCTCCTGCCTTTTTTCAATGTCCGTATGTCTACTGGATGCTGCTGGCAGACGTGGTGCTGCAGCGCTACAAAGCAGCATCCCCTTCCCTTCCCTTGAAGACGGCAGATAGTACAGTATGACCTGATATCCATCATCATTGTCCCAGAGTGCTCCTGACGGGCCTTGGTGAGATTGGCCGGGGGCGCCTGGGCAAAAATGGGAATGACTCCAGGTCATTCTCTTCTTTAAGCTTGGTCTAATGGAGATTCACTTGTGCCTGGAATATCATGGCGCTGGAGATTGCCATTCACCCCCCCTTTGAGGCTCTGCTTGCAGAGGCAATAAAATCAGTGTATTCTTTATTACTTCATCACACAAATGGGGGGATAATGCCATGGTAGCCCAGGAGGGGTGGGCAGGAGGGAAGCAATGGGTGGGGTTGTTGCAGGGGCACCCCCTAGAATGGCATGCAGCTTATCATTTCTGCAGGATGTCTGGGGCTCTGACCAGAGCAGCCATTTGCCTCTCTGGTTCTTTAGTAAGCTTGCCTGATATTCTAGGCAGGATTGACTCTCCCTTAGACAAAACTTAAAAAATGACCTGGGGAGTCATTCCCATTTTTGTCCAGGCACCCCTGACCGACCTCACCGAGGCCAGTCAGGAGCACCCGTGACAGGAACAGATGGTACAGTATGACTGGTAACTGTCATTGTCAACTTGCAAAGCTGCAGACGATATAGTAGAGCTGGTAACTGTCTTTGCTAACTTGCAAAAGGCAAGGGGATGCTGCTGTGTAGCGCTACACTACCGCGTCCGTCAGCAGCATTCAGTCATATGGTGACAGTGAAAAGAGGCTGAACAGGCTCCATGGTTGCTGTACTATGGCATCTGCCTGGGCAATCCAGGGAAAAGGGTGCAAAATGATTGTCTGCCATTGCTTTCACGGAAGGAGGATTGACTGACAACATTTATCCAGAATCACCCGCGACACAGTTCATGCATTGGGATCTCAACCCAGAATTCCAGTGGGTGGGGGAGACTGCAGGAACTATGGGATAGCTACCCATAGTGCAACACTCCGGAAATCGATGCTAGCCTTGGTACATGGATGCACACAGCCGAATTAATGTGCTTAGTGTGGCTGCGTGCACTCGACTTTATACAATCTGTTTCCAAAAATCGGTTTCTGTAAAATCGGAATAATCCCGTAGTGTAGACATACCCACGGAAGTGACAGCTTTTTAGGAAGTACATCCTGTTGAGCACCCTTAAAATACCTCAAGGAAATTAGAAACTTGGGTGGCATATTTTAAAGCTGAAGGATCACACATCATCTAAGAACAAAAATAAAAAACGGTGAGAGGTCTTAACATTGCAATCAATAGGTTTGTGTTTAGCTAAAGGAGCAACTTGTTTTTCTTCTTAATGGTTAAGCCATCTAAAAACCAGATGACAAAAGGAATAGATTTTTTACACTGTCGTTTACACATAACCATGTGTCAGCTTCACAGTCAATTACTTGCAAAACAAGTGGCCTTTTCAAGATAAAAAATCAGTAGTTTCTAACAAAAGATTCTTTGATCTCAGGAGCTTATTCATTACATGCATCATTAACCCAATCAATAGGCTGCTCTACATAATAAAGTAGAGTAAAAGCTGTTGGAAAATATTTAGCTTAAAATCGTGATATTTCAAGAATACGTGTTATGTCTGTAGTGTGGGAAGAAAGAATGACCACTGTAAAAACTAAAAGAAAAAACTTCTGAGGACCCAAAGAAAGTATATAAAATGATTGCACCACTTGGATTACTGGGGTAGGGGGCTAGCTATCATCACATATGGAAGTATGCCACACATGCCACAATGTCGCACATCACATACTGTATCTGCCCTGTACTTTTTATATAGGTGACTTTGGGAAAAGCATCTTCTGGGCTGTAACATAAGTTTTCTTGGATCAAGAAAAAAAAAAATCAGACAGACCTATTTCTAACCCATTAGACAGAGGCTGAGAAAGTTGTCATGGCAGCTGCACCTACAAAACAAGGAGAATTTCCACTGCCAAGTCTAGTTTTATTTCTTATAACTATCTAAAGCATCAAATAAATCCATAAGCAGATCAAGCAATGAGGACCAGCTATAAGGGGAGGTGTATAGTCCCTCTATCCCTCACTTACAGACACACCAGTGGGCTTTAGTGCCACTGACATCTTCCCTGCCCAGGCTCTCAAACAGGGCAGGCATGGGGACCAGCAGGAAGAGATTGATCCCAACCACAAACTCTCACTCATCTGCTGGCTGAGTCACTATCCTCTACTTGGTACAACTTCGCCTGGGGACTTGCAGCAATCTCATGAAAATGCCATATTGTCTTCTGAGCAATAACCACAATTAGCAGATAAATCATCACCTCAATCATCTTAACTAACTGATCTGCTCCAAATTAATTGTCTGATTGATTAATGTATATTTGATCTGCTCAATTGGGGTCCTCAGCTAAATGAGTACCTTGCTGTTCCCCCACCTGGCTTCTGCTCTGAAATGCATGTGTTCACTACAGAGTTAGCCCAAGTGATCATTGCCTGCATCTAAGCGCCTGGATTGGCCTAGATCAGGTGTGAGAAGTCAATCTGCAAAGCCATACTTGATTTACTGGGTCTATATTGGTGCAGCACTCACCCATACAAGACACTAGCACCTCTGGGATCAGATCCCATGGTTCTTTGCACTTCAGTAAGATAAGAGGCTCTATGATGCTTTCCCAATGAATTGAGGGAGAACTTGTGTGTTCCTCCGGATACCCTGGAGCAAAACTGTGGGAAGGCACTGGAAGACTATCTGCACCCAAGGGACAAGATTCAGAGTGGTAGCCATGTTAGTCTGTATCAGCAAAACAACGAGGTGTCTTGTAGCATCTTAAAGACTAACAAGTTTATTAGAACATAAGCTTTTGTGGGCTATGACCCACTTCTTCAGATGTATGGAGTGAAAATTACAGTTGGCAGGCATAAATATATATTTTACTCCATACATCTGAAGAAGTAGGTCATAGCCCACGAAAGCTTATGCTCTAATAAATTTGTTAGTCTTTAAGGGTGCCACAAGACTTTTCCTTGTTTTTGCACCCAAGTGATTCAGCCTACATCCATACTGCAAAGCAGGAAGGTAATCAGCCTGAGTGAAAGCAGCATTCAGGCTTAAGCCTGTCCCTCAGAATGGACTAGGTAGCCTCAGCTGAAAGCACTAAACTCTGGTGAGAGGGTTGTTTGTGTGGACAGGAGAATGGTTAGGTTCAATACCTGAGAAAGCCCAAGTTAATTAAGACACACTAAGTCGTGAATCACTTCACAAGGTCTAGACTATGGGGCAGTGAAAAAATGCAAATATATTTGATTGTATTCATCTCCCCCTACCTGTGTATGCCACTTTTCTTAGATTGTAAGCTCTTCTGTGCATGGGCTACATGTTTGTGTACTGCCTAGCGCAATGGAGCGCCAAATCCTGACAGGAGCCTCTAGGCATCACTGCAATACATAATGATGGATTCCAAAACTTGTACTGTCTCCTGCAGTATAGGACCCTAGTGATGGCAGAGATCCTCTGTTCCCACCACATTGCTCTCTTCAGAGCTCTAGGAGACTTAGATGCCCATTTGAGAGGAATGGAATACCATCAGAATATAGGTCTCAATTTGAACTGCTGCAGCTATTGAGCTGCTGCTAGAAATAAGCATTCAGAATGGGTCTTGAAGAGCAGGATTTTCAGTCTATCAGAGTCCAACAGTATGTTTTACACTGTTAAAAAAATAATTCAGGTAGAAGCCAACAATTTCCCAGTTGAACAAATATCAGAGGGGTAGCCGTGTTAGTCTGGATCTGTGGCACCTTATAGACTAACAAACGTATTGGAGTATGAGCTTTTGTGGGTGAATACCCACTTCATCGGATGCATGTAGTTGAACTAAGTCACCTTTGATGGCACTAGTTGGAAATGCGGGATACCCAAGCATTTCAGGGCAAAATTGCATGAGTTTTTGTTATGCAGTTTTATAGAAGTGAATGGAGCCAAAAAGATGATCAAAGTCTGGAAATGCTTCCCATAGAGTTCATCTATTAAGTCAAATTTTGCTGCAGTTCACCAGCAACAAACGCAGCTAATGCTACCTGTAAATCATTAAGTTTAGTAAAAGCAGTTCATTTAAACACTGTTCCGTCTGCTTTGTGATCTCCAAATATATGTATGATCCTCTATATATCTTGGCATTTCACACGTTAGGGACTGGGAAAGAGCTTAGTGGTAAGTTGCACTGTGTTTACACAGGTTTCAGAGTAGCAGCCGTGTTAGTCTGTATCCGCAAAAAGACAGGAGTACTTGTGGCACCTTAGAGACTAATTAATTTATTTCAGCATGAGCTTTCGTGAGCTACAGCTCACTTCTTCGGATGCATAGAATGGAACACACAGGCAGGAGATATTTATACATTGTGAAAGTAGAATGAATTATATTGCGAATTATACTGTCCGGTTTGGCCAATGAAGATGGCAGAGGTAGGCTAGCCATCACCTACAGCCCCCAACTAAAACCTCTCCAGCGCATCAAAGATCTACAACCTATCCTTAAAGATGATCCCTCACTCTCACATCTTGGGAGACGGGCCAGTCCTCGCTTACAGACAGCCTCCCAACCTGAAGCAAATACTCACCAGCAACCGCACACCATACAACATAAACACTAACCCAGGAACCTATCCTTGCAACAAAGCCCGATGCCAGCTCTGTCCACGTATCTATTCAAGTGACACCATCATAGGACCTAATCACATCATCCACGCCATCAGGGGCTCATTCACCTGCATACCGACCAATGAGATATATGCCATCATGTGCCAGCAATGCCCCTCTGCCATGTACATTGGCCAAAGGGGACAGTCTCTACGCAAAAGAATAAATGGACACAAATCTGGCATCAGGAATCATAACATTCAAAAACCAGTGGGAGAACACTTCAACCTCTCTAACCACTCAGTGACAGGCTTGAAGGTGGCAATTTTGCAACAAAAAAACTTCAAAAACAGACTCCAAAGAGAGACTGCTGAACTCAAATTAATATGCAAATTAATACAATTAACTCAGGCTTAAACAGAGACTGGGAATGGTTGGGTCATTACACTAATTGAATCTATTTCCCTATGTTAAGTTCTCCTCACACCTTCTATGGGTCATCTTAATTATCACTTCAAAAGTTTTTTTTCTCCTGCTGATGATAGCTCATCTCAATTGATTAGACTCTTCCTGTTGGTATGCATACTTCCACCTTTTCATGTTCTCTGTATGTATAAATATCTGTGTGTTCCATTCTGTGCATCCGAAGAAGTGAGCTGTAGCTCACGAAAGCTCATGTTGAAATAAAATTTGTTAGTCTCTAAGGTGCCACAAGTACTCCTGTTCTTTTTGTGTTTACACAGTATATGGTTTTCAAATGCTTAGAAGCTGAAAGGAACAGTTCAAGGGCCCCCAAATCTGCCCAAAATTTTTTCACAAAGTTATTCTAGCCACTACTTCAGTCAAGAACAGGTGAACACATTTTTGTCAAACTTTCAAAAATATGTTTCTTTGAACTGAGAATTTCAAGCAAAAAAATGTCAGCTCAAAGGGGAATTTTCTGGGGGAAAAATTACTAGTACATCTACAATTTGGAGAGAAGAAAATGGAATCCTTCCTCTACTTCAGCAATAGCATCACTTCCTATGACACACAGAGGTCCTTGTATATTTAGGAATGCATACTTTAATATCTGGGACTCATAATTAGGGGGGTTTTGTATTTACAAGCAAGATACTAGTTTATGAAAGAATTGAGTGAAATTTGACTTCCTAATTATAATAAGCGGATATTTTGTATATCATTCTGAAGGGTGTCAGACATCACTGTAGTTAGTCAAAAGTTTCAAAACCTTTTGAAATTTCAACAGAAAGTGCAAAAATTTTCAACCAGCTCTAGAAATAACTGAAAGTCTAAGTTTCAGAAAAAATAATTTGATGGCCATAAAAGCGGCTCAGAGAAGAGTGGGAGTTGAAATAAGAGCCAAATAAGGGTATCAACAAAGAGCAGTTAATGTAAAGGTAAAAAAGCGTATTTTGGATTCTAGTTATAAAGTAAACAATAATATCTATCCACTCAATATTAGCACCAGGCAAGTTTTTTGGACAAATAGTTTATTCACTACAACCCTCAAAAATAAATAAAAAAATAAAGTTTGGTTGACCTGAATCTATATGCAAATTTAAAAAGAATTAGCCAGATCCTTTTTGAAGCTTGAACATTTTTTTTGGCCAAAAAAATGAAGTGGGTGCCATTCACAAAACCAGAGGTGCACCCCCATGCTTATAACTTTTAGCCCACTGTTTAGGGCACTCACCAGGATACATGATTAATCATCAGGCCAAAAAGACAGAGAATGACTCTATAACCTGATGGCTGGGGCACTCATCCTCAGAGATGGGAGACCCAGGATCAATTCCCTGCTCCACAGCAGGCAGAAGAAGGAACTGAACCTGGGTCTCCCATATCCTGGGTGACTGCTCTAAATACTAGGCTAAAAGCTAAAAGAGGGCACCATCTCCACCTCCCTTCTCCTGCATCTAGCCCTTTAAAACTACCTGGAAATAAAATGTTTAGGTCAAACATTTCATTTGACCTGAAATGGACTTTACCAATTCATTGAAAATTTTGGAATTGCTCATTTCATTTTGACACAAACCATTTTTCCCCCCAAAACTTCCAGCAAACCAAAACGCAGTTATTTTCATCCAGTTACCTTCAAGATAGAATCCTGGTAATAAAATATTTGATTTAATCTTGATCTAAGTTTACCCTTAACTGGTTGTTTTAGAAAATATTGTTGCTATTTTACTATAGCTGTAGCTGATCTACATTCCTACTTCAGAGACATAAGACCACATCCTGCAATTCACTGTTTGCTGGAGAATGGCTGTACCTGCACGGAGCCATATTGATTTCAGTGGTGTACAGAGATCTCCCCAGCCACAAAACATTTCAGAGTCTTAATGTTTGTGCAAAGTGCTCTAAATTCCTCAGGCATAAGGTGCTATGCAAGACAGGTCTACACTGCTAAAAGACGGTTACTCACCTTTGTAACTGTTGTTCTTCGAGATGTGTTGCTCACATCCATTCCAGTTAGGTGTGTGCGCCGCGCGTGCACGTTCGTCGGAAACTTTTACCCTAGCAACTCCAGTGGGCCGGCAGGTCGCCCCTAGAGTGGCGCCGCCATGGCACCTGATATATACCCCTGCCGGCCCACTCGCTCCTCAGTTCCTTCTTGCCAGCTACTCCGACAGTGGGGAAGGAGGGCGGGTGTGGAATGGATGTGAGCAACACATCTCGAAGAACAACAGTTACAAAGGTGAGTAACCATCTTTTCTTCTTCGAGTGATTGCTCACATCTATTCCAGTTAGGTGAATGCCAAGCCATACCTAGGCGGTGGGGTCGGAGTGAGAAGTAGCGGCATGGAGCACTGCAGATCCGAAGGCCGCGTCCTCTGGACTGCTGGACCAGGGCGTAGTGGGAAGCAAAGGTGTGGACTGATGACCAGGTCGCTGCCCGACAGATTTCCTGGATGGGCACACGGGCGAGGAAAGCCAGCGACGACGCCTGCGCCCTGGTGGAGTGCGCAGTCACACGGCCCGTAGGAACGTGAGCCAAGTCATAGCAGGTCCTGATACAGGACGTTACCCACGAGGATAACCTCTGCGAGGAAATGGGAAGCCCCTTAATGCGGTCCGCTACTGCCACGAAAAGCTGGGGGGATTTGCGGAACGGTTTGGTCCTCTCCACATAAAACGCGAGAGCCCGACGGACATCAAGCGAGTGGAGTTGTTGCTCCCTGCCTGAAGAATGAGGTTTCGGGAAAAAAACTGGGAGGAAGATCTCCTGGTTGACGTGGAAGGCTGAGACCACCTTGGGGAGAAAGGCAGGGTGCGGTCTCAGCTGCACCTTATCTTTATGGAAGACTGTATACGGGGGATCTACCGTGAGCGCCCGGAGTTCCGACACCCGTCTAGTGAGGTAATAGCTACTAAAAAGGCAGTCTTCCAAGATAGAGCAGGGAGCAAGTAGCTAACGGCTCAAAGGGGGGCCCCATGAGCCAAGACAACACCAGGTTAAGATCCCAGGTAGGGGCAGGGGGTCGGACGTTAGGGTATAGACGTTCCAGCCCCTTAAGGAATCTAGTCACCGTCGGGTGAGAGAAAACGGAGCGGTCATCCCCACCCGGGTGAAAGGGGAGATAGCCGCCAGGTGGACCCGCAGGGACGATATCGCCAGGCCTGTTGCTTAAGGGACCAAATATAGTCCAAAATATTGGCCACCGAAACTTCCCTCGGGAGGAGACCCTTCTCCACGCACCAACAAGAGAAACGCTTCCACTTGGCCGAGTACGTCGCTCTAGTGGAAGGCTTCCTGCTGCCCAAGAGTACCTCACGTACCGGGGTAGCAGCGCAACTCAGAACTGGTCAGCCATGCAGGAGCCACGCTGCTAGGTGCAGCGACTGGAGGTCCGGGTGACAGAGAGTCCCGTGGTCCTGGGTGATCAGGTCCGGGTGAAGGGACAGGGGAACTGGGTCGGCTATGGCCAGGTCCAGCAACATGGGGTACCAATGTTGCCTGGGCCACGCCGGGGCTACCATGATCACGCGGGCCCTGTCCCTGCGCACCTTCAGAAGGACCCTGTGGACCAGCGGGAACGGGGGGAACGCGTAGAACAAGTGGGTCGTCCACAGAATAAGGAAGGCGTCCGCTATAGACCCGGGTTCCCGGCCCTGAAAGGAGCAGAACGCCTGGCATTTCCTATTCCCCCTGGACACGAAGAGGTCCACGCAGGGACAACCCCACCTCTGGAAAATCGAGAGGGCGACATCCGGGCGGAGGGACCATTCGTGCGCGAGGAAGGATCTGCTCAGGCGGTCCGCCAGCGTGTTCTGTACTCCGGGAAGGAAGGAAGCCGTGAGGTGAATGGAGTGGGCTATACAAAAGTCCCAGAGTCGCATCGCCTCGTGACATAGGGGAGAGGATCTGGTGCCACCCTGCTTGTTGATATAGTACATGGTCGTCGTGTTGTCGGTAAATACCGCGACACAACGACCCGAAGCTGGTGACAGAACGTTTGACAAGCAAGGCGGACCGCTCTCAACTCCCGCATGTTGATGTGTAGCTCCACCTCCTGTGGAGACCACAGGCCCTGTGTCCTCAGGGTTCCCAGGTGGGCCCCCCAGCCGAGATCTGAGGCATCCGTCGTTAGGGACACCGAGGGCTGGGGTGGGTGGAATGGGAGCCCCGCACACACGACGGACTGGTCTAGCCACCAACTGAGAGAATCCAACACCCCCTGGGGGATTGTGATCAACATGTCTAGTGACTGCCTTGCCGGCCGGTAATGTCCAATGAGCCAAGACTGGAGGGGCCTCATGCGGAGCCGTGCATACCCGGTCACAAATGTGCAGGCTGCCATATGGCCTAACAGGGTTAGACATGTCCGTATCGATGTCAAGGGGGCTGCCAGCAAGCGCTGAACGATCGCCGACAACGACTGGAACCTCGGCAACGGCAGAAGGGTCCTGGCTATGGTGGAGTCCAGGACGGCCCCAATGAACTCCACTCTCTGCGAGGGGAGCAGGGTGGACTTGTCCACGTTGATCATGAGGCCCAAGGTAGCAAACAGGCCGGTGATCCTGCGGACGTGGCTGCAGACCTGCAGCTCCACATGCCCCGAATTAACCAATCGTCGAGGTAAGGGAACACGTGAATGTGACTGCGCCAAAGATGTACCACAACGACGGCCATGCATTTTGTGAATACCCTCGGAGCCGCAGAAAGGCCAAATGGGAGGACCGCAAATTGGTAGTGAAGGCGGCCGACCACGAACCGAAGGAAACATCTGTGGTGTGGCCATATGGCAATATGAAAATAAGCATCCTGCATGTCGAGGGCGGCATACCAGTCTCCAGGATCCAGGGATGGGATAATGGTCCCCAGGGATACCATGCGGAACTTCAACTTCACTAGATATTTGTTGAGCTCTCGCAGGTCGAGGATAGGCCTGAGGCCTCCCTTGGCCTTGGGGATCAGAAAGTAGCAGGAATAAAACCCCTTGCCCTTCTCGTTCTCCGGAACCGCCTCTATAGCTCCTTTGTTGAGGAGCGTCTGTACCTCCTGGCGGAGGAATTGCTCGTGAGAAGGGTCCCTGAAGAGGGACGAGGATGGGGGGTGGGAAGGAGGAAATGATACAAACTGCAGACGGTATCCCGTCTGCACCGTGCGTAAGACCCAGCGGTCGGATGTTATCCGGGACCACGCCTGGAGGAAAAACGAAAGGTGGTTGGAAAACGGGGGGGGAAGGATCCATGGGGGATACTGGTATTACGCTCTCAGGCGCACCTTCAAAACGAAGGTTTGGGTCCAGGTGGGGCTTTAGAGGAGCTTTGGTTTTGCCCCCCTTGATTGCCCGACGGCCTGTGCCTGCCATTTCTGCCGCAGCGCCTATTAAGGTCCTGCCGCTGGCGGAACTGGGGGTATGGCCGATGCTGCTGCTGTTGCTGCGGTCGGAAGGGTCTGCATTGCGTCCCAGGCGTGTGCATACCAAGGAGCGCATAATGACCCGATTGTCCTTAAGACTTTTCAGTCTGGGGTCTGTCTTCTCCGAGAACAGGCCCTGGCCTTCGAACGGGAGGTCCTGGATGGTGTATTGGAGCTCCGGAGGAAGGCCAGAAACCTGAAGCCAGGAGATGCGGCGCATCGTCACCCCCGAGGCGAGGGTACGGGCAGCCGAGTCTGCAGCGTCCAAGGAGGCCTGCAACGAGGTTCGTGCAACCTTCTTGCCCTCGTCAAGAATCGCCGCAAATTCTTGACGCGCCTCTTGTGGCAGCAGCTCTTTGAACTTATCCGCTGCCACCCGCGAGTTAAATGCGTAGCGGCTAAGAAGGGCTTGCTGATTGGAAACCCTGAGCTGAAGGGCCCCAGCCGAATAAACCTTGCGGCCGAGGAGGTCCATACGCCTGGCCTCCTTGGATTTGGGGGGGGGGCTTCCTGTCCGTGACGCTCCCTCTCGTTCACCGACTGTACCACCAGGGAACATGGTGTCGGGTGAATATGGAGGTACTCATAGCCCTTGGAGGGGGCCATGTACTTCCTTTCGACGCCCCGTGCAGTATAGGGGGGATGGAGGCCGGAGATTGCCAGATCGTATTGGCGTTGGCCTGGATCGTCCGAATAAAGGGGAGGACGACCCTGGTGGGAGCATCGGAGGAGAGGATGCTGACGACGGGGTCCTCGATCTCAGAGACCTCCTCAGCTTGCAGGCTCAGATTCTGTGCTACGCGCCTGAGGAGGTCCTGATGTGCCCTGAGATCCAGCGGAGGAGGGCTATTAGAGGAAGTGCCAGCCACCGCCTCATCGGGAGAAGACGATGAGACCCCTGGCAAGAGTGTGTCCAGCGGGGAGTCCGCCTCAGCCCTCGCCTCTAGCTCAGGAGGGAGATCAGGGTCCTGTCGCTTTGACCCGTCCTCCCCGTCCAGGGAGGGAGGGGGGCGAGACAACGTCGCCTCCGGTGCCCTGTGCTCTGCCGTTGCAGGCCTAGGAGGAAGCTGTTGGGGGCCCTGGGCTTGATGGTACGCCCAGGGTGTCCAGAACCCCCACTGTTGCGGACCCTGGTCCTGTTGCGGAGGGTCTTGAAAAAGCGCCGCTTGTCTGTCAGTGCCCAGCACTGTCCGCCTGCGATGACACCGACGGCTGTCTGGAAGGCCATGGAGGGGCCGACCGCGGCTGGTAAGAGTCTCCGCGTCCTGGCGCCGAAGATGTTCTCGGTGCCGGGGATCGGGACCGGGGTCTGTCATGGACTCGGTGCCGGGATCGGGACCGGTACCGGCCGCTGCCTCGGTGCCGGGATCGGGACCGGGACCTGCCACCGACGCGGTGTCGGGAGGTCGACCGGGACCTGCCACCAGCTCGGTGCCGGGAGGTCGACCGGCGTGCTGATCGACGGCGGGACTGGCTCCTAGAGTCCCGGTGCCGGTATTGGCGGCTGGAACCAGACCGTGACCGTCTGGAGGCCGATCGGTGCCGCGAGTACGACCGGTACCGCTGAGGGGAGTGGTGCCGGGACTGCGAGCGGCGGCGGGATCTTGAGCGACCATGGTGTCGGGACCCCGACAGCGAGCGTGAGTCCCGAGACGGCGCTGACATCATAGGTTTGCCCCTGGATGCTACCCGCACCGGAGGTACCGGGGGTGGAGGCTGAGTTGACTCAGTCAGGGCAATGAGGTTCCGTGCCGAGGCGAAGGTCTCTGGCGTCGATGGGACCAATAGCTCAACCCCAGATCTTATGGGGGAGCTCGGCGGAACCGGACTCGACGGACCCTCCGGGCCCGGAGTCGACGGTGCCGGTAGCGCCGCAGCAGATGTCAGTGCCGGGCGCTCCACTCGAGTCTGCCTGGATGGAGTTGCAGACTTCGAGGGTCTTGCTTCTGCACCCGGTGCCGGGGAAGGTCGGTGCCGGGGAGTCTTTCCGGTGCCGGCGCGATCCGGTGCCGGTGTCGAGATGACGGCCTGCGAAGCTGCCGGGTCGAGTGCCGCTTCCATGAGGAGTGTCCTAAGTCTCTGGTCTCTCTCCTTCTTTGTTCTAGGCTTAAAAGCCTTGCAAATGCGGCACTTGTCCGACCTGTGCGATTCCCCCAGGCACTTTAGACACGCGTCGTGAGGGTCGCTGGTCAGCACCGGCTTCTTACAGGCCGCACATTGCTTGAAGCCCGGCGAACCAGGCATGAGCCTGGTGCCGGGAGCCGGGGAGGGCTACGGCCCAAACCAGCTAACAAATATCTACAATACTATTTACACTATTAACTATATATAACTAACTACACTTAACTACTAACTATCAACCGTAGAACAAGGAGAGCTAGGGACGTGGAGGACAGCTATGCCGCGCTCCACAGTTCCAACGACCGACACGGCGGTAAGAAGGAACTGAGGAGTGGGTGGGCCGGCCGGGGTATATATCAGGTGCCATGGCGGCGCCACTCTAGGGGGCGACCTGCCAGCCCACTGGAGTTGCTAGGGTAAAAAGTTTCCGACGAATGTGCACGCACAGCGCGCACACCTAACTGGAATGGATGTGAGCAATCACTCGAAGAAGAACTTACATTGGTATAACTATGTCACTCAGGGGTATGAAAAAGCCACACTCCTGAGTGATGTAGTTATAACAACCTATCCCCCAGTGTAGACAGCACTAACCTCTGGACAGATCTACTGCCTCTTGTAGAGGTGGATTAACTACACCAACAAGAGAAGCTCTCCCATTGGCTTAGTAGCATTTTCACTAAAGCGCTTTATCTGCACTGCTGTACATATAGACAAGACCTGAGTGTCTTCATCTTATTCTTCTACTTGTCTTAAGGGACTTGGAACTGGCTGGTGCTTTAAGCCTTGTCTATACTAGAGTTTTCCCTCCATTGCTAACATGGATTGAACCTCTACCAGCAATGACAATGGTGGGAGTAACTGCATAAACAAGGTGTTGATTATCATTGGTATTTTACCACCATGGTGTGTAGACTTGCTCTGAAACAAATTTATATGGACAGTTTTTAACACCCTGGTGGCAGCCTAAAGCCCTGCCTATACAAACATACCCACCATTGCTACCATAGGTGGAGCTGCACCAGCATTTACAATTTACAGAACAGAAAATTTCTTACCTGGTAATTTCTTTTCTGCTAACAGCATCTCCCACAATTCCTCTATGCATGGGCCCTCTCTTCTAGCTGCAGCTTCTGGAGATGGTTCAAAGCTGCAGTAGCTTGTGCAGACCGTGCCTTCTTCTCCCACTTGCCAACAAGTAAGTCATTCCAAAGCTAGGTGAAAAATCAGAAAATGTATAACTAACATTAATGTCCACTCATTAACCACATAAGCCAGGTCAACTCCCTGCAGAGTAAATACACTAAATAAAATATGACTTGACAGAAAGCCATCTTGGTCTTGGGTGAGTCAAATTGTGGGTGATGCTATTATCGGAAAGAAAATTATCAAAGTAAGAAATTTCCCATTCTGTAGCCCCGTCTCCTACAATTCAGCTGCTGATGGAAGTAGTGAGCAATGAAAGGAATAATAAGGAACAAGAAAAGGCAAACTGAAAGAGAGAGACAGAGTCCACACCGCATGAGGATTGTCCAAAAGGCAAGGCCATTACAGGACCACCACCTGGAGCATGTTCCTGCTGGAAACGGCTTCTGTGGAAGACAGAAAATCCACTTCATAGAGTTTGATAAAGGTGTTAACCCATTACAACGTGTGTGCTCCGTGTATCTCTACAGTGGTGGCACATGCTCATTTGACCCCCAGGGTGGCCATGGATCTCATGAACTGTGCCCTGATTTCTTCTGGAAGAGGAGTGCCTGACACTGAGTAAGCATCAACACCACATAGTCTGACCCTCTAGTCTCGAGACTCTGAGCCCTTAACATTCTGAGTGAAAGGAGACACCCAGAGCGCCTGACCTCCGCATGGATTCTGTGAGTGTGAGATAGATTTTTCAGTGCTCTTCTAACATCTAATGCGTGCCACAGCTTCTAAGTCGGGTGCTGCGGTTTTAGGGGGAAGGAAGCATAATCTCTTCCAAGAGATGGGAAAAAGAACCCGGGGGAAAAAAGACTCTGGAGTTCTCAGTACCACCTTGTCTTCATGGAACATATAGTAGGGTTCCTATACAGATAGCTCTGAAACTCGATTAGCAGATATGATGGCAACCAGAAAACAGGTTTTGATGGAGACATACAAGGCTGATATAGAGAGGCTCAAAAGGGTGAATGGTTAGGGCCTTCGTCACCCGCATTATGTCCCAACAAGGGAAGACTGGTCTGACCAGCCTGACTGCTCTGAGAAATCTGGCTACCTGGAGATTCTGTTCCAAAAAGCCCAAAAATCAAGACAGAACTCTTCCAATGGCTGATACCTGGTGTCCTATGGTATGGGGCTGAAAATCTTAATCCATATTTTCTTAGAAAAAGTCAAAGGTAGATCCAGTTCCAGAATCTCTTGGACTAGCATTGGTCTCCTGGCACCAAAGGCTAAACTTGGTCCAGATGGAACAGGCTTTTATCCTGGATACTATCCTCAACACTAGCAAAATCCTGACCACTTCAGAAGACAGGCTTTCAATAACCAGGTTTCTCAACTGAAGATGATCTGGGTGGAGAAAAGTGCTTTGGAAAGCTGGTGAGTGGCAGCTGTAATGGTGAATTCAGTTTCAGCTCTACCAGACGGTAGAACCATGGCCTCCTTTGCCGATACAGAGTTATCACAATCAACTTTGCTTGTTCCCACCTTATCTTTTACATTGCTTTTGATGGAAGTGAGGGAATGCACGTTAACAGGCCTTGCGGCTGCCTGTCCATGGGAACTGGCACCCTGTTGCACTTGGAATCTGCTTCCCTAGTGAAGTATTTCAGCTATTTGGTGTTTTTGCAACGTGCAAACTGATTAACCAAGGGAAAATGGAATGTCTGATAAGATGGAAGAATACTTCCTGGTTCGGGCATCATTCTGAGTTGACTGTGCATCTGCTAAGCAAGTCTGCTTTCTGATTCAGCTCCCTTTCTATTTGTAACACCTTTCGGGAAGGGAGGATCTTTTCTGCCCATTCTATTATCTCCATCACTTCTGCACTTAGAGCTATGCTCCTTGTTCCTCCTTGGTTGTTTATGTATGCAATTGTGATTATATTGTCTGATTGGCCCAGGACACGATTGCCCTATTGGCAGCTCTAGAATCTCCTGCAAGCCAGTTTGATGGCTCTGAGCTCCAGGAGATTTGTACTGTTTCCTCTCCTCAGTGCTTGAGGTACTTTGCATCATTCTGAGTCTCAAGTGTACTCCCCAGTCTAGAGCAAGTTGGCATTGATCGTGAGACCCAGAGGCTCTGGAAGGCATAGGGAAGCCTCCCTGTGGATGTGCCTTCTGGATATTTTGTACTTTCTGGGCTTTTCTGACTTTGCAGGTGTGGCTGCCTGAGCATGGTCAGAATGTGATCTCTTGGGACTTGTTTTACACAGAGCCAAATCCCTCTAGAGAGAGCTCTCCCTCCCTGGGTATCTCTCTCTCATCCAAGTCCCATTCTCCTGGGGATGGGATCTAATCCAGACTGGGAAGGCAGGGGCTGTTTAGGAGCCCAGCATCTCTCCCTAGGGAAGGTCTTGTGGTGGGGACCAGTATTCCAGTATGGTTATTTTTGTGGTCCTGTTTTACCCCAGGACTTACCGCCTGGGCAGGCTGGATAAAGTCCTCTTTGTCCTTACAGTCTCTGTCTGTTCTGGTCTGTCTCTTGGTTGGTTTCTCTGTGGTGGAGTTATGCCTACTTGGGTGTTAACATGCCTGTGACTCAGAACTCTGTGCCCTAGCAGAGTTAGGGGTAGCTGGCTCACTAGGAGCAAGCAGGGCATCATTTGCCTTTTGCTGAGCCTGAGAAGGTGCTCTATATGCAAAGAAGCTTTCTGGACTTTGCCTGATGCTTGAGCAGTTGTTCTGCCATGCCTGCAATGGGGCATGGGAGCCAAGTGAGGAGGAACTGCAGAAGGGGCTTTGGGTGGTTGCAACCACTGCATTGCTCAGACACTAGATTAGGATGGACAAGAAGCATGAAGCAAAACATTCAAATTGCCTGAAAAATGTCCAAAGCAATGAAGTCAAAAGAAAGGGATGGGAACTAAGTGAACCACCACTGTCTGCTGCTGCAGAGGCAGAAGATCTGTCAACAGTGGGAGAACAGGGCCACAGGCCGTGCCGTGTCATGAGTCTGCAGCGCTTTGGTCTCATCTCTGGAAGCTGCACCAAGAGAAGGAGAGGAGCCCATGTTTGCAGAATTGTGGAAGATACTGGCGGCAGAAAAAAGAACGTGGCATAGATACAGCCTTGAAGATTTGAACCATTTTCAGTACTCTCTATGTACCCGCTACATTGCTACCATAAAAGTCTACTAAAGTCTTTTGTGACAGAGTTTTTATTTAGAGGGAATTATAATTTTGCTGTACATTATACATGGCAGGCATAGATTCATTTATGATGTTTCACAGAAAGGTATCGATTTGAGATACATAATGCATAAGCTAAAATATACAACAGAGAGAGAGGTGAACCTAATGGCCTTTTTCGTTTAACTACCTATAGATGTATTTCAAGGGATACTGATAACTTAATGTTCAAAAAGTTTTTTAATAAACTTCTAGTAAAGTTAATTGAAATATTTATACTATTCAGCTGCTGCACAGTATTTCAAATATACAATCAAGAAGTTACACAGAACACAACACTTATTATGAAAAAAATCTATTGCCACAATTTAAAGGTTTCACTGCTTTTCTGGATGCTGCACTACCATATGTATATAAACATTTACAACACTTCAGTAAACACAAAGCTTCTAAATGTAGTGCAGTCTTATGGGGGACACTCTCAACTCTTAAAATAAATGTTAAATGCCCATATACCGTGCCATTTATTCTAAGCAGATGTCTTAAGTTATACTCCATTATTCCTATAGTGAGTAACAAACAAGCTTTCCCCATGTTCAGAAGATTAGTATTCCTCTGGTTATACATATTCTGTACTCCTTTGCTCAAATGCCACGAGTGGCGTTTCATGCCTCAGTGCTTGTGACATATTTGTCTCTTATGTTCTTTGCTTCAATGTCCTGTTAAATAATCCTGTGTAGAGTCTGAAGCAAAAGAATCTGCATCTTCATTGTCGGAATCATCGCTACTGTCATCAGCAGCTGGCTCTCCTGTCAGTGCTATCCGGGCATAATCATCAGTGTCTATGGACTTGCAGAAATGAATGGCATATTTCAGTTTTTCCTCCAGTACCTGCTTACAAGAATACCTGGGCAGTTTCAGCAGAAAGAAGCATGTATAGGACTCAGGAAGAAAGTGGTCTGGAGGATTGTATTTATCCAAAACCTGTCAGACAACAGGCACAAGCCATTAGTTTTACTGTTCAACAACACAGAGATTACAAACTAAAATAAGACTAGGATTAAAAATAAATAAATAAAACCCCCACATATTTACCCTGATGTTAAGAAGACACTTAAAAATAATAGCTACTAAGTCAATTATCTTCATACTAAATCAAAACATTGTTCTATATAGTATGAGGCTATTAGAAATAATAGTATATGCTAAAGAAACAAGCTAGATAAAATCCAACTATTCGTTATGTAACTGGTAAAATATAAAAAATGCTCTGGTGCTAAAAACATAGCTTCAGTGTATTAAGTTGAAACATCTCATAAGATAATGGGTCTCTTAAGTGAATACTAGCAAAATCAGGGGTGACTACTACGGAGGAAACTCACCAAAAAGCAAAATAGGCAGGGAGTGGGGGGTTGGAGGAAGGTATTTAAAAAAAAAAAAAAAATCAATTGCCCAGCACAGGAAATAGCGAGTTGGACCAAGGGCAATATTTAAATGAAAGTTTGTTGCTTAGTTATGCATTTTGGATCCTCTACAGCTCTGTAAACTCTAAAGCAAACTTGATATTAAACTAGCTTAGTGAAGTTAGCACATTTTCCTGTCTGCCACCACTCCTTCATTACCAACCTGCAGGTCTCTTGACCTTACCTGAATAACAAAGTCCCTGCCTCTGAAGTCTGCAATAGTTCTAGGTAGCCTTGTCCTGCCCCATACAAATCGTAAGAAGAGAGATCGTTCTGTATTGGAAAAGGATTCCATCACCTCCCAGAACCACTGTATCAAGGAGGCAGTAGGTTCAATTCCCTTATATGTTGCTACAGACTTCAAAAGGTGAAGTGGGATATCTGGGCTTCCACATACCTGAAAATAAAACAAGACGACAAGAAAAACAACTGATTAGAAATCAGTGAACAGCAATTTGTTCCCTTCTTTCCATCAAAATGTTTAATCAGCTTTTTCAATGACAAAATGAACGTTCCAAACATCTGCTAGTTATGGTCCATTAACTCCTTCAAACAGTGAGGCTTAGCATTAGGGACAATGACTAGCCTCCTTTTATGCTACTGCAGTACTAAACTTAACACTTTACAGCTTTGAAGTGCTGTACAAAATTGAATTAGCCCTCAACAGCTCTTTCAATGATTTCTTTCCAAGTCAAATGTCAGATCTCAGCAGTTCCTGGTTCTTAGCTCCACACTTAATCTATTACATCACACTGCCCAACTGCATAAAAAGTAATCCTTGTGAAAGTACGATAGGACAACTATATAAATATTTTCTTCTACTCTCCTTCACCTACAAATTACATGCAATCTACTATAATTAGACTGCATGTTTTTACTAAAGCTAAAACGTGAGAGTTGGATCAATAAGACTCGAGTAAATGGCCTAATTTTACATCATCAATCCAGCAGAAGTAGCGAATGAGAAAACCTATACCATTGTTTCCAGTTCATATCCCGTAAAGAGTGAAAGAAGAGGAACAGGAACAACCCGGGCCATCCCTTCCCGAACTGCTGCAACTTGTTCATCAAATTCATGAAGCCTGCAGAAAGACATTTCAGTGGAAATAAATTTCAGTGAACACTTATGATCATTTGAGCAGCTTGCATTGTGAATTAAAATTACTGTCCAAAAATCATATCTTAATTAAGCCAATTTGTTGCCTCACTTATACTAATCAATAAGCATTTGGGACCACAACATTTTCACATCCTGGGATGCCTAGTTAGGCTCCTAAATGCAAATACAGCTATTTAATTAAAAGTGGCCTCATTTTAATAAGTGGAGAGCACCTCCAACTCCATTAAACTTCAAATTCTGGCTGCTCAGTGCTGCTGAAGATTAGCGCACTTATTATGGGTCTACATATGGATTCAGGAGCCTAACTAGGCACTCGGGGGTAGAAATTTTGGCCTTAGTTTTTAAAACAAGGTTGGAATTTGCTTAATGTTTTCTAGGCAGGAAAGAATTTAACTATTTTTGGAATCCCTTTTAGCTGCACATGAAGTATGAAAGTATGTGAGAATGCCAGCTGTAAAATGACTACGCTGTCTTCACATTAAAAAAGCTTAGTTAAACTTTCTCCGTTCTTGTTAAAGATTTTTTTCTATGCTCTTGTCCAATTTAGGAGGTTCACAATTTGGTGAAGTTGGATGTAATTACTGTCAGATTAACTACTAATATGGAAGCTGCGCAAGTTATCCTATATTAAAGGATTACACTATATTAAAAACAAATTATGATTTGTTAAATTATATCTTTGAAATTAAATTATATCTTTAATTATGATTATTTTGTGTGCAGGATCCCATGCAATTTCCAGCAAACTGGATCTAACTTTTGCAAAACTCTGGCTAAAAGCCCCATGTACGTATACAATGAAACAACCATTTCTGCCTCAAAGAGTTGACAATCTAATTATATGGAGGAACAGACCAGCACAAAGATGAAGGTGGAGCAGAAGACAACAGTCCAGGCTGATTTTACTCAATCAAACTGGAGAATCATAGAGGAATGTGGTATTCCTATTCCTGGCAAATTCTGGCTGTCAGAAAAGTTCTATGTCAGCCATGGGTAAGCAAGGTAAATTAGACCATCCCCAAAATCCAGGGCCACAAAACCACCTTTCCAGCCACTTTTCCTACCCACACTCTTATCTTGACCTAAGCACATCTCAGCCAAATTGGAGTATATCTGCCTCACATGTGAAGGTTAGATGGCATTAGGCAAGGACTGAAAAGTGAGAATAAAAATTTTATTAAAGCTAAGGTTAAAATGATATAATACATAGGTTAAGAAAAGAGAGTGTCTGTATATCTGGGTATAGTGCTTAAATTATCCAAAGTACAAAGGTTGGTTTAAAAGTAATACAATACATAAAGTACATAATCAGCAATAAACCAAATAAGATTATATTTAACAATATAGTTTAGATATTAGCATCCAAATATTCAGGAACATCACTCACGTAAAATTATACAGCGTGTTGGTTGTAGAAAGCAAATCTAGGAATGAGTGTAAATTATCCCTAACTGATTGAGAATTTAGATGTATTGTCTAAGGGACAACCTGTTTTAAAATTACATTTTAAAACAATTCAAAGTCTCAAGTCAACTGCCAGAGGCAAAACTTGCCGTTTCAATTTTGCATCTAAAACGGAATAGAAAGCCAAATGAAAGACTGGAGTCTAGATGCAGCAGGCTCTTGTTGTCCTGTTCTGCATTAAAAGGAGACTAATGACAGCCTGCATTAACTGGAACTTCTGAGAGGACTTTAAGGATAAGCCCAGGTAGAACAATTACAGCAAGCCAGGCTGGAGATGACAGACATGGACAACTATTGTGAAGCCCACGCCAGAGGAGGCTGGATCAACCTCTGGGCAAGCCAAGACGACAAGAGACAGTTTTGGGCACCACTGTCAGCTTGAAACAATCCCTTCTTATTTTCTCAACAATATGCCTGACCTAATGATTCCATTTTTTCCTTCTCAAAGGATATTGATTTATACGATAACGACAGGGGAAGAATTGGCTAATACCGTACACAAAGCCAGAGCACTGCATTGCATGACATTGCGTAAAAGCAACACTTCTTTAATTCCCACAATTTCTTTAAATCTAACAAGTGAAGTTATTCAACAAACCTGTAGTTTATTGCCAGTCTCACATATTCAGCTCTGTTATCCAGTGTAATATGGGTATATTTGGAACTCAACTGAATGTCTTGACCACTTGCGTTTGGCACTGTGAAGGGAAGGCTCATGGCTTCAAATTCTTCAGAAGTAGCTTCATTGTCTCGAATGTACATAAGCCCAGGAATAAAATCTTTATCAACCTTTCAAAGAAAAACAAATCCATGAGCTAAAACTGAAGGTATTCCTTCTTCACCTCTGTGTACTTTTCATATGGCACAGAAATGTTTCTCATGATAGGACAAGGGGGACTAGTCACACCAACTACCCAGAATTAATAATTGACATGAAACCAGTCATCCAACTGGCTTTTTAAACAATCATGTAGCATGGTACTTTGCAAGAAACCTCATTAGTTTCTGTGGTCCAGTTTCTCCCTCCCCCCCAACAAAAAGGGAAAGGAAAAAGTATCTGCCAAGAAACCAGATCACCACTGAGACTGGATTTATGGTTCTCCCACTCTTAGACTGGGTCATGAAGTAAAGTACCCTGTGTAACCCATCATTCCTCAGCAGGCCTGACTGGGTTTGAGACCTGCAAGACTTTCCTGTGACCAGTATGAAAACAGTGATCCAAAACAACCCTTTCAGAACAAAGTATTGTTTAATTTGAACCACAGGAATAAATCATAACAAAAGCTAAGGGATGGTAACACAAACTGTCTACATGTTTAACTGTTTAACCTAAAATTTAGGCAAGAATGCCTTATGCCAGGTATCCCAACCTCAGTGTGAGGGGGACAGTCTGCAACTCCTGCAGTCCCCTTGCATGTGTGTTTTCCCACTACACCTTCAAGGGGCTCAGGTTTTTTTTATCTGCTCCAAAGTTCTTTGTTTGAGTTTTCCAGCTTGAAAGTTCCCCTGGGATTACATGCTGGAACCTTTCCCCAACAGAGCCAGCCAGACAGTTAACCACCTGCCCTGTCCTTTTAAGGATTGGTAACTCAAGAGCTACTGCTCCTGTTGCAATTAAGTCCTTGAAACCATACAGAAAACATAAAAACAATCAGGCAAATGGAGAACATCTAATACTCATACACTATTACAGACATCTTCAAAGCATGTAAATGAAAGAAAAAACATCTTTTTTAACAGTAAAAAAACTGACTCGAGACAGGTAAGAACCCGGGAAAATGTATGAATGAGGTGCTGTGAAGTTGTTAAGCACTGCTGTGAGCTGAGATAATATGGCCCTTACAAAACTTCTCTGCTGACTGCAGCTTGAAAGGAACTGCTCTTGTAACAAAAGATCCTAATAAAAGTGTCAAGCTCTTATACAGTGCTATTCGTCTTTAGGTATCACCGGAGCTTTACAAAAGAGGTCAGTATCATTATCCTCATATTACAGATGGGGAAACAGATGCAGAAAGGTGATTTAACTAGCCCAAGATCACCCAGCAGGCCACTGGCAGAGCCTGAAATGTCTCCTAACTGAGTCCAGTCCAGTGTTCTGCCCACTGGGCCACACTGCTCCTCATAAATCATCTCTAAAATTTTAAATGTTCAAAGCTGTGGAGTTCCTGCCTCGTCTCCTTCTAGAAGCATAAACTCAAGTGCAGAAATACACAGAAGTGTACCTGTGGAGATTAGCCGTTACTATAAGGGTAGCAATACACTTAAACTGCATAAAAGACCATCCTTTACACCACACAACTTCTTGTCCTAGAAGTCCACTCCAAACAATTCAGGAGCATTTTGTGTGTACAATTTTCATCCATCTTTACTAGAAAGTCCCCTTTAAGCAACCAGTTTCTCATTTCCCTTTGTGACAGCTTAAGACAGGTTTCACTGTGTTCTGTAATTCAAACAATTAGTTTAACTCTTTTCATAAGACTTAAATTGATTTAAATTTCTAACTTTAAAGGGCAAAACAGAACTTTACACTGTCTCAAAGCTAAAAAGGTTAGTCAAAATGCAACAAGCTACAGCTGCAGAAAGTCAGTCTCAGAGATCTTATGCTAACTTCTTTCTCGCTTTCTGTAAATCAGACCTATTCAATACTTAAAATTAAGGACATGAAGCTACACCACTCAGGAGTGTAAAAAAATCCATATCCCTGAGCAACAAGGCTATTGACAATTTAACTCCCAGAGTAAACACAGCCAGATTGGTGGAAAAATGCTTCTGTCAATGTAGCAACCGTAGTTCAGGAAAAATCTCTTATGACAGTGTACACACTGCATCTATACTGCAGGTACATGTTGGGATAGCTACAGCACCATAGCTGCGCTGGAACAGTCCCCATAAGGCAGACATGACTGTAGATCTATGATCAAGAACTGCATACTTACTTCACTCAGATCAGCAATTGTTAGGTTCATCCCTGCCAGCTGTTTCCATACTGGTTCTGCCAGATTGAGGCTTAGCGGGCTGCCAGTTCTGATAGCAATGCCCAGCAGCACACCTGGACATGTAAAAAATATGAATCATAGAATATCAGGGTTGGAAGGGACCTCAGGAGGTCATCTAGTCCAACCCCCTCCTCAAAGGAGGACCAATCCCCAGACAGATTTTTGCCCCAGATCCCTATATGGCCTCCTCAAGGAATGAACTCATAATCCTGGGTTTAACAGGCCAATGCTCAAACCACTGAGCTATCCCTCCCCTTAATTTATGTTTTAAATTCTACACACTTCCCACGGTCAAATATTTGGTAAAGTTATTACAGTGCTGCTAAGAAATTTACCCAGGAAACGAAACATGTTCATATGTAAGAGAGACTTGGCAGCAGGGTTTAACAGGAAGCAATCTCTATTTGCTCCAGATTCATCTCTTCCATTTGGGGTCACAATGAGGAGAGGGGTAAGCCCATTCTGGAGCTCTTCACACATTTCTGCTATTGATTCACTGTAACCTCCACCACAGTCATCCACGGACTCGCCTTGTGAAAACAAAAAGTTGGTTTAAACATGCAGATCACTTCAAGAGCGTTTCCAAATGCAGTCCTGAATTAAATATATTAACATTTCTCCTTTGCGATAGATAAATAGAAAATTGTATTTAAAAGCTGCATTGTTATATTGATAAAATAATTTAATGCATTTTAAATTTTGGTTCTGTAATGTAGTTTCCTCCTTGATGGACATGATTATTTTACAACCTTGTATAAGCGTTACCATAAACAGCCAGACATTTTAAAACATCTATGGACTGCAAAGCTAGCATTTAAGAACACAATAAAAAGAAACAAAACAAATTACTCTGCTTAATCAACATGACCTTGATTAAGAGTAGTTTCAATTAATCCTATTTTAATTTATATTATGATATTTTTAAACTCCTGGTTAAACCGTGTTCTCTCCTAAAGCTACCAGGTATAACTGTGTCACCACTAGGCAAAAGGAGGAAGCAGGAGGATGGCAGGAAAAATAAAAGATTCAGTGAACATAAGATTCTTAGGGAATATTTTAAAACAGTCGTTCACTTTGATACAGTTCTAAAAATGCCAATATAGCCATAGATTGGAAGTTTATTAGCAACATCCTAATCTAGTTTACTTTTCACCATTAAAAGAAAGTAAAATGCAAATTGTGAGCCAGATTCAATTTCAGAGTTACATTTGGGTTAGAAATCTGCATCTTTGATTTTTAAAGTTCATTATCTTTGGAATTTGAGAGTACGATGATGGAAACATTTCTACTGATACAAAGTTTGACAAAACCTAAACATGGGGCCTGAAATTCTTGGAAAATGGCCTTTGCACTGCTGAACATACTAAGCATTTTCTTTTTTCCCCATGCTCTGCTGTAATACCACCTCCCATCCCCCAAAAGGAATAAAATAATATGGTAATGGGGGAAGTAGGGTTGATAAAGTTATTCTTACCAACAAACTTTACTTTCCAAACACGATGAGGTAGAAGAAGACTGTCTGGACTGAAGGAACTCATTTTAGCACACATTTGACCAAACACTGACTTTGTACCATCAGGACCAGCCAATCCACCTTTACTTCTAGAACGCTTTACCTAACAAGTGAACAAGTGCATGTTATAATGTGGCTGAAACACATTGTGTTACATCAGACCATAACAATGTTTGAGTATTGTTGACATGCTTAGCACTGTACTCACACAAGACTGTACCTATGGCAAGGAATTTACACAGGCTAACACTGATGGGCCAAAGTTCAATTTCAAATGGCCCAGGGTTTTTTAGATATGCAATCTCCCCTTCCTGCCAGGCTCTTACTACCACACATTCTCCTCCAACTGCCCCATCCTCCTCCAGGCACAAGGAGACAGAATCAGTTTAAATTTCCACTATTGCCTCCTACCAAGACATTTCCTCACCTCAGCCCTTTTGATCCATCACCCAAAGCAAAAGTGAGGCAACGGGGGAAGAATGAACATGACCATACTGGGTCAGATCAACGGTTCAGTGGCCAGTGTCAGATGCATCACAGGGAGTGAACAGAACATAGCAATTTATCAAGTAGTCCAGTAACAGCTTCTAGTAAGAAGTTTAAGGACACCCACAGCACGGGATTGCATCCCTGACTATCTTGGTTAACAGCCATTAATGGATCTATCCTCTATGAACTTATCTAATGCTTTTTCGAACCCAGTTACACTTTTGGCCTTCACAACATCTCCGGGTAATGAATTCCACAGGTTGACTGGGTGTTACGTTAAGAAGTACTTTCTTATGTTTGTTTTAAACCTGCTGCCTATTAATTTCACCCTTGGTTCTTGTTATGTTATTTTCATTTTGTCCATTCATGATTTTATAGACCTCTGTCATATCCCACCTCAGTCATCTCCTTTCTAAACTGACCAGTCCCAGATTTTTTAATCCCTTCCCATATGCAAGCTGTGCCAAATCCCTAGTAGTTTTTCTTGCCTCTCTCTGTACTTTTTCCAATTCTAATACATCTTTTTTGAGATTGGGGAACCAGAACTGCACACAGTAGTCAACATGTGGGCATACCATTGATTTATATAGTGGCATGACATTTTCTATCTTATCATCTATCACTTTCCTAATAGCTTCTAAAGTTAGCTTTTTTGATTGCTGCTGCATATTGAGTGGACATTTTCAGAGAACTATCCACAAGGATTCCAAGATCCCTTTCTTGAGTGGGAACATCTAATTTAGACGTCATCATTTTGTACGTATAGTTGGGACTATATTTCCCAATGTCCATTATTTTGCATTTATCAACACTGAATTTCATCTGCCATTTTGTTGCCTGGTCACCAGTTTTGTGAAATTCCTTTGTAACTCTTTGCAGTCAGGTTTGGACTTAATCTTGAATAATTTTGTATCATGTGCAAACTGTCACCTCACTGTTTACCCCCTTTTTTCAGATCATTTAGGAATATGTAGCATTTATGAATGTTTTAGGGAAAAGGCTAGACTAGGGATGGATCCAGCTCTCATTATTTATTTATATGTAGCCTTGCCAACCTCAGATTGTGGAAATTTCAGCTTTCATTAAAAAATAATACTTTTTCAAGCCCTCTGCAGAGATAATCTTTTAAACATAAACTGAGTGTAAACGGATCTGCAGAAAGCCTGAAACAATGATTCAGAGGGAGGAACTCCCTGTTCCCCATCAATCTCATTCAAATGTCAAAGGACATGTCCCACTGCAGTGTCAACCTTAATTATTAATGATCATTTTAGGATCAAAAGAGGAACTAAGCGTGGGAATTGGTGTTGCTGAAGGGAAGAAAATGTAGAGGGGGGGAAAAACAGATGAGCCTCACAAATAAAGAAGAGAAACAGAAAAGGGGAAAGAGAACCAAGGCCAGAAGAAGTGGCAGCCTAAAGGCGGGAGACGGTTTGCATCAGTGGCACTCACAATAAGGGATTGAACAAATAAATAATAAATAGAAGTGTTGCGATGGCAAACTTTTCACGCATATCTGTGGGAGATTAGGCATGAATCGAGGGGAGTATTAAATCCTTAATTTATACTCCAACCCATGGATAATAAGTAAACCCGGCCCTCCTTCAAATCACTTTGATCCTGACCACATTAGTGAGACTAGTACTATAATACCATGTGCAGTTCTGGTTTCCATATTTCAAAAAGGATGCTGAAAAATTATAATGGTCTGGAAAATATCTGATAGTTAAGAGACTAAAGCAGCTCAATCAATTCAGTTTGTCCAAGAGAAGGTTAAGAAGTGACTTGATCACAAACTGCAAGTACCTATATGGGGAAGAGATTTATGATAATAGATGGCTCTTTATCTAGCAGAAAAAGGAATAATTACAATAACAGTCAATGGTTGGATGCTAGAAAAATCGGATGGGAAAGTGAAAATTTTTAACAGTGAGGGTAATTAACTATTAGTCTGACCTAGTGAAACATGATGGAATCAACATCACTTGAAGTCTTTAAATCAAGACTAGATGTTTCTAAAAACTCCAACTGAAGTTATGGGCTTGATGGAGAAGTTACTGGACAAGCTTCTATGGATGGTGTTATGGAGGAGGTCAGACTAGATGATAATGGTCCTTTCTAGCCTTCACATCTATGACACCTCTGGGCTAGAATAATGCTTCTGACCCTGACACAAAGTGGGACCCTGCAGCTACTAGTTTGTTTCAGGCGAGATTGAGTTTAAGAATTCAAGCTCAATGAAGATTGGAAGGACAGGGTAAAATCCTGTTTTCATTAACCTACTCCACGATGAAAAAACAACAGGCATGAGGATGTAAACCCAAACATCTTAGATGCTATTGCCTCCTCCACAAATCCCTTCATAATTCACGATATTGTAGAAACTGTGAATATTGCAATTATTAGGTTTCCACCACAATTTTGAGAGTGGCCACCTCAGGCAGCCAAGGCTCCCAACAGCAAGGGCCCCTGTTCTCTGCCCCGGGTAGCCACTGTCAGCTCCAGGCCCCCGTTCTGAGTCCCCAGGCAGCCAACAGGGAAAAATCGTGGATATGTAATAATGGAACTTATAACTGCAAATAATAAGGTCTATTATTACTTTTCCACGATTTTCCATGGCTTGTCCACAACTCAACCACAACTTTTGGACAATCATCCCATGATTCAAATAGGACCTTGCTCATTTAAGTTATAGATATGAGGAAACTGCACTATTGAAAGGTAATTTGAGAGTATGGGAAGTAAACACTAGTAGAAGGAAGCTAAGCTGAAGATGCTCTTAGTCAAGCTTCTTAAAAAAATTCAAAGCTGCAGTACTCTCTTTATATTACAAAGCATTATGTCAAGAGAGGTGGGCTAGCAAAAAGCCTTTAAATATTTATAGAGAACTCCATAATGTGATGAGGCAGCAGGCAGTGGAGTATAAACAACGCAGAATATATTTCTGTTCATTAACAAGTGTCAGATCATTGCAATTTAAAAAAAATTATTTTGGCTGATCTAATTCCATAAAAAAAGTTAGATTTCCAACTTTTTACACTATGTACCATAACATGAAAGGACAAAAAGCAAAAGGACTATATAAGTTTGAGATCTAGTCAGTTTAAGTGAAACAGTACTTTACTATTCAATGTTACAGACATTTGCAGAAAAGGCCTGTCTGGCCTAAGGCTTGCTATTACATTTGTCAATGTCAGTGGTGGGGGAAAAGAATCCTCTCATAATAACCACTTCCCTCAATGTGACCACATGTGATACCCAGGAAAGGACAAGAGTTTAACATCTTGTTCCCTAATTATACTTGAGGGCATTTTAAAATGAGCTTCAGTCATGTAAGCAAAATCAAGATAAACTCATGTGACAATGTAGGGGTATACAGACATCAGGATCCATCATTTTCTCTTCATATTATGTAACTCCTTGGATTTTCATAAGATGGTCCACATATGTGCTTTTCACACTGTCAAGCACAAGACATCTTGATAGTTGTAGTCCACCCCAGAAATTTTGTCTACTGGGCTTATCCCCTACCCCTCACCCCAGCCCTGCCCTTTGCACACATACAAAGTGTTTAAACCTACTAAAAAGGAAGTGCACAATTCTGTATCCCAAAATGCTGCCTTATATCTCTGATCTGGAAGTGCTCTGTGTAAATTCAATTGCAGGGATCAGACAATGTAGGAAATAACCAAGCTACAAAGTGACTTGGAGAGATTAGAGCATTGGGGGCTGTAGACAATGTGGAGGGAATCAGTGTTAATAAATGTGAAATCTTACACAGAGAGAGGAGAAAAACAGCAGTTGCCAACAGGAAGGTGAAGGAAGAAGGGTAGGATAGCCAGCCATATATAACAATCAAGCAAACACACAAACGGCCAGGAAAAAAAAACCAAAAAAACAAAAACCCTTTTTACCAAGATGTATAAATCTGTGCCACAAAGTTAAACAAAATGGCAATTTCCCTCACATTTTATAAACGTTAGCTTGTTATTCTGCTATTTAAGGGGTCTACAGGAGATCAACACTGTGTGGCTGACTGCAAGGTGGCTTATAGCAGAATCAAGGACTGAAGATATTGCAGGGAGTAGGAAATGGTTATAGTAAAACAGCTCTCATTCAGGGCTCCTAAATAGTGCAGGCACAGAGCTATGCTCCTGCAAGATTACAGTTGGTCATGGCAGAAGTTTTCCTCAGATGTACAGCCTGTTAGTCATTCAAAGAGGAGCTCCACTTCCACAAGATTTAGGATCTAGACATGGATGATGATATCCCTTCATCTTAGAAATCCATATCCCTGAATGTCCACAACCCCTGCTCCCTCCAAAGCAGTGCTCAGCTCCTTCTACCCTTTCCTATCATTTTTCCTCAGTTCTTAAGAGCCAAGCAGGCTTTCAATTTATTTGATCAGCTGGCATTGCTACATAATTGTCAATCAGCCACAGAAATTAATACAACCCTGTTGTACACAAGGGATCCCATGCTGCATAATGTAAATCTAACATGCCAGAGTACACAGAGCAATAGACATAAATAAGTACATTCAACCAAGTTTATTTTACAATAGTCTCTCTGATTTTTTGGGTAAGTCTACACAGCAACGTAAGCCTACAGTTAGTGGGACTCGAGTCAGCTGACCCATGTCAGGGAACCCTGGGCTTGAGCATCTACCTGACATTTTAACCCTAGGTTAAGGGATTATCTGACCCATGCTTGAAACCAAAGTAGCCGGTCCCTAGCACCCCCACCCAGCGTTGACACACTAGCTCTACAAACCTATTGCACTGTGGGAAAACTCCTAAGTGTGATGGTATGATGCATGGGACTCAGATGCCCACAAGAAGCACAGGTATCTAAACTGCACAGTTAACTGCTTTCGTGGCTGTCTCAGTGGAATGGCTGCAGTTTGAGAAGGCTTTATACTGATCTGCCATCTAATCTGAGTCACACTGGCAGCCCCTGTCTGATGATAATTAGGACGCCAGTCTCCAGGGCTGTCAAACTATTAACATGAAATACTGTGATTCTTAATTTTTCAACTGGGCTGTTCAATGAAGGGGTTTTTGTTTGGTTTTTTATTTTGTCTCCTTTGAAGTTTCAGAGGAAAACACACACATACACACACACACACACAAACCCCAGCCTGGCTGCCGTGGAGCAGCAAAGTACAACCTCAGGCCTTGGAGTGCAGTGTGCTCCAGTACCCCCTGTGAATCCCTTATTCCTGCCCCTGCCACACCTGGGAAGATGGACACAAGGGATTCCCAGGAGGAAAAGTTTCGAGGCTGGCTTCCACTCACCGCCCTCACAGTGCATACTGCCTGAATGCCTCTGCACACGCAGCCCCCAGGGAAGGTGGGGGAGGGACAGACTGGGAGCAAGGGAGAGAGAGCAGAATGGGATCAAGAAGCTGCTTTGCAGACAGGGAAAGTGGCAGAGCTCCAGGCTCAGCATGGTTGGGAAAGTGATGACTCCTAACACCCTGGCAGTGGGGAGCCACTTCTGCCCCATCAGCTTTGCTCTCTGCTAAAAGCAAACTCTGGACAGCAGCGAGGAGGAGCCTGAGACACTGATGCTATGGGAAGGTTTTAGGATTGGCTCCCACACGCCACCCTGACAGTGCACGCTGCCTATACACCACCGCATGCATAGCCTCAGGAGGGACAGGGGGCCAGAGAGAGACCAAGTGGCTGCCCTGCAGGGAGGGGGAATGGTTGGGGTGTTGGACTCATCCTTCCCCAGCTGCACAGAGCCCAGAGCTCTGCCACTCTCTGTACCTGCAGGGCATCTGATTAGTCCCCGCTCTGCTCTCCTGCCTTTGCTCCCAGGCCCCTTCTGGGGCTGCATGCGCAGGGTTGCCCAGGCAGCATGCATGAAAACCATGTTGTGCACTTTGACCAGGAAGCAGCTCTATTTGCAAATAGTGTCTTCTGATCCATCTCCACTGAAAATCCTGTAGCCTCTCTCATAGCATGCTCACAGACCAGTGTTCAGCAGACAATGGGTTAATGATGATCTGAGCTGCTGCTGTTTGCAAAGGGAGATGTGGCTTTCATTTGCAACAGAGTACAACCGACTGCACCACACACTGTCAGCAGAGAGAGAACTCAGCAAGTTGCCCCAAGGATCTCTGGGATACATCTGGAAGTCTACTGGGACCCGAGTCAAACTGGGGCCATGTGCACACAGCAAAGCAATAGGGCTTGAACCCTAGGTCACAGCTTAACACGGGCTTGGACTCTCAAGCCCTGCAGGGTCCTGGGACCCTAGATTCAAGCCATAGGTTAGCACAAATGGTGCGTGGATGCAAGGGGACGGGGTGTCAGGCTTGGGCCCAGGCTTACACTGCTGTGTAGACATACAGTGCTTTGTTTAATAATTGAGGGTAACTGCCAAAGGAAAGCTGTGGAATCAAATCTGGTGGGATGTAGTCCATGAGAGAATCATTCACTTAAAGAAGCAGTCCTTATAAGAGCACATAATTTCATTTGTTTTTGCACTATAAACACCAGAGTTAGCCACACATTACAATCACAGCTTAGTTACATTACCTGTATTCTGTTGAGTTCTACAACTGGTCCATGCTGACGATCTCTCACCATAGTTGCTTGCACAACCTTTCTGAAAGCTGCCTCCAAAAATAAAAATATAAAAAATTAAACATCATAGAGAAGTGCAAAAATTACAATACAATTCTAAATCTGTGGGCATTTCAGATTTAAACATATGCTTAATTCCACTCGGGGGATGAGGATGGGGAATACAACAGAGATTTACCACAAAACAAGAAAACTTGCATCTTGCTGTCTTACCCCTCAGGAAGATCCTATCAATAACAAGGAATAGATTGCACAAGAAACTGTTCCTTAGTGACAAGCTGTCTGGAGTTTCTCAGGAGTGTGGGTACCAACCTCAGGGCAGACTGTGAAGAAGGAGGGCACAAACCCCCAACTGGCGGTGAGTTCTATACTTAGATTTCACCAACCAAGTATCAAGGGTGAACTCCTCAAGCCTTACCATGGAGTCACAGACAGTCCCCTTGAACACTCGAGTCTATCTTGCCACCTAAGCAAGCTTGCTTTTGTGACAGATGGCCCCTTATACCAAAAATTACAACAATATTCAGGTTACTTCCAGTTCCAAAGGACCGGTCACTTACCCCACGTCAATTTCACCCTAGTTCTCTCACCAAAGACAACCCTTGTAGCCAATCCTATAATAAACTAACTAAAGATTTAATAACTAAGAAAAATAAATGAGAGTTATTTACCAGATTAAAGCAGGTGAACACACACACACACACACACACGAGTTATAGTATTAGTTCCAAAAGGTAATAAAAGCTGCTATAATATCAAAGCTCTACATGTCCTTTAGGGCCAACCCACACTAAGAAGCTGGTGATCCCTTGCTTATGCTTAGAAATCTTTGCCGTTCAGAGTTCAAGCAGCATAGAGAATTTCTTCTTGATAAAGATTTTTATTCCCTTCCCCCACGAGTTCAAGCTGATGCAACAAGTGCTTGCATACATCTTTTCCTGGGTGTGTGGGGGAGGGGGAGGGGGAGGGAAGGGGCGGAAGAGAGCAATCAATTAAGTCTTTTGTCCACTGTTGTTCCACAACAGTTTGTCTGGTGTCTCTGGGACTTCTTTTCTTAGGCAGGAGATGAGACCACTTTTGGTAAACTAGTAATGCTTCTCTCCTGACTAGGTTTACAGTTTCAGAGCAAACACATTTATAGTTACCAAGCAAACACTAATATTACCTTTAATATCTGTATCCCATGTTAAACACTACATGCATTTTTATAAATCTAATACCTATTTTAACAGTACTAACACAGGTGAGCCAGACAGGTTTCCAGCTATTATTCCCGGGGAAATTCTTAAATTAAAATTAAATCAAAATTAACAATTCTGCAAAATTCTCCATATTTTATTTGTCAAAACACCACAATATAATCATGCCAGTCTCAATTATTTTGGCAATTTATTTCAAAATATCTGTCAGCAAGTATGTCTGAAACCATACAGACTAAAAAAAGATTCTGGTAATTTTTACTAGGCATATTAATACAGAACTGAGTAATTGATGTAAATTACAATACAGAACTGTATTTCCCGCACCTGTCATAAGGAGTGCAAAGGCTTGAGAGAGTCAGGGGTAACAGAGGATCTGACAGAGAGGCAAGGAGCCAGGAGTGAACCTGGAGGGTTGTTGGGTGAGGGTAGGAGAAGCCTGGAATAAGATTTTTTGGGTGGAGGTAGGGGCAAGATTGTTAGGGAGTTGGGGAACCTCCCCTGTGTACATCTGGGCTGACCCAAAGCCTCTCCCATTCAGATAGGCACATGTGCCCCGGTCCCCACACACCCATCCCATGAGTCACTGCAGCCTCCTCCCCCATCCTCATGTGTCCCTGCAGCTCCCCCATACCAATGTGGCCTTGCACCCTGACTCTCATTCAGCCCTGGCTCAATGCTGTCACCCCATAAACTCCTGAGCCCATACCCCAATCTGTCCCCCGCACTAGCCATTCTGAACCCCAGTCTAAGACACACACCCCAGCAGCCCTGTGTACCCCACTCTGTATGTCCAAACCTGGATCCATGAGCAGGGTGCTGTGATGAACTTCTGCTCCTGGAAGAATTCTGTGCCACTGTGCATGCACAGAATTTTTTCCCCCCTCACAGAAGATACATTCTGCCCCAGAAGTGCTGCAGCTCTGGCTTTTGCCCACCAGAAGCTGGGGTGGTGCCAGAACAGCCAGCAGCATGGTGCAGGTTGTTGTTCTGGCACCACAGCAGCTTCTGATGGACGAAAGGCAGAACTGCAACACTTCTGCAGCAGAATGTATTTTCTACAATAAAATTTTCTAAAATAAAATTAAGTGGAACACATGAATTCGGCACACTCAAGACAGACACTTTAAGCAGCAGTACTGTAAGGTTATCCATGTACCCTGCACGTCCTCTTGCCTCTAACCCAACCCTCTCTGTTCCTTCACACTGGAATCCTGATGACATTAGACACCAAGTAGTGGGGGATAGAAGGTGGATTGTGGAATATATATATGTATAACAAATCTAAGATCCACAGTTACTGTACAGGTAAATAACTCTCGCTTCATGGAGTGTTTGTAGACATATATATTCTACTTTATGTGATTACTAAGCAGTCCAATGGTGGTGGAAACTCAGAAGTTACTTAAACAAGAATGGAAGAACATGTTTTCCGAAGTGAATGTCTGCTCTGGAAGCTTCTACAGTCACATAATATCAAACAAACATGTGAACAGAGACCACATTGCTTTCTCTGTAGGTGTCTAATAGGGACATTACTGAGGAGGCCACTACTGCAGCTTGGACCCTCAATGAAAGAGCAGTAATTCTCTCCGGTGAGGTGAGATTTGCGAAGTCATAAGTTTGTATACAAGAAGAAATCCAATCTGATGTCCCTTACGGCAGTGACCATTTATCCTCCCATTTTTTTCAGCATAAGATACAACAGTATGGGAGAAGGCCTAAACGGTTTAGTCCTGTCAATGTAAAGAGATAAAGCCCTGCAGATGTCAAAAGTATGCAACCTCTCTTCCTCCTTATAGGCGTGCAGTTTAAGAAAAAAGACTGGTATATGTATCACCTGATTTAAACAGAATTCCAACACCACTTTTGATAAGAATTTCAGATAAGGCTGTAAGGCTATGTTGTCCTTATACAAAAAATTGTATATGGGTTCATACCAAAGCCTGAAACTCACCTAGATGATATCACTATTAAGAATGCTGTTTTAGCAGACAAATGAAAAAGGAAGCAGATGGCTAAATGCTCTAAGGGTGGTC
This sequence comes from Gopherus evgoodei, assembly GCF_007399415.2. NCBI lineage: Eukaryota > Metazoa > Chordata > Testudines > Testudinidae > Gopherus > Gopherus evgoodei. The sequence goes on from NC_044322.1 coordinate 122,796,944, forward strand.
CTATGAGTATTTACAAGACCAAATTAAGGTTCCAAGAGGAAAGTGGAGTTTTAACCAGCGAGTAGACTAATTAGTCCTTTCAAGGATCTTCCAGCCAGAGTGAGAAATAAACAGACCAGTCTTGAATAAATGGATGGAAGGCTGAGATGGCTACCAAATGGACTTTTAATAAGCTCAGTGACAGATGCAACCTCTTCAGTTATAGCAGGTAGTTCCAAAAGGTCCTGAATCTGCAATGTGCATGGAGACAAGTGGTGGCAATATGTCCAGATCAAAAACCTCTTCCACTTAGCGAGGGAAGTCATTTTAGTGAAATGCTCCCTACCAATTAACACATTTCGAACCACCTAATAACAGCTTTTCTGCAGCTGTTGGCCACTGAGTATCCACATTATGAGGTGGAAGCTGCATGGATTAGTGTGCAACACCTGGTTGTAATCTTGCAATATTATGTCCTGGAGGACAAATAATGTGAATTAAGATTGGATTGACAGATTCTGCAGGTCTAAAGTACCAATACTGTCTTGGCCAAGCTAAAGCTATGAGAATCATCATGGAGTATTCCATCATCTTTCTGATTACTCTGAGAATCAGTGAGACTACAGGTATGCGTACAGGAACTCTGTCCCTCCTACTTCCCAGGGCAGTAGGAATAGATCTGTCACGGAGTCATGAAACAAGAAGCAGCTGCACTTATTGTATCTTGTCACTAAGAAATCCATGGTGGGAAATCCCCATCTTTGGAACACTGATTAGTTTTTCTGGTACCACTCACAATTTCCAACAAACTTTCTGCTGCGGCAAACCAGGAGGACATTCTGCACCCATCAAAGGTCTGAGAACTTGAGGGTGATGATGTTTTGCCTGCAGAAGTTCTACAAATGGCTTGCCTCCAAACACAGGAGATCTGATCTTGTCCCATCTTGTTTGAGGTAAAACATTGCAGTCATATTGCCCATCATTACTTGTATGGTGATGCCCCAGAGAGATGGAAGAAAACTTGGTATGCACAGTGAATGGCCCTCAGTTCTAGAACATTTATATGAAGAGTTGCCTTCAAGTGGACTAGAGATCTTGATTATGCACTCCATTCAGGTTTGCCCTCCAGCCTATGGTGGATGCATCTGTCATTAATATCTTTGATGGTAAAGGAGGAGATTAGGGTAGCTGCTTGCAGACATTTTCCAGGCTCATCCACCAGCTTAATTATGAGAGGACTTGCGCAGGCATATGACTCAGCATGTCCACAGGTGTATGCTTGAATGATATACTGACTTCAACCAGCTTTGCACGTATTGCAGCTGAAGTGGAACATGCGAAGTCATGCACATGCAGGATGCCATGTGCCCCAGAAATCTGAGGCATGTTCCAACTTGTCAGATAAAAGCATAGTTGGTGCACAGGGAGAGAATGGAATGGACTCTCTTGAGACAGATAAGCAGTTGCCAAGTTAAGAAGAGATGGGTTGAGAAGGTTTTGAACAACTAGAGCTCTCAAGGAAGTAGTCAAATCTGCTACTTGGATTAATGTGAGGACAATCTTTAGCAAGGGAATTTGTTCCTCTTCCTAGATGGATTAGGGCAAGCAATAATAAGGTGGAAGCCTACATTCTTTCCTTTTGGGGGCAGGCATGCAAACATCTAAATATCTCAGGGGTGCACAAAAATCCCTAGGGGTGTGCAAAGCCTCAGACTTCCCGTTGAAAAAAAAAAGACTGCACTCCTTAAAGGGATGGTCCTTAACTGTTTCCGCACTTCTTTAAAGATGCCAGAAGTTTGCAATCATGAGGTCTCTCTCATTAGTACAGCCATTGCCATGGATCATACTGAGACCTGTTTGAAGAGATGTTTTGGTGACAAGTTGGTCCTGGACTACAACAGAAGAACTCCTCCCTGGGCTCTTTGGGAAGTTTGGAAATTTCCTCAGAATTTTCTGACAAAAAGTTATATTTAGAGAGAACCACCCTGTAATTCTCATCTGTAAACTTATGTAGAGCAGCTCTTTCTTCCCCAGCAAGTTGAGCTTTTTTGGCTCTGTCTCTGGGACTGTGCTTCTGTTGTCCTCACCTGGTCCTCTCAATTGAAGTTGTTACTACCAGGATCCTGGCATCAGATGGGAGAAGAATTGTTTGAAATCCTATGCACCCTACAGCAACAGTCAGCCCTTTTTTAAAAAAAAAATAAAATTAAGTGGGTGGTATGAAGGCTGGTTCTGGACAATAATTTGATTCTGCTAAACAGCCTCATTTTTAGGCAGCGTCACTCTACTAGAAAAAGCCTGTCAGATGTGGTTGAGTGTTCCCCACAGCCACACACAAGACTGCTGTGAAATGACCCAGCCACTGGGTCTGTCTCCAAGTGTTTCAAGCCTGTGAAGCCTGGAGAAAGCCCAACCATTACCCCATTTTTGGATGCCTAGACACACTTTCAGGTTGCAGACCCTATGTCTGGCATACTGTTGGGACAACTGGGACTACAAATTTACCCTAATTGTGAGTTTAACTGTAAGTGACTGAAAGTTCATAAAATGTCACAATAACCTGTAACAACAAAGGTTGTCGGAAAAAGATAACAAAGGGAGACAAAAACTGAATTAGTCCACACAGCAAGGTCTACTGATAGAACTCAAGGACGGTGTTAAGATCATGCCTGATAAACAAGAGACGTGAGAGATCAGAAATCAGTAAACCAAAACTGGTGTGTCAGAAATTAGGCCTAATTGGTGGACAAAATAATAAGTGGACGGGCAATTCTGACCATTCCTCCTTTCTGGGGTCCTCAAAAAGAGACTTTGGGGGAAAAGCTAATGGACTGCAACACTGGCTAACTGAAAGATGAGAGAAGGGGAAGGAGCAAGCTTCACTATCATGGATGACACCCAACCATCCCCTTTACCCTGATCCTGAAAGATGCCCTGACCAGGCCAGAGAGAGAAAGCCAAAAGACATTGCCACCTTCATCAACTCTGGCTGAATCCTGAACAGCACTGGTACGAGAGACTCTCTCTCCTTCCCTCTCTGACCAACATTCTTTTCCTTCCCCACCTTATTTCTTCTCTTTCCTATCTTTCTCCTTTTTTCCTTCTGTCTAATAAGAGCCTGTCTTAGTCAGCCAAAACTGCATATTTTGCAACACCGCTGTAACCAGAAAAGTCAGCTAAAACAATGCCCTACACACCCCAATGCTGGTACAAGTTTGCCAGGTCTCCAAGTGGCTGATAAGACCATGAGCTGTGTTTTGCCAGCAGTAAGACTGCAAGTGAAAATCAACATCAGAGACAGAAGCTGCACTTTCTATCTCTGCTAAACAAGAGGGCTTTTCCTTCTAAAAGCTCTCTCCAGCTAAAGGGAAAGGGAACAAGGGATGTTCAAAGTGAAATCTTATTTAATAATTTGCATTTTAAATGCTTTAATGCTGCTTCTTTCTTTTTGCACCTTAATAAAAGGTGAAAAGTTTTTTTTATGGTGAGTCTTCCATGGTACTGGGCAGGCTGTAGTTTCTGTTGACCAAACCCAAAATCTTATTGAACATTAAAACTGTTTAATGTTGGCAAGTGAGTGGGTTAACACCTTTGACTCTCTGGGCCCATATATACCATGTAAATTAACTCACCTTCATCCTCTTGAGAGCTGGATCCTGCTGTCCAGCTGCCTGTCCCTGGGTCCAGTACTGACTCCCCCCTTGCTTAAATACACATTCTCCCTGACTCCACCCAAAGGTGTGAGCCTTCAAGTTTTACAGTTTAACTCTCTCAAAAGGCACATAGACATTGTAAAGCATATATACATGGACACTGACATTTAGTGCAGATTCTAGCACCACTCTCTTTAACTCAACAGATAAAGCACAAGAGACTGTTCATGTTCTGACTTCATTCAGGCTGAAATGCATTTCTCACTGCACACCTCCATTGTATCAACCAGCTAAACACCAAGTCATTACATCTGAAATTCAAAAACCAGTGTTGCTCCTTGGAAGAAGTCCATTTAGTTTTACTCTCTCAAGGTAAGTTCTACTAAATATTCTAGGAGAACTCAACTAAATTAGAACAGAAGGCTTAATATTTAAAAACTGATAGCAGCAGCCTACACATTCCCTACAGCATGAGATAATCAAGTTGTCAAATTCCACTTGCCACCTGAAATTATAACTATGATGTATTATTTATATTGCTCACACATGAGCTAAGATACAAAGCTCTATTCCATTTTCTTCAGAAAATATTTAGACAATGTATATAATTACAATTACCACAATCTAAGATTGGCTTTGAAAATTCAAATATAAATCCTGATAAATACCTTTCCCTGTGATATCAGAATTCCCCGTAAAGTATCAAATCCAATAGAGGGTCCCTGGCCAGTTTCATCAAGGCGTCCTTCGAGATCAAACATGGGAATGCAAGGACAAAATAGTTCAGAGATGTGATGCAGTAACAACAGTCTGTTTCTCAATGCAATTATTGGTATTTCCTGTAGATGGTTGTACTCCATAGGAACCTATGATAGAACAATTATATTGTTAAGATTGAACACATTTAGTTTCTGTATGTGCACGGAACAATTTACAGATTAATAATTTATTGAGTAAAGGAATACAAGCAGATTTTGGTGTTAAGAAATTAAGACATTTGCTTATTTTGGACTGTCAGCACTAAAGACAGCATGAGTTCGCTTATATATAAAACATTTTTCTAGCATCACTAAACTGAAAAGATTTTAAAAGGGTTATACGTGACACTGGAATGTGGAAGTAGTAATTATTTTTATCACTTTAGATTTTAGAAGCTCCTCCTATAGGGGACTCTTATCTGTACTTCTGATCCAGTCTATTGTACATGATGGGCAAGAGTAGCAATGGAGTGACATTTATCTTATAGTGGTGGAAGAAAAAGTGAAGGAAAATATTTAAAAAGTGGCCTTTCAAACCCAAAGGGAGCAGAGAAAGTTCCACTAAAACAAAGGGGAGAAAAGTCAAACTTTCATAGCATTAGTTGAAAGCCGCACTTGAATTTCTTTTCACTTTCAAACTAAATTAATGATGGTAGCTAAAAGATGAAAGTTATTTCTGCCTAGAATAGTGGAATCCTTTTATTTGAATTTGGGAAGAGGGACAGGAGCAACAGAAGGAGATCTTAACAAAAAGCAATTAAAGCCTTGATTCAAAGCTAGAATTATGCATTTTCTTAGTTATTTAGAAAGGAAAAACAGCTACTGCAAAGTTTTAATAACTGCATTAACTAAATTTCAATATCCAACTTTACTAAAAGAAAATCTTACTTGGGTAGGAAGCTTGCCAGCATTAGCAGGTTTACTAGTTGACCAGGCTAAAGTATGTGCTGACCCACAGGCAACTCTGTTTATTTTTTTACCCTGAAGTGCTGCAACCAACCGGGGTCTTTGAATAGCATTAGTTGTCCCATCTCCAAGCTGCCCTTCATCATTATCTCCCCACGTGTACACTTCACCTAAACCAACACAAACATGTTTGCTTTCCTTAAAAAGAAGAATGAAAATCAAATTTATTTCCTATGAAATTCACTGGGACAGGGACCATCTTTTTGTTCTCTGTACAGCAGCTAGCATAATAGAGTCCTGCTCCATGACTAGGGCTCCAAGCCGCTACAAACAAAAAATATTGTTATCTCCATGAAGGAAACACTCAGAATTACTAATCAATCAGAATTGAGAACCCATTATGCTAGCTGCAGTACAAACATGTATAAAGATATGTCCACTGCCCGGTTTACAAACTCATTTAAGTATCTAAAACACAAGAAGGAAATTGGGAAGAAGGACAAGAATTACAGTGATAGAAAACACTACTTGCTGTCTATATTTGATGGTTCCATGGCTGGTGAAATTAAAGGAATTAAAGGAAAGCTTAGCCACCATGCATGCCTACTTTGTAATATTTCACCAGCATTTTTGTAAACTTGCTAATTAAATGCAGAAACAAATCTACTAGAAGAAACATTTAATAATTCAAACAATACACTAAAATGAAAGTAAGCTGCTCTGTAAGACACGACTGTTTGCTTCCGTACTTCATTTACCAAGTTAAACATTTCAGCAAGTTGAACCGACTTCCTAGGTAACAGAAAAGTGTAGTGCACTCATTTAAAGCTCAACAAATTTGCAATTACTGTTAACGCTATATGTTTTTCTTTAGAGCATCTCAAACGTTTTATGAAACTTAGCTTTTATTTTTTTTCCCCACTAAGTGACTGAAAACCTTGAAATTGTATGCATACCCTTTTAGATCACCAACACAAACTGAGATTTGTTGCTTGGGAAGTATGCAAATGTCAGTGCACAAAAGGAGGGCAGGTTGTGACCCGTTAAAAATGTTGATCCATCAGATTTCAGACTTTTTTAAATGTTTCATTTTTCAAAATAAAGTTTAATAAGAACGACTAAAATATTTATTCGTTATACCGTCTTCAGTGCAGCAAACACAGTGCAAAGAGCCAGTAGCTATTGCGATGACTTTCTTTCCTTGCAGCCCTTGTACTTGTCGAGGTCTTCTCACATGGTCATCAGATCCATGGCCTAATCGATGATAATCTCCTTTACCCCTGCATATAGATAACATAACTAGTACAAACATTTTTCCCCCAACGACACTTATAAAAGGACTTTTTCAGATTTGTAAAATTTAACTCGATAAAAATCATAATATTTCGTCTTCAAGTAAGATTGGACAACTTTAAAAGCTGACCTGGTTGTTAGTAGATTGGGGACCAAAGACAAATTAGTACTCAGTCACCATTATACCAGAAACTAGTGTTTTAGGCTGAGATTTACAAATATAGGCCAAATGTGAATTCATCATCATGAATACTTCTTTCCACACAGACCAATAACCAAACTTATACTAAATATTTAGTATACAACCTAGGACTCTGTCTCCAAATATGTCAAATGTGAGGCAGCGAGAGGAAAACCCTCATATCATCCTTTGTTCCTATTCTATTGATGTGGCTTTGCTTACACAATCACAGATGTTTATTCTTTTTTTGTATACCATATATAAATATGTAATATACATACATTATTAATTAGACATCACCACAACATACACAAACTGCCATATAACTCTGACCAACTCTCCTCCATTCTATCCACACTAATGCATTATTTCAGTGCTAACATTCCAACATTGTAGTGCACCTGAGGGCTTGGCTACACTCGAAACTCCAAAGCGCTGCTGCGGGAGCGTTCCCACGGCAGCACTTTGAAGTGCGAGCGTGGTCGCGGCGCCAGCGCTGGGAGAGAGCTCTCCCAGGGCTGCAGGTACTCCACCTCCCTGAGGGGATTAGCTTACAGCGCTGGGAGCCGTGTTCCCAGCGCTGGGGCACTGTTTACACTGGCGCTTTACAGCATTGTAACTTGCTGCGCTCAGGGGGGTGTTTTTCCACATCCCTGAGCATGAAAGTTGCAGTGCTGTAAAGTGCCAGTGTAGCCAGGCCTGACATATAAATATCTTGTGACAGCTGGCTACAACTGCCATGCAAACGCCTGTTCTCACTTTCAGGTGACACTGTACTTAAGAAGAGGGCAGCATCATCTCCTATAAATGTAAACAAACTGTTTCTCGTTAGTGATTTGCTGAACAATAAGTAGGAGTGAGTGGACATGTAGGCACTAAAGTTTGACATTGTTTTATTTTTGAATGCAATTATGTAACCAAAAAAAAACTACCTATTTGTAAGTTGCAACTTTCATGATAAAAGACTGCACAATAGTACTTATATGAGGTGAACTGAAAATAGCATTTCTTTTATTATTTTTACAATGCAAATATTTGTAATAAATTAATATAAGTGAGCACTGTACACTTTGTATTCTGTGTTGTAACTGAAAGCGATTTATTTGAAAACGTAGAAAAACATCCAAAAATATTTAATAAATTTCAACTGGTATTCTATTGTTTAACAGTGTGATTAATCGCAATTAATTTTTTTGAGTTAATGCGTGAGTTAACTGTGATTAAATGACAGCCCTAATATTTACTGCAATTCAAAACACATACCAGGTATATACTGCTCCGGACTTGGTAAGAGCCACAGAGAATTGTGATCCACATTCCACTTTAAACCACTCCAAGGCCTGTGAGGGAATCAATCTGGGAAACAGGATTAAATCCAACTAGATTGACTGAGACAAGGTGGGTGAGGTAATATCTTTAATGGACCAACTTCTATTGGCAGAGGAATCAGGCTTTCAAGCTGCACAGAGCTCTTCTTCAGGTGTGGAAAAAGAAATCAGTGTGTCACAGCTAAATACATAGCAGGACAGATTGATAGACTGAGTGAACAGCCTTTTCTGCAGTTTGCAAGTATTGTATGTGCACGTTTAACTGAACTCAATGTATATGCTGTTCACAAGTTATATTTTCTAAAACTTTCACTCATCCAGTTTTTAAGTTTTGTTTAAAATTAGAGTTAAACCTTAATTTTTTTATAAATTTTTTTAAAGCCAAGATCAGGGAAATGGATAAAATTTTACATAGCATACTCTGCCATCTCCTCTCCTCGATTTAGAGGATAAGGATATTTAACATATGAATAACAGCACTACCACCATATAGTAATATATTTATGCTAACAGATATCTGTACGGTCCTCAACTCAATATTTTAAGACGTTCCAATGTCAACAATATATTCATATGTAGCAAGTTACAATAAATGGGATGTTGAGCTTAATCAATTTTTGTTCCTTTCTGGGGTTTGGGGTCACCCTATTTACTGGTACCATATCTTACAGTGTATAAATTCAATGTGCCTGTGGAGATGTAAGGAGATTCTACTCACTTGAAAGATTCTCTAAATTTAAAATTAGGAATACTATAGGAAGCAACAATATTGCTGAAAAAGAAAGAAAAACTAAGTGCAACCCCTGTAACTCAGACATACAAGCACAAGGCTATACTACTAGTCAGTGTGTCTAAGCTGCCTCCGTGGTAACCACCAGGAAAAACCTTCTCTCTAAAGACAAGGGGAAGCTTCTGCAAATTGGTAACTCGCTTTTCATTACTCTTCTCTAAAATGAGTGTGTTTTAACTGATGTAAAATATAAATACCTTCATTGGTACTTTACAGCCATCACTGCCTCCTCTCCCAAGTTTTCCATAATCTCCATCACCCCATGACCAGACAGTATCATCATCAGTTAGGCACAATGTCTGTGCATCTCCACTACCACAGGCTATGTCGATCACACGATAGCCCTGCAATGCTTCCACCTGAAAGACAGTCGCCATTTTTTGTTTACAATAAGAAGCCTTAACTTTTTAAATTTCAAACAGTAAGTCAAACAAAAACAGTTAACTTGCAGGAACTCGTTATTGAGAATGAGGGGTGGTAACAGCTCAGGACCACATCACTGAATGAAGTAATGGACACTCAAGAAAAGTTATTAGTCATCTTTGTTGGGATGAAAATACTAAGGTATCATATATTTTAAATACCTGGGTTATTCCTTTTATCTTGGCCAAGTAAATTCTCACTACAGTTAACAAAAAATAGAAGAAAACTGCTGCTGAAATATTTAAGGTAACCAAGGAATAGGTTTATGACTTCAATTTCTGGTTTTTTATTTTTATCGTGTATTACATAAACTGAATACAAACGCATGTTAGCAAATAGCTATTTGCTGGTTTATAATATTCAAACATCCAAACAAGAGTATGAAACTAGTCAACATTCTATCTTCTGAAATGCTAACCTTCACACTGTAATAGTTGAGTCCAGATGATAAAATGAACTGTCAGTTCAAGTGTCAAGTAATTCTGTAGGAGAACTAACAAACAATCTAAATTTAAGTTATTAAAGGCTAGTTACCATGAGATTGTGAAGTCTGAATTATTGCTAGCCAGCTAATCAGTATATCTAACTTCCATGGATTTATTTTTTTATTCCAAATTGCAAATAATGTCCTTTATACATTTTTAAAAAACCCTCTTCAGAAAGGATCAAATCACACATATCTACACCCATCATGAATATTTACTTCAGAAACTCCTCTACCAATATTATAACCATTAACAATACTGGTTAACAAAAACATTTTTCTCTTAATAGTATTTCAGTATTGGATTCCCAGAATTAAGTACACAATTATACAACAATAATCAGTTGCAATTGTTCTCATTGCTTATCGCTTCATCGATAGACATTTTTTTCAAGCTGGAAGAAGGGAACAAAGGGAAGAAAAGGGAGCAGCATGCATAAGACAGAGGGAAATGCCTGCTCATTTTCAGAAAGAATAGGGAAGCACTGGTAGGACTTACAGAAGAAGAGCTATTGGTGAGGAAGTGACACAATTTATTTACTGGAGTAAGGGACAGAGCCTATTTGGACGGCTGAATTTTGTTTAGACAATCAAAAATTATTTCTGTTTCTTGTATGGGAGGTCAATTTTTTTTTTTAAGTAGTGTGTGTGGATGAGTTCCAATGGCGAGCTCCAACCCTTATTATGTGCAGCAGCTGCTGCTGCTGCTGCACATTTTGCATTTATTTGTTCCTCTGCTGCAATGCAGTCCTTACTAGTGCTTGCTGGCAAAGTTTGTAGTTGCATTTATTTAACCCATTCCTATCTCTTAAAACAAAATGGTAAATTCATTCTCTTTTTCTCTAAATATTTCTACCTTTATTCTTTATATGCAAAAATTCAAAAAAGCAAAATATTTAGAACAGACATTCAAACTGCAGGTGATTAATTCAAACAATATCTTCTCACCAGTTTGGGTTTTAGCTGATCCTCACTATCTCCATGCCCAAGGCGTCCATATCTCCCCTTCCCCATGTATAAAGATCCCCTGCTGCAGTAATACATGCACTGTGTGCTCCACCAGCAGCGATGTCAACTACTTCTATCCCTCGCAGAGACTCAATTACACGAGGACGATCACAAGGACTGAAATAGAATAGTTTAAACAGACAAAAAGATTGAATAAAGTGTTCCAATTAAGTAATATACATAACTAGCAACTCTCTGGAATCCTTTTGCTCGTTTTGAAATATTACTTATTTCTGGTAATTTTCCTAAAGAAAATAAGTATGAAAACATCATTCAGAATAATCCTATTCTTATAATCTTATAGGTTCACACAGGCTAGAAATATTTACCAACATATTTTATCAATGAGTTCCCATGTGCATATTTTAAGCTAAGATTTTTACTAAATTGACTTTTACTAAAAATATCCATGGACAAAATGGGGAACCTGAGCAGCTGTGGGTGGCCTGGGAGGTGCAGGGACCCCCACCACCTGTGGGGGTTTGGAGCTGCAGGGTCCCCCTTTTCTGGCAGCTCGGAGCTCCAGGGGTCCGCATTTCCCCCAGGGAGGCGGAGAGCAGCAGGGATCCCCTGCCGCCCACGGAGGCAGAGAGCGGTGGAGGTTCCCTGCCACCCACGAAAGCAGAGAGCCGCATGGAGCAGGTCTCCCACCATCCCTCCATTCCTCCTTAGGCTGCAGGGGCCCTGCAGCTCCCAACCTGCACTGGCTGAAGTCATGGAGGTCTCTGGAAGTCACGGATTCCGTTACCTCTGTGATAAAATCGCAGCCTTATGCATAATTGTGGCTCATAAGCATATAGTCACTTACTGTGGAAGCATACTGTTAACATTTTCATTTAGATTATGAAGTATCACTTAAACACCTCAAAACTGTTCAGACTCCTTTGTGTCATTTCAGCTAATTTGTCCTACTATAACTTCCCAGATAAAACCAATACAGTAGTAATGGCTTAATTAAAACAAAGGAGTCAAAACATTTATCTTCAAAAATGAATCAATGTTCACTAAAAACACAATTTAACATATTGTGATGAAATTGCTAGTGTAAAATATACTACGATTCCCTACCAGATGGAATCAGAACTGCCCTACTCTGTCATAATCCCCGCACCTCTACCAGAGAATGGAGTTTCTCATTCAGCTCAAGCAGTATGGGGCTTATGCCTCTGAAGCAGCAGAATCTTAGTTTTAATCCCTGCAGTGCCATAGAATTCCAAATACCCAGAATGTGCCACCCATTGAGGCAGCCATGGATTTGTTACACTACAATATATAGCCAATAACAAAAATCAAAAATTGACTACTTTTTTTTCCCTAAAAATATTTTATTAAACTATTATACTGGCTTCTCTAGTTTCAAAAAACCTAATTCTTGAGTAGGTATGGAAAGCTAGGACTTTGATCTATCTATAGATAGGCAATATTTGTACAATGCTTCAACTATATAAATCCCATTAATACATATGCATCAACATCTCAACATAAAAGGTTTTCAAAATGTTACCTTCTGTTTCCATGACCCAGTTTACCATCTTCTGCCTCTCCCCAAGAATAAACTTCGCCTTCTGAAGATAGTGCCAAACAGTGCTTTCCTCCTGAGTTCACAGCAACTTTCTTTATGAACACATGCTGAATGGATTCCAGTAATGTTGGTGTGGAAACTGACTCAGTCCCTCCAATTCCAAGCCTGCCACCTGCACCATATCCAGTGGCATAAAGCTTCAATGAATGGAAAAAAAAATGTATTTTATATTGTTAACTTCCTGAATAGGAACAGTCATTTAAACTACATGATACACTCAATGCAATTAATTGGATTCTAGTATTCATTGCTTCCCTGGTGATATAAAGGACAGAAACCTTCTTTGCACATCTGAATTTTCTTTCCTGGAAAGTACAGAATATATACACTTAGAGTAACTGTATATATCGAAACTCAAATGCCTTTGTCTTTACACTTGATATGAAAAAGCTACATTACTATATAAGCTAAACTTCTCTTATGGGGAGAAGAGGGAACTTCCAAGAGACTTCGTTTTGAGCAGCTGTTCTGTACTCATAGAAGCTTTTTCCCCATTTTGAAATGATGTTTTAGCGCAAACTCTGTAGGCTTGCTAAACAGTATTGACATACAGGCTTTTATGGTCCCAAAAGGTTGAACAAGATCTACGTATGCCCCCATAGATTTTAAGAGTCAGTTACATGCATTTACATGATAGAAAGTAATTTTCTAAATTACCTTCAAAAATTTAGTTACACAAACTAGGTTTAAGTAAAGAAAAAAATTAAGACCGTCTCACAACTAAATTTTCCCTTTCTGTCTATATTTCATGAATCTGACTGCTATAGTGTGATACTGAATGTCTATGGGAAACTATCATACAGCAAGTTGTTAAGCAATTTCAACTTTAATTTTCAGTTTCCTTGTTTTTGATTACATCACACAAATTAGACAGAAGAAAGGCTTAAATTCCTTTCCCTCATTAACTTAAACTATTGATCAACAATTCTACAAACATGAAGCACATCAGCATTCCCATCAATAGGAGTAGACATTCAAAATAATGTTAATCATTTGTTCAGAAGCAGATGTCTGTTAAAATCAGCATAGCTCTCTACGCTTAGAGCTGGTATCATCTTCTGTAAGTACAGTAGAAAATATTATACTAGGTTCCTAGTTCACCCTGTCAGTACTGGCAATTGTGTGTGGGTTTGTTTTGGGTTTTTTTAAATAAAAGTTTAGCAAAATTTACACTGAGTCAACCAATCCCACTCACCCTGGCAGGCTGACATTTGCCAGGGAAGTCTAACTTGAACAATTCTTTATTGTAACCCTTACCTTTCCATCAGCAGTCACGGCAAACAGAGTCTGTTCACCACCAATTAATTGCACAGGTCTAAGTGTGGCAAGGGCTTCACATGGAGTTGGAACTTTCACCTTTGCCCCTTCAATTCCTCCAAGCTGTCCTCTATGATTATGACCCCAACCATAAATAGTTCCACTACCTCCAGCTGAAAGCGTCCAATCATCTGGTCTCCTGCAGATAATTCAAAGGAACACAAAGGAAAAGTGTAGAAGATTGAAAATGGAAGCTTTGATATGCTCACCTTTTCATTCTAACACTTAAATTAGAAATGTCACAAGACCAAAACATTATGGCAGATTAACATAATAACCTGTTCATCCATTGCACAAGCTGTTCATCTTGCTCTCTCTTAAAGGCATCATGGCTCTCATGGAGAACATCCATATTCTCATTATCCGCCATTAATTCTCGGATTTTCTTTGCCACCTGCAATGTTATGCTGGATTAGAAACCATTAAGTAAGAGTAACTGGTATTTTAAGTAACACTTAGCATAAGAGTGTTTAAATCTCAGCTATTTTCTTCCTCAGATTTAAGTATATTGTTAATACAGAGCTTCATTATTAATTTCTTTTAACACACTCACATGTTCTGCTACTCTATATGAAAATATTTCTGCAGTACCTCATCAAGGAAAAGGCGAGGTAATGAAGTTCTTTTATCAAGAGCAACAGCAACTCTGGAGGCCATACAGTATCTTCTGAACCAAGCCCATTTGTGTGTCTCTGCACAGCAAGGAAGTGTGTCCAATTCTAGATCACAAGCAAGAGCTACAAGCACCTGCAAAAATAAAAAAAAACAAAAAAGTTCTGGAACTATATTGCTTTTTGGGTGCAATAGAGGTGTGATTTAGTTCAGTGACACTAAGCTCCAGTTGGAAATAAGCATGCACTCAGTGGACCCTTTACTGGATGTTCCTGATGTAGAATGTGGCAGTTTTCTGGAAGTGTCATTTTACTTTTTGTTTACCATATATGCTTGCTAATATAAAATTCCAACAGAACCATGCTACTTAACTATCCAACATTAGTATCTTGTTACCTTAAAGAAAGGGCTGTGAAGCAACTGCTTGCCACCTCTCACAATAGGATCTTCATAGTCAAACTGCCGCTGCAAAGCTTCTGGAAGGCCTTTAACCAAAGCAGCTAAAGCACTGCCAGTGAAACTCTGGAAAAAAAAAACAACGAAAGGCAAAGTTAATCTATACACTTATATATACACAACGGTAGAAAAAGGAAATTCTTAGGGTAGTTGTGATGGAAAATTAATTGCAATTTGATAACCAATGTGTAACTTGAGCTCTGTCCAGATCCTAACAGGTATGTGTCCATATCAAACACCACCCTTACAAGCAATTTCAGATGCAAAGAAGTAGATGGTACAGAGCATGAACTAGTTTTTTGTTCTTAAATGAAGACTCTCCAGAATAAATTTGAAGTTAACTGCCCACCTGTACTTTCCCTGTCTGTAGCTTACCACAGATATCAGTTACCACAGCTGCATCTGGCCCCTTTCATGAGTATTACATTAATTTGAACATTCAACAAATTAGAGCAAGACATTACTATTGATCATTTGAGCTTCTTACCATAGTTCGTGCTTCTCCATCATTATCCCCTAGAATCCTATTTATGTTAATAGATTGGCCAAACTCTGTTGTCAGCAGTTTCCGCAGTCTCTGCAAGGCCCACATTCTGTGTCCAGCAGCTAAAATGGCAAAAATAAAAACTTAAATTGCTTATAGTATCATTTTTACATCTAATCAATAGACTTCATTTTAAATATGCACCTACCTAGGGCACTCAATTGAGCACATGCTGCAAGTGACGCTGCCAGGCGAGGAACTATACTCCTATTAGAAGCAAAATTCAAGCGGAAATCCAGCAAACATGTTACCAAGTCCATTGATGGACAAGAAAGAATGCAGCGATCTGAAAGGAGGTCTTTAGGGCCTATGAAAAAAATTGGTAGTTTTTTTAGTCACTTAGTTATCATGAGAATCTTAGTAAGAGGCCTGAGATCCTAACACCTTCAACACTCACTATAAAACAAGTACAGTAACTCCTCGCTTAATGTTGTAGTTATGCTCCTGAAAAATGCTACTTTAAGTGAAATGATGTTAAGCGAATTCATTTTCCCCATAAAAATTAATGTAAAGCGGGGGGTGGGGTGGGGAAGAGGAGGGGTTAGATTCCAGGGGAGAAAAAATTCGCCAGACAAAAGACATTACATTTACACACACACACAGTATAAGTTTTAAACAAACTATTTAATACTGTATACAGCAATGATGATTGTGAAGCTTGGTTGAGGTGGTGGAGTCAGAGGGTGGAATAGGTTGGGATATTTCCCAGGGAATGTCTTGCTGCTAAATGATAAACTAACGCTCGGCTGAGCCCTCAAGGGTTAACACATTGTTGTTAATGTAGCCTCACACTCTACAAGGCAGCATGAATGAAGGGAGGAGACAACAGACGCATGGCAGTGGCTGCAAACATTCCCCGCGGAAACTAAATGTAACGATGAACCCACGCTATTCCACTGGAGCGCACCATTCTCTCCACTTTCCAAAGTGCCAGGTGGTGCATGTGTGTGAGAGAGACACACATTGCCCCTTTAAGTACACTGACCCCACTAAGTACACTGCCTTTTTAAATAGATCAGCAAGTTGAGACAGCAGCTGCTCCCAGCAAGCTCCCTCCATCCTGAGCCCTGTTTTGTTCCCCACCTCTGCTCTTTGGAGATAGGGTACAGGAGCCGGGGGAGGGGGACACTCTGACATCAGCATCCCTCTTCCCCTCCATCCCTACACAGCAAGCAGGAGGCTCCCAGGAGCAGCTCCAAGACAGAGGGTAAGAGCAGCACATGGCAGTGGGGGCAGGGACACCTGAACTGCCTGGCAATTGATAGCCTGCTGGGCAGGTGCCGTAAAGGGAACTTAGGGGAGCTGATGGGGGACTGCTGGTCCACCCTGGTTGCAAGTTCCCACCAGCTAGCTCCAACAGGCTGCTCTTCCTGCAAGCAGTGGACAAAGCTGGTGGCTGCCAAACAATGTTATAAGGGAGCACTGCGCAACTTTTAACGAGCACGTTCTCTAATAGATTAGCAACGTAACAACAAAACGTTAACCAGGACAACGTTAAGTGAGGAGTTACTGTAGTTCTAATCCAGATACTCATCTTTCTAAGAAGAGTATGCCAAAACTGTATCCTCACTTATTTATGTATCTTGTTACTTTGTTGATGTATTCTCTTTTCTAAATAAACATGTATAAATGGACACTGCAACCTTTGCTTATGAATACCCAACTCTCTCCTCCTATCATATATTATGACTTACCTGCAGCTGGCATGATAGGATAAACTGTGAATCGCCATCCCCATCCATTCACAGAGCCATCACTGATGAACTTCCACTTTAATTCATCTCCTGGAATTCGCAATTCACTAGACCAATCAGACCACTCACGACCTGTTACAGTGGGATAATACATACACACATTTTCATCTAAACTGATTAATGATTATTCAGTCATCCATACAATATCATAGAGTTACTAGATGCTAGTTGCTGTAAGCATTAAATGAATGCTTCCTAGAAGAAAAAGATAGATCTGTAAATGAAGCACATAAATGTGCATATAAAAATAGCTAAAATCCAAGACAAGAAGCTATTTCCTGACAATATAACTTCGTTCCTGCTTGAAAAGCTCAACTTAAATTGTCATCTAAAAGATGCCTTCAGGTGTTTTAATACCAAAGTAAGTTACATTTCTGAAAGTCCACTTTCCTGTGGAAAAAATAAAATGTTGGCCACAAGCAATCCATAACAATACACAAAATGAATTCACTATTTAGAATCTTTTCCCACTTTCTCAGTTCAGTACTTGTTCTCTCTGCAGAGACTGATAATAGTTATAAAGTACCAAACAATTCTTTTTACATAAGCCTATTTCATTCTTAAGATAAAAGTCCTACAGAGAAAACATTTAAAACAATAGGAGAACCCACACACATGCTAATAAGCTTAACAGACATCACCCCACTTCTAACATGAAGGCATGCTCCTGCCAGAGCCCAACACCCCACTCAAGGGGTTCTCTTTGTGGTGACAAGATCATCACAGCTTCAGCTCAGAACAAGCACATTCACAAACATGATTAGTCCATCCTTTACACAGTTCAGAGGACTCTGACCTGGAGTTTCCAGAAGCATGTAATTAGTACACACAGGATCTCTCCTCCCAGTGCAAAGCTTCAAAAGATTGGCTTCAGAGAGAATTTGCCTTTCCCTCACCCCCATGTACTTCCCAGGAAACCAACTGCAAATGTATTGTCACAAAAAGCCCTTTGACATTCCTAATATCTTCCAGAGATTGCATTAAATCTTGTCTTCCTGCTAAAGAAGTTCCACATAATCTCACAATAGTACAAAAACATTTCCTTTTTTAATACAATAAATTCAAAAGATTTTTACCTTAATTCAATAAAATTGAACTCAACTGAATGAGATTTGTCCGCAATATTGCCTGTCACAACCAACATTAAGCAATTTAAATACAATACAGTACTTAAAACAATAATTATAAACTTGTGTGCCCAAATTGATATGAGATCCAATGTGAAGGCATGACTTCTTGCTCCCTACATCTACTTTCAGACACCATGTCCCAATTTGAATAATCTTGGTTCAGGGAGATGGTGGACACCAAAAAAGCCCGCGCCACTATACAGATTCAAAGTGCTCCACAAAATGGACTTCTGCTCTTGGAGAA
Source organism: Gopherus evgoodei (assembly GCF_007399415.2). Lineage (NCBI taxonomy): Eukaryota > Metazoa > Chordata > Testudines > Testudinidae > Gopherus > Gopherus evgoodei. Next base: position 122,815,386 of record NC_044322.1, read on the forward strand.
AAGGGTCAGCAGAAATGGTAGCCATCATGATCCATAGCTTGCCCATACTTTAAATGGCACACTTGATGAGAGTGAGAAAGGGAAATACCACATGGGTGAGTAAATGAAAGAAGAAAACTGACAGATACTGGAGATATAATTTGATTCAGGGAAGGGGGGAGGAGAAATGAAAGAAAGAGGAAAGGAAGAAAGAGCAAGAGATAGAATTTAAAAACTCTCCAGCCTGTGCCAGATTTTATTTAGAGCACTTGAGAGCAGAAAGATTTGCCTTTAATGTAGTAAAACCTGTATTTCCAGAATTTTAAAATTCTTACAATGAAAAAAAAACATCTAGCATTCCTGTTATAAAATACTGCTTCACAGTATGTTCAGATTCATTAAAAATAAATACCTTGGTTATACAGAAAATTGTTATACACCACACATACTAGGAACCATTTGGGGATGTAACAGTAAAATCAGCATTTACATTTTATCTTAAAGTACAGGCAGGAAAATTTATTTTACAAATCACAACAGAATTACCAAGTGACAAATTAAAAAGTAAAGGAAATTAAAGAGTACCTTTCAATCCTGCCCCAAAACAATTACCACATGCTGCCAGCTTATATTGGTCTTTACACATAGAGGTTAGAATGTTAAAACAGATTTTAAATGTGGAGCCTATCAAAAATAATTTAGGCTGCAGATTAAGATTGAAACGCTTCTGTAAGATACACTACTTTATTTGCACTTTAGAAATTACTTTGCATATATGCACAAATATTAAAAGTTGTTTGTTAAATAATTACCAGAATCTACATGTTTCAGTTATGATTATGCGTGCTTCAGAAATAATCTAATGTATTGAGAAAACTGCTTAAATTTTTTAAATTTTGCTAATTAAAAAATATTGTAAATCAATATTTGATATGTATTTTTCTAGCCTATTCTCCACCCAAAATAAACCTATACCATTTGCGATACAATACGAGTATATTTCATCCAACAGTAAGATAAACTAAGCACTTAAGAAAAATAAAGTAAATATAACATTTGATTCTTATCACCTGATCGGACTGAAACTATCCTGTTGACTCCATCCATTATGGTGAGAGGGTCATGGCGCCGCTCTGTAGAACACTGGCGATCAAATTCTACTCTGAGCCCTTCAGCACCTAACAAGTAACAAAATACTTTATATAATTAAACAATAAGTAAAATGGGGAAAATGTAAGCTTTAAAAGTCCAGTGAATTAAAACACTGTCTGAACTGTTCTATGCTGATCAAGCTAGAACGTAGCTATTTTCTATTAAGATAATTATTTGCCTGTAATTAATGTTCCTAGAAAGTATTACGTAGGATCCACACACCACCCACGAATTTGGGCCAACTGTACATGACACTGTTCAGGACACTCCAAATCTTACGTGATCTGTTAAAGCATGTCAGAGCAAAGTATACCTGCAAGCTGAGGCAAAACGGCTAACGGCATCAAAAGTCTAATTTTTGGACCATATTAAATCAATTCAAAATGAAACCACAATGCACAAAGAAAAATTATAGTCTAATAGTTAAGGCCAAGGACAAAGAAATTCGTTTATTTCAGGCCCTGATAACAATTTACTATGTGATTATGGGCAAGTTGTTCCCAATGTCCTAATGAAACAAAAATTAGATGTGATCTTGAGCTGCAGAGCAGCTGTGTACCAAATCCAGTCCTGCCCAGAGAACCTGAATTCATGAAGAGTACATTTAACATTCAAGAAAGGTTATCATCAAGCATACAAATTTTTATTATAACAGGTATGTTAAAACTACCTAATTTACTCAAACATTTCAGTGAAGATTCAAAATGAATGATTTTAAACTGAATCTAAGTGTCTGTTCCTGCAAATCTGCATAACGTAAGTAACTGAATGGATAATTTCTCATCTCATATAAATCTTATCAGAATTCCACACCTGGTATTTTAACAGTGCCACTGGTTGAAGTATCATCTGTATATGGATGGCTACTTTCCACCACCACTGGCTGTGAAGAAAGACGACCACTTTGCGAGTCTGTAGCCACATCTTCTAACTCTGTAACACACAGCTCCAACAACATGTCAGCAACCTAAAAAAATACATCTCTACTGATTATACACATCTTCATAAAGAAAATAATTCAGTTTTCTAGAAAAAACTGCTAACGAGAGTAAGCCATGATCCCCATCCTTCTTGGTGTCTTGTCCATTACATTCCAATATTCCAACAGAAAAGGTATGAATAAATGAAATAAGCCTCTATTTCAATTATCAGAGCAATGCAACAAGAAGCAAATATCACACTAAACCCAAAACAGGCAAGAAAAATAAGTTTAAAATGCCTATTAAACAAATGAAATCATCAAAGGTAAGTGTTAAGATAACTGAATGCTAAAATATGCTAATACCAGGGTTCTCAACCAGGGGTCCATGAGACCTTTCAAGGGGGCTACGGGGCCCCCATGGCTGAAACCCAAAGCCTGATCCTTGACATTCCCCACAAGGATGAAGCTGGGAGGCACGGGGTGGAAGCGTGCCTCCCACCATGGGGCCGACGCTCTGATCTCCAGCGCTTCCCTTGGAGCTGAAGCCAGGAGCAGTGGGGTTGAATCTTGGAGCCCTGAGCCCTGGCGCTCCCCGTGGGGCAAAAGCTCTGAGCCCATAGGCAGAGTTGGGGGGTATGGAGAGCGCTGACCCCCATGCCCCAAACTTCAGCGGATGAGCAGGGCAGTTGCAGGGCAGCTCCATCCCTGCCTCTCATGTCCTTCTCCCCTGCCCCCTGGCCAGGTCAGCGGTGGGAAGCCAGAGCAGGACAGCTGCTGCTCTGGCTGGTGACATGGAGCAGGCAGCTGCAGCTGCCCCTCATCTCCTGCTGGTGCCCGGGGCTGAAGCTGCCCCCTCAGCTCCCAACCCCCTTTGCTACCACAGAGGCAGGCAGTAAGAGCCACCTGGGTTGGGGGGGACCCAGCTCCATGGCTGGCAGAGCCCTCTGGGAACCAGGACTGCAGGGGAGCCCTCTCAGCTCACAGCCCCTACACTACTCCTTGCCCTACACTTTGAATTACCCCCAATGCCTGCACACAGTCCCTAGTTATCCTCTCCCTACCTACCCTGAGCTATGCCCCTGCTCGCACGGAGCTGGCTCAAGCCCTGCTGGCTTCTGCCTCCCTCCCCCAAAATAGATGTCCCTGCCCCGAGAACCCCTCATCTCCGCTGGGTCCTGGAGTTTTTATAGCATGTTGGTGGGGCCTCCAGGTAAAAAAAAAAGGGTTGAGAACCCACTGGGAAATTTATAATATTGACTCTCATTAATTTTTACAGCAAACAGCTATATTCATTTGGTACTCCAGTAAAAGGTTTATGGACTGTTATATTGGTATAAGATAATTATTAGTTTTTATGTTTGTAAAAATCTACATCTTCTGAACCTATATCTTCAATCAGTAGGCATCACTTCAACAGAATGAGAAAGAAGGGAGGATAGTTAAAATACAGTAAGACAACAAAAATCACTTTGACTGACCTGTGGGTATGCAGTGCCCATCCCAGACAGCACAGCGGAAAGAACATCCTTTCCCTTCTCACCAGCCCTGGTGGAGACAGCAAGCTTCAGCAGGTCAACCATGACTCGTGTGTCATCCGGTACTAAAAGACTAGTGAACTCATCCAAGTATTGGGGTTCGGGACCAGATACTTTACTTTGGCTTTCTACATCCTGAAAGAGAAATTCAAGAAATGTATAATATATAATGAAGAAAGATGGAAGAAAGATTTTATACAACAAACTGAGTTACTTGCCTATAAAAACCCAACATGGTCACTAACCTGTTCTGTAACTGTTGTTCTTTGAGATGTTTTGCACATGCCCATACTGCTTCAGATGTATGAATGTCCAGTGCACTAGCGTTACAGACTTTTCCCTTAGAAGTACCCCCACATCAGGGTAGCCCATGCACCCACTACTGCCTCCTACTGCTGCACAATGGGTAGAGCCACCTTGATCCTCCTCAGTTCCTTCTTATCAGACAGATTTAAATAGAGAGGGGAAGGAGAGTAGGTCATGGAATGGACATGTGTAACATCTCACAGAACAACAGTTACAGGACAAGTTAGTAACCGTTTTTCTTAAGTGATTGCATATGTTCATTCTGTTTCAGGTGTCTCTCAAGCAGGTCAATCAGGAGATGGAATCAGAGTCGACCTGAATAATGATAGAAGGATTAAATGTCCAAATCTGATATCTCTAGACTGTTGAAAAATGGCATTAGAATCAGAGAGATGTACTGATGACCAAGCTGCATCTCTACAAATAGGCACTACAGGCACATGAGCTAGAAAGGCTGAGGAGGCCATCTGAGATCTCGTTGAACATGCCAGCATGCTGTCTGGGGAAGTTACATTGGTCATGTCATAGCACAAATGTAAACAGGAGGAAATCCACAACAGGATTCTTTGAGATGAGACTGGAATGCTTTTCATCCTGCCTGCAACTGCCACAAACAGTTATGAAGATGGCCTATGGTTTAGTCCTATCCAAGTAAAATGCTAATGCTCTCCTAACATCAAATGTGTGGAGTCTCTCCTCATTCTTATGAGAATGAGGATTGGGGAAGAATGTTGGTAAGTATACTGCCTGACTGATATAGAAGTGAGAAACTACTCTGGTGAGAAATTTTGGATGAAGGTGAAGATATACCTTTTCCTTGTATAAGATACCCAATGGATCAGATACCAGGGCTCTCAATTCCCTCACTCTTCTTGCGGAGATAATTGCCACCAAAAAGGCTGGCTAACTTGAAAGATGAAGAAACAAACAGAACAGGCAGTTCAAAAGGCAAGGTGGGGGTGTTTAATAATGTTCAAATCCCCACGAGAGAACAAAATACCTCCTTTCAGTCCTCTTAGCTGTGTGAGGCAGGGAAGATGGATTTTGCCACAGCACTCCAGTGGGCTGCCGAATAGCCTCATTTATGGGCAGCGCCACTCAAGAAGGCCCCACAGATGCCAAAATGTCAGCCAATCTGACACTACTTCCATCTCTATATTAGGGTGGAAGCCATTTTCTTAAGGAGGTTCTGATGGGCCCTATAATCATACAGAAACAGTGAGAAAACACTGGACACTATCATCTGATCAAGCGATGAGGAGGAGGAACCCAACGCTGGCTGAAATGGCGCTTCTCCCAATTCCTCCAAAGTGAGATTCATTGGGGCAGACTGTTGAAGTTTGACAACCGAGCTCAGTACCAGCAGTGGCTTCTTGCAGATCTCAAATGCAAAGAGTGATCACAGTTCCTATTGGAACAGGGAAGGGGAGAAGAGGAAATGGAGATGGATGGAAACCCACACTGGCTCCAGTAGAGTTACAGATATGGCACTGGAATCCAATTTTTTCCTGACAAAGGCTCCCTACTGACAAACCAACATGGAGCATCCACTGGATACCAGCAGTGAAAACCTCTCATAGCAGAATGATGTTTTACATGACATGTCTGTAACACATAAGATCCAATTTCTGACTCAGACAATGAACCCAAGTCATTCAATGAGGGAGGTGCCATGCTTCTCAGTGCTGGGAAGCAGTGATGGGAGTCTGGAGAAGATGGCACTGGAGAAATTATAGTCAGTTTGCCTCTCCACTGCACCGTACGAAGGGGTACCAGACCATTCAAAGGTGCCTGTGGTACTTGGTACTGAACTCTAGCAGTCAGCAAGTCCTTGTAGGATTCTGTTGGTATTGGGTGAAGTGTTTGTTGAACCACCAGTATCAACAGACTCAGCTGATCACTTGCCACGACATCAGTCTCGGGAGTTGACAGCACCAGGAGTCTCTCCTGGTGCTGCTGAGTCAAAGAGGACGCACTGCTGAACAAGATGTGCTTCCTTATAGTCAATCTCAACAGCATCAGTACCTGAGTTAACAACCTCACCTAAGGTTCTACCTGCCCTGAAGGCAGACTGTTTGGCACTATGCGCATTCTACCCTGCTTCTCAGCTTGGCTGCTGGACACTGGTGCTGGCAACCTCAATCTCCTGGACAATGCCATTCCTCAGTGCAGTCTTCCAATGTTTCTTCTTCAGTACCGGAGAAGGAGATCAATGTTGGGACTTTGCCATGCCAGAAGGCGCACTCCTAAGCAAAGTAAAAGCACTCAACGCCCACCTCGAGCAGGAAGGTTCTGAAGATTGGGTAGGGCTGCATCCATAAGGGGGTGCTTTAGTCTGATCTCCTAGTATTTGTTAGTTCTGGGTTTCAAGCCCCTGCAGATTTCACATCGGTCCCTGATATGTGCTTCTCTGAGGCACTTCAGGAACCTGGAGTGCAGGTCCCTGACCGGCATCAGCTTCTTGCATGCATTTCAAGGTTTAAAGCAGTGGTCTCCAACCTTTTAATGCACAAGATCACTTTTTGAATTTAAGGGCAACCCAGGATCTACCCCACCCCTTCCCCATCTCTCCTCTCTTCATCATTTGCTCTCCCCCACCCTCACTCACTTTCACCAGGCTGGGGCAGGGGGTTGGAGTTTGGTAAGGGGTGCAGGCTCTAGGCTGGCGTCAAGGGGTTCGCAAAGTGGGAGGGCACTTTGAGCTGAGCCTGAGGCAGCGGGTTGCGGTGCAAGAGGGGGTGAGAGGTGCAAGCTCTGAGAGGAGCTCATGGCTGGGGCAGAGGCTTGGGATGCAGGAGAGGGTTTGGGGTGCTGGATCCAGGAGGGGGCAGGCTCTTGCTGGGCAGCACTTACCTCGGGCGGCTCCCGGTTGGTAGTGCAGCAGGGCTAAGGCAGGCTCTCTGCCTGTCCCAGCCCCACGCCACTCCCAGAAGTGGCCAATGCGCCCCTGTGGCCCCCAGGACGGGTGGGCACCTGCACTGCCCCTCTTTGCAGGCACTGCCCCACAGCTCCCATTGGCCACAGCTCCCCAATTACCGGCCAATGGGAACTGTGGGGGGGGACGGACGCATCTGCAGGCAGAAGCAGTGCACTGAGACCTCTGCTCCCTATTCCTCCAGGGCTGCGCTGGCCACTTCTGGGAGCAGTGTGAGGACTGGGAGAGTGTCCAGGATTGACCGGTTGGTGACCACTGGTTTAAAGTCTGGGGACTGAGGCATGCCACAGCACTGGGCATTGACACCCAGAACCACTGGGAACCAAAATGTAAACTAAATACATCAGTAAAATAAAAATATAAATCTACACTTCAGTAAGACAACACAAGTACTAACCATATACAACAGAAAAGACTCAGAAAGAGGGAAACACTTGTGGTAGCAAGTTACCACCTGTGATGAGGGGGGAGAGATAGCACAGTGGTTTGAGCATTGGCCTGGTAAACCCAGGGTTGTGAGTTCAATCCTTGAGGGGGCCATTTAGGGATTTGGGGATTGGTCCTGCTTTGACTAGGGGGTTGGACTAGATGATCTCCTGAGGTTCCTTCCAACCCTAATAATCTATGATTGTCAGAGCATGCTAAGAAGGAAGAGATGGGAGTTGGGTCTACCCTTTGGATCATCACGCAGCAGCACAATGCAGCAGAGGACATATGTGCCATACCAATGGGTACAGCTGAGGGAAAAATTTCACATGCTAGTGAACTGAGCAAGCTTACACCTGCAGGGGAACAGGCACGTGCAAGAACTCCAAGAAGAAACAGAAATTTAATATTGTGACCCTAAGACAGGGGTGGCCAAACTTTTTGGCCCGAGGGCCATATCTTGGTATGAAAATTGTATGGTGGGCCATGAATGCTTATGAAATTGGGGTTGGGATGCAGGAGAGGGTGAGGGCTCTGGCTGGGGTTGCAGGCTCTGGAGCAGGGCCAGAAATAATAAGGTCCATTATTACTTTTCCGTGATTTTCCATGGCTTGTCTGCAACTCAGCTGCAATTTGGGACAATCATCCCGTGATTCAAGTAGGGACTCAATAATAAACATCTATCAGCCATATCCACGTTTTTGACTAGTAGAAAGTAGTGGTAGGTTAACAAGTGTTCAGCTCCTATTTTGTGAAAGCCCTAACTAATTAAAAGGGAAAATGTGAAGAGAAATACAGAACATCAAGCCACAAAACCATAATAGACGACTGACTGTCAAATCTTCAGAACAAAGTCCTAAGGAAAAAAATATCAACTATTTCTTGATTTTATGAACCAATGCTTATTAGGCAAGGCTTAGGGGCATTGCATATTTAGGGATCGCTTCACTACATCATTTGGAGCATTTACTAAACAAAAAATTGCCATGCTGAAGTATACTATAAAAATTACTGCCTACTTATGTAAACAATACTTTTACATGCATTAGACAGTAGGTCTGGCTGGAAAACAAATTTCATTTCAGAAAAAACAAGCTTTCAAAAATTTGTTTTCATTCCACATCAGAACTAAAATAAGACCGTTCGAATTTTAGGGTGAAAAAAACCACAAGACTACCAACCCCAAAATAACCAGTAACTAGTGGTGATTAGAGCACTCGCCTAGGATATGAGATTCAACTCCCTGCCAAATTTGAAACTAAGCCATAGGGCAGGTCTACACTACCATTTAAGTTGATCTAACCTACGTCGCTTAGGGGTATGAAAAAGCAACTCCCCTGAATGATGCAAGTTATAATGACCTAAGAGCTTTCCACACCAATGATATGACGGACATAGCTTCCGCCTCTCTTTTGTCGATGGGAGAGTCCTCTCCTGTCCGCATAGAACATCTTCATTGGAAGTGCTGCAGCTGCGCTGATGTAGCGCTTCTAGTGCAGACCCGCCCTTAGACCTGGGTCTCCCACATCCCAGGTGAGTGCCCTAAGTACCAGACCATTATTTATTATTTTGGGGTAGGGGTCCCTCTCCCCTTTTCCTTTGGGTCTCTCACATCCCACGTGAGGCTATTGGTTATTCTCGAGTCCCTCTCTCCCCTCCAGAAATTTCAGCCTGACCTTAAGAAACCTTCCCAACTAAATTTTTGTAAAAATAAGATACTTTTTCAGGAAACATTTCAGGAAACATTTCAGCTTTAACAAAACAGCATTTTTAGATGGGAAAAAATTTCAAAAAATTTGTGACCAGCTCTACCTAGCACCATAAAAATACATTTGCATTACACAAAGCTAACTAACTACATACATGGAGTTGTATTACATTCTCAACAAGAAACAGGATGTATACTAAGCAGTGAATTTAGAAATAATTGCAGAATCTGAGTTTACTGTAAAACAGCATGCATATGGCAGTTGCTGTAGCACCAGAATTTTTTCTTTCCCCCTCTGATGACATAACTTGTCAAACACCAGAACAATTCAATTGCTTGATGGAGATACATAATAAAACCTATAATCTTAAAAAATATTAGCAATATTACTTCTTTGGTTTTCGTCATGGTCTCTGCTATGATACTAGCAGCACCAGGATCATCAGTGACTGGAATGAAAGGACGAGAAGAGGCAGCAGCAGCTGAGGGAGTTACAGCAGAAGGAGTCACAGCATCTTCTGAAGAAACAACCTAATCAAAAAACATCATAGTTAACCAGATAGCACAGCAATAAGATATTGCATGTGTTTAAACAAGCTTAACTAGACTTTTCAAAAAGAAGCTTGTGCTCAGAAGAGAGATGCCTAAAAACAGCAGCATCTTATTCAAGAAATCCAGTCCCTGTATGAACCTTGCAGTGGTGCCTACTGGCGAACTAAGGGCTTTTCTTCACTATGGCACTAAGTCGATGTAAGTTATGCCACTTCAACTACATAAAACTACATAAGTGAAGTCAACATAACCTACATCGACTTACTGCAATGTCTACACCATGAAATTTCAACAGGAGAGGCTCTCCCATCAACTGAGCATTTCCTAACCAGACTCCCTAAATCGACGCTGCTGCATCCATCGCAGCAGTGCTGATTTAGCTCGTAGTGAAGACAAGCCCTAAATCAGGGCCCCACTGCACCAGGTACGAACATGCAGTAAGATGACAATTCTTATCCCAAAGAGCTTACAACCTAAAAGACAAGACATAACAGCTGGATGAGACAAACAAGTATGTCAGCATGGGGGAATGGAGATGTATCCTCTTTAGTGACAAAATTATTATTACTATTCCTTTTAACACTGAAGAACACACACAGTATGTTTGTATCTGGCTTTCTTTTCAAAATATCACAATAGAAATAAGGTTACAATTATTTGTTACATTTGAAATAAGATTTAGACACTGATGATTTTCTTCATCTTGTCATTTGTTCTCTTTTAAATCCAGTTTATAAATTTACCTCTATTTCTTAAACTGTTTCAATACCTGATTAAGAGAACACCAACATCTTTGAATCAGGTCTAAAACATGTTGAGAGATTTCCTTACGTTTTTATCTGATTCACTGGACTCTAAACTTGTGAACTGATCAATTATAATCAGGCATAGCTGACAAAACGCAGGCACTTCATGGCATTGATTCTAGAAGTTAGACTGATGCTGAAGTAAAGTTCTTATGCATGTTACTGTCAAATTAAATAAAGGAAAATACTTCACACAGTGTTATTGTTGATGGATGTTTCAGCACTCCAAAATTGTTGTTCTGATAGCAAAACTGATTCTGATTTTATTTATTTTACCTCTCCTCTCCTGTCTTGCCAGGGATTTGGACTCAGTCTCTCTTCAACATCCACTGCTAGCACACACTCTTCCCCATTGGCAGGACTCCCTGTAGAAGCAGCATCTGGTGGTGGGACCGGGGATGAAGAAGGACATTCCACTGGTGCAATCATACTTGCAGGCATCAGTGCTCCAACCACTGCATCCCTAAATTAAAAATGAACAAACTGTTGAGGACAGACTTACACTAGACCACCAAATCCTCTCTTTGGAAGAAAAGTGTCCTGTTATCCAACTAGAGTAAAACTAAAAGTGATGGTTTTCAATGTTTGCAGTCTACAGGGTAGTTTACTTCCATTCCATGTGGGAGGACTCACACTTATCTGAGATAGTTACAGATGCCTACAGAGTTTGGGGATTTTTAAACCAAAGTCTTCCACAAGTCTCTTTACCACTAGTATTTCTCCTGTCTTTATAAACAGAAATGAGCAATCTCAAAAGGAGCCCTCTGCTCTGTGATATACATTCTCAGCTGCAATGTATATAACAAGATTATTGCTGAGAGTTGCACTTTCGGAAAGCTATCATTCTGTTCTTATTTGGATGATGCACTCTCACATGAGACTTTTAAATAAGCTAATATTTTGTTGCAGAGTTTCCTGTTCCACATAAGACAGACTTGTCAGGAAAATCTGCATCAACAAGTTGGTTTCAAGTGAACACTAAAAGGAAATTAAAATGAAGTTAAAGGATACATGCTAGAGCCCTATTTTATGATTACCTGGTATAAGGGAGAAAATGTATGAAGTAGCTTACTATCTATGCTTCACTCTGTAAAATACAACAATGTTGGCATGCCTACCTGGCATACATGATTTGTAATGCTGTCAATATATGAGATAATGCTTGCTGTTTGGCAAGGTTCCCATCTAGCGACAGAAGAATCTTAGCGAGGGATGGGCGGTTAGGTTTGGAACTGTTTACACCACTGATTTTGTTACTGGCAGCAGAAGAATCTGCATCTGATGGGACACCTGGGAAAAAGAGTAAGACATGCTTTTAAAAAAATAGACTATAATGCATAATAACTGGTTCTGTTTGATACCTGCCTAATGATACTTTTGGAAAGCATTCTTAGCCACAATTCCTGTAATTCTGATATGAAACCCAATACTAAACCTAGGTCAGCAACGACTTTCATGTAAAACAGAGTCATAGAATCACAGAATATCAGGGTTGGAAGGGACCTCAGGAGATCATCTAGTCCAACCCACTGCTCAAAGCAGGACCAATCCCCAGATAGATTTTTGCCCCAGTTCCCTAAATGGCCCCCTCAAGGATTGAACTCACAACCCTGGGTTTAGCAGGCCAATGCTCAAACCACTGAGCTGTCCCTCCCAATAAGTAAGTATAAAACTTACTCATGAGAATGGAGACACCTCAACACCACTAGTTTCCTACTGGCCTCTAAAACAAGCTTTACTTGGACAAAAAATTAGCACATAACTTGAGTTCTATTTATATATATTGTACATCTATGAAGCTCTGGTATTGCTGCAGTTCTGTCCAGGTAAAAGATAGCTAATGATTGAAAGACATAGAAACAGCTAAAATATCCTGATATTTTACATAGAACATTTTTGTTACACAAGTTTGACTAAATCTTGGTTCTGATAAACTGGGAAGGTGCCATCATAGAATGCTGCCTCCCTCTTTAGTGGTGGTCACTTGTCTTAGAAATCAATAGGTAAGATAACATTTGCATCAAGAATTATTATTTCTAAGAGGCATATAATACAGAAATTTAATATTATGCTAGCATCCAGAAGCTCCAATCAGGGCAAAGCCCCAACATGATAGTCACTGTATCCCCTGCTCAAAAAAAGACAAAAAAGTCTACAGTTCAAGAAGAATCTCATTTTTGCTAATGCATTTTGGACTTTCAAATGTCTTAAACTGTTTGTTAAAGTTCAAACTAGCGCTAACTTTTGTATGACTCCTCAGCTTCAGGGCATACAATGTTTTAGCTTCCCAAGTCTTGTTCTCTTCTCACTTCCTCCATTTTCAGCAAATCAGTATGTTTAAATGGCTTCCATCCTGCACAGCCACTTCGTCCCCCACACCCGTCCATCTATACACATCTACAACACCACCTCAATCCACAAATATTGTTTAAAAATGTTAAGGAAATAAACACAAGCTTTGTATTACCTAGATAAGAAGCGCCTAAAGGGTCTCTAGCAGTTTGGAAGAGTACTGGCTCATGAACAGATGGTGTAGCTACATCCACTGTTGTCCATGCTACACTGTGGGAAGATCCACAAGCAACACGTGTAATTTTCTGGCCTTCTAAACCCTGTACAAGAGTGGGTTTTCTATTGACTGTAGTAGTTCCATTGCCTTGTTGTCCATGATCGTTGTCACCCCAAGCATAAACCTGCCAAAAGACAGTTCTATATGTTACTTTGTTTCACAGAGTCTTTCATATATAGTTATTTTCAAAATTACTATGATAGGATCTTATCTCTAAATGACTTATGTTACTAATTTAAGATATTTCCAGAGTACCTACCACCTTCATATTTAACAGCTGATGCTTTCAGGTTACATATGCTAATACAGCACATATGAGCTTCATTCTGTGAGCAGATTCATGTACTAGTTCATTATTCTGGGTGTACATAAAGTTAATGGGATTATTTGCACATGGATTTTACTGGGGCTCTGCGTAACTATGATATTTATGCTATCATCCAATATAGAGCAGAAATATGTCCTGTCACAATATCAAGATTGCTTCTGGATCTTAGGAAGCGAAAAGCAGGGGACTATGAAACATCTCATGTTATCATAAATAATAAGGAACAAAAATGCAAAAGCTATATTAAGATGACAGTTAAGATTTAATAAATATATGAAGGCAAGAAAATTCTAAGCGACAATCACATTAGTATTTGTGCAGTGCTTTGAGAAGTAAAACAATATATTATAAAGAATATTTATTCCATTCAATAAGTATGTTAGCCAATGGTTTTAGTTTATTATCCATTTATTGTGTGATGTTATGATTAATCAACATGTTACATCGTATATATTCATTGTATGTTAACTAGAGTTAATTGCAGGATTATAGACGTATAAGATTGATCCATATTTAGAGGAATCATGTATTAGATACAAGTAAGACAAGCTGAAATGCAAGAACCCATAGACTGAGGCCTACAAAATTTTAGCTTAGCCATTTTAGGCCTTGGAGACACAAGTAAATGACACAAGTAAATGACAGAGGAATAACCCGATGCCCTAAATTTATGGTAAAACAGGTACCAACTAGTAATAATGCAAAAATCTAGCCCAACTATGGACCGCGGGCCGTGTCCAGCCCATCCAGACATTTTAATTCAGTGCTCAGGCTACCGCCGTGGAGTGGAATCCGGGGCTTGCCCCGTGGGCTCCTAGAAGCAGTACCATGTCTGCCCTCTGGCTCCTGCATGTAGGGGCAGTCAGAGAACTCCACATACCGCCCCCGCAGCTCCCATTGCCTGGGAAACACAGCCAATGGGAGTTGCAGGGGTGGTGCCTGCGGATGGGACAATGCGCCCTCCTGCACTGCAAGCCCCTCAACCCCAGACCCACCCCAGAGCCTGCACCCCCAGCTGGAGCCCTCACTCCTTCCCCTACACCTCAACCCTCTCCCTCAGCCTGGAGCTCCCTCCCATTCCCTGAACTCCTCATTTCTGGCCCCACCGCAGAGCCCAGCCCCCCAAGCCAGAGCACTCACCCAGTCCCACATCCCAACCCCAATTTTGTGAGTATTCATGGCTTGCCATACAATTTCCATACCCAGATGTAGCCCTCAGGCCAAAAAGTCTGCCCACTCCAGTCTAGCCAGAAGATTAAATTTTAAATTATAAAATGCTGTTATAGTAAATCTTGTCTCCAACATGCATCTTAGACACAGGATACAGATGGTGCATCAGTGCTAACGAGAACCTACACAGCCTATTGAATTTGGGCTTCCTCATGTTTCTAGGGGACAAAGAACAATAAGAAAGAGAGGGCTGACACTTTCATGTACATGCGCAGAAGGTAGGTATAGACAGAATCACATTATGAAAAAAGATGCCCACAGAGGGAAAACTGAACTTCCTATGGGAAACCTCCAGCAGGGACCATCCCCGTATTGATGATCAATCCAAAGGAAAGACATCAGACTCTAACACCATGTAGGATGATATGAGTATGTCTGTCTGTAGTTATAACTGGTGCATGGATATATTTAGGAATTTTATATGCGGTGACATTTAGAACTTAGTTGGCAACTTTAAAAAAAACTGTTAAAAGATAGTGGATCTTGTTCTTGTGATTTTGTGTATTACTTGTCTATGGTTTCATGTGTTCTTATGACCTCTTGATCTAGAGCAAACAGAGATAACTCTATTGGGTTTGAGACTGTAGACACCAGAGCCAAATCGACTGTAGTATAATTAACATTAAATAAAATAAGAAGTTAAAAGTATTACTGCTTTTATTACATTACATTGCCTCAATATCTAGTTTTTTCTGGACCAGAGTAACTTACCTGTCCTGTGTCAGTGACAGCCAGGCAGTGTAGTGCACCTACAGCCACATGTACAATCTTCTTCCCTCTCAACCCTTCCACAACCTGTGGCTTTCGCACATGAACATCAGTGCCGTGACCTAGCCTGAAGTAATCCCCCTTACCCCTGGAATAGACAAGGAAGTAATTGTGAAATTCCAGGCAATTATATCGTTCCAAACAGTGTAATCCTTTGCCATTACACCTTTGCAAATTGAAATGGTTTATATATCCAAAAGGAAAGCACACGTAATAGCAAATTTCTTGACAATGACCTTGAAACCTGACTTGGAAAGACTTGTCTCTAGAGGGTAGCAAAAAATCTACAATTTTTCATACATTGGCCTCAATACTAAAAATGTACCATTTATCATTATTTTTGGGGAAGTATTATGGTTGCATAAAATTCATTCTTTCTGTTTTGAAATATATCTTACTATTATAAATTTATTTATACACCTCTACCCCGATATAACATCACCCGATAGAATGCGGGTTCACATACAACACAGTAAAGCTCTGACACACTGCTTTGAGCAGCGTGTTAAGGGTGTCGGACCAGGCCAGGGCTGAGGGGTTTGATAAGGGGCAGAGGGTCTCAGGGGCGGTCAGGGACTCCCCCCCCAGAATCTGGGGGGCAGGAGCTGTGGGAGGGCATTTTTGGGGGCCCCGCAGTCCCAGAGTGGCCCGGGGGATTAGTAGGGGGCCAGAAGCAGCCCACTCTGCTTCCCTCGTCCCAGCTCCAGCCCTGTCTCTCGGGGGAGAGGGCTTGGAGGAAGGTATCCCCCCCCGCACTCACCAGCAGCGGCGGAGGCAGAGGAGCCAGGCCCCAGCACGCTCCACTCCGCCAGCTCCCAGCCACAGTGCTCCGTTTCCCACCACAGGTGAGTACAGGGGGTGTCCTTTCCCCAACCTCCCTGCACTCACCTGTGGCAGGAAGCGGAGCGCCATGGCTGGGAGGTGGCAGAGTGGAGCAGGCTGGGGCCGCGTCGCTCTGCTTCCCGCCAACAGTGAGTGAGGAGGGCGTCATTCCCCCAACCTCCTCACACTCACTGGTGGCAGGAAGTGGAGCAGCCCAGCCCCAGCCAGCTCCACTCTGCCAGCTCCCAGCCATGGTGCTCCGCTTCCCGCCACAGGTGAGTGCAGGACCTTTCCCTAGGCGCCCCCCAGTGACACGGCTGGGGCCAGGGCAAGGAAAGCGGAGCAGGCTGAGGCCGCGTCGCTCTGCTTCCCACCGCAGGTGAGTGGGGGGGGCATCCTTTCCCCAACCTCCCCGCACTCACAGACAGTGGGAAGCGGAGCACTGTGGCTGGGAGCTGGCAGGGTGGAGCATACTGTGGCTGGGCTGCTCCACTTCCCACTGCTGCCAGTGACCGCCTGTCAGGGGGTGGGGAGGGGTGGATAGGGGTCGGAGCAGTCAGGGGACAGGGGATTGCGGTCTCTGGAGGGGGTGGTCAGGGAACAAGGAATGGGGTGGGGGCAAAGCAAGTGTGATATAATGCTATCTCACCTATAACACGGTGAGATTTTTTGTCTCAAGGACTGCGTTATGTTGGGGTAGAGGTTTACTTAAAAATGACTTGTATTTTTTTAACTCATTAAAATCACTATCCAGCTTACAATTTATATAAAACACAGGACCTGCACTGTGACAACTACTCACATGAGTAAAACTGCACCTGTGCTTAACTGTTTACATAACTGAGACTTCAGACAAGCCTCAAACACAGGTTACTTTTATTATCAACATATAAAATTTTCCTCAACTGTCTGAGAGACACCATTAACATTGCACTACTCAGAGTATTTTACATCAATACCTCAAGATATTACCAATAGTATCAACTGAGCAGAAAAAAAAATGAAGAGCGTTGGTCAGCGGTAACAGTTCTCATTTTTCCCCACTGTATTTCGTAACAGTGATCAGTCTCTGTTGGAAATCAAGTATCTCCAAATGTCCTTAGCTTCAACAGTAATTTCCAGATAAAAACTATGTTACAACTGAACTGAACACATTATCGGTATCATAAGGATAAAAAAAAATTACTTGGATGTTCTAATGACCCCCAAAAACAAGTACTACAAACCCAGGAAATTCAGAGTTAAACTTAAAAGAAATCCAAGCATGCTAGGTATAAAAATGTACAGCTGAGGCACACAAATATGCTTAACTTTGCCTGGCAGCGATGTCATGCAATAATCACGTTATGATTATTAAATATTTTAGTGTTTGTAGTCCCAGTTTAGATTGAACTTATTTCTGAAGACACTGGATTTTCTTTCCCCTGCCCCCCAACTCTCTGAAGTGTCAATACAGGAAGGGAAAATAGTGGGCCACGGGCAACTTGGCTTCCCGCACATTGAGAGCAATAGGGGACAGTGCTCATTCTGAAGGACGACATCTTTAATAAAGGCACTGTTAGCTTCACTCTTGTCAAGAGCAACAGGAGATAACCATTTGAAAAGACAGAAGATTGTTGTGGAATTCACTATAGAAAATTATTATTCATCAGCCTGTGCTGAAGAAGAAAAATTAGTTTATGAAGAATAAGGACAATCCTAAAGTTAAGTTTCTCAAATATAGCCTGTACATAAGAATTCAATTTAACCAAACGGGATGTTTGAAGACCCTGTGTTGTTCTGTTATGGAGATCACTGTTAACAAAAGATATCTTCTGAGTTTTAAGTTTCATGAATTATCTTTAATAAATTTTTACTATAACTAACCAACCAATTAACTTGTTAGTTCTCAGGTGGGAAATTCTCATTCTGTACTCAAAGAGTATTCTAATACTGAGGAGAATATGCTGTATTCTCCACACAAAGTGGCTGAATCCCTGATTTAAGTGGAAAAACTAATCCCTAACAATGGAATCACAACCAATCATTCTGTAATTAGAGAACATATATAAGATAAAGCAGTGCACTGCTGCAACATAAGAACCAAGAGGAACTGAGATATATTATTTCACAGACGATATATAGAAGGCTCTACTTGAATTGCGGGATGATTGTCAAAAAAATTGCAGATCAATTGCGGACAAGCCATGGAAGGGGATAAGGGGGAGGGATAACTCAGTAGTTTGAGCATTGGCCTGCTAAAACCCTGGGTTGTGAGTTCAGTCCTTGAGGGGGTCACTTAGGAATCTGGGGCAAAATCAGTACTTGGTCCTGCTAGTGAATGCTGGAGGCTAGACTCAATAACCTTTCAGGGTCCCTTTCAGTTCTATCTCCATAAATTGTGGAAAAGAATAATGGACCTTACTATTTTCAGTAATAAGGTCCATTATTACTTTTCTACAATTTGCCACTGTTGGCCACCCAGGGCTGAGAAGTGGAGCTGCGGCCCTTAGCCCTGGGGTCGCCGCTGCTCCCCACTGTTAGCCTCACACCCAGTAGGGCTCCCACTATCAAAACTGCGTTAGAAGTCAAAAACTGTGGAATCCACAATTTCCACAATATTGCAAGTTAAGTAGGGCCTCAACTTCTTTTATCACAATAATCTTTATTTCTATTTATTTTTATTGCACTGAAACCTATACACCTCAACCAGGTTAGGGTCCCAGTTATGACAGACACTCTATAAAGATTTAGTAAATGACAGTACCTTCCCCAAAGAGCTTAGACTCTAACAGACAAAATGAAACAGGTGGGTGTACAAATAAGTGTGCAGGAGGAGGGAGTGGAAACAGGATGTTTTAGAATAAATTAAACATGTGCACAAAGCATAGATGTAATAAGCCAGTTTGTAGCAATCAACACAACTCAAATGCCTTGAAATTTTTTGTAAAAATATTTCTTAGCAACTTTGACATACCAGGTCCACACCACTCCAGATTTGGTAAGTGCCAAAGAGAACTGAGCCCCACATTCAATCTGGCACACGCTCTGGCCATTTAGTCTTTCAATGTTCTGAGGAATATTGCATCCTTCGCTTCCTCCTCGGCCCAGTTTTCCAAAGTCACCATCTCCCCAGGAAAACACCAAGCCTAGTAACACCAACCAAACAGAACGTTAGACTACGATCACAATATTCTCATATGCTATGAAGTTGCTAACGAAAGATACTCCTACCTTCATCTGTCAAAGCCAGAGTCTGAGCATCTCTGCTACCACAAGCCACTTGAATGACTCTGTGACCAAGCAGCACTTTAACCTATAACACACAGAAAAGTAAGTATGCTGTCTCAAAAACATTAAGTACATTTTAAAGTTTCACAGTAATTTCAAAGTATTTGTGACTTGTTTTGTTCTTTATACATCTAAGCTCACATTACAAACTGCTTTGGGATTCTTAGCTTTATTTCTCCCTTTATTTTCTCTTCTTGTGCATATACATACATATACACCACCACGATCAGGAAACACTTCATGTACTTACCATCTTCGGTTTGAGTTGCGTAGTATTGTCTCCATGACCTAGCCTGCCGTATTCTCCAAGGCCCCATGTGTACAGTTCACCACTAGATGTGATGGCAGCACTGTGAGAACTGCCACAAGCAATATCACGGATACGCTTGGTTTTCAATGCTTCTATCAATCTTGGTTTATCACAATTCCTAAAGATAGAATAGAAGGGTTTATCATCTTCTTTTGTGATGTCATGCAATATATTTCATGCCCGACACTCCAATGCCTCATGTAATATTAAACATCTGAATGGCAAATCTGCCCTAATGCTAATATTTAAGACTTCAATGTTTCACTTTAAGTCACGGATTTAATTTATTTTTCTATTTATCTTAAAGGTATATTGTTCAAATCAATTTAGGCCAAAAATGTAGGTTTGGTAAAAAATAAACTTTTAAAAAGCTGAAAACATTTTCATTTTCCACTATTTTTAATGCAGTTCAACTGAAAATTCCTTTAAGAAATGTTACATAACACGAACTCACTGCAGCATCCTGATAATGAAGAACCAGAAAGATAAACAGATTAAAATGTGTATGTTAAAAAGTGAAACTGAATTATCTGTCTTCATTGCCCATGCTGAGCAATTTATGAAAATTAATGGTAAAGAAAGTAAAAATTCAAATATTTAAAACAGTCAGCTGTAATAATCCAGTGTTATCAGTTAGAAGTTTCTATAGATTGTATTTCTCCCGTGGACGCATCTTCAAAAAAAGATACTGAAATTCTGTTTTGAATACAAAGTTAACGAACAAATTCTGTCTGAAAAACGATATTCAGTATCTGCCAAATTTTTTTGCAAAATCCATTTCAGTCCCAAAAGTGGAGGCCCCCAGACCCTACATGCCAGCCCAGAAGCATGGTCTCTGATCTCTTGGTCCCGCTCTGCACAGGATGGCATAGAATGTTGTACACCTGGCTGAGCCTCCAACCTGCAGTGCAGGGAGCCAGAGGATGAGGAAAGAGGTGCTCATTCCTCTTCCAGCTCTGCTCTTCACAAGGGGACCAGACCAAACAAACATTCATTGTCAGCTGTCTGCTAGATTACTGAAGATGTTTCTTGTGAATATCACTAAAGCATTTGCCTGAGAAAGTAGAATGTCTTTTTGTTAAATTCAACCTGCTCACTGAATTCATAGTCTAGTTTTAATTTAAGTAGGTTTTCTAATGTGGTGTACATGCTACAACCATTATTAACGTTTCTAAACAAATTACGTAAGGCTTTGCAGAAATACTATTAAAGTTGAAATATAAGGACCCAGTCCTTCCACACTGTCCCAGCAATGCCTGGCAGGTGCAGGGTTATCAAGGGGACATCATGCAGGCAGCAGCATGGATGTAATGCCCACTAGTCAAAAATATTTTCTGCTTATAGATATTTTCTTCTATTTATTAAACAACAAACAATATATGTGCCTATACTTGAACTAATAAAGCCATATTTTGTCCTCCCTTGTCTCAAACCCTCCCCTTCTGTTTGTCACCCACACACTTGTTGAGTCATGTCTATCCTGAGACTTAAGCTCTGAGGCACATGCTGTATTTTTCTATACATTGTGTAAAGATCCTAAGAACACCTCTGAGAACTACACAGTATGAAGATCAATTTTCTATTGAATATGTTAATATTAAATAACTTGAAGATTTCCCACAAAGAGTATAAAACTATTTCTCTCAATTTTTCCTTGCTAAAAAGTGTTTGAAATTCATGAAGAACTTTCAAGAGAAAAAATTTTACTCCCTAGCTCAAAAAAAGCATGCTCACCATCAAAAGAAACAGACAGAACAACAAAACCTCTTGGCAACTTTAAAGACACCATACTTAGACTACAAAATTAATAATACAATAACAACTTAAGTAGATGGTATGGTGTGGGTTGTTGGTATCAAATACAATGTTTGGTACTTTTGTTTTACTGCTTCAATAAAATATCTGATTTCACACAAGTAACTTAGCTTGAGTGAGCTATCAAATACTCAGCTTCTAATTCAGCTTCTGCCAGAAAACATTTCAAGCTAACAGATATTTGGAAATATTAGATTTACAGATTAATGGTGCACCAACTTCTTTTTATTTATGGCCTGTCTACAGTATACCACAGTGTAGTATCAGAGTCCACTATGGCCTGGTCTACACTACGCGTTTAAACCGATTTTAGCAGCGTTAAACCGATTTAACGCCGCACTCATCCACACTACGAGGCCCTTTATATCGATATAAAGGGCTCTTTAAATCGGTTTCTGTACTCTTCCCAGACGAGAGTAGCGGCGCTAAAATCGGTATTACCATATCAGATTAGGGTTAGTGTGGCCGCAAATCAATGCTATTGGCCTCCGGATGGTATCCCACAGTGCATCACTGTGACCGCTCTGGACAGCAATCTGAACTCGGATGCACTGGCCAGGTATACAGGAAAAGCCCCATAAACTTTTGAATTTCATTTCCTGTTTGGCCAGCGTGGAGCTCTGATCAGCACAGGTAGCAATGCAGTCTCCTGAGAATCGAAAAAGAACTCCAGCATGGACCGTACGGGAGGTACTGGATCTGATCGCTATATGGGGAGAGGATTCAGTGCTAACAGAACTCCGTTCCAAAAGACAAAATGAAAAAATATTTGAAAAAATTCCCAAGGCTATGAAGGAAAAAGGCCATACCAGGGACTCAGTGCAGTGCAGAGTGAAAGTTAAGGAGCTCAGACAAGCCTACCAGAAAACCAAATCAGCAAACGGAAGGTCCGGGGCAGGGCCGAAAACATGCCGCTTCTATGCTGAGCTGCATGCAATTTTAGGGGGCTGCGCCACCACTACCCCACCCCGTCCGTGGATTCCGAGGTGGGGGTTGTAATCTCAACCATGGCTGAGGATTCTGCGGAGGGGGAAGAGGAGGAAGAGGAAGACGATCTTGCCGTGAGCACACAGCACTCCGTTAGCCCCAACAGCCAGGAGCTTTTTGTGACTCAGACGGAATTACCCTCCCAGCCCTCCCAAGCCACTAGCCCAGACAGTGAAGCCATGGAAGCGACCTCTGGTGAGTGTACCTTTGTAAATATAAAGCATGGTTTAAAAGCAAGCGTTTTTTAATGATTGATTTGCCATGAGGGCCTGGGATGCATTCGCGGCCAGTAAAGTTACTGGAAAAGTTTGTTAACATGTCTGGGGATGGAGCGGAAATCCTCCAGGGACATCTCCATGAAGCGCTCCTGGAGGTACTCCAAAAGCCTTTGCAAAAGGTTTCTGGGCAAGGCAGCCTTGTTCCGTTCACCATGGTAGGACACTTTACCACGCCATGCATGTAGCAAGTAATCGGGTATCATTGCATGACAAAGCATAGCTGCGTATGGTCCTGGTGCTTGCTGGCATTCGAGAAACATCCGTTCTTTATCTCGCTTTGTTATCCTCAGCAGAGTGATATCGTTCATGGTAACCTGGTTGAAATTCAGGAATTTAATTAAGGGGACAGAGATGGCCATTTTCCTACTGGGTTATTGCTTAAAAGAAATCCTTCCTTGCACGCAGCCAAGCGGGGAGAGGGGAGGAAGGATAGCGCTGAGCTTTTTTGCATTTGGCTAGCAGGAATCTTCCCAGCTACCAGCCACGCGGGGGTGGGTGGGGAGGAAGGGGGGTGATTAGCAGTGAACTTCCATGATACCAGCCATGCGGTGGGGGGAGGGGTAAAGCAATCATCCTAGAGAATTGGATGGGGGGGTTGGCTTCTGCTGCTGCATGTTAACAGGAAAGAAGCATCAGAGGGCACTGTGTATAGGAAGGCTCGAGAAGCCAAAAGACAGTGGCTTACTATTACCGCATGCAAGCTGAATTCTGATGCCTGGACCTGCATCTGTGAGATCTGTAACACCAGAGCCGCAGGCACTCAATATTAAGATGCAAAATGCAACCTTGTAGTGAAATCACATGTGCTATGTAAGGTGAATAGTGTTGTTCACTGTGAAAGAGTTTAACCATTGTTCTGTAAAACGTATCTTTTTAAACACTTCTCTCCCTTTTTTCCCCTCCCTCATGCAGCTGCACATTCTTCAAGCCTCCCTACTCCATCCCGAAGGCTCTCTCAGATAAGGCGCAGGAAAAAGAAGACGTGAGACGAAATGTTCTCTGAAATCATGGAAGTAACCCGCAATGAAAGAGCTCATCCGAATGAGTGGAAGGACGTGGTAGCAAAGTACAGGAAAGATGCCAGTGAATGTGAGGATAGGAGGGACGAACGTGAGGATAGGAGGGATGCTCCAGATGAGAGGTGGCGGCAGGAAGATCAGAGGTGTAGGCAGGAAGATCAGTGGTGGCGGGATGCAACGCTGGAGCTGCTGCGTGATCAAACTGACATCCTCCGACATCTGGTGGATCTTCAGGAAGAGCAGCGGGGTCACAGAATGTCGCTGCAGCCCCTGTGTAACCACCCTCACCACTCACCATGTTCCATATCTTCCTCACCCAGACGTATAAGAACGCGTGGGGGAAGGCTTCGTGCACCCGCCCATTCCACCCCCGTGGACAGTCCAACCAAAAGGCTGTCATTACACTGAAATGTGTTTAATGGCCTTTTCCATCCCTCCTATCCTCCTACCAAACCACACCCGGGATACCCTGTCAGTTCTCTGCCTCTTTTTATAATTACTTTTTAATAATGAATACATGATTTTTAAACGATAGTGACTTTATTTCCTTAAGCAAACTGTAATCGAAGGGGGAGAGTGGGTTGCTTACAGGGAAGGAGTCAATAAAGGGGGTGGGTTCATGAAGGGGAAACAAAACAGCAGTCACACTGTACCCTGGCCCGTGATGAAACTCATTTTCAAAGCTTCTCTGATGCACACCGCTTCGTGGTGTGCTCTTCTAATCGCCATGGTGTCTAGCTGCGTGTAATCAGCAGCCAGGTGATTTGCCTCAGCCTCCCACCCCGCCATAAAGGTCTCCCCTTACTCTCACAGAGATTGTGGAGCACACAGCAAGCAGCAATAACAAAGGGGACATTGGTTTGGCTGAGGTCTGAGCGAGTCAGTAATGTGCACCAGCACGCCTTTAAATGGCCAAATACACATTCTACCACCATCCTGCACTTGCTCAGCCTGTAGTTGAACAGCTCCTGACCACTGTCCAGGCTGCCTGTGTATGGCTTCATGAGCCATGGCATCAAGGGGTAGGCTGGGTCACCCAGGATAACTATAGGCATTTCAACATCCCCAACTGTTATTTTCTGGTCCGGGAAGTAATTCCCTTGCTGCAGCAGTTTAAACAGAGCAGTGCTTCTGAAGACAGGAGCATCATGAACCCTTCCTGGCCATCCCACGTGGATGTTGGTGAAATGTCCCTTATGATCCACCAGTGCTTGCAGCACCACTGAAAAGTACCCCTTGGGGTTTATGCACTGGGTGCCCTGGTGCTCCAGTGCCAAGATAGGGATATGGGTTCCATCTATCGCCCCCCCACAGTTAGGGAATCCCATTGCAGCAAAGCCATCCACTATGACCTGCACGTTTCCCAGCATCACAACCCTTCGTAGCAGCAGCTTAATGACTGCTTTGGCTACTTGCATCACAGCAGCCCCCACAGTAGATTTGCCCACTCCAAATTGATTCCCAACTGACCGGTAGCTGTCTAGCGCTGCAAGCTTCCAGAGGGCTATTGCCACTCGCTTCTCCACTTTGAGCGCTGCTCTCATCTTGGTATTCTGGCGCTTCAGGGCAGGGGAAAGCAAGTCACAAAGTTCAAAGAAAGTGCCCTTAAGCATGCGAAAGTTTCGCAGCCACTGCGAATCATCCCACACCTGCAAAACTATGCGGTCCCACCAGTCTGTGCTTGTTTCCCGGGCCCAAAATCGGCGTTCAATGGCTAGAACCTGCCCCATTAACAGCAGGATCTCCAAAGCGCAGGGGCCCGTGGTTTGAGATAATTCTGTGTCCATGTCCTCATCACTCTCATTGCTGCGCTGCCATAGCCGCCGCCTCCCCCTCACCTGGCTTTGCAGGTCCCTGTTCAGCATAGACTGCATGAGAATGCGCGAGGTGTTTACAATGTCCACTATTGCGGTACTGATCTGAGCAGGGTCCATGCTTGCTGTGCTATGGCGTTTGCACAGTTCACCCAGGAAAAAAGGCACGAAATGGTTGTCTGCTGCTTTCACGGAGGGAGGGGTGAGGCTGTACCCAGAACCACTCGTGACAATGATTTTTGCCCCATCAGGCACTGGGCTCTCAACCCAGAATTCCAAGGGGCGGGGGAGACTGCGGGAACTACGGGATAACTACCCACAGTGCAATGCTCCAGAAATCGACGCTAGCCTCGGACCATGGACACACACCATCGAATTAATGTGCTTAGTGTGGTCGTGTGCACTTGACTTTATACAATCTGTTTTACAAAACTGGTTTATGTAAAATCGGAATAATCCCATAGCGTAGACGTATCTTATACTGCTCTGCAATTCTAAAGCATCTTCCATCAGGAATCTCAAGTAGCATAAAAATTTTAATACATCGCAATAGCCTACCTGATCCTGACACTAGGACTACTAACGTGAGTATGAATTATTGCCATATGATAAACAAGGGGCTTGACATGAGACATAGCTCAGGCAGGTACGGTAGCACCAATTCACCATGGAAAAAGCACTTTTAGCTTTAATTTGTTTTATCAACCATTCAAAAAACTTTAATGGGCCTCTTACAGAGAAACTTAGGTGAAAATTGTGAAGAACTTCTAGAGAGCATGCGTGTAACTTTATCAGGCTGTGGCAGGCATTTCAATACCCCCACCACCAACCAGTGCATATTGGCAATCACTATTTCTGCTGCCTCTCACATAACTTTTCAATAATGAATATACAAAAGACACCGAATTAAACACTGACCTTGCGCATTCAGATAAATCTATTTCTAAAAAGCTATATTAATTTTAACTTTAGTATCCCTTTAAAACTATTGAAATTGCAATAAAAGCTTAGTTTCCAACATACAAAACTGATATGTATTGCAGAAGAATCTTTTTGTAACACAATTCTTTATTACTAATATATTTAAATACTGCCACTGCTTGCTAGCAATGATTCAGTATCATTTGTTTGAAATATTTCCTATTTCAAGGTACTAATAGAAATTATATCCTTACATTCTGCTGAAATGGCCAAGTTTTCCATCGTCTCCTTCGCCCCATGAAAATACCTTCCCATCAACAGTTAAAGCCATAGCATGCCGGCCACCTGCAAAAGGTTTAAACTGCAAGTTTCAAACAGCAAAGACTTATTTCTTCGCCCTCTAGTATGGAAGACCAGAATGTGCACATAGTCAACAGGGCAGCAGAAGTCAAGCAAAAGCCAAGAAACATCCCATTGGTGCTGCAATTTAATACAGTGCTACGCTCTTCACTCCATAACTCTAATATATTCAAAAGCATTAATTTTCACACGGTCCACTGAGAAGGTGAAAAAAAAAAAAACTTTTTTTTTTTTTTTTAAAAAGTATCCCGGGTGAACATTTTCCCTCAGTGAAAACAAATTGCTTACATAACTATTTTCAAAGTGAAAGAGTTAGCTAACATTTTTTTAAAGGAAAATATTTCCACTGGATTGACCCAAAAAATTACACTATGAAAAATAAAAAATTATTCTGAATTTAACTTTCAGAAAGATACCACAACTTCATAGATCAAAAAAATTAAGAGACTAAATTCACAGATTTCTATGGCCACCAGATGGGATCACCAGATCATCTAGTCTAACCTCCTTTATGCAGGCCATAGAACTTCAGCCAGTACTCCTGTATTAAAGGCTCTATTCTATATCCTCGGCACAAGAACCATAAGAGACTAAGTGCACAAGAGACTACTTTCATTTTAAGCTTAAGTACATAATGTTTATGTTCCCATGGAGAAATGTAAAGAATCAGTACCTGAGTGAACAGCCACCTTCTTCACTACATAATTACTGAGAGCTGTAATCTGTCGGGGAATAGGCACAGTTCCACTGGATAGGCCTAAACCAAGTCTTCCATTAGTGGCTTCTCCACAGGCATATACTTTGCCCTCTACAGTTACTAAAAGAAAAAAGGTTTTAAATTTCCATTAATAAAAAAATCACAAATGAGAATTTATTCCTACCTCTTAGAAAATAATTTTACTTTTTATTTTGGGGCTGGGAGGGATGGGAAACCTTGCACAGTTATCCTACCTGCAAAAAGGCTTTTGGATCCACCAGCTACCTGTACTACATTCAAGGCAGAAAGCGTTTCAGAGAATGAAGGAACCTTGATCTAGAGTGTTTGGAGAAGAGAGAGAGAGAGATTATTGCATAAAATCAGATTTAAAAGTCATTACTTGTAAAAGGCAACCAGTTCTTTGCAGTGAAGTTCTAGTATGATAAACTGATTTATCTTATTTAACTAACCACTGGTTAATAAAATTGTATTTATTAGCTTTTCAGTGGCACTCACTACCCCATTATCCGGACACCTCACAGATAACCAATTAGTTACTTCATTGAAACAGATCAAGTGCTTAAAGCAAGGGAAGAGTGTGTTATATAAAATGGAGATAAATAAGTAACCACCACAAGGAAAAGGTGCAGTAGGATATACAAATTGTTGGGGTTATTTAAACTATAATTTTCTTGAGTAAACAAACTCTAAATGTCAACCAGTGTATCGGAAATCAACATATATGAGCGCACTGGCAAAATTTATTTTCTCTGTATCTTTTAAATTGCAGTTAATCCAAAAGTAAAGTTCCATAACAATATGGATTAGCTGTAATCAGAAAACCAGTGACAAAGTAACCTATACACCCCTTCATTACAATTAAGTCTTTTGTCAGGCTGACTTTATATAAACAGAGGCCGACACTTTTTCAAGTGTTCATCATTTACATACACCTCTACTCTGATATCTTATAGACTAACAGACATTTTGGAGAATGAGCTTCGTGGGTGAATTTTTGTATATTGCCATTCCTCATATCTGATTTGTGTCCACTGATCCTTTTCCGTAGAGACTGTCCAGTTCGGCCAATGTACATAGCAGAGGAGTATTGCTGGCATATATTACATTGGTGGACGTGCAGGTGAATGAACCGGTGATGGTGTGGCTGATCTGGTTAGGTCCTGTGATGGTGTCACAGGTGTAGATATGTGGGCAGAGCTGGCATCGAGGTTTGTCACATGGATTGGTTCCTGAGCTAGAGTTATTATGGTGCAGTGTGCAGTTACTGGTGAGAATATGCTTCAGGTTGGCAGGTTGGCAGTGGGCAAGGACTGGCCTGCCACCCAAGGCCTGTAAAAAAGTGTGGGATCATTGTCCAGGATGACCCTCTGCTATGGCAATATACAAAAAACCTGTAGGAGAGCACTTCAACCTCCCTGGCCACACTATAGCAGACCTTAAGGTGGTCATCCTGCAGAAAAAAAACTTTAGGACTAGACTTCAAAGAGAAACTGCTGAGCTTCAGTTCACCTGCAAATTTGACACCATCAGCTCAGGATTAAACAAAGACTGTGAATGGCTTGCCAACTACAAAACCAGTTTCTCCTCCCTTGGTTTTCACACCTCAACTGCTAGAACAGGGCCTCATCCTCCCTGATTGAACTAACCTCGTTATCTCTAGCTTGCTTACATATACATACCTGCCCCTGGAAATTTCCAGTACATGCATCTGATGAAGTGGGTATTCACCCACGAAGCTCATGCTCCAAAACGTCTGTTAGTGTATAAGATGCCACAAGATTCTTTGCTGTATTTACAGATCCAGACTAATACGGCTACCCCTCTGATACTTTCATATAACGCTGTCCTAGGGAGTGAAAAAATCTTAGCGTGTTATAGGTGAAACCGTGTTATATTGAACTTGCTTTGATCCACAGGAGTGAGCAGCCCTGCCTCCCCGGAGCACTGCTTTACCATGTTATATCCAGATTTGTGTTATAATGGGTGGTGTTATAGCGAGGTAGCGGCGTATATTAACGTTAGGAATATCACCCTATATTACTGAAGTAAATATTTATTTACTGATATGCAGCTAAAAAAATCGTGTGTTACTAAAAAGACTTCTCTATTACAATTAGTGAAAAAAAATTCTGAAGGATAATTGATAAAACATAGTGAAAGGCTGAGGGTTTGCATTTGGTTTTTGTTATGGCAGCTTATCCTTACCAAAAAAAGAGATGCTGTTTACTTTTAAAAGGTTTCTGGCTTCTGAAACTTGAAAGTTTTTATATTTTATTTGCCAACTAATTTTGTCTCTCTCTACGGCTTGATCCAAAGCCCACTCAAGTCAACGAGAAGAATCCCATTGACTTTAATGGCAACTGGAATCAGGATCCAACTAGGGAAAAAATCATTTCTCCCCCAAATTGTATTTCTAAATTGATAAGTTATGTATCTGTGCACTGGCATCAGTGTCAGCTATAATATGAGTAACTCTGGAGTGGACAGAGAATATAATACTTTTGTAGATTTTTACAATCCTATATGAACTTCTGTAAACAAACAAGTAGATCAATTTTTTTGTTCTTATTTTAAAATAGGAGTGTTCCTTTTACTCAATTGAATTTTCAAAGTAATGACATCTTTAAATGATTAAATAGGTTACACATTTCTCACGTTAAACCATACTGCAGATTCCTAAAAAAACAAACAAACAGGTGTGTAAAGGGAGAACGTGAGTGACAGGTTGAGAAGATGCACTTACTTGAACCTTCTCCTCAAATAATTTTTCTCATTAAAATGGGTTATACTAGTAAGGGTCATAATTCATTTTCTTTCTTTGGATCACTGAACCAGCACCACTGTAAAATTGTGAATTTCCTGGTGTGGAAATAATTTGTACTGACCTACAAACTAAGCATCTCTGCAACAATCATTTCTACAGCACACGATTGCAAGTTATTGACTACTACGATCTTTCAGAGTTAAAAGCATAATCTTCCACCCTTTGAAAGCTGGAGTTTAAAGAGAGAAGTCACCTGCTTCAAGAAGGCAGCTTCTAAAAAATCAAACTGGAACTGAAAATGTAATTTTAAGATCCAATTTCTCAATCTGCCAATGACAGACATTTGAATGCTTTTTCAGCCCTGGAAAGCCATTAAGTCTAGTCCTGGAGGGGTTTGACAATGGACCTTAAAAACTTTGAATTCAGTGTCTGATTTATGTACTTTGTCAGAGATTTTGTGTTTTACACAAACACTTATTGAACAAAGACGATACCTTAGAACCCTTTAGTCCTCCCAACTGATCTTTGTCATTCAGTCCCCAAACAAAAACTTTGGTTCTTATAGTAGCTGCTGATTCCAGCCCTGCCATCTTCTTCCTGACAAGACTGGGTACATTGAGAAAAATAGAAAAATGTCAGCTCCACAGCCTATATACTGTGACATTTGATAAAATATAAAAACCAAGTCAAGGTTTAACAATCTGTTTTACATTTTGAAATGTAAATATCCTCTCTGTGAAATTAAACTCAGTGTAGCTTCAGAGTTGTGATCTTCTGAGACCACTATGTTCACTTTATACCTGTTATAAAAGAAATGTTTTAATAGTCTGCACAGTGAAAGTCCTTTAAAAGCGCAAGAGACCCACAGAACTGCAGGATTCTACACTGTATATTGGACATATCATACAGTTAAAGCCACTACTCTGAAACTACTCATAAATGGAGTTCTAGCTGTTTTTAACAAATCAAAGCATTTTTCAGCATGAGGCAGCAAAATAAATGATGAAAAAATTGTTATCACTGGATAGGAAAAGTATCACATAGGAAAGACAACAAGTATACATCAACTAATGTCTTAATTGTAAAACTTGTTGAAACTAGAGCCTGGGTGTTTTGTTTTCTCTAGTACACAATAAAATAAGTCATTTGAGTTGCACAGCCAGTGCTGACATTCTTCTAGTTTAAGGTTAAGATAGTAAGTTTATTTTTTTTTCCAATTCCCTACCTCCCAGTGTTGGCTTTATCATCATCCTCTTCCTCATTATCAGAAGCAAGGAAAGGAACTGCAGCCAAATCTTCATCCTCTGCCCGGATACGCCCCAGTATGCTAAGACCATGTATTTTGCAATCTATTCCAGAGCTTCTGCACTGCTTTATAGCAATCTCAATATACCTGTGATACTAAAGAAGAAAGAGTTAATTGCAGTCTTTCGGGTCTATAAGTTTATGGAACATGGAGGATTTAAGATTTTTGCATTGCTGAGTTCCGTCTGTTTTAGAAGTTGATTCTGTAAGATAAATCAAAAATCCTAGTTTTCTGCCCTATTTAGGTGGCAATTTAACAGATATGGATGTTCTCAACATGATTGAAGTTTGCTATTAGACTATTTCATTTCTGGGAATGATCTCACCTCCAATCTACCACTAATATTGTGCCCTTCTTGCAGCAACTGGCCACAGTCCAGATTTGTCTCCCGAGGCTGAGGAATAGTCACTCCACTTCTGCCACCCAGCAGATCTGTACTTCCAACCATACCTTTGAAAAAAACCTGGTACATGTATTGTTTGCTTGGTTCTGAGGCACTGGCTTTTAAACTGAAAACCTGTAATTTCACTGGTATTTACTCATAAGACTAGTAATTGTACACATGGACAGTGATTATGCAAAAGCCAATGTTGTGATTAATTATAAGCACCAACATATTGGAAAAACAAAAAATCAAATATAATACTGCAATAACCAAAGGTACACATGGACACTTCTTACAGCAAGATACATTTCCAGTTTGACCATCTGAGAGCTTCTCCTCAAACTTACCTCTATACACTCACTAAGAAGAGGCACTGTGGTGTCCGCAGGGTTAATGTTGATTGTCTTTAGCTCTATAAGGTTATTTAAAGAATTCCCACCTGTAGAACATTGAAATAAACTGATTTTAAAGGCCATGTACCAACACCATACTTAAATATTACGCCTATCTGAACACTTTACCAAGTTAATAATCAATATTTGAGCATTAAAAAAAGTTTTAAAAAACCTACTTTTGAGTACAGTTAAATTTCATGTACCTGAAACCACAACAAGAGAGGGCATGTAGCTGCTGTCTGCAGGATCAACTATCATCTTCAGTCTGTGGACAAGTACATCAGGGAAAATCTCTAAACGAATCCAATGCTAGAAAATAAGTGGTCACACATTCAATGAAAATCCCCTTGACCACAAAATAAAAATAGTTAACTTACTGTTATTTATTTATATTGCCAGTGATTTACTATAATTCAGAAGAATTACAAACAATTGAGAAGAATAAATCTTAGCAAACTGTGGCAAATTGCTGGTACTGTTATGCTGGGTCTCGCGCTCTCTCTTCTTTGGGTAAGGTTCAGGGCGCCATTGCTTGCCTCTGAATCGGTATTTTAATTACCCCACTAGTGTCCTTGAGGAGAGGAGTGGAGAGGGAGGGACCTGGGCCCATCCTCTTCTCCAGGTCCCAACCCAGGGGCCCTGAGGTTTGTGGTGAACCACTTGAACTAGCGGTTCCTTCCCCAGGCTACTTCCCTCTCCTGCCCTTCAGCTTGTGAAGGGCTTCTTGCTCTCCTTCTACACAAGCCAGGTGCCCCTTACCTACGGTTTCTTTTGGATTTCTCAGCCCACCACAGCACTCCTCCAAAAACTTTCCTTTTGTCTCTCTTCAAAACTGTTCTCTTCTCCAACTACTTCAAACTGCTCTCTGCTCCAACCAAACCTTCCTGCTCCAACTCCCACACTGTCTGACTGAAGCGGGGGTTTTTATCACATGACTGACTGCTGGTGCTCTAATTGGCTTCAGGTGCTCTAGTTAATCTATAGCAAACCTTCCGCCCCTTGCAGGGAATAAGGCTCCCTGCTAACACTCTCCTGCTGCCCTCTGGTCATGCTGTATCACAAAACTTAAAAATCATATTTAGAGTGGAACACATACATCTAAATATAAACTTTAGACGAACTGTATTTGTAACATTAAGATGACAGGTGATGCATAAAGAACAATACAAGATGCACTAAAAGACTTTTTTTAAAAAAAAAACTGAGCCACAGTTGGCATAGCATTCAGAAGTATAGCGTAAGCTTGCCTTTCCTTGTGAGCCAGAAGACTGCCAACATTGTTCACTGCCATCAATCAAACGTGAAGCCTGATTCACAGAAGACGACACATTCAAATTCTTAACAATTCGTGACCAGTCATCCAGTAGCATTCCTCGCTGACTACTATGATGTCTCTTCAGCTGTTTTCCAGAACGCCCACAAAATACAGGAGACTGACCTATTTAGTTCAAAAAGTTATACTATAAACCATATATTGTGAAAGAAAATTACACTTTATTAAAAAAAATACTATGACAAGAGCAAACATTCAAATCAGACTTCAAAATACATACATAGTTGTCAGATAGACTATTTAGCCCAAAACGTATTTGGAAGTGAAGCATGAGGATTTGGTCATGTTACTCCCATTAAAAGGACATAACTTGAAGTGTAGTTCTTTTAAAAAAGGAATTAAAAATAGTTTCAAGCACTACACATATCCATGAGTCCTCATGCCCATTTTTGTGGTAGTCACATTTTCTTTTTTTTTTCCCCCGATCTTCTCTGGTGTTGGATGTATGTTGTATGTCTGACTGTCACAAGGTGAACCCAACTACAGGCCACTGAGGTGCCAACTTCACCAATGGAAGAACGGATCTGAGAATCCCCTTCAAAATTCTGGTTGTTGTAGGGTGCATGAAGATTGTACAGCTATCCACTGGAGTATCGAAAGCACTGCCTGCTGCTAAATGAACTCAAAGGGAACTGAACAAAAACCCAAAGACATATGGGTAAGTAGATACTCTAAGATAGCATTGATTCCGGTGGAGTCCAGATACAAATTCCTTTGATGGATCCAAGCAGACAAATGCTTCCATTTAACTAAGTAACAGATTCTTGTAGACTTCTACTTTGGTTAAAGATGAATTGCACCCTCCTGGAACACAAACTTTCTATCTCCAATGCCCATCCAAATACCAGGCTCTGAACTGTAGCTGCCTGGACTGGAGTGTGTGGCCTTGCCCCTGTGTTGCATTAGAAGGTCTGGCAACATGGGGATGTTCTTGGATGGTCACACTGACACCTTCAACAGATCCACAAAACAGAACTGTCTTGGCCAGTTGCATGCAAATCACAACGACTCCAGCTCTGTCTTGGAGGAACTTCTGTACAATCAAAGGAATTGGAGGGAGGCATACCCCAAGCAACCCTTCCATAACATCAGATGGGTATCTCCCAATGAGTCTTTGCCCAGGGCTGCTGAGGATCAGTACTGAGGAAGTTTTTGTTCACCTGTAAGGCAAGAGGGTCCCAGGCTGCCATTCCCCACTGAGCAAAGACATTGTTGAGAACCAACTGTGAATTATCCATTTGTGACTTGGGTAAAAATGTCTGCTCAGGTAGAATTTGCATCCCTGGTAAGTATGCAGCTGATGGGATTATGCAATGTCTGATTCACCAATTCCAGAAGATGACTGCCTCTATGCCAGAGGTGGGCAAACTACAGCCTGCAGGCCACATCCAGCTCGTGGGACTGTCCTGCCTGGCCCCTGAGCTCCCGGCTGAGGAGGCTAGCCCCCAGCCCCTCCCCCCTGCTGTCCCTGCTCCCCTGCAGCCTCAGCTCACCGCGCCACCAGCACTCTGGGCAGCGCGGCTGCCTCCGGCCAGACGGCACAGCTCCCAATCCTGCCGCTCTGAACGGCATGGTAAGGGGGTGAGGAGTGGGGGGTGTTGGATAAGGGGTAGGGAGTCCAGGGGGGCAGTCAGAGGACAGGAAGCAGTTAGATGGGGCAGAAATTCTGGGGTGGGGGGGGAGGACACACCAGGGGAAGGGGAATTGGGGGGGGTCGGATAGGGCGTAGGAGTCCCAAGGGCCATGTCAGGGGGCGGGATCTGGATCGGGATCGGGGCAGTCGGAGACAGGGAGGGGGTGGATAAGGATGGAATCCGGGGGGGGGGGGGGTCAGGGAACAAGGAGCAGGTGGGGGGGGTTGAATGGGTCAGGAGTTCAGAGGGGGGCAGTCAGAGGGCGGGAAGTGGGAGGGGCAGATAGGGGGCAGGGGCCAGGCTGTTTCCCTACCCAGCCCTCCATACAGTTTTGCAACCCCCACGTGGCCCTCAGGTCAAAAAGTTTGCCCACCCCTGCTCTCTACACACAAAAAGAGAGATCTTGTTCTCCCTTGCTTGTTTATATTAATCACCATTGCCATATTATCCAACATTACCCGAACATGTTTCGATTGGATGAGTGGGAGGAAGGCACTGCAGGCCCCACACACTGCCCTGAATTCTAGTAAGCTGATGTGCATTCTGGACTCCCAGAATCCAGACACTTTGTGACATATGCTTGCCCATGCACACACCACTACTCAGTGGAAGGCACCATTCACAATGGTTGCCTCATTTGTTGGTGTGAGAAAAGGAATCCCTACCTGAACCTTCTCCGGTTTTGACCATCAGAGAAAAGAGCTTAATACCTTGGGCATAATTGTGACCTTCTCCTTTATGGTGCCCTTGTCTTGTGAGTACATAGTGGGAAGCCACGCTTGTAGGCATTGCAGATGAAGTCTGTGTTACATGTGTGCATGAAGCCATGTGGCCAAGGAGGGAAAGACAAATTCCAACTCAGATTCATAGACTTAAGGTCAGAAGGGACCATCCTGTGTCTGACAGTAAGCTGGTTTACAAGAATGCTTGTGACCTAAAAATTTTTCAAGAGGTAGATGTGCTCTTGCTGTAGTCAAGTCTAACATCACCCCTACGAAGTTTATGCACCCTGTGAAGGACAATGTGGATTTTTCGTAATTGAGGCAGACACTCAGGGAAGGTAAAAGACTGAGCTGAACACAGGTTGCTCTGTGGACCTCTGAGTAGGAGTTGTCTGTGAGAAGACAGTTGCCAAGGCACTGAAAGACTAAATTATTTTCTTCTCATCCAAGCAGCCACCACAGAAAACAATTTTGTAAACGCCCTTTGTGCTGTTGCCAGGCTGAAGGGGAGAACTCTGAATTGGTCATAGTCAAAGAGGAAATTGAGGAATGTCCAGTGGGCTGGGATGGACATCTATAAAAAGTGTGTCTTTCATGTAGAGAGACACAAGCTATGTGCCCTCCTCTAACCAGGAAATTATTGACATCACAGATATCATGCAGAATTTTACTTACTGGATAAACTTGTTTAAGTAAAGTAGATGGAGAATTGATCTCCATCCTCCATTCCGCTTGGGGATTAAGAAGGAGAACAGAATCCCATGGTGTTGAATTAGAATCTTTCCTAGGTCTCCTGTGAGCAGCAGGAAGTTTACCTCCTGTTGTAAAATCTCCTTCTGAAAGTGGTCCCTGAAGAGGAACTGAAAAAGGGGTTTGTGGGCAGGAGTTACCACCCTGGATAAACTCTAATTAGTTCATTAGCCTGTGGTTAGGGCCTTCCAGTTTTTGCAAAAATGGCTAAGACGACAGCCAAACATCTGAATAGAGGAATGAAAAGGCATAAATAAAGGACACAGGTCTTGACAGTCCCATCAAAACTCTTCACTTGGGGGTTAGAGTACGAAGTGGTGATAGATGTTGCAGAGGCGGGTTTCCTGGGTTTACATATCCTCTATGTCTTGCATGGTGGCTCCTGAGGATGTTAATGATAAAGACACTGATGTAGCACCTACAGACCCCACTCAGGCCTCTGTGAGATAGTACTGATTTTGGAGCAGCTTCCACTTATCCCTTCTGAAGAATAGTGTACCTTGATCCCCTCTATATTATGGTTCTGTATTAGCTCCCATCACCATAATAACCAACTTCTTCTTAGTGGAAGTACTCTGAAGGCCTCAGGTCACTCTCTCTCAACTGGTTCCCCATAGGAGAACTAGTTCAGGAAAGTCAGATCCCTCTGGAGACCTTGTATTTTAATGAGTCACCTGTCCTTTCGTGTGCACTGGATATTAGTGATTATCAGCAGAGAATCTACTTTAGCCACCTCCACATCCACACTAGGCCTGGAAATGTGAAGGAGGGAAAAATCATATGTCATTAAACATTAAGGTCTGGCTGACCTGAGAATCAGAAGGAGAAAGTCAAAGTCAAATGGTATGAGATCAGACAAACTAGGGAAAGGGAGGAGAAGAAAAATGTAAAAAGAAAAGAACTCATTGTAGATCCCAGTAGTAATATTAATCAGGAACACAGGAGCTCAGAACTGCTCTGTGTGCCTATTCCTGCTTCAGAAGCAAAATATTTTAGTGGATTACCAGCAGACTGGTCACTGGGAGGGGTGCCCTTGCTTCTCAGACCTCTTAATAGTCTCCAGGTCATGCAGAGGAATAACCTCCATCCATTTTCAAGGTCACAATCTTGTTCTAGAGCAGTTAATGGCTGAGCTGCCATGCTCCTTCTGAAGAGGAACTGCAAAAAACCTAGGTGCACTATTTTCATCTGATGGCATGAAGGAGCTATAGATGTGTTCGGATTGGCAGTGGAGAGCAGTAAGATAAAGTCATTATTTCATTTTATTCCCACTCTAGTTGCAAACTCAATTCTGACATAACAGAGAGTAACTGTCTCTTAACACTACATTAAATATCATTTAGCACAAAAATATGAGCCATCTAAAATTTTTTTTACTCAGGATCCTAACATTAATCATGCAGAATACCCACAAAAAAGCTTAAAGGGGCATTCTGATACATTCAGTACTGAACTGCAACATAAGGTCTTAATTTGTACTAAACAATTCATTTCCTAGTAAGCTAGTTACAATGTTAAACTTCCTAATGTAATAAAATTAAGCCTAAAAACATGATTTCAAGAGGTATTTAATGCATTTTAAATTAATGTCAGCAATTTCTAGTTTTGAAATATACCTGGTTCATTTATTCTGCCGAATGTATGCCGGGTGTTATGCTTTCTGGTTTTGAAACAGGTTTCACAAAAGTCAAAGTCATCACAGTTTCTACATTTGAACCTAGGCCCATTGATAGGAAACATCTGACAGCCATCACACCTGATTTTAACAAAGAGACAATTAATATGGTCGATGTGAAAAAATGTTAAGATTCTCATGGCACAGAATTTATTGTAACAGCATTCATACATGAAAATGTTTCTTTATTCCTCCCCTCCACAGTCCCTTCAGCTTGTGAACAAAACTGCACACAGTTTTCTATCATACTTATCTAAGAAATTTCAGTTATAATAGTAAAGTTATATGCCAAGTGGTTCAAGAAATGACAGAAATGAAAACTAACTTACGTGACCCCTGGATGAATGCTGGGGACCAATTCCATTTCTGACAATAAACCAGTCCAGTGAGACTGCTGAGGGAAGTCTACGATGACATCTTTTCCATTGGCACTAAAAGCTGTGACAAAACATGCAGAGACAGATAATTTTGTGAAAATATCTAAAGAATTAATTAGAAGTGGCTACAGTCTACTAGCCAAAATTGCTTTTTATAAGCGATTCCTTCTAGGAAGTTAGCATTTATTTCAGAATGCATCTTTATTCTGATGGAATCATCTCTCTAGTCACAGTAATCAAAAAATAAAAATCATGCAAATGTTTTGCCAGCTTTTAATCATTTAACATTTGCACTGTGGCCTAGCTTTGTTCCTTCATGATATTACTTGAAACAATATTTGTGTTACCTATTTTTCCTAGTATCAGAGGGGTAGCCGTGTTAGTCTGGATCTGTAAAAGCAGCAAAGAATCCTGTGGCACCTTATAGACTAACAGCCTAGTTAGTCTATAAGGTGCCACAGGATTCTTTGCTGCTATTTTTCCTAATGCACACATTAACTTGCACAGTTTAGGAATTTCATGAGCTTCTCAAAGGAAAGACAAACAACACGACTATGCTTGGAAGGATTAAATTTATATCGTACATATCAGTAAATGTCAATTTCACTGTACACATAAAAACCAGCAAAAAAAATTATTTCCATCAATAATCAAAATATACAGATAGGCAAAGAAAGAAAAATGCTGCTTCAGAACTTAAGAGTTTGATTTAAGGATATTTACTTTGTATATTTTGACATGATGTTGACAATGTGTGTTTTAATAGTTATAAAACTAACATTCTGAATCTCAAAATCTACTCATTAAATATGTCTGACCCTCTCAAAATTTCCCGCAACTGAAAATTTGATAAAAATAGAAAAAAATGCTTAAATTTATAACTTTGCCAAAACTGTGAAAATTTAAATAGATAAAATCAAAAAAATCTTAAAAAACTTGTTTATAATTTCAATGGATATCAAAAACAAATTCTGTCAAGCCACTATTATGATATTAGTCATATTTTATCCTTTCACATAATCTAATCCTCCTATCATGTTATCATCCACTTCTATAGGCAGAAGCTAGGCAAGATCTAGCTCCTACTTTCAACTTTTCCCATAATGAGAAGTCTTACTTAAAGAGAAAAAATATTTCTGGCTCAACATGAAGGAAGCTGTACAGATGTTTCTAAATAACTCAAGAACCAGCTGTGACAATATGAGGAATCATGTATATGCAACTTATAAAATTCTGGTTGATATTATGAAATTGTTGTATCATGGAATACCTCTGTGTGGATATGTAACCTGCCAGTTGCTGACAGGGACTGAAGGACCGCTCTGCCAGACCAGGGACAATAGCTAGTCATTAAGCTTTATGATTATTCAGGTGGAAACATCTTAGGAACATTGGGTTGGCTGAAGTTGGAGAAACTACCTTCTCCCAAGTCCATATGCAGGGAGGAGAGTGGAAAATCACAAGCAGGACAAAGAAAGTAGTTGTAGATGGGGGACAAATTCAAATGACTGAGACAAAACAAACTTTGGGAATGAGACCAGGCATGCTTCTGTAACAATGATGTCCTGTTTACCTGTGAGGACTAGCCAAGGTCAGAGAAAACTAGTTGATGTATGGAGGACAGAGACTCCATGGATTCTGAAGAAAAGCCATGAGCTGCAGGAGAAGGACCCTGGACACCCCAGAGGGCTCTGCCCAAGCCCAAAGAAATGGAACTTACCTACCTGGAACTGGAGGTTCTTTGCGATACGTGGTCCCTATCTGTACTCCATTTGTGGGTACACATGCGTACCATGTGCCTGAGTCTAGAATTTTCTGCAATTAGCATCCATTATCCTGCATGTGTGTTGCAGTTCTCCTCATTCTCGCAACCAAAGGCATAAAGGGCAGTGTGGGCCAATGCCTCTCCAGTTTCGTGTATTTACTACAATTCAAACAATCTGCAGCGGAAAGTCGATAGCGGAGTACAGATGGGGACCACACGTCTTGAAGAAATTCCAGTTACAGTTGAGCAACCTCCACTACTTCAAGAGATGGTCCCTTATGTGTGTTCAACACATGAGAGATTAACAAGCAGTAGACAGACAGGTGAAAGGATGCAAGTGATAGCCAACTGCAGTACCACTCACTGGACCAGAGCATAATGTCTCATGAAGGTATGCAAAGTGCTCCAAGTAGATGCTTGTCATATCTTTAGAAGTGGTACATCTCTCAGAGATGCAATCAAAGTAGCTTGCCCTCTAGTAGAATGAGCCCTCAACCTACTCCTGGGGGAATTCTGTGCCACTGCGCATGAAGAATTTGAGAAAAAATTAATATTTTTTGCACAGAATTTCCTTTTCCTCTCGCAGAAATGGGCTGAAGAGTTGCTGGCCGCCAGTAGGGGTTGCTGGACCCGGCAGAACCCAGCTTGAAAGTAGAAGCCACTGCTAGGAGAAGGGGGAGGAGGAGCTGGAGGGTTCCCAGCAGGTGCGGTTCTCGGTATGCTCTCAAGGAAGGAGGCAGAGCACAGGAATTTCCGTACAAGCCTGGGCCATAGCATCAGGCTCTCTCTCTCCCTCTGGATCCCCGGGCTCTTGATGGGAGAGGGTGCAAGTGTCTGGGCTCTGGAGAGGGGAGCAGCTGAGGTCTGGGGGGCGGGGGGAAGGTGGTGTGGGTGTCTGGGCTAGGGGGTGCCCTGCAGCTGGGGTGTGGGGACAGAAGGTGTAGATATCTGGGCCCCTTGCTGGGCACTAGCAGGGGAGGGGATAGAGAAACAGGAAATGGGTTATCATAGGTGTCTCCTTAACTCTCTACTGGAGGAATTTTGTCTCTGTATGGTTACAGACAGTTGCTGATAGGTATTTTGAAATAAATTACCTAAATAATTGAAACTGGTGTGATTATATAGTGTTATTTTGACAAATAAAATATGCAGAATTTTTAATTGGGGGGGGGGCAGAATTCCCCTAGGAGTACCTCAACCCCTCTGGAGGGGGAATACAAGCTAGCTGATAATAGAGTAATATAACCTGATATTCATTCTGAAGTCTCTGCATCAGTATAGCTTGACCCCTTGATCTACTATGGACACAAACAGTTTAGGTGTTTTTCAAACATTCTCTGTTCTTTGTAGATAAAAGGTCAAAGTCTTCTGGACATCTAGAGAATGCAGACATCTCTCTTCATTTGAGGTATGCAGTTTTGGAAAAAATACTAGTAAGTGGATTAACCTGACTGACATGAAACTCGTAAACTATTTGAGGAATGAATTTAGAGTGGAGTCATAACAACACCTTTTCTTCATAGAAGGCAGTATATGGTGAGTCAGCCATGGGTGCTTCCAGCTCACTGACTCTACTGGTTGACATTACAGCTATTAGAAAGGCCACCTTCAAGAACAGATAAATCAAACCATGTAATTAAGAGGCTTAAAGGGAGATTTAGTGAGAAATGACAGATCAAAACTGAGGTCCCAGTCAGATATGAACTTCACCAATGGTGGAAAGCATCTGAGAATGCCCTTCAGAAATCTAGTTGCATCAGGATGAGTAAACGTTGTATCCACTGGAGGATGGAAAGTGCAGATAACTGCTAAATGCACTTGCAGAAAACTGATCGTGAAATCCTAAAACTGAAAAGTTAAGTACATGCTTTAAGTTAAAGGGCAACAAGAGGAGCTGAGCCCAAGAGAAGAAACACTTCCATTTTGCTGAGAATTCCAGTATGCATTATGGAAACCCACAGGGTCCAAATGCCTTGTGTGTTCACCCATGTCAGCACCCCAACCCAGGAGCGACGTGTAACTAACGATGGTTGCCTCAAGAGTCAGTGTGAAGAAAGGGATCCCTACCCGAACCTTCTTTGATTTTTGCATTAGACGAGAGTCTAAAACCCTGAGTGGAACTGGAACTTTGCCATTTATGTTGCCCTTCTTTGATGAATACATGGAGAGAAACCTGTCTGGTAGGCAACAAAGATTAAGCCTGGCAAATGGTGTTGTGTGTGTGCATGAGGCGAAGTGGCCAAGGAGGGAATTCTGACTGATGTTCTGGGTCTGAAAGTGACTTGATGTATGAGAGCACTCGGGGCCTGAAACCTCTTGCTGTGCTTGAGTACAATATCTCATGGATGTCAATGTGAATTTTTCACAATTGATCCAGACACCTGCAGAAGGCTGAGCAAAACACTGGTTATCCACTGGACTTTCTCATAGGAATTGCCTGTCAGATGCCAGTCGTTCCACACCCTCATGAATTCTGGGAGGGAAAAGAGCAGCAGGTGCTGCAATTGGCAGAAATATTAGCCTCACCCAGGCAAAAGAGGCAACATTGACATTCATCAATCACCAAAAAGGAGTGAGGGCAGGAAATACAGTTTTTGAATCTCAGGACCCTGGGCATAATTCAAGAGCTCTCAGGGGAAAAAATTGCCAAGAAGAAAACATGAGAAAGCACTATCTAACTATACTATGCTGGACTATATTATAAAGACTAAAACTACAAAAATCTAACTATATACAATATTTTACAGCAATGATACAGTATAAAAAAGGGAGTCAAAGACACCAAAGATTCTGACTCAAACCATAAAGTAGTTAAGAAGGAACTGGAGATGCATTGGCCTGCACCACCCTTTTATGCCCTCAGTTTAGAGCACAAGGAGAGCTACATTGCATGTGCAAGCCAACAGATGCTGGTTGCAAAAAAATTCTGGACTCAGGCACATGGTGCACATGTGTATCCCATGTGTGGAATACACACAGGGACCATCACTCAAAGAACTCTGAAATAGATGAAGGAACAGATAGGAAAATGTGTATAACTGTGTTTATTATTTAGTCTAGATCTGTGTATTGCTCATGAGGCTAAGTAAAGAGTAATGGTGTTTAGAATCCTGTGCAAAATCTACCTGTGTATGTGTCTGTTGGCTTTCACTGTCATGCTCATGAAGAGTTAAATTGTAAACCCTGAGCACCTATATGACATGAGTTCTGGCTGTGTGTTCTAAAGCTCTGAGGAGTAAGCACAGGTCCCAAGGGCTAGGCAGTTGGACTACAGGATCTCGTTTCTCAGAAGAGATGCTAGACAAAGAATCTGCACCT
The DNA here is from genome assembly GCF_007399415.2 of Gopherus evgoodei. NCBI lineage: Eukaryota > Metazoa > Chordata > Testudines > Testudinidae > Gopherus > Gopherus evgoodei. Next base: position 122,859,340 of record NC_044322.1, read on the forward strand.
TGAGAGAGCGTGCCTTGAGACCCCAGCCAGGGGCAGTGCCTTGATTCTGTTCAGGCTCAAGAGGCTTCAAGAATGCACAGGTCCTACTGAGGTGGTCTCCAAACACAACAGCCTAGTGAGCGTCCACAGCTGGGGAAGCTCTACTAGAGCTGGGTGTGAGACACCACCACACACCAGTTCTCATGTGTAAAAATACCTTTGAGAAAGCAGATCAAAGTATTAACAAAAAGGGGACAGAAGAGCATCTGTGTTTCCAGCTTACACTGGACAACAACAACAAAAAGTCTCTATAGTCTCTTTAATCATTATACAGTCTTCCACAGGGCAGTATCAGCTGCTGCTGTGCCAAATGTTTCTCTTCCTTTCATTTTATAAAACAAGAATAATATTCATATAGTTTAAAATGTGTAATTTTTTTTTTTCATTTTTGGAAGTCTATATTACCTTTTACAACCCCCACGCTCCTGTGAGTAACAGATCCCCATTTGTATTTAGGTGTCGTAACTGAGGTTTTCACATGCACTTTGTCGCCAATCTTAATGTGAGAAGGAGAACTCTGTGGTGGGAATCCTATAAGTTTAAAAAATAAGCAAGTTATTTTTTAAGTCTGCATTCTCCTTTGACATACTGTACAGATACTTACTAGACCAGCGGTCCTCAAACTGTGGGACACACCCTCCAAATGTTCAGCGGGGAGGGGGGTTTGACATACAGCGGGCCCAGGCCAGCCCCTATGGGGGTTGGGGAAGGAGTGCCACCAGTCCTGCTCTGCTCCCAGACCAGTTCAGACCCCAGCCACAGTTCCACTTCATCTCCAGCCACAACTTCACTCCAGCCCCAGCCAAAACACAGCTCCGGCCCCAGCCACAGCTCCACCCCACCCTTTGCTCTGCCCCCATTCCCTCTCCGCCCCCAGGCCAGTGCTGCCTCTAGCCCCAGCTCCTTCCCCATACCCAGTTCTGCTCCTCACTCCACCTTCAGCCCAAGCTGCTTTGCTGAGCCAACTGCGCAGTAATGGAGCGAAGGCATGGACAGATTCCATTGCTGGTAAGGGGAGGCGCAACAGGAAAAGTTTGGGCACCATTGTACTAAACAGCAGTTAATGAATACTCAACTCACCTATAAGCTCAACGTGGATATATCTGACCCAGTAAGTGCCACCCTTTTGTTGCCAATCACATTGCACATTGAGGTCATGTAGTCCATCTCGATCCAATTTAATAACTTTACCTACATCTCCTTCACAAACTTCCTCATAGGTCCTGCAGCATCTAACCATCATCCCCACCTAGACAAAACAAGATCATAAAATCTCATAAAGCCTGCAGTTAAAGGAGCGTTTAGGGAAAAGTAACATTCCACACAGCTTTCACCACCATGTTTACCTGAATGTTCTCTCGTATATACACAGCATAATCATCATTACTTAAGAAATCAGCTCGTTTCTTGTATGTTTGGCTCTCTGTAACAACAGCACCACTAGACTGTAAAAGAACAAATGCAACAAAAAGAAGGAAGTTTTAAAAGTGTGTAGTTGCTTTCAGTGGAGAGAAATAAGCACATTGCAGGGACAGTGAAGAAAAAGAACATGGAAACAGGATAACTCTGTGATTCAACTCACTAAAGGGCTAGCATTTACAGTCTGCTGCACTTGAGACTATAGCTTAGTACCCAGAATCAGAGGGCAAGCTGAGTAATAGCAAGTTTCCAGGCCTCATGAAGCAAGCCAAAGAGCTACTATTACAAAAACTGCTCAGAAACAAAGGGGGGGAGAGGAGGAAACAAATCTTTTTCATTTAAGCCACCTACTCAATTATTTTCTCCGTAAGTTTTTCCTGTGAAGAAACAGTGGGTGAAATTTTGGTGACATTGTTTACATTACTCTTTGAGATTATAAATATGCTTTGTATTGTATACATTAATGTCTGGTTAACAGAACCAACGTTAATAAATGGGGTAACACTATCTTCTCAGGGAATTCTCTCTTTCAAGAGCTGAAGGTATCATCTAAAGAAAACATGGCAGGAAAGACTACTTCATTTTCAATGACAATTCAAGGAAAGTTATTGTTGTTTCAGCACTAAGAGTAAATGTTCTAAATGGCACATTAAAGGCAAATGTATAGAACTATAAACTTGCTTAGGTTACCAATTCGGATAATTTACCACTAAATTCAGGGCTTATCTTCTTCCCAAATACTATGCATCCCTTGCTATTGTGATTAAGAAACCAATCATAAACCAGTACAAATTAGACACAGGAATCTGAGGAAACCAAGAATACTGCAGATATTCCTCTTGACTGCTATTTACTGATATAACCTCTGATACACAGATTTAGGTTTCCTCGAAGCATACAGAAAAATAGTGCAAATTCGTATTCAGAACTGCGATGGGTGACATTGTTAGTTTGATAGGCCACTTTATGGTCTTTGCCTTTGAAAACATAGTTTTTATAAACAAAAAAATTAAGTGATTTCACTTGTGGCTTTCAGTGCCATTCAAGTCATGCTTTGAGTAGCCAAAGTATCATACTTTTATTTTTTCGAAACACTGGAGTAGGAGAAGGAGACACACTTTAAAAATGTCTAAACTTCAAATTCAGTCAAGGTTGATGTAGTTTCCAAAATAGGCTAAACTGAATGTTTCTAATCATTCCTGAAGCCTGAACTATCTGACACACTGGTGACACTGAAATGCTTGTTAAGGCACTAGCAAAGTGTGTTGTCTACTGTAAAAATTCACAAGTGTAGTCTCCTATAAGAAATATATGACCAGTAGTTATGGTCCACAGTTCAGTATTGAAGAAAAAAGCGAAGTGAAATGCTACAGATGCAGGTCTTTCAGAACTTAAAACTGTTGATGAACAGATTTGATGGGGGTAGCATGACACCCTTACGCTATCCAAATTTGTAAGTAAAGGATATAATTACACATCTTGAAATCTATGTAGCATATTTTTTAATCAATTTTTGAATGACTGTAAATACTAACGACAGGACAAGCAGCCTCAGCTTCTTCCACATCTTCTACCATCTCCTCATCTGAATATTCATCAGACACAGTGTCAGCATCTGAGAGATCAGTAATCTGGACATCAGGGTGATCCAACAGCCAACCAACCAAGGCTTCCACTCCTAGCAGAGAAAACAATGAGCCATTCAAATTAACATGGGCTTCTTTGGTATGTCATACAGAGGTTTAAATTCTCCGTACTAGTATCATTTTAGGCTGTTAATTTCATGGCAATTATGTAAAATACCTGGTAATCCAGAAGCACTTCCAGAGGTCCCTGAGAGCGACTTCAGTGCAAATTCAATATTTTTCCTAGGAAATCCCATTTCCATAAGCTGAACTACAATAGGCAGGGGTGGAATGGGAGATTGCTTGCGTTTCTTCACTTTTGCAGGTCGGATATGCTGCACTGTGACGGGTGTTGTGGCCTCACTGGAGCTACAGTCTTCAAACAGTGGAGTGGAAGGATGAGTGGATTCCACAGCTAGATACTGGCACACTGCCAAAGCAGCAGCCTAAATGAAGACAAGTAAACACACACTGAAGTCTATGCAGAACTAGCAATCTACATGTACTGTACACCAGTAAATGTTCAGCTTCATTTACAGGATCTTGAAAAATGAGAAGAGCATAAAATAAGAGTCAACAATAGGAATGTGAATTAGAGTGCTTAGTAGAACGTTTTAAATGAGGAAAGAACATGGATTGTACCTCAAGCTCTTGTTTATCAAATATTGCTTTCACAGGTGATGGCTGGGTAGCAGCTGTCAGAAGCTGCTGTAAGAGAATCATGGGAGGTTGAGGTCCTTCAGGAGACATATCTCCTATGTCAGGGGATGCAACTGCTCCATCCTCTGAAATAAACAAGTGAGTTTTAGTCAATAAAGTTACAATTAATATAAAGTAAATTATGCTGAGTTAAAGTGTCTTGGGGATCAAATATACAAAGGAATGATGTCCACCACATTCCATCTCAAATTTTGGTGTACATCTAGAAGGAAGCATGTGCAGTACAGCACATTTCCTGAACACAAACCTGAAAGGAGCTAAACTTCTAATCAAACACTAGCTTTACTATCATATCTAGAGCTAGTCTGGCAGAAGTCACTTGGCATAGTGGACATGCACTATTAAGCTTGAATTCTTATCTTACCACACCTGACATTACCACCAAAGGAAGCATACTACGCTCTTGGAGAACACTTGGTATAGTTCTTGAGTTACCTCCCCCTCTGACTGATGGTAAGAGCATGTTTGATAGGGAGAGAGAGGGCTCCACCCAGAGTCTAACAAGAGGAAGAGTCATTAAAAGAACATTCTATGATCCCAGAGATCACCACTCCTCCAAAAGAGTGCATTTCATTTTGACTGACTGGGTTTGGAGTCTGTACTTTTGAAAGACGTTCTCCCATCACTCCAGTAGTAGAAGCAAAGAGTTAAACATATACTGACTCAACATTTGGTGCCCAAGACCAGTAATAGCTGACACTCTCTCAAACCAGAAATGACAACAAAGAAATATTAAATAAAATAGAGATCTCCCAGCATTCCATTTTCCCCATACTACTAATATAGCACTTGTTTCTAGCTCTGACACGTTAGAGGATATCAAATTTTAAAATGACATCAATCTGATCATCTTGCCTTTTCCAACATTCAGTTGAGTTTCAACATGATTTTAGCAGATGCTAGCATAGAAGCCACAGAACCAGCAATCGTTACTTTATACAATCAGAGAAATCTTTAAAACCCTGCTTTTAGGAGGCATAAAGTATTAATCTTCATTTTTTTTTGTAACTACTGAACAATCAGTTGCTAAAAAAATCAGTTAAGCAAAGTGAAAGCAAGATGATAATTAGAATTTTGTGATAAAGCAGGTTACCTAGTTTATTTATTTTTATATATATATAAAAAACACGACCCGATATAACACGAATTCGGATATAGCACAGTAAAGCAGTGCTCCGAGGGGGAGAGGAGGGTGGGGCTGTGCACTCCAGTGGATCAAAGCAAGTTCGATATAACACTGTTTCACCTATAACATGGTAAGGTTTTTTTGCTCCCAAGGACAGCATTATAGCGAGGTAGAGGTGTACATGGTTCATTTCTTATTGGCTACTGAATGTTAATATTTGAAAACCTCAGCAGTTGCACAAAATACAGAAGAATCTCAGTTACAAACACCTTAGGAATGGAGACTGTTCATAACTCTGAAATGTTCATAACTCTGAACAAAATGTTATGGTTGTTTTCAAAAGTCTACAAGTGAACACTGACTTAATACCACTTAGAAATTTTACTACGCAGAAGAAAAATGCTGCTTTTAACTATCTTAGTTTGAATGAAACAAGCACAGAAACATGTTCTTACCTTCTGAAATCTTGAATTATTTTAAAACTCTCCCCCCTCCCTTTTTTTAGTAGTTTACATTTAACACAGTACTGTGCTGTATTTGCTTCTCCTTTTTATGGTTACTGCTGCTGCTTAATTATACAATTCCGGTTCCAAATGAGATGTGTGGTTGATCTGTCAGTTCGTAACTCTGGTGTTCATAACTCTGAGGTTTGACTGTACATGCAAGTTTAAAATTTTAGAGTATCTTTCTCCATTGTGTTCCATATTCCAGTGAATTAAGAAGGGGCATCTGGTGATGGCTTGAGCAGTTCTCATCCACATGTTTAAGAGGAGTCGAATGAATAAAAGTGCAATAGACATTAGACTTCCTTTTCTCCACCATCCCCTAAGACCACTATTTTCTGCACTTAATTTCAATCCACAGTGTGCAGCTCTTCAAGTAGAAAGAGGAACTACTTAAGACATCAATCACCACTTTGAAGATGACAGATGGAGCCATAACAGGAGTACAAATGTGTTTTATTTAAATTTTGGGGTAGCATTGAGAAGCGTTTACAAATTTAGTACACCTCTACTCCGATATAACGTGGTTGTGGGGAGCCAAAAATCCCTACCGCATTATAGGTGAAACACCGTTATATCGGGGGTAGCGGTGGCAGGGCTGCAGCAGTGATTTAAAGAGCCTAGGGCTCCGGTCGCAGGGAGCCCCGGGCCCTTTAAATCGCCAGCGAAGCCCCACTGCCACAGTCCTGGTGTAGCAGCAGCAGGGCTCCAGTGGTAATTTAAAGAGCCTGGGGCTCTCCACAGCAGCCGGAGCCTCGGACCCTTTAAAGTGCTGCCTGCGTCCCACTGCTGCAGGCCCAGGGTAGCGGCAGCAGGGTTCCAGTGGTAATTTTGAAGGGCCCTGGGCTCCCCACAGCAGCTGGAGCCCCAAACCCTTTGAAATGCCGCCAGAGCTCCACTGCTACCGCGCTATATGCGAACCCGTGTTATATCAGGTCACATTATAGCGGGGTAGAGGTGTATTCAAATAAAAAAAATATTAAAGAGTCATATTAAATATGTAAGAGTCATAAGTTAAGTGATCAACACTTTAGCATCCAAAATCTTTGCCTACCTAATCTAGAAACAACAGAACAACACTTTCAGGACCAGGTATATTTTCAAATACTATTTCTAAATTATCATCATCTCTGAGTCTTTGAGGCCAAAAGTCTGAGTTCCGTCCTCAGACCACAACATGCAAAGTACATATTCAGTAACTATACCTGATGAGTAACATCACACAACCCATAACCACACATATTAGTTACATTTTAAACTAGAGAGGACATTGAAGATGACATTTTATTTTGAAGACTAATAATCAGCAAGAGGTTAAATATTGCAAAGCATGTGGCTGACAGGATAACAAATTCATCTTGTACACTAAAAAGCTATACCTGTGGGAATCGATCCAGCCTCTTGTACAGCTGGTTGAGATAAGATCTGCCTTAATTTATCCTGGTGAGAAAGCAGAGCTCGACCTGCTTTCAATATGTACAGTTTTAACTGTTGGCATCTCAGCAGATCCAAATCCACTTGACCTATCAAAAACATTAAGTGCCTATTAACCAGAAAGCAATAGTATTCAAAGTAACATAAGCAAACATTTATTTTTACAATCTGATGATCCCATCACAAAAATACATTTTTAGTACTGACAATTGTGAATGGTAAGCTCAAACAAGATGAAAGGACTAAAATATAAAAAGAGTTTAAGTGCATCATTATAAGAAACCCACACTGGACCTACTCCAGATGTCAATACAAAGACAGTGCCTCCCAGCTGTCATGCAGTTGGTAGACTTCAGGTTTGTCTAGATGAACAGTTAGTGGGTTGCAATCTGGGGTGCTATTCTACAGTGCACTAGTGTATTGCACACCAACACTTTTTGTATAAACGCCGCAATCATGCACCGATGTATGGCCAATGCACAGTAGGAAATGTTTAGTGCACAGTAGCGGGATCCACACACACCGCTGGTGAACAGCACGCTATCGTGTATTTACACCACAGCTTGACATGCACGAAGTCACACAAACACAGTTTAAAATGCAACAGATTAGAGCAGACTAGAAAGATATCAGGTGCAACAACTATTTTCAGACAATTCAATATACAACAAAGACTCCAGTCCCAAACTACATTTACATCATAGACAGCAGCCATTCTTCCAGCCAAGATATAATCTGGATTCCCTCTACAGTGCATCAATGCACTTCCTTTAATACTTGCATGTGTTTCTCCAACATACAACTCTTACTATCACTTACTCCAAAATGGAGCACGAGCCTTCATATATCACTTCCCAATCAATGCTGACCACATACAAAACAACTGTCCACAGAACTTCTGTACCTTCCTAATATCTATTTAATGTTTGCAATATTTTCCAGAGAAGGGCTAATGTATGACAAACAGGAAACTGTACCTGAAAGACCCTGGTTGGGAGACTTCATTCTGTGTTTTTCTATTTTACTTCCGGCCAAGTTTACCAGCTGAGCCCAGACAGACAACATGGGTTCAGTGAATGGCAAGTTGTTCACATTAAAAGCGACTACTGGAAGCTAAAAGAACCAGAAAGTTACACATTTTTCAAATCTTGAGAAATGCATAAAAATTTATGGATTGTTTATATTTTAAGAGGATAACTAGTGTTTATTTAATTACTCTTGAACTGGAACAATTGAAGAGGAGTTCTCTCTCTAAAAACACTCCGAAAATAAAGGAACTGCTAGGACTAGTCATAAGTACAGGGATCTGAGCATCACAGTCAGAAAGGAAAATCAGATAGCATGAGCGTGAACTGCAACACAGATTGGGGCTTTAAGTGCATGGGAGCATCTTATGCTGTGACTTCACAAGGTAAAATCCTAATGAAGACAAGGCAGTTTCTAGTTTTCACACAATTAGCAGATGAGACTACGGTGTATCCTAGACTTTAACTCAACTTGCTTATTAACATGAAAACTACAGGCGGCCTTGTCTTCACTAGGATTTAACCCTGAGTTCGCCACCTTTTTAGCTAGTGAAGACAGCTAAACTGAGTTATATTTTTTTCTAATGAAGATAAAGCCCTGCAAAGACATGCATGAAGACTTGCATCTGATTTGCATATGAGCATGACTAAAATGCACAATTGTGGGGCTGGCAGATGTATACTCCCTAAACAAATAATTTTTTATACCACACATCCCACTCATTGGTCAGACTAGCCTATTCTCCTTTGTAAAACTGAGCCAACTTAAGTTTCTTTTTTCACGAAAAAACATATTTTTCACATTTTCTGTAATAGTAAAGACTCAAGATAGGTGCATTTACCGGTTTTAGTTGACTTAAGGGGCACACTCTACATGTTCGCATATCATAGAATTGAACGGTGATTCTTCCTTTTGGTGTGATGCGCGTCACTGTGCCTTCTCCAAATTCATCATGAACGACTTGTCCACCTAATCTCAAGCGACTGTCTATTCCACCAATCACTGCTAGTACAGCCATTAAGCCTCCCACTTCTGGATTCTCAGGATCTGTGAAGTAGTCTTCTAAAACATTCTGAAAAAGAATAGTAAAGTTAACTGTAAAGAGAAAACTAGTACTTTTATCTACTTCATAAAAAAAAGAAATTTATATAGTCAATCCAGCTGAAAGTTACAATACAAAATAATTTTTATATAAAATAGTTTTAAAATTAAGTTTTAACATGGTTAAAATAGTTTTAATATTTAAAACATTAAAAATTAACACTTCTATAGAAAAATGAGCTAATTTTAAAACGTGGAAACTACCCCTTCTGACTGTTTTCCTGCAAAGATGTGGGTGATGGAGGTTAGTTGAGAGTTGATGTACTTGTTTATGAGTCCATTCCACTGGCTTAGTGAATGGAGTGTCCTCAGCAGTGCCACTATCTCTTCTGCCAAAGTACTGCTGTGAGTTGCAGTTAAAGATGCTTGAGGCCTGGCCTTCCTCCTCCTCAGAGTAGATTCTGAAAAGAAATAGCAGCGTCTCAGTAGCTGATTTACGATAGGAAAAACAAATTAATCCGTTAAGGAAAAAATTGCTCTACCTCTGAGTAGTGGGATATCTGAAGAGCAAGTACTAAGTAGACTGCCTAAGAAACCAAATAGTTTTTCCACAAGAAATTTCATGTCTCTTGATCTTTCAGTTTTGTCCCAAGATGGAAGTACCGCTTTTAATAAATGCACAGCAAGGATCTAAAAAGAGATATTAGAATCAGTGTTATTTTATTTAAAGTCATTTCAGCAAATAACTTCTATAGGAGCAGGGGTCTAAAATAAGGACATTTGAATAGAAATATCTATATGGAAATGAAAGACTTAACTACTAGCCGTCTTTTGTGCTCTTCTCTACAATGTTGGTTGTTGAAACTTAATGGTCCATAGCTACCTAGTTATTTTCTTGCTTGTTTGTCCATTCATCAATATTAAGAGGAACTGTGCTAATTTAATACTAGTAGTAGTTGTATTTAACATAGTGTTCCCAGCCCTCCAGGATTGTCCCAAAGACTCCAGGAATTGAAGTTTAATCTTTAATTAAAACTGCCATGGGATGAAACCTCCAGGAATATGTCCAATCAAAACTGGCAATCCTAATTTAACACAGCCCAGCATCAAAGCACACAGAGCTCCACAGAGATTGGCAAAAACTAAGATCACCATCATAAGACTTGAAAACAAAGAAGTAACAGAACAGGATACTTGAAATGAGAGGATGGGGAAAGAGATGTGGTTTAGATTCCAAATATGAGAACCAATAGCAGTCAGACTAATACACACTTTTGGGTGAACTCAAAACTCTATCCCAGTGAAGGCACAGGAGCCTAATAACGTACGATGTAATGTATCAGAGTGCAAATAGCAGCCAGGGACACTAAGAGAAGATTGATCCACCGTCACAGAGGTGTCTCTAGATAAGTTTTGAGTCATGCATATAAAAACAGTGGCCTACCACAAGCTATCTACACTGATCACCTTTCCCTGGAAGAATGATGTCTGCAGTCATGGAGCCAATGCATGAGGACTCTCTTTCTGCAGCTACCAAGAGGGCCCGCTCACAAATGGAGGCTTTTTGCAGCTCCATTGGTTCTATCATGCTGAGGAAGCACTTTCATTTTTGTCCCTAACCCCTGACAGAGGAGGAAGAAATGCTCTCTACTGCCCCAAAACTGGCTTCAAAATTAGGGCAAGAGCAAAGTCGGAGAGTTGAAATACCACTATGTTTAGCTGGCTGGATACAGAGAATCTCATAGGGATGAGAACACAACTTAAATCCTGCATGAGCACATTTGAACTGCCTCTGGTATATACCGAAAGAAAGTCACAGCCTAAATTTATCTGAGTGAGGAAGAGATCAGAATCATGTTTGTATATTCCTGCCCTAAGTTAATTGACAGAGCCACCTTTGAGAAGATGCAAGCAACAGAAAAGCACCATTAATAGATAATTATACATTCAAATCTTGCGTACAGAAGAAATGTATTTACAATGGGAAAGCTACACAAACGATAGAACTGTACACTGATGTGTCATATTTGACTGGTAACGCCTTCCTCCAGTCTGTTTTAGATCACTCACTATCACCAACATGAATGCAAAGATATAGCATGCCAATAAAAAAGGACAGACAAGCTAAGCAATTTGGTTATTTTATTTAAAATCGTTTGAGTTTGTTAATTTTTCTTTAACTGGTCTGTGGTGATTATAGAGATTGCGTGCATAGCCAGTTCACCTCTCTTCTTAGCAACCTTTACTATTAGGCCCATAGTAGCCAACCAACCCTCTCTCTTGCATTGAACAACATTTTACATAACCTGGCTGTGCAGTGTTAACTTGCAGGAGGATTTTTAAAGCAAGAACATTCTGATATTACCTTTCCTCTAACTCAAGAAAATAAAAAGCACCTTCAAAACTGTTTACTTTTAAAACTTTATTGTAACATGACAAAAAACTGCCAAATTCACTCCATATGAAAATGATCTGGAAACACATTACCTGTCTCTGTAGTGATGCAGCAGTGAAAGATTCATGCCCCTCCACAATTTTCATTAGCAAAGTTATCCACTGAGATGTGCTAAGCGTGCTGCACATCTGAGGCATGAGTGCTATACTTCGAATGAATCCTAACGTGCACCAGCTTCTATGCTGCTCTTTATAAACCAACTTATTTGGCAATGAAGCTGGAAATAAAAATATATGAACAGTTGACTTCTCTGCCAACTGTACTACAATTTCTCAAAGTAATCCACTTTGTTAGACAGATCTTAAAGCTCTGCTACAAAATTGCCCCTAAATGTAAAATTAGTTAACTGACTTCCAATTTAGTTGAAGTCCATTAAGAATTAATTTCTGGCATACTCCAGGAAAGAGAGATTATCTATTGCAAGCAAATTCTCACCCACACAGTGACTATACTACCTTACAATTCTGTACATTCTGAAAAATTTGCTTAAAGTTACTGTTAATATAAAGGCAGCAAAGAGTCTTGTGGCACCTTATAGACTAACAGACATATTGGAGCATGAGCGTTTGTGGGTGAATACCCACTTCGTCGGATGCAACAGCTCCAATATGTCTGTTGGTCTATAAGGTGCCACAGGACTCTCTGCTGCTTTTACAGATCCAGACTAACATGGCTACCCCTCTGATAATTGTTAATATAAAGATGATGTATATCATCAAATTTATGATTCCTCTGATTATAAAGTCATGCTGTCCTTCCCAACCTGAAAAGTCCTTTCTGACTTAAGATTCCTTATAATGGAAGCCATTTACAGGTTGGACTGTCTGGACTTTGTATAGTGTGCGGTACACCAGCACTAACAGAGAAATGCCTATTCTATCCACAAAACAATTTGTGATTTTTCCACAAATATGTAAAATTGATGTTTTGAAAAGGTCTAAATGTGTTATTGAACTTTGACCTTAAAAGATTAGGAATTAAATAAAGGAATTACTGCAAAATCAGGTAAGATATACCGCCTGAAAACTGATGGGTTTATTTGGTCAGACTGTCATGTAACACATACTTGATTTATCTATCGTTCCACTCTCTACCAATATGCGAAGCAATCCACACAAAGTTCTGGTTGCTTCATTCTGCATGACTTCAGCATGGACTCCAGCAGAGAGAGAGAGCGTCTGTAACAGGTTCACGGTACTCATCAGCATCGTGGAAGTGGGGTGAAGATTCCTTTCAGCTTGTTCTCCTTCTGGAGCAAGAAACAAAAAGTTTCATTTCTTTAGTAACATGCTAACACAGTAAACAAAATTTTCTGAAAAAGGTAAAAGAACTACAGTTCTTGGAGATGTATGTCCCTATGGGTGCTTCAATTCAGGCGCACATGGAATTCTCAAACTTTTGATTAGAGATTTTCCACTAGTAGTACTGGTCTGGCCCGCACACATGCCCTATGCTTCCTCACACTGGACACTGAGGATATACAGAGATGTGCAAGCAAACCTCCCTCAATCCCTTCTCCACTCCAATGTCTCCATAGAGAACAGTCTGAAGCAGAAAGGAAGACTGGGAGGGTAGTAGAGCACCCACAAAAGGGACACATCTCAAAGATCTGAAGTTACTGCACAAGATGAGTAACTTCTTCAAGTACTGTCTCTATGGGTGCTTCATTTCAGGTGACTTCTGAGCAGTTTACCCAGAGGAAGGAGGGAGCATTGGAACTGAGTCCAGAACTGAAGACAGTACTACAGTACCAATTGCCACATCAGATCTGACAGCATGGCTTAAAATGTAGTGCTTTGAAAATGCATGCACGGAAGCCCTAAATATATCAGACACTAGTATTTTCTAAAGCAATGCCATGTATTTTGCTTGTGACCTGGTAAAATGTTCTGTCACTCCTTGAGGAGGATGAGGATGAATGCCTGCAGTCTAACAACAAGTGACAATACAACCAGATATCCACCTGGATGGTTTCTGAGCAGAGATTGTCGACCCCCTGGATCTATTCACAAAGAAGATGAACAGCCTAGGCAACCTCTGAAGTTACTTGGTCCTAACCAAGTAGAAGGCGAGCGCCCTTTTAACATCCAGGGTATGAAAACGGGACTCTGTCAGAGAGATATGTGGCTTCAGGAAAAACACTGATAGACAAACAGATTGGTTAAGGTGAAACTCTGAGAAAACCTTAGGCAAAAATTTAGGATGTGGGCAGAAAGAAACCTTATTCTTGAAGAAGGGGGCGGGGGGGGGGGGGGGGAGAATCTGCCATTAGGGCACCAATCTCCCACGCTCTATGGGCCAAGTGGATGGCTATTAAAAAGGCAGTCTTCATAGATAAATGGAGTAGAGAACTGATTGCCATGTTCAAATGGATGTTTCATAAGGTGACTGGGTCCCAGGTTGGGATGGGGTCTTTAGTCTGGGGAAAAGTTCCAACTCCTTAATAAACCTAGATGATACAGGATGAGCAAATATGGAAAACGTCGCTACATAATCAGATGAAAGCTGATATTGAGGCTAAATGGACCTCAACTGAGCTAATTAATAACCCTGATTTCTTCATATCCAGGAGACTGAACGAGACACAGATTCAGGAAGGAAGCACCAGTGGAAGAATCTCTTCCATTGTTGCAGGTAAACAGTAAGGGTTGCCTTCTTCCATCTATTTAGTACACCTGTTGCCCTTCCTCAGAGCAGGAGGATTCTAACCTGAATTCTATGAACCATGCCCAGAGGTGAAGAACTCCTAGGTTGGAGTGAAGTGTGCAACCCAAATCCTGTGAGAGGAGAGAAACAGAAAATGGAAGCAGGCATTCCTGAATTCCAACAGATTGATGTGGAGATTTGTTTCTGAGTTGTCCATCTACCCTGAGCCATGAAAGCATTGAGATGAGCTTCCCATCCCCACAATGATGCACCTATTGTTAAAGTTAGTGATGGAGCTGGGCAACAGAAAGGAACACTCTCACAGACATTGAGTTCATCTCTCCACCAATCCAGGGAGTTCCTCACTTAAATAGGAATCACCTGTTTGTCCAAGGTGTGTTTAACTGAAGAACAGGACATTTTGAGCCAATCTTGAAAGCAGTTGAGGCATAGCCTTGCATAAGTCACAAAAGTGCAAGTTGCCATGTGCGCCCAGAGCTGAAAACAGTTTCCTATAGTGGTGCAAGGATTCCACTCAAACCTGACAAGGTTATGAACCTATCTAAGGGAAAGCAAGCTTTGAACTCGTCAACAGCCAGGGAAGCCCCTATAAACTGTATCTTATTTATGGGGGTTAATGTGGATGTCCTTACATTTAGCTGTAGACTCAACTCATAGAAGAGCAAGGGCCATGTGGGTGGAAGAAAACACTGCTTCATAAAAATGGCCCTTGAATGGCCAGTCGTCAAAGTAATGGAAGACTAGGATCACCAATTATTGGCGGTAAGCAGCCCCTACTGCCAGGATCTTGGAGAATACCCTTAGGGCCAAGGAGAGACCAAGGAGAAGCACTTGGTATTGAAACTGATCCTGGCCTATAGAGAATCACATATTTCCTGTCCAAATGGTATATTGTGATATGAAAATAGGCATTTTGTAGGTCAAAGACTAAAAAAATCAATCCCCCTTCTCCAGTGAAAGACATCATCATCCTGAAATTGTGAAGCTTTATAAACTTGTTTATAAGTCTTAGATCTAAAATCAGTCTCCACCTTCCATCTTTCTTTGGTACAAGGAAATATTTTGAATAAAACCCCTTGCCCATGTGAAGAGGAGACCAGCTCTATTGTTCCTAACTGGAAGAAAAAGATCACCTCTTTCTCAATACAAGCTCATAAGAGGGGTCCCTGAAGAGGGAAGGGGAGGGTGGAAGGGAGGGAATGATGTAAAATGGATGTTATGACTCACGTGTCTACAGTAATCCGACTCTAGGCATGTTGGAAATAGGAAAGGCATCTCTCTCCAAAGGGAGAGTGGTGGGCAAATGAACACAGCTATAAAACCAGAGATGCGGGAGGATTTGAACCCTCAATCGACCCATCAAAACTGTTGCATAGAAGATGGTTGGGTGATCATGAAGAAAGGTTGGATGGCCCACTTTCCCTGAAATTTATGTCTTTTCCTGTGGGAGCTCAGTAGATCTATGGAATCCAGAGAACTGAGCAGAAAGTGCTCTCTGGACAGTTTGTGACCTGCTTAACAGCTCTTATCTGTAGGTGCATAAATGCCCAAGAAATGTAAAGTGGCTCTAGAATCCTTCAGTGTCCTCCATCTTTGGTCTCCAAGAAAAGCCTACAACCACTGAAGGGGAAGTCCTCAGCAGTGTTCTGTATTTCTCACTGAAAACACCAGGAGCTAGAGGTATGACACCCTGAACATAACAGCAGCCATAGATGCTTGAAGATTGGTCCTGGCCAATAACTGGCCCTCTGAAATGTTGAACTAGAATTGTTCCTTATGGTCCTGTGGCAGGTGTTCAATAAAGGCCATCAGTCTATTATAGTCTGTGAAATTGTATTTGACCATGACTGCCTGATAGCTCTGAATTCTGAACTGCAGAGTTGCTGATAAATAGAATTTCTGTTCAAATAGATCCAGTCTCTTACGGTCCTTTTCACGTGCAGCAGATTTTGAGAAGTATTGCCTACCCTGCTCTTTTACTGCATCCACTGCCAGGGTGGGAGAACGAGATATTAGAGTTTTCAGGGGGAACAGAAAACTTTTTATTTGCCCTTTTACACTTTGGTGGAATAGCAGCAGGTGTTTGCCACGCAGTCTTAGCTGGATCCAGGAGCACCTTGTTGATGGGTAACACGACCCTGGAGGGCACTGCTAACAGTAGAAGATCCAGCAATTTGTACTGTGAATCCCTGACCTCTTCGAGTGGAATTTGAAGAGAGTCAGTTACCCAGCTTATTAGGTCTTGAAATTGCCAAAAATCATCAGCCATGGAAGGTGGTGTAGGTGTAAGTGCTTTAGTTGAAGACAAGAATGAAATGGGTGTTTGAGGGGTTGCCTCTTTAGCCACCCTGGACTCCCGTTCCTCAAATGTCTCCTTCTGTGCAGGGGAGAAGAGGATAGGATTGAATAAGCCTTGTCTCCCTCTGAGACAATACTAGTGGTCTGGAGACCTGCTATCGGTAAGTATTACAGGGATCCCAATATATCCCACTGGGGGGACTCCATACAGGAGTGGGAGTGGCTACAGAATTGGTTCCCCCACTTTTGATAATGGTCACGATCTTCCCTATGACGGTCAAACAATGGGTTCCTGATAGGATACGTACGGGAATCCTTGACCAAAATAGATGTCCCCTCCATCCTCCTCAACATCATCCAATGCTGAGGGCCCCAAAGAAAAAGGGCAGAGAGTCCTGCAGTATTGAGGAAAGGAAGCAGTCCTGAGACCAGCTCATCTGTTACTTATATAGTT
The DNA here is from genome assembly GCF_007399415.2 of Gopherus evgoodei. Taxonomy (NCBI): domain Eukaryota; kingdom Metazoa; phylum Chordata; order Testudines; family Testudinidae; genus Gopherus; species Gopherus evgoodei. Next base: position 122,876,147 of record NC_044322.1, read on the forward strand.
AAATTCTTGTGGTACCAAGTAAGTAATCGGTACCGATGTGGTGGCTGAAGCAGATAATATCGCTGCTGGCATACTGATGTGGGCATTGATGGAGCCTGCTACCACTGCTTTGTCAATAACGAGGATGCCAACTGGGTAGATACCAACCATGGGACTGAGCCCAACAGTACCAGACTCAGGTGCTTATGCTTCCCCTCCTTGTCCCTGCTAGAACATAATGAAGCTCTGTCAGTGTCATGTCTCTGTCTTGAGTTCTGGGGCTTTTCAGTTCTGCTGGTACCAGAAGAGGAGTCCTTTCACCCCACAGTACCGAGACAAGAGGTTGAAGCTTCAGAGACCATAGACCTCACAGGGGACAAAGTTTTTTCAGAGTAGGCTCCTTCAGATGAGTCTGTACTCCTCTTTTTGGAAGCCTTCTCAGAATCTTCCAACGACCTCCCCTTCTTATGGGAAGCCTGTCCCAAGGTCAAAGGGGCTGAGACAGAGTTTCCCAGGGCGGGGGAGCTCCTAACCTGACTCAGATACTTGTTTAAGTGAGCACTCCATCCTTAACAGTCTGAACTTAATCTCCCTGTTTTTCCTTGCCCTAGACTTGAGGGCTAGGAAGAAATTGCACTTCTGGGAGACATGATACTCCCCCAAGCAACCAACACACTTAAAGTGGCTGCCAATCACAGGTAAAGCCTCTTGGCAGGAAAGGCAGCTTTTGTAGCCTGGCAAGCCAGGTACACCCTGCCAGGAAGACAAGGCTCCCTAAGGAGAAAGAGAGGACGGGGCAAAAAAACAAAAACAACTATCCTCTCACTACTAAAAGTTACTATCTGTAACTACACTAACAACAAACTATATTAAGTAATCTTAAACAACTATAAGAGGAATACAAAATAGCAGAGGCACGCTCAAGACAGGCACACTAGAGCTCTGTCTCAGGCCAATGCAGTAGAGAAGGAACTGACATTGGTTCGCCCATGCATTCCAATATGGCCTCAGTGTCTGGCACATGGAGGCACAGGGCACATGAGTAGGCCAAACAAGCACTGCTAGCATAAAATCTTTGTTCAAGTGCTTGAGACGCATACACACCTGAAGTGGAGCACCCATCGGGACACTACTTGAAGAAGTATGATTTTTACAACTCTTATCATGGAAAGCATCCTATATTTCAAACACTCTGGTATAAATTGCAAGTCATCATGTAGTACTTGTGGATGTTTCCAAGCTCTTCCCAGCGCATCATTTTCCCCATAATAACCAACACATCAAAAGGAGAGAAATACAAGATATGTGACAACCAAGACATCCTAGAAATCTTTATTACATTCCTACATTAGAATTAGCATCATCATATTCAGATGTGCCTGCCATGATACACCACTGAAATCACAGCAGTTGGACAGAATACCCCTCCTTCCCAAATGCATGCTCAGCAGATGCAATACTAACTGACCTTCCCATCCCTTCAAAATAGCTTTTCTATGTTGAAACGGAACATCAGCCATATATAAATTTATGCCAGGTAAGTAGAGAAAATCCTTTTTGGATAATTTTTTTTCCTGTTGTGAAATGAGTTTTGCTGATCTTACAAAGTCCTAACACTGAAGATACAGATAGACATCTGCCTCCATTTTAACAAAGTACTTTTTCTTACCAGAATCATCCTCTGTATCAGAGTCTTCTGTTGTGGGTTGAGCTGCAGGGGGTGGCTCAGCCAGTTTGAGGTCATATTTTCCCTCCTTCCCCATCCTGTAAGAATTTGTACTGCCAGTGTCCCACTGAACCCTAATCCAGCCATCCTCTCCCAGTTCACCAATCACACGACCCAAACCAGGAGGGGGCCCATCCTGAGAGAACAGAGAAGCTCAGTCAACCAACAATTCAAAGCTATGTCAATAATGGGATAACTCAGTTATACAATTTCTCACTAGTTTTCCACCAAATTTGTGCGCGCGTGCTCAGTAAAACAAAATAACCCATAGTATTTTCTCAAAGAAGTCTTAAGATTTTTTTCACTTTCATATAATAGAAGTTTCATTTTAAACATTTTCAGATTAGAATGATTTTTAATTCAGATGGCAATCAGCGATAAGTAATATATCTACTTTTTTTTAAAAAGTCACATTGAAACATTTTAACACATTGTACAATTTCCTCAAACCAGATGAGCTTCCATGATGCTGCACCCAAGCACCATTGATCCTGCTTCCTTTTAAATGGTGATGTATAGAGAAAAGTTTCAGTGAAAAAGAATTTACTCTACAAATAGAAATGAGACCTAGAGTCATGTTAAATATTTGTCCTGTTACCTAAAAACCTGCAAATGATATAATTCACATTACGTGTCCATTAATACTATCCGTAGCTTGATCAGACATATTAGAAAATGAAAGTGGAACAGAATTTTGTACCTGATCACCCCATTTCCAGTCCACCCCTCTCATCACCCTGGTACCAATTTTCATCATGGCTGCCAGCTCTGGCCCAGACACAGGGAGCTGAACTGGTGTGGTTTCCTTCCTTGACTCTTCCAAAACTGTGGCAGAAGCTCCTCGAGAAGCGGCAATCATATCTTCTTCAACGTTGTCAGAACTAGGCCCTAAGGGAAACATCCATAAGAAACAAAGATAGCTTGAAACTTAAGACATGACCTTTGTTGCACCAATTAAAAACCTTTTACAATATACAATGTGTGTCATATTAATACTTAAAATGAAAAGTTAGTATTCAGAAGACAGGAGTTAACAAGTGATGCAGTCATTCCAGCTTAGGGACTATGAAATTAGGTTTTTGAAAATAAAGGGGTTATAACAACATACATTATCTTTGTTCAAAATAATACAGACTAATGGAAGAGATATTAGGGTGGTTTAGTCCAGCATCCAAGCAGGCCTAGTGGCAGAAAGTGTTACACAGGTCTTTACCACTATTTTTTGTCCAATGAAAGGACTAGAAAATAGTTGCAGACCTTTTGGTAAGGATATGATCAAGCAAATATGTTGCTGAGTAATATAGCTACATGAAAGCAGAAATCTGTACATGCTAGTCTCGAGGTTCAGCTGGTAGTACAATCATGTGAAAAAATTCAAAGAAAACTAGTCTCACTACTAGTGAACAGAGCTGAAAGCACAGCTAAGGGGAACTTCATGGGAACTGGGGAGAAAGAGAAAAGAGCAGGTAGTATTTAGCCTTAATATAAAGCAAATGTAGCAGTAGTGAAGGAGAAAGGGAATTGGGATCATTCAAGTGAAAAAAGAACCTATACATTTAAGGATTCACATTCCCAGACTCTAATTTCAGTCTTTATCTGAGAAGAAATGAACGCAACAGGACATAAACCTGGTTGTCATTTGGTGGAAGTGAGCCTTCAATACCTTAAGTTTACCATTTGTAAACAAAAGTCAAAGAAATTTCATATCTTTAAATTCTCTCCCCACAATCCATCACTGTATTGAGACCAGAAATTGAAGCACTCTGCACTCAAGCTCTGCCTACTTAACTCCTCAACCAGGACTGTCATAACAAAATAATAAGTGATGACACAAACGTTAAAAAAGGAAGAAAAGCAAGAGTCCATGAAGCCCACTGAGAACCCTACTACTGCTAATCTATTTTGAAGGGAAACAGTTTGGATACTACAGTGATGGGCTGCAGTACAAAACCCTAATATGAAATAAAAATTAAACTACACACACTCCCCTAAATAGGAGACAGATTCTTATCCTAGAAAGTATGGACAGGTCCAGCTTGAGGGGGAAAAGTCAATGGGTAACAAGTTTTCCATTCTTTGTCTTGTTACCTTATTCTGTCCATCATCTCAGAGATGTAGCAAACAGTGAAAAATAAACACAAAAGGAGAGTGGGGAGTGGGCAAGTAAAACAAAGGAGGCTAGAAGAGTGATCTTCATTTCTCAAGGAAGAGTACAAAGGTTTTTTTTAATACTACTGACTGGGACATGCCTTCCTCATAGGATGCATCCTCAGGCACATGCAGCTACAGCTTGCAGTGCTTGAGAAAGGTGAAAGCTGAGGGCCAAATCGCTGGCTTACAGAATTCTTTATATGAAGAAAGTGAGTATTATTTAGCTGAGTGAGCCTCTATGCCTTCCAAAAAAACAACAAGAAGTCCGGTGGCACCTTAAAGACTAAATTGATTTATTTGGACATAAGCTTTCGTGGAAAGAAGTGAGTTTTTTACCCATGAAAGTTTATGCCCAAATAAATCTGTTAGTCTTTAAGGTGCCACTGGACTCGTCGTTGTTGTGGATACAGACTACCCCCTGATACTTGACTCTATGCCTTCAGGTACTATTTACCAGCAAGTTAATAATCTTATGTAGTATAGAATTTAAGATATCTAGCTATGGAAGATTGAGCTCCTGAGACTGTGTTGAAACAATGAAAAAAATCAAATAATATCCCCATGGGTATGTGGGTCAGTATTCCCAAAGTCTCACACCACCATGACATGGCTGCCCAGTGAGACTAATAGGCAAACCAGAGAAATTTCACACTCTCATTTCACTATGCATTCAAATTCCCAGTCTATTGAATCATTTGGGGAACAGACCCCAAAACAGAACTCAATGGAAACTCGATCATTAACTACTGAAGCCACATCTATATAGGCTTTAGAGCCTTGATTCAATATAAGTTCTTTTGTTTACCAGTTGACTTTTACTCTTGCCAGGACTTTTCCCCATTCAAATCTGATTCTACACCTTCAGTAGTCTGCCTGTATGTTACAACAGTGGTCTAATCTGGTATGGCAATTTCCATGTTTACATCTACTCTGGTAGCTTGATTCAGGTCACAGTAGCCAGCATCAAACTTCAGAGGAAAGTGCTAGAATGTCCATAAAGGAAGAATTATGAAATAATTTTTCCTTTTCTTCCTGCTCTGAATCCATACAAGTGGAGTTAATTTTTCTGCACTTGGGAAAGGAGGAAATTTTCCATGATGTCTAATATTTAATTCCTCAGCTTGAGTTGTTCTTACATAGTGGGAGCACTGGTGGAAGAAATACAACCATTTATAGGTCTTCATACGTTGAAGAAAGAAAACTTCTCCGAGGAGCAATATATTAACCAAGATAAGCTCTCATTCTGTTCATCCACAGGTAGCTAGGATGCTGGGAGCAGAAGAGAAAGTACCCTGAGATACAGCTCTGTAAGCTCCTTTCAGGACAGTCAGTCACTTCTTTCCCCAATTAATTGAAAATGTCTTTCAGAATGGCAGATGTTTAGCCTTACAAGAAATATGAAGATTTTCCCCAGTGGGTGATCTTAAAAGGAGGCAAGCTTTTGCTGCCAATATTTGCCTGTGTTAACCATCTGCTAAGAACAAAAGACGAACAGTATGATTTTTACTTTCTATTGAAGAGGCCTGCTTTGGAGAGGCCTTCCTTCCCAGCTCTTGGTGTAACAAAATGAGTCCCTGCAGACTATGACTAGAAATGGCATAATTCCACCACTGGAGACTGCTGAAGCAGTACTTCAAATAAAACACCTCATATTTAGAAGAACACTTTCTGTTTTGCTTTGCAACAGTAGTGGGGGCAATGGCTGCATGGAAAGGAGTGCTCCAGAAACAGTTTTTTCCTTTGCTGTCCATGTTGTTTTAAAAAGGACCCGAAAGGGTTAAATAAACTTGTCAGAATAACTGTTTGCTATCGTGGAGGGAGGGGAAGGGGGAAGAGAGAGAGAGAAACCAAAGCAGAATCTCTTCAACTATCATATACCTAATTCTGCACAAGTTCTTATGAAGAATCAAGTGAATGAAACTTCCAGCCAAAATGCTAAAACTATCTCCAATCTCTGTATATAGAGGGAAAGCTCCCACAGCAACAAACTGAATGAAAAATATAGTGGGAGTTGTTAAAACACCTAACATGTCCATATAGCTCACAGAGACTAACAAGAACTGTCAATGATAGATTATTCATAATACTCATCAAGTCACAGATGAGATAAGGTGCATATGTCAACCTAAGCTTTCTCTCTCCCCCTCTACTTCACTGGCACATTTTTACAGACTGGGCAGTAGTATAGCCAAGTGGCTCAGATCCAGTTCTTAACCAGTGAAGCTGTCCTTCTACTTACAATGCAGTGGAAGTTAAAACCTGTGAAATAATTCATTGTTCAAAACATACATTCTTACAAACAAAAAGCTGGAAGATTTCATACCTATTAGCCGCAGTGTGGTTTGTGTCAATGCTAGCATGCCAGAGTTGAGAAGGAGGTTCAAGGTGTTGGCACCGTGCTGTAAGGTCAGCATGTTGAGCATGACCAACAGAAAGCGTGCTTGTGGAATGGTCCCAAGACTTGGTCCAGCAGCACTCTCATTAGTAATGGTTTGCAGAGGAACAGGTTGGATACCTAGTTCAGAATTAGTATACTTTTAAGTAAATATAAATAATGCAGAGCAAATTATTGCATAAGAGCTACAATTAAACAGATTATAAATTTAAACAGTTTAAAATAATTATACTTTACCCTTGGCTTAAGGAACCCCCAAAATGGAAGTTCCAAGATATATAGAGTAGCGACTGGTTATTTAAGTGCTGTAACCTATCAGGAAACCAAGAACATTCTCTTAAATATTGGAAACTCAGCTTAATTTGGGGGAGAGGGAAAGAAAGAGAAAAAGAATATATTTCTATAAAAATACTCAACAGTATGAAGAAAGAGTATGACATTAAAATGTGCTAGTACACATTTCAGCTAGTACATGAAAACAATTATATTCAAACCAGAGTTATTTGATTCAACAACAGAAGACTAAGATTAAGATTAAAGCTCACCTAGTTCTTTAAATCTGACACTAGCATCCAACAAGATGTTCCGGACATTTTGAATAGCCCACGCATACAACTTTCCAAAAGTCACTTCCAGTAGCATTCTATTAAATGGTGGGATCAGATCAACATCTTTCAAACAGTCTGTGAGAGGTTCCCTTTATTTAAGGGGGGAGAGGGGAGAAAAAGGATTATTTTACAGTCTCTCTCCCCTGTTCCCAGTAAGAAACATATTAAAAGTGAAAAAAAGTCTGTTTACCCTATATTGATCCCCTCTGGAATAAGCCTCTGCCATCCACAGAACATAGCATATTGCACAGATGGGAGTAAGAAGCTTTTAGTTGCCAGTTTCAGAATTGTATCTATCCCTTCCAAACGAACTTCTGCTCTTTCTAACTACAATCAATAAAATCAAATCAACAAATCAATAAACTTGTGTGTAATTACTTAAGCATGAAAACCTATTTTTACTCATTTTACCTGTTTTAATAAACATTTTCTCATCTTTTCTACATCCACTGGCTCTTCTTTCAGCGCAAATTCAACAATGGTGTTGAGGAGAGCAGATTGGGGATACAAGCCTTGGACATTTTGCTTCAGCCATTTATATTTGTGAACACCTGTAACTGTACTCAGAAGTGGTTGCCATTTATCCTGTTAATTGGGAAAAAGTATTAAATTAAGCAAATGAATTCAATAAGAAAACAAGCTGAGAGTATTGTATATGCTCCAATATGCAAATCAAAAAAATATTTTAAAATCAGACTTCAAACTAAGGAAAAGATTCATATATTGGTGTAATAAATACCATGCTCAGATATATTAAGCATCATTTCAAATGCCTTGGAACTCAAAGGGACAAGGCAACTAGCTTGATTTATTTTGAAGTGAAGTCAAGGGGTTAAACGTTTTTTTAAATAACAAGATGGAGGACGCTTGTCTTTGGCGATTCAGAGTTCATGGCATACAAGCTTGTTTTAAAACTATACTACCAATGCAATTAAAACATGAAGTAGCCATTCTGTACTTGATATTAAGCTGACAATCAATTATTCCATGTGTCTCCCAGAATTACTGGATTGTGATATCGTGCTATTCACTGTCTTAGGGTTTTTTTTCCTATAGTTCTCTTTTATTCAGAAGATAAATTCAATAGCTGGATACTCTACCTTAGGTGACTTGACTGGTATGGGTCTTTTATCTACAGACACAGGACTATGGGGTACAACACATGACTCTTCTAAGTCACTCTCCTCATTTCCAATTTTGGATTCTTCCACATCAGCAGATTCAGATTTTTTTGGCACTAGAAATAAATAAATTATATTGGAAAGATTTAGATTTGCATGTTAAGATAGTCATGTATTTATTCTATTTTATAGTAAAAATAAAAAAAGCTGATTCTAAAAGGTGTCCAGTTGATTTAAACACACCAATAAAACAAATGATTGTTGCAGATGGTTTGTATTATGCCATCTTTGACATACTCTGCCATTAAAAACTCAAGTTTTCTAGACTCATAAGAGGATATAAACAAACACAACTCTGAAAATTTAGGACAGTTTCAAACAGAACAAACTCAAATTAAAAATCAGTGACCCAAAACACAAGGTATTTTGTTTCTCATAAGGTTTTGGAAACAAGTAGTTGGGAAATGCATTACACATGCATACACAGATAATGGTTAACCTAAGGATAGATGAAATTTTTTATGTAAGTGTGCATGTCAAGAACTGTTTAATTACACATTATTTCAAAATGGAGCCTTTGAAGTTGCTTAGCAATCATCATCATGTGGTTGTATGGGTGGCAGGGGAGAAGCTGTTTTACTTGCTCAGATTGCATCTTTAACCAACATAAAATATTAACTGCACGGCACTACCATTGATTGTGTTAACGCTGCTTGAGTGGTATGGTAAAACCCAGAAGCAATAAATATCTTAACTCAAACTATGATCAGCCCTAAAATTATTTTAGTACACCGCTACCTCGATATAACGCTACCTGATATAACACGAATTTGGATATAACGTGGTAAAGCAGTGCGCCAGGGGGGCGGAGCTGTGCACTCCGGTGGATCAAACCAAGTTCAATATAACACAGTTTCACCTATAACATGGTAAGATTTTTTGGCTCCCAAGGACAGCATTATATCGAGGTAGAAGTGTATAACAGGTACAGTTCTCCAGCTACTATGTAACTAAAAATCTACCACTTTATTTTTCTGAAAACTACGCTACAGTTTGTGAGACTCCCTGATGACAAACTGTATCCCACTAAAAAGCTATTCCCAAATTTGTGCCAAAAGTTCACCTACTGTTGTATTAAACTCAAAAAAGTAATAAGAAATTTTCATTTCAACTAATATGAAATAGGAATGATAAAATGTTGGCGTTTTGATGGTGGTGATTTTTTTTCAATTGGCAAGGTGCATAAAACAAATAAGCCTCAAATTATAATTTAAATATTTAGAAAAAACATCTTCTAAATATCAACGGACTCTTTTACACACTAGTTTCTGCTGGAAGCCTTCATAGATCAAGAAAAAGGAAGGTATTCTACAATACATTAAGCCCCACAACTACTAGCGCTAGCTTTTTAATCAACATAATTGAAAAAGCTAATGCCGGGAATATATTGAGCTGCTGTAATCAGACAGACATTTGAGGATTAAGTAATATTGTGAAATAGATTAGATTATTCATGCCAAGTTCTTAGTGGAAGGTTTGTGAACACATTTCTCATAAAAGTTATGATTGCACTGAGCCAATTCAATGCCATCCAAAACATCAAAAAATGGAAGTATTGGATTCTCAACGTAATACAAGGTATAGGAAGTTATCAAATAAAATAAGACTGATGCCAGGATGTCAGAGTGTAAGAACAGACTCAAACCACATCCAACTCTTAAAGTATCAAAACAATGGATAAAGTGTTAGTGTTTCAACTCATCCAACTTGCCTTAGAGCAGAGGCTCTCAAACTTTTGTACTGGTGACCCCTTTCACATAGCAAGCCTCTGAATGCGACCCCTCCATAAATTAAAAACACTTTTTACTATATTTAACACCATTATAAATGTTGGAGGCAAAGCAGGGTTTGGGGTGGAGGCTGACAGTTCACGACACCGCCCCATGTAATAACCTTGCGACCCCCTGAGGGGTTCCAACCCCTAGTTTGAGAACTCCTGTTTTAGAGTATTTAAAATAAGATATCACATCTGTTCAAAAAATCCAATAATTCCCACAACTGGTCACATTGTCAGATGTAAAGATATGTTCCCAGAGAGGACTATTGATCTTTCAGTCACTATTATCAAACAGCAACTATATAACCTAAAGCTGTGGTTCTCAGCTAGAGGTACGCATACTCCTGGGAGTATGCAGAGGTCTTTCACGAGGTACATCAACTCATTTAGACATTTGCCTAGTTTTACAAGAAGCTACATAAAAAGCACTAGCAAAGTCAGTACAAACTAAAATTTCATATAGACGACTTGTTTATATTGCTCTATATACTATAAGCTGAAAAGCAAGTACAATATTTATATCCCAATTGATTTATTTTACAATTATATGGTAAAAATGAGAAAGTAAACATTTTTTCAGGACTAGTGTACTGTGACACTTTAGTATTTTTATATCTATTTTTTAAGTGAGGTGAAACTTGGGAATACGCAAGACAAATTGGACTCCTGAAATGGGTACTGTCTAGAAAGGTTGAGAGTCACTGACCTAGAATTATGAAACTAAGTGAAGTGCTTACTGAAGGCTTGCTAACACTGCAGTGGCATCTCAAGGTGTAACTCAAGTGTTGACTCTAACCTGACACATCTACACACAAAAATCTCTAGCTCGAGTTAAGTGGTGCTTTAAACTCATATTAACCAACCCATCACAAGTTACAGGTTGAAGATACATGCTGCATTAGGGATGCTGCTACAGGCTATAGTTAGCATAGCTATGTAGCTTGTGTTGTTTCACAATACAGCCACTCTCACTTGAGCTAGCCTAGGTTACCTCAAGTAGAGGAACTTGAGTTAAACTGTTTAGTGAAGACAAGCATTGATACTAGATGTACTGAAAAGAGATTACAGTGTCCATGTCGTGTTCATCCATGTGCGCGCCCCATCTGTCGAGCAACACATCCGTAATGACTGTCATGCTTGGGGAGGATGGGAGGAAAGGTATTCCGGTGCAAACCAGATCTGGGTCCATCCACCACCAAAGGGAGGAAAGAACCTGGAGGGGGGGGAGGGGAGAAGTCAGTAGGGTGTTCATTATGTTGAACATCAGAGAATGGGCTCTCTGTAGCCACAGCTATAGACCACAGAAGCGAAGATGAGCAAAGACAGTGACGTATGTGCACGCCATCATGTGGTCAAGAAGGGAAAGGCAAGTTCCAGCCAGAACCAAAGGATTGGAGGTCACAAAAGCACCTGTCCCATGCAAGGCAGGCACATGCAGAGATCATGTCAATGCATGCCCCAATGAGCTCCAGGCACTCCCGGGGTCCAACGTCAATTTTTCAAGGTTTATGCTCATCCCCAGGGAAGAGAGGAGTAAAAGCAGCAGGAAAGGATATGCTTGAGCCTCATATCTGGATCATGCTGCCAGCAGCCAGTCGTCAAGATAAGAAAAGATGAGGACCTCTTGATTCCAGGGGTAGGCCACCATTCTGGAGAAGACCCATGGAGCAGTGAAGAGTGCAAATGGTAGAACCCTGAATTGGAAGCACTGAGGGCCCATTGTAAATATCAGGAATCGTTTGTGGGTTGGGTGAATATCTATGTGAAAGTAAGTATCTTGCATATCGAGAGCTGTAAACCACATGCCTCTTTCTAGAGAGGGTATGATGGCTGCAAGCATCACCATATGGAACTTTTGTTTGCATATGAAGTGGTTGAGACCATGGAGATTTAGGATTGCTCTCCATTCTCCCTTTTTCTTGTGTACCCGGAAGCAGGTGGAGACAAACCCTGTGCCTTGAAAGGCTGTGGGCACAGGCTCTATCACCCGTCTCTGTAGGAGGGAGTCCACCTCCAGGGTGAAGATAGTGTCATGAGTGTGGTCCCAGAGGCAGGATCAGGACGGGGGATATGGATGAGATAGTGTCAGGAACTTAATCATATAGCTACGTCGAATGACATCTAGGACCCACTTGTCCATTGTTATCGTACTCCAGGCTGGATGACTCCCAAAGGGGTGGGGTGCAAAAATGGTGGGTTGCAATGTGATTGACAGCTCTCTAGATGCACTCAGAAATATTGCTTACGTAAAAATTAATTGTGTGATGTCAAGGACTGTGCTGACAGGCCAAGCGAACATGGCTGTGGTGTCTTTTGACACTTGTAGGGAGGCTCATAAGGACCACTGGCAGAAAAACTGAGGAGCTCTGTGTCATTGTGAAGGAGATGTCCGATAAAATTTTCATTTGGGTGCTGGTATATAAATGCCCAGTGATCTCAAGGTGGCTCTAGAGCAGGAGTCTCAAACTCCCAGCCTGCGGGCCATCTGTGGCCCATGAGCCTCTCCAATGTAGCCCACGGGGCTCCAGCAGTTTTGGGGCTGGGTCTCTCCCTTGGCCCCACCTGCCACCCCCCAGGTGCTTCCTCCTCAGGGCCCCGACAGCGCAGCAGAGCTGAGCAGCATCTGCCTGCTCGCTCCAGTGGCTGCCATCCTCTCCCTGTGGCCCGGGGCGGGGCTGTGCCTCTATGCACTGCCCCTGCCCCAAGCACCCCTGCAGCCAATGGGACCCTGCAGGGGCGGTGCCTGGGGGCAGGGGCGCGCAAAGGCCCCCCAGCCCACTCCGCCTTGGAGCCCCAGGTAAGCATTACATCCCTGACCCCCTCTCAGAGCCTGCACTCCCACGCCCTCCTCACATACCCTCTCCAAACTCCCTCCCAGAGCCTACACCCCTCCCCCTCCTACTCCCAAACTCCCTCCCAAAGCCTGTGCCCCATCCCCACCGCCCCCAGCCCCCAAACTCCCTCCGAAAGCCTGCACCTGGTCCTCACACTCATTCTCGCCCCCTAACTCCCTCCCAGAGCCTGCACCCCATCCCCACACACACCCCAGCCTCCAAACACCATCCAAGAGCCTGCCCTCGACCCCCTCCCCCACCCAAACTCCCTCCCAAAGCCCAACCTCTCACTGCTTCTGCACCCAAACTCCCTCCCAGAGCCTGCACCCCAATCCCCTACCCCAGACCTCCTCCTTCACCCAAACTCCATCCCAAAGCCTTAGGCAAGTGGGGGGGGCGCAGAGTTTTGGGGAGGCGGAATTTTTTGGGGGGTGGGTTCTGGCAGCATGAGTGACATTGGCCCACTCGGAGGATTTGAGGACTGGCACTGGCCCTAAGGTAAGTTGAGTTTGAGACCCCTGCTCAAGACTCTGAGTGAGTGTAGGGAATCAGTCTTCTGGTTGAAGAGAGAGAGACAGTTGAAGGGGAGGTCCTCAATTGTGTTCTGTACCTCCCTTGGAAAACCAAAGAATGTAACTAGGATTCCCTCCTCATGATAATTCCTGTGGCCGAAGTGCATGAAGACACATCCGCCAAATCTACTGCAGCCTGTAACATCATTTTGGTAACCAGTTTGCCTTCCTCTAAAATAGCCTGGAAACGGGTATAGTCCTATTGGGTAAGCTTGTCCGTAAATTCTGCTAACTGGCCATACTTCAAAAAAGTCATACCTTGCCAGTAATGCCAGATAATTAGAGATGCAGAACTGACGGTTGTCTGACAAACAGATCTTACAACCCAGAAAGTCCAGTCTCTTACCCTCCTTGTCAGTCAGAATGGAATATGGATGCTGCTGTCTGGCCAACTGAGTTGCTATGGCGGTCCACTGGAGCTGGGCTAAGCGAAGGGAGGATTTGTCACTGGACTGGCAGATCCTTTGGATATTCTCATCATTGGTATGGGAGCAGCGGATCATGTGCCCCATCTGAATCTTCCAATGCCAAGAAGTCGGATCCTTGCTCAAGTAGCAGAGCCACCAGGACCAAGAGGGTCGCAAGGCAGTGCTCATGAACATGACCTGAAGGCGGTAAGTTCAGAGTAGGGAAGCAGTCTCTTTGGAGGTGAATGCACTGGAAGACATATGGATTTCACCTCGTCTAAGGCAAAAAGTTCATGATGTCCAAGAGCCAACTTGAGTCTCTCTGGTGTCAGTGGCATGCATTCCAGATGGAACCAGAGACTGAATGGGGAAAGAAGGCTGCCTCAGCACAGACGATCCCCACGGTTTTCACGGTACCGATGAAGAGGGGGTATGAGGCTTAGAGACCAGGACCGGCGGGTCCAGTGTTCTATGCAACTTCTTCTCGTGCTTGTGGGCCTTGGAACACACTGCTTTTCCATGGCCAGAACTTGGGGAGGAAGCAGTGTCTTTCTTGGGCCTTGAGGAGGACTTACTATCATACGTATGCACATGCTTCTTTACCTCACAGCTTGGCCTTGACACGAGGTTTGTAGCAATGGTACCAGCAGATCCGCAGTAGAAGGTGGACTCCTTGAGTGCTCAGGCTGATGTAGTGGGTGGAATTCCCTGGCCTGGATCTGACTGCAGCCTCATGGCGACCTCCATGAGGTGCTTCTTGAGGTAGAGAGCCTGGACTTCCTGCTTATGGGCAGGGAAGGAGAAGCAGATACTGCACCTGGATGTGATGTGGGCTTCCCCCAGCAGTAAAAGTAGCATTAGTGATAATTGTGGACTGAAAACCAGCAAGTGCGGGAAGCACAGATCTTGAACACCGGCATCTTCGGCATAACCCAGTATCCACGTGTGGCTGCTGGTGGGAGGGAAGACAGGAAACCACCAAAGCAGCATCACAAAGTCCTTAGATTCTAAGAAAACTATTACTATTAAATACTATAAAAAATAATAAAATGCTAAATATATACATGAATAAAAGTCTTTTCAGAAAGTGTGTCACAGGAGACGAGAGAACAGCTGAAGCTCTGACTTGGATCACGCAGCAGTGAGAAGAAACTGAGGGTGTGGTCAGTCTGTCCCACCCCTTATTGCCTCAGTCGAAACCATGAACCGAAACAAGGGTGCACTCATGAACCAATGGAACTACTACTTTTTAAAACTCTGGCTCCACATGCATGGCGCATGTGCATAACCCTCAGTGGAATCCAATAGGGACCATCACTCAAATAAGAATTTTGACTTCAATGCTCCAAGTTTATTCAATTATTCTAGCATAGTTTCTTGAGACAAACTGTGGGTATGCTCTCCACTACTCACTGCAACATTATCTAGTCAGAGTAATTTCCCCAACTATTCTTTATCTTTTAGTATGCAACTTCCGCTACAATGATTGCACATAAAATTTTCTTTAACGTATTGATTGACCAGTTTAAGATGAGAAAATGCTACACTGCAAAAACATACAAAGTGATTATATTTTATTTTCATTACTGAATAGTAGGGTCCAACATATAATATTCTGCATACATTATGCCTGTACTATGGATAAAATTTTCAAAAGCACCTTAGTGACTTATGGGTCTAAGTCCCACTTTCAAACATGAAGGACTGTCAGCAAGACAGGCTTTTAAGTCAGTCACTTTTGAAAATTGGACTTAGGATGAAATTTTCAGAAGTGCGAAATTCATCATCTTCATGACTAGAGTACTACACAGACATACAGCAAATCTCCAAATCTTTACATTCAAATTTGAAGCATGGAATCTTTATTAAGCACAAACTTTATCAAGAACAGTGATGGTTTTGGTATGTTCTATGATAAGCTTGAATTTTTAAAAGATAATGCTAGTAATATTTTATAATTTGAACATATTTGATGTTTAATTATAATGTAACTCACAACCTATATATCATTTATCAAATCATTTTACATGAAAAAGGATCCCATTTGAAGTCAAACTATTTCAAGCCAAACTCAGACTGAGATGCACAGGTTTTTTTAAATGAATGGGAAAGCAGGAAACAAGCAGCACTCTAACCTGAATTTCTAGACTAATTCACCATGTCTTGTCTCCAGAAATTAATATTTACCTCTTTATAAAAGTTTGTCAAAGTGCAGTAAAAAAACTAGTAGACCCAATATTTCAACAGAACCCAAGCATCCTCACTGTCCTAACTAAGAAGTGTTACCTATATGTACAAAGCTTTGAGGGGAAGTTGGTTATTTTATTTTGTTCTACTACAGTATCACTATTCTCTTACCTCTTTTTTTTCTTCTCTCTCGAATTATCTTCTGAGCTATCCTCCTCCATCGGGGCAAAGAGCTCAGAAGTTTAAACTTTGACATTATGGAGATGTCATTGCAGACTGCAGGACGCAATTCATTGAACAGGAATCTCAAACGTTCAATGACAGGAGCACAAACTTCCTTGTAGGAGCGGCCTTGTTCCTGATGTGTCTAAAACAGGAATAGAAACAGAGATTATAAACTTAAGGGAATAAAATTTAAAGGAGTCAATTGTCATTTTTAATAATTAAGGTTGAAGAGAAGATAGACACAGGTAGTTGGAGGCTTACCTTAATTAGCGAGCATTTTGCTTGATAGACAACACGACATACATCTACTACAGATTTCGGTAAGGTTCTGTGTTTGACTTGGTCAACCCCCAGGGTACCAGGATGTACTAGAGACAATGCCACATGACCTTAATGGGAAAAAAAAAAACACACTAAGACTATCTATTTCTAAGATTGAGGGGAGTGGGAGTTAAATTAGTTTTTCTGGTTTTTTTTTTAAAAAGTCTTCTGGAACAGCTAAGTCTACTTACCTAAATCTTCATGTTTTAGAAGACAACATAAGAGTAAACGTCCTACTTCTTCCACAGGATGCTCAGGAGGGAATGTGATTGGTGTTGTCAAGTGACATTGTTTGCAGTACCTCTCTACTTGACATAAAAAGTCCTGCAAACAAACACTAACATCAAAGAAACAGCACTATCTAACTCTTCAGGTATAGTAAATGTAGAACACTACAGCAAGCATTCAAGTGAAAACTCAGTAATATCCTGGGCTAAATACATTCAGAAGCCATAGCCAAGATATTTCTCAGTCTAGGATATGAGTCACCTAATTACTAGAAGTACAAACAAGCAATTATACCAAACAGTAATCCATACTGTCACTCCTGTTCTGAGGACAATAGCCCATCAGAGGGCTCTCATCATACACAACATGGCAACAATGAGCACAGTCCTAACAGCTTCTGACCTGTTCTCCAGCTTACCAGGCCACCTAAACCCAGTCTTAATATTACCTAATATTTCAAAATTATATCTCGACTCTGGGGTTCAATAGGAATCATGGGGTTAGAAATGGAGATAGATACTTGTGGGCATATTGAAGTGTACCAAGAGGAGTAACCAATCTGAGCACAAGAATTACATAATCATTCTATATCTACTAAGAAATAACTATACAACTACATAAAAATCTAAAACAGAGTGCAGGAGACTACATAACCGAGAAAGATGGGTACAGATGTGGTCACTAAGTATACAGCACCTCCGCACTTTGACTGGGAGACAATTCCATCTTAGTACAACTGGTAATAACCATGATCTACAGTGTCACTATCCTTTCATGTAATATTAAGTTTAAATCACTTGGAATTCATAAGAAAAACTGCATACAGAAATTAATTTTAATTGAATCATACGTTAGCTAGGATGTATTAATGTCTTGACACTGAACAGCCTAACCCAGGGTAGTCAATAGGTGAACCGTGGGTCAAATCTGGACAGCCAGACTCTTTTGAACAGACCACAAAATCTTATTTACTTATTATCATTATTATTATTTTTGTATTATTTTCTCTAGAGTCTGGACCTTGATTATACTTTGACCTAGAAATTTGGACAAAAAAATAATTGATTCCTAGTCACAGGTTAGGCTGGGGTAATAACATGTTACTTGCAGGAGGTAGTTTTCGCAGCATAACAGCAACAATGAAGACTTGCTTTACTCCAACTCCTTGCTTCCCCTTTCACAGAAAATGTGCCAGAGGTTAAAGCAATCCTCCTGAATGGTTGCTGAAAACAATTTAAAAGCTACCAAAGGTGAAACAAAAAAGTGTTTTCCAACACTTACACAATGTGTGCTTAATACAGCAATTTCAATTCACTACCTGTTCTTAACTATACTTTCTGTAACATTTGAAAACACTTTTGTTTCGCTTATGGCAGCTTTTAAATTGTTTCCAGCAACAACTCAGGGAGCTTGCTGCTGGTCACATTTAAACCATTTCCTGGTAAAGATGGGACTAAAAATGTTACCTTCACAGTGTGATCCTGAATATTGTTATCTGCAATGGCTTGCAGAAATGGTTGTGAATGGTCACTCAAGGTTAGTCGATGTGAATATAGTTTTGATTTGTTTGGGGTAGTGTTCCCAGGTGAACTGCAGTGGTCTTCATCTTTCTCCTCATTGTAACTGTAATGTATCTGACTGGTCTGCAAGCCTCCAGAGAAGATAGATGACTTAAGCCATTCTAACAAGAGTGAAAAAATACAGATGTAAGCCTTTCTGCCAGGGAAAGCTATCTGTCACTAAATTGAATAATAATTCTTTAAAACAAAAGATGAAATTTACTTGCAAACTGAGTAAATTAAGATGATTTTCATACTTAGTTGGTGAAGTTTAATCAGAAAAAACAATTGACAAATTATTTGTAAATTAAGTAAAGTAACATCTTAACCAAGCCACTATAGGGAGCCACTTCTCACCAGAGGCCATCAGCTGCGATGAAGCCATGAAGGTCTTAGCAACTATTCTAAGAACAGCCATACTGGATCAGAATCATGGTCCTTTTGGTCCAATATGACAGCAGCCAGCTCCAGATGTTTCAGAGGAAGGTGCAAGAAACCCCACAGTAGGCCAACATGGGATAATCTGCTCTTCCACCCCATGAAGGACTCACCCTAACCCCTAATAATAAGAAATCAGTTTAAACCCTGAAGCATGAGATTTAACCTCCCTTCCAATAGCCTTGTTATCATTAACTATTAAAAAGTCGGATATTCCGCTTATCCAAATAATCAGCAAGTCCCTCTTTGAATCTTGTTCACGTTCTTGGCCAAGAATGGACAAACAGCATGATACGGAGTCTTCTTTTAAAAACTCATGATGAGTCCCAGAAGTTCATACAGAAGGGTATATGAAGCATGCAAGTCTACTAAAGTTTAACCTAAGTGTTGCAAGACAAAGGTCTCAATCCCATAACGTCTTACATGTGTAGGCACTTTAGTAGCCCCCTGAAGTCAACTGAACTACTCAAATGCATACCTCTGCAGCAATGTACACAAAAGACTAACTTTCTTTTTCCTGCTGAAGTACCGTATATACTCAATCATAAGCCGGTTCATTTATAAGCCAACCCTCCCTAGATGGAGAAGTAAAAATGGAAACATTTTATGACCCATCATAAGCTGACCCTCTAATTCAGGGGTTGGCAAACCTTGGCTCCCGGGCCATCAGGATAAGTTGCTGATGGGCCAGGATGGTTTGTTTACCTAGAACGTCCACAGGCACAGAAGTAAACCTAAGTAAACAAAGCATCCCAGCCAGCCAGCTGCTTACCCTGATGGGCCAAGACAGCAACTGGTGGTGCAATTTTTTTTTTTTGGGGGGGGGGGGAGCAGGGAGGAGAAGCCGGGGGTCAGGAGAGTAACACCTGTGACCATCCCCTACATGACCCCAACCCTAGCTCAGGACCCTCACACTCTCCCCATCCCAACCCTTCCCACCTTGGCTGGGGAGGATGCCTCTGGCCTGGCTGGACGGCACGGCCACAGCCTGCTCCGGCAGGCCAGACCGGGTGGCACGGCCTCGGTGTGCTCCAGCGGGCCAGGTGGCGTGGCCATAGGCTGCTTTGGCGGCATGGCTGCAGCATGCTCTGGCAGGCGGGGCTGAGCAGTGTGGCTTCAGCCTGCCAGCCCCGGAGCTGCAGCTGCTTTGGAGGCTGGAGGGAGAGCAGCGTTGCCAGAAGTAGAGAGACTCTGGCCCTGCCTCTTCCCTTCTGGCTCTGCTGCCTCTCCTTGCCCCCTCTCTTGAAGGGGGATGGGCTGTGTCCCACCTCTCCCTCTCTATACCCATTCATAAGCCAATCCCCTTCTCTGATGCTTCCCTTTTTTACTAAAAAAAAAATCTGGCTTATGAATGCGTATGTACAGTATTTGAATTCAAGTGGCAAAAACAATATTTGTTTCACGGTTGGCCCCCTTACACAAACTAAATAAATGACTTTTAAAAGCAGAAATCCAGACCAGTAAACCAAAGTGGTTTAGAAGAAATCCAGAAAAATACGAAACTGAAGAGGGAACGCAGTGAAAGTAGTGGGGATAAGGAATGAAAGCATACGTAAAGGATTCCTTCTCTCACTTTATCTGCTGTCAAAAAAATCAGAGTGGGAAGAGAGAACATAACACACTGTTCTGAAAGCTACAAAGCAAGGAAATACACAAAAGAACAGGCATTTAATCATCTGAATAAAAGTGAATCAATTACACAAACCAAGGTGAAAAAGAGCTGCATGTCTGCAAAAGAAAGAAAACTGGGAGGAACAGCCCAACAACGAGAAAAAAAGTTTTTCGTTTACTAAGAGTTTTCTAATGGTAAGAAGAACAAGGAAGTCTTCAAGCTATGTCCAGAAGAAAGTGGGGCAAAAAAAAAAAAAAAAAAAAAGTTAAGTTCCTGATTAAATTATATTTACAATAGTCTGGTCCAGCATATTATTGGAAGCATGCAGAGGTACAGTACACAATCCATTACTTCTAATTTAATTGAAAGCAAGTTCTGCTTACTGGCACATTCAACCTCCATAGGAGAAAGCGGTGTACTCATTGCTAGGTAGGAAGCATGTAGTCCAAGAAGAAGGCCCAGATTTCTTTCTGTGTCTATGAGAGGTGATGACAGACTGCCAAGATCTGGTGTTGTAATCACTTCCTGGTCAGGCTAAACAGAAGAAACATCAAATTGGAGGCCAAAAGTAAATTCCAACAAAAGTTTCAAAACAAAACTATCCTTTATTACTATAAACACATTCTGAAGAAGTAAACTATTAATACAATCATAAGTTAAATTTCATTAAGTGCAATACTGTCTCTTTCAATTAGTCATTTGTAACCCAAGTTTTTGCTTCAGGTCCTTGACTAAAACTGGCATCAATCCTACAGGCTGAAAAGGTCACTTCTCCAGATAGTTTACTATCCTACATATGATGTGCTACAAAGTATATTATATTATTTTTACCTCCATGTACTGGCCAACACAGAAGGCATGCATTGACTCTCTTGTATCCTCAAATTGCAAGGCAGCTTCCAAAGCAACAACTGGGTCCTCACCTGCAAACTGAGCTAGAAAAAAAAAAGAATATTCAGTAGTTCTATAATATCTAAACAACTATTTACGGCAATTAATTTTAAAATAAACAATTCAAGAGTTGAAACTCACCAAGTATACTATTTCCTGTTAAAGACTGGGTCTGAAAATCTTTTATATCATACACTTTCCCATCAATCACTGTCCAGAAGCCTCCATCTTTATTATGGTTCTCTAGATCAGCTTTACGTATAAGTGTTACTTCCTCATTATTTCTGCAGCTCTGGCCAGTAAAAAATGAACCTATGATTAAAAAAAAAAAAATCATATATTGCACACATTTTAGTTTCTTAAACTAGCACTGACAATAACAAAATCGCACTAGAGTAATCCTAAAAACAACACTTTCTGTGACGGTGAGGGGGAGTGGAGGGTTATCCTAGACCCCCAGCCTGGAGTTCGTCTCCCACAAACGCAACTGGCAGACACTTCCATAAGCTATATACTTATACCAAACACACATCAACAGACAATATAATCCACCTACACAGAGATGTAGCAAATCCTAGGTTTGTCTATCCCTCACTTCCTTTTCTGATAGTGTGGAATGCACTGAATACCACAAGATGACTTCAGCTGGTAGCACAGTGCTGTTTAGACTGGACAGGGATGCCATTATCTGACACTTTACAGGCAGTTTTCAAGTGGAGGAAGTCAGTAAAAACAAGGTCAAAGTACTTGTTTGAGGCGTGAATCATTTCGCTATTCCAAAGCTCAGAGAACGAACAAGTTCAACCTCATTTTTAGATACCACTATGAGCAAGCACAGAGGATGGAAAGAAATTCATAGACCTGAAGGCCATAAAGAACCATTAGATCACCTAGTCTGACTTCCTGTATAAAACAGGTCACAGAATTTCACCCATTTACCCCTGAACTGAGCTCTATAACCTGTGTTTGAGTTAAGCTTATCTTTCAATCTTGATTTAAAGACATCAAGAGATGAAGAATCACTTCCCTTGCTAGTTTGTTCCAATGGTTAATCACCTTTACTGTTAAAAGTGCATGCCTTATATCTGATTTGAATTTGTCTGGCTTTAACTTCCAAACAATAGTTCTTGCTATATCTTTCTCTGCTAGGTTAAAGGTCCCTATACTACACCTCTACCTCTATATAACGCAACCCGATATAACACAAATTTGATATAACGCGGTAAAGCAGTGCTCTGGGAGGGGGGCGGGACTGCGCACTCCGGTGTATCAAAGCAAGTTCGATATAACGCAGTAAGATTTTCTGGCTCCTGAGGACAGGGTTATATCGAGATAGAGGTGTACTTGGTATTTTTCTCCCTGTGGAGATACTTATACACTGTAATAAAGTCATCTCAATCTTCTATTTTGATAAACTAAACTACTAAGGTCCTTAAATCTCTTACTGTGAAGGATTTTTCTCCAGCCTCAAATCTTTTAATAGCTCTTGTCTACATCCTCTCCGGTTCTACAAAAATCCTGTTTAAAATGTTGACATCAGAACCGTATGCAGTATTCTAGTATCTCTCACCAATACCACATACACAGGTAAAAGTCACCTCCCTACTTCCCTCTTCAATCCAAGGAAAGCCTTAGCCCTCTTTGTGACAGCATCACTCTGGAGCTCATCTTGAGTTGTTCACTAAGGGTATGTCTACACTAAAAAATTAGGTTGATTTAATATGTCGATTTTTTAGAAATCGATTTGATACAGTCAATTGTGTGTGTCCCCACTTAATACTATTAAGTCAGTGGAGTGCGCCCACAGTACCGAAGCTAGCGTAAACTTTCGGAGCATTGCACCGTGGGTAGCTACTCACAGTTCCCGCAGTCTCCATTGCCCATTGGAATTCTGGGTTGAGCTCCCAATGCCTGATGGGGCAAAACATTATCGCAGGTCGTTCTGGGTACATGTCGTCAGCCCTCCCCCCCCCCACCCCGAAAGCAATGGCAAAAAATCATTTCCTGCCTTTTTCCCTGAGTTACCCGTGCAGATGACATACCATGGCAAACATGGAGCCCACTCAGCTCACTGTCACCGTACATCTCCTGGGTGCTGTTGGCAGACGCGTTATTGCAGTGCTACACAGCAGCAGCTCCTTGCCATTGCAAGTTAGCAAAGACGGTTAGCAGCTGTATTGTACCATTTGCTGCAGTCTCCTGGTTCCTCCTGGCCGGCCTCGGTGAGGTCGGTAGGGGGCGCCCGGACATACCAGGTCATTCCCTTCTTTAGGTTTCGGCTAATGGAGATTCAGTCCTGCCTGGAATATCAGGCAAGCCTACCAAAGAACCAGAGAGGCAAACGGCCACTCTGGGTCAGAGCCCCAGACATCCTGCTTCTGTGATGAGCTGCCTTCCACTTTAGGAGGTGCCCTTACAACTACCCCACCGCCATGCTTCGCTCCTCCCACGCCCCTCCCAGGCTACCTTGGCAGTTATGTGTGTCATGAATTAATAAAGAATGCATGAATTTGAAACAGTGACTTTATTGCCTCTGCAAGCGGAGATCAAAGGGGGGAGGGCGGTTGGCTTACAGGGAAGCAGAATGAAGCAAGGGGGCGAGTTTTCATCAAGGAGAAACAAACATAACTTTCAGACCATAGCCTGGCTAGTCATGAAACTGGTTTTCAAAGCTTCTCTGATGCACAGCACACCCTGCTGCGCTCTTCTAACCACCCCGGTGTCTGGCTGTGCTTAATCATTGCGTCTTTTAGAACAGAGTTCTGATAGCACAGATTCATCTCCCCATACAGCGATCAGATCCACTACCTCCCGTTCAGTCCATGCTGGAGCTCTTTTGCTGTTCTGGGACTCCATGGTCACCTGTGCTGATTAGCTGGCCACAGTGGCCAAACAGGAAATGAAATTCAAAAGTTCGCGGGGCTTTTCCTGTCTACCGAGCCAGTACATCTGAGTTGAGAGCGCTGTCCAGAGCATCACAATGGAGCACTCTGGGATAACTCCCAGAGGCCAATACGATCAAATTGCATCCACACTACCCCAAATTCGACCCAGCAGGGTCGATTTCAGCACTAATCCCCTCATCGAAGAGTACAGAAATCAATTTTAAGAGCCCTTTAAATTGACAAAAATGGCCTCGCCATGTGGATAGGAGCAGGGTTAAAGAGATCAAACATTGCTAAATTCGACCTGAACTCATAGTATAGACGAGGGCTAAGATCCATAAACCTTTTCAGTCACTGCTTTCTACGATACAGTCCCTCAGTCTGAAAGTATGGCCTGCATCTTCATTTCTGGATGTATGACCTCGCATTTGGTTGTATTAAAATGCATTTTATTTGAACGAACTCAGCTTAACAAGTGATCCAGATTGCTCTGCATGTCTGCCCCATCCTCATTATTTACCACTCTGACAATCTTCATGCCAATCTGCATCATCCACAAATTTTCACTTTACTTCCTGATTGTTGATAAATGTATTGATTGATCATCATCGGGCCTGGAACGGACCCGTATGGAACCCCACTAGCTAAACGTGCACCCATGATTCTCCACTGACAGCTACTATTTGAGATCTGTCAGTTCACCAGCTCTCTGCACTGGCACAAATGGCACTGGTGAGGCCTGAATCAGAATGCTACAGAAGTTTTTCTATATTTTTCTATATTTTTTTAAATAAAAAAAACGGATGCTGACCAAAACGTTGTACTGCATGGATGTTAAAACAAAAGTTGTCAATAACTTTAGACTCCTCTAGGCATTTTTCTGCTGGGTGGGAAGGAAGGGGATAACAGCAACACTAAGTTCCACATATGTGCTTTTCCTCATATTGCATATATACATACCAGACGGGTGTTCTGGGGTTTAGCCCAACAACTGTTATCAAAGGAGAGAAACATTTCACCTAACGTACTGGAACTTTGTCAGAAGGACGTGTAATGACAAATACTTATTTTTGTTCTGCTCCTCCTCAAAGTGCACTGTGACCCCCTGAGTCGATTGAGTGCATGTGTCAAGGAAGGAAGAGTGTCTTTTGGTCAATTCTTTGGGTAGCTCCATGCAGGTGTACTCAAGACAAAGCCCTATTACCATGTTAGGTTTAACAGTAACTACTGGCACTTGTTCTCATCAGTGCTTAAATCTCAAGAGACTGTCACTGAAACTTCCAGTGCCTGCTCCTGAATGCGTCAAGGGAGCTGTTATGACAACCACTGGTGCAAACTCCCACCCCAAGCACAGAAGTATGGAGGAGAATACATACAGAGATTGCTTGGCAACTCTGAGAACTTCTCTAGTGTGCTGATGCACAGAAAGGATTGCTAGCCTGCTGTTTCTATTCTGGACAATGATCTACTAGTGCCTTGGGAGAAGGAGTTCAGAAAGTCTCCAGGGGCTTGCCAGTTAATAAAAAAAAGACAGACCTTAAGGAGATACATGCACCATCAGAAAGTCAATAAGAATACAGACATTTCACTGCCAGTCTCTCCCACTATTGCCATACAAGCCTCAAGCTTGCAATCCCTCGCTCATCTGATAGCAGAAATGTCCATTAGGAAAGAGTTCTAGTCATATACCACAGGGAAACAAAAAAAAACTCTGTGGTAAAAACACAGCTGCAGCCCGAATTCAAAACTGTCATAAAAGTGAAAATAAATTTGCAACAGGCATATCTAGAAAAATCAACAAGGGAGAGACAAAATGTACCACAAAAAGCTCAAAAGTGCATAGACCAAGACACAACACTGGTCAGCACAACACAAAATGACTTGTACCATTGCATTAGGCAAACAATTTAGATAAGTTACTGAAGAAATTCTGGAGCAATTATCAGTTTCTGATTGACACAGCACCAGCACTCAGTGGAACATCTCATCCATCTATGGTGAAAAAGACACAAATTAGAAGCAGCTATGCTTCCAAAGAGCACAAACTCTTGGTGTGGGAGATGAAAGTGGGTTGTAAAGAGCTAAAAGTCTGGAGGATTGTGAAGTGTGTAAGCAAAGAGTGCTTACTGATTAACATCACCTCCTGTTTAGCCAGGACTTTGGCCCGGTTATTTAAAAAAAAAAAAAAAAAAGTGATTGCTGGGGTTTTGGTGTGCTTTAATATGAGTTATATAGGTTGGGGGGTGGCTGTATTATTGTTACTACCTGTTTTTAATATTGCTTATACACCACTGGCTTTTTATTTCCGGTGTGTATTTTTTTGGCTGCTCACACTAGGAGCCAAACGATGACTGCTCTACACACCCAGTATGAGTCAGTAAATATAGCTATATTGAAAAAAGGTAATACATTTAATACTGCCATTACCATAGCAGCTTGGGCTGAGCGGGGTCTTACTGGTCATTTTAACTTTTACCTTTATTGCCCCATATTCTGTTTTAGCTTGTTCAGCACTATAATAACTGGATCCACTTACAAATCAAAATTTCCATTTTTTTATTTAATGTTTTTTTAAATTTTGGAAGGGGGCACTTGTGTTCTGGTCCTGGGTTATTAAACCTTAAGGCATGAGGATAACACTTTTCCCTTTTTCCACTGTGATTCCCCGGTTCACTAGAGCTAAAATCCATTGTGCCAATGTGCCAATGTGCATCCACCATACTCTGAGCCACCTACTATAGCACCACCCCTTTCTTCCTCTATAGTTTTAAACAAATGCTCTCGTCTTCAGTAATAGTTTAAACTATGATTATGGAAATTACTTCAAGAAACAAAATCAACAAACCACTCTCCCCTTGACAGACAAGTTTATATAGCAATTAAATCATGCCAAATTTATCATTGACATAATGTAATTATTTTTTCCACAGTAAAACACTATTATGACAATAGTTCTGATAAACAAGGAAATGTAAAAGTGTCAGATTTAAAGACAATTCAAGAACACAACTGTTAAAAAGGTTTCTGGTGCTTTGCTTCACACGAGAGAATTCTAAATATTGGAAGAGTGTTAGAGTTACTCAGAAAGCTTTCCTGTAAAACCCCAACTAAGTGTTTTAACTGTTTTAAGCGAATAGAACATACCCATTATTCCAGGCCATGCTAAATCCTCATTGTCATCTCTTTCTTTTCCAGGGGCTAGATGGTTAAATCTGTCCAGATGCTCTAGCAGGCCAGCCAACAAAGGAATAGCACCCGCTTCCTGCATCAGTCCAGCATTTTTATTGAGAAGCAACACTATAGAAACTACCACCTCTGGAAGGAGAACACCTAGAAAACAGAAAATACTCACACTGAAGTTGGGACAGATATACGTATGCCACTTTTGACCTAAGTCACAGCAAGTTTATTCTCCTTTTTACTTTCTACTATAAAGTGATGTTTTTTCTCTCCCTTTAACTTGCTCCTTCTTGCATCTTCTCTTTTTAATTTGGAGAGATTCTTAATTTGAGAATTTCTTTTTTAACCGTTATTAAAAGTTTCAAGGAATATCAACAATATAGCCTAAATGATTACGTACTAGGAATGTTTGCCTACAAATTGATTTTCCAGGAGAAAAAGAAAGGTACCTGTTAAATCTCCATCCACAACTCGAGACACTTCTGCAAAATGTCTGTGACTAGTGGATGCAATGCTGATTGCCACAGGTAGTATATCACCAATGTGTGTGCACAAAAGTGCTGTGTATTTCTTTAGCAGAGAACCAACTCCTAGAAGCTCTGGACCTATGAAAAAAGGAGGGGCACAGAGAATAATCAAAGTAACTACTTAAGTGAATAAACTAAAAGCTGCATTTTGAATTATATAGTACTTACAAACCCCTCAAACACCACTTCAATATTAGCATTCAATTAAGAAAACAGCATAATTTATTTTTGATAAAGGATTAAGCTTAAATCCCAGATACTGACTTTTTAAGAGCACAGTCCGAGCTGAATTTAAATAAAGCCTGCAACCATAACATCTGGACCTGTAATGTCATTAAATCTCCTAAACTAAGTAAGGCCATTTCTAGCCTGGTGTGAGGCAAACTTCCAGGGAAGTTTTCTTTGACTCTGCTAGAAGTTCTGCTACCAATTTAGTAGGTGTCCTTCTTCCCGCCAAGTCAACATTGTAGCAGTGAGCCAGCATGTTTTGGATGTGCTCTGCTGCAGCGGCCACCATTTTTGTTAATGTTTATACCAGTCGTCATCAAAATCCCATGGAAGTTTTCAAAAGTATAAGGTGGATGTTTAAACCAGAGTCCAAGCCAAAATTCAATTTGGATAATTACAATCTTTCCATGTAAGATTTCCAACTTGTTTTAATTTATTATTTTGTACTAAAGCATTTGGGCTATTCTAAATCTATCTCCTTACTATATGCTGTTTCCTTTGCCTTCTTCTCAATACATTTGGCTTTGTACCATTCCATTAAATTATCTCTTTACTCAGAATATGCCCCAACTGCTGCCCATCACACACTTTCTTCTCTCCTCATTCAAACCCCTTCTTAAAATTCATTTCTTACAAAAATCACCACTACATTATTAGTCCGACAGCAATCTCTCCCTACCCTCCTTTTCCTGAATCCAGAATATACATTTTGATTCTCAGATAGCAAGACATTCAAAACAGGGAATGAATCTGTTTTGTTAGGCATTGCTTACATTTGTAGTACTTTTTAGTCTTAAGAATAATATTGCTATGCACTGTTAGTTACTATTTCATACTAAAAAGATTCTGGTTTAGTGGTGGAATGCTCTCTGTAGCTTGCAAGGTTTAGAGTGTGCTTTAATATCCTGCAGAATTGAAGACATTACAAAAACTTTCAGTCATCATTTAATGAAACAAATAGATTTAAAAAAGTAAAAATGGAACTTTCAAATCTACCACCAAACAGAAGCATAATCATTCCTAGTTTACACTTCTGATGTAAGGAACTATCCAACTAAAATAATCTCAATCAGCTCAATATTTCACACCTATAGTCCACTTTAATAAAGACAGAGTCACTGCCTGTAAAATCAACATATAAAATTGTATTCTCTAACAAGAAGGATCTGAACAAAGCTGTATTTTCTCTAAATTAGAAAAGGCAAAAAAACAATAATTAAAAATAAATTATTGCTGTTTGACTAGCCCCCTTTCATAACAAAGGACAAAACATAGTTATTGTTACTGTACCACCTACAAAGCAGATTTTTAAAAATTGTTCTTGATTAATTCATCTGTTTTAGCTTAATTCAAGTCACTGAAATTAAATATCAATATCAAGAACTAATTTCAATTAACCTTTTTGACAACAAATCCAGCTTCACTATGTTAACAGTTAAAATAGCAGTCATAAGAACAGCCACATTGGGTCAGACCAAAGGTCCATCTAGCTTAGCATCCTGTCTTCTGAAAGCGGTCAATGCTAGGTGCCACAGAGGGAATGAACAGAACAGGTAATCAAGTGATCCATTCCCTGTCGCCTATTCACAGTTTCTGGACAACAGAGGCTAGGGACTCCATCCCTGCCCATCCTGGCTAATTGCCATTGAAGGACCTATCCTCCATGAATTTATCTAGTTCTTTTTTCACCCTGTTGTTAACAAAATGTGGGGTTCACCTAGCTGAGAGCCCATGACAGCCAGACAGGGATAACACTGTTACAGTCCCAATTTTCATACCTGGGAGTCTAACATTAAGCATCTAAATGCCATTTCAGTGCTTAACTACATATTCTGGGCATCCAAACTATCACTTTATAGTTGAGCATCTAAATCTGTATTCAAGCAACAAACACTCAAATCTGAAAATCGGGCCTGTTAAATAGGGTACCATCACACCTTTTAAAATTTCTCTGACAAAAATTTTACTTACATTATTAAATGTTAATAGCTTTCTGAAAGAATCTTCCATTTTCTGCTGATGTTCTTGTACCATATGTTTTGGCTACTCTGTTTATATTTACAGTTTGTTATGTTTCAATCTGCTTAAATGGTCAACCGTTTAGAAAAACCAGCTCTCAAACAGGTGGGCCATGAAGCAAAGGAAACAGTATCTCAATGTACAAAACTTTGTCAAACAGGAAAATGGTGAATAGCAAACTTGTTTGGTAGCACAGGTATTACAAAACGCGTAAGTCTTTCATATTTATTAAATAACTTACCATATGTATTAGGGAACTGCCCAACACTCTCTCCTGGGTAAAGTTTACTAACAAGTAAACGCTGAAAACGCAGCAACAAGTCCAAAGAAGCAGACCTCTCTTTACTGTAATGTTCGTGGTCCAGGCAGGAAGAAATGCGACGAGCCACATCTTTTAGCTTGGCTATAGTCTGCGAAGCGATGTTCCTAATTGGTATAAAAGCATTATTAAGCACTTTAAAAGGGCAGCTGATGTTTCAGTTAGAAGCCTAGAGAAACAAGGATTAAGCTTTTGCTGGCATTTTCTCTAACGGTTGAGAATTAAGACACCTATGCGAGGGTTCACTAGAGAATGTTATTTTATTTGGGGTAATGTTCCAAGAATATTAGTTTGTTTCTGTAAATGGGACTCAACCACCACACCCTTATCTCCACAATTTACTATGAAGCAAAAGATTTAATGATCTAAACAATGTGAAATAGAATGCTATATAGAAGAAAGCTGTGGGGTGGCATATGTTTTAAGAGTCCCAGTTATGAATGATTTCCTTGTTACACAGTCACATCAACATGAAGAGTGTTGTAAAAGTTCTCAAATTTTATCACCCCTTTATTTCTGCTAGCCCACAAAGTACTCGTGTGGCTCACAGGAGGTAGCAAGGACCAGGCTTGCTACACTGATCACTTATCTACAGGGATCCTTAGAAATCAGTTTCCCACAGGACAACATGGAAAAATGCAGAGTTTGCATTTTTACAGAGAAGCTTCAGTTTTTACATAGTGAAAAAATAAAAAACATACAG
Source organism: Gopherus evgoodei (assembly GCF_007399415.2). Taxonomy (NCBI): domain Eukaryota; kingdom Metazoa; phylum Chordata; order Testudines; family Testudinidae; genus Gopherus; species Gopherus evgoodei. The sequence goes on from NC_044322.1 coordinate 122,907,099, forward strand.
TAGAATCCCATGCCCCCCAGCGCACACCCAGGAATATGGGAAATTGATGCTTCAGCCCAGGGCAGCAGGACTCCTGCTGACAGATTTCATTTTAATTGCTGAAAAATGGAGATTTTTATGTTTTTTTAATCAGAGAATTTTACTGATTTTTTTTAAATCACAGAAAACTAGGATCTCTGCTTTTCTAAGACTCCCGCATAGTGGTAAGACTCGAACACTCAACTTTCTTCCTCCCTCAACCCCTAGAATTGACATGTATCAGAAGTAAGGCTACTAATATCTTTCTCCAAAGACATTGCTGGCATTTTTGTGGAACACCTGGCTGTTAGTTCTGCTCTCTCTCTATTATGAACTCTGCAGTGGAGGACGAAGTACCACAAGGCCTGAGAGGAAAAGAACAGCAGCTCTCCCTAGATGTAAAAATACCTATTGCAGAGTGCAGCGAGGCCAAGTGACCTGCCTCTGGACTGGAGAGCGAGGGACTACGCTCCGCCTCCCTTGCTGGAAGTACCAGGACGGGACTGGAAGTATAAAGGGATGGCTCGGCAGCTCTGTTGAGGAGGAACCAGGGAAGGAGACAGATGCCTCCAGTCTGCTGTGTTACCCTAGAGCTGAATCTGCACTCTGCAGCACCCTGCCCCCACAGAAGACTGAGCCGGGACTGCCATCCACTGTGTACCCCGAAGAGCCAGAGGACCTGTGGATTATAGAAGTACCCAACCCCAAGTATGAAGTAGCCCAGGGGCAGCCAACGACTGTCCGGCTACCTTGCTGACTGACTCTCGGTCAGCATGTTGCAGCTGGATCCCTGCTGACCCAGTGGTGGACCACTCCACCACCATTAGGGCCCTGAGCTAGGATGCGGTGGAGTTGGGCAGGCCCGCGTCCCCTTATCACCCCACCCTTGGGGCAGCAGACTTCCCACTCTAGGCCAGGATGCCTGTGTGAATCTACTGTCCATCAAGCTAGGACGCTAGACTCGGTTGGTGCTCCCCTAGACGGTGAAGATGCTCACCCCTACTTGAACCCATAGACTGTGAGTTTGCTGGCTGCCTTAGCCTATAAGCTGAGGCTACAGCCTGATCCCTGCTCCGCCTCACCCAAAGGGCTAGAGCGCCAGATCGTTAAGTACTGCCAGTCCCAGCTAAGGGGCTGCGAGCTAAAGACTACTCAGGGCTCTGCCCCACCCAAGGGTGCAGGCAAGAGCACAAAACTGTTGTTGCTTGTTTGTTGCTTGTTAGACGGACACAGAACTATAGATTACTTACAGCTCAGCCCCGCCAGCACAACCCAAGCCCTACAGTTACTGCCCATTACAGCAATGCTGAATGGCCTTCCTCCCACAGGAAGTGAGGGACCCCTATACAGAGTCTTCATCTTTTCTACCCATTAAAATAAAGATAAAACCAGAAAACTACACTAAGGTAAACAAAATAAGCATATGTTCAATAGTTCTAGTTTCAGGAGGGAGAAGGACAGATGGGAAAAGACTGAGAGCCTACTCTGTCACCAGGGATCATTAACTGTTATTTAGCTCCATACTTCACAGTAGGATGAATCTAAAGGGATTTTCTTTTGTAGGAAAAATAAAGACTCACGATCATGACATGTTTAGAACAAAGAATACCTCAACAATTGCTGAATCAGTTGAACCAAAGGTAAACTCTGCTTCCCTGCAGATTCATAGATCCCAGTATTAATAAGGTCTTTGTCTAATGGAGTCCTGCTCCTATGAAGAGTTGAGGCATTTGCTTCCTGTTCATCAATTTCTTTTTCTTTCTGGGCTTCTTTTTTTGCCTCAATATCCTACAATACAAAAAACACTAAAGATAAAAGCAAACAGCACATCATCACTAGATGCAATCATTTATCTCAGTAGGAAAACACAGCATAATGGCTGTCACCTATGCCACAAATGAGATTAAGGGTATATCTGCTCTGCACACTCCTTTCAGCAGTGTGCAGAATATATACACTACACGCCCCCCTCGCATGGGGATAAATAGCAGCGTAGACCATGAGGCACTCCTTAGGTGAGTAAACATATTCCTGAACCTGGTGGGTATGTACCATACAGGGCTCTCTTCTTGCCCAAACAGTGTCTGCCTTTCTATGCTGCTATTTTTAGCAGCGTAGTGTCCCAATATCTCCCTGCTGCTGGAGTTTTTCCTCGCTGCAAGGAAAGGCTCCAGCAACGGGGGAAGGCTCTGGCAGCTCTCCACCAGCAAGCCTTTTCCCACTGCCTCCCGCTACCAGAGCCTTCCATTGGCACATGTAGCCACATACCAGTATGGATGTAGCTTGCTTTAAATTGCAGCATGTAGCTACACATACCCTATACACCACCACAAGAAGTGTGCAGTGTAGACAAAGCCTAAGTGTACCAGACAAGTTTATCTCATATTCCATATTATGCAGACATCTAGCACATTTTTACAAATACTATTTTAAAAAATAATTTCTTACTTGCTAAACCATTCCAGGAACGCAGGCTAACAGGTAATGTCTGCCCTATACATGTTTCACTTATGAGAGCTACGTATGAAAAGTTTGCATTTTGGCATGCAGTTAGGCTCCACACACTTCCACCAGCTTCTCCAAAGATTACTCCCAATGAAAACTGAAAACTTTTCACAAGAGAAGAAAACAGTTCATCTTTTAAAGATAAACTCATATGTTAATATAGAAGGATACTAATACTAAACCTTTAGCTAGGTCAGAAAAAGGCAGGTATCTGAACTGGAAGCTGAAACTCCAAGGAATTGACAGGTAAGATTTTGAGCATGTAAATGGGCAGCGTATGACTGCTCTTTTGTAGGCATCAACTCTAAATGAGCCATATAGTACCTGGCCCACATGAACTGGAGGACCAGCAAGTCCTGGTTCTTTGTTTCAGAAGAAATAGGTGTCTGTAGTCTGAGTTCCTGGAAGAACAGATTGAAATATGCCCTGTGAACATTCAGATTATGCCATGTTCTTTTTTTGCCCTGAATCTAGAGCAGAAACTAATCAAAGAATATCGTAGTTGTGGTGACAAGATACAAACTTGAAAAGAAAAATAAGGCACATGACCAGGACCATTTTATCCTAATCAAAGAGCATACAAGGAGATCCAAGAGAGCAGTCAGGCTTTCCCAACATTCTGATCAAAGTAATTGTCACCAACACCTATGCTCTACATGATAAAAGAGAGAACAGAGTTCAAAGGCAGAGTAACACAGGTCATGATGAACAGGCTGATCTCCAGCATGAGATATAAGACCTAGGAGGAAATCAAAAACACGCTAAGTCTCACAGGGAATGGGAGACTAAAAGGGGAGAGCCTCACTCTTCTTCTAATGGCAAATGAGAGGCCTTTATTAAAGTATATTTGTACAAAATAAAGAATGGTGAGAAGGTCAGAGTAACTAAAAAAAATTCTGGAGACCACTAAGTGTCCAAACTATAGTATACTACAGAAATTCTCTTCCTATGGGAAAACAGCATCTCTACAAATTTAAGTTTTCAATTTCTTTAAAAAAAACTTCTCATAAGCCAGGAAAACAGATTACAAAAAAGTGGTGCATGAAGGGTCAGTACATCCTACTGCAGTAGGGATTTTGAAAAAAGGGACTGTGTCCTCAAGACACTTAAGATGGTCCATATAAAGGAATCCTTCAATGGCTCAATATATGAGACTATGGCCAGGTCTACACTACAGGCGCTACACTGGCTCAGCTACAGTGCCATAGCTATGCCACTATAGCGCCATATGGCAGATGCATCCTACAGCAATGCAGAGGAGGGGAAGGGAGGATTTCCCATCATTGTAGGAACTCCACCCCCCCCCCCCCCCAAGCAACAGTAGCTAGGTCAACGGCAGCATTCTTCCATTGACCTAAGTTGAGGCTACATGGGAGTTTAGGTTGGCATAGCTACTGTGCTCAGGGGAGTGGATTTTTCACACCCCAGAGCACTGTAATTACATCAGACTGATTTAACCTTGATTTATTTTTCTTAAGACTTTGCATGGCAGCAGGATCAGTGAAAAAAAAATTATATGTTAATGCCATGGAACTAGAGAGATTGCTGCATTACTTGTAGGCAATCTTGGAATGTACCTACTTATGGTTTCAAAGCAATCAGAAGATACTCTCTAAGGCCTGGTCTACACTGGGATGGGAGAGGGGAAAAAAAATCGATCACTGGACGGTACTAAGATACACAAGAATAGCATAGCTGAAGATGATGCATCTTAGATCGACTTAGAATCACTTACTTCGCGTCCTCGCAGCATGGGATCGACAGCCGCTGCTCCCCCACTGACTTTGCTTCCGCCTCTTGCCGAACTGGAGTTCAGCAGCCAACGGGAGAGCAATCAGGGATCAATTTATCGCGTCTACACTACACATAATAATTCGATCCCCGATAGATAGATTGCTACCTGCCAACCGGGCGGGTAGTGTAGACATACCCTAAGAAGTTTCATTCCCCTCACAAAAGAAACAGTGTGCAAGTTTCTCTCCCTCAGGACATGCATATTTGGTAGGCCTCAGGTTTCTTTCTCCCCAGGAACAAAAGAAAGATCCCTGCAGCAAGGCTTTCCCTGACAGTTCATGCATTCGACCACTGCCATGCTGTCTACAAGATGGCATGTAGCTTGTTGCTTAAGCAAGATGTATTTACAGCTCTGAGCTCATGGACTAAGCACCTTCAGTCATTCTCAGCATATAGTGTGTTCTCCATTTCTGTGGGTTTTATTCAAAAGATCAGTTCAAGCCTGAATGGGCAAACCCTTCAACATCCAAGGATTTCACTCATCCCAAGGATAGCACTGTACATCTAACTCATCAAAATGGATCTTTGAGAGGAGTAGGAATTACTGACAAACTCAAATGGAGCTGGACTCATGAGCTGCATTTTAATGGTGCAGTGGAACATAACATCTATAGTTTATCTATCTCCTGCAGTACTATCCTAGCGTGTGTAGTTTAAGGATTAAGGAAATATGTTTTTAATGCTGTACTAGACTGTTGTTCTGGATCTGCGGGTTTCAGATTGAAATTCCAACTGGACAAGGTTACCGGTAACAGTGGCTTTCGCATTTTGATAGTGTGACTCATACTTTGTAACAAACATTAAGAAAAGAGAAGTTCAAGTTTCAGAGATTGCTGCTTACTATTTATGGAGTTTTTGGACTGAGATGCCTAATCAAAAGTGAACTGCTCTGCAAGAGTCTTTCACAGATCAAAGACCATTTTAAGTCTGGCATGTGGCATTCATGTTTATGCATACTTTTGCTGAAGCCACAGCAATAGGTGCTGTATATTTGACAGGTGGTTTTCTGTAGTGTACCTCACTTAGAAGTAGTAAAATATATTCACTATTCATTTAAACTCTATCAAATTTATATGTAAACCTAAAATGCAAGCAGTAAGTTACTATTATGCTGGGGGTTAGGTGAAACCTCATTGAAGATGGTGGTAGCAATAGCCAACCTTTATTCAAGATAGAAGCAGTTAAGCTCCTTTTGGAGTAAGGTAACAATAGGACCCACTGCCAGAAATACAGGCCAAATGCAAGATCAGTCAGAAGCTGAGCCATGCAGATGGAGGGGCTTCACTTCAGGCTCAATGCAAAATTCAGAGGTCTAGATTTTGTTTCAGAGGGTGTGCGTGTATGTGTCTAAGCAGACACAGCCAGAAACACCACACAAGCAGATAGAAAGAAGCAAGATGGCAGCAGAAAGCCAAAGACAGCCAGAAAAGCACTTGTAGTGTGACCCTAAGCGAAAGCTAAGAGTGCTTTTTGGATAGCGCTGGCTGGGAAGAGAGGCTTTCAATGCTGAGCAAGAAAACTGCCCACTGTCTGATGTAAGCCTGTTTATTTGCGAAGAATTTACACCAAGTCCTGTAAACAACTGTATTATATGCATCTTATTCTAGTTACATAGTAAATGGTAATATTGTTGAAATGTACCTGAATTTCTGCAGTGATAGCAGCATTTAATGCAGATTCTAAACCTCCATCAGCCATCAAACTGCCCACCAAGAGGTCAATCATAAATCGACGTCCTGGACTTACATTCATTTCATTTCCTGAAACTAACAAAACAGAACAAACATTTAATGGGCTAGAAATTCAGATGCTCATTTCATTTTGCTGAATCTAAGAACAGAACAAACACCCAGATATTCAGACACCAAACAGTTTTCCATCATTAAACCATACCTGCGCTGGGTAAGAGAGCTGAAAGAGCCCTAGCTCGCTCCTCTGCTGTTGGCAGCAACACAGACCACCCACTCTGCAGCACTGCTTGAGCAGCTGACTGTACAGTATTAAGAACTCCAGCATTACTTGCTAAAGTTACCACGGACTGTTTCAGGCTATTCAACAAGATGCTGCCTAAACCCAAGCCAAGGCACTCTGGATCAACCTGGTGACTGATGGCAGCATGTAGCTGAAAAAAAAAGAATCAGTTTCAGTTAGGGGTAACATAAGAAATGAAATTGAACAAAGTCAATCATGCAGACACTGAATACAAATACAACAACAACTGGTCTAAATACAAGGAAATGTTTAGAAATAAACTGCAAATCTAAAGTAAAAATACAATTACACTCAAGTAATATATACACTAATTTCAGCCAGTATCTCAGGTTATCTAGCGAGCAATAATTATCTCAATTTAGAAATTACCTAGACATCCCTGTACACATCATTCTGTATTATCATGGACATAATGACATCTTTAGGAAGCTAGAAATACCAGATCTGCCCCAAACAGGAAACTAATTTTTAAAATGGCAAATTAAAATACTGAACACCCAAAGCCTTTTCAGCAAGTGGTATATTCAGCACAAATCCAAGATTAGTCAATTTACATTTTAATTTACAGTTCATCTTAAAATCAAATGCAAGAACTGTTTAGAAACATTAAACCAAGAGAGCAAGAAAATTCATGGTTAGGACTGAAAACCCACCCTTAGCTTTCCCCCTTTTGGAACTAAGATGCAGGAATAGCTCATTGTACCAATTTAATTTAAGCGAACAAAATGTTTTAACACTTAAAAGCCACTATTTTCTTCCAACCAATTTACTGAAGCATTTTATCTAGTGAGAACTCAGACACAAGAAGCTACAGTACCTGAAGTCTTAGAAGATTTAGGTTGCAACAGCCATACATTCCTTCTCCTGTGGTGGTGGCCAGTCAGAGGTGCCATCCATTCCCTCAGTCACTTGTCTCAATAGGAGATCTAGCTGTTCAAATGTCATTGGGCAAACATCCACCACAAACGGTACACGCAAACCAATGGACCATTCAGAACAAGATGACCAGGCAAAACTCTATGTATAGAAAGGAAGAGTAACAGTTATATTCTCTCTAATTAATGATAGGCCTATTATGAGATACCAGTGCTTTATTTAACAAACTAGGCTCAGGAGCTATATTGTGAGTTTCAGATTTTTGATGAGGTGCAGGACGAATGTGGCTCAATTCATTTACATTATTAGCAAGCACTCCCCTCTTGCCAACAGCTAAAGGTGTTCAATAATCACAAAAAAAATACTATTTCCTATCATGTTTCTCAGAGTCCTTCTATGCCAGTGCAGACATCCTACTTTAATTCTGTTGGTGGAAAAGTTGGGACTGATTAATTGTTAAAACCTATACTAGCAATTGCCAATGTTGTTAAATGCTATTGCCCAGGAAGTCTTACTGAGGGAAGGCCAGCTAGGCCTTTTTGGAGAAGCAACTACAAAAACTGGGGGGGGGCAGGGGAGTGAGCTGTGTGTCTGTCTGCTGGTGGCATGAAATACCCACGTGGCACAGCTGGTACAGGAACCATTCAGACCAGTGGGGTGCAAGAGGTTCGCTAGGGGAACAGTGAGGTGCAAAGAAACTTTGACCTTTTTTCCCCTTTAAAAAACAATCATACATATTAAAGCACAAGTTGGCTTATTTTCAACAATTTGGTAAGTTTCATAACTATAGTAGGCCTACTATGCCTTTAAAATTAATTTTGATTCCTATTTTAAAGCTAATTTAATGTTTAATAATTTATATTAAAAGACAAACTGGCAACATATATAATAATAGTTGAGAGCCCAGGACCTCTCGCTTGAGTCAGACGCTCAAACACTAAATCGAATGAATAGGCTCATGTGTTTCCCCTCCACCTTCCAGAATGAAAAAGAGTTTCAGATTACAATTAATGCAGGGGGAGGAGGGTACGACAAATTCTGTGAATGGTAAAGCCAGGGGACATGACTGAAAAGTTTGTGTACCACTGATTAGGCCACAGGGAGAAGTAAGAATTAAATTACTGTACTACACTCCTGTAATTCCACAGACAGGGTTGAAGACAAATCCTGAGTAACAGATTCCAAGCTTACCTGGGCAGGCCCACAAGCAATTCCAACAATGTGCTTTCTGTCTAATCCTGGGAGAGCAGTAGGCTCTGGTTTGGTGATCCTCAAAGTATCAAAATGCTGGCACTGATCATTGCTCCCCCAGCTGTGCACTTCACTATCCTCAGTAAGTGCTAAGCAATGGGTGGATCCAGCCGCCAAATCCACCACTTTTTTCCCTGGTAGCAAAAAGTGAACAAATATTAAACTTTGCTTACTACAAAGATTACATACATTTTTTAACAGAAAAACCACAAGTGGAATAAGCTTCTGTGTTTCACCAACACCAACAAATACTAAACCAACAATTAAAAATGAGCAGAGTTAATAAATCAAACTGTAGTTTTACCTTCCACCTTAATAGACTGGAAGAGTCTACCCAAAAGAAAATTAGAAATGTTGAAGAGACTTAAGCTATCTGAAGTATCAAAGCGTACAAGACTGCAAAATCTTGTGTTATTTGCATCCATTTAGCTTAGTTGTTGATTTAGAAGAGTTTGTTGGCATTTCCACTATTAAATGGAAAAGTGATTGGACAGTGTCACATGCTGAAGTCAACTGGTGCTTCCACACAACTCAGAATTTCTTTTCAATTAGGTGACCTCATCACAGCACAAATGCAATGGATCAATATGTCAATCACAAAGATTGTAAAACCACTTCATAATACTGTCTTTTCTCATCTGCCCTAACAGTATTTCAGGTTTGTTTTTTAAACGTGTAGGCAACAACTTTTAGCTCTTTTCTGAGCTACTCAAATCACTTATGCATATGCTTAACTCTTAGTAAATGAGTAGTCCATGGTTCTCAACAGTTCTATTCACATATGTAAAGCTAAGCATGTGCAGTTTACAAGACTGGAACCTAAATGAGTTTTACGTGCAAAATTCTTCAGTCAGGCTAAGTGAGGAAAGCAGTAGGAATAAAGAGAAAGCCAAGAGTATAGAAACAAGAATTTTCAAGTATTAAAAGGTTTTAACAGAGTAGCATAACAAGTCTGTTAGAACAGAAGTAAAATCTCAGATAAAAAGGCACAAAGGGTAGCAAATACACTTGTTAATACAAGTAAGCTACAATTTGACATCAATGAGAGCAGAGGTGAGATTCTTTAATTTAGGATACAATATATGATAAAAGAAAATTTTCCATCAAAAACTAAGTACTTCCGACATTTTCCAACTTTCTAGGTTGAGAAAGAATTGTGATTGCTGATTTTGTGTTAAACTTACCTTGCAAGCCTTCCAGCAGTTTAGGATATCGAACATGCTCTTCTGTACCATGCCCAAGCCTCTGATTGTCACCTTTCCCCAGGAATAGACCGGCCCATCTTTTGTTAAAGCAACAGAAAACTGACTCCCACAGCGTACTTTCACAACATCCAGGTCCTGAAGCTTTTCTATCAACTTGGGAGTTTTGCAACCATCACTGCCACCTCTTCCTAGCTTCCCGTAATCTCCATCACCCCAGGACCACACCTGGCCTAGAAAGGAAGACATTGCACTGATCTTTCAGGTATGTTACATATATTGACAAAAGTTTGTAAATTATTCAAATTAGAGCTTTTGGAAGTCACCTAAATATGATTACATTACGAGTCTCCAAAAAAATGTGGAGTTAAGACATGCTCAGTCTAGACTTGTTAGAATTTGGCAGCTAAACTCTGAGGATTCTGCCTGTAAGGAGAATGTTCCAGCCCAGAGACACAGGGGCTGAGCAAGATTTTCCTTGCCATTTCTCTTCCTGGCTGATGACAGCTGCTGCGGCCCCAAGCATAGGAACTGAAAGCAGGGAGGGGCTCTCCTATGCTTTTAGTGCTGACCCTGCTGGTGCTCAGGCAGCAAGAAGGAGAAGTAAGAAGCTACAATGAAATGCATAGTTATGAGAAATGGGAGGCTGGATGGAAGCATAGTGGCAAGAGCTAATGGTGCTCTGGGGAAAGGCATAGGATAGAGTTATGCCTATCCAAGAGGGGTGTATTACAACTGTACTCTGACCACTTCAAAAAAGTTTAAATCTCAAAAACAGTACTGGAGGTCTAGGTAGGTAAAGAGATATTTTTGTGAAAAGGAGGAATAAAGGAGGAAAAGGAGAACAGCTGGTGAGCTGAAGAGTTGTCTAAGAAGTCCAAATAACTATACATCTGGAAAGAGTAGCAAGTTCTATAAATTTAGTGCTTAATTTTTCTCCTTACTAATATTTTCATTTTTAAATACATATTAAAATATAAATAATCACCTAGAGACTATTCTGAAAAAGCACTTTCAGTTTGAGATTCTCTTATATAATTTATTTCATGAACATTCAGCATAAGAACCTATACCACTAATGTCTTTCTAATGACATTAACCATGGCCAGTTTAGCCACTAACCATTTTCAGTTACTGCAAGAGTTTGAGCATCTCCACTTCCACAGGCCACATCAATAACCTTCAGTCCCTTCAGCCCAGTGACGAGCATTGGGATGGTCTGATCTTCACTGGAACCTTCCAAACAAAAAATAATTGCTGTGTCAAAAATACCCAAGAGACACATACATTTAAAATTTTCACAAACAGAACACCATGCTTTAAGAAATTAGAGGAACGTACATGCCCCAGCCTGCCATAGTTCCCTCGTCCCCATGTATACAACTCTCCCTCAGCAGTGATGGCTGCGCTATATGTGCTTCCACATGCAATATGAACAACATGTTTCCCAGCCTGCTTCCAGATAAAGCAGATATCATCTTTGGTTCCTCTAGGGGTCTATTTTGAGAGAAAACAAGAGTCAGTAATTATGTGAAAAGATCTGTGTAACCTGTCCGCTAGAAAATAAACTGACATCACAATCACAACTACAAATCTTACTGACTGCCATAGGCAGCAAGATATAAATGGACCTATAAAGCAAATTAAGGTTGAGGTTGATCAATAAGAAACACAATATGCAAAGCACTGTGGAGAAGTTTACACTACCACTGCCTGTGACATACTAAAGCCTGATCACTAGTATTTTACCTGCAAGTCAGTCAGTCCAGTGGTTTTCACAAGCACTATACTTCACTGTGAAAAAAACTGAGCTCCAATTGCTGTATCTGAACAACTCCTTCCCCCTACTCTCAACCCCAAGACAGGAGTACTCCCTTATCCTGTAAGGATTTGTCACCGCAGTGGTGTTTATCACATCTGGGATACAAATATAACAAGGAAGTATTTAAGTACACCCCTATAGGATACTGCATGGAAAAACAATAGTTCAGCTACAGAACAAGACACTCACTCCTACTTTCTGAGCCAAGACAGAGCATTGCAATGTTACTGTTTAACACAGGAAAAAAGGGAATGGGGAACACACAACAGTTTGCATTTGCACTGAACCATTCTGAAACTGATTTGGCAAGTAAATAAGAAGGGCAAGGGACTCATGGGATCAGACATATGAGGGCTGGGAAAAATGGGAGGATGGGTGCCCTTCTGCAACTATTGTTAGAGATTTGTTGCAAAACATCCATTCCACTGTAGGATCCATTCCACCTCGTGCATAGTTGACTCCAGACAGACTCCAATAGAGAAGGGAAGGAGGATGGGTCATGGAATGGACATATCCAATACATCTCAAAGAACACCACTTACAGAAAGGTAGGCAACCATTTTTTCTTCTTCAAGAGCTTGCACACATCCATTTCACTGTAGGTGACTCACAAGCAGACCAACGTGGAGGTGAGCTGAGAGAATACCTGACCAGTGTTCTAGGACCACCTGTCAGAAATGTGCATGGTCCCTGGATTGACAGGAAATGGGATAAGGAGAGCAAAAGTATGGACTGATGACCAAGTCACTGTTTTGCAAACATCTGTGATAGGTACTTGGGGCCAAGAATATTTGTCACTTATGTGGAATTTTCCCAAACATTTCAAGTAAACCAAGTGTGGGTCACTGCCCAGCATTACATTCGCACAGGTCCAGAAGGACTTAAAACCCTGATGAGCACAGCATCGTTCCTGTACCAATCCCAACACCGAAAGATGAAAAACTGGTCCCAAAAGACCTAAATCTAAAATCTATCACTAAAACTAGCTAAAACTAACAAACCAATTCCTAACGACAACAGCATATAGATACACAAAGGCGTGAAGGCTGCACTTATGACAAGAGAGATCACCTCCGACAACCTTTACTGGTGGAACTGAGAAGTGGCGCAGCTCCGTCCTTTTGTGGTGCGTGGCAACAGACAGTGCTTGGGCCAGCCCAATGGATACTGCTAAGGGAAAAAGATCTCCAACCACGGTGCACATGGAGCATACTCACATACAGTGGAATGATCATATGCAAGCACACAAAGAACTTAGGATTTTTAATTAAAAAGGAGAGAAAAAAATATTCAGAAAGGATGTATTTTACAGTTGATAATACAAGCATGTGTTGTTCTGAAATTGGATTGTTGTAAAGGACATTTTGGAATACGCAGCATCAGATTTCGTAAGTGGAGCTGGATTTCTTGAAGATCTTTATGTTAACAAATTAAATACATTTTTATCATTTTCTATAGCCACAAATCAGTATTCAATTAAGACAAATATCCTTAAAAGACCCCCTCGATCATCTCACCATGCAACAGAATTTTCTAAGCTAAGCAGGCATTCCCTTCATACATGTTCATTGTTGCTAAAATCCATAAAAAAAAATTAGAGGAATCTAGACCTCTCCATTGCCATTGACAACTGTAGTCTATTTGCCAGTCTAATCATGACAACATAATTAAAACAAAATCTAAAGGAATGTATGTTTGTGAACCATCTTGCTTTGCTTAATTTATCAACCTTTGAATGATACATATGTACTGGAGGACTTGAACAACTATAGCATACTATGTTACCTTTTTCCTGTTGTCATTTCGCTGTAAGTGACTGTGTTTCAGTAACACTTATTAAATGTCTGTATATTTAATCCTACCTTAGTTTCTAACATTGAAGTAGAATATTGTAAATACATTCTATGCTTAAACTGGTGAATCAATGGTATTTTATTACACATACACTGGTCTCCCCATGGCCTAGTCTTCCACCATCTCCACAACCCCAAGAGAAAACCTCTCCAGTTGCTGCCAAGGCAAGGTAGTGGGTGACCATCTGAATGTGCTGCAATTTTCACAATATTTCTAGAAGCAAGACTCTGCACCAGCTGTGGTCCCTGTAAATTAGTTAGAGACAATGTACAAAGAAAAGTTACTTATGTTGCTCGGAGTGTCAAAAAAAACTCAGACACTTGATAATTAGATTTTTCCCCAATAAGGCTTTACTTCAAAACTATACATTCCAGCATTAATTTAATAAAACCAGAAAACCAGGCCAGAAGTTCAGATCAAATATTTGGGTTTGGTGAAAAAATAGAGGATGCTCTGGAGCTCTCATTTTGTTCCATCCTTATAATGCATGTAATATATATTAAACTGGCTTTGTCTGATCATTTCAGAAGAAAAATAATGCAGCTAAGACTATTTTAGTATAATTTTGTAAAGGGAATTTAATGCTTAGGCATTGGTAGTCAAAACATCCATTAGTTTAAATACACTTCATGCTAAGCAATTGCCACATTACATGGAAATAAATGGCAAAGCAATACCGCTGGAGAAGAAAGATGGCATTGTTCATAAGGCTGGATTGTTGCAAGGACCATAACAAATATTTATAACATAGGAAAAATTCTTAACATGGCAAACAAAGGTGATAAACCATTGCTGCTGAGGGTTCAAAACAAGGAATTTAATATTAGCAGCATCACATCTCCATTACACATCTGAATGATAAGAAAGAACAATCTCATAGCAGCATATTTTATAGAAAATGATACGCTTAGTATGGATGTAAAATCACCTACCAGTGTGTCACTGTTGTACGCCTGCGTGTAAACGCGTCCATTTCTAGATAAGATTAAAAAACGTTTCTCTGCACAGGCAATTTGCATAACTCCAAGATTGGCAAGTCCTTCACACTGAATTGGACCACTCACATTAGCATATATTTCCATCCTATTAAACCCCAACCTATGACTTCTTGCAAAGATCCCTGTATGGCAACAAAAAGCTAAGTAAGAATTTACAGTTCACTACACACTTAATTAAAACACAAACACCAGGATATTTTTCTAATAATTATGCTGCTTCAACAATACTTCAATCAATCAATATTCATGGTAGCTGTCCAAGTAAGACATCAATGAACCTCACCTATTAATAAGATATTAAAAATAATCTCACATGCATCACAATCTAATTAAAAGATACCATAGGTAGGTGAGGTAGTATCTTTTATTGGACCAACTACTGGTGGCAGAAGAGACAAGCTTTCAAGCTACCCAAAACTTCTCTTCAGGTCTGGGAACGGTACTCAGAGTGTCACAGCTAAATACAAGGTCGAACAGATAGTTTAGCATAAGCAATAAGCACAATCTGTTCGACCTTGTATTTAGCTGTGACACTCTGAGTACCTTTCCCAGACCTGAAGAGCAGTTCTGTGTAGCTCAAAAGCTTCTCTCTCTCTCAGCCCACGTCCAGACTAACCCGCGGCATCGGCGGGTTAAAATCGATTGCTCGGGGATCGATATATCGCATCTAGTCTGGACGCGATGTATCGATCCCCAAGCGCGCTTACATCGATTCCGGAACTCCATCACCCGAACAGAGTTCCGGAATTGATGCGGAGAGCCGCGGACATCGATGCCGCGCCGTCCAGACGGGTGAGTACCTCGATTTTAGAAATTTGACTTCAGCTACGTTATTCCCGTAGCTGAAGTTGCGTATCTAAAAATCGATTTTAATACCTAGTCTGGACGTGGCCTCACACACCAACGGAAGTTGGTCCAATAAAAGATATTACCTCACCCACCTTGTGTCTCTAATACCCTGTGACCGACATGGCCTACAGAATACACCATAAATATTTATAGCAAGTATGTAGAGAAGACCTTCCAACCAGTGAAGTTATCTAAAAATTTGGGAGTTTCTTTAAATTGCTATTATACCAGAGCACTGTGACTTAAACATTTAAGAAATTTGGTCTTAACCATTTACTTTGATGGGCACTGGAAACAGTACATTTATGAGGCAGGATCAGCCATAGGTTTGGGGGAATGACTTGCTTGTCATTCTGTAGAAATCTTTGGCAGATGCAAAGAGCAGTAACAACGAGCTCCAGAATAAGCCACGTTTAGATAACCCCAATGGTACTGGGAGGAGGGGATAAGAAGAAGGGAAACAGAAGACAAATCCCAGGGCTCAAAAGCAGCTTGGAAAACAAAAAGAGTGTAAGGAGAGTCTCCTCAGTCCAATGAAAGTATTAAACTCTTTGGTACAGTCCGTACATGTTTATATCCACTACAGGAGATCATTCAGATATTATTCTTGAACTGCTTATATAACTTTGGATTCTTTTAAACTGAATTACAGAAATTCTGAATAAATTTCTAACTGTACAGGGATTTCAGTCTTAAATCATACCTTACCTCCCTGATCAGATACCTTGTTTGGCTATGGCCAAACATGAGGAAAAGAGGCAGGGAGATTAAATACTCAGATTACTATAATCAGACAACTATGCATTATGGAAACTCACTTTAGACACACTATATGAAAATATTTTAAAACCAATAGTTAAACTTCTCTTTATAGGTAAACTGATGATTTATTAAAATCATTGAATGGTCTTTCTTGATAGTTTAAAGAGTAAACTAATTGTCCATCTACAAACAGAATCTTTTTATTTGAGATTATATGAGATTACCTTATGAGATGTAGGAGAGCTACACTGTGGAGGCATACATGGAGTGGCCAGGCGATCTAAGTGGGCCATGATCACAACTGCCGTTGTCGCAGATCATTGCTAGCTCGTTGTCCTGTGGTAAAGTTAGGTACCTCAGGAAACTCTCATTGGGACTCAGGGAGTAGGACAGTATCTAAGAAAGCAAAGAAAAGCAGGTAAAAATAAAAGAAAGTTAAAACAGGAAAATATTCAGAGTACTTTTTACACGAACCATACATTCTTTTCCCTTATTTCTCTAGATACAGATGTGTCATATTTTGTGGATACTCAGCATCTGTAATTCCTATTGAAGTTAATAAGGGACTCAGCATCTGTATATAATATTCCCTTCCTCATGCAAGCAATAATTTCAAATATACATATACACTAATACGTCATTAAATTAGCACTGAGTAAGCCACTATTTCAGTAACAGAAATTGATGTTACCTTTGTATCAATTGTGCTATTCTGTTCTTCACAATAAATTTAAGAATGTAATGATGTTTCAATCAAATTAATGGGAAAAGTTGAATGTTCAAGAAAATTAATCCACACAGAGTTGCAGTACCACATAAAAATTATTTCTACAACAAAATCTAAAATGCAATATTTATATAAACATACTGCAAACTTTTAATCTGCCATCCTGACAAAAATGCACAATATACACATTGCAATACAACAGTTGTATATGTATCTTGATGTGTAAATTACTACTACAAAAGTGGAGTTACAAACTTTAGAAGAGCAACAATGAGCATCTATAATTGATTGCTAAGCAACATGACACAAATAATTGGATACTGGATAGAATATACCTCAAATAAACCAAACACATATACCTGAATCACACCCTCGGCGTTAGGTATGTCTTTATTACAGATTATGCTCTGAAACCTTTGCAACAAGGCAGAAGGGGTGCACTTGTTCTTGTGCAGATCGCTCATTATCTGTTTCCCTTGTTCCATTATCCCAGAGTTGAAGCAGCAACATAACAGCAGACAACATTTGGCTGAAAGAATAAGTTTACCATCCTGTTGTAAGCACTCCTACAGAAGTTATTTGAAGTTCTACATTAAATCAAATTTAGAAGATGTGCATGTTTAGTAGTACGTGTGTGAGGGTATATAGGCAGAATCTACTCAAAGCTAGCTCCTTACAAGTTTTGCTTAGTTTGGGGGTGGGGGGAAGAGGGGGAGATTTCCCTAAACAAAAGTGTCAAAGTGAAGTACAGTTTCTGAAATTTTGGGGTTTTTTTTTTTTAGTTTTGTTATGTGTTCAAGTTTTAGCTTTGATTGCTCAGTTTTCTAAATAACTACTGAATAATCTGTTTAAAACTTGTGGTTATAGATAAACTTTGTAAGAACAGCCTAAAAGTGTCCTTCACTGGTATAAATCAGCACAGCCCCATTGACTTCAATGGAACTATACCACTTATACCAGGTGAAGATGTGGACTAAATGTCCACAAAAATGTATTTCAAGATAGTTTTAGTGTGCCTTCACCTCCTTTCTTGCAACATTTTAGCTACATAGGAATTACTATTCTGGCTCACAACAGTAATCCATCATTGACTGATCTTGATTCACAGAAATATGAAAAGTCTTCTAGCAGAAAAACATGTAATAGACTGCTCACTAAAATATGTTTCTTTCTAATCCACATCGGTTACATTGGTTAGACTCTGAAGCATGAGTGCTTAGTATTCCCTAATTTTCTATCTATATTCATCCTTCATCATTACCCTACATGATAGGAAATTATGATTAAATCCTGGCCCCACTGATATCAATAGGAGTTTGCCATTGACTTCATTGAGGTTAGGATTTCACCTCTAATCATTACGGAGAGGACCCCATAGGTGCTGCATCAACATGTTAACACTGAACTAATGCAAACTAGACACCCAGAATTGCTCAGAACATTTTAATAGGTACTCTTGTTTGAGAGCAGAAAAGTGCTACATTTCTCACCTTAGTGTGCCCCTCTGCACTGCCAACTCTAACAATATAGCAAGTGCCAAGTGCTGGTCTTGTAATGGAATGTTTGCTGGCCCTTTGGAACTTGGAGCTCCATGTACATCACTATTTCAAAAACAAAATACTTGAAGATGCAGAAATTAATGTTTGCAGCATTAACACATTAAATGAGGTTTACAAAGAAACCACTGGGAAAAAACAAAGCATATCTGCACAACTATAGTATCTACAAGGTGCTAGATGTCAACCTTTATAGGACGATTATAAGCTTCTGGGACAAAAAATACCTAGGAAAATATGCAGAAGATGAAGCATAAAGTATTGACTCTCTTTTAGGGAGGTGCAGAGGTTGTTTTTAAGTAAATAGTCATCCTCAACTCCCTTGTGTATTTCGAAGCAATACTTTTCAGCTATGCTGATAATGTGCCTGTTTCAATCCATGTTATGTGTGTGTTCCATTTTTGGAAAGTAGTGAACAGCGAAGACCAAAAACATCTGTATCACGTGAGCTAATTACTATGATTCCATTCGACAAGAGACCCAAAAGCCATACTGGCACATACAGCATCCAGAAGCATCCTTAGGTCCATTTCCTCTTGAGTACTGCACAAGTCTCGGACTTAACACTTCTACTGGTGATGCACTTTGCTCCTTCACCATTTGAAAAGCCTTAAAGCAAGCAGCACTGCTTATGTTGCATTTTAAACCATATATTCGCAGAGGAATTTTACAAGTGATTGCTTATTGGATGCCATGTTTAGAAACTTCCTCCACAGAAGCAGGGCCTCCACCAATCACCTAATATTTCCCGTATCCAAGAGTCATCCCTTGGGTAGGGCAAATCACGGCAAACCGCTCGGGCCCAGCGCTTTGGGGACCCCATGGGCTGGTGCAATTGGCCTGCACAGTCGGTCCCAGGAAAGACCAATCTGTCACTTCTGCCCCAGGCCCCGCTACCCCTAGGGACAACCCTGCCCAGCACTCTCTTTCTGCAGTGTTCAGAGTTACTACTGTCATATCTGTTAAAACTTGATTAAAGAATTAACTTTTCAATGTTTGGGGACCTGCCTCAAAGAGTCAGCAGCCAATTCTCAAATGTGTGAAATTTGTCTCCAGCCATCATTTGTATGACAGCCATAGCATCCTATATATACACTGGAGGTTCTTGTTGCACGCTCTTAGCTAATGGATTCTTTCAGATGGAGTTTTCCAGCTGATGCCCTCGTTTAGTTTTTCTGTTCTTCTCATCGTCCTCATCAGCATGAAAGAGGGACACAGGTAGCACAAGTCTTATTGGGTGACTAAGAACAGTTGACATTTGAAACATCAACTGCGCCTCTCACAAATTTCTTCATTTGTTCTTCATAAACATCTGCCTATTTTCAGCAGAGACTTCTATACACTTGACATTACACTTAGTCCAACAGATAGGTTGATAAGCACCTCAGAATGCGATTCAGGGTCCAAATGGTTGTCATATTGTTGATGACGTGGTTTGGTAAGAGCTGTAACGTGCTCTTCATCCCTCTTCAGTGCACAGGCAAGGACTTGTTTGGGACTTAATCTTCACTACTTCTTGTTAGGCTACTTCTTTCTCTCATAGCTTTTCCATATTCATAATATGAAGCTGTGTATTCTCATCTCTAACCATAATGTCAACCTGTGCGTAAGTGTCACTGAATTAAAAAGACAGTTTCTAGAACAATTCAAAGCTAATACTGCAAGCATAGGCAATTTACAAATTAAAACCTATCAGTCAAACTATATGCGCATTTGTAAGTACAAAAACTTACAAATGGAGAAGCATATTAGGAATTCAAGTTCATTTGTATCTACCCACTATGAAGTGTAAACTATGGGCCTGAAATCTACTGCTACTGGTGCACAACCTTCAGTGAGACCGATCTGCTCAGCCAATTTCAATTGCAAATACAGAAAACTATTATAATCTCTTGTGAAATACTTTGATAATTAAGAATATCTTCTCTTTTTCCTTTATGCCGCTTTCCTAGTGAGGGTCGCAGTGGTAACACACAGAGTGAGAGGACCAGATCTCCTTTTCCTCCACAACATGTTCCAGCTCCTCCTGGGGATTTCCCAGTGTCCCAGGCCAGCCAGGAGATATAATCCCTCCAGCATGTCCTGGGTCGGCCTTGGGGCCTCTTCCCAGTGGGATGTGCCCAGGAGAATATGCGATGTAAAAACATTTTCATGTTAGAATATTGAAAAATGTGATATTCACCATTTTTGTCACATGCTAAACCGTTTCGTTTCTGGGAAAAAACATGCCCATTGCAAAGCCAGTACAACTCTTAATACATTGTCATTTGGTAGCTTTGACCAATAACCACCACGTTAAGGTGTTGAAATTAATTAAACAGTAAAAACTGTAGTCGCAGTCATGTGCAGTGTTTCTGGAACTGTGCAAAAAACACTCTCTCATTTTGGGTATCATGTTTCACCTCACCCACAGCTTTACAGAACCACTTGACAGTGCTACATCCTACCTCTTCTAAACGTACATAAAATAACTTTCAGATTATATATGATGTGGGTGTGTATATGTCGGATACATTCAACTCCAAAATACGGCCCTTTTTGGAGACCTGCCACACACCTACTGTGTGGATCCCAGGATCCCAGTCACTGAGCGACATAGCTGTTTTGCAGAAGTTTTTAGTCCAGGTCTGTTAGTATTGGTTTTGTATTAACCCTGCTTCCCATTTCAAAATTTTCTATAAAATTTAAGATGCAAACTGGATCATGTGTGTTCATTTGAATATGTGTTCAAGTGCAATTTAAACTCAATATTTTTGTACAATTTAAACTAAAAAGGACAATGTATTGTCCAGTATGCAATTCTCATTCACTTTTACATAACATCTCATTAAAGATTATATATCTGTGCCAAGTCTGAACATTAAACATAGTCCATTTAAGTTACCTAAGCACGGTACATCTGAGCAATTTTCTTATGGATTATAAATTATGAAAAACGAAGTCATTTTGAGATAGCGATACTTTAGAGAGACAGCCCACATCAAGCAAGTGGTACGTTTCTCTCTCTCTCTCTCTCTCTCTCTCTCTCTGTCTTTGTCTTTCTTTCTGTCTCTTTCTCTCTGTCTCTCTGTCTGTCTCTGTCTCTCTCTCTGTCTCTCTCTCTCTCTCTCTCTATATATATATATATATATATATATATATATATATATACATACATATATACACACACACACACACACACACACACACACACACAGCATGTCTGTCCGTCTATGACTTGGTATCAGATAGGAAATTACTTTATGGAGCACTCAATTTACCAGAAACTATTTTTGCTTAGCCATCAGTTGTTAAAAATTCAGACTCGCCTTCAATGCCAATTCAAAACAAATCAACCAAAAAAACCACTTACCCAGTGACAACAGACCTCAGGAATTTAGTAGCTCTCTCCACAACTTCCAACCATACAGATGATACAGTCCCTTCATCAAAAAGGGATGCTTCTGGTAGTGCTCGTAGTGCATCAAGAGATTCTTGTAACAATTCACTGCAAAGGTCTGCATCCTCACCTATCAGCCAAGATAACATATCAGTTACCTTACAGTATGTACTAGATAGCTAACTAAGGGTACATCAGTATTTTCTCAAAATCATTCTGAGTGTGAACTTTAGAAAAAGCAATTACAAACCGCCAAAACTGGTAAGTGTATAGAGTATATATATATTTGGATTAATTTTCACAGAATAATTTTGACTGGAATTTAAGGAGCTGTATAGCTGACCATCACAACCACACAGTAGGACTAATTATTCCTAAATCATAGGCATCAATAGGAGTCATCAGTTTCCCTGCCAGCCTGTCCCATTATTTTTATTCTAGACACAAAGTTTTAGCATTTAACTTTCATTCATCACCTGCACCCTAAAAATAGTTAGTTACTTTGAAAGTAATTCAAAACCACATTTAATCAAGCTGAGTAAAGATTATGTCCAGGCTAGTGGGCTGCATATAGGTTCAGAGCTACTAGCTCCCACTATGGACGTGGGCAGAGAAGCAGAAAGCAGAGCAGAAGGACATCACTACACCTTTTTGAAGGAAAAATGGTTTTTATTAAGGCCGTTGAATGCTGCCCTGGAGAACTTGGATTCTCTCTCTTCCTCTGCCACAGAATTCTATGGTATGCAAAGTGACAAAGTCACTTAAACCACAGTTATTAATTGGGTGTTCTTCATTTTCTGAGTGCTGACTCGAGATCCTGGAGCCTGATTTGCAGAAGTGCTGACTACTCATAATTGCAACTAAATTAAATGGGATCTATCCCTTGCACATAGAAGTGCTGCATAATGCTAAATACTCTGAAAAATCAGGTCCTAGATGTCTCAAACTGGGCACCCACCATTAATGGGCCTTTTACCTCAATCTCTCTCTGGCTCAGCTTTGTGACCTGAAGAATATTCTTTTAAACCTAGTTTGTGCATGTAATTATACAAATAAGGTAAACATAAGATTGCAAAATGGACTTTACCTGACCTCCAAGCTCTGCGAAGGAATGCAAATGCAAATGAAAGTGCTGCTCTGGATCCCACTCGTGCAAGTCCTTCTACACCTTTGCCTACAGGTCTGGGACTAAGACAAGAAAATTAAAAAAATTAAAATCCTTTCTTGGAGAGAGAAATTAATTGCTCTTAAATGTTAACAGCCAAGATTCCTTTCCATTGTCCAAAAGATCAACCTCATCCACCAAGAACATTGGTTTAAAATAAGTCAGAAGCAAGACTGATATCTCGTGTGTTGCCTGTTCCTAAATCTTACCACTATTGTTGATAAGAAAGCTCTAGTTTTAGGCCTCCTTACAGAAAACTGAGGCTAAAAAAGTTGTACTTGTTAGTTTTGTGACCAATGTAGAGTTAGTGCTAAGCAACTAGTGAGAAGACTCCAGTCATGTGAAACTGTCATTATCCTAAAGATTTTCTCAGAGCTGGTATCTTCTATGACAAAACATCTTTCAAAAAATTTAGCTTAGGCCCCAGATGTGGGCTCTTATTATCAAGGTGATTTTCAAAAGCCACTATGAATAAAAATATTAAAGTGTTTTGGTTCTTTTTATAAAAAGAAATCAGAAGCTCAACATGACTGTACTCGTGCAAGAGAACTACAAGTTGAAATTGATACAATAAATGAAAGTGACTAGGGTTATTATCCCAGTGAATTCAATAAAGGTAACAGCATAAATGATGAAAAGTAAGTAAAAATTTATATGTTCATTTTTAAATCTCTAAAGCATTACAGATTAAAATATTTTAATGTGTTAAATATCCCTTAGTGATTTTGTAATTCTATGTACACAATCATATATTCTGCTAAGTGTATGGTGTTGCATTTATAGTCTGCTTCAATTTATTTTCCAGTTTTTGTTTTCTTGCAAACCCAGCTGTAACTTTTTCTTACACTTTTAATACCAGGATTCGTACATATTTTGACATGACTGTTCACACCTTAAGAATGCTACCGAAAGACAGCTACTAAAATAAGCTTTCTACCACAGCACATACTTTTGAACGGTCCTCCTGCAGTCATGTTCAGGGCTGCAGCTATGATGTTGCATCTGGGATATCTTCTGTCCAGCACTGTATTCAACCTGGCTCTGATACACCTGGGTTAATCTGTACCCAACAGCTCTTTCTCCTAGGGAGTCTCTCCCTCAAATTATTGATGCTAAGCTCTAACAGTTTTGTAATCTCTTTTCCAATTAACTTTTTAATGAGGGTCATATTAACAATGCTTTTATTTGCAAGTTCAATAATGGGTTGCAGAAAGAGGCAGCATACATTTTTTTTCTTAATAGCATTCACTAACCTTTTTTTTTATTTGTGAAATCACATTAAAATAAAGAAGTTTCACCTTCTACTTGCAGAATGAGCAACCTCCCCCTACCCAACTGTTTCTCTTAGAAAGAATGACAATCTTGTCCTTCCTTTTGGTTGCACATCAGGGATTTGGACTGCTTTGGTTTGCTGCCCCAATAAAAAGGTTAAATTTTTTATACTGAAATTTCAACAGCATGATTTTTTAAAAAGTGTTGGTCTACTTAAGTCATGTCTGAGGCCAAAGGATTTCTTCAAGGTATAGAAACAGCCAGACATTGGCACATCATCATTGCTAGATCACTCATAAGTACTCTTTCCTTTAAAGACATTCTTGCAGAAAAGTATAAAAATTAATCAAATAAAGGCTTTCAGCACTAACAAAGGAATTTCAACTTGAACCACCTCAAACTCTTGATCAAATACAGCATGCCCCTTCCCTTCACTTACACCTTGCCTGTGAACTAGAATTAGCAAGTTTTTTTACAGCAGAAAAGTAACTGCATTCTAAGTTCCAAAATCTACAAATGGAGAAGCATATTGGGAATTCATGTACATTTATATCTACCCACTATTTCTTGTTCACTTATTGTTTTCTTTGCCATATCTGCAGCTACTCCCTTAACATTTTTTGCCCGTATCAAGATAATGCATGACAAGGAAAACTATTTTTCAGCACTGCTTGAAGTGTCCTGTGTATTTAAGCATATTCTAACACAGCTACTATGTCATTACATTCATGATCTCCCTTGACGTAAATTCTGAAGCAGGCCTGACTATAGCTAGCTAGAATGACATACAAGAAACATCTTGGTGAAAATAGCATTACAGCTTAGAGGAAGTTTCTGCCATAGGAACATGGTGTAATGGAAACACGGGGCAATATTTAAGTGCCAACCAAGGACCAAAGCCACTGCCTCAGAAGCACCAGAAGTATTGAATGTAAGTCCAGAAGGAAAAATAAACTAGTTCTAATGTGAGAGACCTTAGTGAAGTCACAAAAAGATGACTAACATCTGTTTTAAATTGATCTAGCACCAAAGCAACCTGCTTGTCCTGATCTCATTACCTTTTCTTGTCCGCAGCAGGCAGAGGAATACTACTGCTTTTCCACTTAACCTTGACGTTCTCCTGAAGAACAGTTCTGTTCAATGCAATGAAATATCGTTCCAGGACAACTAGCCTCTGCTTCAGCCGCAGAGCCGAAAGAGTTGTCGTGGCAGTTTGTGTGGCCAGAACTTGCTGTTCCTTCACCAGCACATACAGGCACTCTTTCAACTCATTCACATCTAAAAGAAACATGGCAGAAAGCATTACTACTGTGAGACAGCAAGATGAACACAACATGTAAACGAGTTCACAAATATGAAAACAGGTAAACTGGACAATCTCAGGCGACCAAGTATTCTAAATCTCAAAGTTAGTATGACAAAGACAACTATTTTTCAATTTGCAATTTAAAAAAATGCAAAACACAGCACTGTTTAAAGTATGTCCTGTGCCCTATGCAAGTGTATTCTAAGATATACTACTATACTACTGTTATCACAGCTAAATCTGACTTTACTCCATAAAACTCACTTGTCTTCTTACATACACACACTTCAGTAACAGATATATAGATAGCAAAGATAAGGTTATTATGGAAAGCTATTTTCTTACATGTGTGAATAAATCTGAATCTTAATAGTTCATTAATGTAGTCTCAATATGTGGTATAAAGTATGTAAGTGTTCTAAATAAGCCACTTATACAGCAAATTTCTATCATCTAGCAGACCTTGTAGACAGTACTCTTATGTGCAGCCAACAGCCTTATATAAGGTCTGTTGCTTGCATTTTATGTGCTGATATACATTATCTTAGTTTCCTAGTATTCATAAAGCAACTCTCAGAAGCTCCAGGATCATTGCCAAGGACTGCTGGGCTTACAAAACAAGAAGGGTTAGAAATTAAAGGATATCTTGAGAACACTGCCAAACAAAACATGTTTAGAGACTGAATGTGTGCTGCGCTGTATCACTCAAAGAGTTCGGAGCTGTCCAAACAGAAAAGGCAAGGTCAATGGCTCAAGGAGCTCACAATCTAATGACAAGGGAGTAGGGGAAAGGATACAATACTGTAAATATATTTTAAATATAAGTATGAGCATGCTTAATTACTATGGCAAATTTCAGTAAAAGTTATAAAAAGTTTCTTAGCAGGCTTCCTTTCTATCAACTGTCTGATCACTAAAGGCCATCTCACATTGCTTTTCACTAAATTACAGCACCCTTAATATTCTCCAGCCTGGCCAGTTACCTAGCTCATAGTAACAAACATAAGTATTTTGATTTAACAAATTTATGAGTATTTGAATACAGCTTATGACACAGAAGAACTCCTCACCCACAGTGCAATGGTGTTTGTGAACAGCAGTGAACGACAGTGCTAACAGAACTACATCTGCAGTTTGGGGAACCCCCATTTCACAAAACATTCATAAGAACGGCTTTACTGGGTCAGACCAAAGGTCCATCTAGCTCAGTATCCTGTGGCCAATGCCAAAAGCCCCAGAGGGAATGAACAAAAACAGGTAATCATTGAGTGATTCACCCCTTTCGCCCATTCCCAGCTTCTGACAGAGCTAGGGACACCATTCCTGCCCATCCTGGCTATTAGTCATCGGTGGACCTATCCTGAAGGAACATATCTAGTTCTTTTTGAACCCTGTTATAATTCTTGGCCTTTATAACATCCTCTGGCAAAGCGTTCCAGAGTTTGACTGTGCATTGTGTGAAGAAATACTTCCTTTTGTTTGTTTTAAATCTGCTGCCTATTAATTTAGTGACCCCTAGTTCTTGTTATGAGTAAGTAACACTTCCTTATTTACTTTCTCCACATCAGTCATGATTTTATAGACCCCTATCATATCCCCCATTAATCATGTCTTTTCCAAGCTGAAAAGCTCCAGTTTTATTACTCTCTCCTCATACGGAAGCCATTCCATACCACTAATTATTTTTGTTGCCCTTTTCCAATAGACATCTAGCACACCCCTCAAATTACAGTCGTAACAATTACATGACACTCAGTCAGTATAATCTCCCTGTAAATTCAGGTCTTTGCAATACAGTACATTTTATGTACTGCCTCTTTTGCGAGATGTCTTTGCACATGTAGCAGCAAATTCAAATGATCATTTCTGCAGCCATATCACATTACAAACTCATGTCTAATTTTCTGTCTATCACTTCATCCTCATTTTCAGCATTATCTATTCAGGTTTTTCCTTTTCATTGTGGGTATATTCAATTCCCTCACTCTTGCTCCCCCCCCCAAAAAAAAAAAAGTATTTTGCATATATTCATCTTCATTATTTATTTAGACATGAAAATGCTCCTAGCTCTGGATCCTGGCATCTTTAATACCATTTTAAAATTACAAGTAGACCAAAAAACCAGCAGCAACCTGAATTATATTCACCTATAATTAGATCTTAAAACGAAAGAAAAATAAGAGAAAAATATCCCATCTTCTCTAAATACTAACCATTATGCAATGCACACCTCATCAAACGTCCCCTTAGAAATGTGCTCTACAAATTTTCTTTCATGAAATATACCATACACCACAGGCAATTTACAAGATGTGAAACTTCTACAATAATCAAGAAAACCAAAATAAAAGCTGCTGCAAAAACAAAGTGTAAAAATATTGTGAAGTGAGATGCACAGACTGTGCGCCTGGCTACTTACTGATGTAACCATAGCCTCCCAACCTTTATTTTGTAAACAAGAACAAGGAGGGAACATCTTGTAGTGCATGGCCTTCTGTATTTCAGAGTATCATAACAGAACTTCTTGTTTGAGATTAGCATGTCAGCTTTACTTGCTGCCTCCCGTAAACAATCTGAAGAGGTAAAATCAGTATTCTCCTTACCCTCCCCAACAGAAAATCCTATCAGCTTCCAAAGGCTAACTCAGAGATGCAGCAGTGAATTAAAATAGCCATCCAAGAATAACCCTTCTGCATTTTACTAAAATGATTTTATTAACTGTGGCCTTTTTGACAGCTGATTTAAATATGCATATTTAATCATGCCCTGACCTAACTTTCCCATATACTTTTAACTACAACCCACCTACTCTTCCTTTAATGGTCATGGAAGAATAATAAAGCTCAAAGGAGCTCTGGTTGTATACAACATGGAAGGGAACTCATTTAGATTTCCTTGTAAGCATCAGTAAATGACTCCTACATTTGGGAAAATATGTTTATTCTTTCAATATAAGTGTTAAGCACTTCTGAAGCCTGTCCCCTCTGCCATATACTTAGGGAATAGCCAGTACTGTATGATTCTTGACCCGGAACCAGGATCTATATAAATATGGCATCTAGTGCCTGACTCAGCAAGTCTACAGAGTAATATTCAATTAATGGGTCATTCATAATTCCTAACAATTAATAAAAATTAAATAAATTGAGGCAGCCCTTAAAGTGACCTCCAAGAGCAAAAAATAGATAAAAGTTGTCAGAGGAAAAAAAGTCCTATTCCAAAGGACACACAAAACAATAAAAGTATAGACAGTGATAAATTCATGGAAGTGACCACAGAGGCCAGCTGGAGATCACTTCCATTCCCCAAGCACCAGGAGGAAGACTAGATCCCACCACAAGTATCACAGGAGCAGTTTCTCTTAAAAACACTAAAATTTAAGGCTTTTACAAAGCCAGATTTAACCCCAAGTAGCCTTTACTGCAGTTAGCACTCTGGAATACTCATGACTACACAAATTGTGACTAGAGGTGCAACTATGGTAGGAAGAGCCGTGCTACTCTCAAGGTGCCCATTGTGCACACATAGGCTATTGTTACTACAATGGTAATTGTTAGTTCCTAAATGTTAAAGCACTACATACAGGGTATAACCTATATGTATAAAAAAATATCAGATACTGAGATATTTTGATAACAGTCAGCAACTAATTAGGCAGAAACTGTTACCAGGCTAGGTTTTAAGTACCGTGAAGGTTCTATTCTATTTTATGTAAAGTTAACTTACAGGTATTTGACCTCACTGAGATTCAAGATCTTTAAAGTAAATCCATATGAGTTAAAATACAGATTTTAAGAACATTTTATATCTTCTCATACTATACTTCCATAGCCTTATATGGCTTCAATTTTGTGGAAGCCTTCTACAGAAAAAATCACCTTCAAATAGAGATTATGCATCAAGTATTTCAGATCCAACAGTAGTTTTGAAAGCAATAAAAATTGAAGCAAAGACTGGAACAAGTATTTTAGACTGCTAATGGTAGCTGTAATATCATTCTGGCAGAGACTGCAGGAAGTTCAGATACCTTAGAACTGAGGGAAATAGTGATTATCTGTTTTAATAAGAGCATTTTTTTTTCAAAATTAGAAATGGGTAAAAATGTGTATGTTTAATCTTCCACTTATTCTGCAGTTCCCATTTAAGTGACTTGCATTCATCATCAGAAAGATTTAAATACATTATGGATATGATCAGGGAAGTGGCAATTAATTTTAATATTACCAAATTATTTCAAGTCTAAATATCAACCTGTACAATATTACTGCTAAAGAACTAAATATACTGTGTTAATAGTAACATATGATTCAATTTCAGCTGAGAAGAACAAAGAACTTATGCTGAATGAAAGGGAAGATTAAACAAAGTTATTACACAAACATACAAGACCATGATACAGAGACCGCTCTGGTACATTTTACTTCTGCAATTATTTCACAAATCCTGGAGCTGTGCTACTTAACTAGACTACTACATGCAGGGTGAGAGATACAATGGTAGCCTGAAGAATTAAGCTCTCAAACTGTGGTCAGTGGAACACTTGTCGATTGTCTGCAGATAGATGGCTGTTTTTCAAGGGTACATGCTCCTCATTTTCAATGGCTTTATTGCTTTTAAAAGACTGCCAAAACATTAAATGGCTAACGGTAAGCAGTTGCTATGAACATGTTGTGCAATTGTGAATGGGCAGTCAGGTAGACCATGAGATCATCTCTGGTCTGACATAAAGAGGTCTGTTGAACTTGTCAAGTTAACAAAGGAATCACAGTGTGTTATGACAGGGGTGCATTTCAACCTATACATATCCAAAAGAAAATCAAACGATCCTTGGCAAAGATCTATTTAAGAACATAGCAACACGACTACGCTTGCAAATATATATTAATGATAAGTTTAAATTAATAGAACAGGGACATTTTTTCTCAAGGGTAACCAAGCTTTGGATTTCCCATTCTTATAGGTAATGGCTGAGTTAGCCTTACCGGAATTCAAGAAAAACTGGACAGTTAATTGGATACCAGTTGTCTTGAGATATAAATGGATTAAATGCTAAATTTAAATATCAGAGGGGTAGCCGTGTTAGTCTGGATCTGTAAAAGCAGCAAGAATCCTGTGGCACCTTATAGACTAACAGACGTTTTGGAGCATGAGCTTTCGTGGGTGAATACCCACTTCTTCAGATGCATGTGGTGGAAATTTCCAGGGGCAGGTATATATATGCTAGCAAGCAAGCTAGAGATAACGAGGTCGTTCAATCAGGAGGATGAGGCCCTGTTCTAGCAGTTGAGGTGTGAAACCAAGAGAGGAGAAACTGGTTCTGTAGTTGGCAAGCCATTCACAGTCTTTGTTCAGTCCTGAGCTGATGGTGTCAAATTTGCAGATGAACTGAAGCTCAGCAGTTTCTCTTTGAAGTCTGGTCCTGAAGTTTTTTTGCTGCAGGATGGCCACCTTAAGGTCTGCAATAGTGTGGCCAGGGAGGTTGAAGTGCTCTCCTACAGGTTTTTGTATATTGCCATTCCTAATGTCTGATTTGTGTCCACTTATCCTTTTCCGTAGAGACTGTCCAGTTTGGCCGGTGTACGTAGCAGAGGGGCATTGTTGGCATATGATGGCATATATTACATTGGTGGCTGTGCAGCGTGAATGAACCAGTGATGGTGTGGCTGATCTGGTTAGGTCCTGTGATGGTGTCACTGGTTGTAGATATGTGAGCAGAGTTTCAATAAATGTTTCATAAGACGAGTCTTGTTAACATGAACATTTTCCACAGAACATTTTCTTTTAACTTCTTCAGAAACACTGAGCAACGATCATCCATTAAGATAAAGTGGACTGTAGGACATTACTAGTTTCCCACAATAATATGGAAGGGTGTTTTTGTTGCTTCAGGGGGTAAGGGTGTAAGTGAAGAAAGGAAGAGTAGGCATTCACAGACCTTTCATCCTTCTACTCATTGGTATTTCTGAATCTTGGCCTAACAAATTCATTCTCTTAAAGAAGGAATATTAAGTGAGCAATATTTTTCCTATTATCCTTTTACTATAATTTTAAAGGTGGTATAAAAGGATATATTATTCAATTACAGATTTTTTGTAACTATTTTGTATGCAGATAAAGTATTCGACTTAGTCCATTACTCAGTACTACTAACAACCCATAGAGCGTGGAACTTCCAGGAAATTTTCCTCATAATCCAGAAAGATTTGGAAACTGTTGCTATAACATGTGTATCTACAATATCTCACTGAATCTATCCTGTAGTTCTCATCTTCCCCAGTGGACACTGTCTCTTAAGTGACTTCCTGATGCAATTAGCTTTACTAGCAGTACCAGAAACAAGACACATTAGTATCTAAAATAGCAAACTTGTCCCCATACACCTTAAATCCCTGGAATCCTGTGTAAAAAACAATGGCTTACAAACACTTAACTTATTAAGTCACTGCTGGTACAAACCAGTTTTTGACTACACAAGGAAGCTATCAGTTTTATTTTATTTATACAATTCTTGTTCATTTAAAGCAGGGGTAGGCAACCTATGAAACGAGTGCCGAA
Organism: Gopherus evgoodei; assembly: GCF_007399415.2. Taxonomy (NCBI): domain Eukaryota; kingdom Metazoa; phylum Chordata; order Testudines; family Testudinidae; genus Gopherus; species Gopherus evgoodei. The sequence goes on from NC_044322.1 coordinate 122,938,982, forward strand.
GGCGGCACGCGAACTGATTTTCAGAGTCTAAGGGGCTCTGCATTTTAATTTAATTTTAAATGAAGCTTCTTAAACGTTTTAGAAACCTTACTTACATACAACAATAGTTTAATTATATATTAAAGACTTTTAGAAGGAGACCTTCTAAAAACGTTAAAATGTATGACTGGCATGCAAACCTTAAATTAGAGTGAATAAATGAAGACTTGGCACATCACTTCTGAATGGTTGCTGACCCCCGATTCAAAATTAATACGCTACTATGCTACTGAAGGATGTTAAAAAAATAAAGTTGAATAGAAAAGTAGTATTTCTGCTTCAATCACTTAAAATGTGAACTATACATCCGATTTCAAAAAGTGAATGGAACTCGAATAAAGTAATTCCATCCTTGTGTACATGTAGCATTTCATGCTTTAATAAAATGCAACCTGACTAAATTAGGGGCTTTTCTTCCTGACTTTTATAGCTGAGCTTTACATGTATAAGCATTGTATCAAAATTTTTGCTTTTGTTTTTTTAAGAGAAAACACTGACTAATGTCAGATGACATCAAGTAAATGCACGGAACGAGAACTACATTTAAAGCAAATAAAAATAGCTTAGTTTAGCTTACTGACTGTAGCTTTATTTCTTCAGTCTTTTTCTTAAAACCATGCTTTATGCTTTTTTCACAAATTGAAATGGCATTTAACTTCAGGAGAAAAGTTGCACTTTTGGACTTAGAACAGTAATGAGCTATATAACCGATTATTATTTAAGTATTATGTAAGTACCTGAAAACAGGTCTGAAGGTAAACAGTGTCTGATTAATTTGACTACCTAGGCTCTTCATCACATTTTTCTAAAATAAAAATAAAAATATCCTATGAAGACAAGGACAAGCAGAGGGCAAAAAACTGCAGATACAGTACTCTGTTCACTACATCCATTTAAGAACAGCAAGTTAGCAATAGGCTAATATATCTCAAGTGTGCTAAAGTTTATTAAACACAGACACTCTGTGTAGGCAGCTGGGCAATTTAAGTTAGATACATGAATTGGGAGTTAAGACCATACAAAGCCTCTAATTGAATTCTGACACTACCATCATTTGCTGGATAGAAACACTGAAAACTTACAGTATTTCTAAAACATTGTTTAGAAAATGCATTTTTCAGTGCATTTTATGTATTCTTAGGGCTTGGCTACACTTGCGAGTTACCAGCGCAATAAAGAAGCCCTGGGCGCACTAGCTCACTACCCGACAACACTGGCAAGGCACGTAGAGCGCTCTGACTCCACGGCTACAGCACTGCTGGTACTCATCTCAGCAAGTGGAATACACGTTTGCTGCATCCCTGCTGGAGTGCCACAGCACCAGTGAGGACGAGGTGTTGCATTACTTGCGCTCTGATCAGCATCCAGAAAGGTCCCATAATCCCCTTAAGTCAAGTGGCCACTCTTCTCATTGTTTTGAACATTGCTATAGGAAGGTGGATATGCTGTTTGAAGCTCTGTGTTCTGACAGCGGCTGAGACAAGCAAGCATTAGTGTGGAATGCTGTGTGTGAAAGAAGGGGCGGGGGAGGGGGTCTGCTGCTGTCTGAACTACAAGACAGAAGGCTGACATGCTCTCAGCTCCCCAAAAACCCACTCTGTCCCCTACAAACACATAACACACTCCCTGTCACACTCCACCCCACCCCCCACCCCCATTTGAAAAGCACGTTGGAGTCACTTACATGCTGGGATAGCTGCCCATAATGCACCACTCCCACTGCTGCTGCAAGTGCTGCAAATGTGGCCACGCCAGTGCACTTGAAGCTGTCAGTTTGGTCTGCAGCGCTTTTCCTAGTGCGCTCTATGAAGGCTGGTTTAACTCAAAGCGCCCTACATCTGCAAGCATAGCCGTGCCCTTATTCAGGATTCATTTAGTGACTTTAAGGCACTATAACCACTATAGTTTTTCCAACTCCTTTAATAACTAGCAGCACTGCAGGACTCTGCAGATTACTGCTATAACTAAGGGGACACCGCCATCACCACGCTCTGGCATAAAATAGACTGAAGAAAAGGAAGGATACCAAGAATGAAGAGGACATGTATAAATAAAGAATACAAGATTTAAAAGGCTACTTCTCCAACCCAAAAGAGATTCTGTACCATTGTAGAGCATGTATTTTCCTATTTCATGTCCAAGAGAGAGAGAAGCTGCACTATTATACCACACACCTTTGCATCACTGGAACCTCAACAGTACAAAAAAGAGAAAAGTATTATTTGGAAAATAATGAAAGCTAAAGTTTTAAGGAGAAGCAATACAAAATTAGGGTGGGTTAGTAAGTAATAAAATTAGGATTTTTCCAAGGGGAAAGCAAGGCAAAAGGCAGCTTGAAATGCTCTTCTCTCAAACTTAGATTAGTAAGGACTGAATGTAAAATGGAAAGAGGAGTAAGAAGCCACTGAGTAGTCAAATCTGCATGTTATTACCTCAAATGTCTAAGATTTATACTATGGTAACAACCAAAAGCCCTAATCAGAAGGTCCTCATTGTTCTGAACGAATATGTATCTATCATTGCTGCCCCAAAAACCTGACAAAAGGGCTCATTCTAATTTACCTGCTGTTCTGGCAGAGTAAAGGGCTTTAATGTAAATTACAAACAGGCACAAACTGTTTCTCCCCTACTCAGGCCTGCGCCAGTAAGATCGAAGCCAAGAGCAACTACTCCCCTAAGACATTCATAGAAAGGCATTTTCTACCTATACTCTAGTAAATATGGTCTCAGTCCTGTGAAGTTACACATACAGGCGGTCCCCTGCATCAGCACTGGACTGGCTTTGCACGGGTTCATGGGTGTGTACCTGTGCACATCTTTGGCAGGACAGGGGAAGGGGGCTATATTATTACACCCGTTGTAATATGCTTACAAATGGTTTTATAATGTAAAATTATAAATTGCATTGTAAAATTGAGTGTAACTATTGGCAAAGGCTCACTGACAACACAGTAAACTTGATTGATTTTGTGAGAGGTGAAGAGACTGACTTTAAACCCTCTTTCATAACAATTGTTAAATATCTCATGCTTGAAACAGGCTCCGAACTCCAAATTTCCCACTGCATATTAGCAGCTGAGGAAAAAAAAACAAAAAAAAACCAAGTCTTACACTCTGAAATTTTGGCTACTGTTGCACAAAATACCACTTATTTCTTAAATAAGATTTTTCATTACTAGATTTCAAAGTGCTTTGAAATCTACTAAAGTGCTATATCCCCATTTTACAGATGAGGAACGAGGCACTGCATGCCTTGTCCAAGGTCATCAGGAAGTTTGTGGCAGAGCAAGGAACTAAATTCCAAAGTCCTAAGCTAGTGCCCTAACCACTATAAAATATAGCAGAGGGAAAAAAGTTTTATTTTTCAGTTTGGGTGCCTGTGCACTTGACAACTTGTGTGGTCAAAGGCTAGCTATTTGAAAACGTAGTCAGTTTCTCCCATTTCCGTAGAGTCTTCCACATAGTAACAAGAGAGCAAAGTAATTTTTTTAAAAAGAAAAAGCAATTGTAAAGCCACAAAAATTGGTAGAACTCCTGAAAGGTAGCTGTTATTTTAGCTGTGTGTACATTAGATAAAAGTATGTTTTAATTCACTTTAGAGCCACCAATAACTACAGCTCAATAATAATGTGCATAACAAGGAGTAGGTATAGTCTAAAGACTTGTCTACACTTGAAAGTTGAATTGCATTAGAGTACGATTTTAAAGCACAACAGCTATTCTAGCAAAGCTCCACTTTGAAGACAAGCCTTAACATATTAACATTAACTACAGCAGAGTTCTCATTCTGCTATAATGAGGACTAAAGCATGGATTAGAAAGATCTCATTCTTTAGTCCACTACCGCACCAAGAAAATTTTAAACATACACCCCTTACCTTTTTCTCCTTGCTTTAGGATCCTACTCCCATTTTAGATTACAAAGACCATGGTCTACAAACTTTGGTCAACACAAGTTACATCAGTGTATAGATGCCAAAAGTTTGTATATCATGGGGGCGGAGGTGGAGCAATTCTCTGCTAACCTGAAAACCAAACATGAGTTCAACAATGGAGCTGAGCAGTTGAGGGTGGTTTTGAAAGAAAACTTTAATAGTCAGCTGTAATAGGGTTCTGTGCTGGATTATTCTCCGGGCCTGAAGTTTTGGGTTGTACTAGAAATTGCATAGTGCTTGCTGTACATTTATAAACATTTTAGATGTTTATTACTAAAGCTTTGAATTATGTGGTGCTTGCTTTACATTTATAAATATGACTGGGTGTTTTCTTGAACTATAAATATAGAGCACCAGAGAATTCATAAGTACTGAGTGCTCTGAATACCTTTGTGCCTTCAACAATAAATGGTGTGAAATAAAGATCATTTTATTTTCAAAAAACGAAAATTTATTGAATGGCAAAAACTAGGGAAAAACAACATGCAAAACAAGCAGCAATGCAATATAAACTGTAAACATACATTAATGGGGGAATGAAATTGGAAAGGGAGCAAACACTTCTAATCCATTTCAGTGCAAATAATCTGTTGTAGCTTAACATACACCAACCATGGTTCTCACACATCAGTGTATGTGAAGGTGTCATTTTCCCCAGGCTTAGAGATGGAGGAGTGCAGACGCAGGGGGGAGTAAAGAGCTGCTACCACAGAGTTCTCTAAAGACTGCAAAGGGTGAGCAGTCTGGGTATTTGGACCTGTAGGTCAACTCAGACCTACAGCATTTGTGTTTGCCGATTGAGAAGATCCATAATGTCCTGGTACATCTTCCTCTCCTTTTCTTGGGCCTCTCTTCCGTCTGCTCTGTCCTTTTCCCTGTTGTCTGCCATGAGGGCTCTCAAGGTCTTTTGCTCAGTCAGATGCAGCACTGGCTTGCAGGATTTCACTAAACAGGTCCTCCTTAGTCGCCTCTGTCTCCTCATCAGGGGGAATCCCACAAGGCTGAAAAAGCAGTTGCTGCAGATAATTAAAAAAAAAAAAAAAGGAAAAAAAAAAGAGAGATCTCTTTGGACTTACACTCACAACAGCAAGGGAAAGATCAGCTTCAAAACTCCCTCCCTTTTTTCCCGTAACAACATTTAGTAAGACATACTTATTGAGACGTCAGCTTTGAAGCGCCTCTGCACAGCACTGCTCTCCAGTTCTAGCTACATTGAGTACAGGCCACCAGAAACAAGAAATTCTGGTTGAAACGAAACAAAATTTTGGTCTCTATTATATGGGTATAGGTAGGACCCTACCAAATTCATGGTCCACTTTGGCCAATTTCACGATCATAGAATTTTTAAAATAATAAATTCCATGATTTCATCTATTTAAATCTGAAATGTCATGGTGCTACAATTGTAGGGTTCCTGACCCAAAAAGCAGTTGTGGGGGAAAGGGGTCTTTCCCTTACTTCTGAGCTGCTGCTGGCAGCAGCACTGCCTTCAGAGCTGGGCATCTGGAGAGTGGGGGCTGCTAGCCAGGATCCCAGCTCTGAAGGCAGAGCCGCCAACAGCGGCAGTGCAGAAGCAGGCTCTCAGTCAGCAGCCGTCACTCTCCAACTGCCCAGCTCTGAAGACTGCAGCGCAGAAGTAAAGGTGGCATGGTATTGTATTGCACCCTTACTTCTGCACTGCTGCTGGAGGGGGCGCTGCCTTCAGAGCTGGGCGCCGGCCAACAGCTGCCACTCTCCAGCTGCCCAGCTCTGAAGGCAGCACAGAAGGGTGGCAATACCACAACTCTCCTAAAATAACTCTGTAACCCCTTGCAATTCCCTTTTCGGTCAGGACCCCTAATTTGAGAAACACTGGTCTCCCCTGTGAAATCAGTATAGGATAGGGTAAAAGCACCCAAAAGACCAGATTTCAAGGTCCGTGACGTGTTTTTCATGGCCGTGAATTTGGTAGGGCCCTAGATATACGGAAACAGCACTGAATATTGGCACAAATGTTCCAGCTGATGGTGATTTTAGCAAATCTCATTCCTATGCTTAACAACGGCAAAGGGTTCAGCTGCGGCTAGCCTGTTTACTGCAATGGGGCCAATCAAACAACACAGGGTGGCCTAGGAAAGGATCCTACCACAGAGAAAGCAAGCAAATTGGCCTTGAAACCTTTGGGAAAGGACTGAAGGATATCTCCATGAAAGTTTCATTGAGCTCTCTCAGGATGCTACAAGGGGCATCCTTATGCACAAAAACAATCTGCTCCCTGTTGCCCCCTGCATAACCCAACAGGGGAATGAACAGCACATACCACATCCACCTCTGTTTGTTGTACTGCTACCTCTTCCCATTGAGTAAAGCAATGAAAAAATCAAAGCATGTGCCATGACACAAGTGGCCATGTGCCCGGTGCCATCTTTAAATTTAAAGATTGTAATGGAAATTGCATACACACACTTACCCAAGATCTCTTCTCTTCATAAGCATCATCACTGCTGGGCTGATGGGTTTAGCTACATGGTGGTGAAGTTTCAAAGAGGTCATGGCTTGTGACATCACTGGACATACTGATGAGTCTTCTCACCTCCTTTTCTTCCCCGTCCTCCCCGCTGTTCATGGCAGGGGTCTACATCTTGGGCTCTTTTGAAATATCCAGAGCAGTCCATGGGGCGCTGGTAGAGTCTCCACCAAGAATGGCATGCAGTTCATTGTAAAAGCAGCAGGTCTACAGCTCAGCACGAGGTTAAACATTGGTCTTCCTGTCACAGTTCCTTCGCTTTCATAAAGTACTGCTGCTGAAACTTCTCACACCCCTTTGCCAGCATCCTCTATGCAATCTGCTCATAAATATCCACGTTTCTACAGCTCATCAGTAGCTGTGCCTGCACAGCATCTTCTCCCCACAGGCCAAAGAGATCTAACACCCCGTGTTTATTCCAGGCAGGGGAACGCATCTAGTGCGTCCAACTAGCATGGTCAGTTACACACCGCAAGGGAGAGCTGTGAGGTGGGCAATCAGGAAAAGGCATTTCAAAATGTGTGGAGGAGATTAAAGAAGGTGGTAGCCTCTAGTCTTCATGATCCCTGGGCAGTAGCATTTAAAGGGAATGGGGCATGTGGGACAGCTCCTGGAGGACTATTGGGATTAACATAGATCATATAGCATCTACACTTCCACTGCATTGACCTCAGTAGGCTCTCTACCGTTCAGGGAGCGATTTTACTGCAATCACCATAACAGGTTGCTTACGTCTGTTGGAGACAAATTTAAAATGTAGAGACTTGCACAAATAGGTTGTCTCGTGTCAAACTAACTTCATAGTGCAAGGTACAATACTATACTGATGTAGTAAAATCTGTCCAAATCTCTGGACACACCTGAAACAAAAGCTCAGAGAGGTGTGAACTCTCCTTGTTCATGTTAATGAAGTTAACACCAAAACCTAAAGATGACAAATTTAAATGTTAACATCATTAACTATTTTGGTACTGATCATTTAGCACAGCAAAAGTATTCAGCTAACGTGACAAATGCAATCAACATATGCATTTGATCTAACTAACCCTAATTGTTTCAATTAGCCATCAGTGTAAAGTATTTAATGCCATAAAAAGAATTACTGAAACATTCATAATACCTGGTTGTTTACCCCACACCCAACTCTCAACAATTGATTTGGCCCTATAAGTAGGTAGTGGAGTTTCCTCTTCATCTTTCTTTTCTTTGTCATTTTGTTCTTCCTTCTTTGATCCAGTCTGGCATTCAGTGCTGTCATCTAAAGAAATAAAAAACTGAACCAGTTAAGCTATTTTTGAAAAAAAGAGATCCATCCATTTATTTGCTTTAGAGTACCTTTGTAACCTAGAACCAAAGTCAAACTGTTCCCAGATTCACAGCACTACTGTCATAAAGAGTGAGATGAGAAAGAAACAAGTGCTGATTAAGCTGCCACAGGTGCTAGGTTTCACATTTCACTAGACAACATGCTGACCCTTCTTACCTAGAAATCCATAAATCACTGTTAAAAACTGCATTGAAGGGTAAGGATTTTTCAACATAACAAACAGATGGTAAGCCTACTACAGATCACTTTTTACTGGTATATATTTTGTTTCCAATTATTTTTATTTCACATCAGTCTACATAGATTACTTGCTTTTGTATTCTATGGACAACATGACAAACAATTTAACAGGCAAAAACTGCCTCTGTTTCAGTGTCCAAAGTAAACCCATACAAGTGGTGGTTATTCTAATGTTATGCATTATGTCTATACGTAATTATATACACATTCATTGTACTAAATGTATAACCAAAATTAGACAGTAGGACCACCAAAAGAATCCCACCATGGCTAAATAGAGTGATGGAGGTCACTGGAGACAAAAAAGCATCCCTTTAAAATTTGGAAGTCAAATCCTAATGCAGAAAATAAGGAGCAAAAACTCTGGCAAGTAAAATATAAAGTAAAGCCAAGAAAGAATCTGAGAAGTAACTTGCTAAACACAAAGAAAGTAATAGTAGAAAACATAAGTATATCAGAAGCAGGAAGCCTGCCAAACAGGCAGTGGGGCTACCACAAGACTTAAAAGGTGTAGTGGATCACCTAGAGCCAAGACATTTGAACGGGTTGCAGGACAGAAGAGCTACATGGCTCACAGGGATGACTGTAATCAGCACCAGTGGAAGGTTGCAGGGGTGGGGTGTGAAAGGGAGTCCTTTTCCATCCAATGCTGCAACTCGCGACCGTGGGAGGGACCTTGGCAGGGTTCAGGGAACTTACTTGTCCTCTCAAAGGATATATAGGGGGAGGGGAGAATGGTCACATACCCTTCCCTCTAAAGATCAGGAGACACCAAACTGAGTGGGATAACAGAACTAAGATATGTGGGGGGACGAGGAGGGACAGCGGGAAAGAGATCTAGTGTTCTAGGAGCTGTGGATGTCTGGGGTAAACCCACTTACAGAAGTCAGTGACATTACACAGCTGTCACAAGCTAGTCTTCAGTTACTGGAGCAGCTGGGAGCTTTCCGAGGGGGCGGAGGTCTAGAGATGGTAATAATGGGCAACAGCCAATAGTCAGTCAGGGCAGACCCCTCGCCATGGGGCAGGATCCCTTAATCAGGAGCAGGAGGCAGGGCTGGCTCCGGGGGTTCTGCTGCCCCAAGCAGCCAAAAAAGAAAAAAAAAAAAAAAAAAGCCGCAATTGCGATCTGCAGCAATTCAGGAGGAGGTCCTTCGCTCTGAGCGGGAGTGAGGGACCCTCCACTGAATTGCAGCTGAATAACTGGCCCCTCTCTGGAGTGGCCGCCCCGAGCACCTGCTTGCTAAGCTGGTGCCTGAAGCCGGCCCTGGCGGGAGGATATAGCTGAGTAGTCTACAAGGCTCACACTGATAGGGAACATGAATTCATGGGACAGAATTGCTGCTCCAGGTATGCTGAGGTGGCAGATAGGAATTCACCTTCTCAATACTACTAAGGATAAAATTTTGAGAGTTGAATATACAGACATATTATTACTGTTGCCCAGAGAGGCACTGAGAGACAGTAAAGCTGGGCAGAGCAAGCAGGACAATAAAATGCCTAAGTGACCAAAGGTGGCTAGAACATATGAAAACCAGGAAGTCGCCTTCCTGATCTATGCAGGCCTTACTGCAGAGGCTTACACAGACAGAAGGCTAGCATTATTCAAATATATGGATATACAGTAAAAGTTCTCTTATCCGGCATGTTGGGGAATGAGGGATGCCCGTAAATCAAAAATCCTGGTTAATTAAGAAGGGACTGGGGCTCAGGAGGGGGTGCGGGGCATGAGCTCTGGGAGGGAGTTTGGTGCAGGATAGTTAGTAGGGGCATGAGAGGCATTCTGAGGTGCCAGATCTGGGCGGTGCTCACCATGGGCATCTCCCCGCAAATGGCGACCTGTCCCTGCTGCTTCTAGGTAGAGGCACAGCAAGGCAGCTCTGAGAACTGTCTCTGTCCCCAGGTGCCACCCCAGCAGTTCCCACTGGCTGCAGTTCTTAGCCAATAGGAGCTTCAGAGCCAGCGCTCAGGGTGAGGGCAGCGGACATAGCGACCTAGCAGTGCCCCCCCAAGAGCAGCAGGGACAGATTGCCATTTGTGGGGAGATGCCAAAGGTGAGCACCGCACAGATCTGGCATCTCAGAAAGCCTCCCATGCCCCTACTACCTATCCCCTCCCGCACCAAACTCCCTCCCAGAGCCTGCGCACCGTACCACCTTCCGCACTCCAAACCCCTCACGGCTGTTCCTCCACCTAGGAATGGCAGGGACATGTCACAAGTTCCGGGGAGCCACGTGGAGCCAGGTAAGAAGCCTGTTGGCCCTGCACCAACTGAACTATAAACCAGACTTTCATTTAAGATCAGAAATGACGGTTTATAGAGCTTTCCTGTGGGAAAGGGTTTATGACCATAAACTGAGATCATGACTAAAAGTATGCTTTCCAGATAAGTCTGGGGAGTGACCAAACTAGTTCCTCAGAAACAAAGGGCAAGCAGATGCCTCAGCCAGATGTAAATAAGGCTGATGGACCATTCCCTGCTAAGCACCCATTCTTTGGCAAGAAAAGGGGCAGGGGCAAAATAAATAAATAAATCTACCTTTTAGCAAACAATACGGAGTTTCCTTTTACAATGACTGCTTTTTGCCTTCCTCCCAGCTGGAAATATTTTCAAGAGGAAGACAAACTATAAAAAGCAGTAGCAAACACCCCAAGACACCTGTCTCCCACTGCTCACATCATTCTCTGCACCTGAGAAGACCAAAGGAAACAGCCATTGGATTCTAGGGGAGGAGTCCTGACCTGATAATTTGGTCAGTAATCTGCTAGAGCATGTGGTGAGAAAGTTTACTTTGCAACTAAGATAGTTTCCTAAGTAGATACTAGTAAACATTTTCTCTTTATTTTTCTGGTAACCATTTCTGACTTTTATGCCTCTTCACTCATATTCACTTAAAATCTTTGTATTTAATAAACTTGTTTTTATTGTTTTATCTAATCCAATGTGTTTAAACTCAAGTGTCTGGATAACTTCTTTAAATAAGAAGCAGACATTAGTCCCTTAACAAAATGGAGGAACTAGAACTGCTGGTGCAGGAAGTGAAACCAGATATAGATATGGGCAGTGTTTTCCAGCAATAAAAACAGAGTGATTTCAAAAATTTTCAAAGCTGTATATTCCAGAAATTTCAGATATGAATTATTTTAAATACAAAAAGTACACGTATTGACAAACATGAGCAATATGTAATCCTTTACAGCATGAAAGTGCACTGGTGGAGGGGGCACGAGCCAGCTGTGTGCAGGGAAGGGGGCAGATGCTGGGCACTGAGGGCTCGAGATAGGGGAGATGCATGGAGGAGAGGCACTGTGGACACTGCCGAGAGCAGTTGTAAGCACCGTCCACTCTGCAGCATGGTGAGGGAGCCTAGCACCTTGCCTGCCCAGGAGAAGCTCCATGGTGGTTTTGTCAAGCCCAGACCCTATGTGAGGAAAGAAGTTGGCGGCAAGTCTCAACAGCAGCCAGCCCCCAGCCTCTACCCTGCACTCAGGGAAACCCCACACACATCATGTCTGCCTCGCACCCTGGAGATGAGGGTTTTTTTAAAAGATAATTCTTTTATTATGAAAAGTCATCATTTCTGAAAATTAAGGTCTCCTCTTAGGCCAACAGAGAACAGCTGCATTCCTAAAAAGCCAAAAAAGAATTCAATGGAACAGATTGGAGAAAGCAGTAACCTATAAATCCTAGTAAATAGCTCCCTCCTATTTATTCAAGAGCAATAACACTATAAAGGAAAGTTACTTACAGTTGATTAAGAACTGAGGGCTGGTCACATCATCAGGATGAAATTTTTAAAAAGGTGTCGGGGGGGGGAATCTTACCTTTTCTTAGAGGTAGTTCACCACTTTGTGCTAATTCTGTTCCAGTGTATACAATTTCTCCATCTTTCACCATTTCATTCCACAAGCCACAGAGTCCATCTCGTGTAAAAGCAAGCTGTTAAATATAATTTTAGAAATAAGTTATGTACAGCATTCCCCAGACTTGCCCACACCATCTCAAACAAAACTCTTGAAATCATGGTCAGTACTTTCCTCAGTGCAAAAAAAGAAAGAATATCCCAACACACACTTATAATTTAGTGGTCCCAGAGGCAGAGTCTTTGAAAATTTTAAAGCAAATACAAGGTTTGCACACCACACAAATAACTTTCAGATGACATCTAACAGCATTACAGAATTTGCTCTCAACCACCCCGCTAGGGTCTGCTCTTTAGGATCAACCTACTTGAAGGAAAAGCTTCAAAATGCATTATAATATTGACTTCAAATAAATTCTAGCATTACACTTTAACCAACCAGAACATGAAACAAAACTTAGCAACTAGGCAATATGATTCTGAAGAATTATAAGAAGAAAATACTTCAACATGAGGTTATAGCTAAGAATTTTATACTGGAAAAAGCACTGGAGATTATTTAAGTCAAAATGTCCCTAACAGTTAATTTGAAGATGTTTGTGTCAACACCCAACCTGGAGGGGGGAAAAAGGTAGCAATCATCAGGCACATCTACAATATTGAAAAGAGGGCAATACTTCTTACATTTGATAGTTTTGTTCCTCCACACCTGACCTCCTCCTTGCCCAGTAGAATTGTGAGCACCGAAGCACGAAAAAGCAGAATCCACAGTTGTCAACAGCAAAACACATTCAAGAAAATTCTCAAGCTTTGTACTAACTAAGCAAGACTCAGTTTAGTACTGGCTTCAGCATAAGTCATAACTAAGGCATGTCTACACTATGAAGTTTTGACAATGCAAGTTACGACGGCCGAACACCACCACAGCTAGCATATCACTTGGCTCCTTGCATCGCCACTGCACATACTCATCATGAGTGCACCATGGGTAGATATCCCAGCGGTGTATCCTAGGTATCACCACTGTCCAATGCACTGGCTTTCGGGATGTTTTGGCAATGCATGGTGGCCAAAAATGAGTCACATCCTGGGTGACCGGGAGGGCAAGTTCCCACCATGCAACCTTCTCTATCCCATAATTTTCAGACCTATGTTGAAAATCCCACCAACCAATGCTGGGCTTGTCACTGTTCACCATCTCTGACAGAAGCATGGAGCCTGCACAATTCTAAACTATCGTCATGAGTGTTGCAAGCACAGGACATATTATCCTCCAGTATTTGCAGGGCTGCAAGAAGAACTACAGGAAAAGGTGACAATGTGCTGGTGGGCAGATTGCTGTAGGACATAACGAGGACCAACTCAAAGTTGTTGGCATTCAAAGAGCAGCTGCAAATGGTGGCGTGCCGTTTCTGGGCCTGAGAAACGAGCACTGACTGATGGGATCATATTGTAACACAGGCTTGGTATGACGAGCAGTGGCTGCAGAATCTTTGAATGGAAAAAAGGCCACATTCCTGGATCTGTGTGCCAAGCTCACCACAGCTTTCCAGTGTAGGGACACCGGAATGAGAGCTGCACTAAGAGTGGAGAAGCAAGTGGCAATTGCACTGTGGAAATTTGCAGTGCTACATAGTCAGCAGGAAATAATTTTGGAGTTGAAAAGTTCACTGTGGAGGCCGCTGTGTGCAGGGCCAATCAATCAATCAATCATCACCTGCTATGCAGGACTGAGACTCTTGGCAACATGCAGTATATAGTGGATGGCTCTGCAGCCACAGGGTTCCCAAACTACAGTGAGGCGACAGACAGTACATACATCCCAGTTTTGGCACCAGGCCAACTTCCACTGAGTCCATCAACAGAAAGGGCTTTTTTCTGTAGTTATTCAAGTGCTGGCAGATCATCAGGGACGCTTCCTCAAAATGAATGTGGGTTGGTAAAGGAAGGTGCAAGACTTCCGCATCTTTAAGAACACAGGACTTTTCAGATCGCCGCAAGCAGGGATGGTTTTTTTCCTGACCAGCAAATTACCATTACTGAAGTTGAATAGGCTTGGTCCCCCAGGATCACAACTGGCATTTCCTTACACTCCTGGCTCATCAAAACGAGCACCAAGGAAAAATTCCACTACCAACTTAGCATGTGCAAAACAACAGTTGAATGTGCTTTTGGTAGATAAAAGGACACTGATGATTTTAACTAACAAGTCTGGATCTCAGTGAGAAACTATCCCAATGGTTGTAGCAGCCTGTTGTGTCCTGCATATCTGTGGGGAAAAAGGAGCCACCGAGATGAAAGGTGGAGGCAGAGCAGTTGTCTGATGAGTTTAAACAGCCAAATATAAGGGCTATCAGAAGACATCAGTGCGGAGCTATACAGCACAGGAGGGCTTTGAGAGAGCACTTCAACAGTGAACCACAATACACAGCATTGTAGTGGACTGTGTTCTACCTGGCCCTGAAGTTTGGGGGCTTATTAGGAATTGTAAGATGTATACCAAGCTACAATGAATATAATACAGACAATGCACCTATTCATTTCATGGTGCTAGCTGTAGATTTATGATTATTACTTTGTGACTGATCCTGAGTTCTGTTAGTGTTCAACAACAAGTAAGCAGTTGCTTTCACTACTGCCAAGCATTCTGCAGTATATGTTGGGAACTAATAAACATGAATTATTTTCCAAACAATACTGTTTTAGTGAGTTAAAAAAAAGACTTCAAAACAATTGTGTGCAAGTGAAAAGTAAATACATTAAACCTTAATAAATTTATGGAACAGAATTAAAGAGGAGGAAGGAATATTGTGGGACTGCTGCTGGAGGGTTGTAAGGTAACAGTGTCTACATGGACAGGCATCACAGAAACTTGGTGGAATGTGGATAATCCATGGGACACAGTAATAAAAGTGTACAAAATATATCAGAAGGACAGAACAGGTCGTGCTGATGGGGGAGTGGCACTATATGTGAAAGAAAGCATATAATCAAATGAAGTAATCTTAAAATGAACCAAACTGTACCATAGAATCTCTATGGATTGTAATTCCATGCTTGAAAAAAATGTGAATATAGCAGTAGGGATATATTACTGACCACCCGACCAGGATGGTGATAGTAACTGAAATGATCAGGAATATTAGAGAGACTATAAAAATAAACTCAATGAGGGATTTCAACTATCCCCATATCGCCTGGTGTCAGGGTTCCCTCCCTACTCTGAGGTACAGATGTGGAGACCCGCATGAAAGACCCCTTAATCTCATACTCCACCAGCTCAGGTTAAAAACTTCCACAAGGCACAAATTCTTCCTTGCCCTTGGACAGTATGCTGCCACCACCAAGTGAGTTAGACAAAGATCCAGGAAAAGGACCACTTGGAGTTCCTGTTTCCCCAAAATATCCCCCCCCCCCCAAGCTTCTTCACCCCCTTTCCTGGGGAGGCTTGAGAATAATATACCAACCGAATAGGTAACCAAGTTGAACACAGACCAGACCCTTGAGTTTTTTAAAACCCAAGCAGATTCTTAAAAAAAAAAGAGAGAGAGAGAGAGAGAGAGAGCGCTTTATAATAAAGAAAAAAGTAAAAGAAGCACCTCTGTAAAATCAGGATGGAAGGTAATTTTACAGGGTAATAAGATTTATTAACACAGAGGATTCCCCTCTAGGCAAAACTTTAAAGTTACAAAAAAAACAAACCAGGAACAAACCTCCCTCTTAGCATAAGGAAAACTCACAAGCTAAAATAAAAGATAATCTAACGCATTTCCTTCCTATTACTTACAATTTGTAATCCTAGATGCTTAGTTCAGGTATGGTTCCTCGCTGACCCAGACAAAAAAACAAAGATACAAAACAAAAACCTTCCCCGACAGATTTGAAAGTATCATCTCCCCTCATCGGTCCTTTTGGTCAAGTGCCAACCAGGTTATTTGACCTTCTTAACCCTTTACAGGAGGGATTTTATGCAACCCTTAGCTGTATGTTTATGACAAGTGGGTAAATGTCACCTCAGGACGGGATGCAGAGATAAAGTTTCTTCACACCTTAAATGCCTGCTTCTTGGAGCAGCTAGTCCTGGAATCCAAAAGAGGAGAAGTAATTCTTGATTTAGTCCAAAGTGGAGCATAGGATCTGGTCCAAGAGGTGAATATCTGGACCATAGTGACCATAATATAATTAAATTTTAAAAGCTATATTGGAATTGGAAAAGGTTAAGAAAAAGGCAACAAAAATGATTAGGGATATGGAACAGCTTCCATATGAGGAGGGATAAATAAGACTGGAACTTTTCAGCTTGGAAAAGAGATGGATTAAGGGGAGATATGATTGAGGTCTATAAAATCATGACTCAGATGGAGAAAGTAAATAAGGAAGTGTTATTTACTCCTCTTAACAAGAAGAAATTAAATTAATAGGCAGTAGGTTTAAAAACAAACAAAAGGAAGCATTTTCTCACACAATGTACAGTCAACCTGTGGAACTCTGCTAGAGGATGTTGCGAAGGCTGAGATTATAAGAGGATTCAAAAAAGAACTAGGTAAATTCCTTCAGGATAAGTCCATCAATAGCTATTAGCCAGTATGGGCAGGGATGGTGTCCCTAGCCTTTGTTTGCCAGAAGCTAGGAATGGGCGACAGGGAATGGATCGCTTGATGAGTACCAGTTCTGTTCACTCCCTCTGGGGCATCTGGCAGTGGCCACTGTCAGAAGATAGGACACTGGGCTAGATGAACATTTGGTCTGACCCAGTATGGCCGTTCTTATGTACATTTGCACTCCGCTGACCTCAATACATCAATCACAGTAACTCGGTAAGATAAGATGCCATGGGATAAGAGGAAAGGTCTTCTCTCTGCCCCTGGCCCCGCCTGCCAGCTCCCCTCCAACCCCTGACCTCTCCCCCCAGCCCACTGCTTGCTCCTTTTGGCCAGTAGATAGCTGAGGGCTCCTCTCTGCCCCCATCACCGGCAGGCAGCCACTGGGGCGGAGAGGACCCTAAGCTGCTGCTGCTCCAGACCAGCGACCCTCCGCTTCGGGCTCCCTGGCATGGGGCCTGCCTCTCCCTGCTGCTCTGTAGAAGCAGCAGGCTGGAGAAGTTGGGGGCTCCTCCACTACAGGCAGCATCAGGTGGGTAGGGCTGGGTGGGGCAGACATCCCTCACTGAAGCACTCAGGTAACTTAACAGAAGACATAACTGTCGTGATTTTTGCAGTCTTTTTTTAAATAAAGATTAGTGCTGTCGATTAATCACCGTTAATTCACACAATTAACCTAAAAAAAAAATCACTATTAAACACACTATTAAATACAATACTAACTGAAATGTATTAAATATTTTGGCTGTTTTTCTACATTTTCAAATGTATTGATTTCAATTACAACACAGAATACAAAGTGTACAGTACTCACTTCATATTTATTACAAATATTTGCACTGTAAAAGTGATAAACAAAATAGTATTTTTCAATTCACTTCATACAAATACTGTAGTGCAATCTCTATCATGAAAGTGCAACTTACAAATGTAGATTTGTTACATAACTGCTACTCAAACATACAAAACAATGTAAAACTTTAGAGCCTACAAATCCACTCAGTCCTACTTCTTAAGCCAATCACGAAGACAAACAAGTTTATTTACTTTTACAGGAGATAATGCTGTCCACTTATTATTTACAATGTCACCTGAAAGTGAGAACAGGAATTTGCATGGCACTTTTGTAGCCAGCATTGCAAGGTATTTACATGCCAGATATGCTAAACATTCATATGCCACTTCATGCTTTGGCCACCGTTCCAGAGGACATGCTTCCATGCTGATGATGCTCATTAAAAACAAATGTGTATATTAAATTTGTGACTGAATTCCTGGGTCGAGAATTGCACGTCTCCTGCTCTATTTTACCCTCAAATGATGACCCAGCACATGATGTTCATTTTAAGAACACTTTCACTGCAAATTTCACAAAACTCAAAGAACGTACTAATGTCAGATTTCTAAAGATAGCTACAGCATTCAACCCAAGGTTTAATTATCTGAAGTGCCTTCCAAAATCTGAGAAGGAGGTGGTGGGTGCAGACATGCTTTCAGAAGAGTTATAAGAGCAATATTCCAATGCAAAAACTACAGAACCTGACCCACCAAAAAAATCATCAACTTTCCACTTGTGGTATCTGACTTGGATAATGAATATTCATCAGTCCACACCACTCTGGATCATTATCAAGCAGAACCCGTCATCGGCATGGACAAGTGTTCTCTAGAATGGTGGTTGAAGCCAGAAGGGACATATGAATCTTTAGTGCATTTGACACAAATATCTTGTAATGCTGGCTAGAAAACAGTGCCATGGAAATATCTGTTCTTACTTTCAGGCAACATTGTAAACAAAAAGCGGGCAGCATATCTCCTGCAAATATAAACAAACTTGTTTGTCTGAGTGAGAGAACAAGAAGTAGGACTGAATGGACTTGTAGGCTCTAAAGTTTTACACTGTTTTGGTTTTGAGTGCAGAGGGTTTTTTTGGTACATAAGTGTACATTTTTAAGTTCAACTCCCATGATAAAGACATTGTACTAACATACCTGTACTAGGTGAACTGAAAAAAAATAATTTTTATTAACAGTGGAAATATTTGTAATAAAAATATAAAGTAAGCACTGTACATGTATTCTGTGTTGCAGCTGAAATCAATATATTTGAAAAATGTAAAAAATCCAAAAATATTTAAATAAATTGCATCCTATTATTGTTTAATCATGCGATTAATCACTATTAATTTTTTAATCACTTGACAGCCCTAAAAAAGACCCAGTTTAGTTATTTCAAAGAAGGACTTTAATCTTCTGAAAAAGAATGTAGGGTAGGACATCAGTTTGAGGAAACAGTGGCGTTGGGCACCCACATATAATGGGTTGCAAAACTGATACTTGTCTTCTATTTGTTTATAGGTCAAGACTTCTAGTCTGCCAATATCTTTATGCAGATTTCACTTAAATTTTTAGATCATTCTGGATTGTAAGTATGTGCAATTTCACACCCTTAAATTTATACTTATGCATAATGGCATCTACAATTTAGAATATCTTCAGTCATTCTGTGAGTTTCTTCGTAACACAGCAGCCTGTATTTCAGAACACTAAGTTCTACTACACATTTATAGGTGTTGCTTACAATCAAAACATTTGTTTCCCCAATATCAGTTTCTAATCCTCTTTTAGAAAATGAAGTCCAAACTTGGTACTGAAAAAAAAAAAATCTTGTCAACTCAGCTAAAAAACTGAAAAACAGGCCAACTGTGCTTGACTTTCCTTGTTAAGTTTTATTTAAGTTTTATTCAAGTCACTTCCACTACTCACAGAACTGTATAGCCCATTCTTTCTCTCTCAGAAAAAATAATTCTCTCTTTAGTATATACAGTCAGTTTTGGGTTTTTATTTATTTATTTCAAAACAGAGCTCTGGAGCTGTGCTCAGGCTCCGCTCCAGCTCCAGGCAAGAACCTGCAGCTCCACTGCTCCACGCTCCAGTTCTGAGCTCTGCTTCAAAGCCCTGATTTCAAAGCTGGTATTGTACGGGAGGGATAGCTCAGTGGTTTGAGCACTGGCCTGCTACACCCAGGGTTTTGAGTTCAATCCTTGAGGGGGCCACTTAGGTTTCTGGGGCAAAATCAGTACTTGGTCCTGCTCGTGAAGGCAGGGGCTGGACTTTATGAACTTTCAAGGTTCCTTCCAGTTCTATGAGATAGGCATAGATAGCTTTTAGAAAGACAGCTTTTGCTGCTGTTTTAGTGGCATTTAAGTTATTATCTTGCTTCATTATCTGAAAAAAATAAAAAATTTAAAAAAAAACACACTTAAGGTAACAGACATATGATAGTGTGTGGCAATAAACAAAGCAGCTGACTGAAAGGAGGACTGCTGACACAGTGTTTTTAAAAACTACAGATACAACAAATGCAAACACCAGATATACTCCTTCAATTTAACCAGAGCAATTTAATACTGGAATTCTAGTTCACTCCATGGACAGTAAACAAACATCAGCAATATTTTGCTACTATGATACTCAAAACCAAACATGGTTAAGCAGTTTCTTAAAGTGTGGTGAATAAAACTACTAGCCCAACTTTTTTACCTTCGCCATTTCAGAAACTCAAAGCATTTTATCAATAATTAAACTTCTCAATATCTGTAAGAGAAGTATTAACCCAATTATAACCAAGTGGATAAGTGATTTGCCCAAAGTCATAGAAAGTCAGTTGCAGAGAACAGAACCACTACAGATCTGTTCTTGAGCCCCAGGACCATTCTTCCCATAAATTGGCTTGGAAATGAGGTTAGCCAGCACAGAGAGACAAGCATTCTCTCCTGAACATTTGCTATATCCAAATATTTCCAAAGTGCCTATCCACCTGACATCCAAGTGCTGAGACACAAACTGAAGTTCTATTCAGAAATCTTTTGGTTGCAGCCTATCAGAAAGATGAGGATGCTCTTCTGTGTCACTGTTTGTGACAATGACTGATGTCCTGGGAACTACCCAGACAGTAAGTGGCTATGTCACCTCCTGCTCCTCCTTGTGGCCTTAATGCTGTGCAACTATGGTTCCAATCTCAGACACCAGCAGCCAGCACACAAGCACAAGGTTTTGCCCCCTGACTCTCACCAGCCTAGTCACCCCTTGCAGTGTGACAAACAGCCCTTCTAGTCCCAAATGTGTCCCAAGTTTTCCCAAATGTGTCCTCCCTGAGTTCTTGAGTACAAAGACACTCAGATCATTCACCTCTAGTTCATCACCCCAAAACGTGTGAAACCAGCCCTCAGTTATCAGTGTGTTTGGGCACTCACATTTCAGAGTTTGCACACCAGAGACCTGCTTGTGGCAAAAATAAAGTTTATTTAACCCCATTTTCAAAGATGAACTATAAAGGGAAAGCAAACATCTAAGATATACAGAAAACCAGACAACCTCAGGCTTTACATTTCCCTTTTCTAATCCAAGTTACCGTTGCCTTTGAACAGCATCCCTGCACTGATGAAGAGGAGCTCCTGGTCAGGTCGCCCGGTGAGGCAGTCAGCCAGGAACTCTTCACCACTCTGAAGGTGTCTAGCCAGTCTCAGCAGTCCCTCTCCTGTGAGCAAGAACCAGGAAAGGAGACGCCTGGTAAGTGGTTTGTGCAGGGCCGGTGCTACCATTTAGGCCAACTAAGCGGTTGCCTAGAGCGCCAAAATTTGGAGGCACCAAAAAGCGGCACCCCTCCCCTCCCCTTTTTTTCTAAAGCCTTTCAGCAGCCGCTGCACTGGGAGGGAGAGGGAGTCAGAGCCGCCAGCAGCCAGCCCAGGGGTTCCCCTGGGTCAGCACGCCGCCGGCACCCAGCCCAGGAGTTCGGGCTGCTGGCAATGCAATGACCCAGGGGAACCCTTGGGCTGCCTGCCAGCGGCTCTGACTCTCTCTCCCTCCCAGCGGCCACTCCATCCCATGCAATTCTTCTCATTGCTGGCGGTGGCACAAGCCCGGCGACGGTCGAGACAGCAGGACTTCTGGAGCAGAGGTGAGCTGGGATGGGGAGGTGCTGGAGGGCTCCCCAGGGGAGGGGGGGGATCTACGGTGGGGGGGCACCTCAGGGCAGAGCTGCTGCAGAGCTTGGGGTGGGGGGGCGCGCAAGGTGGTGGTTTCGCCTAGGGTGCGAAACTTCCTTGCACCTGCCCTGAGTTTGTGTGGTGCAGAGGTGGATTCAGGATATAGAAACGTACAAGGCTGGCTGTGTTTCTGTGTACTGTACATTGTTCTGTTGCACTGATTAGCTGCACAAAGAAGGGTGTTGATGCATGCCAAAATCTCATGGGAATCCTCCAGAGATCTCTACGAAAGTTTCCTGGAGGTACTCGACAATCCTCGGCCAAAGGTTCTTTGACAGAGCTGCTTTGTTCCTTCCCCCATAGCAGGAAACTTTCCTGTGCCATTCGGCAATCACTTGTGAAGGGACCAAAGCAGCACACAGGAAAGTAGCATAGGGACCAGGGCAGAAGCCACAAGCATGTAGCAGGTGTACCCTTGCTTCCATGCTTACCCTCAGCAGTGAGATATACACTTCTTCCAGCCCCATGGCTATGGCAGGGGCACAGAACAAGTCCCTCCAAAAGCTGTCAAATTTTTAATTCTTGCACACACCCCTGCATCAAGTCAACTTGATATCCTCCTTTGACAGAGAAACAAATCTTGTGGATGGGGGAAGCAGTAGATGTGATATATCTCAACTTCAATAAGGCTTTTGATATGGTCTCACATGATCTTCTCACAACTAAGGTGACCTCATTTTCCCAATGCTGCTCCCCTCACCCCACTGCACCCTGCACATTCCTCCCGCTACGGGGGGGGGGGGGGGGGGGCACACCCCATCTTTCTGGCAAAATGCACAGTTTTTCAAAAAAAAATCATGACGGCCAGTACAGGGAGCTGTCGTGGATCCAGTTCTATTCAATATCTTCCTAAATGATTTAGATAATGGCAAAGAGAGTACACTTAAAGTTAGCAGATGATACCAAATTGGCAGGGATTGCAAGAGCTTTGGAGGACAGGATTAGAATTTAAAATTACCTTGACAAACTGGAGAAATGGTCTGAAATCAATAGGATACAATTCAATATGGATAGATGCAAAGTACTCTACTTAGGAAGGAACACTCAATTGCACAGAAACAAAATGGAAAATGACTGCCTAGAAAGGAGCACTGCTGAAAAGCATCTTGAGGTTATAGTGGATCACAAACTAAATAGAAAACAATACTGTTGCAAAAAAAAAATACAAAAGCCACCATTCTGGAACGTACTAGCATGAGTGCTGTAAGAAAAAGACATGAGTAAGGCTGCGAGTTTGTCACAGAAGTCATGTATTCCCTAACTTTTCAGGAACTCTGACTTCTGCAGCGGCTGGCCCAGGGGCCACCTGAGCAGCTCAGGCAGGCCCTGGCCCAGCTGCACCAGTTGCTGCTAGGGCAGTCTTGGGCCACCAGCATGCCCGCCCCCTCCACAAGTAGCGGCAGCAGGAGTTTGGGTGCAGGAAGGGGCTGTGGGTTTGGGTGCGGGAGGGGGTGAGGGCTCTGAGCAGCACTTATCTTGGGGGGCTCTCCAGGAGGAGCAACATGTCCCTCCCCCCTCAGCTCCTAGCTCCTTGTGCTGCCCCCGCACAATCGGGAACCATGGCCAATGGGAGCTGTAGGGGTGGTGCCTGTAGGAGGAGGCAGCGTGTGGAGCTAGGAGCTGAGGGAGGGATATGTCGCCGCTTCCAGAGAGCTGGGTAGGGAGTCTGCCAGCCCCACCAACCACCCACGAGCACCCATGGTGCCCCCACCCAAGATTTAGTGAGGGTTACACAGTACAAGTCATGGACAGGTCACGGACTGTGTATTATTGTTTATTGCCCATGACCTGCTCATAAACTTTTACTAAAAAAAAACACCACGTGTGACTAAAATGTAGCCTTAGTAGAATTATTTCTCATGTCTACTACTCAGCACTGATAAGGCCTCCGCTGGAGCACTCTGGCCAGGTCTGGGCACCACACTTCTGAAAAAGATGTGGACAAATTGAAGAGAGTCCAGAGGAGAGCAACAAAAATGATTAAAGGTCTAGAAAATATTATCTACAGGGAAAGATTAAACAAACCCAGTTTTTTAGTCTGGAATAGAGAAGATAGAGGGTGGACATAACCGCCTTCAAGTACATAAGTGTTACAAAGAGAAGGGTGACAAGGGTGTTCATCTTAACCACCGAGGGCAGGATAAGACGTAATGGGCTTAAATTGCAGCAAGAAAGATTTAGGTTAGACATTACAAAAAGCTTCCTAACTGTAAGAGTAGTTAAGCACTGAAACAAATTACCTAGGCAGGTTGTGAATCTTCATCATTACAGGTTTTTAAGAACAAGTTAGACACACACCTATCAGGGATGATCTCGATAACTCTAGATAATCTAGATAACTAAGTCCTGCCTCAGTGCAGGGGACTGGATAGATGATCTAATGAGGTCCCTTCTAGTCCTACATTTCTATGACCCTATTAATAGAACTTTTAGGAATAAAGAGGTTTCTGAAGATACTTAAAGTGAGTTCAGGACCACATTTTCCAAAACATTTACGTGTAACTGACAGGCTGCATATTTCTGCATTGTTCCCCCTACCAGATTGGACACACCTGCCAACCATAGTCACAATTTGGATATATCAGATTAGGAAGCACTACATTAATGCACTACACACTCAGTAGCCCTCAAATGTAACCTATTGGTAATCTTACTTGCACAATTAAACTGAGGCTTTTCCTTTGACTGGTACTAGGTTTACTTTTTAAGTTAGAAGGTAAAATGTTTATTTAGTTTAACATATTTTCTTTAGCCCAATTAACAACTAACTTAAAAATCTAATATAGAAGCCTACTCTCCCTCTGTGCAAACTCCTATTCCAACTGTTAGATATTCTCTCAAGTCTTGAGAGAAGTCCTGAATCCCCTCTTGGGCAGATGTCCTCCAGCAGGAAGGAAGCAGCATCTAGGAGATCTAACTTTTCATAAACTCCACAGATCAAATCATTTATGCCAATTATTATGCTCCTTTCTAATCCCAGTGGAAGATACACTGCTACATCACCTGCATAAGATCCTGAAATCCTTACCATATTTTTCCATGCACAACCTCAAATTGAAGTTTTTTTAAAAATTGGATTATTTTAGAAATAAACAGGAGTTGGGTAAATGGTTTTGAAATCCAACATTTAGAGATTTGTTTGCCAAGATGCTCTGAACGTGGCCTAGCTGATAAACAATCCACGTCACAAGAGCAAACTACCCTGTAGGCAGAATGAAAGTCTGAAGTTACTTTTATGAATTTCACTGAAGTAGGTAGTGCAAGTAAAACAAAGCAGGCAGCAAAACTATTCCCATCCAAGAACTTAATTAAGACATAATCCTCAAAGAAACATTTATATTGCACCCTGAAAAAATCATCAGAAACCTGCTAACAAGGGCCAGTTACAAAAGACAGGAACTACTCACTGGGAAGCACTCCAAAATCCCCAGCAGTGCAAAGGGGAAAGAAAAAAGAGCATCCTGCTTCTTCCTTGCAGCTGTACCATATTTTGTATCAATCCTTTTAAAAAAAAAAGGGGAGGGGGAGAAGAGAGGGAAAACAGGACCTTTTCTCCTTCTTTTAAAGAGAAGGGTAGAGGAGCAACATTCATATTCCCCTGTTCTCTCCAACACACTCTGTCTTTGCCTCTTGAAGTCTGATTTTTGTATTTCTCACCCTTGTCTCTCTCTTCTATGGTTGGGTTTTTTTTCCCCTTCTTTTGTTTCCTTTTCCCAGTCTCCATGGGATCATACCCCACTTACTGTGAAAAGCCACAGTGAAGTGAATTACTTGTAATGTTTGAATTTTACTATTTAGCTTGAGGAGTAAGCATGAAGCTTACTAGAACTGCATCAGTTCATACTCTGCTACTAGACTCCTAAATGATATTGCTGATACAGACTAACATGGCTACTGCTCTGAAACCTAAATGATATTGGCAGTCTTCCCACTGGACACCAGAAATTACTTTTTCCAAGCTTTGATTTAAACAGGAAGACACACTAACACTAGTATTCCACAGAATTTGAAAAATCTTGCCACAGGAGACTCTTAAATTGTTATAGGTGAGTGCAAAGTCAAATACCAGTAATTCCTTCAGAACCTAGCCTTTCGTTGAGAGGGACAGCATCAAATTGATTTTAACTGACCATTTTCATAAAATAGAATGATAGCGCACCCCATGATTTTTTACATTTTTGAGTTATTTAAAACAGCAAGTGTTTCTGAACCCTGTTGATGTTTGTAAGGCTCTTTTCAGAAACGGACTATAAAAAGGAAATGACTGAAACCCACCACATAAGTAAAAAATAGTCTTCATTAACTTTTGCCTTTTAATAACCAAGGCCCTGATACTACAATAAGATGCTCACAGGTGGACGACAAAGATGAAGGGAAGTCTCACCAAATGCAAAGGAGCCTTCCTATACAGAACTCAATGTAAGAGCAGGATTTTAGGCATAATTTATAGCAAGTACAAAGATTTCAGACAAGAGTATAATTCTTAAAGTTCATTACCCCTTTGAAAAAGTTACCTCTCACCCATATGGTTGCAAAAATAGCCTCCCAAATATGAAATGAATGTAAGCTACAGCAAAGCCATCTTATTAAGAAGAGACAGCTCCGGTACCTTGGCTGCCGCCCATTGCTTTCCCAAGTTACAGCAGACTGAAAACTCTTTTTACTACTGCTATTCAGTTAACAGAGCAGGATCTAAAAACAGTATCAGTATAGGAAACACAACACGTTCCCCTTTCCACTAGCTGGCATGGGAGACTTTCCGTATCTGGCTTTGACTAGTAGTTTTAGTCCTAGGCACTGGGTTTCTACTAAAATTGTTTAGGTTCTATGCATGAGGTAGATATGGACAAGAGAGGAAAGCAGGGAAATAAGGTGAGACAAGAGACCAAAGACTGTCTTAAGAGCGTGGCGGCAAAAGAAAAACCTGAAAATGTTGTAGGGGAAACAAGCCATGTTCTATAGTGGTTTTATAAGAGATGGGAGTGAAGTTAAGGGAAAGAAGGTATGACAAATGTAAGAGATATGGCATGTTTAAAACATTTTTAAAATGCATTAAATAGAAAGGCAATTGACAGTGTTATTAAATACACTATATATCAATCAGTTTTATTCCTTTAATTGGGAGAGGGTGCCAGCACAGGTATACAAGAATACACTGCATCAGGGTGCAAGCCTCCCAGCCTGGGTTCGCAGACTCACGCTAGAAGGGCTCACAATAGCCCTCTAAAAATAGCTATGCAGACATGACAGCTTGGGCTCTCAACCCCACCTCCCATCGCCCTGTTTTCAGAGCCCAAGCTCCAGCCTGAGATGCAGTCTACACAGCGATTCTTAAAGCGCTAGCTCAAGTCTGTGGACTCAGGCTGGAAGGCTCACTCCCAGATGCAGTGTTGACATACCCTTACACACTTGACAACAAGATTAGCTCTTGGGCTACAAAGCATCAGGTAAATTTTTTAAGCCCTGGTGATACAGTTTGTTTTTCACAACTTTTCATACTTGGCTCAAATTTAAGGGAGAAGGGGACAAATATTTTGAAATATATCTAAAAGCATATGACTGAAGTAAACGTGAATAACCTGTTACTGTTTATACCTTTTTCCACATACCTGTTTATCTCCCAATACTGGCAAATACTCTACCACATGTGATTCCCCACACGTTAAAGGAAAATAGAATGCAGTAAGAGAGAATATTCTATTTGTCTAATTACAAAATATTATATCTACTAAAACACTAGTAAACAAAGACAAAGTCATCATCTTAATAGTTTGATAATGATTTTGCCTTGGAAGTCAGGCTTACACTACCAATGAAAGCTTATTATTAAGACTGACAGTAACAACACTAGTTCTTTCAGTCGCACTTGGCATCAAACTTGGCTTCTGCTGGGGAGGGAGGTGGCAGAGTTTAATCTAAAGGCAGCCTCCACTGAGAGACAACAGATCATTCACCCACAGATATTCAAACAATAAACAGGAATTTCTAAACAGTGCTTAGAAAATTCTATATACTGTGATGGGGCAAGGCCAGATGGCTATAGGAAAGAAGTGAGGAACAGGTATGTTAGCCCCAGGCTAAACAAATCCCTGGTACCATGGTAACCAAATGGCAGTTGCTCCAGGTTAATCAACACACTTGGGACCAATTAAGATACTTCCAGAAGGCAGTGGAGATAGCTACATTGATTGGGACACCTGAAGCCAATCAAGGGCTGGCTGGAACTAGTTAAAAGCCTCCCAGTTAGCCAGTGACGTGCACGTGTCAGGAGCTATAGGAGGGAGCCATGCTGGTCGAGGAATGAAGCAGTACAAATCCATATCAGGTGTAAGGAAGGAGGCCTGAGGTAATGGTGAAGAAGATATTGAGTGAGGAGCTGCTGTGGGGAAGTGGCCCAGGGAATTGTACATGACCTATTTCGAAGATGTCAGCTATCATAGCTGCTAATTTTAGGGTCCCTGGGCTGGGGCCTGGAGTAAAGGTCGGGTTTGGGCTCCCCCCACCCCTCCGCTTAGTTACTGAGATTGGGAGACAACAGACTGTGCAAGGGAGGATTGCTTCTCCTCACTTCCATTGTTGGCTTACGATGAAAATGGCTCAGTAAGCTGTGACTCTTGCCTCTAGAGGGAGAGAGAGAGAAGGGCTATGTGGAGGGTCACAGCGAGCCTCTGAGGCTAGCAAACATCCGCCAGGAAATGCAGGACCCACGGAGTCAAGGACAGAAGTTTGTCACAATACACACACACACAGAGGAGATATCCACATGCTAAGCTGCACAGGTGTGACCAGCGTTGCACGCACGTAAGACATCACCTGCCCATTACTCCATCTACCCAGCACTTAGTCTAACATTGAGCAGTTTCAAAAGCCTATCTACAAATGAAATAAAATAAAGCCCATATACCTTTCATCCTTCTAATGCCACATGTGGCATTTCTCCTTCAGAAGTACAATTCATGATGACCCAGGAACAGTAAGAATAAGACCTGAGCTGATAGTTTTCCTGCACTGTTTTAACGTTTAATTTCTTCTTGTCCTGTAGAGCTAGAAAAAGGAGCAACACACAATTTGGGAGTTTTTCCCCTTTCGAACGGGTCCCAGAACTCACTTCTAGTTCTATAAGGTACATGAAAACTTTGGTGTTATGACAATTTGTATATCCTGATGAGTAAGTTATTTTTAGACACCTTAGATTATGTCTTTTTATTTCTCTCTCGGAGATATATACAGTTTCCCGCACCAAGGCACCTGGCTGTACACCCAGAAGGCTAAGAGAAATAATCCCAAAAGGGCACTTTCAACTAGACTCTGTGCAGTACCATCCACACTGATCTCACTCGTATCTTTCCAAACATCATTATTTCATATTGGACCTTCTGTTCTGTACATGCCTGAAGTCCTATGGCATGGAAAAAAAATGGCTGCACATGACCCATTTTAAACTAAGTTTGGGAGTCCCTGCCATAAAGCCATTCTACAATCGTTTCATGTACAGGAGACAAAGGATGTCAATAAGAGTCCAACACATTGAGTATGATCTCTCACCTTAAAAAAAAAAAGTGATATAAATCATATGTTAGAAAAAAGTATTATGCCAAATAAACCAATATAAAAGCCCTAGAGTAATCGGATTATTCCACTCAATAGCCAGTACAGTCCAGCATGCACTAAGAAAGAGACACAGCCACACAGGATCTATTAGCTAAAGAACTTAAGCTATTTCAAGGATCCATATACAGGATTTTTTTTTTAATTGGAAAAAAAAATTTTTTTTATATAGAGATGTAGATACATTTTTTTGCTGGCATTACACCAAGAACAGAGCCAGTGTAATGCCAGCAAAAAAATAGCTAAATTTAAAAAGACCAAATCAGTACATTACTTTTCTAACAAAAGGTTGGAGGTGTGAAAGTAGAATGAATTATATTGTGAAAATAGAAAGGATTAAAGAAATGTTGTCTGTATCTTTAAGCAAAGATGTTGGAATGTTGCAACCAGGTGTCAGGAATACGACATTAACATAGAACAATTGCACCGTTTAAGGGCAATTGGTGAAGCATTAGCCTTAGATCGATAACAGTTAGTAAGGAAATAGGATATGCATGCTGTGCCCCAGCTGAATTTTACTGTTTTGCTATCTTTGTCCCTTTGTCTAATTCCCGCTCTTTTATCTGTATAAATAAGACTGTTTGAGCCTTGCATGGGCGCTCACATATTCTGAATGTTATTGGCAGAGCGCTGTGCTAATAAAACAGAGTGGTCTGACAAATTGTGAGTCCTGATTCTAACTTTGACAATTTGGAGGTCCCACCGAGATGGCAACCGTCTTCACTGGGGCTGTGTGATTCCTGACTGTTTTTGTAGGATGACTGTGGCAGCCGGCACCTGGGCATTTGGCCCAAGCGGTCCTCCACTAGAGCGGAAAGGCGCACAGCCACAGTGAGGTCTACGCCATCGAACCTGTTGGTTCCCACTCTGTTCTGG
This sequence comes from Gopherus evgoodei, assembly GCF_007399415.2. Classification (NCBI taxonomy): domain Eukaryota; kingdom Metazoa; phylum Chordata; order Testudines; family Testudinidae; genus Gopherus; species Gopherus evgoodei. The sequence continues at coordinate 122,969,024 of NC_044322.1, forward strand.
TAGGGATCCCGGGATCTGACATCAGGAATCTGGTCAGGTAATTATTTCTGTGTTTTGTCCGGACTGAGGACTGTCCTGTCTCTGTGTCTATCTGTCCTCTTGTGGAGTGTTTGAGTCTGGGTGCCGTCTCTGTCTGGGGATCGGCCGACCAAGGGGTTCCTGTCCCCGCGGTCTGAGTGAGTGAAATCTGCACAATTGCAGCCGCACCACACCTTGGGTAAAACCCTTAGTGTGAAAGCAAGGGCAATTGAGGCAGTAGCCTGTGGGCTCCTTTTGTGTGTTGCAGCAGGCATCGCTCTGATGAACCTGAATTTCCTTCTTGTGTGATTGGTGTGTGAAAGTCCTCCTGTACTGGTAACCAGACGTCTAAGTCGGGACAGTTCCCTAAATGAATGCCGGCTCATTTTATGTATTTAGGATGGGTCCAGACTCCTGTAAAAAGGGTCAAGACTCCTGTAAATTTCTGGGAAAATGGTCTAGGCTAACTCAGGAGGATCCCAAAACTCAGTGGCCACTGTTAAAATCTTGGAACAAAGACTGAGTGGACGTCTTAAAGGACAAACTCGGCCAACCTAAAACTAAATTGGCTAAAGGAGAGGTTAATTGTTTCATGCAGTGGTGGGAAGAGGCAAATCATAGGTGGACAAAATCAAAACTGGCCTCTCTCACTTATTCAAATAATAAGTTAAAAGCTTTATTAAAAGCCTCCTCTCCCACCACTAGACCGAGCGCTCCTCTTTACCCCGTTCTCCAAACCCCGGATCGATCCAAACCCCTTCATACTCCCATCTCATTGTAAAAAGGACAAAAAGTCCCTTGTTCTGTTCCCCTTTGTTGTCTGCCTCAGAAACTGATTCTTTATAGTGTCCCACTACCAATTCAGCAAGGCTGGGGGCGGGGGGCGCTCCTCAACTAGCCCCCACCCTTCCTGGTCCCTTTCCTTGAACATTTCTTTCAAAATTGTGAAATGACCACAATATCATTCACAAACGGTTCATTGAAAAAAGCAGGATCGGGCCCAGACAAGCAGGCAAGCAACAGAAAAGAAACAGGTTGAAAGCCCTAAGGGAATAGTGTCAGAAGTAAAAAAAAGTAGTAAGTGCAGGCATGAACCCCTGGAACAATACTTAAAAGGGTGAAATCTAAGGTGATAAAGGTGTCATTTTGGAACATAAACAAGTGATTTAAGAAAAGAGAGTGAAAAGTTAACTATAGAGGCTGGAGAGAATTAAGCAGTTAAACTTTGTGGAAAATGTTAAAAAGGACCATGTTAAAGAGAGAGAATTCTTGGTTTCTTTGCAGACATTCTGAAGGGAAAATGGGCCCTTTTCCAGAAGAGTGCCTGTAAATAATCCATATATATATACAGCTATGTAAAAACAAAACAGTGTAAAGGAATGTTAAGGAAAAGAAAATGTGTATGTATCTATGTCTGTGAAAATATGTAAAGTTCTAAGAATCTAAACCAGCACATCTGGTTTGTAAAACTACTGTTTTGTAGGTGTAAGATAAATTGATTTTGTTTTTGTTTTTAATGCCACTAAAAATTCATTTGACTCTTTAATTCAAAGTTGCAAAACTGACAGACCTTTTTGCAAGACACAGGTAATTAGTGTTGTTTGGCTTTGGGATTTAGCATTTAACCCTTAAGGGGTAACTTGATTCTTTACAAAAATTAAAATGTTTTTAAATAAAGACCAAGTCATGGCTGCAATAGGGCAGTCAGAATCAGGAGAATAGGTAGAGATTCTGGAGTCTTTTTGTTTGTTTGGTTTGTTTTTTTTTGTAACAATAGCAGATAAGAGCTGTAATGACAGAATAAGAAATTAACAGTGACCCTCTGAAGCAACAGCAGAGGTGAGGTGCACAAAACAAAAAGAAGCAATGTTAAAAACACTGAGCCTTAAAATGACTCTGTAATCAGACTGTCACTTTAATAAAAGTACATGAAAACTCTGTAAAAACAAAACAAACAGTTATACCTTATGTAAAAACTAATATGGCTAATGTTTTTGAAAAGTTATAGTATAGAAAGAATGTGCATTTTCCGTAGGATATGTGCAGCGTATATTGTAGAAAGGGATGTAAAAAAAAAAAATGCAAATGAAACATGCTGCTGAATTAAAATCCTATTAGGGCTCCAAAAAGAGCCGCAATAGGCTGTGTTTTCTTTTTCAGATCCCTGTGTGTTAAGACAGAGTCTCTGAGCTCTGCTGATGGCTTTGAATCCAAAAGCCTAGCCTGTGTTGATGCAAATTACCTAACTGATAAAGAAAGGTGAGAACTGCCAGCACAAACGAAGCTGCAAATAAAGAACATACCTGGTCAGCAAACAAACTGCCTACATAAAAGGCATGGTATAACAAGATACCTTTAATAAATTTGATGCTAATGTTACTGTTAATATTAAACATTAAAATAACTTTAATGTTAGTGAGTACCCCTGTAACAACTTGTAGTGTGTATGATTTTTGGAAAAATCCTTTAAAGTAATATGGTAATGATGCTTCTCAGCTATTACCTGTGAATAAACTTAAAGCTTAACACAGCAGGGAAAACATTGTTCTGCTATATAAGAGGCAAAACTTGAGGTACACCACCTCATGAATTTAATAACTAAACAGTGAAATAATTTTTGCATAACCCTTAAAATGTAGAAGCCATTAAAACCTGGCCTGCCTATTAAAAAAAAAAAAAAACACAGGAAAATATGGGGGTAATTCCTCTGTTTTGCCTGCAGTCAGGAAGGGTATTTGTAAAAGAATGGAATCTTTAAGCAATAATCAATGCCACCCCAAAAGGGGCAGAAAAATGTTCTTTTTGTCTTTCAGATAATCCAAAGTACTGTATAATGGACTATGTGTATGTGTTAATTCTTGGGGAAAAGTGTTTAAAAAGTGTTAGCAACTTACTAGAAGACAAATGTACATGTAATGTAAGTACTGTGTTTACCAATAATCACATTTACTATTTGCCACAACAACAACAACAAAAGAGTCTCCGCTTACTGTAAGCACTGATTTAGCTGAGTTCTCTATCAACCTTGGCATTAAATGGCAAACAGTTACCAATCATCTGTTAAAAGGTAAAAAGGTAACATGGCTCCTAAAAAAATAAAAACAAAAATGTGGAAAACTGAACTATTCATATTATACACGCAAATGGGGACATGTTAAGAATTGCCACTGCATAAAAGCATAACAGCTTACCATTGGTATAACATTTTCTGGATGGTCTCCCACAACTACTGGCATACTAATGTTACTACCCCTAATTGTTTTTGGTTTTAAATTGTATGTGTTTAATTGAAATGTTTAAAATGTGCTGGTGGATAAAACAAATGTATGTAAAGCTAAAGCCACAGGCCCAAATCACCTCCCAGTATTTTCTATTACGTGGACTAAATAAGAAGTGACACTGGCGATTAATAATCTTAGTGTCAAAAGGGGGATATGTAGGAGCAGGATTTTATAATGTCCCATAAGAATTACAGTGTCCCATAAGAATTACAGTATAATTTGATTTCATCCTGCTAGCCATCTTTTTTAAATACCAGAAAGAAATGACCCCCTGGGACTATAGGATTCTGTTTTCCCATATGCATTACAAATTGGGCCCTCTCTAACTCTTTGTTTTAAGATTTAGGTAGTAAGAGACAGGATTCTCTATTGTGTCTGTGTTAAGTAAATTAGAGAAACATTGAAGGCCTGGGTCTCAATGTAAATTGTCCTAGTTATCAATTGTAAAACTTAGCAAGGTTTAATTTGCAATGTTTTTTTTGTTCAATATAAAATACTACTGTTTGTATTCTCAAATCTATTTGTGTGAATGAGGAATGTATGCATCAGGAAAAGATAAGGTGTGAAGGCCATTGTTACAGCCAGAGTCAAGGGACGGCTGTTAAACTGTCTGGCATCTCAGAGTGGATACATGCTTCGCAGTGTAAGAATGCACAGACCCCAGTGAACCAACCACCACCTCAGGACCACGCAGAGTCAATTTTTTTGACTCCAGAAGAAGACGTAGAGGAACAGCCTGCAATACCTTACAATCTACGCTCTCGTAAGGGTTGCCAGAAGCAGATGACTGCATAAAGCAAGGCCCAAGAAGAAGCAGTAGTGAGCTGAGCGCCTGCTGCCTGGTGGACATAAAACTGTGAGTGCAGTTCCCTCAGTTGAGGTTGTCAGAACCAGAAGGGCCTTGCCTCCAACATGCAGCTCTGGTAGCGCCTGTTCTTCGGCTGCTGGTATCTTAAGGTCTGGGGTGCACACAATGACAATTCTTTTATCCAGCAGCAAGTGTGGATAGCTCAGACCCTTATTATTTCTAAATGCTGGGTCTGCAGCCACATCCCAGCCCACTCTCAAACTGGTGTTCCTGTCCTGGCTATCCCACTCAATTACCCAGACCTCACTGGAGGACCTTGTCTGTTTAACACAATATGGAACAGTAATGACACCTGGGAAGAGGCTATTGGCAGTTCCTTTACCCCACTTGGGGGAGCAATACACCAGGCAAAAAGGCTCCTAAGTAGTTAAATTATGGCAAATAAAACCAGAGAAAGTTTAAGAGCCCTGGCCAAGGAAACAGAGGCGATCGGACAGGTGGCCCTCCAGAACCGTCAGGCATTGGACATAGTGCTCGCGGCCAAAGGAGGGACCTGTGCTCTCACTGGAAAACAATGTTGTATGTTTATACAATACCAATGAGGTAATAGATCGCTATACCACTTAGAACAAATCGCATATCTTCCTCATGAAGAGCTGAGTTCTTTATGGAAGTGGCTAAGTAACCTGTTCAATTTCTCTGGCATAGGAAACTGGTTGTTTCAGGGAGCCCTAACTATCCTGTTCGGAATCTTAGTGATTTTTGTATGCTTTCACTTAATCTACTGTTGTATCCAGAATTGTGTCACCCAGATGGCTGCCCCAAAACAGAGTGCTAATATGATGATTTTGAATATCACTGATGAACAAAGAGATAAGGAACGGTTAATTTGTGGAACCCAGTAATTGTTGGTCATGGCGTGCGCTTGACCAAAAGGAGGGATTGTGAAAGTAGAATGAATTATATTGTGAAAATAGAAAGGATTAAAGAAATGTTGTCTGTATCTTTAAGCAAAGATGTTGGAATGTTGCAACCAGGTGTCAGGAATACGACATTAACATAGAACAATTGCACCGTTTAAGGGCAATTGGTGAAGCATTAGCCTTAGATCGATAACAGTTAGTAAGGAAATAGGATATGCATGCTGTGCCCCAGCTGAATTTTACTGTTTTGCTATCTTTGGCCATGTCTACATCTAAAATTTTGCAGCGCTGGTTGTTACAGCTGTATTAGTACAGCTGTATAGGGCCAGCGCTGCAGAGTGGCCACACTTACAGCAACCAGCGCTGCAAGTGGTGTTAGATGTGGCCACACTGCAGCGCTGTTGGGCGGCTTCAAGGGGGGTTCCGGGACCGAGAGAGCAAACCGGGAAAGGAAACCAGCTTCGCCGCGGTTTGCTCTCTCGGTCCCGGAGCCAGCCAGCAAACCGCGGGGAAGGAGACCTGCTTGCTCGGGGTTCCGGGACCGAGAGAGCAAACCGGGAACGCCGCGGTTTGCTCTCTCGGTCCCGGAGCCAGCCAGCAAACCGCGGGGAAGGAGACCTGCTTGCTCGGGGTTCCGGGACCGAGAGAGCAAACCGGGAACGCCGCGGTTTGCTCTCTCGGTCCCGGAGCCAGCCAGCAAACCGCGGGGAAGGAGACCTGCTTGCTCGGGGTTCCGGGACCGAGAGAGCAAACCGCGGCGAAGCTGGTTTCCTTTCCCGGTTTGCTCTCTCGGTCCCGGAACCCCGAGCAAGCAGGTCTCCTTCCCCGCGGTTTGCTGGCTGGCTCCGGGACCGAGAGAGCAAACCGCGGCGTTCCCGGTTTGCTCTCTCGGTCCCGGAACCCCGAGCAAGCAGGTCTCCTTCCCCGCGGTTTGCTGGCTGGCTCCGGGACCGAGAGAGCAAACCGCGGCGTTCCCGGTTTGCTCTCTCGGTCCCGGAACCCCGAGCAAGCAGGTCTCCTTCCCCGCGGTTTGCTGGCTGGCTCCGGGACCGAGAGAGCAAACCGGGAAAGGAAACCAGCTTGATTACCAGAGGCTTCCTCCTTCCACGGAGGTCAAGAAAAGCGCTGGTGAGTGTCTACATTGCATTACCAGCGCTGGATCACCAGCGCTGGATCCTCTACACCCGAGACAAAACGGGAGTACGGCCAGCGCTGCAAACAGGGAGTTGCAGCGCTGGTGATGCCCTGCAGATGTGGACACTCTCAAAGTTGCAGCGCTGTAACTCCCTCACCAGCGCTGCAACTTTCTGATGTAGACAAGCCCTTTGTCCCTTTGTCTAATTCCCGCTCTTTTATCTGTATAAATAAGACTGTTTGAGCCTTGCATGGGCGCTCACATATTCTGAATGTTATTGGCAGAGCGCTGTGCTAATAAAACAGAGTGGTCTGACAAATTGTGAGTCCTGATTCTAACTTTGACAGAGGTAATGTCTGATAATAGTTGGAGACAACAACTGACTATTCTTCAATGGATTGCAGAGGAAACAAAGGACTGATTTTCAAGTTTAGCATCTGGACATCACAAATGGTAGCTCTGCTCTCAGTTACTCTTATGTTTCAGGTAAGACAAATTTGTTTTGACAACTTTGGATGTAATTGGTTTCTTGTCATGAAAAGATTTACTTTTTATTTACGAAAATTAAGTTCCTTAATATTAGGAGTTTCTCTTAATATACCTCATTAAAGAGTTAACCATTACATGGATTCCCACAATAGGCAAAAGTACAGACTACAGTTATAATTCATCCCATTGACAAACAACCTCAGATTAAATTCAAGATCTTGAGACCATTTTGTTGATAATGTTCTCCAGAAATCACAAGAGGTTCAGAATATTAACCAAGAGACAGTATCAAACAAATCACATAAGGAGAGAAATTTCTAAGCTCCCAATTCACAGAGGAAAAACAAACAGCTGAAACAAAAAACAAAATAAAAAACAAGGATAAAAAGACATTACACACTTGGCCAGAAAAAAAGGCCACCACTCTCAACTGCAAACTTCCACTATTCTCTTGTATCTGACACTGCATGTTTGCAACCTATAATTTTTCTGCAAGATGCTTAGCTCAAAATTTGAGCTCAGATATGAAATATATGTAACTTGGCCATTCAAAAGCATCCATGGTATTTCTTTAAAAAATAAAAAGCATCTTAGATATCATTCATGACACTGTTACTGATTAACTTAGCTAAGAGTTTTTGTTGTTTTTTTTGCAGGTAGCAATGCAGGCTATTGGGAGGGGGAAAGAGGAGAATTACTCTACCAATATCCAATGTCAGTCCAGTCATCTCACAGAATTACACATACAAGGTTTCTCCAACAAATGCAATGTGAAAATACCAACCTGCTAAAAATTGCATGCTACCAGAGAATCTGGTTTTGTTAAACTTTAGATGGAAAATATTGGAGACAGAATTTCATCAGATTGCAGGCTCCTCAGGACAAAGTCTCATTTATCTAAGCACAGGAATAGCTAAATTCTAGGCTCAGCTCTGTCATTCAGCCACTCCGTGTAATCTTGGCATAGTCAAATGACCTTTCCCATTCTCTCTGTTTCCTCATCTGTAATTGAAGGATAATACTGACTGACCTATTTCAATCCCATTTTGAGATTCAGTTCTTATGTATTACTTTGAAAATGTAAAGTACTGAAAAAAATATACATATTTGATTGACGGAACATTCCAGCCCAAATACATGCTTTACTGACCCAAACCTCTACATATCACCATTAATGACAATTGAATTTGAAAACTGGAAACTATAACATTATAATAAATCTTTATTCCCATTTTCCATGGCCTTATCATGAGTGCATGTGTTTTGGTTTTCAGTCAATCATCACAGATAAGAGTTATATATTCCATTTTCATAATAAGTCTCTGAACAAGGTACAATGTTTTTCCACAGGTCAAAAACAGTACAAAGATTCGAGAAAAACTTATTAGAACTCCCGTAGTACGCTTTTTAAAAAGGGGAGGGGGACAACCCACACACACACCATGATTTAAGTCTCTATAAATAATCCAAGCAGAATTGCCAAGAAATTCATCTGCAGATTTAAATTAGTTGCTCCTACTCTTCAAAGTGCAAATAACTTAATTTTATCAGATTTCAGTTTTCCTTAACTACAGTTTTTCTTCCATGTTATAGCTATCAGCTATAGTCACAGAGTAAACGACTAAAAATATTTACAGTACTTTAAGATCAAAGAGCACTACATAATTAAACATGAATCAGTGAATAATGACATTAAAAAGCAAAAAAATATATACTTCAGCTTGGTTTTAAACAAAATATAGACTACACTTTAATTAAAACTGTGCTTTTATTGCTTCTTTGAGATCAGTTCTCAGGGCATGCTCAGAAACTGCATGCCATTTTCAACAGCATAGTTAGATTCTTCAGTCTGTTACCAATTGACATTTAAAAACACTTCTGACGTGCACACCAAATGCCATGATACAAAATGCTATCATAAAAAAACACAAGAAAAGTCCTTACCTGTAAATCTGTCTTCAGCCATTTGGAATCAAACCTAGTTTGAGCAGCCAGACAAAAAGGTTCAGAAGACATTTTCAGTCTCCAGCCCTCTCCAGGCTGGCAGAGTGGCCAGACCTGTCAGTGGGGGGGAAAAATAATCATCTAGTAGATAAAATAAGCTATGCAAAGTTATTCTTGGTAATACCAGAAGAATTCCCATTTCCTCTAAGATTGTATTCATATGAATATGAATCTCCCTATCTCACATGGGAGCTGATCCCCTGACAATGCACAAAGGGGGAGGAAAGAAATAGTAACACCACCTTCCACTCCCACTGATGGTGAAAACATCCTTTCTGATGCATCAAAAGGACACCCTCAGAGGCCTGGGCTGCTGCCTCTGCCCCTCAGACCCGTAAATGTTGCATGAAATAAATAACTGATCCAGATTATGCAAGCAGCAGACAAATCCAAAGCTATGACCATTTTTACACACACACACACGCGCGAGGGACAGCGGGCGAGGGGGTTCTAGGATGCTCCTCTCCAAAAACAGCATCCCCTTTCCCTCGTCTCGTCACCTTCAAACTCAGTCAAGGGCCGTTACCACCATCCCCTACGGTGCTGCTCTAGTTTGTACTGTAATACGGGCCGCGGGCCGGGGATCTGGCCTCAGCAGCGGTTAATAAATCGCCGCGCCCCTCGAAACCCAGTTAGCCAGAAACGCTGCCCGGGCGCCCCGGGGAACCCAGGCTCCTGTGCAGCAGCCGCCCCATGGCTCTGCCGGTGCTCCCCGCGCCTTCCCGCTCCCCATTAAACCCCACCGGGCCAGGCCTGTCCACCTTTCCGCCCCCCACCCCTTACAACGCTCCCCTGCCGCCACTAACAGCTGCATAAACCGGCGCCCACGCAGGGCAGGGCTCGGGCCAGCCCCAGCAGAGAGAAGAGACTCCCCCCCCCAGCAGCTCCCCCCGCGCTCAACAGCGGAGACCCACAGCCCCAGCGCCAGGACAGGGACGGGTCCAATTTCTCGCTCCGGCAAGGAGGGGCGGCCAGGCCCGCGGGCTGCACTTACCTCGGCGCCGTCTCCTCGCGCAGCAACCACCGTCCTCAGCTCGGGCTATTCTTCTGAGCCTACTCCTCGCCCCTCCCCCACCCAATCCCCCTACGGCAACACCGGAAGCAGGAGGATCCTGGCCCTCCGCGGCCAATCCCGGGGCCGGCGTCCGGAGCCCGTCCACCAATCAGCTTGTAGATAGGAGGCGGGACATCCTGTCTGGAAGGGGGTGGTGCCATAGAGCGGGAGGAGAAAAGGGGCGAAGCCCTGGCGGCAGGGGGAAAGGATGTTTACGTAGCGCCCCCTGCTGCCCTGGGGTCTGTGTGGGCCCCACCGTAAAGCTGCTCAGGCGCTAAGCAGCATAGCCGGGCGCCGAGTTACAGCCCCTATAAGCGGGGACCTGGGGGTGGGGCAGTAGCGGGTTCCCAGTGCAAAGGGGATCCCGGTGGGCAGCACAGCGGCTCCAAGGTCTCCCTGCCCTGGCTCCGTCAGAAGCACCGGCGTGTTCTGGGGCTCCTAGGCGCAGCCGGGGGCCTCCACGCGCTGCCCCGTCCCCGGGCTCCGTAGCGCCCATTGCCTGGGAACCGGGGGCAATGGGAGCTGCAGGGGCGGGTGAGAGCAGCTAAGCGGAGCCTCCCTGGCTGCCCCTGTGCCTAGGGACCGCAGGAAAGTACTGGCCGCTTCCAGGAGTTACGTGAGGTGAGCCCGTCTGGAGCCCACGTCCCCTCCTGTACCCAGACTGCCTTCCAGTGTGGGTACAGGGTGTGTGCCTCCCTTCCCACACCCCGAACCCTGAGCCCCTTCCCAGAGCCCCCAGCCCCCTCCTGCACTTCGAGCCCCTTGGCCCCAGCCCCTCCTGTGTCCCAAACCTTCATCCCCAGCTCCACAGCAGAGCCTGCATCCTGAGCTAGAGCCCTCACCACCCCTGCCCCAACTGTGAGCCCCTCCCACACGCCAAACCCCTCATTTCTGGCCCCACCCCAGAGCCTGGATCCCCTGCCCGCCCCCCCACACACACACACACACACTCACACACTCCAAACCCCTGCCTCACCCAGAGCCCCCTCCCACACTCTGAACCCAGAGAAGGGGCACCGCTCTGGGAAGGGGCAGGGGTGTTTGGTTTTCTGTGATGAGAAAGTTGGCAACCCTAGTAATGTCTGGTAAGGTATTTTTAATAGTCAGTAGGGGTTGTCATGGTAAGAGCAGGTTAGTGATGGACCATGAGAATGGTTGTCCTGGATCAGACCAGTTATCTTGCTGTGACAGTGGCCAAGGCCAGAAGCAAGTAGGTGTCAGCCAGTAGGGACACGTTGATCAGCTTGACTAGTAGCCATTGATGGCCCTATCCTGCATGAATTTATCTAAACCTTTTTTGAACTTTCACAACATCCCCTGCTAGCAAATTCCACTGGTTGACTGTATGTTGTATGACCACATACATCCTCATGTTTGTTTTAAACTTGCTACCTATTGATTTCATTGGGTGATTCCTGTGTTATGTGAATGGGTAAATAACACTTTCTTATTCACATTCTCCATACCATTCATGATTTTATAGATGTCTCTCTCATATCCCCTTTTAGTCATCTCTTTTTTCTAAATTAAGTCATCCCAGTGTTTTTAATCTCACCTAATATGGAAGCTATTCCATATCCCACATAGTTTTTTCTCCTTCTCTGTACTTTTTCCAATTCTAATATGTCTTTTTTTGAGATGGGGTCACCAGAACTGCACACAGTATTCAAAGTATGGGTGTACCATGGATTTACACAGTGACATTATGATATTTTCTGTTTTATTATCTAACCCTTTCCTAATGGTTTCTAACATTGTTAGTTTTTTTGACTACCACTGCACCTTGGGCAGATATTACAGAACTATCCACTAAGACTCCAACATCTCCTTGAGTGGCAACAGCTGATTTAGACCTCATCATTTTGTATGTAGTTCGGATTACATTTTCCAGCGTGCATTACTTTGCACTAATCAACATTGAATTTGATCTGCCATTTTGTCACCAAGTCATCCACTTTAGTGAGATCCCTTTATAACTCTTTGCGGTTAGCTTTGGACTTAACTATGTTGAGTAATTTTGAAATTGTCTGTAAATTTTGCCACCTCATTGTTTACTCCCTTTACCCGATCACTTATGATTATGTTGAACAGCACAAGTCCCCGTGCAGAGCCTTGAGAGACAGCACTATTTACTGCTCTCCACTGTGAAAACTCTTTATTCCAATAGTTCTCAACCTCCGGCCCACGGGCTGCTTACAGCTCATTCAGCACGCAGCTGCAGCCCATGTGACATCCTCAGGGCCATGCAGATAGCACTGGTTGCGGCCCACAATGGTAAATAGGAATAAAGCAGTGATTCTCAACCTACCTTTAGTCTGTTACTGATCTATGAGAGGACTTCCTATTCCATGACTGTTTACTTTTCTTAAGAGCCTTTGGTGAGGGACCTTGTCAAAGGCTCTCTGAAAGTCCAGTACACTGTGTTGGCTTGTCCACATGCTTGTTGATGCTCTCAAAATATAATAATATTTGTAAAGGGAAATCATGCCTCAAAGCCATGTTAACTCTTCCCCAGCTTATTGTGTTCATTTGTGTGTCTGATAATTTTGTTTTTCTCTGTAGTTTCAACCAATGTTCTTGGTTCTGAAGTTAGGTTTACCAGCCTGTAATTACTGGGATTGCCCCTGGAGCCTTTTTTGTTTTTGTTTTGTTGTTAAGTTTCATATTAGCTACCCTCCAATCATCTGGCACAGAGGCTGATTTAGGTAACAGGTTACATATCCCAGTAGTTCTGCAATTTCATATTAGAGTGCTAAATTTAATTACGTTATGATCGCTATTACCGAGCAATTCAGCTAGAGTCACCTCTTGGACCAGATTTTGTGCTCTGGTTAAGACTAAATCAAGAATATCCTTTCCCCTTCTGAGTTCCAGGACAAACTGATTCTTGGAGAAGTCCTTTGTAGTGTCAAGAAATGTATCTCTGCAACCTTTCCTGAGGTGATATACCTGGTTAATATGAGGGTAGTCAAAATCTTCCATTGTTGTGTTTTCTGCTTTTGCAGCCTCAATAAATCTCCCTAATTATTTCACATTTCATGGAAAATTAGCAAGAAGGGGTTGGTTTGAAACAGGGATTTGAAATAGAAAACTGAGGTAACCAAATAACCAGGAAGAAGTAGGTTATTCTGAAGAGGGATGCTGAGAAAGAAAGCCATGCACTGTTTTGCATGAGTTGGAGGAAACAAAAGGAGCATGGAGGCAAGTAGAAGAAGCAGAGTGTCTATGTGAGAGGAAAAAAAATACCACACATTTAATTGTCAGTTTAGCACAGACTTAGTTAAATCAGTGCAAGTGCCTTGTGCAAACGTGCTTGGTTTGGCTTAAGAGTATCTGTACCTGGGTTTATGCCAGTTCAACTAAATCAGCTTCTAAATCTCTGCAGTTTTCTCTTGTAGACGAGGCCTTCACTGAGACATGATGGCTCACAACAGGAGACAATTGCAGCCAGGGACAGAGCTGTATGTTGCCTCGAAAGTGGGGAAGAGAAATAGAAGAAAAAAGATATTAGGAATGTAGGAGCAATTTGGACATAGGAGAAGGGGAATGGGAGTAGGATAGGGTGACAGGGAGGAAAAGCGGATCATGTCTTGGTTCTGGGTTTGATTTGTTTGTTTTAAAATACAACGGTACTCAGAACAATAAAGTAGAAAAGATCTAAGTAGGAATTAAAATCTATTGCCCAGAAACCCAAGGTATAGACGTGGTATCAGGAGAAGTAAAAGTATCCACTTGCCTGTTTGCCAAAGAAGGAAAATGGAGGATGTTAGAGGTGGACTTGAGTGACCTCAGGCATAGAAGTATTGAGCTGCCAGTCAGAGGAGCATGCAGCCTGGGGACCTGAGTGAGAGCAGAACAAAGAAAAGATGATCAGAACTATTGTGCTTCCAGTGGAATAAGACTTGTTCATGTCAGCCACACGAGTAATGCTTTGGAAGAAAGGGCTGGACCAGAAAGAAGTGTACTGCCAAGGATACCTGAAGTTGAGCATCAATTTGTATGTGTTCAACAGTATTCTAATCAGAGGCCTGTGTTGACTAGGGAGAAGAGAGATTACAGCCAAATAGCTAAAAGGCAGTTAGGCAAAGGTAAGCAATAATTTAATTAATCTACCAACCAATTTAAAGTAGCCTTTGTAATAAACTAAATCATAGGCTGATTACTTGCTGTTGCAAAAACACAGTACTTGATTCTCCGATACCTTTTGCATTGTGGAGTCATTTGCAAAGAGGATGTAAAACACTTACCTTTCTAATTTGGTAATTTTACATACACTGCACAGTTGTAAACCATATCGCAAGCTGCAGGCCTGATTCTTCATTGCCCTGATCTCTTTCTCTTATACAAGGGTCTGCAACCTATGGTACACATGCCAAAGACTGCACGCGAGCTGATTTTTAATGGCACGCTGCTGTCTGCTGGGGTCCCAGCCGCCGGCCCTGCCCAGCCTGCGGCTGGGACCCCGGTACCAGCAGGCAGCAGCGTGCCATTAAAAATCCTGCCCAGCCCAACCTGCTCTTCTCTACTTGCACCCACTGCTCTCTCCTGCGGGGGCACGGGGCAGAAGCTTGGTCCTGCCGACTGCTGCCACCGGCAGCCAAGCTCCTTCCTCCCCTGCCTCTTTCCCCCAGCATGCTGGATTCCTGCCCCTCCTCCTCCTCCTCTCTCTCTCTGTGGTCGAGTAGCTGATGGCCCTGGAGAGGGAGCAGGAGAAGTGGAACCTGCGTGCTCGCTGATCCAGAGAAGAGGTGGGGATGGGGCCTTGGGGAAGGAGGGTGGAATTAGGGCATATCCCCTCCAGCCCCCTGCCATGAGCCGCTCCAGCCCACACCCCCTGCCCTGACTCCTGAACCCCCAACCCCCCCTGCCCTCTGCCTTGAGTCCTGCACCCCCCCACACCACCCAGGCCCCTGCCCTGACCCCTGCACTCCGCATGACCCCAGCCCTGACTCCAGCACCCCCCACACCTACCTAGCTCCCCCACACTCCATGCCCTGACTCCACCCCCTCGCATGCCCCCAGCCCTCTGCCCTGACTTCTGCAACTTTCCCACACACCTCCACCACCCTGCCCTGACTCCTGCATCCCCCACACATACCCAGCCCCCCACACACACCCCATGCCCTGACTCTTGCACCTCCCATATCCCCATCCTGAGCACCAAACGGAAGCTCCTGCACCACTACTCCCATTCCCACCTGCACCCTTCACACTAAATGGGAGCTGCCCAGGTAAGCGCTCCACACCCAAACTTCCTGCCCCAAGCCTGAACCCCCTCCTTCATTCTAGCTACCGGCCAGACCCTACACCCCAGTCTCCAGCCTGCTCCTTCACCCCCACTCCTGTGCTCCGTGCACTCCCACCCTCAGCTCAGTGCAGAGAGAGAGGAAGAGAGTGGGCTAAAACCAGGGAGAAGGTAGGTACCCACTCTATGTGGGCAGGGCCCGGACCCCAGACTAGCAGTGGGCTGAGCGGGGCCGGCAGCCAGGACCTTGGCTGGCAGGAGCTGGTGGATGGAACCCCAGACCCGGCAGCAGGCTGAGCCGCTCAGCCCGCTGCTGGTCTGGGGTTCTGGCTGCAGGGCCCTTGCCAGCCGGGGTCCCGGTCACAGGCCCCACTCAGCCCACTGCCAGCCTTTGTGAATGGAATCCCAGGCCAGCGGCGTAATATCAGCATTTTAATTTAATTTTAAATGAAGCTGCTTAAATGTTTTGAAAACCTTGTTTACATACGACAATAGTTTAATTACATAATATATAGACTTATAGAGCGAGACCTTCTAAAAAATGGTAAAATGTATTACTGGAACACGAAACCTCTAATTAAAGTGAATAAATGAAGACTTGGCACACCAGTTCCGAAAGGTTGATGACCCTTGCTCTAATTCTTCTTACAGACTTTTACAACTGCAAACTTAGGTGCTGCCTCTGCCAGAGCCAAATAATTTAATTTTTAAACTAAACCTTGATTTACACACTATTTTAAAACACAATTGTTTAAAAACTGTATACACATAGACTTTGTTGATTTAAACAATATATTTGAAAAATACCTGTAATATATCAAATCATCCTCCTGAATCCGCAGAGGGTAATACCAAAGGCCTTAGGCTAAGTAAACAAAGTATATGGCACAGATGAATATGTTAAGAAATATGAGAAGCAAATGAATTTTCCAGAACTCATTGAAAGCTAAATATCCAAAAGATGAAATGTTGTGTATAATTTGGACAAGGTGTGAAAAGCTTTTGGATAAAATCAGTCTTTGTATATAAGTATAAGACCTTTATCATTAATTCCCTACATGTACATGCCGACTCCACTACTCATGTGATATGCATAAAAACAGAATATATGTCACTGTCTAAAAGACTTGTCTACAGAAATTACTAAATGGCTCTTTAAAAGTGAACAGGAAGTTGTCCAAAAGTGTGCCACCTTCTTGAACATTGCTTATACAATCACTAAACATGATTTGAGTTTTGAAATGTGCTGCAACTTGGAGGCTAAAAATGGCCTAAATCTTGGATCAAACTATATTAATACCCATGGAGTAAAAGATTTTATAAAGGGAATTGCGAAGTCCTTTAGATAAATTTCTAAAAAATATACACAGAGCTAGGGTTAAGTTGGTAAATTTTGGGAAGCAAAGTTAGGTTCCTAAATACATATGTATGTACCGGAGCTGCTCAGAACTTTTGAAAATCAGTCACCCCCCATTTAGGTGACTGTATAATTTAAAAGCCTAATTTTATGCACCTAGTATTGAAAATGTTGGCTTAGGTTTATTCCTATGGTGGCTAATGGATCCACTGACAGTTATGTAGCTGAGCAATAGTTGTGGTATATCAGGATGGGAAATTTCATATACTCTTTGCTGACAAGGTAGACTTGGAACAGAGGACAACTGATGGTATCATTTGGAACAAAGACACATTTAAGAGTTATAGAGACCAAGACAGAAGACAAAGTTGGTTGCTGACATTTAGCTGGTACAGCAGTCAACACAGTTCGTTCAAACGTTGTACAAGCCATGATTAGACAAGATACTACACAGTGTGTCTACCACAACTTTGTTGTTTTTATTCTGGCTCTCCAAAAAGATTGTCCTTCAGTTAGAAAGTTTGAATTTATTTTTAAAGACATTTTCTAGTTTTATGGATCAAATGGCAACTTGAAGGTCTAGCTGATACTCCTGAGACAACTAGATCAAGAGTATCCAACAGGTATGAGTGGTGCTTACTCAGACCAGAACGCTCAGGCTATGCTACACAAGCCTATCTAGCAATCCATCACGAGCTTGAAGGGTAACTAGAAACAAAATGTGGGCACAGTCATAGTGAACATTCAACAGCACTAGTGTAGGACTAGTATAATCGAGGTCAGACCTGGATTTCAAACCAGATGGAGAATGTTTACTTGAATTTGAAACGCATTATCTCAGTGCTGGTTCAGTCTCAGAGTGGCAGTGATTGTGGCATTTTGATTTATACTAAATCAAGAAGAAATTTCATTGTGTGAGACCAATGAAAGTCAGACATGCTAAAAACAAGAGGCCTGCATTCTCAGGTCCACTAAGACTGCTGCTCTTTATAACTGTGGTCATCAGTGATCCTAATTCAGGTTCAGTGGTGACAGCGTGGGTAAGCTATGTACAACAGCAGAGGAGTGCACAGGAGCTATTCATAGTGGGCAGGACTCAAAAATGGAGTCTGGGAAAAGGATAAAAATTAAATAGCAGAAACACCTGACTTGCAGCACTTATAAAAAAGTTAGACTACAACTACAATTCTAATCAATGCAAGAGGTGTAGCTAGCTAGGTTCTATTCTCAGGGTATTTCTGTACTAGAGGTGGAAGATGTAGTTTCCAGCTCAAGTAGATATACCCCTGGTAGCTCTGATCAAGTTATCACACTTAAAAATAAGTGTAGCCACAGCGGTATGAATTACAGGAGGAGCAGTCACCCAAATATGTGCCTATGGTTTCAAACAGGATCATTCTTGGAGTAGCTAGCCCTTCCCAGTACTGTTACCCACACAAAATTCTCAGTTACTCACACACTCTAGGGGTACCCACCTTTACCCTGTTTCTGGGGCTCAGGCATAACCCTGTCAGTTTAAGTACTACCCAGTTCCTAGGTCTCAGGGTGTAATTTTCTGCAGGTTTGCAGAACCTTTTACCAGTGAAAGAACTTTATACAGTAATAGCCTTATCCTTTATTTATTGACTGTTACCAAGCAGAATACACGTGCTAATCATACAATCACCAATCCTGATCAGGCAGGCAAACTTTTCCTGTTGGCCTGTCAAGGTCAGTCTCCTCTGGATTCTGGTTACTGCATGTCACGGTTGTGCCGAGGATTCTTAACAGTTCTGATCTTAGGCTGTGTCTTGGAGGTGAGTTCTTCTTCTTCCAGGTCTTTCCTTCTTATTCTTCTGTTCCTTCTCTGCTTGTCTCCTTTTTGGACCCAAGTTTATATAGTGAAACAAACAAGTGTCAGGATCCCAACAAGAACAGTAGGGACAAGGGGAAAACCTGTGACCAGGAGTAGCCAAGGAGTTCATAGTCAGTTCCAGGCCAAGGTCAATACCAAGGAACAAAGTCCAAGTCGGGTTTTAGGGTCCAAGTCAGAAGAGTCAAAATCAAGCCAAGAGTTCACAAGCATATAACAGGAACAGTCCTGGCAGCTACAGAAGACTGTTGCTTGGACACTTCCTAGAATGCCCCTTGAATTTATATACAGCAGGGAGCCAATCAGGCACTATTGGGGCTGATGCCTGTCAAATACTTGAGGTGGAACTTCCCATGGTCTGTATCCACAGGAGTTTATGTGGAGTGGAGAGTGGTTACAGCTACTGATAGGTGGTTGCTGAGGGACATACTGGCTGCCTCTTCCAGCAGCTCCCATTGGCCGGGAGCCGCGATAAGCCCAACCTGCAGACAGGGCAGGTAAACACACCAGCCTGGCCTGGCCCACCAGAGGCTTTCCCTACACAAGCCCTGTTTGAGAAACCCTGGTCTATAACTATATGGCATTTTTTCTAATCATTTGATCATTCTTGTGGCTCTTCTTTCAATCCTCTCCAATTTATCAACATCCTTCTTGAATTGTTGGCACCAGAACTAGACACAGTATTCTAGCAGGGAGTGCACTAGTGCCAAATACAGAGTGTGACAGACCCAGACCAGTGGGGTACAGGAGTCTGGTCCTATTGGCATCCAAGAGGTGGGCGGGCAAAGCCTGCCCACTTCTAAAGGACCTCCCCCCAGCCTAAGGGAAGGATCCACAGGTCTGGGACACCAAATGATTTTATGGGACAACTAATGAAAATAACAGGATCGAGAGTGAGGTCATAGGGCTAAACGAAGGGAATCTAATGGGGACACCGAGCGGAGAACCCCAGACAACACCCACTGCTCCTCGAAAGCGTCAAAAGAGCTAGCAGACGCCGCCCAGAGGAACTCTGCCCGGATGCGTGAACGGACAGAGGAGCAGAAATAGTACAGGAGTCTGGTCCTATTGGTATCCAGGGGGTGGGCGGGTGAAGCCCGCCCACTTCTAAAGGGCCTCCCCCCAGCCTAAGGGGAGGACCCACAGGTCTGGGACACCAAATAATTACGGGGGACAACTAATGAAAAAACAGGATCGGGAGTGAGGTCATAGGGCTAAACAAAGGGAACCCGATGGGGACACCGAGCAGAGAACCCCGGACAACGCCCACTGCTCCTCAAAGGCGTCAAGGGAGCCAGTGGACACCGCCCAGAGGAACTCCGCCCGGATGCGTGAACGAACGGAGGAGCAGAAATAGTACAGGAGTCTGGTCCTATTGGCATCCAGCGGGGGTGGGCGGGCGAAGCCCGCCCACTTCTAAAGGGCCTCCCCCCAGCCTAAGGGGAGGACCCACAGGTCTGGGACACCAAATAATTACGGGGGACAACTAATGAAAAAAACAGGATCGGGAGTGAGGTCATAGGGCTAAACGAAGGGAACCCGATGGGGACACCGAGCAGAGAACCCCGGGCAACGCCCACTGCTCCTCGAAGGCGTCAAGGGAGCCAGTGGACGCCGCCCAGAGGAACTCCGCCCGGATGCGTGAACGAACGGAGGAGCAGAAATAGTACAGGAGTCTGGTAGAGGGCAAATATACTGGTCCTATTGGCATCCAGCGGGGGTGGGCGGGCGAAGCCCGCCCACTTCTAAAGGGCCTCCCCCAGCCTAAGGGGAGGACCCACAGGTCTGGGACACCAAATAATTACGGGGGACAACTAATGAAAAAAAACAGGTTCGGGAGTGAGGTCATAGGGCTAAACGAAGGGAACCCGATGGGGACACCGAGCAGAGAACCCCGGACAACGCCCACTGCTCCTCGAAGGCGTCAAGGGAGCCAGTGGACGCCGCCCAGAGGAACTCCGCCCGGATGCGTGAACGAACGGAGGAGCAGAAATAGTACAGGAGTCTGGTAGAGGGCAAATATACTGGTCACAGGATGAGTAGTTTTCTGTTCTCTGAGTGACCAGAGCAGGAGCTGCACTAAAGTAATCAGGAACCTGCTAGAACCAATTAAGGCAGACAGGCTGATTAGATCACCTGCAGCCAATCAAGGCAGGCTAATCAGGGCACCTGGGTTTAAAAAGGAGCTCACTCCAGTCAGGTGAGGGGGAGCCAGAGGAGAGGAAGTGTGTGTGAGGAGCTGGGAGCAAGAGGCACAAGGAGCTGAGAGTGAGAATGAGAGGGTGTGCTGCTGGAGGACTAAGGAGTACAAGTGTTGTTAGACACCAGGAGGAAGGTCCTGTGGTGAGGATAAAGAAGGTGTTTGGAGGAGGTCATGGGGAAGTAGGCCAGGGAGTTGTAGCTGTCATGCAGCTGTTACAAGAGACACTGTAGACAGCTGTAATCCACAGGGCCCTGGGCTGGAACCTGGAGTAGAGGGCGGGCCTAGGTTTCCCCCCAAACCTCCCAACTCCTGATCAGACATAGGAGGAGTTGATCCAGACTGTGGGGAAGATCGCTGAGGTGCGCAAATCTGCCAATAAGCGCAGAACCCACCAAGGTAGAAGAGGAACTTTGTCACAAGAGGTAAAACAACCTCTCTGCTACTCAAGATTCTCTTATTTCTTCATCCCAGGATCTCATTACTTCTCTTGGCCACAGCTTCACACTGGGAACTCTTGTTCAGATGATAATCCACCACAACCCCCAATTTTTTTCCCACAATCACTGCTTTCCAGGATAGAGTCCCCATCATAAGTATGTCTGACATGCTTTGTTCCTAGAAGTAAACATTTACCTTTAGCCATATAAAGATGCATATTTTTAGCTTGCACCCAGTTTACCATGTAATCCAGATCCTCTTTGTTATTTACCTCTGCCCAATTTTTATTTCATTTGCAAACTTTAGCAATGATGATGATTTTATGTTTTCTTCCAGGTCATTGATAAAAATGTTAAATAGCAGAGAGCCAAGAAACTATTCCTGCAAACAATGCAAACGGACCTGCTCAATGACAATTTCCTATTTACAGTTCCATTTTGAGCTCTATCAGTTAGTCAGTTTTCAATCCACTTCATGTGCACCATGTTAATTTTATATCATTCTAGTTTTTTCATCAAAATGTCATGAAGTTCCAAGTCAAATGATACCTCTATGTGTTTTATCTCTAGCTGCTGCTGTTGTGGCACTGGAGCATTCCCCCTCCATACCCACAGAATGCCTGACCATGATAAAGAGGAGAAAGAAGAGAAAACAAGATGATGTGATTCGCACAATCCTGCAAGCCAGCACTGCATCAGATCATGAACAGAGTGCCTGGAGAGTAAATATTTCAGACCGTATGGAGAAGGAAGTAGCAGATGAGAGAGACTCAGAAGTCCAAGCAGGAAAAGGAGAGGGAGATTCACCAGGACCTAATGGGGCTTCTCTAGCAGCAAACACAAATGCTGCAGACTCTTGTTGACCTGCAGGTTCAACAAGAAGGGACTCCCCTCCCTATGTAGTGAAGGGAGAAGTCCATTTTAGCACCTCCCTACACCCCCCAACATTCCATATGGCATCAGGAGCCTCATCCCTACCTCTACCACTCCACTCCAGGGATAATAAGGAGAACCACAGCTTCACATACACTGACCTCTAGAGCCACTGGTTGCTGTATGTACAGCCAAAGTGGACATTAATGTTCATTCCCCTTGTTAAGTTCTGTTCTGTTTAATTTATTTCATTAGTTTGTATTGTACACCTCTATCCCACTATAATGTGACCCGCTATAACACGGGTTCATGTATAGCGCGGTAGCAGCGGGGCTCTGGCGACGCTTTAAAGGGTGCGGGGCTCCGGCTGCTGCGGTGAGCCCCAGGCCCTTTAAATCCCGCTGGAGCCCTGCCGCTGCTACCCTGGGGCTGCAACAGCAGGGCTTGCCGGCGATTTAAAGGACTCCCCATAGTGGCTGGAGCCTGGAGCTCTTTACATCACTGCCGGAGCCCTGACGCCACTACCCTGATATAACGGGGTTTCAGCTATAACGGTAGGGATTTTTGGCTCCCACGACCACGTTATAGCGGGGTAGAGGTGTACTTATTTTTAATTGCACATGGTTGGGTTTTTTTTTGTTTCGGAGGGGTTTGTTTGCACTCGTTTTGGAGTGCAATAAACTTTTTTTTTTTTTTTTGTAAATAATTCTACTTTATTACTTCACAACATATGCTAAAGAATGCCTACCACTACTGAAAGTGCCTACTGTTTGTCATTGCACAGGGGAACAGAACTCATAGAATCAGTGACAAACACAGTGTAATAATTATAAATGTACAGCAAGCCCTGGGAAATTAATAGGTGCAGTAACAGACAGTGTTATATTCATAAACATATATCAAATACTACACAATTCCTAATAGTTCCCAAAACTTCAGGTAGAGCATAGCCCATCATGCTACATTTCTGTGGCTGACTGTTAAAGTGCTCTTTCTATGCCTCTCTCAGTCACATAGCTCCAAGATGAGTTCTTCTAATAGCCCTTGTGTCTGCCTGTTTGAATTCAACAGACAGCTGCTTCACCTCCATTCTCCAGCCAGGTGGCAACTTTTCTCGTTTGCCTCACAGCAGGGGTGGCACATTATTTGGGCTAAGGAGCTCGAGCACCAGAAATATTCAAGGCTGAGGGCTCTGCTCTACCAATATTTGGAGCTGGATTTCTCCCTGGCCCCGCCTGGAGCAGGCCCTACCCCGCCTTGGAGCTTCCCTTCCTGAAAGAAAACAGCCGGTACCTCTCTCCCTTGCTTGTGCTTCTTCTTCCTAAGGCTATAGAGATCAGCTGCCGGCACCCACCAAGTGCCCTACCCAAAGGAACCCTAAACCTAGGGCGAGAAGCCCTACCCATAGGAACCCTAACTCTAGCTCCAAGTGCCCTACCCTTAGGAACTCTAACCCTAGGGTGGGAAGCCCTACTTATAGGAACCCTAACCCTAGCTCCAACTGCCCTACCCTTAAGAACACTAACCCTAGGGCAGGAAGCCCTACACATAGGAACATTAACCCTAGCTCCAAGTGCCTTATCCTTAGGAACCCTAACACTACGGTGGGAAGCCCAACCCATAGGAAACATAACGCTAGCTCAAACTGCCCTACCCATAGGAACTCTAGCCCTAGGGTGGGGCGCCCTACCAATAGGAACCCTAATCCTAGCTCCACGTTCCCTATCCTTAGGAACCATAATCCTAGGGCAGGGCACACTACCCATAGGAACCCTAACCTTAGCTCCAAGTACCCTACCCATAGAAACCCTAACCCTAGCTCCAAGTGCCATACCATTAGGAACCCTAACCCTAGGGCGGGAAGCCCTAACCATAGGAAACCTAACCCTACACCCAACTGCCCTACCCATAGCATCCCTAACCCTAGGGCAAGGCGCCCTACCAATAGGAACCCTAACCCTAGCTCCAACTGCTGTATCATTAGGAATCCTAACTCTAGGGCGGGAAGCCCTAACCATAGGAACCCTAACCCTACCTCCAACTGCCCTACCCATAGCATCCCTAACCCTAGGGAGGGGTGCCATAACAATAGGAACCCTAACTCTAGCTACAAGAATCCCTACCCATAAGAACCCTATCTCCAGCTTCAAGTGACCTACCCATAGGAACCCTAACCCTAGGGCGGGAAGCCCTACCCATAGAAACCACAACCCTAGCTCCAAGTGCCCTACTCTAAGTAACCCTAACCCTACGACAGGAAGCCTTACGCATAAGAACCCTAACCATAGCTACAAGTGCCCTACCTATTGAAACCCTAACCCTAGGGCGGTAAGCCCTACCAATAGAAACCCTAACCCTAGCTCCAAGTGCCTACCCATAGCAACCCTAACCCTAGCTCTAAGTGAGCTACTCAAACGAACCATAACCCTAGGGCGGGAAGACCTACCCATAGGAACCCTAACCCTAGCTCCAACTCCCTCACCCGTAGAAACCCTAACCCTAGCTCCAAGTGCCCTATACTTAGGAACCCTAAACCTAGGCTGGGAAGCCCTACCCATAGGAATCCCAACCCTAGCTCCAACAGCTCTACCCATAGGAACCCTAACACTAGCTCCAAGTGCCCTACCCAAACGAACCCTAACCCTAGGGCGACTAGCCCTACCAATAGGAATCCATGCCCTAGCTCCAAGTACACTACCCTTAGGAACTATAACCCTATGGCAGGAAGCCCTACCCATAGGAACCCTAAAACCTAGATCCATCTGCCCTACTCATGGGAACACTAACCCTAGGGCGGGAAGCCATACCCATAGAAACTCTAACCCTAGCTCCAGGAGCCCTACCCTAAGGAACTCTAACCCTAGAGCGGGAAGCCCTTCACATAAGAACCCTAGCCCTACCTCCAGGTGCCCTACCTATTGAAACCCTAACTCTAGAGCGGGAAACCCGACCTATAGGAACCCTAACCATACCTCCAAGTGGCCTACCCTTAAGAATCCTAACCATAAAGCAGTAAGCCCTACCAATAGATACCCTGACCCTGGCTCAAACTCCCCTACCCATAGCATTCCTAATGCTAGGGCGGGAAGCCCTAACCATAGGAACCCTAACCCTACCTTCAACTGCCCTACCCATAGCATCCCTAACCCTAGGGCTGGGCGCCCTATCATTAGAAACCCTAATCCTAGCTCCAAGAGCCCTACCCATAGGAACCCTAACCCTAGCTCCAAGAATCTCTACCCATAAGAACCCTAAGCCCAGCTTCAAGTGACCTACCCATAGGAACCCTTACCCTTGGGCGGGAAGTCGTACCCATAGGAACCCTAACCCTGGCACCAAGTGCCCTACCCTTAGGAACACTAGCCCTAGTGCTGGAATACCTACCAATAGGAACCCTAACCCTAGCTGCAAGTGCCCTACAATTAGGAATCCTAACTCTAGGGCGGTAAGCCCTACCAATAGAAAACCTAACCCTAGCTCCAAGTTCCTACCCGTAGGAACCCTAAACCTAGCTCCAAATGCCTACCCATAGGAACCCTAATACTAGCTCCAAGTGCCCTACCCAAAGGAACCCTAACCCTAGGGTGAGAAGCCCTACCAATAGGAATCCATACCCTAGTTCCAAGTACACTACCCTTAGGAACCCTAACCCTATGGCAGGAAACCCTACCCATAGGAACCCTTACCCTAGCTGCAAGTGCCCTACACATGGGATCACTAACTTTAGGGCAGGATCCCCTACCCATAGGAATCATAACTCTAGCTCCAACTGCCCTACCCATAGGAACCCTAACCCTACGGCAGGTTGCCCTACCCATAACAACCCTAACCCTAACCCTAGCAAAAAGCTCCCTACCCTTAGGAACCTAAACCTAGGGCGGGAAGCCCTACCCATAAGAACGCTAACCCTACCTGCAAGTGCCCTATCCTTAGAAACCCTAACCCTAGGGCAGGGCACACTACCCTTAGGAACCCTAACCCTAGCTCCAAGTGCCCTACCCTAAGTAACCCCAATCCTAGGGTGGGAAGCCCTATGCATAAGAACCCTAACCCTAGCTCCAAGTGCCTTACCTATTGAAACCCTAACCCTAGGGTGAGAAACCCTACCTATAGGAACCCTAACCCTAGTTCCAAGTGGCCTACCTTAGGAACCCGAACCCTAGGGCAGTAATCCCTACCAATAGAAACCATAATCTTAGCTCCAAGTGCCTACCTATAGAGCCCTAACCCTAGCTGTAAGTGAGCTACCCAGTGGAACCCTAACCCTAGGGCGGGAAGACCTACCCATAGGAACCCTAACCCTAGCTCCAATTTCCCTACCCATAGCAACCCTAACACTAGGATGGGGCGCCCTGCCCATAACAACCCTAACCCTAGCAACAAGTGCCCTAACCTTAGAAACCCTAACCATAGGGTGGGAAGCCCTACCCATAGGAACCCTAACCCTAGCTCCAAGTGCCCTACCCAAAGGAACCCAAACCCTAAGGCGGGAAGACCTACCCATAGGAACCCTAACCCTAGCTCCAATTTCCCTACTCATAGCAACCCTAATGCTAGGAAGGGGCCCCCTACCCTTAACAACCCTAACCCTAGCAACAAGTTGTCATAAACAGATAGCTAAGGGTTAATGTTCTTTTACTTGTAAAGGGGTAACACCAGTAACCTGAAACACCTGACCAGAGGACCAATCAGGAAACAAGACTTTTTCAAATCTGGGTGGAGGGAAGTTTTGGGTGTGAGTTCTTTGTTCTTTGTCTTGTGTCTGACCCTCTCGGCTCTGAGAGTGATTTTTCTATCTCCTGCCTTTCTAATCTTCTGTTTCCAAGTTGTAAGTACAAAAATAGTAAGACAATAGGTTTATATTTTTTTCTTTTGTATTTACATGTGTGTAGTTCCAGAAGTGTTTTAAATTGTATTCTTTTTGAATAAGGCTGTTTATTCACTTTTTTTCTTAAGCAATTGACCCTGTATATTTTCACCTTATACAGAGACTATTTTTAATGTATTTTTCTTTCTTTTTATAAAGCTTTCTTTTTAAGACCTGTTGGAGTTTTTCTTTAGTGGGGACTCCAGGGAATTGAGTCTGCAGCTCACCAGGGAATTGGTGGGAGGAAGAAGTCAGGGGGAAAATCTCTTTGTGTTAGATTTACTAAGCCTGGCTTTGCATACCCTCTGGGTAAGGGGGAAGAGAGATTAGCTCTCTCGGTACTTGTGTTTCCAGGACTGGAAGCAGGGAATCTCCTAGGGTTGTCCAGGGAGGGGAGCCTGGGAGGAAGTAACCAGGAAACAAGGGGAGGGGTTATTTCCCTTTGTTGTAGGACTCAAGGCATCTGAGTCTGGGGGTCCCCCAGGGAAGGTTTTGGGGAGACCACAGTGAGCTAGGCACTGTATAAATCCCTGGCTGGTGGCAGCGTTATCAGGTCCAAGCTGGTAACTAAGCTTGGAGGTTTTCATGCTAACACCCATATTTTGGACGCTAAGGTCCAGATCTGGGAAAAAATGTTATGACACAAGTGCCCTAGGGCGGGGCGCCCTACCCATAGGAACTCTAAGCCCAGCTTCAAGTGACTTACCCATAGGAACCCTAAACCTAGCTCCAACTGCACTACACTTAGGAACCCTAATCCTAGGGCAGTAAACCCTACCCATTGGAATCCTAACCCTAGGGTGAGAAGCCCTATCAATAGGAATCCATACCCTAGTTCCAAATACCCTAGCTTTAGGAATCCTAACCCTATGGCGGGAAGCCCTACCCATAGGAACCCTGAATCTAGATCCAAGTGTCCTATCCATGGGAACACTAACCGTAGGGTGGGATGCCCTACCCATAGGAATCCTAACCCTACGGCAGGGTGCCCTACCTATAACAACCCTAACCCTAGCAAAAAGCTTCTTTCCATTAGGAACCCTAACTCTAGGGTGGGAAGCCCTACCCATAGGAACCCTAACCCTAGCTCCAACTGCCCTAACCAAAGAATCCCTAACCCTAGGGCGGGGCTCCCTACCAATACGAACCCTAATCCTACCAACAAGTGCCCTACCCATAGGAACCCTAACCCTAGCTCCAACTGCCCTACCGATAAGAACCCTTACCCCAGCTTCAAGTGATCTACCCATAGGAACACTAACCCTAAGGCGGGAATGTCATAAACAGATAGTTAAGGGTTAATGTCTCTTTTACCTGTAAAGGGTTAACAAGCAGTGAACCTGGCTAACACCTGACCAGAGGACCGATCAGGAGACAAAATACTTTCAAATCTTAGTGGAGGGAAGTCTTTGTTTTGGGATGTTTGTTTGTTCGTTGTTCTCTCTTGGATCTAAGAGAGACCAGACGTATATACAGCCTCTTCTGTTCAATTTAGTAAGTACCAGTTAGAAAAGCGGTTTAGTCTTTTGATTGTTTTCTTTATTTGCAAATGTGTATTTTGCTGGAAGGATTGTATCTCTGTTTGCTGCAACTTGTATTTGTGCTGGATTCTCTCTAGTGTCTATAAGCTGAAAGACCCTGTAACATTTTCCATCTTGATTTTATAGAGACAATATTTACTTTTTTGTCTTTCTTTTATTAAAAGCTTTTCTTTTTAAGAACCAGATTGATTTTTTTTATTTCTTGTGTAAGACCCAAGGGGAGGGGGTCTGCACTCACCAGGGAATTGGTGGGATAAAGGAGAGAAGGGGGGAGGAAAAGCCTGATTTCTCTCTGTGTTAGGATCACTGTCTCACTCTCAGAGAGAGTCTGGGAGGGGAAGAGAAGGCGGGAGAGATGAATTTCCTCTCCATTTTAAGATTCAAGGAGTTGAATCACAGGGATCTTCCAGTGTTACCCAGGGAAGGGACAATCTGGGAGGAAGAAAGGAGGGGGGAATGGTTTATTTCCCTTCGTTGTGAGACCCAAGGGGTTTTGGGTCTTGGGGTCCCCAGGGAAGGGTTTGGGGGCCAGAAAGTGTCCCAAAACACTATATTTTTGGGTGGTGGCAGCTCTATCATTTCTAATCTAGTAATTAAGCTTAGAGGGGTTCATGCAGGTACACCATCTTTTGGACGCTAAGGTTCAGAGTGGGGAATCATACCTTGACAGGGAAGCCCTACGCATAAGAACCCTAACCCTAGTTCCAAGTGCCCTAACCATAGAAACCCTAATGCTAGGGCTGGAAACCCTACCTATAGAAACCCTAACCCTAGCTCCAAGTGGCCTACCCTTAGGAACCCTAACCCTAAGGCGGTAAGCTCTAACAAGAGAAACCCTAACCCTAGCTCCAAGTCCCTACCCATAGAAACCGTAACCCTAGCTCCAAGTGCTCTGCCAAAAGGAAACCTAACCCTAGGACGGGAAGACCTACCCATAGGAACCCTAACCCTAGCTACAATTTTCCTACCCAAAGTAACCCTAACACTAGGGTGGGATGCCCTACCCATAACAACCCTAACGTTAGCAACAAGTGCCCTATCCTTAGGAACCCTAAGCCTGGGGGGGGAGCCCTACCCATAAGAACCCTAACCCTAGCTCCCAGAACCCTACACTTAGGAACCCTAACCCTAGGCCTGGAAGTCCTATCCATAGGAACCTTAACCCTAGCTCCAACTCCCCTAACCCATAGAAACCCTAACCCTAGCTCCAAGTGTCCTACACTTAGGAACCCTAACCCTAGGGCGGTAAACCCTACCCATAGAAACCCTAACCTTAGCTCCAATTGCCAACCCGTAGGGACCTAACTCTAGCTCCAAGAGCCCTACCCAAAGGAACCCCAACCCTAGGGCGACAAGCCCTACCAATAGGAATCCATAACCTAGTTCCAAGTACCCTACACTTAAGAACTCTAACACTAGGGCGGGAAACCCTACCCAAAGGAACCCTAATACTAGTCCGAAGTACTCTACCCATAGGAACCCTAAGCCTAGCTCCAAGTGCCGTACCATTAGGAACCCTATCCCTAGGGCAGGAAGCCCTACGCCTAAGAACCCGAACCCCAGGGAGGGAAGTCCTAAGTATAGGAACCCTAACTCTTGCTCCAACTACCCTACCCATAGCATCCCTAACCCTAGGACAGGGTGCCCTACCAATAGGTACCCTAACCCTAGCTCCAAGTGCCGTACCATTAGGAACCCTAACCCTAGGACCGGAAGCCCTAACCATAGGAACCCTAACCCTAGCTCCAACTGCCCTACCCATACCATCTTCAACCCTAGGGCGGGGCGCCCTACCAATACAAACCCTAATTCTAGCTCCAAGAGCCCTACCCATAGGAACCCTAACCCTAGCTCCAAGTGCCCTACCCATCAGAACCTTAACCCTAGCTTCAAGTGCCCTACCCTAAGGCACCCTAACCCTAGAGCGGAAAGCCCTATGCATAAGAACTCTAACCCTAGCTCCAAGTGACCTAAACATAGAAACCCTAACCCTAGGGCGGGAAACTGTACCTATAGGAACCTTAACCCTAGATCCAAGTGGCCTACCCTTAGGAACCCTAACCTTAGCCATAATTTTCCTACTCATAGCAACCCTAACGCTAGGGCGGCGTGCCCTACCCATAACACCCTAACCCTAACAACAAGTGTGCTATTCTTAGGAACCCTAACCCTTGGGTGGGAAGCCCTACCCTTAGGAACTCTAACCCTAGATCCAAGTGCCCTACACTTAGGAACCCTAAAACTAGGTCGATAAGCCCTCCCCATAGGAACCCTAAGGAAGGCTCCAATGCCCTGCCCATAGAAACCCTAACCCTAGCTTCAACTGCCCTACATTTAGGAACCCTAAACCTTGGGGGAGAAGCCCTACCAATAGGAAATCAAACCCTAGTTCCAAGTACTCTACCCTTAAGATCCTTAACCCTATGGCAGGAAGCCCTAGCCATAGAAATCCTGACCCTAGATCCAAGTGCCCTACCCATGGGAACACTAACCCTAGGGCGGGGCGCCCTACCCATATGAACACTAACCCTAGCTCCAAATGCCCTATCCTTAGGACCCTCGCCCTAGGGCGGGGCAACCTACCCATAGGAATGCTAACCCTAGCTCCAAGTGCCCTACCCTTAGGAACCCTAACCCTAGGGCCAGAAGCCCTACCCAAAGGAACCCTAACCCAAGCTCCAAGTGCCCTAACCTTAGGAATCCTAACGATAGCATGGGAAGGCTTACCCATAGGAACCTTAACCCTAGCTCCAAGTGCCCTACCCTTGGGAACCCTGACACTAGGGCAGGAAGCCCTAACAATAGGAACCCTAACGCTATCTCAAGTATCCTACCTACAGGAACTCTAACCGTAGCCCCAAGTGCCGTACCATTTGGAAACTTAACCATAGGGTGGGAAGCCCTACTCATAGGAACCCTAACCCTAGCTCCAACAGCCCTACCCATTGTAACACTACCCCAATTGTGGAAAGCCCTAACCATAGGAACCCTAACCCTAGCTGCAACTAACCTACCCATAGCATCCCTAACCTTAGGGCGGAGCACCCTACCAATAGGAACCATAACCCTAGCTCCAGCTGCTGTACCATTAGTAACCTTAACCCTAGGACGGGAAGCCCTAACCATAGGAACCCTAACCCTAGCTCCAACTGCCCTACCCATAGCATCCCTAACTCTAGGGCGGGAAGCCATACGCATAAGAACCCTAACCCTAGCTCCAAGTGGCCTACCCTTAGGATCCCTAACCCTAGAGCGGTAAGCCCTACCAATAGAAATCCTAACCTTAGCTCCAAGTGCCTACCCATAGTAAACCTAACCCAAGCTCCAAGTGCCCTACCCAAAGGACACCTAATCCTAGGGCGGCAAGACCTACCCATAGGAACCCTAACACTAGCTACAATTTCCCTACTCATAGCAACTCTAATGCTAGGGTGTGGCGCCCTGCCCATAACAACCCTAACCCTAACAATAAATGCCCTATCCTTAGGAACCCTAACTCTTGGGTGGGAACCCTACCCAAAGGAACTCTAACCCTATCTCCATATACCCTACTCATAGATACCCTAACCCTAGTTCCAAGTGCCCTACACTTAGGAACCCTCACCCTAGCGCAGTAAACCCTACCCATAGAAACCCTAATCCTAACTCCAAGTGCCCAACCTATACGAACCCTAACCCTAGAGCGGGAAGCCCTACCCAAACAAACCCTAACCCTAGCTTCAAGTTCCCTACCCATAGGAACCCTAAACCTGGGGAGGGAAGCTCTATGCAATGGAACCCTAACCCTAGCTCCAATTTCCCTACCCATAGCAACCCTAATGCTAGGGCGGGGAGTCCTAAACATAACAACCCTAGCCCTAGCAACAAGTGCCCTATCCTTAGGAACCCTAACCCTAGGGTGGGAAGCCCTACCCATAGGAATCCTAACCCTAGCTCCAAGTGCCCTACACTTAGGAGCCCTAACCCTAGGCTGGGAAACCCTACCCACAGATACCCTAACCATAGCTCCAACTGCCCTACCCTTAAGAACCCAAACCCTAGAAGGGGAAGCCCTAACTATAGGATCCCTAACTCCAGCTCCAAGTGTCCTACAATTAGAAACCCTAACCCTAGGGCAGGAATCCCTACTCATATGGACCCTAACTCTAGCTCCAATTGCCCTTCCCTTAGGAACCTTAACCCTTGAGCGGAAAGCCCTACATATAGGAACCCTAAGCCTAGTTCCAAGTGCACTACCCATAGGAACCTTAACCCTTGGGCTGGAAGACCTACATATAGGATCCCTACACCTAGCTCCAAGTGCCCTAACCATTGAAACCCTAACCCTAATTCCAAGTGCCCTACACAAAGGAACCCTAACTCTAGGGCGGGAAGCCCTACCGATAGGAATCCTAACCCTAGCTCCAAGTGCCGTATCATTAGGAACCCTAACCCTAGTTTAGGAAGCCCTGCCCATCAGAACCCTAACCCTGGCTTCAACTTCCCTACCCATAACAACCCTAAGCCTAGAAACAAGTGCCCTAGCCTTATTCACCCTAACCCTAGGGTGCTAAGCCTTACCCATAGGAACCCTAACCCTAGCTTCAAGTGCCCCACTCTTAGTAACCTTAAAACTAGGGTGGAAAGCCTTACCCATTGGAACCCTAACCCTAGCCACAAGTGCCCTATCCTTAGGAACCCTAACTCTAGGTCAGGAAGCCCTACCCATAGGAACCCTAACCTTAACTGCAAGTGTCCTACACTTAACAACCCTAACCTTAGGGCGGGAAACCCTACCTATAGGAATCAAAAGCCTGGCTCCAAGCTCCCTACCCTTAGGAACACTAACCGTAGGGCTGGAAGACCTACTCATAGGAACTCTAATCCAAGCTCCAAGTGCCCTACCGATAGGAACCCTAACCATAGCTCAAAGTGCCCTACCCATAGGAACCCTAACCCTAGCTCCCAGTGCTCTACCCATAGGAACCCTAACCCTATGGTGGGAAGCCCTACCCATACTAACCCTAACCCTAGCTCCAAATGTCCTAACCTTAGGAACTCTAACCCTAGGTTGGGAAGCCCTACCAATAGGAACCCTAACCCTAGCTCCAAGAGCCCAACCAATAGGATCGCTAACCTTAGTTTCAAGTTCCCTAACCTTAAGGACCTTACCCTTGCTCCAAGTGCCCAACACTTAGGTACCCTAATCCAAGGGTGGGAAGCCCTACCCATAGGAACCCTAACCCTAACTTCAAGTACCCTACCCTTAGGAACCCATACCTTTAGGTGGAAAACCCCAACCATAGGAACCCTTACCCTAACTCCAAGTGCCCTTCCCATAGGTACCCTAACCCTAGGGCAGAAATCCCTAGTAATTGGAACCCTATCCCTAGCTCCAAGAGACCGCATAGGAACCCTAACCCTAGCTCCAAGTGCACAACCATTAGGAACCCTAACCCTAGAGAGGGAATCCCTACCCATAGGAAACCTTAACCTATCTCCAAGTGCCCTACCCATAGGAACCATAAACTTATCTCCAAGTGCCCTACCTATAAGAACCCTAACCCCAACTCCCAGTCTCTACCCATAGGAACCCTAACCCTAGCTCCAAGTGCCCTACCCATAGGAACCGTAACCCTAGCTCCAAGTGCCCTACCCATAGGAATCCTAACGCTAGGACGGGTTGCTCTTCCTTTACGAACCCTAACCATAGGGCGGGAAGTCCTTCCCATCGGAACTCTTACGCTAACTACAAGTGCCCTCTTCTTAGGAACGCTAACCCTAGGGAAGGAAGCCATACCCATAGGAAACCTAACCCTAATTCCAGCGCCCTCCCCATAGCAACCCTAACCTTAGTTCCAAGTGCCCTACACATAGCAACCCTAACCCAAAGTCCAAGTTCCCTTTCCTTAGCAACCCTCACATTAGGGCGGGAAGCCTTACCCATAGGAACCCTCATCCGAGCTCAAAGGGCCCTACCCTTAGGAACCCTACCATAGGTAGGGAACTCCTGCCCATAGTAACCCTAACCCTAGCTCCAAGTGCCTTACCCTTAGGAACCTTAACTCTAGGGCGGGAAGCCCCACCCATAGGAACCCTAACCCTAGCTCTGAGTACCCTACCCATAAGAACCCTAAACCTAGCTCCAAGTGCCCTACCCATAGTTACTCCAACCCTAGCTCCAAGTGCCCTACCCTTTGGAACCCTAATCCTAGGGTGGAAATCCCTACCCATAGGAACCCTAACCCTAGCTCCAAGTGCTCTCTCCCTAGGAACCCTAACCCTAGCTCCAAGTGCCCTACCCATAAGAACCCTAACCCTAGCTCCAAGTGCCCTACCCATAGGAACCCTACCTCTAGTTCCAAGTGCCCTACCCATAGGAACCCTAACCCTAGCTGCAAGTGCCCTATCCTTAGGATCCCTAACCCTAGCTCCAAGTGCCCATCCATAGGAACCCTAAACCTAGGTGTAAGTGCCGTACCCATAGGAATCCTAATGCTAGGGCGGGGTACCCTCCCTTTTGGAACCCTAACCCTAGGGCAGAAAACCCTACCCATAACAACCATAACCCTAGCAACAAGTGCCCTATCCTAAGGAACCCTAACCCTAGGACAGAAAGCCCTACCCATTTGAACCCTAACCATAGCTCCAAGTGTTCTACTCATAGGCACCCTAATGCTAGCTCTAAGTGCCCTATGCATAAGAACCCTAACTCCAGTTCCAAGTGCTCTACCCATAGGAACCCTAACCCTAGCTTGAAGTGCCTTACCCATTGGAACCCTAATCCAAGCTCCAAGTGCCCTACCCTTAGGAACCCTCACCCTAGTTCCTAATGCCCTACCCATAGGATCTCTAACCGTAGCTCCAAGTGCCCTACCCATAGGACTTCTAAAGCCAGGGCGGGATACCCTCCCTTCAGAAACCCTAACCCTCGGGCAGGAAGCTATACCCATAGGAACCTTTACCCTAGCTCCAAGTTCCCTACCCTTAGGAACCCTACCCCTAGGGCAGAAAGCCATACCCATAGGTACCCTAACCCTAGTTCCAGTGCCCTATCCATAGGAACCCTAACCCTAGCTCCAAGTGCCCTGCCCCAGGAACCTTAACCGTAGGCCGTGAACCCCTACCCATAAGTTTCCTACCCCTAACTCCAAGTGCCTTATGCAAATTAACCCTAACTCTAGCTCCATGTGCCCTACCCTTAGGAACCCTAACCCTAGCTCCCAGTACCCTACTCAAAGGAACTCTAACCATATGGTAGGGTGCCCTACCCATAGGAACCCGAACCCTAGCTCCAAGTGCCCTACCCAAAGCAACCATAACACTACGGAGGGAAGTCCTACCCATCGGAGCCCTAACCATAGCTCTAAGTGCCCTACCCTTATGAACCCTAACCCTAGGGTGGTGCGCCATACCCATCGGACCCCTAACCCTAACTCCAAGTGCCCTTCCCTGAGGAACCCTAACCCTAGGGTGGGAAGCCTTACCAATAGGAAACCTAACCTTAGCTCCAGGTGCCCTACCCATAGGAACTCTAACCCTAGGGCAGGAAGCCTTACCCATAATAACCCTAATCCTAGCTCCAAGTGCCCTTCCCATAGGAACCCTAACCCTAGTTTCAAGTGCCCTACCCATAGGAATCTTAACGCTAGGGAGGAGTACCCTCTCTCTATGAACCCTAAGGGGGCAAGCCCTACCAATAGGAACCTTTACCCTAGCTAAAAGTGCCCTACCCTTAGGAAACCTAACCCTAGGACAGGAAGCCATACCCATAGGAACCCTAACCCTAGTTCCAAGTGCCCTACCCATAGCAACCCTAACCCTAGCTCCACAT
Source organism: Gopherus evgoodei (assembly GCF_007399415.2). Taxonomy (NCBI): domain Eukaryota; kingdom Metazoa; phylum Chordata; order Testudines; family Testudinidae; genus Gopherus; species Gopherus evgoodei. The sequence goes on from NC_044322.1 coordinate 123,004,924, forward strand.
GACTTATTATTAGGAACCCTAACGCTAGGGCAAGAAACCCTACCCATAGGAAACATAATGCTAGCTTCAGGGGGTCCTACCCATAGGAACCCTAACCCAAGCTCCAAGTGCCTTACTCTTAGGAACCCTAACCCTAGGGCGGGAAGTTCTACCCATAGGAACCCTAACAATAGTACCAAGAGCCCTACCCAAAGAAACCCTAATCCAAGCTCCAAGTGCCCTATCTTTAGAAACCCTAATCCTAGGGCACTAAGCTATACCCATAGGAAAACTAACCCTAGTTCCAGGGCCCTACCCATGGGAACCCTAACCCTAGCTCCAAGGGACCTACCTATAGGTACCCTAACCCTAGGTCGGAAATCCCTACCCATAGTAACCCTAACACAGCTCCAAGTGCCCTATCCTTTGGAACCCTAACCCTAGGGCAGGAAGCCCTACCCATAGGAACCCTAACCCTAGCTCCAACTGCTCTACTCATAGGAACCCTTACCCTAGCTCCAAGGCCCCTATCCATAGGAACCCTAAACCACACTCCAGGTGCCCTACCCTTAGGAACCGTAACCCTAGGGAGGGAAGTCCTACTCATAGTAACCCTAATCCTAGCTTCAAGTGCCCTCCGTTAGGAGCCCTATCCCTAGGGCAGAAAGCCCTACCCATAGGAACCCTAACCCTAGCTCCAGGTGCCCTACCCATAGGAACCCTAACCATAAGGTGGGGAGCCGTACCCATAGGAACCCTAACCCTAGCTCCAAGTGCCCTACCTATAGTACCCTAACCCTATGGTGGAAAGCCCTACCCCTAAGAACTCTAACCCTAAGCTCCAAGTGCCCTACCATTAGGAACCCTAACCCTATGGCGAGAAGCCCTACCCATTGGAACTCTAACCCTAGCTCCAAGTGCCCTACACATAGGAATCCTAATGCTAGGGCCGGGTGCCCTCTCTTTACAAACCCTAACCCTAGGGTGGGATGCTGTACCCATAGGAACCTTTACCCTAGCTCCAAGTGCCCTGTCCTTAGGAACCCTAACCCTAGGGCAGGAAGCCCTACCCATAGGATCCCTAACCCTAGCTCCAAGCGCGCTACCCATAGGAACCCTTACCCTAGCTACAAGTGCCCCACCCTTAGGAACCATAACCCTAGGGCAGGAATCCCTACCCATAGGATCTCTAACCCTAGCTCCAAGCAAGCCACCCATAGGAACCCTAACCCTAGCTCCAAGTGCCCTACTCTTAGGAACCCTAACCCTAGGGAGGGAAGTCCTGCCCATAGGAACCCTAACCCTAGCTACCAACTTAAATTTGGTGGTCAGTTTGGAGTATCATTGTGTTTAGCACAATCCTTGATTATTTTACACTTTTTAAAGTATACAGGTGTTACAAAGCAGGAATGTTCTTAATGTTTTCTCTGAATACTGTGTGGGTGCCTCAGTTTCCCCTATGCATTTCTCAAGGATCTAGATGGTGGGATAAGGGTGTGTCGTTGTAGAGCCCTGGAGTGCCAGTGTGATGCTCTCTGCACAGAGAATGGCCGAAACCCTGTCTCCAGGCAACTGATGGCCCGGGTCGCTCTCCTGCAAGGTGCCAATTGAAGGTGTTGGAGAATAAAGGGATCAGGTGGCCTCCTAATGCCTGGAAAAGAGACAAAGGCCAGAGGAGAGAGTGTCAGTGCCTGTGAGGACTTCTGGGAAGCGCATGGTGTTGAAGGGGATGCTGGGATGCTTTGGAACTACTCCATACAAAGCCAGTCAGGATTCTGGGGGAGCCTCCTCTCTCTGAGCATATTGTCTCCAGGGCAAGAAGCTTACACTTTCCTGGGTCTGACCTCGGAGCATTCAGTATGCCCTTCCACACAGTGCGCTTTCAGTAGCGAGTGTGCCCAGGCAGGTCCTGGGGCAACCTGGGGTCCCTGCACCCCAACTCTGCAGTCACATGTGACTCTCAGCCAGCCGGTAAAACAGAAGGTTTATTAGATGACAGGATCACACTCTAAAACAGAGCTTGTAGGTACAGAAAACAGGACCCCTCAGTCAGGTCCATCTTGGAGGGTGGGGAGCGTAGACCCAAGTTCTGGGCCTCTCCCAATTTCCCCAGCCAGCTCCAAACTGACACTCCCTCCTCTAGCCTTTGTGTCTCTTCTGGACAAGGAGGCCACATGATCTCTTTGTCCCCAACACCTTCAGTTGGATCCTTGCAGGGGAAACTGAGGCACCCACACAGTATTCAGAGAAAACATTAAGAACATTCCCACTTTGTCACAATAGGTGCAACAAAATATAATACCGTATATTGAAGCAGACAAGTGCTGCTTCTGACTTTCCACTTTTAATTGACTCTTGTAATCTTGGGGTTCTGACGCATTGTAGCTTCATTTTATATTGGCTTAGAGGGCGGAAGCCGGGGATGGGGGGCACCACCATTTTGGGCACCACCAAAAATTATACAAACCTGCCTCCTATGCCTCACAGATCTTATTCAGGACACAATAGGCAGCTATAATCATTGGGATATTTTTCTTACTAAGCTCCCAATTTTGTGAGTAAAAACTTGCAGCAACCCTTCAGTCTACCAAAAGCACATTCACTTATCATTCTACACCTTCTGAACCACTATTGGCTGGTTCCCAGGCCAGAAACTAAGGAGTGGGCCACCACCCTGCCTCCTACCTCCAGGAGCTGAAGCCAGACCCCAAGCTCCATATCCCAGGGCTGAAGCCTGAGCCCCACCACTCGTAACTTAGCTTCAAATACTCTGCTTGCTACCCCCTACCACCAGCCCTGGCAATAATGGTGCACAAAACAGTATTTTCGACACTTGTTGTGTTGCAGATTTTAAAGGAAATAAGTGACATTTCATTTTTTCTCGATTCTAGTTCTTTTATTGGAATTTTCAAGAACTCGCATATATCTCTTAAAATCACAGACATAGAGACCTCTGTGACAGAATGGTAGCCTTATTCATAGACCATGGAAAGAAAGCAAAGCACGAACACTAGCCACTAGGCCAACTGGCTTGCTAGGGATATCACCATGTAAGGCAAGGAGTCTTAAAATTCTCAATCAGGAGTGAGAGAGGTATGGGTCTCCAGTCAGGAGAGATGACGGCTGGAGATCCTGGATCCTAGAGAGGATACTCTTTTTGCACTGTGGAGGGGAAATACAGGTGCAGTGTTTACCACAGCTTCACTAACAGTAGTTTTTACAAAATTAAATCTTGAAAATCTTCATCCTATCCTGAACTTCTTGGTTCTTTGAAGGAAATTCTAGCTTTAAAGTTCATGAATGGATCAGGAGGTGTGTTATTGGGAATCTCCTTCTTCAATCTCATTTCTAATGTTTGTCCCTTCAGAGCCAGTATAAGAAAAACATCTTTAATATAATTTAAAAATCCTTTCTATCATCAAAACTGATCATTTCCTCCTGATATATGGCTGTCATTCTGTTTTGTGAGGGTAAATCTGCAGCTTTATGTTAAGTGATGTAGAGTGCTCCTTTGGGGCAGTTTTGACATTCACAAATTATGACCTCTATTCATTTTGTGTATTTCTTGTAGGAACTGTTCAAACATATATTCCATAAAGTTGATTGTGTAAACCCATCCATGCCATGTGAAGGTTCTGCTTCCTAATCCTACTTTTCTAAGTCTCTCAGCTGGACTTTAATTCTCAGTATGACATATTCAACATATGAAATTTGTTAGTGTAACTCCAGTGCCCCATCTCCCAGACTACTGATCCTCCTTTTTGCTTCTGAAACACTCTTCTCTTTGACATTGTCAGTTAATCTAGACTCAGAGGGTCTGGGGGAATATTCTAACTGGTTTTGAAATTGGTTCAACTAAACTGCTTTTAAAACCACAACCATAGTGTAGACAGAGGTTTAAGGTGGTTTGAGGAGGCCTAACCCATTTTTCCTGAACCAGCTTCAAGACTGATGCTAACAAAATTTGCTCAGATTAAACACATCATGCATTCTGAGGAGAAGGCTTTTTAACTTTTATGTATTACTCTTTTGATTAAATTACAATTCTATGCTTCTGATTTAAAAAAAATGGAAGCAATGTCATCTGAATGCGATTTTATTTGCTCATTGGCTATTTACAATACATGCAGACATAGGGCTTGATGATGTTCTCACAATGGATAAATCAGAAGTAACCATGGATATCAATGAGGTTATACCAGTCTAAAACTGGAGTGATATCTGAATCAGGCACCTACAGTCCAGTCCTGATTCCATTTAAGTCAATGGTCCTGGCTTTCCAACCCAGTTGTAAATAATGTTAATGAAGTCAATGAAGTTACACTGGTGGGAGTGAAAGAAAAATCAGGCTCAGTATTTCTTGACACTAATCCATTTGTCTTAACTATTGTTTGTATCATTTTTTCCCCTGAAGGTGATAAGAAACTCAGGGCTGATTCCAATCTCATTTACACAAGTTTTCCACTGATGCAACTCCACTAACTTCAATTAAGTTAAACCTGATTTACACCCATGTAACTGAGAGCAGATTCAGATGCCATGCTGGTTTGGCACTTGACCTTTCATGAGCCAAGACTATGCATAATCTATATGAGTGGTTCTCAACCAGGTCTGAGGCCTCCTGGGGGGGCCGCCAAACAGGGCCAGCATTAGACTTGCTGGGGCCCAGGGCAAAAAGCTGAAGCCCCACAGCCTGGGGCTGAAACCCGGGGTTCCAAGCCCTGCCACCTGCAGGTGAAGCTGAAGCCTGAGTAACTTAACTTCTCAGGGGCTCATGTGGTGTGGGGACCCAGGCAATTGCCCTGCTTGCTACCGGCTAACACTGGCCCTTGCTTTTATATGCAGAAAAAATGTTGTTGTGGCACAGGTGGGCTGTGGAGTTTTTATAGCATGTTGGGGAGGCTCAGAAATAAAAAGGTTGAGAACCCCTGATCTATATCATCAGATTCCAGGAATGTCACTCTGAAGCCTGCAGTGTCTGTTGAGTCAATGTGAAGTGATAGAAGCAACTACAAGCATGGCTGAAAGCTCTTCTGTTCAGATTATCACCTGATTGAATCATCACTGAGTTTCGAGTCTGTTACCGTACAATTGTTAAATTCTCAGCCATTTTGACTTTACGAATTACTCCCATGTGGTGTGCAGCTACAGTCAGTAAGGCATGTATCTATGCCAGGCCAAGAGTCCCAGAATACTGTCATATTAGAGGTAACTGAGCCAATCACTCCCCCCTTGCTCTACAACTGTTTGCATGCAATAGTTTCATAGATTGTATGAGGGAGACTGCACAGATGATGAATTACTTGGCCCAGCTGCCACATGTACAAATCAACACAGAAGCTGGGACAGAACGGTGGAATAGATCACTTCATAAATTGCCCCGTTCTATTCCTTCCCTCTGAAGCATGGGTCCCTGCCACTGTCAGACGACAGGATAATGGGTAAATGGACCATTGGTCTGACCATGTATGGCCATTCTTACATTCAACACACCACCCCTAAACATAAATCAACACAACCCCCAGACGACAACACAACCAGCATATACAATAATCCCAAACACACATAACCCCTCATCACAGCACATAACTCTCCCAGCACAACTCACACACAACCAGCACACAATAACTAAACATGCATAATCCCTCACCATAGCATACACCCCTCATTCACCACCTACACAAATCAGCACATATCTCCCAGCACAACACCCTCTAGACACAAATCAACACAGTGAGCATGCACAATAGTGCCAAACATGAATAACCCCTCATGGCAACACACATCTCTCATTTGCGATCCGTACAAATCCAAACAAGTCTCCCAGCATAACATATCCCACCCACAAATCAACACAACCATCTCACCCACCATAACCCAAAACATCACTCTGAAGCCTAGAATGTCTGTTGAGTCAGTGTGAAGTGATGGAAACAGCTACAAGCACAGTTCTTAGCCATTTTCAGCTTTTTTCCATACCTGATTTTATGACTTACACTTGTACGACAGCAGGGGCCTTGAGCTAGTAGTTTCCCATAATGTTTTAGGAACAGTGTGTATCCACAGTGTGTAATTCCAGCATCTGCAAAAATGCTATTTCAGCACAATCCCTTGTCTCCAAAACTCCCTTAGGTGTCATAACACATTTATAGCAGAGAATTATGCTTTTCAAGTTTGTTTAAACATAACATTTTTAACCTAAACCACAGTGGCAAAAATCACAATATGATGTTATCCTTGACTATGACATCATGTTTTCATGGTTTAATAGTAAAATAATAACCTAGGTTATGTACAAAATGGCCAAGTTAGAAAAAGAGGAGTTCCAATATGTGAGTATCATAGCTAATAAAACAACCATGTTACTTGCTCCCTTTGTCAGCCTGCTAGAGTCCAAGTTTGTCGACCTTCAGGGCAAGGAGCAGGGCCTATCTGTTTACCCAGGCCTTTGCCTGGTAAGGGTTATAGCTGGAGGCACATTTCAGCTAAGACTGCGTTGTACACTGGCAAAATTGAGACCCATAATTCTGCAGCAGCAAAAGCAATAGTGGAACCCCAGTTCAGCAAGTTACTTCAGCATACACATAGCTAAGATCTTGTCTACCCTACAGAGTAAAGTTGATGCAAGGAAGCTTATATTGACCTAACTCTGTAAGCATTTACATTAAAATTTTGGTGCCGCCAAAGAAACTTGTCCACTACACCAACTTAATAACCTCACCTCCACGAGAGGCGCAAAGTCAATGTTGAGGTAGTTAGCTCAATGCTGTGTCAGTGTAGCCATTGCCTAGCTAACATCAACTGTTACTGGCTTTCAGAAGCCATCCCATAATGCCCTATACTGGCAGTTCAATCAGTGCAAGCACTCCTAGTGAGAATGGGTCGCACACTGCCAACACAAGGAGCAAAGTGTAGACATGCACAGATGATGTCATTATTGCAGCAGCTGTATGCCAACATAAGTTAGGTTAACTTAATTTTGTAGTGTAGACATGCCCTAAGAATGTGAGTTCCATTACACTGAGAGATACTGATGACTGCTTGGATCACAAACCTCTTTGATATTGGGTGTCAATGCATCCTTCACTTACGATAGTTGTAAGAAGTATTCAAGGGGCTACATCTAATACAAGGCCTAATAGAGTCTGCCCAAAAACCAGCACCATGTGAGCATGGAGTTCCACTGGGTATTATCACCAGGGTGGAGGGATGGTAAGACAGAACACACAGAAACAGAACAGAAAAGACCAGAGAGAGAGGCACAGGCAAAAATCAGGAAACCCAAGCAGCTGCCTTCAAGCACAGTGTGACCCTAGAAAAAGCTAGAGAACGTGCTTTTGGGCCTGATGTTGGCTAATGAGGCTGTAAGGTAAGAAACTGCTCCTCTTGTTCTTGGTTCCCCCTGCATTTGGGGAAGCAGGACTTTGTACAGTCACTGTAATTAAACAAGATTGCATCAAAGAAAATACCAGTCTCCATCCATTTCTGCTTCCAACTGGAACATCCCCAGGGCTCTGAAATTTGACTAGCTGCTTGGGTCAAAAAGGAGCACCAGTTCTCAGGTGACTTAAAGCAAATGATTAAGTGCCTTGCCGAAATGGGGCCTTAATGCAGAGCATCCCCTGGCATTTTGCCACCATGTTGCCTAATCCTACCTTTGGAGTTGGCTCTCAAGGAGTTAAGGAGTCTGGCACCATTAATTTATTTAGCTATTAAATAATATATTTTATTTGATTAGCACATGGTTTCCTTCTCTTTTTTGTTTCTTTCTAGGAGCTAGAGATGGAAGTGATTTAGCCCTGGTTCAGAAAGATGACCTCCCCCGAGGCCTCTCTATGCAGCCTAGAGAATTCTCCCACCCACATACTGCAGTGGAGTCCCCCCAGGGATGTAAGGATCTTTGGGGTAAGATTAATGAGTAGGTGCTGGACTGCTATGTGGTAAGGAGAATTGGATTAATTTAAGAATAACGGTAAAGATCGGGGAAGCTTTGCTGCACATCCAATAATTAATGTCTCAATCTCTTTTCTCTTTTGCAGATCTCAGAAACATGGGCGCTGGTGATGAGGCAGTGCTCAGATAGCCATAACTGGCCCCTATATGAACTAAGTAAATTGGCGGAGGTGATTGTATACATGTGTGTTTGTGTCCTTGGTGTTTTACTGGGCCAAAAAAATGTCAAAAGTTTTAACTGCTACAGTCATTTTCAGTAAGAATTTATTTTATATTTGAGTTTTGCATTCTCCGCTGCTCTGAGGAATCAAGTAAGTGGTCCTAGAAGAGGAACCGGTACATTCAAGACCAGCTAAGTACCATCTTGGCTGTATAATCTGGCCTGCCCTGAATGAAGGAAAGGGCCAGGCAGCGCCAAGATTAGCAAAAAGTAAACTAGTATCACTTCAGTGACTCACAGGCCTTCATACAGCCAGCAGGTAAGTGGCTTAACAGGTGATGGAGCTAGTGCTTTGAGCTGTCAAAGCTGGGGATGGGCAGGAACATCATGGGATTGCATTTATGGGACTAATTGCACTATTGCAATAGCTGCAACACCCAGTGCTTGTTATCACCTCTGGCACTACAACAGAGCAGATGACACAGTACTTACCCTTGCTTAGTTTGAAATCAATGGAAGTTAGGAGCCTAAATGCCTCTGAGGATTTGAGCCTTAGTTATTTTGGATGTAGTAGTAACTCAGTTCTATTGTTTAGATTTTGAATGTCCAGTTTCAGCACTGTATTAGTCTTGTGTACTCCAGCCTTCCTTAAATAAACTTGTTTTAATTTTGAATGCTAAGGTGTGTTTCTGTATATTTGCTACTGTGATTAGGTCAGGGGTGGCAGGTATAATAGGAATGGGGAAGCTAAGCCAAGCTCTGCCTCTGCCCATGATTCACTCTCTCCCCCAGGCCGGTGCCCAAACCGTCGGGAACTCAACTTCACTACTAGCCAGAGACCAGTGGACCGGTGCTGACACCGGCCAGCAACTCAGTGCTGGAGGCCAATGCTGAGGCCAGCCGGCAACCTGGTGCTGAGTTCGGCCAGCAGCCCGGCACTGACTCATAGACTTAAAGGCCAGAAGGGACCATCATGATCATCTAGTGTGACCTCCTGCATGTTGCAGGGCACAGAACCTCACCCACTCACCCCTGTAATAGTCTCAGAACCTTTGGCTGAGTTACTGAACTCCTCAAATCATGATTAAAATAATTCCTGTTAGAGAGACTCCACCATTTGCTCTAGTTCAAACTACCAGTGATATGTGCCCCACACTGCAAAGGAAGGCAAAAAATTCCACAAATCTCAGAGTCTCTGCCAATCTGGCCTAAGTGGAAAATTATTCCCAACCCCAAATGTGGCAATCAGTTAATCCCTGAGCAAAAAAAGTATTGCTAGTCCCTAAGTGCATGACCTTGCATTTCATACTATTAAATTTCATCCCATTTCTATTACTTCAATTTTCAAGGTCATCCAAATCTTCTTGTGTGATATTCCAGTCCTTCTCCCAACCTCCCAACTTCATATCATCCACTAATTTTATTAACACGCTCCCACTTTTTGTGCCAAGATCATTAATGAAAATGTTAAATAAGACTGGTCCCAAAACTGATCCCTCAGGAGCTCCACTAGTAACCTCCCTCTAGCTTGATAGTACACCTTTCAGTATGGCCCACTGTAGTCTCCCCTTTAACCAGTTCCTTATCCACCTTTTGATAGTTATATCAATCCCTGTCTTCTCCATTTTAACTCATACTTTCCCATTTGGAACTGTGCCTGACTGAAATCCAGGTACATTAGATCTTTAAAAATATATATTGCATTTCCTTTGTCTAGAAAATTGATTATCTTTTCAAAGAAGGAGATCAAATTGGTCTGGTACAAGCTACCTTTTGTAAAATCATGTTGCATTTTATCCCAATTACCATTTGCTTCTGTCCTTAACTACTTTTTCTTTCAAAATTTGTTCTAAGACCTTGCATACCATTGATGTCAAACTAACAGGCCTGTGGTTTCCTAAATCACTTTTCCCCCCTTTTCTTAAATACAGGTACTATATCTGCAATTCTCCAGTCATATGTATGACCCCTGAGTTTATGGATTCATTAAAAATCCTTGCTATTGGGCTTGCAATTTTGTCTCCTAGTTCCTTTAACATTCTTGGATAGAAATTATCTAGGCTTTCCACTTTGATCCCATTAAGCTGGCTGAGTTTGACTTCCACCTCTGATGCGGTCATTTCTACTTCCATATCCATATTCCCATTAGCCACACTGCCACTGCCCCAAGCACCTCAATACTCATATTAAAAACTGCAAAGAATCCTGTGGCACCTTATAGACTAACAGACGTATTGGAGCATGACCATTACATGCATCCAAAGAAGTGGGTATTCACCCACGAAAGCTCATGCTCCAATATGTCTGTTAGTCTATATGGTGCCACAGGACTCTTTGCTGCTTTTCAGATCCAGACTAACATGGCTACCCCTCTGATATTAAAAACTGAGGCAAAATATTTGTTTACATGTTGGGCCCATAGGTGCCGACTTCCACACTTCCCAGTGGGTGCTTGACCCCCTGGCTCCACCTCTGCACCACCCTCACCCCACTCCCATTCCATCCCTCCCCCAAAGTCCTTACCCCTGCTCCACCTCTTCTCCACCTCCTCCCCTGAGCGTGCCACGTTTCCGCTTCTCCTTTCTCTCCCAGCAAGAACAAACAGCTGTTTGGCAGCAGCTGGATGGAAGCGCTGGTAAGCAGGTGGAGAAGTGGGGACGTGGCATGCTGGGTGCGGGGGGGAGTAGGTGGGGCGGGGCATGAGGGGAACTTGGCAGTCAATGGGTGTAATTTTCCCCCATGGGTGCTCCACCCCAAAGCACCCACGGAGTTAGTGCCTATGGTTGGACCATGCCTAGATCATCTTTAATCTCCACCACATCCTCAGTGTTTAGCAGTCCCACTTCTTTTTTCCTTGTTTTCTTTTTATTTATATGGCTAAAGAAACTTTTCCTATTGATTTTAATTTCCTCTGCAAGGTCCAACTCTGCTTGGCTTTTGCCAGTTCTCATTTTTCCCCTAAACTTTCTGACCACTTTCTGTGCTGATCCATCCCTTCTCCTATTCCTTGTAGGCTTTCTGCTTTCTCTTAATCACCTGTTTCATCTGTGTGGTCTGCAACCCTTCCCTATGAATTTTTTTCCCCTTGCTGGGAATGCAGGCTATAGATAGTTTCTACTACTTTGACTTAAAGTAATTCCAAGTCTCTTCCACATTCAGATTCTTGAGTTCTTCAGTCTAGGGAATTCCCTAACTAATTCCCCTAATTTTTTAATGTTTGTCCTTTTCCTTAAGTACACTTATTTTAGTTTTGAATGCTAACATAGGTTTCTGTATATGTGCTATTGCTATTAGGTCAAATTCAACTCTGAATTATATCCTGTGTATTTCTCTTAACACATGTATCATGCATATGAGGACAAATTACAAATGGTGTAAAATTGATCTCCATTGCTAGGTTTAGATGACTCAAACACTTTCAGAGGAATCTTTGTACAAAACAGACAAACAACTGGCAGACAAATTGCAATAACCAATAAATGGGCTGTCTTTTGAGTATATAGCACAGTTTACAAATAAACTATCTTGCTCATTTTACAGATTCAGGGCCCAACCACACTGCACTCCCTCAACTTTCATTGCCTTGCACCTCACACCCTCTTTTGTGAGTCATATCAGAATCCTGTGAAGACCCTGTTTTAACTCATGGGGCTATCATGAGATAAGCCATGTATGGTAGGCTCTTTTCACCAGTAAAATAATAACCATTGATGGACCTAGCCAAGATGGTCAGGGATGCAACCCCATGCTCTGGATGTCTGTAACCTTCTGACTGCCAGATGCAGGGACTGCATGACAGGATGGATCACTTGATTATTGCCTCATTCTGTTCATTCCCTTTGAAGCATCTGGCACTGGTCAAAGCTGGCAGGCATAATACCGGCTAGTGGACCACTGGTCTGATCCAGATTGGCCATTTTTGTATTCAGTATAAGAGATGACCAGTTCAATTTACTTGGTCCAGTGATGTATTACCAGGTAAAATATTTGGGCCAAATTTTGCTTTCAAATAAGCCTGTGTAACCTTATTGAATTCAGTGTAAATGAGAGCAAAATTTGGATTCATGATCTTTTCTTATTTGTCTTGCAAACATTAATATAGAAATAATGGAACTGAATCTATTTCAATAGTAATAATAAAGCATTACAGGGTAAAAACAGACAAGAGCAGTTTCAGTACAGTAATCAAGTGAGAGGTTTACTGGACGGTAAAATGTAATGAGTGATGCAAAAGGAAAGTTAAAAGTTGTGAATTAACAATACACGTCAAAACTTTTGAGAGAAAAGCATACCACTTCTTGCTCATTTGACCCACTATTTGCCTAGTGGAGTGGCGTTTGGACAGTACCTTCCTAACTCGCGACATTCAAATTCTGCAAAGGACATTTTCAAGCCCATAGGTGCTGCTATGTCAGCAGCTAAATCTGAAACAATTTCACTTCTGCAAATTGTGGATACAACCTCTTATAAATTACTCAAAAAACTGCTAAGCAGGATTCGTATACATTTCATAAGCATCTGGATGACCTCCACGGTATTTAGACAAATGTCAGAGAAACTTATGAACCATGGCAATCAGTTGACTGAACATCTGGGGTGTCAGCAGCTTCAGTTACTTTTTGTGATGTCAGAAAATATATGAAGACATTTTGAAAGATCTCAAATGCTACATGATCCATCTCAATGAGCTTGGAGAAATATTTGTTGATCTGGAATATTAGGATTATTGGTCTCAAGGGTAAATTTCTGGGAGAAGTGCCAGACACTGTTTATGCAACTTTTGTGTTTGAAACTTTATAGCAATTAGGGCTAAGAGCTTTGCCCAGTTTGGAAGCAGTCCACTTCATTCCACTGTAGGCTAAAAGCCCAACATTTGATGGACGTCAAGGAGGAAAGACAGCCATTATTATCAGTCTCATATTACAGGAAGGAAACAAAATTTTAAAAGCAGAAAAATTGGCTGGATGGCTTACAAAGAGATTTATATTTCCCTGAACCCAGATTATCCTGATGCAGTACTTAAAAGCAGGCTCACATTTGCAGTAGTAAAAATATAGCAAAAGACCCCACTTTGCTGTAATTTTGTAGTGAGGCTGAATTTAGTCAGAGGTTCTGTGTTCCTTTTTGGGGATACAAGGATATGTTTCCACTAAGGCCACAGAGACACAAAGGCTTTTCTTAACTTCAAAAATAGAGGCAGTTTGATGAGATAAAATTATTGGACCTCACAGGATCATTAATTGTCTCATGCCTTCCTTGAATATGTTATATCTATACATCTTTTCCTGTACATTAATGTAGTGATTATACTGTATATATGTATAAATGGAGTACTGAAGATCTGACTTGGTTTATTCTTGGAAGTTTAGATTTCATTCAGAGAACTTTGTTTGTTAGTCTAGCAAAATTAATATGTGCAATTGTTTGGTCCCTGAGTGGGCTTTGCAAAAACACCCAGGTGATGGTATAACTGCTCCCACTGTTGTCAATGGTAAAACACCAAGTGACACCAATAGGAGCAGAGCAAGACCATCAGTGAATGTTCTGAAATCCCATCTATAATTATTTTTTTAATTAAGGTTTCTTTTTAGGCTATGCATTTTTGCTAAGGGTTGAAATAATTCTTACTTAGCAATGGGCACTCTGGGATGAACTAATCCATTTACAAGTCATCGTAATTTCAGTGGATTGCGTACTTCAAGTTGAGCTAGAACAGTGATTCTCAAACTTTTGTACTGGTGACCCCTTTCGTATAGCAAGCCTCTGAGTGCAACCCCCCGCCCTTATAAATTAAAAACATTTTTAAACATATTTAACACCGTTATAAATGCGGAGGCAAAACCAGGTTTGGGGTAAGGGTTGACAGGTAGCGATCCCCCCAAGGTGTCCAGATCCCCAGTTTGATAGCTCCTGAGCTAGATCAATGTTTTTCATTTTTATTTATATAATTGATCAGCAATACTTAGCTGGATAGTGGTGTGATCCTATAGATGTTCAGATTAGGACCATATAAATACATAAATTAGTGAGACGTATTGGCAGCAGAGCTAATATGCTTGTAAATTTTACTGATTACCTCCTTTAACGGACTATCATATGAACTATGCAATTCCCACCACCACTATAATAGAAGACTCCTCTTTCCTGAGTCCAAGAATGGTGTAAAGTGATATTCTGGCACCAGATGTATGTTAGTACAGACCCTCTGTTTTGGAGCATTTTTCATGATATTTTTATTATTTGTTTCTTTGGAGATGGTTTGTCCACCATATAGCTTGATGTGCATTGAAAATCATGCACTGTTGTAAAATACTGCTTAATAAAAGTACAGATGTTTTTAACCCTTCCCTCCATATCCACTAAAATAAGGAAATTAAATACAAGAACATTCCAAATATTTTAAGTTAAGTTACTATGACATATATGAAGAAATGTTAAATTAAGGCAAAGGCTGCTGTCTCTGACTTATAATGTTCTGCCTTTCATGTAATTTTTAAATGTTGTCTTCATCATCTTTCCACTGGGCTCTAGCTATATTTGTCTGTAGGACACAGCACCTATTCAGTGATCCTCATGGTCACTCAGCTGGGGAGGATTTCATCTGCTCCATCCTGCTGGGACATCAGGGAAGTACTGCCACCTGAAATCATTCTCCAGCGCTCTGTTGCCATCATAGGCAAGGAAGGGGGAGCCATGGACAACTTCTAGGGAGGGATTGGGGTTTGACAGCTGTGTAAGCATTATGCAGCAGCTTTAAGTGGCAGTGGAGCCCAGCCAACCTGTGGACTTGCCAAGAGCCAGGATTTGGTCCAGTTTCATTCAAATAAATCTTTGCTCTTTGAAGGGCATGATTTGATAAAAGTTCTGCTGCCTTCAAGTCACTTTAATATTCAACTTGTTCACTTTTATTAGAAATTTACATAGTATGGCCATAAATTTCCTGAAATTATGTCAGACTTCTTCTTTAATCTCTTTTAAATAAAATGCTAGCAGTTGCAGGTGCTGCTTATATAAGCTTCAGCCTGAATGGCCCAAGACCTAGTTTACAGATAGTGTCACTAGGTAAAGTTGGGCCTGTCAGGAATTAAGACCCTAAGCTTTAGACTGTGGGTAACACGACCAAGGGGTCCTGAGAGCAACCTGGAGGTAGCACAGCCTAAGGGGCTGCCAGTTAACATAGATGGGGGGGAAGGGGATCTATAGAGAGTAGAAAATGTCACCTGCGGTAGGCCAGAATGGGAAAACTTGCCAGTATTTAGCTGTAGGCCCTAGGAGGAGGACTACAGAGAACCCTGTACCAGCAGGCCCTGGCTTGGAGGGCAAGTGAAGTTCGTATATTATGGAACCAGAACGGCTTGATGAAGCAGACCTCAACAGGGGGAATGTTCATTAAAATTCCTGGCTATGTGTGAGTTAATTGCAGAGTGAGAGGGAGGGAAACTGAGGCTGGGGTGACTGTTTCCACCCCAGGGAGGTGGCCTCTGAACCATACCCTGCCTCTCCTTCTGTGCTTCATCATACGAACTGTAATCAGCTAGGTTGCTCTTCTTGTCTATGTATGGGTGTGTCTTCATTGCATAGTTAAGCCAGGTGATCAGCATCAGGTCATCCCCACAGCATCCTCATCCCCACAGCAAAGCCCTACCTGTTTTATTATGTCCTCACTGCTTCTGCATTCACCTGTGAGTGTCTGTGCGCATATCCCGTGGTTCTGTGCCCTGAGACTCTGTAGGATTCTTTCCCAGGCAGCTGGGACAGAATTTGTTTGTACTTTGGGGGAGATTGAAGGATGATCAGCATTTAAATTATTGTTTGCATCTGCATTACAAAGTGGACAGGTTCTAGCCAGATTTAAACTCTGGAGCCTGGGCTTTAACCTACCTCCCAAACCACATAAGCTAGCCCAGATTTAAAGCACCTCAAACTCTGGTCATAGGTTTCTGTGTGTGGATGGTAAGGGGTCTTGGGCTAAAGGCCAGGTGATAGCCTGAGTTAACTGTGCAGTAAAGACACAGCCTATGTTAGGAGGTTGATCCCAACACCAGTTGCTTTGCGCCTGGTGGGTCATAAATGAGCAGCATGGGTCCTGGGAGAATTTCCCCATCAGAGGCGCAGCATAGGATTGATGTAAGCAGCCCCCATCCAAACCCTAGCAGAGAGGATGTGCTGGGAGTGGGGGCAAGTGCATAGCACCTTTCCCTGTGTAGGCTGTGAACTGCAAGGCAGCCCACTGACAACATGGGGCAGGTTGCCATAAGTTACAGCAGCCCCTGATGCTAAGCATAAAAAACTATTGAAACAGAGCCTGCTTTTGCCATTCCAAGGCCAGGACTACACTAAAGAGTTAGGTCAACCCAACTATGTCACTCAGGGGTGTGAAAAAGCCACACCCGAGTGACGCAGTTAACTGACCTAAAGCTGGTATAGACAGTGCTAGGTCAATGGAAGACCTGTGCTAGGAGACAGATCACTTGATCATTACCTGTTAGGTTCACTCCCTCTGGGACACCTGGCATTAGCCACTGTTGGTAGACAGGGTACTGGGCTGGATGGACCTTTGGTCTGACCCAGTATGGGGGAGTTTGTTCCAGTGGCTAATCCTCCTCACAGTTAAAAATTTTGTGACTTATTTTTTATTTGACTTCAGATTCCAGCCATTGGGTCTTATGTTTTTCTTCACAAGAATAAAAAGCCAATATTTTCTTGCAGTGAAGGTGTTTATACATTGTCATCTCTTCATCATCTTTTGAGAAACTGAACAAATTGAGCTCTAAATCTCTCCCTGTAAGGGATTTTTTTCTAGCCCTCTTGTAATTTTTTGGGTTTTCACTGCACCCTCTAATTTTAAAAAATGTGAACACCAGAACTCTATGCAAAATTTCAGTATCACTCTCCCCAGATCACATAAACAGGAAAAATCACCTCCCTACTCCTATTCACTAGTCTTCTCTTTATACATTCAAGGATCACATTGGCCCTTTTGCCACAGTATTGCTTTGGGATTCCCACATTAATTTGTCCACTATGACCCCTAAATCCTTTTCAGAGTCAGTGCTTTCCAGGATATAGCACCCCATTCTCTAGTTAGACTGCATTCTTTGGTCCTAGATATGTGATTTTGCATTTAGCTAGATTGAGTGACCCCACTTTACCAGGTGATCCAGATCACTCTGGATATCTTCTGTCTTCTTAATTACTTACCATTCTGCCAATCTTTGTGTCATCCACAAATATTAGTAGCAATTATTCTATATTCATCATGAAAACACTGATAGTGTTGGGCCTAGAACTGGTCACTGCAGAACCTAACTAGAAATACTCCCATTCAGTGATGATTCTCCATTGACAACTACTTTTTGATATCTGCCAGTTAACCAGTTCTTAATCCATGTAATGACGCTGTTAATGTCATATAGCACAATTTAAAAAAAAAATCAGAATGTTGTACAATACCAAGTCAAATGCCTTACAAAAGTCTCAGTTTATCACATCTACACAGTTACTTTTATCACCCACGCTTGTTATCTCAAAAAATAAAATCAGGTTTGAAAAGACCTATTTTCCATAAAACAATGTTGACTGGCATTAATTACATTCCTATCCTTTAATTCTTTATCAATTGAAACCTGTATCAGCTTTGATATTATTTTGCCTGGGATTGATGTCAGTCTAACCAGCCTATATATTTAGTTACCCTTATCATCTACCCCTTTTTGAATATTAACACAATGTTAGCACTCTTCCAGGCTTCTAGAATTTCCCCAATTTCCAAGATTTATTAAAAATTAACATCTCTACAGGCAACTCTTTTAGAATACTTTGGTTCAAGTTATCCAAACTTACTGATTTAAAACATCCACTAGGAAGGAAGAAGTGATCTGTGAGGGAGCCTGATTCCATACCATATGGGTTATGAAAAGTTAAAAGTGGAAATTTTAATTGAACCCTGAGGTACATGGGCAGCCAATGGAGGGAAGAGAACTCTGGTGAGATGTGTCCAATTCAGGCAGACTGTGTATGTATTTCAAGCTGGCGTTTGATTGACTAGAGTCTTGAGGTGATGAATATGAGATGTCTGTAAACTGAGTGCTTCAGATTATCATTATGCCACCAATCTCTGTGCAGGTGTCAGGCCCACATCAGAGGACTAGTCTCCTGGAAGAAAAGTATTCTTGCTACCAGATTATCAAGGAACTGACTATACTAATGCCTTCCATTCTATGCATGCTTTGGACAATCAAAACACAGAGATATTCTGCAGGGCATGCAGGCAGGGCCTTGGATAGCTCCTCAAAGAGTTTTCCTCTTCCTGCCAGCACCACTTCCCTCTTCCATGGAATGAGTTCTAGGCAGGTGTTTTCCTTACTGTGGTCAAGTAGAGAATTATTCATTTGGTGGGTGACTATAGACCAGGGGTGGGCAAACTACAACCCACGGGCCGGATCCAGCCCATCAGGGCTTTGGATCCGGCCTGCAGGATTGCCACCTCTGTGGCACCGCAGGCCCCACACAGCTCCCAGAAGTGGCTGGCACCAAGTCCCTGCAGTCCCTGGGGGCAGCAGGGCAGAGGGCTCTGCACGCTGCCTTTGCTTGCAGGCATCGCCCTCCGCAACTCCCATTGGCTGGGAACGGAGAACCAGGGCCAATGGGAGCTTCCGGGGAGGTACTTCTTGAACTACCTTTCTGAAACAAATGCCAGTGTCAACAAGCTCTCCAAGGAAGCAAAATTAAAGCCACATCCTATTTGTTCTCCTGCCTTTATTCTCTTGACAAGCTGTGTTTGAGAAATAAGGAGATGTATTCATTTGGGGGGAGGGAGTGCTTTGAGAGCCTAGTGCTCTCTGAGCCCAAATCTGGACATTATTAATCTTTTGTTCACTTCTGCAGCTGTTCCTGTGATGATCCTTCATACGATTTAAGAGAGAAATAAACAGGAATAGCAATTTACAACTGAATAATCCATCTTGGTTGATGTCCTAATGATGTGGAAATTAGATGAATTATTCCTAATTATTGACAAAATTCCACCCTTATTTTGAGGAGCTGTCCTGGGAGAGGGTACTGACCTGTGCCAGATGCACTTTCTGCCCTTTTAGGGCAGGTTAGTTTAGGATGATTTCCTGCAACATGCTACTACTGTAGGTCAGAGGAATAGTAAGCATATATGTCCCTGAGAGCAGAATACACACTCACTGGGCACATGTTCTAGCTAGCAGGCCATCCTCCCAGGCTGTTATGATCCTCTTGAGCTATATAGGCTGGACCCATGCTGACCAAGTCCTGCTTGTATTAGGAAAGGGGCCTCCTGCTTCTTCTCTTCCCATTGTAAATATGTCCATCAGAGGGCAGCACTTAACCCTATTAGTTCCAGCTACATAAAATTCCAGCTGAACAGACACCATTCACATTTCATGCAATTTCAAGTGTACACCTTAGGCCAGGTCCAGACTAGAGCTTTAAATCGATTTTAAGAGCTTTAAATCGATTTTAAGCTGTAACCGTCCACACTACAGAGTGCATAAAATCGATTTTAAGGGTCCCTAAAATCGATTTTGGAACTCCATCAAAACGAGAGGAGTAACCCCAAAATCGATTTTATAAAATCGATTTTATGCTAGTGTGGACGGAAACAGAAGTTAATGGCCTCCGGGAGGTATCCCATAGTGCACCAGTGGCCGCTCTGCACAGGGAAAGGAACTCTACTGCTGGCCAGGTAAACAGGAAAAGCCCCGGGAACTTTGAAACTTCAGTTCCTGTTTGCCCAGCGTGGAGCTCTCAGCAGCAGAGATAACAATGCAATCTCCTGAGAATAGGAAAAGAGCTCCAGCATGGAACACACAGGAGTTACAGGATCTGATAGCAGTATGGGGAGAAGAGTCAGTGCTTTCAGAACTGAGGTCCAGCAGAAGAAATGAGAAAACCTTTGAAAAGATTTCTAATGCCAGGAGACAGAGAGGACACAGCAGAGACTCGTTGCAGTGCAGGGTGAAAGTGAAGGAGCTCAGACAGGCGTATCAGAAGACCAAAGCAGCAAAGGGCAGGTCAGGATCTGGCCCCAAAACATGCCGCTTCTACAAGGAGCTGAACGCAATATTGGGGAACTGTGCAACGACAACCCCCCCCTTGTCTGTGGATTCAGAGGTGGGGGTAGTGATCTCTGCCACTGCCGAAGATTTAGAGGACAGCGAAGATCACGATGAGGACCAAGAGGAGGACGAAACAGCAGAGAGCACAGAGCATTCAATTCCCCCTAACAGCCAGGATCTTTTCCTAACCCTTACAGAAGTACCCTGCCAGCCCTCTCAAGCCAGTAGCACAGAAAATGATGCTGTGGAATTGTCCTCTGGTGAGTGCACTTTTTTTATTAAAAGCGTAGGCTGAATGAATGCAAGCCTTTTTTAGTGGGTGATTTGCCATGAGTGCCTGCATGCAGTAGCTGGAATTAGAGTTACTGGAACAGTCTGTTAACATGTCTGGGAACAGAGATGACCATTCATTCCTTTCTTCTGTGCTGAGCCAGTAAATGAAAAACCTTTCCTAAAACAATGACCCAGGTGGTGGTTGTTAGAAAGCTGTTCATTCCTACGGGGTGGTGTCTCCTAGCACTTGGCCAGCATGAATCATCCCTATTAACTGCCATGGCAGAGGGGGGATGGGGTTAGGTAGATGGCATTAAAGCTAACTCCAAAGTGCAGCACAGATGATTGTGGGAGGGAACTTGTATTTCCCTGTGCTGCACCTTTTCCATGGCTTAAGAAAAGAAACCAGTGTTTTTCCTCAAAGCGCTTTGCCTCACTACTGTTCATGCTACCTGATAAAAGCAGGGGGTGCAGGGTACTACAAGCCACTGCACGGTTCACTACCAAATAACTTACCATTGTCTCCGGACACGGTCTGTGTGCTCCCCTGACCTGCGGCTGAGCTGAAATCTCAGTCCTCAGCCACAAGCAATAAGTATTAAAAGAATCCTAAGGCGACCTTGTGGTAAAGTTACATGCTCAAGGTACGGTGAATAGCGCAGTTCACTGAGAAAGACTGTATCCATTGTTCTATGAAATGTCTCTTATGATTCTTCTATCACTCTTTCCACCCCCACCCCCCCGCACAGCTGCACATTTCTCCAGCCTCCCTCTCCCTTCTCCTGTCCGACGGGGAGGTCACATAAGAAGGCTAAGAAAAAAGAGGACGCGTGAGGCGATGTTCACAGAAATTATGGCAGTAACCCGTACTGAGAGAGCTCAGCAGGGGGACTGGAAACAATTGGTCGCAAAGTACAGGGAGGCTGCCAGTCAACGCGAAGACAGGAGGGATGCTAAAAATGATTTCAGGTGGCAGGAAGATCAGCGCTGGCGGGCAGCAACGCTGGATCTTCTTCGTGATCAGACCGACATACTCCGCGATATGCTGGAAGAGCTGCGTGGTCTCAGGTTGCCTCTGCAACCCATGTATAACCTCCCTCAGTACTCACCCTGTCCCACACCTTCCAGAACCAGGCGTGTAAGAACGCATGGGGGAAGGCTATCTGCACCAGCCAACTACACCCCTGTGGACAGTCCAACCAGAAGGCTGTCATTACATTGAAAACCCCTTAATGTTATGTTTCTTTCCCTCCTGTACTCCTCCCAAACCTCTCCCTTGGCACCATTTACTTACTTTACTCTCAGGACATGCTATGCAAAGGCAGTGTGAGGGTGGGTTGTTAAAGAAATAAAGCATGCAGCTTTGCAAAGCTTCAGGGAAGCTAGTTTGCAGCATCAGGAGTAAACACATGGGAAGATGGGTAATACAGGGAAAATAAACAAAGCAGTCATACCGTACCATGGTCCATGATAAATCTTGTTATGTCTTCTCTGATGCGCCTTCTTCTTACCAACCTCCCTCCCCCTTCCTCCAAACCTCCCTCACTCCCTTCCCCGGAGAACCCCGAGTTATGAAATGTCATGCACAGGATTGTAACAGCAAGCATGATGATTGATTTGTGAAAGGGTCTGATTTTTAATAAAGAACTCAATTTCTTTAACAAATACCAGTAACTTTATTTTCAATAAGCAAGCAGTTAAGGAAGGGTGCAGGGAAGCTCGTTTGCAGCAGCCAGAGTCAAGACATGGGGAGGTAGGTAATAACAGAGAAAAAAACATACCAATCACACCGTTCCCTGGTCCATGAAGCCACTTCTGGGCTTCCTTAACTGACTGTGTCTTTCCTTCCTACATCCCTCCCTAACCCTAGCCATTTACTATTCTTCTCCCAAAAAAACCCTATTACTGTAATTCTATTCGCAGGGTTCTAAATGCAAGAGGGAGGGTGCGCTGCTTACAGTGACTGTCTTTTAATAAAGAATTCAATGTTTTCCACAGACACAGACGGCTATTTTAATTACCGTAAGCAAGCAGTTGTGGAAGGGTGCAGGGAATGCAGCTTGCAGCAGCAGGACTGAATACATGGGGAGGGTGGTAATCAATGGAAAAGAAACTCAGCATTCAAACTGTACCCTGGCCCATGAGGAAGCTACTTTTCAGGGCTTCTCTGATGCGCACAGCATCCTGGTGTGATCTTCTAATTGCCCTGGTGTCTGGCTGCGCATAATCAGCGGCCAGGTGGTTTGCCTCAGCCTCCCACCCCGCTATAAAGGTCTCCCCCTTACTCTCACAGAGATTGTGGAGCACACAACAAGCAGCAATGACAAAGGGGATATTGGTTTGGCTAAGATCTGAGCGAGTAAGAAGCGTTCGCCATCTTCCCTTCAATCTGCCAAATGCACATTCTACCACCATTCTGCACTTGCTCAGCCTGTAATTAAACAACTCCTGAGCACTGTCAAGGCTGCCTGTGTATGGCTTCATTAGCCAGGGCATCAAGGGGTAGGCTGGGTCCCCAAGGATAACTATAGGCATTTCAACATCTCCAACTGTTATTCTCTGGTCAGGGAAGTAGGTCCCTTGCTGCAGCCGTTTAAACAGTGTAGTGCTTCTGAAGACACGTGCGTCATGAACCCTTCCTGGCCATCCCACGTGGATGTTGGTGAAACGTCCCTTGTGATCCACCAGGGCTTGCAGCACCATTGAAAAGTACCCCTTGCGGTTTATGTACTGGGCGCCCTGGTGCTCCGGTGCCAAGATAGGGATATGGGTTCCATCTATGGCCCCCCCACAGTTAGGGAATCCCATTGCAGCAAAGCCATCCACAATGGCCTGCACGTTTCCCAGAGTCACAATCTTTCGAAGCAGCAGCTTAATGATTGCTTTGGATACTTCCAGCACAGCAGCCCCCACAGTAGATTTTCCCACTCCAAATTGATTACCGACTGACCGGTAGCTGTCTGGCGTTGCAAGCTTCCAGATGGCTATTGCCACTCGCTTTTCCACTGTGAGGGCTGGTCTCATCCTGGTATTATGCCGTTTCAGGACAGGAGAAAGCGAGTCACAAAGTTCAAAGAAAGTGCTCTTACGCATGCGAAAGTTCCGCAGCCACTGCGAATCGTCCCACACCTGCAGGACTATGCGGTCCCACCAGTCAGTGCTTGTTTCCCATGCCCAAAAGCGGCGCGGAACGGGTAGAACCTCCCCCAAAACCGTCAGGAGCTCCAAAGTGCAGGGGCCCGGGGTGTCGGAAATCTCGTTCTCCAAGTCCTCATCACTGTCGTCCCCGCAGTCAAGCATTCTCTCTTGCATTTCTGACTCATGGTTCAGCATGGATAGCATGAGAATGCGTGAACTATTTACAGCATTCGCGATCAAGGATAAGAGCACTCCTGGATCCATGCTTGCTGCAAAATGGCGTTTTCTCACTGCAGCCAGTAAAAACCGCGCGAAGTGACTGTGTTCCGCTGACAGGAAGGGAGGGGGTGAGGCTGTACCCAGAACCACCCACGACGGGGATTTTGGCCCCATCATGCACTGGTGTAGTAACCCATAATTCCAAAGGCCAGGGACCCATGCAGGAACTGTGGGATAGGTACCCAGAGTGCAACGCTCAGGGAAAAGATGGACGCCAGGGAACATGGACGCTCAACATCGATGTAAGTAGCCCTAGTGTGGACGCGCAAAATCGATTTTATAAAGCCTGCTTTATAAAATCGATTTTAATAACATCGATTTTACCCTGTAGTGTGGACGTGGGCATACACAGGGTTGGCCCACAACATTTTGGCGCCTGAAGTGGGGAGCTCAAATGATGCCCCTATGCCCCCTCACTTGGGCCAAAAGTTTGAAAGGTCTCAACTCTGCCTTCTTCTTGTTCTATTCCTCTCATGGTACTGCTCTGCTACCTACCCCAATAAAGGGGAACTAACAACTTAAAATGCTTTGTTCAAAAATTTTAAGTAACACTTAACTTTCAAATGCCTGAACAGCAAATGTAACTTTTCTTGTCTGCATAGTATACACTGGCATTTTTATCTGTTTGAATAATCAAAGTGGTGCTTTCCATGCCTTTTTGATTGCAAAGATTTGAACTGCTTCCTGAAGGTCCACAGTCTGGGCCAGTTCGCACTCTGTTGAGATGGTTGCAAGGCTGACCATCCTCTCCTGTGTCATTGTGGAGCACAAATGTGTTTTTATTAACTTCAGCTTAGAGAAGCTGCGTTCTCCACTGGCAACTGTTACAGAAATTGTTAGAAGTATGCGCAGAGCAAGAAAAGCATTTGGAAAGAGGGTAGTCATCTTATTTGTGCACATATATTCCAGAACAGCCATTGGAGTTGATCCTGCTTAAATGTATCTTGAAAGGGCTTTCAGTTCATCACCTAAATCACTCGCATCAATAGCACTCATGTCATCATGTGTCAACACTGTCTCTTAGTGTCCTCCATTGCTGGTGTAGGTCTTCTTCAGGTATAGTGAGAAGTTTTGGAATATTGTACAACATCCCAAATATACTGCTGTGTTTCTTGAGCTGCATGAAACATTCTTCAACTGACTGTATTACACAATCTAGCACAGGGGCGGGCAAACTTTTTGGCCTGAGGGCCGCATCAGGTTTTGGAAATTGTATGGAGGGCGTTAGGGGAGGTGGCCATGGCCCAGTCCCCATCTCCATCCACCTACTCCCCCCCCGCTTCTTACCCCCTGACAGCCCACCCCCGGGACTTATGTCCCATCCAACACACACACACACACACGTTCCCCGACAGCCCCCTGGGACTGCTGTCCCATCCACATACACACACCCCTGCCCCTCGCTAAAGAATATGCGGCCGTCGTGGACAGGGCAGGCACCAGCCCAGCAAGCAGCTGCTTGGGGAGGCCAACGGTGAGGAGCGGCATGTCCGGGTCTTCGGCGGCAATTCTGTGGCAGGTCCCTGACTCCCTCTTGAAGCGAAGGACGAGCTACTGTATTGCCGCCGAAGACTGAAGCGGAGGTGGTAGAGCGGCAGATCACGATCACTGCTTTTTATTTTTTTGCTTGGCTTTTTTTCTTTTTGCTGCTTGGGGTGGCAAAAACCGTGGAGCCAGCCCTGGTCGTGGAAGAGGGGGTCCGCTTGCGGAAGCAGCTGGAGGAGTCCGAAAAGAAGTGGACCACTCTGGAGGTACATGGGCGACTGGTCCAGGCCAGGAGACACCTCTACCTTGAGGGGTGGGGTGGGGTGGGGTGTGTAGCGGAGTGGTTACCCACTCCTGCCCTGTGGGGCTTGAAACAGCCCAGAAGAGGGCTGGGGCTGGGGAAGGGAGCAAAGCCCTGGGGGAAAGTGGCTGCAGCTGGGTCCATACCCCAGACTAACCAGGCCTTATAAGAAGGCCAGGGCAGCCAGAAGCTTAGGAGTCTCTCTCTGCATTCAGAGAGAGAAGGGCCTGGCTGCTAGGGAGCTGAGCAGGGTACTGAAAGTGAAGCAGGGCTGGGGGAAGGCTAGAGGAGGTGGGGAGTTCTGGCCTAGGAAAGCCCCAGGCTGTGGGCCTAGCTGAGGGCCTAAGAACAGTTCTGGGGCTGCAGAGGGGCAGCCCAGCTACAGAGAGAGGCAGCAGGTGCAACCCAACCTTGCCTGTGATGAGTGGCATATACTGCAGTCTGCCCCAGGGTGTGGGGCTAGGTGGTGACTGGCAGTAGCCTTACTGAGGTGAGGTGGGGTTAGTGGGGGTGGGGGGTTCCCCTGGGGGAGTAGACCCAGAGTGTGGGGGTAGTGCTGGGGGGCAGCAACCTGGAGAAAGGGGCACTGGGGTCCTGGGACAGACATGGTGGGCCGGCGATAAGGTGGATCACCAGCCTGCAGGGGGTGCTCCAGGATGCTGGAACTAATTCCCATGGATGACCAGCAGGAGGAACCGCAGGGGTGAGTCCACTCCCTTACAGTACTATAGCTGTCTCTCTGTTCCCTTCCTTTTAATTTTGTAAAATTTCCCTTACTCTTTCCCTATTACCTAATGTCCATTGTCCAAAGTGTTATTCATATCCCATCTGACACTGACTGATGTAACAATATCTTTGGAACAATTTAATTCCATCAGTTATTATTTCTAATGGGCATTCAAATAGAGCAGTCCCATTAAATATGCCTCTTTGGCTAAACTGGTAATGAGGCAGTTAAGTGTGAACTAATTAACATTAGGATGTCCTTTGCATATGCAATTTGAATGATGAAGGCTCCATCACCATCATATAAGTGTATCAGAGGGGTAGCCATGTTAGTCTGGATCTGTAAAAGCAGCAAACAGTCCCGTGGTACCTAATAGACTAACAGACATATTGGAGCATGAGCTTTCGTGGGTGAATACCCACTTTGTCAGATGCATGTCGGATGCATCATATAAATGACTTCCATAGCAGTAGGAGTGCACAAACAGAGCAGGGATGTCTCTTTGAGTCTGAAATATTTATTCCTATAGATTTGGGGCTATACAGGTTTTGTGAGCCACATCCCCGAGTTCCATCAATTAAATGGGATGATGAGGATAAAAGTTCTGCATAGCATTAAAATATGTTAGACCTGCAGGAAAATCAAAACCACATAGACTTCTAGATACATTTTCCCCTCCTGTGCTATTAATGTGGGAGGTAAATTTATGGGCTAGTATAATTAATCAGTACAGGCATGCTATGTTTATATTTACCTACATTACTCATGGTTTTAATATTGACTGGATAGTGTTGTACAACTAGAGCAGGGGGTATAAGCAAGTCTTCCTGGAATAGTTAACAAATTAGATCTGTGAACAGGCAGGGTCAGCTCTAAGTTTAGCTGAAAATTACAGTATTTTAAGCAGCTTTATGAAAGAGAAGAATACATGTAAAATGTTCCTTTTGGTTACTGCATGCTCTTAAAGCCACATTTCTGGCACATTGGGCAGGATGTGTCTGCATCTTTGAGCAACTACTGAGGTTTCCAAGATGCTTGCCAGCTAAGGTAATTCAGATGGGTTATTTATACAATCAAGTTAAGTGCTGTGTAAGTAGTGACACAATCCAGGCAGCTGTAGGGCTGCAACTAACCTGAAAGATAAAAGTACCCACTTGATTGTCAGTAGCTGATCATGTTGATTTTAACCACTACATTTTACAGCAGCTAATAGAAAATGTAAAGCAATGAAATAAGTCAGAGCTTAAAAAAAATGCATTTCATGAATTGAGCATATTGTTGCTCTTTGTTACTATATTGTGGTGATTTAGCAGCACTCCCATTTCCTGTGTATGGGAGCTCTGCCTAGTGGGAGGAATACATAATCTGTAAAACTTTTCTCTAAAGCAAACAAGAAAGCAACGGGCTTGGGGGTATTCAGCACAATGCAGTGTAGGTGAAGTTGGTCTGCTACTTCCTTAGCCAAAGTTTATTCTGACTATTCCCTAGTAGAAATGTTTTTTAAAAAACCCTGGTACATAATACTGCCTTTTAAGGGGATTGAAGAAATGACCAAGAAATCTAAAGCATTCTTTTGCTCTACCATTACTAAGCATGTCAACATTAATAGAGAATGACTGCAAAGGTGGGGGAAGAAAGAGTATGACTCTCATAGGCCCTAGTTCAGCAATGTATTTAAACATAGGCCTAACTGTAAGCCTATGTGACTGTTCACACAGTTAAAGGTAAAGCACTGAAAGTATCTTGCTGAATCAGAGCCATAGTCAGCATCACATAATATAACTAAAATTTAGTGCAAGTATTCTAAGGTGGACTAATGTACCTGGGAAGATACTGTGGTGGTGAGCAATATAGAAAACCCTAAGACAGATGGATAGAGAAACCATCCATTTTAAAGAACAAAACCAAAAATGATGTGTAGTATGGAGCGCACATTTCATTTTTCTATTCCTAAGTAAAAGCTAACAAACAATTACATTTCCTTTATTAACTGAAAGGCTTTGCGTGCATGAGAATTAAAGCTCTATGACTTCAAAAAAATAACTACTATTACAACAATGGGAGATTTTCTGAGTACAATGATCTTGTACTTTTGAAAATCTCTGAATAGTGTTAAGCTTTACTAGAAATAAACATCTTCACATATAATTTAATATATTCCCAGCTGCCGTCTAACTTTGTAACTGGTAAACACAAGGTAATATTTGCAGTACTGACTACCTTTACTCTTTTCAATAATAGAGGCTAAATTAATCTCTGGGACATCTTGTCACCCTATGATCTCAGGGCCAAATCCTGCCCTGTGTAGTGCATTCCCAATTCTGTTCTCTTGATCCCAGAATTTCCTCTCTCCTTGCTTGCAGACCTTCAGCATCTAGTCTTTCCTTCTTTTCCCTATCACTCACTTCTTCTATTATCTCCAGCCCACCAGCCTCTCCGCAGAGCTAACTCCTCTCCTTCCTTCACTTACCTTTGTCAGCTCAATGGTCTGCCCATTCAACCACACTTTCATCTACTGTACATTTGACTCCCTTCTTCTCTCACCACACTGTCTGCCCACGGACCCGCTCCCATCCCAACCTTATATCTTCCTTCAGTTCCTCTTTCCTATCTACCTATTGTCACACTCTTTAAGCTACACTAGAGAGCTTACAGTGGCACCGCTATATGGATGCAGCTGCACCTCTTTAAGATCTCTTATAAGCCAGCTGTCCCATCAACATAATTAAACCACCCCAACGAGTGGCGGCAGCTATGTTGGCGGGAGAAGCTCTCCCACCGACATAGCGCTGTGCACATCACCACTTATGCTGGAGAAATTTGTCATTCATGGGGGTGTTTTTTCCACACCCCTGACTGATGGCAGTTTAGCTGACATAAGTAATAGTGTGGACATGGCCTTAATCACTTCTCTGGGGAGAAAAGCTAGCAAACAGGAGCTATTAAACGGAAAGTTCTCCGGGTGAAGGAGGAGTGACTGTGACCCTTTGAGTGAATTAGCTGTCAGTTTGTTGTTGTGTGCTTGCTTGCTGTATGCCTGCTGGATTGAAGTTTATAGGTGGTCTGTTTTTGGGGGGGGCTGTGTGCTAAGTTTAGTGGCCTGCTAGGCGAGGCTGAGAGTTTCATCGTTTGACCCCTAATCCCTTTGATCCCTTTGATCCCTTGGAGAAATCAGAAGTTTAAAAAGTCAGCTCATAGGCAACATCAAGAGCAGCAAATGGGAGTTTTTCCAGGGAGATTAGAGAGGCATGTGACAGTGAGACACACCCAATAAACATTTTCTAAACTTAGGCCAATAACTGCCCCTAAAGGCAATCAAGTGCACGCACACACAAAACCTTGCAAAAGTAAAATACTAGCAGTCCAGCAGCAGAGAAGGCTCTATTAGTTCAATAAACTTGAATGCAGCATGTATTACCTGTCTTGTGGGCAGGTGGCATATGTATGCATTTGGTACAAGAAACTCATGGCTCTCAGAGATCAAGTATGGAGTGCAAGAGAATACCATGAAATCAGCTGGAAGAAGGGTCCTTCCAGTGGTGGAACCCCAGTTATGTGATTTAGATAATGGCATAGAATACACTTATAAAGTTTGTGGATGATACCAGGCTGGGAGGGGTTGCAAGTGCTTTGGATGATAGGATTTAAATCAAAATAATCTGGACAACTGGAGAAATCATCTGAAGTAAATAGAATTAAATTCAATAAGGACAAATGCAAAATTTTCACTTGGGAAGACACAATCAGTTGCACACATGCAAAATGGGAAACAGCTGCCTAGGAAGGAGTACTGAGGAAAGGGATTGGGGGGTCATAGTGGATCACAAGCTAAATATGAGTCAACAGGGAAATGCTGTTGCAAAAATAGCAAACATCATTCTTGAATGTATTAGCAGGAATGTTGTAAGCAAGACACAAGAAGTAATTCTACTGCTCTACACTGGTAAGGTCTCACCTAGAGTATTGTGTCCCGTTCTGAGTGTAACATTTCCAGAAAGATGTGGACAAACTGGAGAAAGTCCAGAGAAGAGCAACAAAAAGGTTGAAAAAATTGGGTTTGATCTTCTGGAGAAGAGACAACTGAGGGGAGGGGCATGATAACCATTTTCAAGTACATAAAAGGTTGTTACAAGTAGGAGGGTGAAAAATTGTTCCCCTCCCCTTGGGGGGAGGGATAGCTCAGTGGTTTGAGGTAAACCCAGGATTATGAGTTCAATTCTTGAGGGGGCCATTTAAGGATCTGGGGCAAAATCAGTACTTGGTCCTGCTAGTGAAGGCAGGGTACTGGACTGGACCTGATGACCTTTCAAGGTCCCTTCCAGTTCTATGAGATAGGTATATCTCCATATATTTTTATATTTTATTTTAACCTTTGAGGATAGGACAAGAAGCAATGAGTTTAAATTGCAGCAAGGGAGGTTTAGGTTGGACATTAGGAAAAACTTCCTAACTATCAGGGTGATTAGGCACTAGAATAAATTGCCTAGGGAAGTTGTGGAATCTCCATCATTGGAGATTTTTAAGAGCAGGTTAGACAAACACCTGTCAGGGATGGTCTAGATAATACTTAGTCCTTCCAGGAATGCAGGGGACTGGACTAGATGACCTCTCAAAGTCCCTTCCGGTCCTATGATTCCATTACGAAGAGACAGATAATAGTAGAGGTGGATTCGATAATAAAAATAGAGATAGTTGGGTTTGTGATGACCAAGAAAACCACATGGTGAATTGCCTGCCTGGTGCGAAGGTTGCGGACATCTCAAGACATCTAGATAGACATATGCACAGTGCTGGGGAGGAGCTGATGGTTATGGTAGATGTGGATACAAATGACTTTAGGAAAGTTAGGAGACCAAATGGAGGCCAAATTTAGGCTGCTAGGTAAGAGATTAAAGTCCAGGAACTCTATGTTGGCATTCTATGAAATGCTTCCAGTTCCAGTTCTAAGCACAGAGCCAGTTAGACAGGCAGAATTGCAGGGTCTTAATGTATGGCTGAGATGATGGTGTTCAGAGAAGGAATTTAGGAATGGGGGAGCCTTTTGGGAAAGGAGAAGCCTACACAGGAAGGATGGTCTCCACCTAAACCAAAATGGAACCAGACTGCTGGCATGTAATATTAAAAAGGTTGTAAATGAGTTTTTAAATTCAGGGCTATGGGAAAGCCGACAAGTGCAGAGGAGCACATGGTTCGGACAGAGATCTCTTAGGGGAGGCTCTATTAATGGGGATTCTATATATCCTAATAAAGAGGAGAGGATAGAAGTTGATAAAGTACAGGTAGAAAAGGAAGAGAAACAGTCGAACAAGAGTCCCATTCAACCATATCGCATGAAGGCAGACAACTAAAGGCAGTGTAGGAAGCAGTATCTGACAAATGGTGTGTTGAAAGTGCATCTCTTCGAGCTCTCATTGTCCAAGGGGAACTGTCAGAAATCCTGCCAATGCAGGTAATTTGCTGAAGAATTTGGCTTCCGCCATCACTGACAGTAGTTCACTTCTTGTTGACAAGTGGGCATGTTCTCTTTATGATTTTGTTCAGCTCCTTTGGGTCCATACAGAGCCTTAGTCCCCCTCCTTTTTTCTATACAATTACTAAGGAGTGAACCCAATCTGTTAATTCTTCTGTTCTGTAAATGATACCATTTGCAGTTATGTTTTGCAACTCTTCTTCTAGCCTCTTTCTTAAGGCTTGTGGAACTTTTTGTGGTTCCACATCTTCTGTTAAGCTTATCTTGTGTGTTGTTGGCCGGCAACCATTTTCTGTGAATATATCTTCATAAGATGCTAATTAATATTTTCATGTGTGGTTCTCTGTCTTTCTGTCTCACTATGACATACATCCTCTTAATGAGACCAAGCACTTTACAGACGTGGAGGCACAAAACTGATTGCTTCCCTCTGTGTACCACCACAAACGAATGTTATTGTTTTCCCTTTGTATTTAAGTGTGCGCGCGTACTTTCCGAACTCAGGAATTATTCCTGCATTGTAGTCTTTCACAGACACTTCTGACTCTTCCACTTTTATGTGTTCCTTACTTCTCTCTATTTCAGTTTCTGTTATTACATTTACCGGTGGCCCAGTGTCTCTCATGTATGACATATATGTGCACATTTTCATTAGCTGATCTTTTGAGTCTTTCAGCTTCCTCCATTATTGTGCTTAAGAACAGCTCTTCCTCTTCACTTGAGGTTCCCTTTCTGCACGTAATCCATCTACTGTTCTGCTTTCTCTGCACATTTTAGCATAATAATTGGGTTTGTTACAGTTTCTACATATTTGCCTGAATGCTGGGCATTTTCTATACTCATTCTGGTTGCCACATCACTGGCATTGTTTCCTGCTTTCCATGTTTGTGTCTTTAGCCAATTTAATTTCTGTGAACTTTTCTTTTGATGGTTTAGCTTTAGTACTCACAGTCATGAGCCCTGTGCCTTTCTCTAGACTTTTTATTTGTGTTTGTTTGTCCTGCTGCTTGGCATATACATATTGTCCTTTATATTGCCAGATCCATCTCCGTTAGTAATTACACACAGACCTTTTTTTATACCTCAGGACAATCTGGTCTTTAATGAGAGAGTCTAAATATTCCATATTCCCAGGAATGACTTTTTAGTTTTAAGTCTGTGCTTAACTCCTCTATTGTTTCCCCTTCATTCTGTGTTCTAACCCTGAACATATCTTTCAAAAATAACACATTTTCTAAGGACACAATAATCCTCAAACATTTTCATTATTTCTGCAATGCTTTCCTCTCTTTCCCTATCTGTATGGAGTGCATTGCAGATGTCCAGTGCATCTGTGCCTGCCATTGTTGAGAGCAGAACAATCTTTTCCTCAGCCTCCAGTTTGTTTGTCCCTGTGGCTTTCATATACAGCTTGAAACGCTGTTTGAACCATTTCCAAGCATGTGCAGCATTTCCTCTGATTTTCAGGGTGGTGGGGGAAGTTACTTAGAGTGACACACATTCTGTAGCAGCCATTTCACTGTTATTCTTACTAAGACTTCCTATTAGCAAGGCCTAAAAATAATAAATATACTTAATAAGTGTTATCCTCCAGAAAATCTCTCTTGTACCCTTGGCTCATGGATTTAGATTCACTGGGCCAAATTCTATTCTCAATTACACCAATGAATAATCAGACTCACTACACTGACTTCAATAGAATCAGAATTTGGCCCATTAGCTTCATACTGTGGTACTGGTTTCCAGCCATTGGTGTCTCAGAGGGCTAACATTGCATGCTTCTTTTCCTGTTTGATCTGTAAAATGCCTCTGTGTGACTGCTTAATCAGAACTTCATTGGTCACTTGGATGAAACCTCCACATTCTAAACCAGGGATTGGCAACCTTTGGCATGCGGCCTGTCAGGGAAATCTGCTGGCAGGCCAGGATGGTTTGTTTACCCGCAGCGTCTACAGGTTTGGCCAATCACAGATCCCACTGGCCACGGTTTGCCATTCCAGGCCAATGGGGGCTGCGGGAAGTGGCGGCCAGAACATAGAATCATAAAATATCAGGATTGGAAGGGACCTCAGGAGATCATTTAGTCCAACCCCCTGCTCAAAGCAGAACCATCCCCAAATGGTCCCCTCAAGGATTGAGCTCACAACCCTGGGTTTAGCAAGCCAATGCTCAAACCACTGAGCTATCCCTCAGCCTGCACCACTTCCTGCAGGCCCCATTGACCTGGAATGGTGACCCATGGCCAGTGGAAGCTGCGATCAGCCAAACCTGCGGATGTTGCATGTAAACAAACCATCCCAGCCCACCAGCAGATTTCCCTGATGGGTCATGTGCCAAAGGTTGCCGATCCCTGTTCTAAACAGACTTGTACTGTAGCCAGTAAAATCCTTTGTACCCTAAAAGATTAAAACCTCTCTTTTTTGTGCGACAAATCTTTCTCGAAGAAAATTGACATCCTGCTATCTGCTAGATCACTAGATGGGAATTTCACTTGCATTACTGCTGATGTTAGTACTTCTGTGTTCGAGCAGCTCCTGAGAGCACTTGCTGGATATCAACACTTTAAGCCATTAACGCATTCTTCTCTCTTCTCGGAAGAAACCTCATCACCTGTTTCATCATGTGAGAAAATCTCATCACCGATGCTTTCATGGATGCAGTAATAATAGACATTGCAATAGAACAATTACATTTGGTGCATTATAGAAGATTCTCTGGGGTGGAAATAGATGTTCCTGCAATAGCTTTGCTTTCTAAAGATTAGTCACTTTCAAAATACAATCTCTTCTGGAATCTCTTGAGAATATAAAATAAGAGAATCTACAAGTTATGCTTTGGATGCTTTTTCTAACCAAGAAAAATATATACAAATAAATCTGACAACATCCCTTTAGCTATGGGTATCTTGGCATAGTGTTATTCGTAATGTAACCTATGTTTTCATGACATACTATAAAACTGAATTAATAGATCATTAAGGTTGCAGAATCAAGCGCTCAAAAGTTAGGAAATGCCAGAATTCACTGTGCAGTTTAATTTTGCCCTTCTTGTGCATACATATTATGAGACAGTCTTTGAATACAGGATCACATGCTATTTTTTTCTCAGGTGGGAGGCTTGAGATTGGGGCCCGGGAACAGAGGCTAAAGGGACCGAGACAGAGTTGCTAATGTCTCTCAGGTAGGTGAGCTGGGAATGGTGACCTTTGACAGGGATTCAAGAGTTTTGTAACCTTGTTTTATTTTGGGAATTTGCTGTGGACCGTGGCCTTTATATTAATAAAAGGGTTTGAATTTTCCACCGAGAGACACTATCCCTTTATATGGATGGATGAAAGGGAAACCGAGGTAGGTGTGTTGTAGCCTGTCACAGGAGGGCTCCCAGGAAGGGGCTGCTTTACACACTTATTCAGACTGGCATTGACAAGAGAAATGAAATAATATAGAATATATATTTAATTGCAATCCCCACAGACTAAACAGTCACAGATTAAATTTATTTAGTAATATACAGTAGACAATCTGTACCAGATTACTGAACTAACACAAATACTGTTTCATCATATGTACCTGTTCATTTATTTTGACAATGTTAGCACAATTGCCAACCTTCTGAAATGTCAGGAGTTAAAATTAATTTGCATTGCCTAAGAGTTTTCAGCAGGCAACCTTGTAGCAAAAATGTGTCTTGTAGAACTAAGAGCGTATTATCATATTATAACAAACGATAATTACAGGGAAACAGAGGTAAATGTTTTAATCTGGATTAGGTTTAGGCTAAGATATGTATATGAGCCTGAACAAGGACTAGAGTATGATTTCAGATTCAGTGGTATTGAAAAGTCTCTTTCTTTCAAGACTTAGGCCCCAGATGCTGGAAAATATGGTGGTGACTCAGCTGGTCTTGTCATAGGTGCTGGAACTAGGGGTGCTGTCACACCTTCTGCCTTGAAATGGTTTCCATTATATACAGGCGTTACAACTTGGTTCAGTGGCTCTCAACACCCACACTATACACATTGTTCTAGCACCCCTGGGTCCATGATCTGTTAAAAGGCTTGTTCTCTTGTTAAGAATGGCTGTTCTCACGTTATATCTGAACCATAACTGGAAAAGAGATCTCCAAATCCTGAACTAACATTGTTTGGATTTGTGGATTCAAATTTCACCCCTTTCAGCCTGAAATTTTATGATGTTTGGATTTGAGATTCTGGTTTTGGTTCATCTCCAGGAGGAAGGCTAGAAAATTACAAATTTTCAGTTTAATTTAATTCTTGGCAAAAGTACTGAACGGTCACGTGGCCCTGTTTACAATTCTTTAATTGTTCTAGTCCAAACCATTATGAAACAGGCTATTTGGACAAGACAAAGGAGGGTGGCATAGAGCATGTCAGTAATTCGAGAATCAATAAAAAAAAGATTAGCAAGAACATATAGTTTTAATTCATCAAAACAACAGTAGTAAGCAAATGTAAACAGTCAGAAAAATGTAAGCAAATCATTAAAGACTCAGAAAAGTGTTTTGGTTTTGTTTTTTTTCAAAGGAAATGAAGAACAAGAATAAAGAAGCCTACGCAATTCTAGAACACCAGCACCAAGAGAGACTATAACAACAGCCAAGTAGGCAACAAATAACAATCAGCATTCAAAATGACAGTTTTTCGAACTCTGACAATTGTATTGCAAGTGACACAATTTTGGCTCCTGCTGCGTACAGTACTGGGATGACAAGAATTATCCTGCAAATTTGGGATGCAAAATACAAGTTCATGAGCCCCCCCAATGCACTGTTATGTAGAGCAAGTTGCACTATTCTGCAAGTCTAGAGACATCAATTCTAGTCTAGCTCTTACACTGGCTATTGTTAATCCTTCTATATGCTTAAACCTGATTATTAAATAAGGATTAATACACCATATTTAGGGGTTAACTGTAATTCACCCATTTCACAGTTAAGGTAACAGTGATTGTACAAAGTCATGTAAGGCAGAGCTGGAAACAAAATCCAGGTTTCTAACTTAACAGAGCCAACTCTCATCCACTTTGCCACAAACTAGGTGCTCCAGTAATCCATCATGTGACTCTATGCCACCCTCTAGCAGCTAGACCACATATAGAGGTTTATTATTCTGCTAATATTTCCTTATCTGGTACTTTAGTTCAATGGTAGAAATTCATGCTTTTACATCCAGAGGTCTAGTCCCCACAGATGACATTATTCAAAACAAAACCAATTTATCTTAAACCTACAAAACAGGAGTTTTACAAACCAGGTGTGTTGGTTTAGGTTCTATTTGTGTCATCTGGCCATTGTTATAGTGATATGGTCAGGGAAGAAGGAGTGAAGAGACTTAACAACACCAGAGAACCATCAACACGCATCCATAATGAAGGAAAGGCAGACTGATGACCCTGAAGTGGAGGCTGCCACCGCTAAAGACAGGACAATTGATTACATCGAAACCAGGACAGAACGACCCTCTCAGAGGTGTTTTGGAATGTTGACATCAAAAGATAACACCAATTAAAGAGTAACTGGTCACAAACTGACACAGCAAAATCAGCAAAAAACTAAGTTTGGGTTTGTTCTCCCACAACTCCGGGAGCATCAGATCACGACTGACAGAGCCCGGCTCCCCTCTGTGACCAATCTGGCTGGCTAGTAGGTAGGGGGGTGTGTGGGTGTGTGTGGGTGAGAATGGGGATTTTATTTAAACAGGCACAAACAAAACTGGTTTCCATCTACCTAAAATATCATTAAACAGACAAAGAATATATATAATAAAAATGGTTCAAATATACACACTATAAATTAGTACTAAGCATACTTAACTAAACAGAACTCTCTAAATGAAAGAAGTGGATTTCTCTCTTTGTATGCATAGGCTATTTATTATCTGATAGGTTATTATTTATTAATTGTTTTAGGTCAAGGTTCCCCTTTCCTCAGATCACTCACTGGGTACTGTCTAAGACCCATGTCAGTTTTTGAGCCTCGGGCACATCTTGTGACTTTCTGAAGAGATGTACTTGACTCCAGTGGTGCACATTAGACCAGACCATGTCTGAAGGATCTTTGGTTCCATGGTTCCAGATCTTCAGGCCAATATAAATCAATGACCGGAGATGACTGGAACTGATGCTCAGGAACAAACAAAAGGAGGTGCCCAGAAACACACCATCAAACACGGACTGACTTGATGGCACAGCTTTAGACTGATGTCTATCTGTCTGTCCTGCTCAACTTCTCGCCACTCAATCCTGGTTTCTCACCATACTGGTTTCCAGGCTGCCTCCTCCCCTCGCCCTGTTTCTCTGTTTAGTAACAGACCCTCTGTTTCTTTCCATCTCTCTCCCCATCTCCCACAACCTTCTTCTGTCCCACAGCCATCCCCCTCTTCTTCTCCAGCTGTCATTTCCCCTCCCTCTCAGGGGAAGGGCCTCATCCTTGCTTTAGAACAATGACAGCGAATTCACCCTGAACACTCCCTAAATCAAATATCCCTGTATAGAGTTGAGTCTCTTTATCATATTTATATAACCCTCTTCTTGTTCAAAGCTACTATTGTTGATTTGTCTATGAATACAGATATTTTGGTTACTGAAGCAATAATTTCATCACAAATTTTTTTTTCTCGTTTCCTGTCAAATAAGGTCTATGATTTCATAGGCTGACTCAGCATGCAAAATAACACCTATATCTAAAATGTTGCTTCACTGCAAATCAGTCAAATTGTCATTTTTTTCCACAAAAAAGTAAACACTAGTTGTAAATTCGCACAGATGTCTTTTTGGTTTGGCAACAGCATTCTCCAGAACGTTTTTCTGTGTATCATCTACAAACAAAGCAGTTACAAAGTGTATCGCAATTGTCATATATTCAAATATTTTCTTCCTCAGTGAGGAGTGCTGTAATTTTTTTTGTGGCACCATAAAATCCAACACTATCAGTGCTCCACTCCTCTGATGTCTGAGATACTCCTTGTCTTGTGCTTGCTCCTAAGTGTTTAACTTCTTGGCAATGCAGTTTCCCAGTAGAAAGAAGCAGCCACAGATTAACCTTTGCAGAGTAAGTGGCCTGCTTTTTGTTCCAGCAAGAGGGAAATTCTGCTTTTTGTAGTGATAAGAGTTCATATGGAGATAAATATAAATCCATTCCACATTTCCTTCTTCTGTTGATTTATTGGAATGCAAACAAGAGGCAGGGTTGGAAGTTGGTGAAGATGGTGAGGCCATGGCCAAAGCTGCAGGTGTTGAGTCAGAGATGACGTTGCAGATAGTATTTCTGGTGATGCCAAACAAAATGGGGATGATGTCACCACTGAAGCTTCCAAGCCGAGCAAGAATTCACATTATTTTTTGTTCAAAATCTGGTGATTAGACAAATTTAATAAGTAATATGGCTCTCAACTCTGGAACCACTTTCAAAATGAACGAGGAGTACTTGTGGCACCTTAGAAACTAACAACTTTATTTGGGCATAAGCTTTCGTGGGCTAAAGCCCACTTCATCAGATGCATGCAGTGGAAAATACAGTAGGAAGATATATATATATATATATACACACACAGAGAACATGAAAAAATGAGTGTTGCCATACCAGCTCTAACGAGATTAATCAAAATGTTCTCCCTTTTGACTCCCCAGGACTTTCTCTCTTGCCTCCAACTCTTCCCTATCCACCCCTTGTTAACACTTATTTCTGAACTTCTGGTAGAGGTCTATACACCTTTCATTTTAATCCAACAAACTGTTTATGAGAATAAGCTGTTAAGAGGAAAATTTACACTAAATAAAAAATGACCAAAATCAAAAGATGGTTTCTACCACCTAAAAATATCAAACTTAGCTTTGAAGGTCGCTTTCCGGTTTCTTGTAAGTGACAGACAAAATATGACAAAATCCCTGTGTGTTTTTTATCATTCATAATGTCTCCTTTGCCCACAGAAACAAAACATTGATGGCTCATGCATGCTGGTTCTGATTAAAGGAGGTAGGCTGACCGTGTGCTGGAAGGAGGTGGGTAGAATGTGTGTGAGTTGTGAATGCGTGTGTAAATCGGGGTTGTAAATGGATGGCAGCGTGATTGGGGAGGTGTGGCAGGTAGGGTGAACTGGAGATATGGTGATGTAAGAATGTTTGTAGTGGATGGGCATCACTCTGGTGAGGGGGTACAGTGGGTGTGTGTTTGATGGAGAGGGTATTGGGGGGAGTCTCTTATGGAGATGTATGACACACGGGGGTGCTAGCCATCCAGACCAGTGAGAGGCTGTGTTACCCCTGCCCTGAAACCTTGGGTGCCTTACAATTCCTTTTTGCAGTAGCTTCCAAACAGCCTTCCAGCATGCAAGCCATACCCTGACTGTCTGTGTGCAACTACAGCCTGACAGCCATACTTGGGTTACACTCTGGTTTTTACTAGCCTTGGTTATACTGCAGGGTATCCCCAAAACATTCCAAGTCCCAGATTTTCCGCCAGAAATGTATGTCTTGTGCTGTCCAGCTCTTTCCTGGACAGTCCCAAATATATTGTTATTCCTTTAAGGTACTAATATTCAGCAGCTTATTACCTTAAATAGAATTTTCTGGACACTTAACTTAAACACACTGGATTAGATAAAACAATAACACAAGTTTATTAACGACAAAGAGAGATTTTAAATGAACACACTCAGTGAGGCATAAGAGTCAGAAATGGTTACAAGAAAAATAAAGATGAGATGCTTTCTAGTGCCTAACACACTATTTAGATTTAAAGCAAAGTTTCTAACCACATGCTTCCAACAGTATTACTGACCAAATTCTTTAGGTCAGCACTCCTCCCCTAGAGTCCAGTGGCTGCTTCTTTTGCCTTCTCAAGTGCAAAGAGTGAGATGAACAGGGAGAGAGAGGAAGGGTCTCTTAGGGGTGCTTGCTCCTCCTTTTTATAGTTTCAGTCCCCCTCTTGAAAAACATTTCCATCTGAGAACCAGAAGACAAAGAAACTGTGTGGAAGGATGTTCCCTGATGGTTCTTTTTTCACATACAGGTTTCCTTTTGTTTCCTCCCTTCCCCTTTTCTGCTTGATGACTCTGTTTGCTTAAATTCA
This sequence comes from Gopherus evgoodei, assembly GCF_007399415.2. Taxonomy (NCBI): domain Eukaryota; kingdom Metazoa; phylum Chordata; order Testudines; family Testudinidae; genus Gopherus; species Gopherus evgoodei. The sequence continues at coordinate 123,045,862 of NC_044322.1, forward strand.
AATTAAGGCAAACACACCCTTCTTTGTTCTGGACAGGTCTGTTTGACTAGCTTGGTGCTATGTGAGGCTGAACATGTATTTTTAACATCATACGGGGGGGATTTATAATTTATACCATAATGCTGCTACACACACATTACTGATCAGCAAGTTATGAGTTTTCAAATGACACCTCACAAGGCATACTGCAGAGCGCCTTCGGCCGCGGTTTGTCCCTCAGCAGGGCTGTGGGGTATACCACCGCCTCGCTACCAATAGTCTTAAACCTGGCCCTAGGGCAGGGCAGGGCAGCAAACACTGAGTCCAAATGCTCAGGCCCTCAGCCAGGGAGGGCGGCAATAGTCCCAAGCCCAGCCTTAGGTCAGGGCGGGGCAACAAACACTGCGTCAATATGCTCAGTTCCCCAGGCAGGGCTGAGCAGCAATAGTCTTAAGCCCAGCCCTAGGTTAGGGTGAGGCAACAAACACTGAGTCAATATGCTCAGGCCCTCAGGCAGGGCTGAGCAGCAATAGTAGGTTTCAGCCTCCTCAGGCCAGGGCAAGGGGGAGTCTGCCACCGCTGGAGGGGTGGCAGGGGGGACGCAGGGCCTCCCACTCCACTGCGTCCCAGACCAGGGCCCTAGCAGCGGCAGAAACTCGCTGCTGTCAGTGGGGATCCTGGCCACAACACACTGACATTGGCTGTGGCAGTGCTGCAGCCAGACTGGGGTCAGCTGCCCCTGGGCTACTTCCACTCTCCCCCTCGTCGGGTACCTGAGCCGTCGTGGCATCACCAGCGGTCTCAACTACCATCGGCTCCTCTGGGTAAGTGTTCAAGGGTGGGCTCAGCGGCTCCTCGGGGTAGCTGGTGAGAGGCAGGCTCGGCCCTTCCTGGGAGTAGCGGGCAAGAGGCAGGCTCGGCCAGTCCTCCTTGGGGTAACGGGCGCGGGGGAGTCTCGGCCAGTCCTCCTCGGGGTAGCGAGCACGGGGCAGGCTCGGCGGGCCGGGTGTGAACTCCAGCTGGCAGCGGCCACAGGTGTCTGGTCCCGGCGGTGGCTGGGCTCCTACTGAGCTCTGCAGGTCAGCTTTTATACTTTCGGGTCTGCGCCGTGACCTCTGAGGGGTGGGCGCAGGACCCAGCAGTGCTGCCCACAGCGGGGTTGGGGGAGGTTTGTCCCTCAGCGGGGCTGTGGGGTATCCCACCGCCTCACTACACATACCTTGTACAAAGATTATTACAATAGTGTGTAGGGTGTTGTGATGGGGTGTACCAGCCCTGCACTGGTTCAGTAGGGGTTAATCACACTCTGTGGGCCTAAGAGGCCATGCTCCCTCCTCTCTGCTGGACATGCTTCAGCTGGAACCCATATATAAAAGGGAGCAACTCACTTCAGTTGAGGTAGACTGCTGAATGGAATGGAGGTGTGCTGCTGGTTTCTGCAGTGGGACTGCTGACACTCTAGGACACAGAGGCCAGCCAAACTCATAGGTGCTGACTCTGTGGGTGCTCTGGGACTGGAGCACACATGGGGAAAAATTAGTGGGTGCTTTGCACCCACTGGTAGCCAAGCTCCCCATACCCCCTGCCCCACCTCACCTCATCTCCTCCCCACTCAGCATGCTGCTTCCCCACTCCTCTTCCTACCTCCCAGTACTTCCTGCCACTAAACAGCTATTAGGTGGCACTTATCACTTTCCAGGAGGGAGTGGGGAGGAGTGGGGACCTGGTGTGCTCAGGAGAGGAGGTGGAGTAGAGGTGGGGCAGGAGTGGGGACTTGGGGGAAGTGGATGGAAGGGACGGGAGATCTGTGGGGTAGGGGTTAGGAGTTACAGGTTGTCTACTTATGGCACATAATGGGATGTGTAATTGTCTGAGGAGGGAGTGTGGAGGATGGCTGGCTGAGAAAGGAAGGAATTATGATAGGGGAGCTGCCTGGAGCGAAGGGGATTGAAATGATGGTTTGCTTCTGAGAAGGGCTTGAACTGACAGGTCATCATCAATTTTAAATCATTGACCAGCTCCCACGGATGTGTCAGCCATGCATACTGGAAGGCTGGTGCGCCATCTCTTCTCACCATGTACACCTCTTCTGCTTCTGGGCCCACTCTGGAAGGAAAGATTGGTAGCTTGGTAATTGGGCTACCAAGCCACTATCTCTCCTTCCAAAGTAGGTGTCTCACTGGCCCATGCCCCCTGACCCAACAGGACCCCTGAGAGTCCAAACCCAGCTTCCACTCCAGAAGGAGAGATGGTGGCTTGTTAAGTCAGGACCCATCTCTCCTTCTGGAGCAGGGAGCTGGTCCGTGGGGCTCCCCTGGTTTGAGGTGTACTCCTGGAAGGAATGATGGTGGTTCGGTGACCAGAAGTACCAGAATACTGTTACAGCTCCCCCCCAAAAGTCCCAGAACACCATTCTGGAGTGTTCTGGCACCACTCATGCACTGCAAACATATCTTTCTAGAAAGCAAGCCTGATTCTCAACAGCGTAATATTAGTACTTATGTGGACTGGATGCTTCAGGGTGTTGTGAATGACAGCGCATGCTTTTCACTTATAGGTTACCAGTCTGAATCCTGCCCAGTTCCACAGGAGTTAAAGCTGGTTCTCATCTAATGGAAATTGGGTGTGTCCAAGTTCTAGCTCCTGTGTCACAAATTCCCCACTATGCTTTGCAATCGACAATAAACTCTTCAGGGCAGGGGCTGTCTCTTACTGTGTATGTAGAATGACTAGCCCAATGGAGACCTAATCTCAGTTGGGTCCTGTGAAATACCAGAGTACAATCCAGATTAATGAGCAGCTGTTTCATCCCTGCTCAGTAGCCTGGGGTGCCTTACTATTACTTGGTTCAGTGGTCTCCAACCTTTTTTGTCTGGCAGGCGCCACACGAAGGACCATGGCGGTGGTCGAGCATTCGACGAAATGCCACTGAAATTCGGCGGCATTTCTGCGGCAATGTCTCTGGATGACGTCGCTTGTCGGCGGCAAACGGCATCATCCAGAGGTGTCGCTGCCGAAATGCTGCCAAATTTCGGCGGCATTTCAGTGGATGCTTGACCACCAGCCAAGACGCAGGCGCATTTAGAAGCCCCTGTGGGCGCCATGGCACCTGCAGGCACTGCATTGGGGATCCCTTCTTTGGTTGAAGCAGGTCCCACCTGACCACTCACAAACAGCATTCCAGCATACAAGTGTTTGTCAGTAACTGCAGCCTGCCAGTCACAGCTGGATTACATTCTGCCTCTCACCAGCCTTGGTTATACTGCAGGGTGACCCCCAACGCACACCCAGTCTTAGATTTCCCCCCAGAAATGTATGTCCTGTACTGCCCAGCCCTCTCCTGGACAGTACAGATTATATAAAGTCCATTATTTCTTTAATGGAAAAGATATGCAGACAACTTGTCACACCAAATGGAGTTTCCCTGACACTTCAGTTTAAACACACTGGATTAAACAAGTTAATTATTTATAAGGAGATTGTCATAAACAGATGGTTAAGGGTTAATGCCTCTTTTACCTGTAAAGGGTTAAGAAGTTCACCTAGCCTAGCTAACACCTGACCAGAGGAACCAATGGGGGGAACAAGATGTTTCAAAAGGAAGGAGGGAAGTTTTTCCTTTGTTTAGAGTTTCAGTTTCAGCTGGAGTGAACAAGATCAAGGAACCAGCCTCTTATCAGAGTAGTAAGTTTTAGAAAGGAATAAATAGGTTTATGTTTATTTCTTTGTAACCTGTCTTATGCAATTAGAGGTAGAATCAAATTGGGTATTTTGTGTAACTAAATTTGTGCCCAGGGGATCATCCTCTGTGTTTTGAATCTGTTGTCTGTGAGAGTAGCTGGTATGCTAATCTCTCCCAGAAGGTTTTCTTTTACCTTTCTTTTCTTTAATTAAAAGCCTTTTTCTTAACACTTGATTGATTTTTCCTTGGTTTTAGATCCAAGGAGATTGGATCTGGACTCACCAGAGATTGGTGGGAGAAAGGAGGGGGGATGGTTAATTTCTCCTTGTTTTAAGATCCAAGGGATTGGATCTGGATTCACCAGGGAATTGGTGGAGTGTCTCAAGGCTACCCAGGGAGGGGAAGGTTTTGGGGGGAAAGGGAGTGATCCAGACACTGAAAATTCTGGATGGTGGCAGTGATACCAGATCTAAGCTAGTAATTAAGCACAGAAGTGCTCATGCAGGTCCCCACATCTGTACCCTAAAGTTCAGAGTGGGGAAGGAACCTTGACAGAGATAGATTTTGAGTACAAGTAATGAGGCATAAAAGTCAGAAATGATTACAAGAAAAATAAGATAAAATGGAGCCTAATTTAACAAAGTGTTAAATTCAAAGCAAAGTTTTCTCACCACATGCTTTCTGCAGTCTTAATGACCAAACTTCTTAGGTCCAGTCCAATGGCTACTTCTTTTGTCCCTTCAGGTGCAGCGAATTGATGGGCAGAGAGGAGGGGGGTGCCTTAGAGTGTTTGTTCCTTGTTTTTTTATTGTTTCAGTTCCACTCTTGAAAAAACATTTCCAGATGGCTATCAGGAGACGAAAGGTCTATGTGGAAAGATGTACTCTATTGCTTTCTTCTCACCTTTTTCAGATTCCTTTGTTTCCCTTCCTGCTTAATGATTCTGTTTATTGCTTAAATGCAAATTAAAAAGAGCACACATTTCTTTGTTTGAGACAGACCTGTTACCCAACCTCAGTTTGGAACAATAACACCATGCAGTGGAATCTTGTAACTTCACATACAATGTTGCCACACATTTTATCAGGATCATACAGATCATCAAATTATGAGTTTTCAAATGATATCTTAGAAGGCATATTTTGTACAATGATTATTTCAACAGTAGGGTGTGAGTACAGGGGTACATTCTGGTACAGGTCCTCTAGTGAGAGCTCCTGGGGTGTCAGCCAAAATCACCTTACTTTCTACGAAATTGAAGGACACTGTCATTATAAAGAACATATTGGGGTGAGCAGAGAGAATTAAGAAAAAGCAGATGATTGGCCCCCAAAATCATGAGATTAAATAATATGTTTTGACCTATCTCATGGTTGCAGTGGCCTGACTCATAATTTTCAAAGTTGTGGAGTTGGCAAGACTGAAATTAGGCACAGAAAGTCCAAAAGAAAAGTTAAAATAGCAAATTATTATTTCTGTGATTTATAGAGAATGAGTCTCATAAAGAAGGAGGCTTTACGAAGCTTTCTTAAAGTTCTGTTTCTAGACAGGCTGAAATAATTGTTATAGCATAGTGAAATATAGCTATTATGTATTAAATCTTATCTGAGAAGAAATTGTCTTGAGACAAAAAGGATTTTAAAATACTTCTAGCAATTTGTGTTTGGTTCTGTCAGATGCAGCTTTCTTTTGAGGTACTTGTTTGTCTGTTACTATGTCCAGTCCTCTTGTCAAGTAAATGTAATAGTTGGTTCTTTATGAACTGTAGCCCAGGTGTGAGAAACACAAAACCTGACCTAGGAAATGGAGTAGCCAAAACAAGACCAGACCTGAGGAAGAAACCTGAGGATTCAGCCCATTATCACTCACAATATTGGGTCTACCTGGAATACTATGACCAGAAAATTCCAATTAAAGCCAAGGAATGTTAATTAGACATTTGATACATTGCACAAAATAAAGCCAAATTTAATCTGACAGTCTCAGTCATGTTACTAAAATATATCTGTAATGTTGAAATCCACGGCACACAAAAGGGGCATTTATTTACAAGAAATTTGATCAAGACTGATGAATAACATATAAGCCATAGTGTAGTAAACATCCTGACTACTAAGAAAAATTTAACCTTGAAGTTTAGCCATTTCATTCAACTCTTATACAGCTTTGCATTTTGTGACGTGATTTCTTGCAGTGTGACAATCTCTTTTAAAATAAATGTCACATTCATTGAAAAAATGCTGTTGGTTTATTAAAATGTACAGTGCTATTATATGAATGATGAAACATAAAACATCAGACAACTGCACTGAAACAAAAGCATTGTATACACTGAACAGTAACCCCAGCTAAGCAATCAGTGGCCAACAACTGTTGTAACTGCCAGTGAGTTGACCTCTAAAGGGATTTCTATGATTCTTTACCAGGGTCAGATGAGATGGTGTCAGAAGTTACTATTATTTGTATTACTGTAATACCTTCCAATACAAGGAAATGCCAGACTTGAGCCTGCCACAAGATTGTCAATTTGGTAAAGCCAGGGATAGGCCTGAACAGAAGGAGCACTTCAACAATATTACAGGGAGTTATTTTCTATATAGATTCCCTTCCTTTCAAAAAGCTGCAGCACACTGAAATAAGCAAATGACTCTGCACCGCTTACATTAGAAAGGACCTGGGTGGAAGTGAGGAAGAGGGTTTATTAGAGTGGCACAACATAATTCTGAGATTCCCACTGCATAAATCAGGCTTCTCAGGTGCATCAATGTGTTGTGAAACTACCTCAAAATTACACTGTGCAAACAAAACTTTAACATCCTTAATTCTAGTCAAGCATGTTATGCCAACCCTCTGGGAAGGAGGAGAGGGACACAGCTGCCTTTTTTTGAGGGAGAAGTGTTCAGGTGCTAAGGTGATTAGCACCAGCATAAGATGATAGATGCAGATTCAACTTGCTGACAATATTATGTCATTAACAGTGTTGTCACAGCCCTGATGGTCCCAGGATATGAGAGACACAAGGTGGTTGAGGTAAGAGCTTATGTTGGACCAACTTGAGGTGGTGAGAGAGAAATGTTGGAGCGACACAGATCTCTTCTTTCAGACCTGAAAAGCTCCACGGAGCTCCAAAGCTGGTCTCTGGCACCAACAAAAGTGGGTCCAATACACCTAATTACCAGCCCACACACCTTGTCTGTCTCCTTCAACGCTATGTCATGAGGATTAGCGGCTGCATGACGTCGTGCCGCATTCCAGTGCTCTGTGACGCCATGACATGACAATAGGATGCAACCATGATGTCATAATGCTACTCCGCCGTGAGGCCGCGGCGCAATGCGGCGCCAGGGTACCAGCGCTTGTGCAGCCAGGACTTGCGGCGCCCGCCGCCTCAAGGACAGCTGCTACCGGCGGGCGGGGGCATCTCGCCGCCGCGGCCAAGGAAGATGGCGTAAGGCGCTGCCGCTACTGCGGCGGCTCGGCTGCCAGAGGCTGCTGAGCTCCGCCCCCGGCAGCGGCGGCCGGGGGTGGGGCCTGTGCGGCTCGGGGCGGGTCCCGCAGAGGGGCGGCTGGCTGCAGGGACGGGAGTAGTGCGGTGCTGCCGGGCATGAGGATGCCGGTGGGTGCAGCCGCGGGGGAAGAAGGGGCCGCGCAGAGTCCTGGCCCCGCCGCCGTCTCCTTGGGCTTGAGCGTGGCCGTGGTCTCCAGCCTGGTGAACGGTTCCACCTTCGTGCTGCAGAAGAAAGGGATCGTGCGGGCGAGAGGACGAGGTACCGGGGCTGCGGCGCCGCCCGGCTCCCCCCTTGGCCTCTTCCCCCAAAAAGCCAGCCCCAGTCTTAACGCTTTCCATTTCCCCCCCACCCCCCGATGCCTCCTTCACAGCCCGGGGTGAGGATCAGCCCCTGCCCGGTTGGTGACCACCCCACTGCAAATGGGGTGGCTCTAGCACCCACCACCCACCCGTGGCGTACACGGTAGCCCTTGCAGCCTCATGCATTTCCCCTTTCTAGAGCATCTCCCGCCGCCAGAGGCAGCCTTTGCTCCCTCAGAGGGAGGGGTCCTTTTCTGCTCCTTCCCTCTAGATAACCTGTGGGGGGAGGCCCTCAGCCCCTTCGAATAGCTTGGGGGGCGGGCTGAGGTGTTCAGCGCATGGGGTCGGGGGGAAGGATGCTCTGTCTAATGCTGCCGCACTGCTTTAGAGAGGAGAGCAAGACAGTTTCAACCCGTGTGGCTACTGCAGAACATGTCTGGCCTCACTGTTACTTAAACTCTTCACCAGGGTCCTTGAACTTCATGTTCTTTCCTTTCAACCTTCCCTGGCCGTTTCCCTCGTCTCTGCACTCCTCTTACTGATTCCTCCAGTGAATTAGTAAGAAACTTAATATATGTGTGTGTGTGTGTGTATATATATTAGTTGGAGTGCAGGTCCTATGATCTGAGTTATTGCTGGCTGAAAAGGCGGAATAGATCTGCTGAGTACCTTGGCTATACTATACCTACAGAATGATAGTAAAATCATGGCAATGGTGTGGGAGAGAAAGAGAAGTTTGGGTTCTTTTCTAGTCTGCCAAAACCAAATCTGTAGATTCTAGTTAGGTTCTGTTGGTACATGCAGTGTAGCTGTAGTCACCTCGGTCTTTGGATATTACAGAGACACGGTGGGTACTACAGAAACACGGTGGGTGAAGTAATATCTTTTATTGGACCAACTTCTACAACTTTTTGAGCCCCCTATAAAGCTCCTCTTCAGGTCTGGAAAGGTACTCCTGTGGCTAAATGCAAGTGGAACAGATTGTTTAGCGTAAGTAGTTAGTATCCCTTTTAAGGGAGAGTGGCCCATTAACACCTCTGCAGTCATAAAACAAAAAGAGAGGGTGAGTGGGTTACAGACTTCTGTAACAAGCCACAAATCCAGTGTCTCTATTCAGTCTGTAATTTTGAGTGTCTAGAAGAGTTTGGAATTTAAGCTCCTACGCTCATCTTTTGAATGTGTTGTATAGGTTTCCTTTGATGATGAAGACTGATAGGTCAGACATAGAGTGATTGCTTTGTGCAGTTATGAACTCCACTGCTGTAATGAACAGCCCCCTCCGCACAACACACCTTTCAAGAACCATGGATTTTCTGTATGTCTGTCACAACGTGGTATACTCATCCTGTGCACTAAATGCCCCAATAACAACTATGTTAGTGAAACCAGACTATGCTCTCAAATGAACTTACACAGGAAAACAATAAAAGACAAAAACACCCTATGACCTTAAGATGAACACTTTTCACAAAGCAATGGCTCTGTATCGGTCCTCACAGACACTATGTACCTTGAATGGTCCCTTAGAACAGTGGTTTTCAAACTTTTTTTTTCTGGCGATCCAGTTGAAGAAAATTGTTGATGCCTGTGACCCAACGGAGCTGGGGATGAGGGGTTTGGGGTGTGGGAGGGGCTCAGGGCTGGGGCAGAGGGTTGGAGTGCAGGCATGAGGGCTGGGGGGGGGCTGGGAATGAGGGGTTTGGGGGCAGGAGGAGACTTCAGGTGTGAGGAGGGCTCAACGCTGGGGATGGAGGTTAAGGTGCGGGGAGGGGTCAGGGCTATGGGCTGGGGGTGCAGGCTCTGGGGTGGGTCCAGGGATGAAGGGTTTGGGATACAGGAGTGCAAGGCTCAGTTTGGGGGGGCTTGGGGCAGGGGGTGCAGGATCTGGGGTGTGGCCAGGGATGAGGGGTTTGGGGTGCAAGAGAGGGCTCAGTTGGGGGGGCCCAGGGTTGGGGCAGGGGGTGCAGGATCTGGGGTGGGGCCAGGGATGAGGGGTTAGGGGTTCAGGATGGGGCTCCTAGTTTGGGCTCAGAGCTGGGGCAGGGAATTGGGGAACAGGGTTGGGGTGCAGGCTTACCTCGGACGGCTCCTGGTCAGCGGCGCAGTGGGAGTGCTAAGGCAGGCTTCCTGCCTGTCCTGGCACCGTGGACCACGTGGTGCAGCCAGCAGCAGGTCTGGCTCCTAGGTGGAGGTGTGCAAGCAGCTCTGCATGGCTCTTACCCACAGGCACCGCCTCCCCTCAACTTCCATTGGCTAATGGTACTCGGGGCAGGGGCGGCACGCAGAGCCCCATGCCCCTCCCCTGCCTAGGAGCCGGACCTGCTGCTGGCCACTTCCGGGGCGGTATTAGAACAGGTAGAGACTAGTCTGCCATAGCCAGGCAGCACTGCCAACGAGACTTCTAATGGCCCAGTCAGCTGTGCTGACCAGAGCCATCGCGACTCAGTGTCTTACATTCGTTACTGGGTTGAGACCTGCAGTTTGAAAACCACTGCTTAGCACATATTCTAATTACTCATGCTAAACAGTCCATTCCACCATATTTAGCTGTGATGCTCTGGGAGTACATTTCCCAGACCTGAAGAAGAGCTCTGTGTAGCTTGAAAGCTTGTCTCTTTCACCAACAGAAGTTGTACTGTAATGTGTTTTATTGGACCCTCGTCCACCTTCTGACTCTAGATAGGGGAAGAAATATAAACCCTCAGCCTTTTACTGAAAGTAATTAGGGAATCCATTCCTCTCTGTCATGACTTTAACTTTCCCCTGAACATTAAATTACTGAGATTTTTCATCTCATATCAGCTATTCAAAGCAGAAAGAACCAGCAAGGGCTTTCATGCTCTTCCTTTAGGAGCAATTAGGGTGGATGGAGAAGGTACTCTACATGGAAAAAATCCATGCTCTAATATTAGGGAACTGACATCTTTGATTTGGATGTCCAGTTATGGAAATTTATTCAGTCCTGCTGCCTGAGCAAACTTGATTGTAAAATACAGCACATGAAACTTCTCTGATTATGGATAGTCACATGAGTTGGTTTCAATGTTCACCGATAAAGTTAAAATATTTTGATATCCGAAGTCAATGGTTGGAGTGAATAGCAAGAAATACACCTCTACCTTGATATAATGCCACCAGATAGAACACGAATTTGGATATAACACGGTAAAGCCGTACTCCAGGTGGGGGGCCTGTGCACTCCGGTGGATCAAAGCAAGTTCAATATAACAGTTTCACCTATAACGTGGCGGATTTTTTGGCTCCCAAGGATAGCATTATATTGAGGTAGAGATGTAATAATAACAAAACCCAGATATGAAGTCAAACTGAAACGGTGAAGATGAGCTAAGCATAGTCATCAATGTACTTCTAAGTCTATGGATCAGTTGCTCACTTCATGAAATACTGCGGCACCACTGATGATCTTTGATTTAAAAACAAATATTTGTCTTTTAATATTTTATTTACATTTGATAACAGGGCTTTGTAGCGGAGCCCGGAGCTGGAGCGTGGAGCAGCTCCGGAGCAGTGGACCTGCAGGTTTTTGCCTGGAGCTGGAGTGGAACTGGAGCACAGCTCCAAAGCCCTGTTTGTTGCTGGCTAGAGAAAGATGTAAAAACTCTTTCCAAAGAGTTGTACCAATGAATCTCCATTTTGTTCTTTCATAGATTCCAGGACCAGAAGGGACCATGTGATCATCTAGTCTCACCTTCTGTGTAACACAGGCCATAGAATGTCCCTAAAATAATTCCTACAGCAGATCTCTTAAATCAAGATGGGATGTTTTCTAAAAATTGTCAGGGAGGGAGAATCCACCAGGACCCTAGATGGTTAATAACTCTCACCATTAAAAATTTGTTATATTTTCAGTCTTAATTTGTCTAGCTTCAACTTCCAGCTAACTTTCTTATTTGCACCCCCTCTTTGTTCTGGTTCTCTCATAAGCGCACACTGCCAGTTATGCTGAATTATGTGATTATCTTGTCTTGTGGAGAAATGCCCACCAAGTATTATAAAACCACCAGACTTTTTTTTCTTTATTATATAACTGTAAGCCTTAATGTGAAGTTGGGCTCCTAAGGGAAAAATGTAGAGCAATAGCTCATTGTGCTGCCCAGTTAAATGTTTCTGAAAAATCAACATGATTATTACAAATTCACAATTTGTCAGTTTTTTGTTTGTTCTGAAGTCACAGTTTTCTAAAGCATGAAATTATTTCCTAACAGAATTTTTATGCTTTGAATGTGTCTGTAAGAAATAGCAACATTCGTCTGTCCATGCCCCCAGATCCTTGCTTTGGAATGATTATAAGAGGAAACTCATAGACTGTGTGTTGCACTGTAATCAATTACATGTTGCTTGTAGCAGTCATTCTGTTTGTATTTATATATATATATGTGTGTATATAAATAAATAAATAAATATAGGGAACTCTTATGGAATATCTATTCAAATTACCAGAACATGTTAGATATGACCTCCAGAATTTTTTTTTATATTACTGGTCTAGGACCAGCTCACATTTCAAGATCAGGCTGTGTCTGATATATTTGTGATGGACTCATTCAAGCGTAACAAGCAACTTGCAACTGCATTACTACTAGCCGACAGCACGCTCTAACAAGTTTATTTTGCATTTTCCACAACTGCAGCATTGTGTGACATTTTAAGGCCCTGAACACACTGCTGCTTTTACTCCTGAGGACATTCTGTGCCAAAAAATGAAAAATTCTGCACCTAATATTTTACAATTCTGCAAGTTTTATTTGTCAATAAATAAATGCAGAGGCTCCAGCATGGCAGTTGGGAGCACAGGCCACTGGCTATATGAAGGTGTAGATCACACTACAGCTTCCCCAACCCTGACATGGATTCAGTGGTGAGGCTACACCCAACCCTGACATAGCACAAGGCCTGGGCGTGCCACAGAAACACCCTGGGGTCCTGCCCCTCTGTGGTAGGCACACCAGGTGTGGGGCTGGCAGGCTCAACCAGGCAGGATCCAAGTGTGGAGTGGCTCAGTGAGGGGGAGAGGATTCTGTGTGGGACAGTTTGAGTGCAGGCAACTCAGTGGGGGTCTAGGTGTGGGGGAATCTGGATGCACAGAGGCTCATTGGGGGGTTCCAGGTGCAGGGGCAATTGGATTCTGCAGGGGCTTCCAGGTGAAAGTGATTGGGGCTCAGTGGAGAGGCCTGGGTGTGGGTCTCAGCAGGGGCATCTCAGTGCTGGAGGAGTAGGACATGGTGGGGTGGGGGTCTGGGTGCAGCTAATTGGGTCAGTGGTGTGGGAGTCTGGATGTGGGGGCTCAGGCTTGTCAGGGAGTGCAGGGAGCTCTGGTGGGGTGGTCTGGATGCAGAGGTGGGGGTCTGAGTGCAGGGGGCTCCAGATGCAAGGGATGAGATTCAGTGGGGTGGGGTTCAGGTATGGAGGGCTAGTGGGGTTCTGGGCGTACAGGGTGAGGCTTGGCAGGGATGTCTGGGTATGGGAGGTCCGGATGAATGGGGGTTGGGCAGATGGGGGAGCAGCTCCCTGTACAGTGACCCCTCCCACTGTAGCTGAGGAGCAATGAGGGCAGGTAGCAGGGGAGGATGCTGAACTTCCTGCAGCTGGGGTAGGTTTCTGGGGCTGGGTCTGACACAGTCCCAGCCGCTCCTTACAGGGGAAGTGGAAGTCCTATCCTCTCCTGCTTCTAGCCCAGCTGGGGCTAGCAGCTGATCCCGGCTCAGGGTAGGAGCCATTGGCTGGTGTGTCCCCAGCCCTGCGGTGATTCACCTTTCTGCCAGGTGTTCTTGGTGCCTGAAAAAATGTACCTGCACTGCTAGGGAGTGATGTGTTACTGCTCTTGCAGCTTTCCTTTGCTTCTCTGTCAGAAAGTCATTTTTCTGTGGGGAAGTAAAGAAATCTGTGGGGGACATGAATTCTACACATGTGCAGTGGTGCAGAATTCCCCCAGGAATATGCTTTGTAGACACAAGTTTTATTTTTTGTTTGATTGTTTGTGTTTTATTTTTGTGTTTTTTCATTCACAAGTGATATTTACACAACAATCACATTTTGGGAGTAATCTGGTTACAACATTGTCGTTCTCCACATAAGTAAATCAAATTTCCATTTTGCTGTGTAGCTGGAACCTAACCATATTTAAAGAATTATGCTAAAGTCGTGAACTCTCAAATTCACATAATTTAACTTTTTTTCAGTATTGGTAGTTGAATGTCAAATATATAAAATAACATTGTCACAACATATATTGAAAAGTTACTTGTATCTCCACTGTTTTTTTTTCTTGGCAAAATTTGAGTGCCAACCTACTGAGGACAGCATTTCCTAATTTCTGTATACAAGAGGGAGCTACAAAAGCCCAGCAAAATTAAGTAGCAAAAGTGTGAAGTATGAAGTGTGGAATCCTAAAAGATTGGAGGCCAGTGTTTTCTCCATTTTAATATATTGGGCCAGTATAGCTTGAATGTGGACCTCAGAACTAACGTAGGGCATGATTCAAAGCTCATTGAAGTCAGAAGGTGTCTTTCCACTGATTTCAGTAGGCTTTGCACTAAGTCCATAATTGACAGCATGGTACTTGCCTCTTTGAGTTTTTGCTTCACTAGTGAACTGAATCAGTGAGATACTATCAAACTGTGCTTGGAGAGGAACAGCAGTAGGGGGACACGTTTTGAGAAGTTAATTTACTAGTGTTGATATTTTGTGTAATTTGTACAACTACTGAGACATTTTTATTTTATATAGTAACAGAAATGTAAAACATTTGATAAATTAGACACCCACTCAAAAGCTGATCCTAGTGCTTCCTGTCATATTTTTTTCTCCCATTTCAATTCTGATGTGGTTTTAGCAGCCATCATTTTAGGAGCCCCTAGAGTTAAAGGTTATTGCTTTATGCCATTTGGGATTCTGAACTTTCAGCTGATGAGTACAACATTGCTAGAAATCGAACCAATTTGTAAGAGAGCATCTGCTAAAGTAAGAGCAGAACTAAAGTGTGGGCATATGGGCAGGAAATAATAACCAGAATAATGTGATGTTAATGTCTGACACCTTGCAGACTACCCCAGATAAACACAAATGTTATGCTCCTTGAGAGTTTTCCTGGTGGTCTAGCCTTGATGGTCTGCAAGATATTAGACCTTAAAATATTTAGTAGTATTTGGACAGGCATTAATTTATTTTAACATGGTTTTCTATTTTTTTGCTCTGGTCCAGGACTTATTGTAACTCATAATGGACCTTGGACTCTTGTAACTTTTTTTTTAATATTGATTTTCTTTAGGATTCTCCAGTAGGAGAATAAAACTCATGATTTGTAAAGTGTGTCCTGAAAAATCATACCTTTCTTTTAGTCAAGTTTTAAGAATATCACAGCTCCCTAGTAAATTCCACGTTAAAAGTCTAAGGTAAAATAGTAGATGAAAAATCCATAACAATTGTCTGATGATATAATGAAAATATACAGTTTCAAGATTGGTAGGCAGGCAGTTAAGGAACAGTCTGGAGTTTTCATCCATGTCTTTTGAAATGTAACATGTTCAAATCCCAGAGAAGGCCTAGATCACGTAGCCACAGGAGACTAAGAGCTTGCCAAATGTCCACACCCAAACATCTTCTCTCACAGATTTCTCTGTAAGTATCTTAAATTTGTCCCAGTGAAATTGGCTTGTAGAAATTATTCTTTGCCTCTTAGGCCAGATTTTCTGAAAGATAACCCTGTTTCCTGGTAATGGCATGTATGGTGAATAGAATCTTCAGAAACATTTGTGGATATTTCAAGGCTTCCTTTAATATAAGATGAAGATATTTCATAAGCACCTGAAACTGAATTTCTAATGATCAGATGTTCAAGAATGCATACCAGGATTAGTTAGGCCAGATTCATAGACTATCAGGGTTGGACGGGACCTCAGGAGGTCATCCAGTCCAACCCCCTGCTCAAAGCAGGACCAATCCCCAGACAGATTTGTGCCCCAGATCCCTAAATGGCCCTCTCAAGGATTAAATTCACAACCCTGGGTTTATCAGGTCAATGCTAAAACCATTGAGCTACCATCATAGTTTTTGTCTAATGTCCTTACAACTGTGTGCAAGTGTGTGTGGAAATAATTTATTAGCGTAGCTTTAATGTTGCTCTTTTATATTTTTTCCAGTAGCACTCATCCACTCTCTTCCCATGTTGCCTCTTCTAGGTACTTCATATTTAACAGATATAGTATGGTGGTCTGGTACTATTGCAAGTAAGTATCTAATGTTGTAAGATAATGTAAAGAATGGAATAGCATAGATGATTGGATTTTAAATAGCCTATCATGTATTGTAGTGTTGATTTTAGCACATCTCATTAGCCTTCAGAGTTGTCTTTCTACCAAAATGTAAGAAACCTTTGATATGGAAATTATTAGCACTCACACAATAACTCTGCCTGTGATGCATTTGTGAATTGTGATAGTAAGGTCAATTTTTTTTAAAGGCAGTTTAATAAGAAATTGTAATTCCATACCATGAGGCTTGCTTATTATATGTTAATTTTTAGATCAGAAAACACTTAGCCAACTTTCACCTTTAGTATTTTGTCATTTCTAGCTATAGTAAATTTTTGTCACTCTACTGCAAAAAGTAGGCTGCTGAATCCTTGGGCAGTGCTGGGTATGAGATGGATACAGATCTTACTCGCACAAATAGTCTCATTGATTACACTGAATGGATTGCTGATGTGGAGTCCAAGAAAAGATACAGAGTAGCTAGCATTTTCAATTCTCAGTTCTGTTAGTGGGAAAGATGGCGTCCTACCTTTGTACTCTAATCTAATCTGTTGGATAATTAGTATTGCTATGATACTGGTTCCTTCGGTGTATGTAAATCGCAAATAGTCATTAGACTTTCGCAGTAGTGTTCCTTGCACAATTCAAGTGGTGCAAAGGAAATGGAAACCACCAGGTTCCTCGATGAGAATTCTCTTCATGTGGGAAAGTCTTCTGCAGCAAGTATAAAGCCAGCAGAGTGCTCCTCTGTCTCCAGAGTACCACCCATACTTCTTGAACCTGGGTTGGGATGGAATTTGGGAGTCTGTAATCTGCTCCCTGACAGCCCTGCTACTCTGCTCAGACCACTGGAAGCTGGGTGCAGTAGCAGTTCTGTTCTATAGTGTTCAAAATGAGCCTATCTCCTCATTTGTTTTGAGACCTCTGTTTTGAATATCTGGACAGAAGGAGTGAGAAAAAGAGAGAGGGTTTTTTTCAATGAGCCAGCATAACCCTGAGTAAGCCAACTGACTGAGTTTTGTGAAGCCAAAATTGCTCAAGAGAATGGTGTGTTGGCTACTATCCATTAGCTAACATGTCAAAACTAAGCATCTAGCAGCTTATAAAAGCACCATGGAAAGAGTTAACTAGAATGGTGGCTCTCAGCCTTTCCAGACTACTGTTCACCTTTCAGCAGTCTGATTTTTCTTGTGTACCCCAAAGTTTCACCTCACTTAAACGACTTGCTTACAGAATCAGACATAAAAATACAAAAGTGTCACAGCACACTATTACTGAAAAATTGCTTATGTTCTCATTTTCACCAGATAATTATAAAATAAACCAATTGGAATCTAAATATTGTGCTTGCGTTTCAATGTATAGTATATAGAACAGTATAAACAAGTCATTATCTGTATGAAATTTTAGTTTGTACATCTTTTGCTAGTGCTTTTTATGTAGCCTGTTGTAAAACTAGGCAAATATGTCTGAGTTTATGTACACCCTGGAAAACCTCTAAGTACTCCCAGGGGTATGTGTACCCCTGGCTGAGAATCACTGAACTAGAATGCTGTGGATTCAGAATTTCAATCCAGTCACAAACAGCAAGAGCCAGGTAGAGAATTGTGGAACGCAAGGAAGGGTGGATTCTTTGGAATCTAGTAAATATCCACAGTGCCTTGTGGAAACTACAGCTGCTATTTCAGTGCAAATATCTAAACCCAGAAAAACACCACTGGTGAGTTTTTTGGTGGTGGAACCTACAGGATTACTGCAGACTTCAAAGAAGAAGAGCTCAAATACTACTGAGATGGATCCATATAAATAGAAGAACGGATAGTTCTGCAGTGCAAGGCTCTTAACAGCAGGCAAGTAGTAACAGCTATAAAAAGATGCCTTTGAGTGTGTTCAATAAATGGCACCTGCCACTGAGAGTTTTCCAAGAAAACGTGGTTTTCCAAGATAACACTGAAAGCGTTGCACACATTCCCAGTGTTTGCAATGTGAATGTTTCAGAGTGCTTTCCCCAGTAAAAGAAACCTTATTAAAAATAGCCTTGATGAGACTTCTGTATGTGTTCTGCCAGAAGATGGTCCACTATTCTAAACATGATGCTGCTGTTTCCAAAGTAAGAAGCATACTACAAGCAGATTGGCTGTAGTGGGACATAGGGCTTGTCTTCAGGATGGGGGTATGTCAACCTATGTTACGCTATTCCAGCTACGTGAATAACATAGTTGGAGTTGACATAGCTTAGGTTGTCTTACTGCAGTGTCTTCGCTGCGCTGCGTCGATGGGAGATGCTCTCCAGTTGACTTACTTTACTCTTCTTGGAGAAGTGGAGTACTGGGGTCGACTGGAGATGACTCTGCAGTTGATTTAATGGGCCTTCACTAGTCCTGCTAAATTGACCCCTTCTGCATTGATTGCAGCACTGTAGTGAAGCCCAGCCCACAGTCACAAAGTGCTGCTCCTTGAATCATATGTAGAAAATTAGCTGACTCATCATTTTCTGCTCAGAGGAAGCAAAGGCGTTGGCTCAGGCATACTGAAACATGGCCAAGATTATTACTGATTTTCTTGGGCTGTTTGAGGAGTTAATTCAACATAGATTATAAACTCTTCGGGGCAGAGACCATCTCTTTGTTCTGTATTTGTACAGTGACTAACAGTGGTTTCCAACTCCATGACTAGGACTCACTACAATACAGAAGAATACTAACTTGAGTAGCATTTCAGAGATACTTAGGTATTTGTCTTTGTACAGCTAGTATGGCTCTGGCAGTCCACCTCAACCATGAAGTCAGGGGATCTGAGACATGAAAAAGCAAATTTTAATTTGAGCAACTGAGCAGTGGGGAGTCCAAAGGAGAATATTGTGTACCCAGCATACTCTCTCTTCAGTTCAAGGTCTTACCCTTCAACTCTGAATATCTCCAAGCCAGAGCTGCCATATGTGCTTGCTTAAAAAACATGCACACAAACGAGAGAGCTCAATAAAGAGCAGATCTTAGAGGGACTATAATCCAGTCCTAGGTAAAGACAGCATGCAAAAATCATGACAGACTCTTGGGTTTTACAGATGTGGCTGACTGACTGCTGGCTACCTCACTAGATTCAGTATTACATGCACAGGAAACACCAGTGAACTGAGTCAGCATAATGCCACCATACTCCATATCTTGTAAACTTGTTTTCTTTCTTCAGTGTTCCTTATGAGGTACCTCTGCTTTACTGAGCTGTGAACTTATTTGGTGAATGAATAAATGTTTGTATAGTGCTTTGCAGATGTAAAACATTAGTTAAGTATAAAGAAGTAGTATAATGAGGATGGTATTTGACAGTATAGTGCAGAAAGGCTTGGTTTCTTGAAATGATTTGATTTTAAGTGCTAGTAATGGCCACAACTTGAAATTCCATTTTTTTCTACTATATTGTACTGCACATTCAGTCTCAAAGATTTTGTTTATTATTATTGATAATAACTAATATGAAAGTTGGCTTATTGTAAGGTGGGCTGGCATTTCTAAATTAGCCAATATTTTTAGAACGCAGCACAGTTATTTTATGTAGTTATGTGGTCAATTTTGAATTCCATTTTTTAGTATCAGACTGTCAGGTGCAGATTCTCAGCTAGCTTCATAGCTCCATGGTGTGTTACGCTAGTTGAGGATCTGCCCCCTGAATATTGTATAGTGCACAGATTGTCACGTGTCCTGTTATCTGTGTGTTAATTTAGTACCCAACAGCTTTTAACAAAGTATTTAATATTTGAATATTCTTCTCTCTCTGTACCCACTCAGTGGTTTCCTCACATCCCTCGGTGAGGGTGAGGGCTGTTGTGGGGCACTATAGCTACCTATATGGGATTCCAAATATCTCCTGCTTTAGAACAGGGATGGGCAAACTATGGCCTGTGGGCTGGATCCGACCCCTCAGGGCTTTGGATCTGTCCAATGGTGCCGCTGGGACCATGTCCCTGCGGCCTCCAGGCAGGGGGGCAGAGGGCTCTGTGCTCCCATTGGCCGGGAACAGGGAACCGCAGCCAATGGGAGCTTCGGGGGAGGTACCTGAAGGTGCGGCAAGGGCAGCACGTGCAGAACCCTCTGCCTCCCCCTTTCCTCAGGAGCCACAGCACTTCCAGGAGCGGAGTGGGGCCGGGGACAGGGCAGGTGTGCAGGAAGCCTGCACTGGCCATGGTGCGCACTGCTGCCACCCTGGAGCTTCTTTAGGTAAGCGTTGCTGGGCCAGAGCCCGAAACCCTCCTGCACCCTGCCTCAACTCCCTGCCCTGAGCCCCCTGGCTGCACCTTGCAGCCCTCCTGCATCCCAACTCCCTGCCCTGAGCCCCCTCATACACCCTGTACCTCACTCTGCCCTAATCCCTTGCCCTGAGCCCTTCCTGCACACCGCACCCCCTCCCACACCCAGCACTCCCTCACGCACTCCAACCCCCTGCCCTGGCCTTGCATACAATTTCCCCATCTAGATGTGGCCCTCAGCCCAAAAAGTTTGCCCACCCCTGTTCTAGAATCTAGATCAGGGGTCATCAACCTTCAGCACGTGACCCATCAGGATAATCATCTGGTGGGGCCACGAGACATTTTGTTTACGTTGACAGTCCGCAGGCATGGCCCCCCCCCCCCAGCTCCTAGTAGTTGTGGTTCACTGTTCCCGGCCAATGAGAGCTGTGGGAAGCAGCAGGTCGCAGGGATGTGCTGGTAGCCACTTCCCACAGCTTCCATTGGCTGGGAACAGCAAACTGTGGCCACTGGGAGCTGTAGGCAACTGTGCCTGCAGATGGTCAACATAAACCAAATGTCTTTTGTTTATTATTATTGATAATAACTAATATGAAAGCTGGCTTATTGTAAGGTGGGCTGGCATTTCTAAAACTAGCCAATATTTTTAGAACGCAGCACAGTTATTTTATGTAGTTATGTGGTCAATTTGGAAACTAGCTATGGGAATAAAGGGAAACAAGAAGACTTTTTATCATACATTATAAGCAAGAGGAAGACTAAGGACAGGGTAGGCCCACTGCTTTGTGAGGAGGGAGAAACAGTAACAGGAAACTTGGAAATGGCAGAGATGCTTAATGACTTCTTTTTTTCGGTCTTCACTGAGAAGTCTGAAGGAATGTCTGACATAGTGAATGCTTATGGGAAGGGGGTAGGTTTAGAAGATAAAATAAAAAAAGAGCAAGTTAAAAATCACTTAGAAAAGTTAGATGCCTGCAAGTCACCAGGGCCTGATGAAATGCAACCTAGAATAGTCAAGGAGTTAAAGAGGTATCTGAGCCTCCTGCTATTATCTTTGGAAAGTCATGGGAGACGGGAGAGATTCCAGAAGACTGGAAAAGGGCAAATATAGTGCCCATCTATAAAAAGGGAAATAAAAACAACCCAGGAAACTACAGACCAGTTAGTTTAACTTCTGTGCCAGGGAAGATAATGGAGCAAGTAATTAAAGAAATCATCTGCAAACACTTGGAAGGTGATAGGGAATAGCCAGCATGGATTTGTAAAGAACAAATTGTGTCAAACCAATCTGATAGCTTTTTGATAGGCTAACGAGTCATGTGGATAAGGGAGAAGCGGTGGATGCGGTATACCTAGACTTTAGTAAAGCATTTGATACGATCTTGCATGATATCCTTATTGATAAACTAGGCAAATACAATTTAGATGGGGCTACTATAAGGTAGGTGCATAACTGGCTGGATAACCATACTCAGAGAAAGCAGTTGTTAATGGCTCCCAATCCTGCTGGAAAGGTAAACAAGTTGGGTTCCGCAGGGGTCTGTTTGGGGACTGGCTCTGTTCAATATCTTCATCAACGACTTAGATGTTGGCGTAGAAAGTACGCTTATTAAGTTTGCGGACGATACCAAACTGGAAAGGATTGCAACTGCTTTGGAGGACAGGGTCAAAATTCAAAATGATCTGGACAAATTGGAGAAATGATCTGAGGTAAACTGGATGAAGTTCAATAAAGACAAATGCAAAGTGCTCCATTTAGGAAGGAACAATCAGTTTCACACATACAGAATGGGAAGAGACTGTCTAGGAAGGGGTATGGCAGAAAGAGATCTAGAGGTCATAGTGGACTACAAGCTAAATATGAGTGAACAGTGTGATACTGTTGCAAAAAAAGCAAACATGATTCTGGGATGCATTAACAGGTGTGTTGTAAACAAGACACGAGAAGTCATTCTTCCGCTCCACTCTGTGCTGGTTAGGCCTCAACTGGAGTATTGTGTCCAGTTCTGGGCACCGCATTTCAAGAAAGATGTGGAGAAATTGGAGAGGGTCCAGAGAAGAGCAACAAGAATGATTAAAGGTCTTGAGAACATGACCTATGAAGGAAGGCTGAAAGAATTGGGTTTATTTAGTTTGGAAAAGAGAAGACTGAGAGGGGACATGATAGCAGTTTTCAGGTATCTAAAAGGGTGTCATCAGGAGGAGGGAGAAAACTTGTTCACCTTAGCCTCTAATGATAGAACAAGAAGCAATGGGCTTAAACTGCAGCAAGGGAGATTTAGGTTGGACATTAGGAAAAAGTTCCTAACTGTCAAGGTAGTTAAACACTAGAATAAATTGCCTAGGGAGGTTGTGGAATCTCCGTCTCTGGAGATATTTAAGAGTAGGTTAGATAAATGTCTATCAGGGATGGTCTAGACAGTATTTGGTCCTGCCATGAGGGCAGGGGACTGGACTTGATGACCTCTCGAGGTCCCTTCCAGTCCTAGAGTCTATGAGTCTGAGTCTATGAGTCTCTTGACCCGCCAGTGGATTACCCTGATCGGCCGTGTGCCAAAGGTTGCTGGCTCCTAATATAGAACATGGAATGCCTAAATTCAGACCTCCCTACATCAGGAAATTTGAGTGCAACCCATGACAGGGTTTCAAATTCTCAGTCTCTTGACTCTCTCCCCTATTTAATTATGAAATTTTTTTGAAGAGAACATTAATAAGCAGAATTATTGATGATGCTCTCTTGGTGCCTTGTCTTTTGCAAACAGAAAGCCTTTATTTAAAAAAAAATAAAAAATCAGCTGGAAAATTTAGTTTTTGTATAACTGAAAAGTTATGGGCAGAACTAAACAGTTCAGTAATGTTCATCTTCCAGTCAGGTCAGTAGTTATGAGCCAGCATTGAGTAGCTTTTCTTTATTCCTATTTACTAAGGGGTTTAAAAAACTCTTCTGTGGTTCTCTTAACAGTGGCACTTGGTCAAATTGGGAATTTCTTGGCCTACACTGCAGTTCCAACTGTGTTAGTGACTCCTCTAGGAGCTCTTGGCGTTCCATTTGGGTAAGAATTGTATTTATTTATTTATTTGAATGCTGCATTACTTACTAGCAAAATGTAGATTCTAAATAAAATCAGTGACCATTTGTGTTCCATCAGGAAAACATAATGCTTGTGGACATTAGTTTCCCTTCTCACATTTTAATGAAGCGTAATAAACATAGTTGATTGATTCTTTGCCCAGAAAGATTAATAGTGTTTAAATGTCAGCTATTATCAACAACTTAAACAGATTATCAAAATTGCACCACATGTCCCATTCAACATATTCATAAATGATCTAGAAAAAGGGGTAAACAGTGAG
This sequence comes from Gopherus evgoodei, assembly GCF_007399415.2. Taxonomy (NCBI): domain Eukaryota; kingdom Metazoa; phylum Chordata; order Testudines; family Testudinidae; genus Gopherus; species Gopherus evgoodei. The sequence continues at coordinate 123,069,198 of NC_044322.1, forward strand.
GTGGCAAAATTTGCAGATGATACAAAGCTATTCAAGAGAGTTAACTCCCAGGCAGATTGCGAAGAGCTACAAAAGGATCTCTCAGAACTGGGTGACTGGGCAACAAAATGGCAGATGAAATTCTATGTTGATAAATGCACAGTAATGGACATTGGAAAACATAATCCCAACTATACATATAAAATGATGGGGTCTAAATTAGCTATAATCACTCAAGAAAGAGATCTTGGAGCCATTGTGTATAGTTCTCTGAAAACATCAACTCAATATGCAGTGGATGTCAAAAAAGTGAACAGAATGTTGGGAATTATCAAGAAAGGGATAGATAATAAGGCAGAAAATATCATGTTGCCTCTATATAAACCCATGGTGCTCCCACATCTTGAAAACTGCATGCAGATGTGGTCGCCCCATCTCACAAAAAATATATTGGACTTGGAAAAGGTTCAGAAAAGGGCAAAAAAAATGATTAGGGTATGGAATGACTGCCATAGGAGGAGAGATTAATAAGACTGGGACTTTTCAGCTTGGAAAAGAGATGACTACGGGAGATATGATTGCGGTCTACAAAATCATGACTCCTGTGGAGAAAGTAAATAAGGAAGTGTTATTTACTCCTTCTCATAACAAGAACAAATAAAATGAATAGGCAGTAGGTTTAAAACAAACAAAAGGTAGTATTTTTTCACACAATGCACAATCAACCTGTGGAACTCTTTGCCAGAGGATGTTGTAAACGCCAAGACTATAACAAGTTCAAAAAAGAACTAGATAAATTGATGGAGGATAGGTCCATCAAGGGCTATTAGCCAGGGTGGGCAGGGATGGTATCCCTAGCCTCTGTTTGCCAGGAGCTGGGGATGGATCACTTGATTACCTGTTCTGTTCATTCCCTCTGGGGCACCTGGCATTGGCCACTGTTGGAAGACAGGATACTGGGCTAGATGGACCTTTGGTCTGACCCAGTATGGCAGTTCTTATGTTTCTACACGCTTAATCTCTTATCATTCATAGATCCCTTTCCTTTTTGCTGCTGCTTGGATTTCCTCTATTTTTGTTTATTTCATATTCTTTCTCTCCTTTACTGCCCCCACCTCAAATACACATTGTATTGCATCCTGTTGAATTTGATCCAATTTTCTAAACAAAGATTTTTCCCTTGCCACACCTTTCATTAGCATCAGTGCATGTGTGTGTGGAGAAAGATTCATAAAAATAATATAATATATGCAGCTAAATATTTTGAGAGTATCCAATGTGTAACTGTTAAACCACCATAAAAGAATAATAGTATTTAAAAATAAACAAAATTGTGCACTCCCTGGAGTTTTTCCCACCAGGTGGTGTTAATTGGTGTATTATTCAAAAGGCACTGTGTTTGTCACAGAAGTCACAGATTCTGTGACTTTCCAGGACCTCTGTGACTTCTGCAGCAGCCTGGGAGCAGTCACATCAGCTGCTGCTGGAGCTGTCTCAGACCCTGCTGCTCCCCAGCAGCAGGAGTTTGAGTTTGGGTGGGGGCTCAGAGCTGGGGATTGGGGTCTGGGGTGGTGCTTACCTGGGGGGGGGGGAGGTGGCTCCCCGGAACGGTGACAGGCACTCCCCTCCCTCAGCTCCTAGCTTCACATGATGCCTCCACCCGCATGCACTGCCCTCGCAGCTCCTATTGGCTGCAGTTCCCAGCCAATGGGAGCTGCAGAACTGGGCCTTGAGGCAGAGCAGAGGCAGCATGTGAAGCTAGGAGCTGGAGGTTGCTGCTTCCCAGGAACCAGGTAGGGAAGCTGCCCCCCGCCCCACCCAAGCGCCGATGGTGCGCAACACCCTTTCCCCCTCCAAGCATCCAAGCCATGCATAGCTCTGTCCCCCCCCCCGCAGTACTTGTAGTTATACCTCCAGGCTGCACACATCTCTTCTCCCCCGCCCCCCGCAGCTACCACGGCACCACACTCCTCCCCCCCGCCCTCCCGGGCCCCACACATCCTGTCCCCCTGAACACCCACGGCATTCCTTGGGCCACCCCACTCAGCCCTGCCTGCCCCCAAGTTTTAGTCATTTAGTCAGGGGTATATAGTAAAAGTCATGGATAGGTCACGGGATGTGAATTTTTGTTTACTGCCCATGACGTGTCCATGAGTTTTACTAAAAATACCTGTGACTAAAACCTAGCCTTAATTATGCATCTGAACTGCATTGATCATCTACTTCAAGCTGCAAAATGTTTGGGGTTGGTATCATGTCTTCCTTTGCCTTGAACAGTTATGATCACACGGAGTTAAACAAGCAGTATATTTTGTATGTTTGGGCCATTTACTTGGGGGTGTGCTGCCGTAGTAGCTGGGTGGGGGAGAAGAGACATGTACAGCCTGGAGATGTAGCTGCGGGTACTGCACGGGGGCACAGGTGTGCATGGCTTGGATGCTTGATGGGGGAGGAGTGTTTGAATCCAGCCTGTGGTGTTAGTGACCAAAAATCATTGCTACCTCTTTACTGCTTGTGGCCCATGTGAAATGGATTGGTAATCTCCCACCAGATTGCACTGGATAGGCGTCTGCCTCACAGTTGGCCTGGCCCCTTTGTACCCTCAGCTAAGAGGGGGAGGGTTCAGTGGACATAAAGACTGAATTTATTTTCTACTTTCCTCCCCTTTCTTGGGACAGGTCTGAAGCGTATAAATGGGCTACATGAAGACTATTTTTGGAATAAACGAAGGGCTGGCAAGTAATACCCTAGCTGAGAGATATGTATTAAGAGAATGAATAATTTAAATTAATTTTAATTTTCTTCCACTTTATGAAAGGTCCATTTTAGCTTCTTACTTACTGAAAGAAAAACTCAACATTCTCGGCAAGTTGGGATGTCTGCTGAGCTGTGCTGGGTCTGTTGTTCTCATAATCCATTCCCCAAAATCTGAGAGTGTAACGACTCAGGCTGAGCTTGAAGAGAAGCTCACAAATCCAGGTACTTCATTCTCTTACAAAATTATGATAGCACTGTCCAGGAACACCTATTTGAAGGGAACAGTTGTTTCCTCAAAGCAGCAATATTAGTGGTATTAAGGCTTCTGCATTCCTAGGCAAATATGGTATAAAGGAGACAAACCACCATGGTTTCCTTACATGAAAACCATCTCTTCATTGTACTAGAATTCCCTGAGTGTGCCAACAACATAATGGATAAAGGAGAAATTATAGATATGATTTTTTCAAAAAGGGCCTGAGTGAATTAGGCTCCTAACTCCCTTTGATTTAGGCACTTCTGAAAATTACCTTTTGACAGCCTCTGTCATGAAGCTGTTTATTAAAAAAAACTAAATAGACATGGATTAAGTGGTAAACTGTCCTGAGTTAGAAACTGGCCAGCAGACAAATTCAAAGGCTCTGATCCTGGGTTGTCTGAGCTTGTAGTTTCCTGCTTCTCGTGCTGTCCAGGAGCCAGCCAGTTATTGGCATAAGTTAGTCTGCTCTAATGTATTCAACTACCTTTGGCCACAAAGGACCATTCTATAAACTGGGACTAAATGGAGTATAGAGACATGCTAGTTATGCCCCCCTATGCCAAGGGGTTGAGAACACAGGGAGCGGTGGTATAGGAGCTACAGTAGTTTCTGCACCACCTAAGGATTCTCCCATGCAGGCGGAATCCTCTATTAACTGGTTAAAGTGATGTTGCAGTTGCTTAGTGTCACCAAGGAGGTGCAGAGTAGCCGTAACAAGGACTAGGATCTGATCTAAAGAAGAAATAAAGCCTCAGTTTTCAAGTTTGCAACTTTGCAAAAGTGTGGGTTTTTTTCTTTTTTTTTCTTTTTTTTTAGTGCTTTGAAATAATTCTCCATTTCAGTTTTTCCTTACAATGAAAATCATTGCATTTTTGCATGGTAAATCAAGAACTGCAAATACTTTTTTTTTTTTTTTTTTAAAGTGAAGAAACCAACTTGGCTGTAAGTTAGACTTGTAACCTGTTTCCTAAAAAGATGATGAGGTGTTTTTATGTAGTTTCCTCTTAAGGAAAGAATCAAAACTGTAATTCCAGGAGCTCACTTTAAGGGGTTCTAAACAAAAATTGAATCTTTGTGGGTAAAATCCTTGCACTTCTTCTTGCCCAATAGCTTTAAGATCTAATAGGATCTGTTTGATGGTGCGCATATACATTACTTTTGTATCAAGTGGATGTTTGCTTTTGCACACTGGAGGCATATATGAATGCGCAAATAAAATACGTTGTGAAGTTCCTTTTCTTTACTGCTATTCACTGGACTGACTTGCTTGTAAACCCTTCCTTACCTGCTAGTTGTTTGGCATATTCTCTGTGCTTCATAGATGCTAAACTGGGAATTATTTAACATTTTCAGTTTCACTAAAACTCAAACCTAAAGTGTACCTAAAATTGTTAGTAAAGGAAATATTTTTGTGCCTTTAATAGTCCTACCAGACCAGAATTAACTAATTAAGTGTGTCCTATTCGTCCCATTGACTTTAATGGGACTTAAGTATGTGCTTAGGTACTTCGCAAAATTCAGGTCAGAGTTATGAATGTGGTTATATCGCAACCATTCTTCATAGGGGACTTTAATAGGAATATAATGTCAGCTTTTAAAAAAACCTTTAAATCGAGTTACAGTGTGAAACAGTTGGTATTCACACATTATTATTTGATTTGCACAAAGAGGGTAAAAACAGCAACTGTCATTGTTGTACATTGATTTAACCAATTTCAAAAGCTTTTGTTCTTTAGTTGATAGGAAATCCTCAGCTTTGTGTACATATCCTTATATGTTACTATGTTTAGGGGTTCATGACTGAGCCTTTAAATATCTCTAATAAATTACCTGGGGCAAAAGTTTCTACCTTGCCATTAACAAGCCATTGCCTTGTTTTCTTTGTTTTTTTCAGTGTTTGTGGGCTACCTCTGCATAGTACTTCTCATGCTTCTCCTGCTTATCTTCTGGATAGCACCAGCTCATGGACCCACTAATATTATGGTTTACATCAGTATTTGCTCACTGTTGGGCAGTTTCACTGTGCCCAGCACAAAAGGCATTGGGCTGGCTGCTCAAGATATCTTCCACAATAATCCATCAAGTCAAAGAGCCTTGTACCTCTGTTTGGTTCTTCTAGCAGTGTTAGGATGTAGCATCATCATTCAGTTCAAGTATATCAATAAGGCACTGGAATGTTTTGACTCATCTGTGTTTGGTGCCATCTACTACGTCGTGTTCACCACTTTAGTCCTGCTGGCCTCAGCCATCCTTTTTAGGGAGTGGAGTAATGTGGGAGTGGTAGATTTCTTGGGGATGGCTTGTGGATTCATCACTGTATCTATTGGAATTGTTCTTATACAAGTCTTCAAGGAGTTCAACTTCAATATTGGGGATTTGAATAAACCTAATGTGAAAATAGATTAAAAACATATTTGAGGGGAACTGGATGGCTCAGGGAATGATACAGAGCCTTCCATTTCTAGGTCACTGATTCCAATATGACTGAGAGTGGTAGACGGTACCCTCAGAGAGTGCTTGCTTGCGTGAAATGATTTGGTGGCCTTCATCCAGTTTTAATGGACAGTTGCCCACATACCCAAAATCACCATAATAAGTTGACATTAATTGGTATCATTGCTGACTGTCTCAACAGGAAGGCTAAGGAATGAATCAGCATAGAAACTGATGTATCTCCTTGCCCCTAAAAGGTGGTCCATCCAGAAAAGGTTTGATGACATTCTGGCAGGCCAATGTAGGAAATCTTTACATTAGACTGCTTATGATGTACTTGTTCTGTGGACAGAGAACATCGGTTTCCAATGCACTCAGTCTGGCACCTTTCATGAATAGTTTATGCCCTAAAAAAAAAAATTGTAAGCAAATGGAACAATTCTATTCATTTCCTTAAAACAGCAATATGTTCACAGTCCAGGCTGTGAATTGTGAAACAAATGTTGATTTGAATTGTGGTCTACAGATTTGTCCTTTGTACAGTAACTGCCTCCGCAATTTGGACTGACACAGGTGAATGTACTGGGGGGTTCTAAATTAAGTCATTGGTATAGAGTAGTGCATCTAACCCTTAAAATCTTTCACTACTTACTTACCAACTGAAACTAGCTCACAGATCCAGCTGGAACTAGCATCCAGATTACAGGTATACATTTTATTCATAACTCTTTTAAGTGCATTAAGACATACAGCATTAATCCAAGAGCTTTTCACGGTTAATGGACAGGAAGAGCGTGAAGGACGTGGAAGTGATGCACAGTCTTGCTGTATATATGGTGGGTTATCCAGTGCCTTTGTAATCTAAAAATATCATTTAATTTGAATGTTTGTTTCTGAGAGCTTGTAACAGGTTAGAAAAATCCAGTTTTGTTGTCTGTAATATTTGACTGTACTCAAATTATAAGCATGTAAAGGAGACTGAACGGTCAAAATTTTTTGGAAAGTTTTACAAGCCTGAAGTCAATGCTGAGATGCTTTGGTGGCTTCTGCGAACATCTATAATCATAATGAGAAGTAACTGGTAAGAGGTCTACTTAAAACAATCCAGTATATGTAGAATCCAATTATGCAACAGAATATAGGAATTTATTTAATAAAGTAGCTAATTGACAAAATTGTTCTTCAGAACAGGATAATGAGTAAATGGACTTAATGTCACGAGATTGCCGATTATGAAATCAGGCTATGAACTGGCACTGGTATGAGCAAAAAGGTTGTGAGATGCACAGGGTGTGAGATTTCTTGATTAACTCAGAAGGAGGATGGGTAAGATTATGGTCTTTAGAAAAGTGGAGTTGAGTAACCCAGTATACATGCATTCAGATCCAGTATTTAACAGTGTGTTGTAGTTCAGCAGCAGTATTTTAAAGGCTTGTGCAAGTGGCTCAAGCCATGGTACGAATGATTCTGAACTGATTGGTTTCGATTACCCGGATTACAGTATATTAATGTGTCAAAGAATATGAAAAATTACTGGTATTCACTAATATTTAGAAGGCTGGCTTGATCTTGTCTTTGGAGTGAAAATAATTTTCATGGTATAATGTAATCAGTGATCATTATAAACAGAACGTCATTGGAAGAGTGTACCAAAGGCTTGAAAATAAGTGAGAGAAATTCTTTTGTTTTAAGTTTGGAGATAAAAGTAGATTTGCATAGCATATGACTACGGAACACCTGGCAGTCCAGAATGTCTCATGAGGCAAAACGGGGGATCATCAGACACCATTTGAGAAGGTTACAAATGTCAGTCTATAACAAGAGGTCAAGAACAGTATCATGTAGTTAAGTTTGTGGGCTAGCTGTAGGTAATGCAAACCTTGGTTATTTAGAGATGTTGCTAACTCTCAGTAATTGGTGTTGTGTTTTAAAACCCCAGCTCACTGAAGTCATGTGACTACTTGAGACTCTCAGCTTTTGATTTAAAAGGAAAGTAAGTTGCTACCCCTCATAGTTACAGAGAAAATCGTGAAAATGCAACCTCAGGGAACACTAAAGGCTCAATAACCGGAAGACAAATAAAAAGAACCTCAAATATATTATTTTTAAGCCAGTGTCATGTTTTTTGGAGGCCTGACATGACTTTTGAACATACAGGGTTGACAACTAGGGTGGCCAGATGTCCCAATTTTATAGGGACAGTCCTGATTTTTGGGTCTTTTTCTTATATAGACTCCTATTACCCGCACCCCCTCTCCCAGTTTTTCACATTTGCTGTCCGGTCACCCTATTGACAACATTGGGGTTATCAAATCAAAGTATTTTATTTGATATATGGAGGAAAGAACAGACAGAATTTTACATCCAAAAATCTCAGCTGTTGTGATTTAGACCTGATAAATGATGGAAAGATATCTTATGATATTAGGCCAGGAAAAGAGAAAAAAGAACTAGCAAACAGGAAATTTTTGTGCATTTTAAAAACACTTTATGGGGTTATGTCACTTTTTCTAGGTAGGATTTTTCTAGATGAGGGAATCAGATGTTGAATTTTAAATAAGATTTGACTGAGTTCTCTTTTTTATATTGTATTGATTTGAAGAAGGTATCTTGATTACTCTAAAGCAGTGTTTCTCAAACTGAGGTCGCCGCTTGTGTAGAGAAAGCCCTGGCAGGCTGGGCCAGTTTGTTTACCTGCCCCGTCACAGGTCTGGTCGATCACGGCTCCCACTGGTTACAGTTCACCGCTGCAGGCCAATGGGGGCTGCTAGAAGCAGCAGCTAGTAAGTCCCTTGGCCTGCACCACTTCCAGCAGTTCCCATTCGCCTGGAGCAGCAAACTGCAGCAAGCGGGAGCCGCGATCGGCCGGACCTGCGGACGGGGCAGGTAAACAAACTGGGCTGGCCCATTTCCCTACACAAGCAGCGACCCCAATTTGAGAAACACTGCTCTAAAGGGTGACTTTGTAAACGGTAGTAGTGTCCTTTTGTCTGTTTGAAAACTGAATCCTAAGTAAATAAAAATAAACAAGTAAGCTTGTAATTCACTTCTTAAAATGATAGCTGTTCTCTGAAGTAGCCAAGCCATCTTTTCAAAGTATAAATTCAGGGTTTAAGGGTTGCACATTGGTTTGTTATATTAGCCATTAATCTCTGCAGACTCCTCCAAATTCTTTCTCAGTTCAAAGTGAACATGACTGTCATATCTCATCCTAGTCCTTATTTGACCAAGTATGTTTGCTTATTTAAGTTTTTATTGATTAAAAAGTCCCTATCCTTGTATGTTAGGTGCATATGCAAATTTTAAAATTATGCAATCCCAAACCAACAAGATTACCCTGTCCCGAAGCAATCTCTTTCCACATCTCAAAACCAAGTTATGATATGCAGTCTTTATGCAGGGGAAGACTGAAATAGCAGATGTATTCTTTGGTCTTCCTATCATCCTTGGAGCTGATACATTTCTGCAGGAATTCTCCTCTTCTCTCCAGCTCCTCCTCATCCATCTTCTGAACCTCTTGAAACAGAGATGCCAAAAGCCAGCACATATGGAGAAAAGCTTTTCAAGTGGCCTTGCACGTCATGTATACCTACAGCCGTTTACATCATGAATGATAAATAATGAAAAAAAATATTTGTTACTCTTTGTTCAGAAAATAGCAGTGTTTTTTTATTTCCTGTCTCTAACTGGATCTGGCTCAATTCTAACTTTAAAAGTGTATTGACATTGTGTGTATTGTCACTGTTGATGGGATTCTTTCTCCCCTTCCCCTCATCCCAGACCTCTTATCTTTTGTAGGTCTTTTCATGTTGCTTCTCTGGTTTAAAAAAAATTGCACTGTTGAAGTGAACTGTCTATTCTTCTCTCTTCCTCCCGCAGGCAGGGGAGCACCTTTGAATAATACTTCTGAGTTCCATCGTCTCAGGGAGAAAATAATTGTCTCCTGAGCTTTGGTCTTCTGCCCACCGGGTCCACCCTTTTCACATTGCTTCATAAATTATTTATATCAATAGCCAAAAGCCAGCTTACTTAAATTCTGATTCCAAAGCAGAAATGACAGAGGCTATACATAAAAAGTGTCGTAAAGTGGACTGATTATATTGATGGGATGCATTAAAATATATTTATTCCCACGCTGAAAGGAGTTTAATAGTTTCTGTGGCTTCTGTTAAATTTATCAGACATATGTACATATACAATGCTCTTAATCTGTTGAAGTAGATAGATTTTGAGAACTATTAGCCATTCAAAATATGGAGGATTGACATGTGTAGGCACCATTATCATTAGTAGGTGTTATCCATAAATCCCCCAAACATCCAACAGAAGAATAGAACCGTTTTTGATACAACCAAAAAATGTTTTTTCTTAAATCCCAAATATCTGTATAAAAAGCAAAATGTCTAAAGAAGATAGCTGTTCTACTAATTATCCAGGATACTGTATGTGTAAATAAAGCCTATTAATTAGTCACCTGAAACTAATATGAATAAGAATGTCATATACATCTTGACAAGTGATGCTTCCTAATAATAATTTGGGTTTATACTGACTGTATAGGTATTTTTCTGAAGTAACTAGCACTGACAGTGAAAGCACTGGATTTTGTTTGTTAAAATAATGGAAGCTGTAAGCTTTACTTTTCCTTTTTATTTTAAAATAAAGAGGCTTTTTTATTACAAGAATGATTTAAAGAAAATAAATACAGGGACCTCAAACTGCAATGCACTGAAAGTAGAAATGTACCACTCTCACCTTCTTACTTAAACATAGGACATTGTAATACTTCCTATACTGTCCTGAGAGAGTGTAATCTACAGAACTGCTGAAGTTTATTATTGAAACAAATTTATATCTAGTTATACTTAACTTCTTGCCTTCTAGGAGATTAGTCTTTGTAATTAACTCTTTGGGGCCAGGGAATATGGGGTTTAAGTGCTACAGAACATGTTAGTGCATGTAGCATTTGCACTAATAATGTTAGGAGCTCCAGAACTCTTAGTGCCAAAGTATTTCATACAGCAGTGTTGATATTGAAAGATTGCAAAGAGTGAAAATTAGGAAATGGAAAGTCCAGAATACTTTTCAAAGTTGGGGAAATGTTTTTAAAGAATTAAGGTTTTGTTTTTTTTTCTGTTCAGATGGTTTGCACTTTGCAGGGGAAAAAATGTTATACAGAAGGGATAATCTTGAGCTATTTTTTAAATAAGGGAAACTTTTTTTTTGTTTTTTGTTTTTCTTTGTGTGTGTTTCATTTTAGTGGAATGTGGAAAATAGGGATGGGAACAAATATACATTGTCAGAGGTTTGGTTACTTAAATACTACTGCAATATAGTTACTACAGGTGAAATGAAAATGGACTATTTTAGCTTCCAAATAACATGTATATAGATTTGTTAATGGCTTACAAGTTTAGCTTATTATCTTTGCTTTTTAAAAATAGATATAGGCATGTTGTATTTACCTTGTGTAAATTATAAAAGGCTATTTATTAAGGTTTCTGATAACTAACCTATTTATTAATCTGTAATATTTTAAAATAAATGACTTATTTCTAGCTCAGTGCTTGTTTGTGACTTTTTCCTGCTCTGCTTTTTATCATAAAGAAAATATTCTGTGTTTCACACAGGTTTAGCCACCACAGGACCTAGTCCTGATGCATGAACCAAAATTATTTCGTTTGCTCATCCACAGAACGTGGAGTCCTTCCTTGAATAGTGGTAGATGTGCTGTTCCCATGTACATATATAGAAGAAGAGTCATGCGAATGATGACTGAATTAAGCACACAGTGACAACAAGGGGTCAAAGCTTTATATGTTAATACCACTGCAGTTTGTTTACAGATGAACTGAGCATTTTTCTTAAGCTATAAATACCTGTCAGAGCTTGAAGTCCTTTGCAAACTCTGTATCTCAAATGTCATTACTTACTCTGTCCATACATTTCTATATTTTGGGTAGTTGTTTAGCAGATGTGATGGGGCAAGGCCAGTAAAGTATTGAGGAACAGGTATGTTAGCTCCAGGCTAAACAAATCCCTAGGACCATGGTAGCCAAATGGCAGTTGCTCCAGGTTAATCAAGGCACCTGGGGCCAATTAAGATCTTTCTAGAAGGCAGTGGAGATAGCTACATTGATTGGAACACCTGCAGCAAATCAAGGCAGGCTAATCAGGGCACCTGGGTTTAAAAAGGAGCTCACTCCAGTCAGGCAGGGAGGAGCCAGAGGAGAGGAAGCATGTGTGAGGAGCTGGGAGCAAGAGGCACAAGGAGCTGAGACTGAGAGCTACTGGAGGATTGAGGAATTATCAGACAATCAAGCATTATCAGACACCAGGAGGAAGGTCCTGTGGTGAGGATAAAGAAGGTGTTTGGAGGAGGCCATGGGGAAGTAGCCCAGGGAGTTGTAGCTGTCATGCAGCTGTTACAGGAGGCACTATAGACAGCTGCAATCCACAGGGCCCTGGACTAGAACCCGGAGTAGGGGGCGGGCCCGGGTTCCCCCCAAACCTCGCAACTCCTGATCTGACATAGGAGGTGACCCAGACTGTGGGTTCCACCAGAGGGGAAGAACACTGAGGTGAGCAAATCTGCCAATAAGTGCAGGACCCACCAAGGTAGAGGAGGAACTTTGTCACACAGAGTACACCTCTAACCCCATCGCTAAATGAGTCTCAACAAGTGAGAGTAGAAACCACTTGGAAAATTATGCAGGTTGCCCATCAAATTCTGCCTTCAGTTGGACCCAGTGCTATAGTGAAATTGGCAACATTTTGAGAGAAGCCATTATGCTATCATGTCTAACAGTGTAGGCTAACAGTGTGAATATTAAGAATGTCTTTCTGACTGCAGGATTTATGAGCAGGAATGATTAATGTTGTGTTAGCTTCTTTACCTGTGTTGAAGGGGTAATGCCATTGCTTCTGCAAATTGGAGTTGGATTAATTTTAAAAAGGAAAAAGGTGTCTGTCAAAGATATTTTGTGGGTTGTGAATTACAATTAGCGTCAATACACCCAGGCTCTATTTTATATTCAAAGGTAGCAGTGATAATTCAAATGTGATCAGATGTAAAGTCTAAAAAATTATACAGGCTGACACTTCTCTTCCCACATGCAAGGTCACTGAACCTTTTGAATAGGAAGTAAGATGCAGGATATGTACTTTAGGGATGTTGATATTAGGAAAATTTAGACCTGAAGCAGCTCCACCAGTGCACCAGTAGTGGAAGCTTTAATATAGAAAGGAGAACACGTATTTTATGTAGCACTGTGTTAAAACCAGCTGTGTCCTGTCTACATTACAGCTTTGCTTTCATGATTGCTAAGACTAGCTGAGTTGCACTGGAGGCAAATTACCTCAGCTTTTAGACAAGTTCCTAGGACTTCTATCTACAAGGTTTAGAGGGGGACAGAGTTAACAAGCCCAAAAAATTGACAGTCAACTCCTCTTACCAAAAACATTCCAAAATGAGAGCTACAACAATTTTAAAGTGAAATTCCTGCTCTGGGCGAGAGAATGGTATTTGTCGGTGCTAATATCTCTTTCACTTTCTGCTTGAGAATTTTAAGGCTGTCAACCTTAACAATGTCCCTTTAACTCTTAGCTGAATGGCAACATTATGATAAAATGTCCATATTTACATGAATAAAGTAGGATGTGAGTGTTAGCAAGAAATTGAAAGAATATAGAGACAGCAAGATAATTTACTTTATCTTCACTAATATCAACAGAACAGAATCAGGAATTTGGTAACGTCAAATAACCTGGGTAAGACAGGTTATTATTGTCTTAGTGAACTCAGAAATCCAGATTCTTTGCTGTGCTCCGTTTACTAAGTGCTGTAGAGGGAGGCTCCCTGATTCCAGGTTCCATTTTTTTTTGCCAGCTAGAGCCCTTACTGAATTTAGAATATTTTAGATTGTTTTAAAACTGTTTCAGCTGGTAAGTCACCCAAGAGATTATGCACCACCTGAGGATATCTGCCCTCTCCTCACCACAGTACAATCCCTTTCCCAGGTTCTCTCTGAGTGGGAAGTATGACTTAATGAAACAGCTTATACAACTGTGTGAATGGGACTTTCAGCTTAAGGAGAGTACCCAGCTGCACAGATGTGAACTGCTTCTACCTCTTTTGCACTGCCTGAACTGTGCAAAGGGACCAAAATAGGCCAGAGAATCGAACCTCAGAATTCGTAAGGATTTTGGCCCCAGTCCTGTAAAGGAGTTGGCCCCTGCAGACCTTCAATGTGAAATTCAATGAGAGACTTGAATCACTTTGCTGACTGGGTCTAAATGAGAAGTTACACTGCAAAAATGGATTAGATTAGATGGGTCACCATCATCCTAACATTTGGGATTCACTCCCTGTGGCAGCTAGTATTTCTGAAACGTGGTTGAAACGTTATGTAACTAAATCGGTTATGAATTATTCAGAGATACTTTGAACACTTCATGTAACAGAGCAAAGTATTGGGCTTTGAGATAATGATTCATGATGAAACGTGGGCTAGGCTAAACTTTCATGTTTTTGTCTGAAAAAAGGTTAAATTTTTTTTGGACAGAGGCAGCAATCAAGATTACATGAACAAAAGGAGCAGCTAAAAACTCAAAGTTCCTTGAAGAAATTACAATACTTGAAGTAATCTATTTAATATTTTACATGTATTTACTCATTGTTCCCTTTAATAATGTTCGTAGAGGTTTCTTAAAAGGCTTTTTTTGGCAGGGGGGGCTTGTATTTTTGTGGAGTGTGGGGAAAAGGTTGCTATAATGGGCACCTCTAGAGCTGAAATCTAGTGCTAAGTACACTATATGCATTTAATCAATCAGTCTTAAATTATACCGATTTTACTATCGTATTAAACTATATTTAATTTTTAAAATATATAATATATTCAGTATTTCCAAAGGGCATGATAATGAACAGGAATCACAAACCTTTGTTCAAATAATAGTAAGTTTTAAATCATACATTTTTGAGGCTGGGGATGCAACTTCTGGTTTTGTACTTATTTCCCCATGTCTATCTAGTTTCTCTGCTGAACTGTTTGAGGGTCAAAGAAAGATGTGCCCAAGATTAGACTAGCTCAATCAGTTTTAGGCTCCAGCATGCTCCAAATTTCTTTCTTTAACACTTAAAACTCTGAGCTTTCTCAGATGTTATGCATTTATACACATCATTCATATTGCACCATTTTGCACAGTATATTTTTGTTTAATCTATTTTAGCATTGGATGCAAGACTATTGAGGCATGAAAGTACCCCTTTAAAACAAAGTTGCACAAAATTCAGGCCTCTACATATTTACTTACTTGGGCGATAGTTCTTACAAGCACGTACATTTTAATGTTATGATTTTTACATCAGTTTTAATCTTGTATCCACAAGATAAAATGCAATCGGGAGTAAAATAGGCCTAGAATTTAAAAACACCCTTTGATCCTCAGTATGCTATAGAGACTATCTGGTACAGGGAGGGGCCATTTTTGTCTAGTAATGTTAAGATCGAATTAAATGAGCAGTCACTTGGTGAGGAAATACAGTGAGCTGCCTAAGAGAGATTCTCTGTTGTTTGAAAAATAAAAAAGCAAGCCAGATGCAACCATTCTTGAAGAAGAGCAACAAGGAGCCAAGTTGACCTATGAGAGAGGTTGGAAAGACAAGACTGGCAGCAAGGCAGAGGCTAAAAAGAATCTACCCCCATCTGAAAAGGTAACAATCATGCACCCTGTTTTCTCCAATATGCACACTGTCCCCTTAAATTGCAGGACAGCCTCTGAATGTGCAAGTTTTAGAGCATCTCAGGAGGAATATTGTAGTCTTGTCCAAAAAAAAAAACAAAAGCACCCCTGGGTCCTAAGACTGAGCTGTTTAAAGTTGGGTATATCACTCTTGTGTCAGGTTGAGAAATCAGCTTAACTAGTCAGAGTATAAAATATACTCGAGACTTTAGTCAAAAATAGTACTTGTAGTGTGTACGGGAAAATATATTTTGACCACAGGAAAGTATAAAGTAATAAGGAAAGAAGTGGGAAAAGGGAAGATAAGTTACAGAAAATATTTAACCTCCTATCTATTATTTGAAAAGTAAAATACTATGGGATAAATTGCATTGTCCAACACATTTTTTCCCTTGAAGTTTGAAAATCTTTCTTTGTTGTTTGTCAGATTTTTATGTTAAATTTAAGAAAAGGGAGGCTGGGGCTGACATGAATAACTACTTGGGACTGTGCCTGGACTGGAGGGGGTTTTGGGATAAATAGTTTGCCTGTCTGCCTGTTTTAAACAAACAAAAACGAAGGTTGGCTCGGGAAAGTGGGTGTGAGCTGGTCAGGAAAGGAACAGGTAGCTTCAATACAATAACTGGCCTCCCCACCTTGTGCTCCTTTCTTTCCAGTTCATGATAGCACTAACTGGTTCTTGGAGGAGGCGAGGTCATGCCCCAGCTCTGGTTCCTGGCACAGACTGGCGATCTAGCTCAGCTGGTGGCAGGAGATCAGGACCAGGCCCTCCCTTGCAGCTGGGGGCGACAAGGTGAGGGAGTCAGGAAGGGTGACCAGACAGCAAGTTGTGGAAAAAATCGGGAGGAGGTGGGAGGTAATAGGAGCCTATATAAGAAAGACCCAAAAATCAGGACTGTGCCTATAAAATCAGGACATCCAGTCACCCTAGAGGCAGGTAGTATTGTTTATCATCCCCACCGCAATCGGGAACAGAGACAAGGTTGCACAGAGCAATTCTTCCACTAGGGTGACCAGATGTCCTGATTTTATAGGGACAGTCCTGATTTTTGGGTCTTTTTCTTATATAGGCTCCTATTACACCCTACCCCCATCCTGATTTTTCACACTAGCTGTCTGGTCACCCTGGTCACCCTATCTTCCATCCCTGGTGTGGCTGGAAAGTGCGTCTGGCTCTCACCTGCCGCAGTGGGTCCCCTAAGCGCTATTCCCTTCCCAACCTCGTCTCTCCCGCCTCGCAGCCTGGGCCCCACACAGGGTTAACCCTGGTCTCCCAGCCTGCAGACGGGCTTGGCCTCAGACAGTGCTTCTATATCGTGATGCCAACTTTTCCCAGCCTAGCGCAAAAAATTTCCCAAATCTGGTGAAAAATTCCCAGATAGTTTTTTTTTTTTTATTTCAGAATCTCAGAGGAAGGTACTGTGTTTGTAAAAACTATATATTATATCAAAATTATTCTTATTCATTCAAGATATTTCACATTTATTTTTTATACGTATAGACGTTTTTCAATTTTAAACTTGTTACTTATACAGTAAATAAAATATTTAACACATGAGGAGTTGGACTGAAATGACAGGACAGTGTTTTACACAAATTTCACTATTTTAAAAACATAAGTATTAATAAATACAGCATGTGCCCTGCAGTGTACTATACAAAGTTACTTTGAAAAAATAAAAAAAGGTAAAAAAGCAAACAAAGAACAAATAACACTTTTCATATAATTTTCCTTAATCTCTGAGTTTTATCCATTTTCTAACTCATGGTCTGAGTCGTCA
Source organism: Gopherus evgoodei (assembly GCF_007399415.2). Classification (NCBI taxonomy): domain Eukaryota; kingdom Metazoa; phylum Chordata; order Testudines; family Testudinidae; genus Gopherus; species Gopherus evgoodei. The sequence goes on from NC_044322.1 coordinate 123,086,151, forward strand.
CTAGAAACATCGTTACCATCAATATTTTTACTAGTTTTATCACTCATTTTTACTGTGCATATTTTTACAATGTACATACAAGTGCTTAATAGTAACTACAAATTTGTAACATTTCTCTTGCTTTGCTTTCAAAGTTGACCTTATAACTACACTAGAATTGAGTGTTTTGGTTGTCATACAGTTTCTTTTTATGGTTTTTATGTCAGTTACCATGGAGAAAATTCTTTCACAAGCTGCATTTGAATGTGGTAATGTGAAAACATTTTTAGCCAGTTCAGATATATTTGCAAACATGAATTGACCTGTATAATCTAAATTCATTAACTTTGAATTTTTCTACAAGTTCCTCAGTCTCAGTTTGCACCAAAACATTGCTAATTATAGCAGTACATTTATCCTTCTTTAATGTTACAGCCTCAGCAATTTTGGAATCAGGGAAACATTTTTTAACTACTTCAGTTAAGTGTTCTACAGATTGAATACTGACATGTTCAGCAAAGTGACAAACCATTCTAATCTCTGCATTTTTAACTTGCTCTTCAAATGTTTGTGCTTTTATAATTTTACAATCTTTATTAAACATATCAATTTTCTTTGTATTAGATACTGTCTCAAACTTTTGTTTGTTTTTTTACCATTTGCGTGCTTATCTAACTCACTAGTACCTTCCTGGATTTTTACATCACAACATTTGCAATAAGCTAAACAATTGTTTTCTACTTTCTGCAGCTAGTCTTTGTATTTACCTTCTTGAAGCCATGAGTCTTGAAAGGCTTTTTTGAAAGTAGATGGCTTCTCTTTTGGTGGAAGTTGTCATAAACAGATAGTTAAGGGTTAATGTCTCTTTTACCTGTAAAGGGTTAACAAACAGGGACCCAAACACCTGACCAGAGGACCAATCAAGAAACAAGGTACTTTCAAATCTAGGTGGAGGGAAGCCTTTGTTTGTGGGTTTTGGGTTTGTGCGTTGTTCTCTCTGGGTCCTGGACGGGACTAGAGGTGCAACCAGGTTTCTGCCAATCTCCCTGCTACAGTCTCTTATCTATTCAGAATAGTGAGTAAGTACTAAGGCAGTTATAGTCTTTTAACTTGTTTTTCTTTATTTGCAGATGTGTACTTGCTGGAAGCAGCTTAAATTGTCTTTCTGCTGGAGAAAGCTTCTTTCTGTTGTCTATAAGCTAAAAACCCTGTATATTTACCATCTTGATTAGAGACAATTTTTATGTTTTTCCTTCTTTATTAAAGTTTTCCTTTTTTTTTTTTTTTTTTTTTTTTTAAGAATCTAATTGATTTTTTGGTTATCTTTTATAAGACTCCAGGGAAGGGAGTCTGCACTCACCAGGGAATTGGTGGGAGAAAGGAAGAAAAACCTGCTCTCTGCGTTTATCTCTGTATCTCTCTCCGGGGAAGAAGGGAGGGGGAAGGTAACATTCCTCTCGGCGGGGGAGGGTCTCCTAGTGTACCCAGGGCGGGAAAGAGCTGGGAGGAAGAAAGGAGGGGGAAGGGAAATGGTTTATTCCCCTTTGTGGTGAGACTCAAGGAATTTGGGTCTTGGGGGGGTCCCCAGGGAAGGGTTTGGGGGGACCAGAGGGTAAGCAGGCCCTGGAATTCCTGATTGGTGGCAGCGCTACAGAATCTAAGCTGGTAATTAAGTTTAGAGGACTTTAGGCTAGTACCCATAACCTGGATGGTAAAGTCCAGAGTTGGGAATTATACTATGACAGAAATACACCCTGAATCTTCAATACTGTTGGGGGTCTATCCCATTGTTTTCCTTTCAGTGTGGATGGATCTCTATCTACTCCTGCAGTCCTCTTCTCACCAGCCTTAGCAGTCTCTTTATTCATTTTTTATGTTAGATAAAAAATGTGAAGAGATTTCTGAAATAATGGAATGTGATAATTAGTATAATGTATATTTCAGTTTATATTTAAATCAAAGAAGGGAACATATTATATATTACCTAACACAGTAGGTGAAGATATTCAATATTTGCCTGAAGGAAGGTGCTGTTACAAGTTGATAAACAGCCAAATCCTCTGATCCACATTCCCTGTGCATTTGCAAGCACAAAATACAAAATTTTAGAGACTGAATGACAGATCAAGAAACTAATCATAATCAGTAAGTATTGAAATATATTTAATTATTGGAAGAAACCTTACCTAGAAGATAAATTTGATAACCATCTCCTCACTACCTGCCAGCCAGCTGTTGCTCAGATTGGTTTGTTGTGAGTGCATGTGCGTACTTGGCACTATTGTCTCTTTTTTCTTTTTTTCTTTTCACAGACCATTACAGTTGGAAGAGACCTCAGGAGGTCACCTAGTCCAACCCCCTGCTCAAAGTGGGACCAATTCCTAGACAGACTTTTTTACCCCCGTTCTCTCAGTGGCCCCCTCAACCTCACAACCCTGAGTTTAGCAGGCCAATGCTCAAACCACTGAGCTATCCCTATGTTGAAGCTCTATCAATAAGAGAGCAGCACCGCCCAAAACCATGTGACAAATACTCACCAATTGAAGAAGCATTTTGATAGCAATTTAAAAGAGGGCAAATATTTTACTTGTTATGAACAGTTCCCAGGATGTGTGAGATTTGGAAAGTCTTTTACTTTTTATGAAATTTTCCCGGGATTATTTAGGGTTTGAATGAAAATTCCCAATTTGAAACATTTTACTCAAAAATTCCCAGATTTTGGAAAATTTCCCCCCACTGGCCCGAGACGAGGCCGGGGGGCTGCTGCAGGGGGCGCGCGGCCACAGCCCCCGCCCCCCGCGTTCACGGAGTGGTCACGTGGCGGGGCTCCTAGGGAGGGGCCGCTGCTGCCTCGTCCCCGTGCTGGCCCCACCCCTTCCGCCGCCTGTGGCGAGGGCTGGAAGAGCAAGTAGCGATTGGGCGGCGGGTTCTCCATGGCGGCGGAGCGGGCAGGGACCAGCCCCACCGTCCCTTCTCCCGCGCCGGGCCAGGGCCGCCCCTCGGCGGGGATGTGAGGAGCCGCCGCCGCCGCCGCCGGTGAGGGGGCACTCGCGACCGGGGTGGGGGCCGCGCTCTTCTCTCAGCCCCTGGGCGGGGCCGCGGGTAGTTAATGTCCTCGCCTGGTCCCCGAACCCGCCCCGCACATCGGTTATTATCGGAGGAGGCGGGGCGGGGGCACGCGCCGAGTGGCGTAGGGAGCCCCGGCCTGGGGCCTCCCAGACCAACCTCCCCTCGCGCGCGCGCTCACGGCTGGTACGAGCGACCCGGAGCCGCTGTTCAGGTGACACGCGGGGGAGGTGCCGCTCCGCGCGTCTCCCCCGCCCCCTTGCTGGGCCGCCCGCCCCCCCCCCCGCCCCCCCCGCGAGCGCGCTAATGCAGTCGGGCTGCTGGCGCGTAACCGGCCCAGCCGAGAGCCCCTTCTCCGGCCGGGCCTTGGCGAGAGCGCCCGTGGTCACCGCAACCCGCCCGCAGCGGCGCTGGTGCCGCGGAGCCCAGGGCGGCAGCTGTGGGACTCTTGTAGGCGACAAGCCGCCAGCGCAGGGGGGGCCACGGGGGGGGGGCGCGTCTGTGCCGCCGCCGTCCGCGCTGGTTCCCGTCGGTCCGAAGTTGTGGCGCTGGAGGTCGTTCTCGGGGAGCGCCGGCAGCGGCCCTTGCTGCTCTGTCCGGCTGCTGGTGGTGGCAGCAGCCGAATTAGCACGTTCCGGGCCGGTCGTTCTGCCCGAGCCCTTTTCTCACCACTTCGGGAAGCAGTTTCCTAAACTTCAGTGTGCGCTGAATCCTCACTATTTACTGCCGGATTGCGCTTTTTAGTGCTGCAACTTCTGCCTCCATTTACTCTTCTCCCTGTCCGTGTGACCCCATTGCTCCCCAGACATTATCCTAAAACCTTTTCCAGGCCCGTTTATACCTGTGGGTCTCAAATTTTTGTACTGGGGACCCCTTTCACGTAGCAAGCCTCTGAGTGCAACCCTCCCTTATAAATTAAAAACACTTTTTAATGTATTTAACACCATTATAAATGCTGGATGCAAAATGGGGCTTGTGGTGGATGGAGGCTGACAACTCGTGACCCCCCCCCAATGTAATAACTTCACTACTCTCTGAGGGGTGCAGATCCCCAGTTTGAGAACCCTTGGTTTATACTTCGTCATTTTTCCTCTTTATCTAAAACCATTTATCCAAATGTCTTAGCTGTGCATAAAGGCCTTACATTGTGCGTGTTAACTCGCCCAAGTTAAGAACACACCTTTTTTTCCTAGAGACAGTGCAGCCAGTGTGCTAGGCACTACACAAATATATAGGCTGATGAGACCTGCCCTGACTAACTTAATTTTATAGGTAGAAAAAAGGACATCCTTAAACTAGTCACTTGAACTTATACTTTTTCTCATTAAAATACTGCTATAACATATTCTTAGTTTTTTTTTAAATAGTTACCATGTAAAATGTAGTGTTCTCTGATTTTTTCATAACTTCCTGTGATGTTGAATATTTTTAAAGCTACTGTAGTATTTATTTATTTTTGCACAGTTCCCTCAGGAGTAGAGTGTGCAGCTGTGATAGACTGCTGCTGTAAAAACCTGGTTTCCTGCTCCATTTGGGACATGGGGGCTTTCAAAAGCATGTCAGTTGCAGCCTCAAGTTTTTGTTAATAAAAACTTAAACTGCTAGTCAATTATTTTAAGAAGTGAAAAAAATCTACTTAAAGGTGTTTACACTAACAGGTAGATTTTAAAATCCAACTTTAACACAGCTGTTGCTTTCAGTGTCTCTCTACTAGTGCTTCATTACATCATTGTTATAGTTTAATAGTTTTTAGTTTAGTTTCCGGACATAATAGGTGGATATTATGTGCACTATTGAATTTTATGTCTAACATCTTTTTTATAGATCTCTTGTGACTATATAATTGCTTTGATAAATGTGAAGAATTGTATTTTAACCAGAAAATTTAAGGTGGCATTACTTTTTTCCAGAATAGTTTTTACATATTCTCTTTATACATACCATTCTGTATACATCTCGCCACCTTGAAAACAGCACTTGATTTTTAAGTTCATTCACTCTTGTATCAACTGCTGTTTGTAGTTTTTGTTGGTTTCATGCTATACTGCAGCTGTCCTCCTTTAGAGGCATCTGTACCTCACACTAAAGAAGACAAAAGATGCTTGAGCTAAGGGGAGGCTTTAACTTTATAGTACTTTTACTGTTAACAGCCTAATATACAATGTATTGAGAATATTTGTTTATGGTGGTTTTTTTGGTTATTTTCATAGAGATTTCATTTATATGTTGTATAAATGTTTATTGTATAAATTCAAGTAAAGGCTTCCAGTATCAAAACTATATTATCACTGAAACGCTTAATTTACCATGTAACATGACATAGTAAAGAGGAGTATATTTCTTATTACTACTGCAAAGTATTTAAAAAATGCAAATATGTAGACTGACAGACTTGCTAAATAGGATGAAGTAGTACCTATTTTGTGTGTGTGTGTGTGTGTGTGTGTGTGTGTGATATAACACACACAGAGTATAGTATAGTTGGCCTTTTTGGCCTGTTACTCCTTTACTCCCCAGATGTTGCAGTGTGGTAGGTTTGCTTCATTCCAATGATAGCTCATCTCAATTGATTGGACTCTTCCAGTAGGTATGCGTACTTCGGCCTTTTCATGTTCTCTGTATGTATAAATATCTCCTGTCTGTGTGTTCTATTCTATGCATCCGAAGAAGTGAGCTGTAGCCCACAAAAGCTTATGCTGAAATAAATGTGTTAGTCTCTAAGGTGCCACAAGTACTCCTGTTGTTTTAAAGCTGGTGCTTTGGTTCTTCCTGAAATCTGTAGTCAGGCTGAAACAGGTGTGTGTGAACTTTCTTAATTCATTTTAAAAGGGTCTTGATTCTGAAGGCATTCCTTGATTTTGGAGTTGTGGAGGATCCATTTACACACACTGCTTAAATCTTGGCCTCCTTAACCATAATAGTTATTTTAGCAATATGTTAATATGATTAAGTTAAGAGTTTTTATATAAGGAGTTCAGCACTAGAAGAAAAATTCAAGACATTTTATTGTTCAATAAAATGACATTTCAGCGTGGTACTTTTTTTTAAAGAATAGTGTCAGCGTAGATCTTGGGTTAGCTTCCTTTTTCTTTCAGTGTGGTCTATTTGATTAGCAAAATGGAGAGTATATGGCATGTGAAGAAGTATCTATAGGATGCCAGAAAGATAAGAGATCTGTAAGAAAACAATCCAATTTTGAAATTAAAAATTGAATATGATGCAATAGGTAGAAAGAATGAAATTTGTTTTTGTGCAGAGAGTTAAGCATATTCACTGCTTAAATCTCAGTCTCTTTCAAAGGCTAAAGTGGGACATGTGGGTCCATAAGTCTTGTACTGGCCACTCATTTATTGAGTGGGGTTCATGCAATGTCACAATTTTTATGACTATTTTCTTAAGTAGAGCCACCTAAAATACATTTAAAATAATTTTAAATATATTAATACTTCAGAAACTTAAAATTGAAATCTTTTAAGAATCAAATATCTTTGCATTTTTTAAGTTTTGTTTTATTTCTGCTAAATTTGTGAAAACAAAAGTCAGTATATCTTTTTCAAATGAATCAGAATGGTAACAGCCACATGCTCATTTAATATTATGAGGACTTAATTCTGTTCATTTTCAGGACTGATCTATACCTAAAAGTTTGGTCCACCTGCCTATGTTGGTCAGGGCTGTGAAAAATTTCATGTCCTGTGCAATGTAGTTAGGTCATCCCACCCCACAATGTAAATGCTGCTAGGTTGCCGGAAGAATTTTTCCATCAACTTCGCTACAACTTCTTCAGGGCGTGGATTTACTACAGCAACAGAAAAACTCTTTCCATTGTTGTAGTAAGTATCTACGCTACAGCGGCGTAGCTCAGGCCAAGTCTACACTATAGACTTATGCTGGCATAGCTGGGTCAGTGAGATGGAATCCTTGACAGACATAGCTATGCCAGCAGAAGCCCCAGTGTAGACCTAGTTATATGGGCAAAACTCTGCTTTTGCAGGTGTGTGGCTTGTTTCACTTATGGGGGGTGGTTTTACTATATCGGTGCAAAGCACAGCGTTGCCAGCATAGCTGCATATATACTAAGAGTGCTTTGGCTTTGTCGGTATAGTAAGTTTATGGAAGGGATGGTATGATGGGAGTGCCTAATTTTGGCAATTGATCTTTGATTATCGGCAGATAAGTATGCCCAGTGGTTGGTGATGGGATGTTGGATGGGATAGGATCTGAGTTACTGCAGAAAATTCTTTTCTGAGTGCTGGCTGGTGAGTGTTGCCCACATGCTCAGGGTTTAGCTGATCGCCATATTTGGGGTCGGGAAGGAATTTTCCTCCAGGTCAGATTGGCAGAGGCCCTGGAGGTTTTTCGCCTTCCCCTGCAGCGTGGGGCATGGGTCACTTGCTGGTGGATTCTCTGCAGCTTGAGGTCTTCAAACCACAATTTGAAGATTTCAATAACTCAGACATAGGTTAGGGGTTTGTTATAGAAGTGGATGGGTAGGGTTCTGTGGCCTGCTTTGTGCAGGGGGTCGGACTAGATGATCACATTGGTCCCTTCTGACCCTAGAATCTATTAATCTATAGTATACCGGTATTCCTATACTGTAAAGTTCTCCGGTGTAGATGTGGCTTCAAAAGTAGTAATATTTGACAGTTTAATAGCTTCTTTGTATGCTAGAGCTATATCACAACTCTTATAACATTTAGTATTTTCAGCATAGATTATTTTAGAATAAAGGAGACCCTGTCTAATAATTAATGTGGCTTTGTTTACATTCAGTGGCAAAACTGGGTAAGTTGGAACAATTCATTCTGCTCACAAATGAAAAGAGTACAGTCATCTCCATGAGCAATGTTCCATTTGCAAACAGGATATAAAACTTTTCATTTTGGCTAAGTAAGGATCCTCTTGGTATTGACTTACAACTGCCTAATTTTAAATGTAAAAAAGACTAGCTCTCTAATGTGCTTCATGAAATACCACCTTCATTTAGTGTTGAATGTGTAGAAAGTTTTAGTCACAATTGATTTTTAGCTGGTATTTCTATATTTAAAACAGTACAGCATTGCTGCTGCGGTGCTTCAGCTTAGGCATTGCCTCTGATGATGGGAGGACTTCTGCCGTTGGCATAAGTAATCCACCTCCCCAACAGGTGGTAGCTAGGTCGACGGAAGAATTCTTCTGTCAGTCTAGGACTGCCTGCACTTAACGTCGGCTTAACTACATCTCTCAGGAGTGTGGATTTTTTACACCCCTGAGAACTAAAGCTAGGCTGATGTAACTTTTCAGTGTAGACCAGCCCCTTCATCTCTTTCTGAACAGGTAAGCTTTTACCAGGTAAGGCCACTTCCTCTTCTCATTGCTTAACAAAGGAAACTTTTATGGTGATATCTGTAGGTAAACGTGCACAAGGTGAAAGGTTACATTGTTTTTTATTGTTTCCACCTTCTTTGCATATATTTCAAGTGCTACGCTGTGCACATCGTTCTCACGAACTTATGTATTTTAATCAATATTGTCTCCACTTAACAATCAGTATCGTTCTCACAAACTTATGTATTTTAATCAATATTGTTTAGTTTGAAAATAACTTTTTTTTTTTTTTTTTTTTTTGCTATTTGGATGCTTGCTGCTATGGCCTAATGGAGTGGGAATGTGAAATTGAACCATTACTGTAAATGTTACTTAGTCACTTTGCTCATGTTGAAACAGGAAAGTGAAATTGGAATTTGGAAATATTACTTTGCTACTCTGTAGGCATGTTGAGAACAACTTGTAAGGCAGAGAGCTTCCTCACGGTGCATGTTGTCAGGTGTGGCCTATTCCTGTATTAGATTTTGAAGACAAATGAGTTTCCTGTCAAGTGGCTGATTGGTGCTCTTTCCTACTTCACAGAAGTTTTCCACAACATTGTTTTCCCTCTGTCCCCTTGCACCCAAAAGCAATATCTTATTGTCTTGCCTGTCAAGGCTCTTATTTTTATGAGGGAGAGCATAGCTCCATTCTTTAAATTGATGTGATTAGTTGCCTTCTGAAAGCTGTTTCTTTGACATCAGTTGACTAGGACAGACTATGAGTAGATGCCTCCTAAAGGGCAGTATACTGTTATGTGTGGGTGGCTGTGGTTCCAAGCTCTTTATTCTACAAAAGTAAACTGATCCCTGAGTCACAACTTTGAGTTCAGTGGCAAGCTGATTTTCCACAGTTGAGCAACGGCCAACTTTGTGAGAGTGAGTTAATTTCATGTTGAATTGGGCCATACACTTAGTAAGAGAACACTTAGCAAATTTACAGGATTTGTGACCAAAACAGTATCTTCTCCATGGTCTTCAGGCTTTTCCCCTTGTGTTTAGCATAATGACAGTACAAGTCACTGGGAGAAGACAGCTTTGTCCATGCCCCTTTAACCAAGGCTGAGAGAGGTGTAGTTTCCAGAAGCTCTTTACTCTTCTCCTTTGAGGTTATGGGGATCTGTTTTTTCTGGGGATGCTGCATGAAATTACCCATAAACAGTAATCTTAGTAAAACCAAGATTTATTAAAAACAGAATGAAAATGAAGTTGAAACAAAAATATTGGTTTGCTTAATGTATCTAGACTCTCATTTTGAATAAGCTAAACTATTCGTAGTTATAGAGGAAAAAGGAAAATTGAATAGCTTACATCCCTTGAAAGCAGTCCCCTCTTTCTGACTGCTCAACCTGCCAGCATCGTATTGCAGTCTACAGGGCAACTTCTTCTTTGTCCACCTAGACATATTTATTAAATCCCCTCCCCAACTTTCCAAGTTTTTTTTTTTTAAGACAAATATACAAAGAGGAGTTGGCAACTTCTGGGAGATGGTCCATTGGAAAAGAAAAACCCTTCATGATGGTCAGAGTTTTTCAGAAATTTAACTGCCTAGCTCAGATATTGCCTTTCATATCTTATGTCTTCACTGCAGAGTTAATTAAAGTTACCTACAGTCAGGTACTTCTCACAAGTTAGCCTAGCTCAAGTGAGAACCAGTCACAGTGTGAAATAACACTCCAGCTTCTGTGTCCACAGTGATACTGCACTCACTCGTATGCAGCTAACACTGTTGGGGTATATACCATAATTCTTTGCACTGGAATAAGCTGAACTGCTCTATGAATATTTTCCCAGTGGACTGTGGGAAAACCTGTCTGTCCTTTCTCGGCATGTGGTGGTGGACAATTGGGGAAGGCACTGGAGGACTGTTGGCACTCAAGTGGCGTTCACTTGCATCCACAGTACGGAGTGGTCTTTAGCAAAACTCAGCAGCTGCTAACTCAAGTTTTAACCTTTAAAACATGATGGGCCAGAAAACTTGAGAGAAAAGGACCGTCATACTTGAGGTTAAGGTGGTGCACAGGACTTAAGTTGTAACTCAAGTTAACTTTGCAGTGAAGACAAGCCAACATACCAGGCCTCTTGCTTAAACCTCTAAGTGTTTTTTCCCCCTTTTCCATAAACTATAAACCATGGACAGAGGACTGCCATGCCAGTGTTTTAAAAACAGCCTTAGTATTATGAAATAACATTTAAAATGTATTGCACAATGTAATTTAGTCATATAGGTCACATCAGTTAATAGACAAACTAAAAGGAAGGTTACTCTAGGAATAAATATTTGTCACAAATTATTATTTGTATTACAGTTCTCAATACGCTTATCATGGTCAGGGTCCCCATTGTTCAGGGCACTGTACAGATATACAGTAAAAGACAGTCACTACCTTGAAAATTCTGTAATTGTAATCTGCAATTTGTATCTCAGCTCCACAGAACTGTCACAAAATATTACTATCCCATTCACAGAAAGTACTGGCCATCACCTACATGGTGATGAAAAATCTAAAGGGATTTTGCCTTGTTTCCTTTCCAAACTAAGCTTTTCTTCAAATCTGCTAGCAATTAGAGTTTGACCAGAAATTACAGATACCACTTTAAAATTGGAATTAGCCTTAGACAAACTGTGAAGGTTTCATAGTAAGAGCTAGAAATGGGTCGTGAAAATGTTCAAAAGAAAACAGGAACTGAGCGTTGTTTGCTAACCATTTATGCAATCTTGAATTGAGAGAGAAAATCTAAAGTGGATCATTATTCTTATTGATGGAATTTGAAAGAAACCGTGGACTCAAGCTGAACTTGCCCATGGGTATTGCTAGTCTAAATTCAGAGAATTGCCTACTATATGCAACTCAGCGGCAGTGAGTCATAACATCAGTTTTCAAGCGGTACATGATGCAGTATCATGATAAGATATCTTTTTTTCCCTCTCCCAGAGCAGAGAAATCTTAGAGCCTGACTTCTCCTATCTCCTCATCTCCTTGTCTCCTAAAAAAGAAGGGGTGGAGAAAATGAGAGTTCGGCATAGTCTGTATTTAAAAGCTTTGCTGCTGTAGCTGTACTAGCAAAACCCTACTAGGTCAGGTCTACACTACAGACCTATATCGGCATAACTCTGTCACTCGGGTGTGAAAAATCCACATCCATGAGCAACGTAGTTATACCCACCTAATCCCGTGTGAAGACAGTGCTATGAGGAGGAGAGTTTCTCCTGCCAACATAGCTGCCACTTCTCGAGGAGGTGGATTAACTGTGCCAAAGGGAAAGCGCTCTCCTATTGGCTTAGAGCATCTTCATTAAAGCACTACAGCGGCACAGTGTTTAAAGTGTAAACTTGCCCCTAGTATCAATTAAGCTTATACTGGCAAAAAAGTGCCTTTGCTGATATAGTTTATATACCATTTGACCAATAGCTAAGCTAGCAAAAGCTCTTTTACGCCAGTATAACTTAATCTGTGCTAGGAGGGTTTTCCTGGCATAAAATACCATAAAAAATAACACTCCTACCTGATGTTGCTATGCTGGCAAGTTTCTAATGTAGTCCTGACCTTTGCTTTTAAGGGGTATATGATATGGATTGTTCTGACCTTATTCCTCACTCAGCTGATATTGAGGAGTGGGAGACAGCCATTTAGGATTATCTTGCTTCACTACATGAAATGAGCCTTTCTTCTGCAAGGGACTGAGTCTCATTTTGCTATTAAAGACTTGTACTGTCCTTTGTTTACAGCATCAAGGATTTGCATAAATGCTAGTCTTTAAAGTTATTCATTTTGATATTTATTTATAAAAGATGGAAGAACGCATATTCATTTAGAAGAAAGTCAAAACCGATTCTGAGCTCTGTCAAGAGTATGACAAAGGCTCTGTTATGCTATAAACAGGTAAGTCAACAACTCAATAAACAAGCAATACCCCTAGTACAAGTCACTGGGATTGGGTTTCTCATTATAAAATCTATTTTTGTATGCAGTAAAACTATTTTTTTCCAAGGAAAGTGTTTATTTCTTTTGTATTTTGTAAACTGCTCACCTGACATTATTCTGAGCAATGCCAGTACCATGTGTGTGTTTTGTGAATGGAACAGTTATTCCTGCCGTTTTCCCAATCCAGCAGCTATTTGATCAGGAAAGAGCTGTGTTGAAAATTCTTGTATGCTGGTATTTGCTGAAGCACTATTGCATGTTAAGAAAACAGAGTGGCGCTTGAACTATGCAGGTGCATCCATGAAGATTAGACAGTGCATTAGGTTATTTCCAATAAAAAAAATTTTTTTGCATCAGAATAGACTTGAAGCAAATAAACTCACTTTTCAGTTGCTCTGTTAATCAATTTTTAGATTGAATCATATAAGAGAACCTACTCTAGTTAAAATTATTTGAATAACTTTTATCTTTCCTTGGTCTGTTCTATCAAAAATTAAGCCTTCCACAACTAAGCACTTGATTGAGGAGTCAAAAATATTTGTGTTCTGATTATGTTTGGAGGGTTGGGGCTATAGCTTTATTTAAAATCTATAATTTGTGAATTGTTTTACCAGAGACACATGAGATGAATGACATAATCAAGTTTTAGGGAGCGTAGTCATTACTCATACTCACTGTCACAGTTCAGAGTGACTGCATCTGTATTTCCCCCTTTAGTGGTCCAGCAGGGCACCCACTCTCACCTTGCAGCTCCCCTGCTGTTGCATTTCTGGTGGAGACCCTATTTCTCTCTTCTAATCAGAGTATTTTAGGTACAGTTCCCTGCCTTCACTGTGCTGTTCCCACCATAGACAGATTGCACAGTGACACCTGCTTGCTTTCTCTTCAGAGATGGTTACCAGGTATAATTACTACAGTTATAAGATACCACCCAGCACTTCCTATGCAACCCTATTTTATTCTTAAGGTAAAAGGCATTACAGAGAAAACATACTAAAACAATAAAAGAACCTACGTGTGCAAATAAGCTTACCAAAGAATCCCCCAACACTAGCATAAGCTCTGGCAAGAGCAGCCCTTCAGTACCCCATCCACAGGGTTTCCTTTGTGGTGACAAGTTTATCATAGTTTCAGCTCAGAACAAACACACAGTCCTATGGGGCCACTCCTTCTAATCTTTCACTAACGTTTGAGGCCCTCCGTGAACCCTGGGTCCTATCTGTTTGTTGGATCAGGAAGAAGGCCCCAAGCCAGTTTAAGAACGGGCTATTTATCCAAAACCTCTTTCTTTGTTGTTTCCTGGAAAATCCAGTTTGAAGGGGTATGTGAACTTCTTGGGGGAGTCGTTTCAAAGGGCTTATAAAGGAGGAAGTATATGAGCATCCTCCTCCCTACTGAAAAGGTACATACGGTGCCCAAATAACACACACACAATTGCACTTTTTATACAATGTGCCCCAAAAGGTATTTACACTAATTCAGTAAGGTTTAACTGTATGAAATTAAGTTTATTTTGGGTATAGTAGGATAACATGAGCTCTGTCAGTTTGTCACATCCACTTTGTAGAGATTGCTGAATTGGAAACCACCTGCTGCTCAGTATGAATATGTCAGATTTCTAAAATGGAAAACATTGACCAAACATAATTCTCCCAACAGGAAATGGAAGGGACCCTGCTTTCAGAAGTATTACCCCAACCTCCTCTCAAAAGTTGCCAGTAGGTAGACAAGGATAGGAATATTAGCTCAGTGGGGGTGATATTTTTTGTGGGGGGAGGGGATTAGGGTAGGGATGGAGGATTGGGGTGCTATGCCAGGCTAAACTGCTGATTTCTTTTACAGTTTTGCATTAATGGGCTAGACAGTCTAGCAAAGTCAGAGAGGTCTTGTGTGGGATTTTCCCATTCTTTTTTAATGAGTAGAAACACTGAAAATCAATCATTACTGTGTATTTTCTTGCATGCTTTCCCTGCAGAGATTGAATGTCTCTTGTGAGTGACTGACTTCCCATCCTGGCCTACCACAGAGCTGCACTTCATCATACTCCCTGACTGAGTCCTATTTTCCCTTCATTCCACTTTTCCATGCACAAACTGCATTGCCCCCATGTTTCACTATCCTACACAGCTCTGCTTCTGTCAGCCCCTTCCCCACTCATTTTTCCATCTCAGAACATTCTCTGACCATGCCCACCTACTGCCCTACCATATTCAACCTTGAAACACTGATATATATCAATGTTTAAAAACCTAATACAATAGAGGAGTCAAGGGAGCATAGCAGGGGAGGGAGAACCATAGTCTTGCTTACTCATTCATATCCCTCCTTATATCCTTTAAGGTGTGTCAGGTGAATCATGGGGGCAGTCAGGAGTGTGGGGTGATACTATTTTAATGGGGGGTCTAGGGCTGTCCATATAACCTGCTGTGGATAAGAGCTTGGTGTGAGTGCCAAGACACTAGTGGATCAGGGGCTCCTCACAGCATGGTGTCCTCAGCCAAGGAAACAGTGTTGGGGCCTCGATGCACCAATGCCTTAGCCCCCTCAGACTGCCTGCAATATTTGGGAAATAGCAGTAGGTAGTGGTATGGGTTTACAGTGTTTGCACAGACTCTGAATTCATCTTGGCAATAAACATTGAAGTAGAAATATTTTATTACTGTCCTTTAGATCATATATATATATGCTAAATTGACTTGCACTATATGCTAGTTTCTTTTATACCTGGAACATGTATTACATAGGTGAACCAGGAATATTATGAAAATTTCATATATTCCTGTAAGTTTCAACACATTTTTGTTGACCTCTTCCCTCTGCAGTTCCAGTATATAGAAACTTGATGCTGTTTTTATCCAGAGTTGGGTTTTTTTGTGGCAATATATCAGGGTAGTGTTCTCTACTGGTCAGCTGTTTAAAAAAAATTCTATGCAACTTAAAAGTGGAAATGAGAGAAATGCTCATTCCTTTTCATATTTGACAGAAATTAGTAAACCACCTTGAAATATAATTAAGCAGAACATTTCAGTGTTTTAAGACAGCTTATGTGCATATCTTAAAAATCCAAAATCTGATGTCTCAGAAAGAAACTGTAAATCTTTATTGCACCATGTATCAGAAAAATAGTATAATTTAGAGCAAATAGACAGTTGTCATATCATGCCAGAAACAGGAGATCATTAGTGAAGATTTTGACTCCTGTTCTAAAAGTTCTTTTTTAACACTTTCCCCAGGCCCTTGCTGCAGTTCTCCCCATGACTAGGCTTGAGACTCCAATAGTCTGAGTAAAGGCTTTTCCATAGTAAATTCTTCCATCGCCATTATAGATAAGCATCAGGGATGCTTTGTTAAACTTGTACTGAGAAAAACAACCGTGCAAAATCTATTGGTAAACAGAGGATTGCTTGTTGTTAATGCAGTTCCTTAAAGGCACTATTTTTATGCATCCTGAAAAAGGGTCTGTGCTAACTGAACTACAATGATTTGAACAGTCCTTTGTAACCTTTTTTCTTCCATTGTTCCCATAATCTTATGTGGCTGTTGGGATGGTGTGGCTGTTTTAACTCAAACCTGGATTGTAAATTAATTTTAACATAAATAGCAATACTTTGTGTGTGTTTTATGGAGTGGAACTAAACCTCTACCTCGATATAACGTGACCCAATATAACACATGTTCGGATATAACGCGGTAAAGCAGTGCTCCAGGGGGGTGGGGCTGCGCACTCCAGCGGATCAAAGCAAGTTCAATATAACGTGGTTTCACCAATAACGCAGTAAGATTTTTTTGGCTCGAGGACAGCGTTATATTGGGGTAGAGGTGTGTATGTGAATATGAAGAAAAAACACACACACTATATGTTTGAAAATACGTGGCTCTGCTTATGTTTGTCTTCAAGCGTCATTTCTTGTTGCTGCTTGTACTGTGAACTCTCATCTGGAGTGCTAGATGCTCTTCTGCACTTCTTCAAAATCTTTAATCCGTTATCTGTCCTGTTTCCAGTAACCGCAGCTCTTCTGTTCCATGATCGATGTGGTGGTTTTGAACACTTCAGTAGTTTACGAAATGACCCAGAGTGGAGGAAAATATGATTTCTATATTGGTCTCGTGTTGGCTATGAGCTCCAGCATTTTCATTGGAGGGAGTTTCATCCTAAAAAAGAAGGGTCTCCTCCGACTGGCCAGGAAGGGCTCCATGAGAGCAGGTATGCTATGCACTTGAGAACTTTTGCCTGATTTTAATTTTATTTGAATGCTTAGTGAATGGCTACTGAATTTTCACTCTGATTTTTTTGAGTATTGATTTACTTTGTTTCCTTGTTGAGAGATGAAACTATGGATATCCTCCTAATTTACTGTATAAAAGGAAGAACGTGTGTAGTCAACTGGGGTTACAAACTGTGGAACTATTTAGGTCAACTGTAAGAATAGGGACTCTGTTAAATCCCCTTTTTATTTAATTTTTTTTAACATTGTTATGAGTCTAGAACATTACCTCAGAATAGGCAAATATCATGCAGTCTGTAATGCCATTTCTTGTCCCAAAGAAATATATATACGCTGCTAATCTTTAAAGCAAATTGCACAGGAATATCCGCACATTTTAAAAGTTGAAAATATTTTGACTTTGGCCTCTGATTATGCATCAAATTCTCACTTTAATGAGTGGTTGCATATATGATTATAACATGGGTTGAAAATAATTCTTTTTTTTGGACTATAACTCAATCATAGTGATTGATGCTCGCCCCTATGTGTTGCTGATTAATTGCTCGTTCTTCCAATTCCAGGTCAAGGTGGTCATGCATATCTTAAAGAGTGGCTGTGGTGGGCTGGACTTCTGTCAAGTAAGTGCACCTCTACCTCACTATAATGCAACCTGATATAACACGAATTCGGGTATAACTTGGTAAAGCAGTGCTCGGGAGGAGGGGGGGCTGAGCACTCAGATGGATCAAAGCAAGTTTGATATAATGTGGTTGCATTTATAACATGGTAAGATTTTTCGGCTCCTGAGGACAGCGTGCGTTATGTCGAGGTAGAGGTGTATCAAAAAGAATAACCAGTGTTAAGATTTTAAATATCAAAATATTCAAAAAAAATTGTTGAATACACAATAACCAAAGCTAGAAATGGTGCATACCTCTGTACACTGAGATAAAAATCCGTATTTAAAAAATAAATTGTATTAGTAGTAATATCTTTGTAATTAAAATCAAATTAAAAAGAACATTCTTGAGTGTAAAAGGATATATCTCCAGTGGATGTTTTCAATAGTTTTTCTTGATCAGCAGAGAATTTCACCCCTTTTTAATTTTTGCCATTTATTTATTTTACTTTTTCACTTCACTAAGCTTGGGCAGTTTAAACTAGACCAGTGGTTCTTAAACTTGTTTGATCTGGCTCCCCTTTCTATGTGTCTTCCCTGGGACATATACCACCACCCAGCTCTGAATGCAGAGTGGAGAGTAGCAGCTGCTGGCCAGGTGCCCAGCTCTGAACGCAACATTGCACCACCAGCAGCACAGACAGAAGTAAGGGTGGCGATGTGAAAAGTGATATTTGTCAATATCACTTTTCACAGCAGACCTAGCACTCCATTGTTACCCTTACTTCTGCATTGCAGCAACTCAGGGCTGACAGCTGGAGCCCTGCTGCCTCCAGGTGAGGGATTGTGTGCGCGCCCATGGGGGTGGAGGGGCATGAGCCTGGGCTGCTTCCCTGTGAGGGACTACGGGGGGGGAACAGCCCCAAACCCTAGGTGGTGGAGTTTTGGCTGTCTCCTTTATCCCTGCCTCCTGGGTGTACGTGGCCCTTCTGCAGGAGCCCCAGCCAATACAAAATACAAAACTATTCATTGAAAAAAGTTACTTTTAAAATATTTTGAAACCTTCTCTCTCTCCTTCTCTTTGGTTTTGTTTTATCTTTTTACATGTCTCCTAAACTTTGGACTTAAATAGTGTAACTATGCGCATTTAGCTTGACTCATTGTAGTTTATGTACTGCTTCATAGAAGATACAATTGCAGATGATTTTGCTTATGTGAGAATTAAATGACCTGAGTTAGTAGGACGGGGAAATGCAGAGGCTGTTGCATAAAAATAGGTTAGCCTAAATTAGAGGTGAGATGTAGTTTTGTTTTATGGAATATCTATCTGCTAGCTTTGAGTTCTGCTGATATTAAACTGCCATGTCAGCTGAACATATTAGTTGAATTTCTTCTCTGTGGGAACACTTGTTCAGTTTCAGAGGTTTCTCTTACATGTGTTAAGACTTCCTCATTCTTTTTTTATTCTGCAGTGGGAGCTGGTGAAGTAGCTAACTTTGCTGCTTATGCATTTGCACCAGCTACATTAGTGACTCCATTGGGAGCTCTCAGTGTTCTTGTAAGGTAAGAACTGTTTAGAAAGAAGCACTATTTCAGAGAAGTAGAAGCAAAGTATGTATTTAGAAATGTCTTTCTGCTTAACTGTGACTAAACTTTGTACTCATAAAAATGGAAGGAGTAGCACTGACTTAACCCAGGCATAAGATGAGTTGGCGCTTTACAAGCTTCCTTGCACAGCTCTAGCAGTGTACCTTTACCTTGACTTGCAACATCCTGCTATTCCTGTCTTCTGCATCTCTTGAGGGTGGAAGCCAGTTATGATGTGCACAAACAAAAGGAAGAAAAGACTAATAAATTAATTTTTATTCCTGACCAAAGTCAGGATCTTATTCGTCTTTAGAGAGTCAAGGATTTTGCACCAGTACTCCACATTGTCTTGGAGAGGGATTTCATAGAGAGGATGATGGATAACATTCTCCCTCACAATTTTGAGGAGGCAGCATAATTTAGAACAACTTCTGGGCCTCCAGACATTTACAGATAGTCTAGTGCATAGCAGACATGTTAATATAGACAATTGTAATTATGCTTAGTGGATTTAGTCTAACAGAAATGTATGGACATGAGTAACGTTGCAGATGACTAGAGGTGGTGCACTATATTAGATATTGAAACAAGGGAGCAGTAGAGCTTTTATCTGCATAGTGAGGCAGTATGTACTTGATTCTGTATTCAGATTGTTTTCCCTCTTTGTTTATTTGGAGCCTTAACTTAGAATAACAATTAACAGCTCTTAATTACTTAGAGAAAAGTGTTTTCTGAAGTTTAAGACACTAATATTTTTTGATGTCTGCTATGGGCAAATTAATCTCCTGATTCCTAATCTGTCAATGTATTTTTTCCTTTCAGTGCCATTCTTTCATCTTATTTTTTAAATGAAAAACTTAATCTGCATGGAAAAATTGGATGTTTGTTAAGTATATTGGGGTCAACTGTGATGGTCATTCATGCTCCACAAGAAGAGGAGGTAGAAACTTTGAATGAAATGTCCCACAAGCTAGGAGATCCAGGTGAGAGAAAATGTCAAGTTCATCTGTAAGTAGCAGGGTAGCTAATGAAGGAAGATAAGTATGTTTATCCTACTTTGCTAGAAGGACTGTGGTTCATTTATAGTTGCAACTGTTGCAAATTTCTAGTACCAAAAAGTTAGACCACCTCTCTTTTTTCTACATCTGTAAATAAAATGAGTTTGAATTCTACAATAGACTTAGCGGAAGCTTTGAAGGATACCAGTGAATTTATTTTGTACAGAATGCCAGGATTAAACTGAGGTCAATTTTTGTCCAAGTAAAAGCATGTTCTGAAAGAATAATAAATTAGCAGTTTAATATGTTAACCTAAGAAGCAGACAGCTATTTTCCCCTTGTTACATTTTCTGCAAAGAAATGTCATCTGTAAGTCAATTTTGAGCCGATATTAAATAATGAAGCATAGACTGTGGGGAAAATGTACAATATCAAAGATTTCCATTAGGACTAGTAGCTAAAATTTAGGTCAGAGTGTCATCTTTGTTTCACATTATATTATAATAAAAATAAGACCTGCTTCTTATATAGCAGTTGATATCTGTAGATCTCAAAGCACTTTACAAGGAAGGTAAAGCTCCATTTTACAGATGAAACTGAGGAGTGAAATGACTTATTCGAGGGCATTATGAGCATGTCCGATTGGTGACTTAAAATTCCTGTTGCTGAGTGAAGCACCCAAATCAAAACAAATCACAGACAGCATTTAGATACATGCATACACCTGATGGTCTCGTTGTACCCCTGGTTCTGTGCTTTTGTAATAAGCCAAGGATTGCAGTAAAAAGGGAGGGGTCTGGGGTCATAAGAGTTGTTGTAGCCTCCATTTTGAATGACTGGTAGAAGAAAAATCATTTGAACGTAAATAATAAAATGAAGGGGAGCAAAAAAGCCTCTCAACCTTGACTTGTGGCCCTTAAAATATGCACAGTGTTTCTTGGTACCTAACTGGATGCTCTTGTGTACTGTATATAAATAAGTGATTTTTTTTTTTCCCCCTACTGCAGGTTTTGTGGTTTTTGCAACACTTGTCTTCATTGTGTCCTTAATACTGATATTTGTGGTAGGACCTCGCCATGGACAGAGCAACATTCTTGTGTACATAACAATCTGCTCTGTCATTGGAGCATTGTCAGTCTCCTGTGTGAAAGGCTTGGGCATCACTATCAAAGAACTTATTGCAGGAAAACCTGTGCTAAAACATCCTTTGTCCTGGATTCTGCTGCTAAGTCTTATCGTTTGTGTGAGCACACAGATCAACTATTTAAACAGAGCTCTGGATATATTCAACACTTCCATAGTGACTCCAATATATTATGTATTCTTTACAACATCTGTTTTAACTTGTTCTGCTATTCTTTTCAAGGAGTGGCAACATATGTCTGCCGCTGACATTATTGGCACCTTCAGTGGTTTTCTCACAATCATTGTGGGGATCTTTTTATTGCATGCCTTTAAAGATGTAAATTTCACTCTAGCAAATCTGCCTGTCTCCTTGCGGAAAGATGACAGAGCAGTCAATGGCACTCTGCCAACCACATATGAATGCTTTAATCATGATGAAGAAAGCTCAACCTGCGTAGGTGAAATACAATCCAGTGAGAATGTCCCGTCTAGGAGAAATGGAAGTCTGGCAGCATTCTGAAAATGTGTTAAGAACAATTCTGTAACTTTTGTTTTGCTGTAAAATGTTTGAATTTGGAAGCAGATGATGTACTTGAACAATATGTAAAGACAATCGTAAATTTTTAGGTTTGATTAGTTTGGACCAAGAATAGTGATGGAGTTTTAATTTGCCTTATTTTTACTTTAAAAAGACACACTGCAGTGACCTCAGTACATGGTTTGGTTTTGTTGCTCTTAAGTTATCTGTGTAAACTTGTAAATATTTTTAATTTGAATTTTCCATTTTAAAAACTTATTGCACTAATAACAATTTTAACTATATCAAAAATAAATTGCTTTAATTTTGCATTGGTGGTAAGCACATTGACATGAACCTGAATCTTTTGCATAATGAATATTCACCATGTCTGTTTCAGCATATGGAAGAGTAAGACTATTAATCTGGAATGCACTGAAAGGTGTAGGGAGCAATTTACAGTGGATGTCACTAAACTGGCTAATTACAGCACTTCGGGAAAGCATATAACTAAACTAGTTACACTGATGACTACTACTGAGGCATTAGTAAACTTGAAACAGTAAAGACTCAGGAAGTATACATTCAGAATGGTTTGTTTTTATTTAAACTGATTTTTTTAAAGAGTTTTTAAATTTTGATTATACTTCAGAGGGAAAGGAAATTGTATAACCTAGCAAATCTTCAAGATCAATTGAATATCAAAAGTTAAGTAGAATGTAAAAGGTAAGTACTAACGAAAAAGGATATCCATCACTTATACACTGATAATCTAATTTTTCTTATTTGTCAGATGTGTATTCTCTCCCCCCAGACAAATCAAACTCTCTGTCTTGTAGTGGGTTTTTACTCTGTCAGCAACAACTGAACACTTGCTGGATGTCATTTTCTTGAGAAACAAATAAAACCCTAGACAGTTAGGAGTTGTCCTGCCAAGACCATTTGCAGGCTTGAACTACTGCTATGTTAAAGCTTACCATAGCTGCAATTCTACACAGAAGTGTATTTTATTTGTGGAAATGAAAGCTAGCACTAGTAGTATTAGGTTAAATGGATGTAGTGTAGGGGGGACGAATTTATAAAGGGTTAATTAGTGTTTGAATGCACTTGATATCATTTCGGAATCAGTTCCCAAAAGTGAGAACCATCCAATTCAAAAGTCCTGCTGCAACCTTGGAAAGGTCATTGCCAACAATGAGCAAGGATATCAGATAATCTTACCTGTAAGTCACTGCACTAGTTAAGATGTGGTCCTCTCTCAGGTAACTGGTGCCCAGATCATTCACTGATTTTAGTGATAGCCACTTTCGAGACCTTCTCCAAGGAGAGTGCATTACTGTAGTTTTAGTGGGCAGGTAATAAAGATGAACAAACTTTGTTAAAAAATAGTGCCAACCTCTTGGGGAAACACCATGGACTTCCTGAGAATTCAGGGATGGTTCTCATAGACTCATAGACTCTAGGACTGGAAGGGACCTCGAGAGGTCATCGAGTCCAGTCCCCTGCCCTCATGGCAGGACCAAATACTGTCTAGACCATCCCTGATAGACATTTATCTAACCTACTCTTAAATATCTCCAGCGATGGAGATTCCACAACTTCCCTAGGCAATCTATTCCAGTGTTTAACTACCCTGACAGTTAGGAACTTTTTCCTAATGTTCAACCTAAATCTCCCTTGCTGCAGTTTAAGTCCATTGCTTCTTGTTCTACCATTGGAGGCCAAGGTGAACAAGTTTTCTCCCTCCTCCTGATGACACCTTTTTAGATACCTGAAAACTGCTATCAGGTCCCCTCTCAGTCTTCTCTTTTCCAAACTAAACAAACCCAATTCCTTCAGCCTTCCTTCATAGGTCATGTTCTCAAGACCTTTAATCATTCTTGTTGCTCTTCTCTGGACCCTCTCCAATTTCTCCACATCTTTCTTGAAATGCGGTGCCCAGAATTGGACACAATACTCCAGTTGAGGCCTAACCAGCGCAGAGTAAAGCGGAAGAATGACTTCTCGTGTCTTGTTTACAACACACCTGTTAATGCATCCCAGAATCATGTTTGCTTTTTTTGCAACAGTATCACACTGTTCACTCATATTAAGCTTGTGGTCCACTATGACCCCTAGATATCTTTCTGCCATACTCCTTCCTAGACAGTCTCTTCCTATTCTGTATGTGTGAAACTGATTGTTCCTTCCTAAGTGGAGCACTTTGCATTTATCTTTATTGAACTTCATCCTGTTTACCTCAGACCATTTCTCCAATTTGTCCAGATCATTTTGAATTTTGACCCTGTCCTCCAGAGCAGTTGCAATCCCTCCCAGTTTGGTATCGTCCGCAAACTTAATAAGCGTACTTTCTATGCCAACATCTAAATCGTTGATGAAGATATTGAACAGAACCGGTCCCAAAACAGACCCCTGCGGAACCCCACTTGTTATACCTTTCCAGCAGGATTGGGAGCCATTAACAACTACTCTCTGAGTACGGTTATCCAGCCAGTTATGCACCCACCTTATAGTAGCCCCATCTAAATTGTACTTATCTATAAGAATATCATGCGAAACTGTATCAAATGCCTTACTAAAGTCTAGGTATATCACATCCACCGCTTCTCCCTTATCCACAAGGCTCGTTATCCTATCAAAGAATGCTATCAGATTAGTTTGACATGATTTGTTCTTTACAAATCCATGCTGGCTATTCCCTATCACCTTACCACCTTCCAAGTGTTTGCAGATGATTTCTTTGATTACCTGCTCCATTATCTTCCCTGGCACAGAAGTTAAACTAACTGGTCTGTAGTTTCCTGGGTTGTTTTTATTTCCCGGGTTGTTTTTATTTCCCTTTTTATAGATGGGCACTATATTTGCCCCCTTCCAGTCTTCTGGAATCTCCCCGTCTCCCATGATTTCCCAAAGATAATAGCTAGAGGCTCAGATACCTCCTCTATTAACTCCTTGAGTATTCTAGGATGCATTTCATCAGGCCCTGGTGACTTGCAGGCATCTAACTTTTCTAAGTGATTTTTTACTTGCTCTTTCCTTATTTTCTCTTCTAAACCTACCCTCTTCCCATAAGCATTCACTATATTAGACATTCCTTCAGACTTCTCAGTGAAGACTGAGACAAAGAAGTCATTAAGCATCTCTGCCATTTCCAAGTCTCCCATTACTGTTACCCCCTCCTCACTGAGCAGTGGGCCTACCCTGTCCTTAGTCTTCCTCTTGCTTCTAATGTATTGATAAAAAGTCTTCTTGTTTCCCTTTATTCCCGTAGCTAGTTTGAGTTCATTTTGTGCCTTTGCTTTTCTAATCTTGCCTCTGCATTCCTGTGTTATTTGCCTATATTCATCCTTTGTGATCTGACCTAGTTTCCATTTTTTATATGACGCCTTTTTATTTTGTAGGTCACGCAAGATCTCAAGGGTAAGCCAAGGTGGTCTTTTGCCACATTTTCTATCTTTCCTAACCATCGGAATAACTTGCTTTTGGGCCCTTAATAGCGTCCCTTTGAAAAACTGCCAACTTTCCTCAGTTGTTTTTCCCCTCAGTCTTAATTCCCATGGGACCTTGCCTATCAGCTCTCTGAGCTTACCAAAATCCGCCTTCCTGAAATCCATTGTCTCTATTCTGCTGTACTCCTTTCTACCCTTCCTTAGAATTGCAAATTCTATGATTTCATGATCACTTTCACCCAAGCTTCCTTCTACTTTTAAATTCTCAACAAGTTCCTCCCTATTGGTTAAAATCAAGTCTAGAACAGCTTCCCCCGTAGTAGCTTTTTCAACTTTCTGAAATAAAAAGTTGTCTTCTGATAAGACACAAAGCTGCTTGCTACAAGGAACACATTTCCCATCATAGGCAATATCAATATTTGATTCTGTGTATATTTTGTTATGGAATTTTTTTATATAAAGTTATTCCATATCTTTAACTCTGGAATGCAGCCTGTCCCTATTTTCCCTATTGGAGCTCTTGTTCCCTTGGAAATAACTTGCCAATCACTTAAATATTAATAGTGCTATAGAATATCAGGATTGGAAGGGACCTCAGGTCATCATCTAGTCCAACCCCCTGCTCCAAGCAGGACCAATCCCCAGACAGATTTGTCCCAGATCCCTAAATGACCTCCTCAAGGATTGAACTCACAACCCTGGCTTTAGCAGGCCAATGCTCAAACTGCTATCAAGTGGGACACTCCTGATTAGGAGGAAAACAAGATCAAGTACTGCTGAATAACTCTTATTCAAAGTAGCTTAAATGGAAACTTACTTTACAGACCAAACTGGGTCTACAAGTATGACAGTTGAAAAGTAGGTTGTTTGTTTGGAGCCTATTACATTCATGGAAAAAAAGTAAGATAATCAAATGCCTGTAGTAGCCCCTTTAAAGTTTGAGCATTACTGGACAAGCAATTAACCAAGATAATATTTTCACCAATTGTAGCTGAATTGAAATGTTTGAAATATTTATTTACATAAGAAGTATTAATAAATGGGGTACATTCAGTTAATTAAAATACCCACCAAAATGCACTTTGACAGCACCGTGGCTGGGTAGGGTTTTAGTTATTGACTGTATCCCTTTGTTTCCTACTTACAGTTTAATGTGCAGTTTGAAGCCTTACAACCCTCACTTGCTATAACTCAAGAATGTGTACTACACTTTACAGATATTAAGTGCCTTGTTTGTAAGTCTCAAGGCATGTCTACCATACAAATTTACAGCAGCGAAGCTTTGCCACTGTAGCACTTCTGATGAAGATGCTTTAAGCCAACAGGAGAGCACTCTCCTGTTGGCGTAATAACTCCACCTCTGAGAGAGGCAGTAGCTGTCAGCAGGAGAAGCTGTCTTGCTAATATAGTTGTACTGACCTAAGCACTGCTGTAGACAATGCTGTGTCGCTCAGGCAGCGTGGATTAGTTACACCAAAGTAATTTTGTAGTTTAGAGCAGGGCTGAATTCTCATTGGGGCACAGAGGAATGAACCAAATTCTATTCTTGTAATTTGCACATAGAGCGTGCAGTTAGTAACTTACCCCAGTCTCTGTGAAATGTAAACATTGTACATTCTTCTTCTGCTTGACAAATGGAAGGCTACACAGTAGGCTCCCTTTATAGATCTGATGGCTCCATGTCAGTCAAGTGCTGAATTAAAGACACTAGTCCTTTCCTCTAATTCATTGGCTCCTTTTTTCTGGAAGTGCTTAACCTGTGCCTCACTTCTTGTATCATATGTCTTTTAATGATTTTTTTCTTCTCTTTCCAGATCTAAAGCACAACTAAAAATGAAGTAAAAGGTGGGAAATCATAGGATAAAGCCAAGATAAAAGGAGAGCAACAGCTGAAGGGCCTTATACTTAAGCTATGGGTGACAGAGCCTTGCTTTTTCTCTGGGTAGGTGAAACCATGAAAGGCCTCAAATGTTTTTGGCTGTAAGGCATGGAAAAACTACAAGAGGAATTATAGATGAGTAAATGACGGTGGATTACTTGTAACAGGACTTCAAGATGAGACTGCATATTATGGGTATTAGTATTGCACTTGATGTCCCCTTTGATTCCTTCCCTCAGCATCTCTGAATAGATTGAGCGTGAGGCTCAGGATGTGTGAAAATATAAAAAACACTCAGGTTTGTGTCTGATAGAATTTGTCTGTGTTGAAAGTTGGTCAACCCCTTCCTTTTAACAGCCTAGCAGGCTGCAGCAGGCCATCGAGAATTGGTAAGGATATCCTGCTCTTAAAGGTATCCCCAAGAATGTCAAACACAGGATGGGAAGTCTCCTCCACAGCTCCTGAAGGTAAATTCAATATGGATGCTGTGACACCCATCAGATCATGGAACTGTAGAGTGTCCTCAGAATGGGAAGTGGCAGACGCTCATCTGGTGATTAAATCAGGTTTGTAGTCTCTCAGGTGTTTTTGAACAATACCATACAATCTCCTCATCTTCCTCTTCCGATAGAGTATCAAGTGCCACTGCCTGAGATGCAAATGGATCTAGTGGAACTGGGTCCAAGGATTTCTCAGCTGCCAGAGTCAGTACAGCTGAAACATCCCCTCTCCATCTACAAGGATGACAACTTAAAAATTCCTGTAGCAGCACCCCATCATAGAGCTCAGGACTGATACTCCCCAGCAACTTGGATCTGGGAACAAATCCACAGGAGGAGGAGGAGGAGCAAAAGGAGGCATAAACCAGGAGAAAATAGTTCTCTTCTTCTTTTATCCTCCTCTAAACATGGATCCAGTCTCAGCTCTGCGCTGGACCACACAGATGAGAGCAATGGTCCTGGAGGGTGGAGAGAAATAAATAGAAAACTTTTCATGGAGACTTTGGAGGACAAAGTCTAGACAGATCAGAGGAGAGACTAATAATCTCTTGCTCTTCTTTTTTTCAGGTGAAGACAAACATTAGCCTCTTTTCCTCAAGATCCTCGATTTCTTACTCAGATCAGAAGACTGCTTAGAAACCAAACAGTGAACATCTGCCACTAACGTAAAGGTCTACATAAGATCTGAAGAGGGACCCAGAACCAGAGAAGAGGTTGGAGCTGAAGAGCAGGATAGTGCAAAATCCAATGAAATACCACTGGTTCTCAAAGTTGAAGCTGAAACGGGCTCGGGTTTTGGAGCTGAGCCAGAGGGCCCATGACAGAGTTAGACAGATCCAACAAATCTGACGTGTGATCTAGGATTCTAGTAGCATAACCCTGAAAAAGAGCTCTGTATAGCTTGAAAGCTTGTCTCTCTCTCTCTCTCTCTCTCTCACCAATAGAAGATGGTCCAACAAAAGATATCATATCCCTCACCTTGTCACATCTAACAATGTCGGTCATCTTGTTGCCTTTTTTGGAACTGACACAGCTGGAGTAAACATGACTCAAGTTCAAAGGCAGGTAGTTTGGCCTTTCTCCACCAACTGTGCCTTCAAAACTGACTGCCTGAGCCACAGGATCTGGAGTAGTACCCAAGAAAGTTTCAGTTTTCTGGAAACTTTGAGGTGCTTTTGACTTGCTGGAAGAAGTCACAGGAGCCAAAGCAGGGGTCTCAGGCCTTGGATCAGATGAGTGCCTGGAGCCTCATACCTCTTTAGGAAGAAGCACTTACAATCTCTTCTGCCTCTCCTGGTGAGGTCTGGACATGAAAATCCAACAGATAGAACATGCAGGAGAGTGTTCCTTATTCAGGTAATGTGGTCATCCAATGCCAGAAAGACAGCGAGACATGAAGCGCACCTCTTGAATACCAGCTCCTTCAGTTCCACCATAACCCAGAACTGAGGTACCAGCTATAGAACTCTGTCAGTGAACTATAAACTACAGCTATCAAGATACTAAGAATGAAGAAAAGCCTAGATCTGAATGGACCAGAGCGGTTCATTTTATTGTGTCACAGCAGTTGGGAATAAACTGTAGTAGTAGCGGGGGTGAGACTCACCTAGAACCTCACACTCAATGTTTAGGGGTGCTGAGGGGAGCTGCAGGAGAGGGAAGGAGTGCTCTAATGGTAAGAACTGGTTGCACAAGGTTCTACCATGAGGCACCACAATACCCAGATGTGGGAATATGCAGATCCACTTGAACTTTCCCACTTACTCTCATTTTGCAGATGGAGAAAGACAGACATTTAGAGGTTGAAGGTAGAAGTCCCAAAAGCACACGTGACTTAAGAGCTTAAATTCTATTGTCAAAAGACCTGGTCCATGAACACAACGGTTTTGGTTTGGGATAGTTAAATTGGTACAAACCCTAGTGTAGATGCAGTTTTACCAGTTAAAAAGATGCCTTATATTGGTATAGCTTATTCCTGTATAGGAAGGGGAGTAAGCTTTAAGCACTTTTTTATTATTTGTAGCACCTATTAGCCCTAGTCAGCCCATAAGTGGGTTGTACTGTTTTAGCTGTACCAGTATAGTTACAGTGCTATTGTGTGTGCAAACGCTAGTTTCACTGGGACTTAGACCCTTAAAAGTTTGTCAATTTTGAAGATTGAGCTTAAGGTGCTCTTGACGTTTTACTTGTGCCTACACCGTGTGTGTTTTTAAAACCTATTCAAATCTTAGTGTGGACAAGGCAAGATGCAGTTTTAACAGTAGTTGGTTGAAGGAAACTAGAGGGTCCCTCCTAGGACTTACCATTGCCAGTTAACATGTAGGAATTGCATTTTGTCTTGTCCACACAAAGATTTTAACTGACTTTCCTAAGAATTTTTGTGTGTGTCTAAGCCTACTTAAGGTGTCACAGAGCAAGTCAGAGCCAGAACCAGGATTAAAACTGTTCTCTGAGTAGGGGGCTGCTTGAACTATAGTGCATTTCAGGCAAGTCACTTAACTTGCCAGTTTAAGTATTGGTGAAATGGAACATTGCCTCCTCTCCATCTTTGAGCGATCAGGAATGGGGTTGGTACAGTACTTTGAAGAGCTAAAGAACGGGTAGAAAGTCCAGTAGAATTTTGAGGTGCAAAGCACAGCACAGAGAGAGAGTTAGTCTCTAGATAAGGATTTTTGTTGCCATAGTACCAAGGTAGAGTGTTATTGCATAGAGAAGGTATGCAAAATAAGAGTACTACTGCAGGTGAATTACCCTCCCCTGTTTCCTCAGAAAAGTTAAAGCAACATCTCATGTGAATAGATGCACTGAAAAA
Organism: Gopherus evgoodei; assembly: GCF_007399415.2. Taxonomy (NCBI): domain Eukaryota; kingdom Metazoa; phylum Chordata; order Testudines; family Testudinidae; genus Gopherus; species Gopherus evgoodei. The sequence continues at coordinate 123,116,161 of NC_044322.1, forward strand.
AAGGGGCTGATTAAATCCAATTTAGTTATTCTGATGCACGTTTGTGAGTAACCAGCTCTTAAACTGCTCCCCTCCTCTTTCCTACACAGAATTACTAAAAACTAGCATATTCTTCTCTCTTTCCAGTTTCTGTTCCCCCAAGAAAAAATTTCTCCTACAGCTACTTAAGAGTGTCTCAATGTCTTCTTAACCACTAGCCTTATCCCCCTGCCTAGCTCACTATCGCTTCCACACCATTTCTGGACTCATTCCTGCTGGCTCCCAGCTTTTCAAAGAAGTCAGGACTTGAAAGCAGGGGCATAGGTCATGCTGTGCAGGCAGTCCAGGGAGAGGATGCACTAGCATTTGACTTTGTCCCTTTGTTTTGCTCTCCTCCATCATTGGTGTAAAGGGTTGTATCCTCAGAAGATGTTCTTATAGCATGCTGGGTACGTACTGCAGATGTAACCTCTGTCCAAGACATAGATCATTAGCCATTCATGCCACTCTAGGAACATCTTACATGCTGTTACAGTTGTTGGAAGAGTATTTGTGGAGACCATAAAATGTGACAAAGACATAACACCCTTAAGTCTTGTATTGTTCACCAGTCAGATGGCAACAGGTCTTAACCACTTTCCAGGTGTGCCTAATCATGTTGCTTTAATTCAGATTGTACAATTGCCAAAGAAGTTTTACAAACGTTTACTAAGGCAGGGGTCACAATATAATTTTTCTCCCCGACAGTACTGATTATCATCTTTAAATCTAAGCGTGGTGATATAGGCTACAACAGTTCACTGTATGCAAGGATCCCTTTCAAAAGATCATTTTAAACAGGGATTGCTTATCAATTTGGAAAGACGACTTTTTGATTTTTAGTAACCTCACACAAGAAAGTGAGTTCTGTATGATACAAGTGTTCAAAAGGAAGAGTGAACAGACCCCCCCCCCCACCGTGCTACTGCATTAAACTGATTCTTGTAAGAGTTCTGAGTATCAACCACCTCCAAAGAATCACTGCTTAAAAAGTGAGAATTTTAATTAATTAGCCTTTATTTTCATAATCACTAATCACACAATGCAATTAATTTTGCTAGGAAAAAAAATCATTCACAAAGCACCAGCAGGAACCTTCTTTTTATAAAGAGTAAGCAAGCAATTAATGCTTTTCTAATACATAATCATTTTTAAAAATGTTTCTACAAAAAAAAATGTTTTTTTAACCACCCTAATATTTTGACAGATGAGGGAAAAACAGTTTGAATCAATCCAGTCTAAAATGATCACATCAGGCAAGGGATGCAGAGGGGTTTGTAAGACGACAAGCTTTTTTTTTTTTACATTGCAAGCTTTTTATCAAAGTATATAAAAGTTTAGTCTAGAAAAATAAGTATGGACTGTATACAGTTATTGTGCTTGGAGACTGAAAATGTCAAAGCACCACCATTCAAAAGGCACAGGAAATACAGATTAGGTATATTCCTTACAAGGGTTTTTCTCCTCTTAAGTTTATAGTTTAGGTGCAAAAGTACTGCCACTAAAGTAAAAAGCAAGGGTCTATCTCCACACTCAGTTGCTGGCCAGAGACTGATGGATAGGAGGCTGGAAGCAGCGCACATGTTCCACTGGTGTACCTTCTCCATCACCAGACTTCATGTACTTGTCCAAAATAGTAATTATCTCATTGTTCAGGAACTGGAATTTGCGAATTCTCTCAACCATTTTCTTCAAAGGCTGCAATGTCAAAAACATACATTCAGAAAAGAAGTTTTGAGATTAAAATCAGAACCAGCCTTTGATAAAATCAATGAGAGCAACTGCCTCAACCCAGTAGTCTTCTGCCAATTCAGCACCTCATGAACCAGTCAGGTTGACTCTGGCTATAAGTATGAGACAAAGTTTCTTGACACCTTAAATGAATGCCAATTTTAATTAAAGGCTCCACAGGCGAGCCTGACATTTACAGGCCAATCACCCTAACTTCAGTACCGGGCAAATTGGTTGAAACTAGAGTAAAGAACAGAATTGTCACACAGAGATGAATACAAGTTGTTGAGAAAGAGTCAACATGGTTTTTGTAAAGGGAAATCAGGTCTCACCAATCTACTAGAATTCTTTGAGGGGATCAACAAGCAGGTGGACAAGGGGGAATCCAGTGGACATAATGTACTTAGATTTTCAGGAAGCCTTTGATAAGGTCCGTCACCAAAGGCTCCTAAGCAAAGTAAGCTGTCATGGGATAAGAGGGAAGGTCCTCTCCTGGATCAGTAACTGGTTAAAAGGTAGAAAACAAAGGGTAGGAATAAATGGTCAGTTTCAGAATGGGGAGAGGTAAATAGTGGTGTCTCCCAGGGGTCTGTACTGGGACCAGTGCTATTCAACAAAGTCATAAATGATCTGGAAAAAGGGGCAAACAGTGAGGTGGCGAAATTCATTGATGATTCAAAACTATTCAAGATAGGTAAGTCCACTGTAGACTGCGAAGAATTACAAAGGGATCTCACAAAACTAGGTGACTGGGCAACAAAATGGCAAATGAAATTCTATGTTGATAAATGCAAAGTAATGCACATTGGAAAACATAATCCCAACTCTCTCTCTCTAAAAACAATGGGGTCTAAATTAGCTGTTACCACACAAGAAAGAGATCTTGGAGTCATTGTGGATAGTTCTCCGAAAACATCCAAGCAATGTGCAGCGGCAGCAAAAAAGCAAGCAGAATGTTGGGAATCATTAAGAAAGGGATAGATAATAAGACAGAAACTATCATATTGCCTCTATATAAATCCATGGTATGCCCACATCTTCTATACTGCATGCAGATTGGGTTGCCCTGTGTCAAAAATGATGTATTGGAACTGGAAAACGCACAGAAAAGAGACAGCTTCCATATAAGGAGAGATTAATAAGACTGGGACTTTACAGCTTGGAAAAGAGACGACTGGGGTGGGGGGTGGATATGATAGAGGTCCATGAAACCATGACTGATGTGGAGAAAGTGAATAAAGTGTTATTTACTCATAATAAAAACTAGGGATCACTAAACTAATAGGCAGCAGATTTCAAACAAACAAACAGAAGTATTTCTTCACACAATGTACAGTCAACATCTGAAACTCTTTGCCAGAGGATGTTGTGAAGACCAAGATTATAACAGGGTTCAAAAAAGAACTAAAGTTCCTGGAGAATAGGTCCATCAATGGTTATTAGCCAGGATGGGCAGGGATAGTGGCCCTAGTCTCTGTTTGCCAGAAGCTTGAAATGGGTGATGGGATGTATCACTCAATGATTACCTGTTCTGTTCATCCCCTCTGGGACACCTGGCATTCGCCACTGCCAAAAGAAGGATACTGGGGGCTTGTGACACGATGCGGCTGCGGTTTGTCCTGCAGCGGGGCTGTGGGATATCCTACTGCCTTGCTGTCAGTAGCCTTAAGCCCAGGCCCTGGTTAGGGCTGAGCAGCAAGCACAGTAAGTCAATAGGCTCAGGCCCTTAGGCAGGGCTGAGCAGTAACAGTTCTAGGCCCGGCCCTTAGGTCAGGCCGGGGCAGCAAACACAGCAAGTCAATAGGTGGCTTTCGGCCTCCTCAGAGCAGGGGAAAATGGGGAGCCTGCCACCCAAGAGTTGGGTGGCAGGGGAGGAATGCAGGCCCTCCCACTCCACTGCGTCCCGGCCCGGGGCCCTAGCAGTGGCATGGAGTCGCTGCTGTCAGTGGGGATCCAAGCCTCAACACGCTGACACTGGTTCTGGCAGTGTTGCAGCCAGACTGGGGTCGGCTACCCCTGGGCCACTTCCACTCTCCCCCTTATCGAGTACCTGAGTCATCGTGGTATCAGCAGAGAGGTCAGCCACCATCGGCTCCTCGGGGTAAGTGTTCATGGGTGGGCTCAGCGGGTCCTCGGGGTAGCTGGCACGGGCCAGACTCAGCTCTTCCTCCGGGTAGCTGGAGCGGGGTGGTCCCGGCCAGGCCGCCTTGGGGTAACTGGTGCAGAGCAGGCTCGGCCACTCCTTCTCAGAGTAGTGAGCGTGGGGCAGGCTCAGCTGGCTGGGCGTGAGCATCAGTGAGCAGGGGCCGCAGGCTTCTGGCCGCTGCAGGAGCTGGGGGTCCACTGAGTTCTGCAGGTCAGCTTTTGTACTTCTGGGTCTGCACCGTGACCTCTGAGGGGCGGGCGCAGGCCCCGGTGGCCCCGCCCACAGTGGGGTTGGGAAAGGTTTGTCCTGCAGTGGGGCTGTGGGATATCCCACCACCTTGCTACACACCCTCCTCCTCAAGACTGGCTCCTGGTCGTCGGGGCCAGCCCCATCCATGTCCCCCAGGCAGGACAGGAAGTCCGTGTTAGCATGGTCCTTTCCAGCCCTGTGGTGGACGGTAAACACATACAGCTGTAGGTCCATCATGTGACCCGCATATAATTGTTCTTCATTTGAGCCAACCATCGAAGCGTGGTGTGGCGTGGTGTGAGACAAGTACGAAGGGGGCCCCTAGTAAGTAATAACCCAGCGTCGCAGGCCCACTTTACTGCCAGGGCTTCCTTGATCACGGCGTAGTGTCATTCAGGCGGAAACAATTTGCAGCTAAGGTATAAAACAGGGTGCTCCTCCCCATCCACCTCCTGGGACAGGACCGCTCCCAGGCCTACTTCTGAGGCCTCCATTTGGAGGACGAACCCTCGGGAAAAGTCCGGGCTGTATAAGATGGGTTCACGGCAAAGGCAATCCTTGATGGCCCGGAAGACTTGGTCACACTCCAGGGTCCACTCCACCCGTTGGGGGCTGTTCTTAGTCAGGAGTCCTGTTAATGGGGCCGTGATGGAGGCAAAGGCGGGGATAAACCTCCAGTAGTAGCCCGCCAGTCCTAGTAATTGGCACACCTGACGCTTCATAGTGGGGGGTGGGCAGCGGCTAAGGCTTGGACCTTCCCCACAAGCAGCCTCACCTGTCCGTTCCCAATAGTATATCCTAGGTAGGTCGTCTCCTGCCACTCGATACGGCACTTCTTCGGGTTGGCAGTCAACCCCGCAGGACTGCCGCCACTCGCTCCAGGTGGTTCTCCGAGCGGTTGCTGTAGATGACAACATCGTCCAGATACGCGGCTGCGTACTTGTGATGGGGGCGAAGGAGGCAATCCATGAGTCGCTGAAACGTGGCCAGGGCCCCATGGAGGGCGAAGGGCATCCGAGTGAACTGATAGAGGCCTGAGGCTGTGGCAAAGGCAGTCTTCTCCCACGACGTGGGCTCAAGGGGGATTTGCCAGTATCCCTTGCTTAGGCCGAGGGTCGTAAGGAAGCGGGCCTTGCCTAAGCGATCTAGCAGCTCGTCTACGTGTCCAACTTCGAGATAGAGTTGATGCGGCGGAAGTTGATGCAGAAGCACTGGATGCTGTCTGGTTTAGGAACTAGGACTACGGGGCTGCGCCACTCACTCTGTGATGGCTCAATAACGCCCAGCTCTAGCATCACCCGAACTTCCTCCTCGATGACCTGGCGCATCCGATAAGGTAAGGGTCTAGCCGCCCCTCAGATTACGACTCCCGGTTCAGTCTAGATGGTATGATGTTCCAGGTTCGTGTAGTCCGGCTAGGCGGTAAATGTTTTACGGAAGGCGTGTAGGAGGCATCCGGTCTGTTTTCGTTGCTCGTCCGTGAGTGACTCCCCGAGCTGCGATGTTGTGGGGTCCTCGGGCAGGGCAGCCTGGGGTCCTAATTCCGGCTCGGGTGGGCAGGGGTCGATCAGGAGGCCAGGGTTTCAAGAGGTTAATATGATACCTCTGGGTCTTCATCCGAGGGTCGGGCTGGTTAATCTCATAGGTGATTATGTTCATAGGTAGCCCGAACTACCTCGTACAGCCCCTGCCACTGGGCCAGTAGCTTGTACTCGTTGGAGGGCAGGAGGAGCAACACCCGGTCCCCCGGTTGAAACTCGCGAGCCTGGGCCCCTCGGTTATAGGCCAAGGCCTGGGCTTCCTGCGCCGCCTCCAAGTTTTCCTGAGCGAGGGTTACGGCTCGGTCCAGGTGGCCCTGAAGCTGAAGGACATATTGGAGAAGGCCTTGCGTGGGTGATGGGGTCTGCTCCCAGGTCTCCCTCATGAGGTCCAGGAGCCCCCTCGGTCGCCGAACATACAAAAACTCAAAGGGGAAGAATTTGGTGGAGACTTGGGGAACCTCCCGGACAGCCAGGAGCAGCAGTGGGATTAACTGGTCCCACTGGCGCAGGTCCTCGGGTGAGAACTTGCGCAGCATGTCTTTCAGGGTGCGGTTAAACTGCTCCACCAGGCCGTCGGTTGGTGGGTGGTACACTGAGGTGCGTAGCTGATTGATCCCGAGGAGTCCACAGATCTGCCGCAGCAGCTGGGAAGTAAAGTTGGTACCCTGGTCGGTAAGGATTTCCCGGGGTAGGCCAATACGGGCAAAGACCTTTACCAGTTTGTCGGCAATGGCCCTCGCTGTGATGCTCCGGAGCGGGACAGCTTCGGGGAAGCGGGTGGCATAGTCCGCGATGACTAAGATGTAGAGAAACCCAGCCCGGCTTCTCGGGAGGGGTCCTACCAAGTCCATCTATCGCCACCCGCTCAAATGGCGTCTCCACAATGGGCATGGGTATGAAGGGGGGCTCGGGCCGTCCGGGAGCGGGCCGCCAGCTGGCACGCCGGACAGGAGTTGCAATAGTTCTGCACCTCCTGATGCACCCCGGCTCAGAAAAACCGGGACAAGATCTGGGCAAGGGTCTTTTCCTGGCCTAGGTGCCCGGCTGCTGGGACGTTGTGGGCAAGCCTCATTACCACCCGTTGGTGGCACCAGGGCACCAACAGTTGAGTTTGTAGTTCCCCAGTGCAGGAGTCCTGATCCACCCGATAGAGATGGTCGTGCCGCAGCTCGAAGTGCGGCCAGCTTCTGGCCTGGGCGGGATCAAGTAGGGTGCCGTCGACTGCTGCGAGCTGCTCATATACCCGGCCCAGGGTGGGATCCTCCCACTGGTCCTGGCAAAAATCTGTGTCAATCGCAGGGTTATCAATGGGCTTTGGCAGGGGATCCCCTGACGAGATGTCCTGGCGCTCTGGCCTTGCCTCCTCAGCCGGATCCTCGGGGCGGTCCCCTTCGAAGACGGGGATGACCTCAGGGTTCTTCCGGGTGTGGGCCCGCAGGATGCCCACAAATTCCGGCCAGTCCCGCCTGAGGATCACGGGGTAAGCGAGCCGTGGGGCCAGACCGACCATGAGGGTTCATGTGAGTCCCCCCACCGTAAGGGGAACCCGGGCGCTCGCGTACACTCAGACGTCGCCATGAATACACTGCAAACGTACAGTTCGCAGGCGGGGTTCTTCAGGGACGCCAAGGTTCTGGCGGACAAGTGTCTGTCTGCAGCCCGAGTCAATCAGGGCTCGCGTCTGGCAGTCCCCAACGGTTACGGGCACGGTGATTTTAGTGGCCTGCGGCCCTCGGGCGCGGTTCTTGCCAGTGCAGACATGCCCAAAGCTGCAATCCATCTCTGGACAGTCCCGCTGAAGGTGCCCCTGCCTCCCGCAGGAGAAACAGGGCCCAATTTCGGGTCGTCCCGGTCAGTTCGCACCACTTTTCGGGCTCGCAGCAGGGCTCCGCGGGGTGCGGCCAGTCCCGGGTCCGGTGCCTGCAGGAGTTTGCCGAGGGGGGCCCATCGGGCCGCCGAGCCCGGGGTTCCTGACTCCACGGGGGTGTCCGCGGGTCGGTGCTGGTGTTCGCCCGTCGCTCGGAGTTGGGGCGCTCGAGCCCTGGAGGATGGTCTCGGGTCCCCGGTCCGGGTGGGTTTTCCCTCGCAAGGAAGTTTTCCATGAGGGCGACGGCAGTGGCCACTGTTGGGGGGCTGGTGTCGGAGGACACAGGCCCTTCCCCGCAGCGGGAGGATGTGGAGGAACTGCTCCAAAATAACCTGGTTCAGGAGCTCTTCGGGGCTCCGCCAGTCCAGCTGTAGCCATCTCTTGCATAGGTCTCTCAGCTGCTGCGCCACCAGCCGGGGCCAGGTGCCAGCGTTGTAGGTGAGACTCCGGAACAGCTGGTGAAAGGTTTTGGGGCTGACGTCCAGAGCGTCCAAAATTGCCACCTTCACCCGGGTATAGTTCCTGGCCTCCTCTATCGATAAACCCTGATATGCGGATTGTGCCGTTCCGGTCAAGTAAGAGGCCAGGAGGGTGGCCCACTGGTCAGGGGCCCACCTGGTGACCTGGGCCACCCTTTCGAATTTCACGAGGAAGGCCTCAGAGTCGTCTAGTGGGCCCATCTTGGTTAGCCTTACAGGCAGGTTTAGCTGATGGGTCTCCTCCGGGCCTCCTGGCTGGGGGTCTGCGGGTCGGGACAGCGCCATCGCGAACTGCTGTAAGCATTTTCACTGGAAGTCCTGGTGCTGGGTGGTCAAATCCTGAACCAGCTGTTGCTGCTGGGCTTCTAGCTGTTCGACCAGCTGTTGTTGCTGCCGGAGCTGGGCGGCCTGCTGCTCCTGCTGCTGCTGCAGCTTGGCCGCCTGCTGTCGCTCCTGGCTCTCTGTCAAAAAGGCGAAGAGCTGGGACAGATCCAAGTCTCGGGGGGGGAGGAGGCGTTCGCTTCCCCCCAGCCCCTTTCTCACAGGGGTCGAGGGCTCGTGCCCACATTCTGGGCAGAAGTCCCCACTTCTGGTACCACATGTGACGCGGCATGGCCACGGTTTGTCCCGCAGCAGGGCTGTGGGATATCCCACTGCCTCGCTGTCAGTAGCCTTAAGCCTGGGCCCTGGTCAGGGCAGGGCAACAACCAACGTGAGCCATTACGCTCGGGTCCTTAGGCAGGGCTGAGCAGCAAGCACAGTAAGTCAATAGGCTCTGGCCCTTAGACAGGGCTGAGCAGTAACAGTTCTAGGCCCGGCCCTTAGGTCAGGGCGGGGCAGCAAACACAGCAAGTCAATAGGTGGCTTTCGGCCTCCTCAGAGCAGGGGAAAATGGGGAGCCTACCACCCAAGAGTTGGGTGGCAGGGGAGGAACGCAGGCCCTCTCACTCCACTGCGTCCCGGCCCAGGGCCCTAGCAGTGGCATGGAGTCGCTGCTGTCAGTGGGGATCCAAGCCTCAACACGCTGACACTGGTTCTGGCAGTGCTGCAGCCAGACTGGGGTCGGCTACCCCTGGGCCACTTCCACTCTCCCCCTTATCAAGTACCTGAGTCATCGTGGTATCAGCAGAGAGGTCAGCCACCATCGGCTCCTCGGGGTAAGTGTTCATGGGTGGGCTCAGCGGGTCCTCGGGGTAGCTGGCACGGGCCAGACTCGGCTCTTCTTCCAGGTAGCTGGAGCGGGGTGGTCCCGGCCAGGCCACCTTGGGGTAACTGGCGCTGGGCAGGCTCGGCCACTCCTCCTCAGGGTAGCGAGCGCGGGGCAGGCTCAGCTGGCCGGGCGTAAATGTCAGCGAGCAGGGGCCAAAGGTCTCTGGCCATTGCGGGAGCTGGGGGGTCCACTGAGTTATGCGGGTCAGCTTTTTTACTTCCAGGTCTGCGCCGTGACCTCTGAGGCGCAGGCGCAGGCCCCAGTGGCCCCGCCCACAGCGGGATTGGGAAAGGTTTGTCCTGCAGCTGGGCTGTGGAATATCCCACCGCCTCGCTATAGGGCTGGATGGACCAGTGCTCTGACCCAGTATGGCCACCTTATGTAATGGAAGGAGGAAACAGTGCCAACTCTCTTAAGTCCGCCCCAATGGTGGGGTCTGGTCTGGATAAGTTATGAATGTTTCCCAACCAGTGGTAGATGCAAAAGTCCACTTAAAATTTTGTTTTTAAAGATCTACTTTGCCTATCAGAATTCCAGAAATAGGCCTTGGACATAGGGATTAGAACTTCAGTAGGACTAGCCTGTTCTAAAGTTACGTATGTGCATCTAGATGGCACCATCTGTTTCATTAAATGTAAGAAAATCCCATGTCACAATGAAAGGTAAAGGTTGGTTCAATTAAAATCCTAACCCTAACATCGGGTGCTACTAGCAAATGCTGTACGGCATAATCTTGGGCTTTGACTCCACTTTAAACAGTGATGGTTACAGATACCATGCAGCCGCAGGCAAATAATTCCAGTTTTTTCATACAAGTCATTGCAATGTGTACAAACCCAATGTTTTCAACATACCACATTCTTGATGACCTCATCTTTGCCATCATGCTTTTGTACTTTCAGTAAATGGTAGCAGAAATCCAACACATCAAAGCGACGCTGCTGTCCCAAAAGCACAATGATCATACAGCCAGCCCAGTGCAGCCCATCTCCAAAGCACTGTCTGAAATAGAGCACGAAGTCTATGAAAATTGTGTATTTCACCTAAAACTCCTAAGAACCAGTTAGCATGAAATACTGAGTCATTAGACATTTTCTCTTCAAAAAACAGGAGTCTAAAAAACTATGCGTAAGGTGTTTTCTAGGCTGAGGTTTAAAACCCTGTCTTTTAGGATCATTTTGTATTTAATTAACAATGTTTAGAAACTGCAAGCACTAGAAATGCTAAAAATCTTTATCCAATTTTGAGTTCTTCCAAAAAATATTACTCTGCAGCAGTGCTACTGTCACATTAATCAATAGAACAAACTGACAGTGCCACACCATCACATTTATTTGGTCTTTGTGGATTAAGGGAAGCAATGTCCTATGACTTCCCATCAACACCTGGCCAGTGATAGGCAAATTATAGCTCAATCTTTCCTTCTGAAAACTGACAAACATAATGCTAAAAACTAAAGAACTGAAGATTGCAGGACACTAACTTCTGAATGCTCATTCCTGCTGCTAACCCACAGAAAATAAGCAAGTACCTGATAAATTACTTATAAAAGTTATTTTACTTAAATTCAGCAACTGTAGTGGGGTAAGCATCACAGGTGTTGAGAGGTGTATGCTAGGATCTCTTCCTTATGGGACCTTTTATTATGTACCAACGTATTTAAAAGACATGATTTTTAAAAGATACAATTAATATGTGTTCCTGTGCTAACAGGCACTCTCAGTCCCTTGTTCTTTGTTCTATGCTTGTCTCACTGAACTATCTCAGAAATAGGAACACCAGCATTATGTTTTGTATCCCCACTTCTAGCTGGGAAATACAATGAAGTACTGTTGCAAACAAGTGCATAATTGGCAGCCTACGATACATACTCCACAGTAAACTCATGTGTTCCCACAGGAATGCAGTACACAAACTGCATCGCACTCCAGAGACGGTGAAACTCCACACATTCATCCACATGCATCACACCATTGCTGGGAAGGGGTCCACGCCAGATTGGGTCATCTAGGAAGGTCCGAATCCTGGTCAAGATGACCTCAAACATGGATAGGCCACAGCAGAGGCGTTCCTTGGTCAGCAAATCTCCTTCCCTTGCTATTGCAATTTGCTAAGATTGAGAGGAGGAAATAAAAGGTGAATGAAACAGCATTTCAGATTAGTTATGGGGGAGGTGTGGTTTCTGTCTGAAAGCCTTATATTAGTGCAGGACAAAGATGTATTAGGGTGATCTAAAAACATAGCAAAGAAAAACCCGTGGCTTGCCTGTGCCAGTCAGCTTGCGGGGCTCAGGCTGTAGGGCAGTTTAATAGCTGTGTAGACTTCTGGGCTCAGGGTGGAGCCCAAGCTCTGAGACTCTCCCACTCAGAAGTCTACACAGCAGTGAAACAGCCCTGCAGCCCAAGCCCTGTGAGCCCGATTCGGCTGGCACACGCCAGCCGTGGATTTTAATTTGCTGTGTGGACATAGTTTACCTGCGTGCCCCGATTCCAGTTCTGCACTTCGCCTTGGAGCAGATGCATTCAAGTGAACTCAGAATGGGTTGTTTAAACAAAAGTAGTATTACTAGCTGGGTCACTAGTTTTGACTTTTCTTTTTGAACCAGTGCTTTTAAGGTTTTACTACGTTCATGAATTCTCTTGGTGTCAAGTGAAAGACAGAAGCCAGAAAATAACCACCATGAAATATCTGGGTAGATTTTTTCACCCACTCAACGGAAGAGAAGCTTTTAAAGGCTAGCTGAGTGGAAAGGTCAGCTGCTGCTGTACTGCGCCATGGTTTGCAAGGTTGTTTTTAACTGAAATGAGTCAAAAGACAAAAATTGGCGTGTTCAGTTGTCTGCTGGCAGCCCCAGATAATGGCCCCTCCCTCACTTACTACTGGCTCCCTGGCCTGCTGCTATCAGAGGCTGATGTGCTTCAAAGAGAGCATGAAGTGATCTGTACACCTGTAGTAAACTGAGATTTATAATCAATACTTGCTCTATTGTACCAGCTTGTGCCCTCCCACTGTAAGCTCTCCGCGGTAGGAACCAGGTTGCTTGCTCAGCACAGCTCAGCTAACTCTACCATGGTGCTAAAAGTAGTCTGAACTCTATACTTGACAACATTCCCTTTTGGCCCCCCAAATTCCTCTCTCTCAAGCACAGTTTATCAGCTGTTGAAGCAAATGGGGAATGAAACACACTCTTCAAGGACACAGAGGAGAACAGCCTCTGGACAGTAAGAGCAGCTCACTGACAAGGCATGAAGGAGGAAGAATGTTCTCTGTTCGTAATTCATTTTCCAGGAAAGCTCAGAGCAAATAGAACAGTTGGTTTCCAAAAAGGTTCTGATTTTATCCAATTTGTTCACTGAATCACAAGAGAACAAATGACTTTTTTAAAAGGTCACAGAGCAAATCAGTTGCTTTTGGTGGAATTTGAACTGGGAGCCCCTTGGGTGCAAATCCTTTGCTTTACACATTATATCACAATAGTGTACATGGAAATTAACACTTTAATCCTCTCCCAAAACCTAAAATGTCACTTCTGCACTGTCCCAAACATTCAGACAATAAGCCACCTGTGCACACAAGCTGCTGACCAACTTTACTGAATCCATGGATTTACTACAGGCCCTGTTGTGTGAACAATGTGTGTGTGACATTTGTAATTCTGACATGGCTACTAATATTGTCAGGGTCTCAAGTTTCTTATGCACTTATATTTCTGCATAAAATGTCTGGGGCAAAAAATGTAAGACATTACCTGGGGTGTTCCTAATCTTTCAATCAGAGGAACAAGATGGAGTGGAGCATATTTTGATTCTAGTCTTTTCATTTTAGCATCAAGTCTTTCACCCTCTGAAAGAAAAAAAAAACCCACATTTTCCTTTAAAGTTAGGTGACTTCACTTTATAAACAATGAAAATTGCAGTAAAGAAATTTGTGTTTTTATTACAGTTTATTTTTGTCACAGTAGGAGTTGTGTGTGTAAATTATTCCTTTGATAGGTAATTTCATCCAAAATGGCTTGCTTTTTCTTCAGTATGCATTTTATTTGATGCACAGTATCCATTGACAGGTTTATTCCTTTAACAATGTTACACTATGCATTTGAGTTTAAAGAAACTAACTATACAGGCAAAAACTAGTAGTGAAACTCAGTTTGTTATTAACTAGTTTCTGCCCTCAAAATAAGGCTCTTACGCTGTCTCTAACATACTTTGACTCCCACACATACTAAGACTATTAAAATCACCCTTATCATATGCAAAATACTTGCCTCCAGAGGATAGGGTTATAATGAAGGTATTTCAGGTATGGAAAGGTTAAAAAACACAACTTCCAAACCCTCACCACTGGTGAGTAGGAAATGTTCTCTGGTGAGTGAGTGAATAAAATTTGCAATGATCTGGTTAGTCTGATGGCTGTCTACATGGATCTGAGTAACTGCAATAAATCTGATAAGGCTCTTTCACTTTGTTATTTATGTGAATCCTATGAGCAGAGGCACAGATAGATCTGCTGCTGCTAGTAGTGGGGCAGAATTAGGAAAAGAGGAAGACCAAAAAAAAGGTGGTAGAAGGATAAAATGGGGGAACAGAAGCAGCTCACCTTCTAGCAGTCAGGAAGGGGAGGAGAGAAGTTAGACTGGAAGGAACAAATCCTGCAAGGCAATTCAGCAAAGCATTTAAGCATGTGAAAAGTCTGTGGCAACCATACGTGTGGTTGCGCTTTGCTGGATCAGAGAGAGAGTACTCAGCACCTTGCAGGATCCAGCCCTAAACCTCCCCATCCCCAAGTTTATTGTGAACACCTACAAGCCAAGGCTGATATGAAGGATGGGACCTCATAACAAGTCCAGCATTCTCCAACCTCATGACCAAGTGGGGATGAGGGAGCGGTGGGCATATCACCAGTGTGCTGCACAGGGCGTTCTTGATCACCTCACCCGAGGGAGCCCTGGTTAACAGGTGTAGGCCTCCTGCTATTCTGTGTACTGTAACATTTTCAGGCTTGCAGATACTCAGGAATTTGCGGTCGTTGCAAATGAATAGCGCTTGTGTAAAGAAATGTCACAATGATGAATTCACCAACAAGGAAGCAACATCGGGGGTAATACTGCTAGAGGAAAAACGCTTGTCCAGCCCATACCTTTGACATGAACCCTTGGCAATATATTCTGGAATGGTGCAGCATGCAACAGGTCACACACTTCTTCTAGTGACTAGAACAAAAAGGAACAAGAAGTGTTTAGGAGTTAAAAAACAACAGCATGTCAAGGGCACCAAAATCTGCTTCTAAAACCATGTGGACATTCTATAACAGATAGTGGCTGACACCAGAGGGCACCAAGCACCTACAGTTAGAACAAACGCATGGTGCTTTTGGCTCCCTCTTCATAGAAGTACTTGGCAGCAATTTGGCTTCTGCAGGTTACCTTGGATTCACAAAGAGCCACAGCAACACTACTCACACCCAGAGTTGGCAGTTCTTAAAAGACAGGCTATTTATTGAAAAGATGAATGCAGAATGACGAAGTTCTGTGTTAAAGTGGCAGACAGATCCTGTGCAGACACACACAAATGTGAACAAAGCAGCAAGTCATGTTTTTGTTTTTACCAACACTGTTCCCATAACCCATTATCACCCAGAAACATGTCTCCCAGAAAGAAAGTCGCAGATGCAGAAGACTAATGGCAAGGAGGTGAGGTGGGCTGGGCTGGGGTGTGTGTCCTCCAGCATGGAACATTTCAAATCTTTAAAATATAAAGAATAAAAAAAATATTGTTTCACAAACGTTAAGAAATATTCATGAAGTTGGATGTGTTTGCTTCTGGAAATCCCTGTATGTACTCAGTGTATGAAACAGACAAGAGCAGAAGCTAAGATAAGAGCTAGACTCACCTGAGGCCTCTTCAGAACAAAATTTGAGATACAGCATGTTCTCATTTTTATATTTCATTGACTTTAATGGTTTTAACAATCCCCAGAGAGGAGAGATGACTTCATGTTCCATGACTTATTTCAGTCAAACACAAGGATCTGGCCCTTTTCCAAGGAAATTAAATAATTTATCCACAGTGAGTAAAATTCTCTAACAATCCATCTAATCAGATGCCGGTGGCAGTAGTACACATTTACACTGTGGTAGCACCCAAAGGCCTAATTGGGACTGGAGCCCCATGGTACTACTGGGCACTGTACACACATAGATAAGAGGCAATTCCTGACAAGAGGTCTTACAATCTGAGAAAGACACAAGCAGATGAAGGGTAGGGCTCTGGGACACTAAAGGGTGTCACACACACAGTTGTTGCTTCCGTAGGTCAAGTACATTGCACAAACCAGGGGTGCCTTGGATCTCTCCTTGCCCTCCTTCCCTCACAAAAACCTACAAGCAAAGACATTCGATGAAGAACTGGCACAGCTTTGTTAGTGACAGGTTTTTGCATTTTTAATGGGCAGAGAAGAATGGCAATAGTGGGGAAATTAGAGTAATGGAGCAGGAAAAAGAAGGAGGAGAGGGACAGTCGTAACATCTTTGCCTGCTGACGGGCAGACAATAACACAGTCATCATGGCAAAGGTTAGCCTAAGGAGGGCTGTATGGATAGTGTCAGGGAGCTGTTCCCGCATGCATAAAGGGCAATGTGGGTAGCATAAAGGTGCTTACGGGGAAGGTTGACTGGTGGGTGGTAAAGGCTGGGAACGCGGCCAGAGCAATGGAGGGGGATGGTCAATCAGCTACGTAGGATGAGACTACATTGCAAAGGTAGACAAGAAGCTTATGTGAGTTGGAGAGGAGAAAAAGGAGCCAGAGGAGGGATTCAAGAGAGGGGTGCTGTGGTCAGAACAAAGAGCCAGGAAGATCTTAGCAGTAGCATTTTAAATGGACTATCTGAATGTTGCAGTAGTCAAGGCCAAATGAGTCTTTAGACCTGCTTTGGCTTTTGGAATTAGGAAGTAACAGGAACAGAACCACTTTCCTCTCAAATGGAAGGGAACCTCCTTCCCAGCTCCCACCTGAAGAAGGGATTGGTCTTTTTACTCCAACAGGCGCTCATGAGAAGGGTCTCTGAGGAGGGACGGGGAGGGAGGATGGAAAGATGGGGTGGACAGGAACTGGATGGTGTAACCCAGTTCTATTGTGCTGAAAACCCAGCAGTCTTAGGTGATCTGGGTCCAGGTATCCAGGAAATAAGAAAGGTGGTTGGAAAATGAGGGTAGCTGCATCTAGTGCAGGGGGGATTGCGATATTGATCTCGAGTGTCTAGTCAAAATGAGTGCTTTGATGACTCGGGCTGCCTGAGAGGCAACTGTGTAGGGCCCGTTCAGGAAGATTGTGGAGGGGACCTGCAATCTTCTTCCACTGTTCTCAGCCCCCAATGGTCTGATCTGATGAGGGACCACACTAGGCTGAAATAGGAGAGTCATCTGAAAACAAGGTGGGGGGTGGCGGGGGAGGGCAGGATCTGGTATGGGAACTGATAGAACACCCTCAAGTGCCCCTTCAAAAAAAATTCTGCTTGGGGCCTCCTGGATATCTGTGTGAGCCTGGTAACGAGGCTGAGGTGGAAGATGGCAGTTGCATGTGCTCGTAACCTCTGCCCATTTCTTAAACAGGCCTTGGCGAGGCGGTAGAGCCAAGAAGCAGACCAGGTGCAGAGGTCTTAAGTGCTTTCCCTAAGGTGCTGGGGCATAGAAGCCCAGGGACCTGATGGTGGCTCTAGAATCTTTCAGGCCACAGAAATTTGCATCTGTCTGCTCGAAGAGGGAAGTTCCCTCAAACAGAAGGTCCTCAATGGACTGCAGAACCTCCGGTGGTAGTCCTGAGGACTGGAGCCAAGAGCACCTTTGCGTGCTAGCAGCCATGTCAGCTGCACCTTCCCTTTCTCCACCAGAGCAGAGAATTCCTATCTGGACTCCTGCAGCAGCAAGTCCTTGAATTTTGACATGGAGTCCCAGACGTTATAGTTGTACGGCCTTTCTGGTTGGAGATGTGGAGTTGTAACCCACCAGTAGCATATATCTTTTTACCAAACAGGTCCAGTTTCTTTGAGGCCTTTAGGTTTTTTTGGGGGGTGGGAGGGGTCACGCCTTGCAGCCCTTTCCTTTCTCTTTCATTGGCCGCTGCAACCACAAGGGATCCGGGAGGGGGGTAGGAATATAGGTATCCATACTACTTGACGGGAACATAGTACTTTTCTCTACTCTTTTTGAAGTGGGGGAGCAGAGAGGATGGGGTCTGCCATAGGGACCTGATTGGACCCATAACAACCTCATTGAGGGGTAGGGCCACCTTTGACGGGGCCGCTGCAGCCAAGATGTTGATCAGGCTGTGCGAGGACTCTTTAAGCACCTCCACTTGCAGCTTAGAAGCCACCCTTTCCAATAGCTCCTGGTAAGCTCTAAAATCATCCTGCAATGCTGAGCCACTTGGCCCCAACACAGCTTTGTCTGGGGAGGAGCGGCCTGCATTGGCAGTGGCCTTCTTCCTCTTCTTCTGCACCGACCACATCATGCAGCCCCAAGTCCCGAGTATTGGTACTAGGCTTGGTACTGGAGCCCAGGTTGGGTGCCAGATGGTGGGACAGAGGGGCCCTTCTCTCAGATGCCACTGAGTACAAATGACTGGAAGGCAGTCCCAATACCGGGGGGAAATCCAACAGATTCCTAAAAGGCCACTGCCCACTGGGCCAGGCACCTGGAGGAGCACCCACACTGGGATACGATGGACTGTAGGTAGTGTACTGGTATTGGCCGCTTGGTTGAGTGCAGGACTCCACCTCTGACTCTGAGGACAAGGTGGCTTGAGGGGACCATGGAGGGATGGTACCCCTCCCTTCCGTCAGTCAGTGCCGAGGGAATGGTGCTGGAGAAAGGGAATCTTCACTAACATCAGCAGGTCGGTTTCCCTCTGGTCAGTACCAGTGCTGGATAGGAGCTCGGGGCAACATGCCTCCTTCTGCTTGATGACCTCACCGGTGCCAGAACTTGCCCAGCCAGAGGTGGCGGAACCAGGAGAGCCATCAGTCAGGTCCCTGACTATTGCAAATGTCTCTGGGGCAGACAGCACCGCGATCCCGCTGGTGCCACAATGTCCACTTAGTGTCGGAGGATGGTGCTTCACTGGACTCAACGGCACTTGTGAGCAGAGGGGAGTCAATGGTGCTGCTTGCAGACATAGAGGTCTGAGTGCAGCTTCCATTAGGATGGACCTCAGCTTAGCCTCCTTGTCCTTTTTCGTATGAGGCTTGAACTGGCAGGAGATCTGGTAACGCTCTCATATGTGAACCTCCCCGAGACACTTCAGACACCTGAAGTGCGGGTTGCTCACTGGCATGGGTGTGCCACAGGAGGCGCAGGGTTTGAAGCCCAGCTATCGGGGCATGCCCGGCCCCAATGGCAGAGGATGTCCTTCTAAACAAGTAGGGATTTAAGTATATAACACTCTTACTAAAAGAGATAAACTGAAGGTAAGTAAACTTGTGAAAGGACGGAATAACAGAACCACTGACGAATGCCTTGCCAAGGCAAGAGAAGTTGTTCCAGTGACCATTACAGGCGGTAAGAGGGCACGGGGCCGGCTGGGCCCCTATTACTGCCGCATAAGCATGTGGCACCAGAGGGTGCTAGAGCAAGCCTGACGGATCCCATTGAGTGAAAAATCTATGGCGACTGTGCACACTGCGTGCGCGCACCTAACGTGGAATGGACTTGAGCAAGCACTCAAAGAACAATATCTTATAATTGAAAGTGTCAGACAAATTTAACTAAAAGGGTCGCCACCAGTGCCACCTAAAACACTTTCCCCTTTATACTGCCTTGTATCCACGTGAAGGTCACAAAGTAGCACATAATTTAACCTCACAACATCCCTGTGTATCCTTATTTTACAGACAGGGAAAACTGAAGCAAATAGATAAAGAGAGACTTCGTCACACAACAAGTCTTTGGCCCAGATCGCCTTAGCCCCCACTCTGTACATCCCACTGTACATTATCTAAGAACATAAGGAGGCCATACTGGGTCAAACCACTGGTCCATCCAGCCCAGTATCCTGTCTTCCGACTGTGGCCAATGCCAGGTAGTTTAGAGGGAATGAAGAGAACAGGCAATCAAGTGATCCATCCCCTGTCGCCCATTGCCAGCTTCTGGCAAACAGTGGCTAGGGATACTCAGAGCATGGGGTTGCATCCGTGCCCATCCCAGTAATAGCTATTGATGGATCTATCGTCCTTGAACTTATTTAGTTCTTTTTTGAATCCTATTATATAGTTATGGCGTTCACAACATCCGCTTCCAATTTAAAGTATAAAAATAAAAAAGTGTTTGAGTTGCATTGCAGCCTTGGCAGATATACTGCCTGGCCCTCAGCTAGTACTTAATAGTGACGTTGTATTACATTGCATACTTAAAAACATCTAGGAGCTCAATGATGAAGTCTGTTGTGCCAGTTCACTCTGTTCCTGAGTTAAATATAGAGCCACATAAATTCTTGATATGCGAACGTTTGTGTTTCTAAAGAGCAAAAAACAGCTCTCTCATTTTATTTGTCATCTAGTCATTTGTTACACAAACTCTGAGTTTAAAAAACAAATGGAATATTCCATATGTGATCCCCCCTTTCCCCTACCAATCTGACCTGTCCACAAGGGGTATAGGAATTTAACAGAAATTCAAGAATTTTAAAACAATCCCAAAAAAGTAGGATGTATCTATTTCAGGCTGTCAACAACCTGAAGACCACCTTATGTGCCACATTAGTTTCTATATGTGAATCACGGAATACAAACCCAACGCATTGTAATTCCTCTTTTTAGCTACCTGAGAGGCACTCAGATTTTATGACAATAGAAGACCAGAAGTACTCACACACAGAGAGAACTACCTACCACCTTCCTCCAAAAAATACCAAACAAAAGCTGGAGCACAGGATAAGAAGATTACTCCACGGTATAGAGAACAGCGTGTTGAAAATATTGCAACTACAAATAGCCAATTTAGCACATATGGGATTTGGAAGTTGTATCTGTTTTCACTGGTAAAATATTTTCAGATGCACAGTTCCATCAAATGGAGTTGCAAGAGGGCACGCACAAATTCATGGTTGGTGCAGTGCCATCTCACTGATATTCAATAACCTACATAGGAACAGCAAAGGCAGTATCACCTGAGCTATGATTGACAGTATATGAAGAAACAAGGATTTAATTTTCTACTTTCCCTAAATGAATTTATTTCAAAATGTCCACTAGAATTGCAGATGTTAGAGATGGGAAAAACCTTTCAGGCCTAGTCCACTCCCACTCCCACTGCTAATGAAGGACTGTGCACCGCAGTAGGTTTTCTACATTTTTTTTTCAGTCAAGTGGTAAATGTCCCAAGCTATGGGAACTACATACTCTCTTAGGCAAACTATGCCATGATTCACAGCAAAAATGACGTACTAGCTCTAACAACAAAGCATGAGGCAAAGAGTTTTACCAAGTGTGTTCTTTTAGGCTCTTGGGCTTCAGTAGCCTGTGTGATTAGTGCTAGCAGAAGATAATAAAAACCATACAGTCATGATTCTATTTTAATTTTAAGTAGAGGGCTTATACTGTGTAGACCAAGAGAGGGTACTCCCTGTCTGTGAGCCAAAGCTCTCTCCTGATTATTTCACACTTTTATTCTAGGACTGATTTTCCCTACCTTCTCTGTGTCCATCTGCTACCACAGTGGCAATTTACCTTTCCTTGTGAAGATAAGATGCACCGACCCACCTCAACGTTCAGGTGCACAGCCTGACCCCAACCACTCAAACTGGACAGTGAGGGGAGCTGAGAAAGAAGTGGAGCTGGCATGGTTGTCCTCAGCTTTCAACCACATCCACACATTAGTAGCAAGTCTGAGCTTTGCAAGGCTGTAAGAGAGCACTCAAAAATGTTTCTGCACCCAAAAGATATTTTTTCTAAAGGGAGACTGTTTTACAATTGCAGAAAACTTTCCAATGTCATGTCTGTAGTTTTAGGTTAAGGCATCAATTACAGCGATTTTTGAAGAACGTTTTTGGATACACGTGGTGTTAGAGTAACTTCCCGAGCACCTACCAGACTCTGCTCGATGAGTAGACAGAAGAGCACAGCATTTCCCACTTCCCGCAAATTCTGGAAACACACAGTCTTCAGTTCTGCATATTCGACAATGTCCTTCAGCTGATGGTGGAAAAATTCCAGGATACCTGAGATGTGTGTGTACATATATATATATTTATTTTAAAAAAAAGAAAAAAAGGTGAAAACCTTTGAGGAGTCAAGGCTAATTATTTCAATAGTTATCACATACACATCTATTAGCTTACTGAAATTGGCTGATAAAAAAATCTAGTTAAGTGGATAAAATCATACAGACCAGAAACAGTTTCCCCTTTACCAAAACAGCAGATAGTGGGGTGAGATGGGGAGTGGAACAAGAGGGAAAAGTTGATGAAAATATCAAGTCCCTCACTGGCTCACTGAGGATGAATATAATTGTAGAGCTTTGTACAAGTTTTTTTTTCGTAGCATCTTTCATGCAAGCTATGTCTACAGAAGGTGGGGGCATGGGGGTTGGACAACACATGGAACTGTATCCGGGAAGGCAGAGACCCTGAAAAAGATTTGGGATCACAGTGGTCAAACAACTGAAGATAAGCTCCCAGTGCAATGCACCTTATATCTAATTTGAATTTATCTGACTTTAACTTCCAGCTACTGGTTCTTGTTATGCCTTTTTCCGCTAGGTTAAAGAGCCCTTTAGTACTTGGTATTTTCTCCTCACCAAGGTACTTACACACTATTATCAAGTTACTTTGATCTTCTTTTGATAAGGTTTATGTTTTGTATAACAAAATAAAATAAAATACTAGGTATTATATTTCCACACCAAGTAATAGAGCTCCTTGCAGTCACCCTGAAAGAAAAAAAATTGCTTCCTTTGCATAGCCCCAGTCTCCATAAAGGATAAGCTGTTAAAGGAGTATGGGTTATAACAAGGCCTTCCTTTATAAACAAAAATTTAGCTGGGTCCCATTTCACATACTGCTATCTTTCACCTGCACTTGAAATTATGGCTTAAGAGCTGCATATTACCTATTTTGGTTTATTCCAATAAACAATCTACAAGACACTAAAAAGGTTTTGCTGAAAATATTCCTAGTGTTCAGTTTTACATGATAACTAATAATATATCAGAGGGAGGGATAGCTCAGTGGTTTGAGCATTGGTCTGCTATACCCAGGGTTGTGAGCTCAATCCGTGAGGGGGTTAGGGATCTGGGGCAAAAATCTGTCTGGGGATTGGTCCTGCCTTGAACAGCAGATTGGACTAGATGATCTCCTGAGGTCCCTTCCAACCCTAGTATTCTATGAAATCCCTGAAAGCTTATGATGATGTTTTGCCAAACAGTGAGCTTGTTTTAATCCATGCTCTGAATCTACAATTTAGAGTGACAACATGTCTCCAACCATCAGGAATGTCCTGCTTTTCAGGGTCTGGCCCAGCTGGTTTTACAAAAAAGGTTTTGCCCCAGATTTTTTCTTTTTATAAATTCCTGCAACCTGAGACAGTCAAACTGTCAGCAGAATGGCTGAGGGCAAGGACTACCTCCAACTCTCCTGTCACACACTTCCACTCTGCTCTCTCATCATAGTCCCTGCCATGGGACTTCTCAGAGAAGTACCACACACATATCTGAGGCAGCCCTCCCCAGCCCTGAGTCAGAGACTCACCCTGCCTCGTGAGGTGGAGAAATTCAAGTCCTTGATTGATTCAAATTAGGCTGAGGCAATTTTAAATTAGAGTTATTTACGAAATAAGTTATAAATGCCAGAATGAGCATGGGATGACACTACTGGTATTCCCCACATGCAATCACCACCTTACCCAGAAGGTGAACAAATTCCCCCTACAGGTCTAACTATACAAGTCAGATGCTATGGAACCCTAAACAACAGTTGTACAAACAGCAGTATCCACTTGAGATCAGAGCAGAAAATATCTTCAAGTTTTGGCCAGTGCTTTGGCTGCTGCTTCAGTGACACCAACCTTTATCTATATCTGACCACATCATAAATACATATGTCACTTTTGGAAAAGATTAAGCAATTAATATACAACAAAAAAGGAGGAAACCTTTCTAGGAGCCTTTAAAAAACTCAAATCACCAAAGAGTCCTGGCAACGACAGTCTTATTTCTTTGTCTGCAGCATTCCTTCTCCCCACTAAGTTGTGAACATAAATGCAATAGGCAAATTTGTAAGTTATTGAATCATCTGAATATACACAATATCCCCAAGATAAATACATTTAGGTTTTTTTCCAGGCTAAACAGTAATTTTAATTAAAGCCCTTCATTTGTACAAGGCTGGGGAGGGTAGGTATAACTAGGAAGTATTTAATGTTATTCATACATATAACATCTGCAGCTCTCTTACATCACTCTCATCAGAAACAAAGGTTGTTTGATATAAAATGTATTTCGTAAATGCAGAGGATTAACAAAGGATTAGGCACCATCTCTGCTTCCTAAATCCTACCTCAAAAGAGCCCACATGGCAGATGTCACATTTCAGTGATGTGGTCTGGCTTTCTAAATTAATTAGCACACAGATTAAGTCGACATAGGCAATTTAAAATGGGTTAGGTTTCTCCATTTAAGGTTACCTTTTCTATAAAACTATAGCTAAAAGCTCTGATTAACCATGTCCCAAAGGTCTAAAAACACAAAATTTGCTACCTATAGTATGTGTAAAGTATGGACTAATGACATTTGTTCTTTCAAAGAACTGAGCTGGGCTCTATAATTTTCTGCACAGTGACTGTTGGGTTTATTATTATTAAATGAAACCTCTGCTATTGTTCATTATAAAATGCCTCCTAACAAGCAGTGTGCTATGGCATAACCTTTAATTTTACATTCTCTCATAGAACTTTTAATACAAACTCTGGCCCTGACCATGCACAGAAATACACACACACTTAACTTTAAGTGCTTTGTGTCCCACTGACTTCAGTTGGATTCTGCTCTGCGCACATGCATTTGTTTTTGAATGATCAGGACCTGCACACATTACACCCATTTGTTATTGTATTCACTTAACAAAAATTATGTTATTCTGTTTTTCATAGTTAGTAGATTACTTATTGTCTAGCCAAGGCCATTTTGTTTTCATCTGATGAAAATGCATTTTTCAATTTCTGCCTTGTTTTCTGACAATTAGCTAAAATATTTTTTCCCCCATCCAGTACATAATAGAGATTTGAAGGCCATCTCCAAGGCAATCAGCTTTCAAATGACCTCAGTGAAATTCTTTCATTTTCCCTTCTGTAATGAAATCTCAAATTCAGAATACTAAACACTTGAAAGTAAAGTTTCATTTTGGTAAGTAAACTACTATCAGACCTTTCAAAGGGGCCTTCTCGTCCTCCTCCTTACCTCTTCAATAGTCCCTGCCTTCTCCTGCCTACCTCTGACATACATCCCCTCCCCAATACACTTCTGTGAGCCCTGCCTCCCTCCAAATTCCCTCCCCAAAGGAGAGTCTTCAGAGTAACCTACAACATACTTGCTTCCAGTCTCACCCCAGCAGGCTTCCAGTGAACCTCCTCCTCCCATCCACCTCCCGACAGATGAGCTTCTGTTCTCATAGCCCCCAGTTTGTTAAAAAAGCCCAAAGAATCAGTTACTGTCAAAGCTGTGTCCTGGAACTCCAGTTTTTGTGCACTCAGAAGAGGCAACTACCCAAACTGCTGTGGGAGAGATTTCACCTGGAGTGAAACATTCCCAAATATTTTGAAGGATAGAAAAAACAGTTTCAGCCTGGTTCAGGGATTCTTTTGGGTTATACTTTGTCCTAAGCCAGTTTTTGCCTCCCTGACTCCATTTTTATATGTATTTTCAAATTTAGTCACAAAATTTGACATACACCTTTAAAAAAAGAGTTTACTCCAATGCAATCTTCAGGCGGTAATTTAATTTATTTAATAATAATTTTTAAAAAGTCTATCCCCTCTCTCAGTTTATATTTTGGAAAGCTCCATCTTTAACAGGCCCTCCCGCCCACCCCCGCTCCCTTTTTAAATCTTTCCCTCTGCAGGTTTTCCAGCAGTAGCACAAATCTAACCTTATCACTGCAGCAGCGCTGACATAAGCACGTTTTTTCTGATTCCCAAGGACATTTTAGTATGGCTAGATGATCAAAAACAACTGTAGTCATATTCAAACACTACAAGAGATTAGTAATAGAAAAGAAAAAGATAAATATGGAACAATTATATTTCTAAGATGACTTAAACATTAAATAAAATATGCAGGACAGTGTTCCTTTAAGAACTTGAGAGCTACTGCAATGTCGCCCTCTCACCTCCAAAACCCTTCAGTTTAATGTAGCCATAAAAATATTGATCTAAAATACCGGATGAGTAAGTTGCACACCACTTAAAGACCGTTTCTATGGAAACAAAATCTTTGGCAAGGAGGCCTCTTGAACTCAGCTGCCCGTATCTCCATCCTCTGTTCCTTTTAGCATGGATAAACAGTCATTAAAAATCCACAAGGACAGACATGATTGGAATTGCTCAAGATCTATATAATTGATGGCGTCCAATAAACCATTCCAAATGAAAACCCTGAGCTGTGCAATGTAATTAGGGGCTAACTAAGTATACTTAGACAGAGAATGATGGCTATTCATATGTAGATGTGAACTGGGAAAAAGATTCTGAACTGATAAATGTGCAGTACGTTAAGCCAGCCCAGAGCCTTAGGCATTAAAGCATTGGATCAGAGCAGTGGCTAGGCAGCTGAGACAATGAGAGTGATGTGTGAATGAGTTTGTACCAGAGAACTAAAATAGCAGCTGAGTATCTTCAGTGATGCCCATGCGTATTGCTAGTATAGTTACCCATTTGTTTAAGGTACTTGTGCTGAGAGCTGTAGGAGATGGAGGAGTGGACAGCGCATAGAAGTTATGACCTATACGCTTCCCTCCACTAACATGAGCCAAGAGGAGCAAAACATGGAAGAAACTGGTGCAGGGAAGGGTGGGACAGAAGGGCGAGGACATAGTAGTGACTGTATGGCACACATCCCTCCCCTCTCAGTCTGCCGGATTAGGGCTGTGTAGGCCAGAGGGAGGAAGAAGTGAAGTTTCACAGGCTGGAGGGGGATGGCTACTGTCTGCAACATTTTCTCCCCACTGACAATGACACTGGTTCCCCCTTGTCACACTAAGCTTTCCCCTTCCCTCCCCCCCGCCCTCACAGCAGGGAGGGTTGGAGTAAGCAGCCAAGAGAGATCATGAAAATATAGTATGGTTCCAGAGGGAACAATGCTCCTATTAAGGAGAAGGTCACACAGAATAATGTGGATACCCTGAGTCTCCAAACAGGTTTTCTATTCAGTTTCTTATACCACATCCATCACCTGTGGTTTCGAGCACCATCCTGTAGTGCACTGAGAAACATGACTAGCATCTGCTATGTGAGGTTTTGCCTTCTCTCCCCACAAAAGGGAAGATGACATGTTATTTTTTCTAAATGTATGCTATGCTATGCTATGCTTTTTTTTTTATTAGTGAACACCAGGTCGAAGAAATGCAGATGGCACTTGGAAAGGAAAATGCCGAGGTCTGAGAAAGTTTAGCTCCAAAACAAGGCATCTCTGTCTCCTACACAAATGAGTTTTAACCTTCCTGAAGTTTTATCCTTCCTGGAGAAAGAGTCCTCTGAGGAGTCTTGAGCAGATTTCTCTAAGGCAGTGTTTCCAAACTTGGGATGCCGCTTGTGTAGGGAAGCCCCTGGCAGGCCTGGCCGGTTTGTTTACCTGCCCCGTCTGCAGGTTCAGCCGATCGCGGCTCCCATTGGCCACAGTTCGCTGCTCCAGGCCAATAGAAGCTGCTGGAAGTGGTGGCCAGTAGGAGTCACGATCTGCCGGACCTGAGGACAAACCGGCCCGGCCCGCCAGGGGCTTTCCCTACACAAGTAGCATCTCAAGTTTGGGAAACAGCTCTAAGGAGCCAACGCAACTTCTTCCTTGCTGCTCATTCCTCAGGGCAGGAGGGACCCCATCCCCCAAAAGAATCTGCTGAAGGAACCTCACCAATGTGAAATTCAGTTTCCTAATCCTTATTCAGGCTTTCCCCACATAGGGGCCTATGTAGCTCTATGTATGGTAGCACCTATTGCTTATTCCTAAATCCAGGCACAAAGGACATCTAAAAGCTTCATTTTTTTATAATGGTGAATTGATATGACTCATCCATTTCTATGCTCCAGAGAGAAAAACAGGAAGGAACACTTAGCAAATCTTTGATTTGGTTCAGCCTTTGCAATGAGAGTCAAATATGCTATGGGGAGCAATATCAACCTCATTCCAGTTTAAGAAACCTAAGTAACACTGGAAAAATAAAAGAATGCTCTAAAGATGGGTAGCAAACAAAAGGATTGATTTGTGTTGTTAGAAGTTGTGGAAAAGGGGTGTTTGGGGGTAGGAAAGCCATTTCAAAATTGGAATCAACAGTATGACAAATACTAATTAGCAATTAATTCTCTCTTTTGTGGCATCCAGCTTCCACAGTAGCGTCTTCTCCTCCAACCACTGTGACTCATTAAATGGGAAGGACGCCCCCAGCAAACCTTAAGCGTAATTATTCTGCAGAACCATACCCCAATTTGCACTGAGTACTCCTTCAAAGATTGTCTAATACACTGTATCTTACATCTGACAAGAACAAGAAATGAACAGGAAACTATTCCACAGAACTGGGAACTAGATTACAGAGATTTAAACAGAACTGCTATCTGAGATTGCCAGGCAGGGAACCCTATGTAAGTATGAAAGATAGCAATAGAAAATTTGGAAACAATTCCTATTCTGCCTCAACACTCATTGCCCAATGGGTATTCAAGAGCAAATAATTTACAGTGAGATGTACATACATTAATTGTTTATAAAAATATAAACTGGAAGCCAGGAATTAATATCCTCTTATTAATGCAATGGTGGTAACAACAAAGGTAAACCAACCTGGAGAGCCATATTCGTGTCTAGGTAACCTACAGATTTTAGGCATCACTTCCATCAAGGTCTTCACATACTGAAGAATCGTGCCCTGCAACTAAGAGAAGACAGACAGGCATAACCATTATTATTGTTGAACTAACAAAAATGACATTTATGCAGTTCATTCTACATACGAACTGAATATGCTCTAAAATCTTGTGTTCCTTAACTCTGTTATGTCCTACAGTTCTTCCTATAATTTTTGCATTCTTGAAGAAACAGCTTTTTAAAAGCAATTATTGTAGTTGCATCTTCTTAAAAATAAATAAATAAATAAATAAAAGCTTGTGAGGAAGCACAGCAGATCTCATGAACTCTTCATGTGACTAACACTATTACCATTTCACAGGTTTTGACCCAAAAGCCCAAACCGTGAAGAGCAAATGAACTGGGTGACAGTACAGAGCCCTGACCCTGCCAGTGATCCTGATCCTTATGTACATAAATAACTTTACGCATGCAAGTAATCCCACTAACTTCAACGTGACTACTCGGGTATGTTAAATTACTCATGTGTGTGAAGGGTTGCAGGTTCGGGGTCTAAATGTCCAGGGCTGTACAAATGTGTTAAAACTGAATTGGTCACAGGTATCAAAGACAAACATATCACTTCCCCAACACACTTTTTTCCTTCACTGTATGGCTAATTTTTTACTTAGGAAGGCTTCAGTTAAAAAAAAATGTTGCTGGTTTAAGGATTCTATCATCAAATGATCAGAAGACTTCATATCTGAACACATTATAAACAAATGTGCATTATTTACATATTATTAACCCTTCTCAGTGTGTGTCACGGTGGCAACAGCACAATAGCCAAGGCCAACAGAAAAATCTTATCTAGGAAACAAGGGTCCAAAACATACATAAAAAGATACATTATTCATTCATTCGTTTATTAAGGTTGCAAATCAAGCACTTCCGAGTTAGGAAATGCCAGAATTAAGGATGCCCAACATGAATTCAGGTCTCTCTTGTGCATAGGTACTGTGGTGCTGTCTTTAATTACATTATCACATATCATTCAGTACACAGCTCTCTCCTCCCATCCAATCTCATATCCCAGCCAGTCTCTTAATATCTCCTCTTGGATATCTTCTAATTTGGCCAAAACCAAATTCTCTCATCTTCCCTCCCAAAGCTTCTCCACTTACCCACTCTCCATTGTTGTCAACACCATCACTGATTTGGTGGTTGTACTGGAGTTTCCTCTCCCTTTCCCTTGCCCAACACCTCCAAGGCCATAACCAAATCCCACTGTTTCTTCGTCCTCAACATCTCCAAGATCTATTCTTTCCTTTCCATCCCTGTAGCCAAATCCTTCATTCAGGATCTCAGCAAAAGGAAGGATGGTCCAGTAGTTACAGCACCAGCCAAGGACTTGGGAGACTTGGGTACGTTTCCCTGCTCCACCACAGAATTCCCCTGTGAGCTTCAGCAGTCACTTAGCCTCTCTGTGCTTCAGTTCCCCCATCTACAAAGTGGGGATAACAATGCTTCCCTACCTCACAGAGGGCTTTTGTGAGAATAAATATATTAAAGATCGTGAAATGCTTTGCGATATAGAGATGAAAAGCACTATATAGGAGTGTAGAAGTATTACATCCCACCTTGCTTAGTGCAGCATTTTCAGCTTTGTCCCTTGTCATCCAAACAAAATGCAGCCACTATCATCATCTTCCTTAACTTACTAGATTACGTCACTCCCCTCGTCAAATCTTTCCATCTGCTAGCGCATCAAGTTTAAGCTTCTTGTTATCACCTTCAAAAGCCTATCCCACCCTACTTAGAGGTGCAGTGCCTGTGTGGTTAAGGCACTCACCTACACCGTGAAAGTCATGGGCTTGAGTCTCACCCACTCTCATACAGAAAGGCCACCTCCGGTTCACCCAGCTGAAAAATGGGTAACTGATCCACTGGATTAGTACAGTGGTTTTCAAACTTGTTTTCTGGGGACATAGCTGAAGAAAATTGTTGATACCCGTGACCCAACGGAGCTGGGGATGAGGGGCTTGGTGTGTGGAAGGGGCCCAGGGGTAAGGGTGTGAGGGCTGTGGGATGGGGTCAGGAATGAGGGGTTCAGGGTGTGGGAAAGGACTCTGGGCTGGGGCAGAAGTTGGGGTGTGGGAGGGGGGTCAGGGCTCTCAGCTGGACTCAGGCTCTGGGGTGGGGTCAGGGATGAGGGGTTTGGGGGGGCTTAGAGCTGGGGTAGGGGCTTGGAGCACAGGGTTGGGGCACGGACTTACCTCCAGCTGCTCCCGGTCTGCAGTGCAGCTGGGGTGCAGAGGCAGGCTTCCCACCTGTCCTGGCACCGCAGACCGCACTGCACCCCAGAACTGGCCAGAAGCAGGTCTGGCTCCTAGGCAGAGGCATGCACACAGCTCCACATGGCTCTCGCATGCAGGCACCACCCCCCAGCCAGTGCTCGGGGTTGGGGCAGCACGCAGAGCCCCATGGCCCCCCGGCCTAAAAACTAAACCTGCTGCTAGCTGCAGCACGTTGTCAGAACAGATAGGCACTAGCCTGCCTTAGCTGGGCGGCACCGCTGATGGGACTTTTAACGGCCCGATCGGCGGTGCTGACCAGATCCGTTAGGGTCCCTGGGTGCTGAGCAAGGCGACCCAGTGCCATACATACCACGACTCATTACTGGGTCATGACCCACACCTTGAAAAACACTGGATTAGAATAGTCAAAGGCAGTCAACATGATGCTGGCCACATCACCATTGGCTATGAAACTGACACGCCTTAATTGCATCAGCCCAATAAGCCAGTGGCTCAGGGGAACTTTGACTCTATTTCTCCTGTGGTGAAAACTGGCATTGTCCCAACATCCTTTATTCTACCTGTTTCCAGTCTTGTCTGCCTGCTTGTGAACTTCTCATACATTCCCTCCATGCCTTCTTCCATGTGGTCCTCTACATACTGGCGTGACCTGTCTGAGCTCAACCACGCCAACCTGCTCCTTTTCACATTTAGGTCCCTCTTAGAGATCCATCACTAGCATGCTGCCTTCAATGAATAAAGTTGACTTGTCAAAAAATGGTTTCTTCCTTTGCCCTAACTTCTGTCTATCCTTTGACTGCCAGGTCCTCTAAGCAGGAGCCATCCCTGCTTAAATACCAGTAAGCGTCTCACATTTTGGGGAAATCTTATAAACAACAAATAATAGTAACAAAATGTTGATTATGAGGACAGATTCTTAATAATACAGTTATCCATGTAAATATCACTAGACTGGTCAGACTTGACATTTATCAGTGGAGCAGAAAGGTTGAGAGAGATCAAGACTTTTTTAAAAAAAAAAAAGGTTAAAAATCCCCCACACATTCACAAACTTCTGTAAAAAAAATGCCACAATATTTGTTATTTAAAATGCCATTACATTTCTACTTGAGTGGCCCCCTACTATCACTTCTACTGCACTCAAGCATCATGGGAAAAATTTTAGAACAAAAATCCTAATAAAGAATTAGTCAAATAAATGCAACCATAAACTAAATAAGAGTTCTTCTCCTAAAAGCATTTCCTCCTTTTCCCTTGGTTTGACATCCTACATCGATCACCTTGCTTGATTCCAATGACAGCAATAAAGTCATTGGGTTATTTTAGGTTGTAAGCTTGATGAGGCAGGAGGAAGAGACAGAAATACTTCTACATGCCCAACAGAAGGCAATCCCCTCCCAGTTACAGAAAGGGCTATCTACAAAGATAAAAAAGAAGGTTGTGTGGATAACTTCTCTGACATATGTTCTGACTAGTCTAAACAAGCCTGATACTGGGCACTGCTAGATCAGTCTTAAAGATTAAACCTTCCTTGTTTTCTAATTCTGTACTTGGTCAGCTGGCAATAACAATATTACTGAAAACCCTGAAAAAAGGGAAGGCAGAAAAAACATTTCAGCTGCTGCTCAAATATGCAAAGAAATTTAGTAATCAGAACACAACTAATTTTGAGTGAATTTAGCTGGAACAGCTGTACTTCATTTTTCATACATGATTGTCCAGGCCCTATTAACACTCTCTCTCCACATATGACTATCTAAAAACACTCCTCCTAAAGAGAGAAGTTGGGATATTTGAAGCAGTCTAGAGCATTTTAGAAACATACTTTCCACTGATTTCAATGGAAGATCTAAGGGATTTAGACACACACCTTCCATTGAAACTAATGCAAGATGTGAGTCTAAATTCCCTAGACTACATGGATAATCTCAACCAGAGTTATCTTTCCACAAGAATTTCTAATTTCCCCAAAACAAAATGTTACAGTATGCATACAGCTGACGTTAAAGCAATTTTACTTCATCTTTTGAATCAAAGGCCTTATAACAGGAACTGTCTCTCATATTTCTGTATTATGTTGTTTTTTTTGGGGGGGGGGGGTAGGGCGGCTAATTTTTCACTTCAGTTTTAAAGAGCTGTATTTTTTCTTCCCTGGTTTTATCACCAATACTCAGGCACACTTCTGTAGCGGTAGAACAATATATATATATTTTTTTAAACTGAACACTAATAACAAGTCTTAATATTTGAAGAAAACAGAATTCCACTATATCATCATAAAACAAACCAATAAGCAAAAAAGGACAAAAATCTTTATAAGTTATGAGGTAAAAATTATATGTAGCATACAATGAAGATTATTGCCTTGGTATTCTAAAAAAAACCAACAGTAAATAGGTCCACTGCAGAAAAATGAAATATGGATATCTCCACTGATGTTTTAGGAAGCTCCTATCTTCCAAAAGTTGTTACTTCTCCATCCCTACTGTCATTAGAGGGTGATCCCAGCTCAATCAGCAGGGCATGTCTAAAAAGCTATGTGGTAGGCCTCTTTCTGCAACCTGTATTGTTTGAAATATCTAAAGAATTAACTTCAAAATTTACTCCCAAATCTCTCTCATGTGACTGAAGCAGAGACATGTTAAATATCTACGTTTGTTTATTTGTATGCTGGCAGCAATAACCAACAAGAAGTCTAATCTATCCTCTTCTAAGAGTTATTCATGAACAATTACAGCAGTTTGGAAGTAACTTTAAAAGTGATTTTCTTCTATTGGGGAATTATTCTTTCGGAGGTACTCAGATGGCCCTAATCATCCTAGTAATAGAGTGCCACATAATCTTTAATGTGTGTGCTATTACCCACCTTTTACAGATGGGAAATAGGCACATGGGCACAGAGAGATGAAGTGACTTGCCCAAGTTCACAAAGGAAGTCTAACAGAACACGGACTGGGAACCTAGTCATCCCAAATCCTATGCCTTCCTCTTTTTTATTCCTGGGGAATTCTGCACCACTGCACGTGTGCAAAATTCACGTGCCTCACAGAAAAATTATTTTCTAACGGGGAAGCAAAGGGAAGCTGCAAGAGCGGTAATGCAGCCCTCCCCAGCAGCATGGGCGAGTCATTATGGGCACCCAGCGGCGAGGTAAATCAGCTGTTAGTCCTGGCTGGGCTGGGGAGGACAGGTCTTCCTCTTCCCCTGCAAGGAGTGGCTGGGGCTGGGTCAGACCCAACCCCAGAAACCTCCCCTAGCTGCAGAAATCTCCACATCTCCCACCCGTGTCTTGTCCCCATTGTTCCTCAGCAGCAGGGGAAAGAGTCACTGTATGGGGAACTGCTCACCTGTCCACCCAACCCCTGTATATCCAAACCCACCCATACCCACCCCCCCGCACCGAGCCCCCTCACCCGCTGAGCCTCATTCCTCTGCATCAGGAGCCTGCCTGCATCCGGACCCCCACCCCGGCACTCAGACCACCTTCTGCTGAGCCCCCCCACTTGACCCTCCACCATGACAAGCCCAACTTCCCTGCACTTGGATCACCCTGTATCCAGACCCTCACACCACTGAGCCCCAACCAGCTGCCCCTGGATCCCCACCTCACCAAGCCCCACTCCCCCAGCACCCAGACCCACCCACTAGGCCCCCACACACCCAGAAGCCCATCCCCCCACACCCAGCCCCTCACTGCTGAGCCCCAACCATCTCCGCTAGGACCCCCCTGCAGAGTCTCATTCCCCCTGCCTCTGGAACCCTCAAATGAGCCCCTGTGCACCCAGATCTCCCCTGCATCTGGACCCCCCACACTCAGATTGCCCCACACCTCACCCCACACAAGTATCCTGCTGGGCTAAGCCTGCCTGCCCCACTCCTGGATCAGAGGCCAGAGCTGGGCATGCATGCAAGACTCTGTCCCTCTTGCTTGCTATCTTCATGTGCCTGGCATGGAGGGGCAGGGTCCCTGGGTATTTTTGGGGCAGGCCCGGCCCTTGCACTGTGTCAGGGTCGGATGCAGCCTCATCATCAAGTCCGTGTCCCATGGGTGGGATGGGGGTACTGCAGGGTGATCTCACATCTCCATGCAGCCAGTGAACTGGGTTCCACCTGTGATAGTGGAGCCTCCAAGTTTATTTATTGACAAATAAAATATGAAGAATTTTATGGAATTTTAAAATATTGCGCACAGATTTTTTTTTTTGCACCAAATTCCCTCAGGAGTATCTTTTTTTGAGGTCCTTAACTGTAATTGAAAGTTAACAGCAATTTTTAGTTTAGTGAACTAATGGGAAGCTCATGAAAGTCAGGGAAAAGTTAATAGTTTAGGCTTATGCTTCCATGCTAGCTATGGGAATAAAGGGAAACAAGAAGACTTTTTATCAATACATTAGAAGCAAGAGGAAGACCAAGGACAGGGTAGGCACACTGCTCAGTGAGGAGGGGGAAACAGTAACGGGAGACTTGGAAATGGCAGAGATGCTTAATGACTTCTTTGTTTTGGTCTTCACTGAGAAGTATGAAGGAATGTCCAATATAGTGAATGCTTACGGGAAGAGGGTAGGTTTAGAAGATAAAATAAAAAAAGAGCAAGTAAAAAATCACTTAGAAAAGTTAGATGCCTCCCCAAAGTCACCAGAGCCTGATGAAATGCATCCTAGAATACTCAAGGAGTTAATAGAGGAGGTATCTGAGCCTCTAGCTATTATCTTTGGGAAATCATGGGAGATGGGGGAGATTCCAGAAGACTGGAAAAGGGCAAATATAGTGCCCATCTATAAAAAGGGAAATAAAAGCAACCCAGGAAACTACAGACCAGTTAGTTTAACTTCTGTGCCAGGGAAGATAATGGAACAAGTAATTAAAGAAATCATCTGCAAACACTTGGAACGTGGTAAGGTGATAGGGAATAGCCAGCATGGTTTTGTAAAGAACAAATCGTGTCAAACTAATCTGATAGCATTCTTTGATAGGATAACGAGCCTTGTGGATAAGGAAAAAGCGGTGGATGTGATATACCTAGACTTTAGTAAGGCATTTGATACGGTCTCGCATGATATTCTTATAGATAAATTAGGAAAGTACAATTTAGATGGGGCTACTATAAGGTGGGTGCATAACTGGCTGGATAACCGTACTCCGAGAGTAGTTATTTATGGCTCCCAATCCTGCTGGAAAGGTATAACAAGTGGGGTTCCACAGGGGTCTGTTTTGGGACCGGCTCTGTTCAATATCTTCATCAACGATTTAGATGTTGGCACAGAAATTACGCTTACTAAGTTTGCGGACGATACCAAACTGAGAGGGATTGCAACTGCTTTGGAGGACAGGGTCAAAATTCAAAATGATCTGGACATCTGATCTCCAACACAAATTGGAGAAATGGTCTGAGGTAAACAGGATGAAGTTCAATAAAGATAAATGCGAAGTGCTCCACTTAGGAAGGAACAATCAGTTTCACACATACAGAATGGGAAGAGACTGTCTAGGAAGGAGTATGGCAGAAAGAGATCTAGGGGTCATAGTGGACCACAAGCTTAATATGAGTCAACAGCGTGATACTGTTGCAAAAAAAGCAAACGTGATTCTGGGATGCATTAACAGGTGTGTTGTGAACAAGACATGAGAAGTAATTCTTCCGCTTTACTCTGCGCTGGTTAGGCCTCAACTGGAGTAGTGTGTCCAGTTCTGGGCACCGCATTTCAAGAAAGATGCGGACAAATTGGAGAGGGTCCAGAGAAGAGCAACGAGAATGATTCAAGGTATTGAGAACATGACCTATGAAGGAAGGCTGAAGGGAATTGGGTTTGTTTAGTTTGGAAAAGAGAAGACTGAGAGGGGACATGTTAGCAGTTTTCAGGTATCTAAAAGGGTGTCATCAGGAGGAGGGAGAAAACTTGTCCACCTTAGCCTCCAATGATAGAACAAGAAGCAATGGGCTTAAACTGCAGCAAGGGAGATTTAGGTTGGACATTAGGAAAAAGTTCCTAACTGTCAGGGTAGTTAAACACTGGAATAGATTGCCTAGGGAAGTTGTGGAATCTCCATCTCTGGAGATATTTAAGAGTAGGTTAGATAAATGTCTATTAGGGATGGTCTAGATAGTATTTGGTCCTGCCATGAGGGCAGGGGACTGGACTCGATGACCTCTCGAGGTCCCTTCCAGTCCTAGAGTCTATGGAGAACTTAGCTAATGCAGCTTCTTAAAAAGGTTTCCATTTCTTCCTCACACATTTTACAGTTGTCTGAACATTTTTAATAGGCTAAATGCATCATACGTATATTTAGATGTACTTTCCATTGCACATAAAACATTTTCCCTCCATTAGAAGCAATCTGGGAGAGAAAGAACGAGAGAGAGAGAGAAAGTTTGTTAACATACCAGGCTTTTGACCACCTTCAGTAATTCCTCCATTACTACAGCAATGCCCTGGTACCCAAGGAGCCTGCAAATGACTTTAAAGTGAGGGGGACCAACAAAGTTCCTGTAGTTGCTATAAATGCTGGAATATGTCAAATTCAAAGCCTGATGAAAAAAAAAAAAAGTATTAACAAAAATAATTCAATTCACTGCACTTTCATAGCAATCTCTCATTGGATACAATGTACATTACTTTTTATGCAATATTTTTAAGTAGGGCTGTCAATTAATCACAGTTAATTCATGCGACTAACACAAAACAAATAAACTAGACTAAAAAAAACAGTCAAGATGAATCACAGTTTTAATCGCAGTTCAACAACAACAGAATACCAATGTATATTTATTATAAATATTTGTGAATGTTTTTCTATATTTTCAAATATAAGGATTTCAATTACAACACAGAATACAAAGTGTACCGTGCTCATTTTATGTTATTTTTAATACTAATATTTGCACTTTAAAAAAGATAAAAAAAATAGTATTTTTCAATTCACCTCAGACAAGTACTGAAGTGCAACCTCCAAATGTAGAATTATTTTGTTTTACATAACTGCACTCAAAAACAAAACAATGTAAAACGTTAGAGCCTACAAGTCTACTCAGTCCTACATCCTGTTCAGTCAATCACTAAGGCAAACAAACTTGTTTACATTTACGGAAGATAATGCTGCCTGCTTCTTATTTACAATGTCACCTAAAAGTGAGTGTTTGCATGGCACTATTGTAGCTAGCGTGACGAGACAGCAAATGTGAAAAATCGGGATGGGGGAACACCCAAAGATCGGCACTGTCCCTATAAAATCGGGACATTTGGTCACCCTAGTTGTAGCCGGGGTTGCAAGGTATTTACATGCCAGATATTCTCAACAACATTCGTATGCCCCATCATGTTTCAGTTACCATTCCAGGGGAGGTGCTTCCATGCTGAATTTAAATTGGTAGTCTATTATTATTTAATAGTGTGATTAAAACTGTAAATAATCACAACTATTTTTTAATCAATTTAAAGCGCTATTTTTAAGCATATTAAATTATACAGGATTAAAACAGACGTTTGCCTCTTTGGCGCCTATATATAAGATGAATTGCAAAGCTTCCTTTTAAAACAGAAGACACGACTAACTAAAATGTTCCTTAATATGCTGAATGTATTAAACGCTAATTGTTGATGGCTGGACATCTTCCAGTTACTATTTATACTACCACAATAATTCCTCCTTCAATTTTATGACTACACCATGTTAAAAGGGCACAAAAGTAGCCCAAGCCAATATTTCAGTGGTTCTCAACCAGGGGTACACATAACCGTGAGGGTATGTGGAGATCTTCCAGGGGGTACATCAATTCATCTAGATATTTGCCCAGTTTTACAACAGGCTACATAAAAAGCATTAGCGAAGACAGTACAAATTGAAACATACACTGCTCCATATACTATACATTGAAATGTAAGTACAATATTTATATTCCAATTTATTTATTTTATAATTATCTAGTCAAAATGAGAACATAAGCAATTTTTCAGTAATAGTGTGGCTGTGAAAGTTCTGTAATTTTACTTTTGATTTTGTAAGCAAGTAGTTTTTAAGTGAGATGAAACTTGGGGTAAACAAGACAAATCAGACTCCCGAAAGGGGTACAGTAATCTCTAAAGGCTGAGAGCCACTGATCAAGATTACCAAACATAACTGGAGCATATCCAGGTATTGTAGTTTCACTTACAGAACATTTGGGGAAAAAATCAATAGAAACTGTTACGATATCCATTTTATGGTGTCTTATGTAATGTTCTGAAGGCTCGAGTAAGTAAAATCAGATTTCTAAACTTAGTGATCATTACAACTAATTGATAAAGATTCTCATTTGAGCTCATAATATCTATAAATGGACAAAAATAATCTGATATTGTGACACAGGCTGACAGAAATTATTTTGTCAATTAATATACAAGGCAAGATCCTTAGCTGTTCTCTATCAGTGTATTTTTCACCTCAGTCAACAGAACTATGTAGACTTATACCCTCTGAGAATCTGGAAGATGATTTCTAACTCACATTGGGGTTCGGATGAGAACTAGCTGTCAAACTCCACCTATATGAGAGGGGTAATATTTGTAGCATAGGGAAAAGCAATCACTGGAAGTGGCAGAGATTATCTTGATTCCTTCTTTCACAAGAGCTTGCCCATCTTTTGTTTCTGCAGGTTCTGTTGGATCCCCTTTGCTTCTTCTCAGTATTCACTGTTTGTAAGGGCAGGTCTTCATTACCCACCAGATCGGTGGGTAGGGATCGATCTATCGGGGATCGATTTATCGCATCTCGTCTAGATGCAGATAAATTGATCCCTAAACACACTCCCCATCAACTCCAGAACGCCAGCTCGCAAGAGGCGGAAGCAGAGTCGACGGGGAAGCGGCAGCAGTCGACTCGCTGCCATCCTCACGGCCAGTTAAGTCGACCTAAGATATGCCGACTTCAGCTACGCGTATCTTAGGTCACACACACCCCCCCGCCAGTGTAGACCAGGGATAAGACATGAGTACAAGCTAGTTGTATTATTAAATCCTGGGCTGCTCAGAAAGCAGCTGTGACCAAGGCCTGGTATACATTTATAATTTAGGTTGGAATAGCTATGTCGCTCCGGGGTGTGAAAAATACACGCCCATGAGCACTGTAGCTATGTGGACCCCACCTCGAGTATAGACGCTCTTATCACCTAGGGATGTAGTTTTGCTATAACAACAGACAACCCCTTCTTTTGGGCTAGGCTGCATCTACACTATGGGGTTATGTTGGCATAGCTACAACGCCATAGCTGTGCAGATATAGTCCTCATAATGCAGACATGTTCCAACAGTGCTCCTAGGGAGAAGAGCGTCACCTCTCTTCGATATGGATCCCACCACAGTTATTCATGCCTTTGACTGTCAAAACTAGATTTTTGTAATATGCTCTCCGTGGCTATACAGTGAGGTCACTTGGGAACTAAATTAATAAGCAGGCAGCTGCATTTCACCAACTTTTGAACAACTGTCTACTAAAGAAAAGGAGTTACTTGTAAGCATTTAAAAACTTGCAGCTGTTGTAAATGTATACACTATAAAACATACAAGACATAACATGGCCAATTTAAATGCCAGTGTTGGAACCTTAACTTAACCTCCCATTTTCAGACTCTGATTTTAACTGAGCTGCTTTGTATTTAATAGTATGAAATATGCACAGAAAATATCCAACAAATTAACGTTATTTCAGCTAACTATTACAGAAAAGGAGTTACAAACAGCTAAGTATATTTGTACTCTGGAGATACAGAAGTTTCACTTCACCTTATTTTTAAGGTTATTACATTTCTTCTGCTCAGGGAGCCGTCTCCACTACAGTGAACAGACTACACAGTGAAATATGTCCTCCTATCATATTTTAAATTACAACTATTGACACCTGTTACAGATTGCATATTTATAACGATTTGGGGGGCATATTTTCTCAAATTATTTAGCCATTCTTTTTGTGAACTCAAACTGCAACAGATGTTTGGCAGATTATCAGAATCCATACAGGACATTGCTCTGGAAGAAGCTAAAAATCCTGTTATTAGATCACAGCTGATTGAAATTCTAAATTAACACTGACCGGCAGAGCGCCCAAAACTACAACTGAGTATTAAATGCAAAACTGTACAAACACAGGCAGAAGTAGGGACTGGGAAATCAAATGGGAGTGGTACTGGTAAAGCTGGATGAATACTTACAAAAATATTTAATTTAAAAAACTGTGCTACTCCTGATTTATGCTCTTATTTCAAGTGTATCTGGCTTGCAGCAGCAGCTTGGTTCCTGGGCTATTTTCTTAATTTGCTGCATCCTTGCAAGAATAGGTACCCTATTTATGAATGCTAAAATAATGCATGACAGAAGATGACTCAACAAACTTTGAAGTAAGAGAGTAGCTGATGAAATATCCTTTATCTCTTTTCTATTTCAGTCTTTAACTGATAATAGACAGGTCTGTAATGGAGCAACCTTGGTCTACAAGTTTGTTGCCTATTGATACTGATGACGTACAGAGTTAATTTTCCCAAATGTTTCATAAAACATTAAACAACAGACTTTAAAAACCAAACACAGCTGAATGCTTCAGTATACTGGATACTATACAAAATTATCCCTAAAAGCAGAAGCTTTATATTTCACAGTAATGATTTTAATTGTAAAAGCCACAAAGAATCCTGTGGCACCTTACAGACTAACAGACGTTTTGGAGCATGAGCTTTCGTGGGTGAATACCCACTTCCTCAGATGCATGTCTTTGCGGCTTTTACAGATCCAGACTAACACAGCTACCCCTCTGATTTTAATTGTTGCATTCATTTGTTCTTGGGGTTTACAACTTCATAGACTTTGAGGAACAAAAATATCTGCACTACAGAATATCCCAGTGTAGAGACTATTTTACTTTATCCAATTATAGAGTATTTTATTACTCTACAAAATGTTTAGAGTGAGGAGAAAGGGTACAGCTGCATACTTCAAGAAAGAGAACAGTTATGGAAAAGCAGGCTCTAAAACACCAGGCAAAAGAATCAGAAATAGCCAGGCTACAAAAATACCATATTTCCCCATGAATATTTAGACATTTTACATCAGACATGTAAAGCAGCTTGGAATAATCCACCGGTAAATGCTGGATTAGTGGCGCATTATAAAACTGTGACAAGGGATTATTAAAAAAATAATAATAAAAAGTATTGCAGAGGAATACAAAAAGACTAAAGCAGAAACCTGAGACAGCAAAGTTCTCATTAATCACTGGAAGAAGCTTGCCTTTTTTTTTTTTTTTTTTTTTAAAGCTATTGCTTCCTCCCCCTCCTTCCACTGGGGAAAAAAAAAGCCACAACAAAAAATCAAAAAACTAAACAAACCTCCTGCTCTGCTGATGTCACAGAAGTGCTAGCCTTATTCACTCACAGCATCACTGAAACAAATGTAGGTACATACGAGCAGCATGTAACTGAAGTGCTCATGCAGAATACTGTCCAAGAGGAAGCAAGTGAGAGAATGAATGCCTTTTTTCCTGCACGTTCTTTGAAAACCTAGGCAACAGGCTACTTAGTCAAGATATTCTCATGTACGAATTTAAGTAGAAGAGAAAGAAACAGTGTCACCAGCATCTCTGGAGAATAGAATTGCAAGTGTCAAGCAACGAGAATTTAGTCCAGAGAATCAGAGAGAAAACTGGAAAGTACAGCTCATGAAGGAAATCACCTACACAAAAGAACACAGAAAATCTAATTTTTCATTTTTGCAATCTCTCCATCTGAAAATCTTATTCTAAGGATTTATCTCAGGAAGTGAAGGTCAGTAAGGATTTTATAATGAATAAAAGTCCAACTTAATTTTTCAAACATTAAGATGCCAGCAATGTTATGCATGTTACCTCTAGATAGTAAAAGTTAATTAATGCTTGGTAACAAAACAAAACATTGTGATTACATTAAAAAAAATAAAACCCCAAAATTCTACTAAATTGCTCTCAGGATGAGATGATGGATTCTAAATATGATCAGGCAATATTTAAAAAAAAATCTTTTTACTTAAAATGTAATTAACTAGAATCTATTTAACTAAAACTTGATATGGGACTCTCAAGAGCAAATAGATGCTCTGATATTATAAGGTAGACCACTGTATAGATACCTAAGAGACTTAGATGGATGGTCAAGTTTAGTATTATGAAAACCACGTTAGTCTGTTTATCCAATGAGTTTATTCAATGGCAAACTCATTTCTTTGAAATTGATGCAGCTGTTTCATTGCCTATATTTTATGGTGGTTAGAAAGAAGAGCACCTACATTCTTGAGGGATGGGTTGTTTTGTTTTTGTTTATTTTTTAGAACTGCCTGTATAATTTAGATGGGTGTGTTGGCATTTATATTTTAAAAATATGTTTATTGTTGTATTGTAGATGAGCATATGCCTTATATTCTTCCCAAATAAGCAAAATACACGAACTGCAACAGAGAATTCTGAGAAATATGCTCCCACGTATGAGTGGCAGTTTTTTTGTTTTGTTTTTTTTAAAAGGACTAGTG
This sequence comes from Gopherus evgoodei, assembly GCF_007399415.2. Classification (NCBI taxonomy): domain Eukaryota; kingdom Metazoa; phylum Chordata; order Testudines; family Testudinidae; genus Gopherus; species Gopherus evgoodei. Next base: position 123,159,275 of record NC_044322.1, read on the forward strand.
CTTCATTGAAAATAGTGCATAAGGTACAGTTATTTTAATGCGATTCTCAGATGTGTAATTTCTCCAGTGGTTTTTCCAACATAAAAAAAGAAAAAGAAAGAAAGAAGTCATATAAACTTCAGAATATGTACTATGTCAGAATTTTATAAGCTTCCATTCTCAGAAATTTTCCAATACTAAATTGTTATATAGTCAGGAGACAAAATACATTATATCCACAATATGAAATAACATGTTCACACTGTAATGAAATCATTAATCATTTATTTCATAATCATCGCTATAGTCATTTATGCTAGTAATTTAGCACAAACATTTCAAAAACACTTAAGTGCTTAGTATATGTCGACACTGCAGCCAGGAGATGTGATTCTCAGTCCAGGTAGACAAACCTATGCTAGCTCAATTGAGCTAGTGCGCTAGAAAGAGCAGTTTACTCAAGTACTTAAGTCAATGGGAATAATTCCCAAATTGCCGAGATGCTTTTGAAAATTTTACCCTCAGAAAATATATGTCTGAAAAAAAACAAAGTTAAATTTCTTTACACAAACGTAAAATTCTGATGGTCTGCTAAGATGGGATGAACTAGCTAACTTTGAAAAGTAACATCACAATTTTCTCAACACTTTTTAACATATCTTATTAAAAAGTATTTGCCGGTGCTTATACTGCACAGTATTTTACTGTGGTCATGTTAAATTATTAATGGAACAGTTAGAATTTTTTTTTTTTTTTTAGTATGTAAAGAACAAGCCTGACAGATGATAATGTAAATACAGTTCAGGACAGACATTTCCATTAGTTACAACTTCTTCATTTACAGCGTTACCAGGATTAATCATTTTTACTATACAAAGATTAATTGCCCCCAGCAAGTACGCATGATGTAACCTGTGCTTCACCTTTTGATGCTAGCTTCCATCTCTGGGCTGGCAGTTTGGCTATTCTAGCATGACTATAAAGGCAACCTAAATGTTGCTTGTCATGATAGTTCTATCAAGCTTAGAATAGAGTACTAGGAACGAGTTAGCAGGGCTGTATAGAACCAAGACCACTAATTGTGTTTCAAATGTTACTTATGTACCGTCGTTTCTTAAGGAATGGACACAAATGTGAGCCCATGTCAGCAGGAAGGGGAGAGACTACAGGGAGTAGGGAAGTGCAACAGACAGGGAATTTTTAGAAAAAGGGGATCAGGAGAACGGATTACCTACTGACAGGCTCATGCTCTGTTCTGGTTTTTAATAATTTGATGACTAGTTAAAATCAAAATCTATGGGTGAACAAAGGAGGAAACATTTGGATAGTTTTGCCTGCCTCCATCTAATTAATAAAAGTAGCCCCCATTCTCAAAAACTGGTATTTCTTAAGATTGGTTAGAATGCAGGAAAATACTAGACAGTTAATAGATAAGCCTAGAGGAAAAACATAAAAACAGATTTAAAAACCCAAAACAAAACAAAGGCTCACTGAACTGCCAATAGATTGCTTGTGCATGTATTTTTTGGAATTGTGTGATGCAGATATCTATAGCTATATGGTTCTTCAAAGTGAAACCTGATATTCTCTTAACATAAGCATCTATGATTCAAGAGAAGCATGAGGTTTTCGCTAGTTCTTCAATAGTGCTCAATATTTAAGCCTCTGTGACTCTATACTATCAAAGTGATAAGCAATGTTGTATATCGTGCTCCCTTTTCTGTTAAAGATATTTAAAATTTATGCAGTTAAAAAAATTGTTCCATGATCTCATGTCAACAGACATGTACTACCTCATGTGTCCATTAAAAATTCTGGCTGTTTAGTTTTTACACTACAACCGAATTAGGAGAAGATTTTCAAAAGGCACAAAGGGGAGCTAGGCACCCAATTCCCACTGGAAGTCTATGGGAGTTTAGTGCTTTATGCTCATTATGCCTCTTTTGAAAGTTTCCCTCTTAATAAACAGAAGTTTTTAAATGATGGGTAATTTCACTCCCACTGGTATATTGTCTGACTGCAGATTCCTTAGGATTGCAATATTCAGTGACTTACATAATAGTACCAAACATTTCTGTAACTGGAAAGGTTTGAAAATATGCTATGATTTATTTTTCAAGCAAATGCAAGTGCCAAAGATTCTCTTTGCTTATAGATTCAGATTATTTCATTTAAAAATGCCTATAGAAAAATAAAAAGCACTGTTTCCTAATAAATTACTTTTCTAAATTACAGAACACTAATATTTAAGAGCCACATTCTCCTCTGTGGTGAAGTTTCTGGGACATCTCCTTATTTTTCTGGAACTGGAACTATAATCTCCCTTTCTTGAAAGGAGACAGTTGTGAAAAAATATTGAGTGGCATCACAATGGGAGTAACAATACAAAATGTAACAGGAAGCACAGCAATGGTAATTTGGCCAACCATGGCCATTTGTGCTGACAGCTTTTACAGTATTATGTATCATCCCAACCGGAACAACATGCTGTCAGGTTATTCAAGAAAAAATTTTCAGAAAGAAGAGCGAGTGCCTGCTAGTCGATCTTCATTTGTCGTCGAAAACCTAACTCCACTAACCACCTACATATTGTGCGTAACCTGCCAATCTGCAAACCCCTCCAGTGACCAGTGCAGAATTTTTCACACATTAGAAGAAGATCCAGCATCTGCAAGCAACAAAATAAAAGACGTGGCCCTGGGTATCTGGCTAACTAGCAGTATTCTGCTTCTCATCATTGCTGGGATCCTCCTTTATGGCTGCCTGCATATATGGTACCGCAAGAGACGAGAACGTGTAGAAGGACAAAACATGACCTCAGACCCGGACAAGGGGGAGGCTTGGACAATAAAGTCACACACCCCAGAGCTGTTTAACAGGCAAGGCAGATTAGTCCAAAGTGTTGAGGGTAAGAATGCAGAAGGTATCCAACTGGCTACCATAATAGAAAATCCCTTAACTTCTAAGGAGCCTACCACGCAAACTTCCAAAAGCCAGGAATTAGTGCCGATGACAAATGGGCTATTTTAATTGGTAAACGCCACTGCACAGATTAACAGTGCACCATGTGTGAAATATTTTAACCCACCAAATTCTATACCTTTTACGGTTTGTATTTGCAGTGTTTAATTCTTGCTGATGCACTCTCATCAGCATTCTTATGCACAATTGTCCCTCCCACCATCACACGTACAGCTGGAAGGTTCTCAGTATTAAGGTTTAGAACTAAATAGTCTCTTGATTTGATTAAGAAAATATTATCAAGCATACAGCATAGAAATCAAAGCGTATTCTTGGTTTTTGTTTTGGAGGGAGAGAATAAGGTTTATTCCAAAACAGTAAACCAAAATAAACACACGAATGAAAAGGACAAAGGGAGAATTATTATTCAATAATAAAACAAACTGAAAATTGCATATTGAGACCTGGTATTCTCATGCTGCAGGCAGCTCGAATGCCCTGTATTAAATGACTACATCTATAATGGTCTGTAACATTTTTTGTCCACATCATTCAGAATCAGGTTATTTCTGAAACTGCACAGCTCATTGCTGTACACTGTACTTGACAGTTCCATTCAAAACAAGTTCCAGTTATAGGACACCAGCTAAATTCACTGATATTCGAAAAAAGGGATTCCTATTTCACCCCACTTAAAAATGCACTCAGGATGGTGACACCGGCAAGAGGCACTCTAGCTACACCACCATGAGAGGTTAAGGTATTTAATGCCTAATGCTGCAGTTATAAGAGGGAAGTGCTCATTGCACAGCATGGAAAGGGGAGATCATGAGACCCAAAACTATGACTCATGATTGCTCTGTCCCTAAACTGAAGAGGGAGAACAAAATACAATGGGCAGGTTTTTATCCAGTCACCAATTTCTGTTAAGGTACCAAGAGTAAAAGCAACTAGACTATGACTGAGTACATGTATTTTTGAGATTATGGAAATGTACATGCAACTTTAGCTGTCCTGAAGATCTTGGCAAGTTGCCAACACTGTCCTTGAACTGGCAACTTAGGTACTCTGGAAGAATGATATGTCCAGTCTGTTTTCACACATTCATATTCCATAGTTTTAAATCTATTAAGCACATATTTCTTCCTTTTATGTTGATATATTTTAGTGTTATTGTATAATACGCTGTGTGTGTGGCTGTACGATATACTGTGATTTTAAGCATTTATTTTAAACAGATATTAAAAGAATGTATATTTAAACTCAACATTCACTTAGCCAGCTCGATCTATTCCAGCAGCCAAAGAAGGGCAACTGTTAGCACAGCCATTGCCATCAATTCTAATGGCTTTCTGGAAGCCAAAGTGGTCTATTACAGACAAGTCTGATAATGTAGCACTCACCTAAACACTTCACAGCAGGCAGTGTGGCTTTTCCCGCTACTCCACTCCTGCAGTGTTTCAACCATTCTGTGACTGATACTTCAGTTTTTTTAATGCTAAGGTAGTCATACACACGGAAATCACAGCTGGCACAACCCGAAAACAAAATTTACTCCACTCGCATGCCGTTGGGAGATCCACAACATAATTGTGTGCCAAATGGATGATGACTCTCCTTTCATAGGAATATGTTCAAAATTATATATCTGTACTAAATTAACCTTTCTACCTGGTCTGTAAATGTTAAATAATATCACGTACATATTTTTTTTCAGTTGATTGCGTTTTCCTGTTGTCTCTTAAATAAACTGTGTCTAATGTTGAAAATTTACCGTTGTTTCAAATGGAGATAATTACCCAAAACAGACACGAACAACTGAAATAAAGTCTGCTCAGAAACTGAAGTTCTCCTTGCAGTTTTACCTCCAAAACAAATGCAGAGAAATAAACTACTGCATACCTCTTTTTATCAACTATGATGAAATATTTGTCCTAGCTAAATTAATTCAAAGAAAAGAGACTCATATAAGGAGGAAAGATTATCCTGTGGTTATGACATAAGTCCATGAGACCAGAAACCTGGCTTTGTTCCCAGCTCTGCCAATGGCTTACAGCGTGACTTTGTAAAGTTACTAACTTCTCTGTATTTCAGTTTCCTAATTTGTGACATGGGGACTGTCATCATTCCAGGCTGACCTGGTGTGCCCCCTTGCAGGTAGGCATAGGGATACAGGTGAGCCCTTACTAGATTTTCCCATCCCCTAGGGTATCAACAAGATGAAACAGATCATTAGATGCTAAAGAGCACCTCCCTGGGGAGGGTCTCGTTTCTTAACAGAAAAGCCAAAACAGAATATAAACAAAACTTCACTCCGGCATCTCATTTGGGTGACTAAGTCATTTCGAGCCCTTCTGTCTCCTCACCTAAGTCTAGGGCTTGTTTCCACCCATACTCTTCCCCCAAGATTGTCTCTGCCCCTGCTGTTAGGCCTACTGCCCCTACTGGAGTAAGACCCTTCTCTGGATTCAGAGGTGCGGGGAGGCCCAACCACTGCAATCTTCTCTAGGACAGCCGCTGATCCTTGCCAGGGCAGCATTTGGGAGATCCCTGGCTGAGACCAGACCCTCTTATATGCCTGCTGACTGCAGCCCTCCTCTCCAGGAACACCTCTCCCAGACTCTCCACGCTGGTGGGTTCCCCAGAGAGCTCACCCTCTAGGCTCCCTGCCCAGCCCTCTGGCTCAGGCCTCTTCTGGGAGTTCCTCTCCACAGGAGCGTCCTGTCGCCCTTCAGAGTTTCCCTCTAACTGAGCTTGGATAACCTTTATTAGGTCCAGCTGCTGGGTTGCTAATTAGCCACCTGAGGCAGTTAATGACCCCAAGTAGGGACTTCACATAAGACAGTCTCAAGCAGACTAGGCCCTAATTCCCCATAAAAGGCAGCTTCCCCATGACAGGGACTCAACAAAATTCCCGAAGATTTAGAGAGGGTCAATTAATTGATGTTAGTATGCCACACTGAGATCCCTGATGGAAACTGCTATAGCACTATTATATTATTTACAATTTTCAGCTGTGATAAAATCTTTGTATTACTTCAGGCTTTTACTTATTACAGCCCTGTGTACACAACAATGACAAAAATGTAGGCACTTAAGAGCCTAAGTCCCAACAACTTTCAACAGCAATTAAGTGCTTCAAGAGACAAGATGGATGAGGTATTGGATGAACTTCTGTTGGTAAAAGAGACAAGTTTTTGAGCTACACAGAGCTCTTCTGATTTGGGAAAAGTACTCAGTGTCACAGCTAAATATGACATGGAACAGACTGTTAAGCCTAAATGCTTAAGTCAGTTTTGAAAGTGCGACATAGGAGCTTTTGAAAGTTTCACCCTAGGTCACCCTATATAGAATTAGAACATTAATAATCTCCTGCTTTGAGCCATATTGATTGATTTGGCTTTCTAACCTGTGAGAATCTGCAGTCAGATAATCTCTCTACAATCTCAGGTTCACTGTGGTGGTCTTGTGTTTTGGCAGCTTGCTCTTTGATTAAATGAGAAGGTATACATTTAGAGTGACGACTGAGACTGTTAATAAGAACCAACCAGTGCAAATTAATATTGACCTAGGAACTGACCTGAAACTACTATTGATTTAACATAAACCACTGAACTGCCAGACAGCAAATCCTTTTTTTTTTTCCCCTGTTAAGTGGTTTCAAGGTGAAAAGCTCAGTGTACTATCTCCACTCCCCTAAGACATCAAATCCTCCTATCAAACTGTTACCAAAATATGCTTCATGTTCTTAACACATAACTGACATTAACAAAAAACAAAAACAAAGAGGCGAGGTTACAGATGGAAGAAAAGACACTCAGAATGCTCTACTTGTCAATTAATAGTTTCTCATCAAAGACAAGCATACATCATGAGTGAAATCCTGCCTCTATTAAGTCAGTGGGAGTTTTGCCATTGACTTTAACGTGGCCAAGACTTCAGCCTATGTCTTTAATTTGGATGATGGAATATTTTTCCTCTACAGAATAAATTAGATGATATACACACAGAGCTCTGAAGACCTAACTGTATATTAACTGTTTAAGTATTAGTAAATGCTCTTTAAGCCAAAAGTAGCCTCTGTAGTGGCTGATCTACATATCCTCCATAAGAATTCTATGCTTCATAATCAGATAAAGCTAATCATGATTCTTAAGGTAATATTCTCCCATTTGGGAGTTATGCAATATTATATGGCCATCCAATATTTCCTCCTCCTCCAGAGCCATTTCTCCATAACCTGATGGCAGTATGTCCTATATGGCTATTTGACTCTTGAATGAAGTCAAGAGACATCATTCTGCATGCTCTCAAACATTCTGGCTGACATAAAGTCAGTCATTTTTTGCAGTTAGGTATTTTTCCAGCTGACTATTCTATTCCCCGTGCCAGCCAGGAGGAGCCGTTTACAATATCCACTGACGTATATCTCATTACTGATATGAAAACAGAGGTCTGAGGGTACATAAAATCAGATGTTCCTGATCCTGCTTTAGGAACTGACCAGTTAACTGGAAGAGCACGACAGGAGACCATACACAACCTGAAGAGTGTGTGTGTTTCATTACTTATCAGAAAATCTACCAAATCAAAAAAAGTGGAGAGTTTTGTTATGGATTTAAAAAATACTTTGCTGATTTAAGGATGGGTTGGTAATCTTAATAGAAGTCACAGTGGGAGTTAATACCTGTTTTATTGCAGAGCTGTGAGAAGCTAAAGAAGAGAATGTGGTTGGGCGTGCTGGATGATGAAAAGGGGAACTCAATGGCATGATCTGTCCTCACTTCTCAGTTGGCTCCATTACTTGCAAACAGAGAGCATTTTATTTTTAAAGGGTTCTGCAACAGGTCAATCTTCCAGGTAAACAAATTTAGCCTTGGAATCTATAAATCTATGAAAGTTCATCTCCAGCAGAGCATTCAGAATCTTGCCTAATAATCCAAAGATGGCAGATATTGTTTTGCTGGACCCCAAATGCCCTTCCACCATCATACATCAAATATTTTAAGTTCAATGCTGCAGGAAACACACACCACAGGCATACACATAGGGACCATCATTCAAAGTAGTAGTAAAGAATAGAATAAATCCAGGGTGATGTACAGTTCTGCTTTCCCCCACACACTATTCAATAACTGCTTGGAAGTGAATATTCTAATTAAAATCACTATTTGTGGCAACACTTTAACTTTTAAATTTTCCATATAAAGAAAGACTAATTCTCATTTTTCCTTTATGTTTTAGAAGCACACATTTTACAAATGCAATCATTACCTTGGGACCGAACGTGTAGCACTTCTGAGCTGTATTTTCTTTGTCTATAATTAGCTATATAAGCCTGGACAAATCACTTAAATCAATCTGTAAAAACTGATATAACAATACTTACAGCACCTAACAGTGGTGGTGTGATAATTAATTCATGTGTATACAGTACTTTGAAAATGAGATGTGCTAAGTATAATTAGATAATGAACAGTAACCATACAAGAATGAAACATACCTAGGTGGTTCACTGAATCAGTTATAATTCTAAATACAATACATAAGATTTGCAACCTCTTCTAGATTAATACCCATCTAATTGTACCATGAAATGAGAAATATTCTTCACATAAAGCTGGCACTTTGTCTCTCTTCTTACTTGAAAAATGCTGCAAAATTAGAGTGATAATTCATCTCCTCTATTTAAAATACTTTCTAGTGACTTGTTAAAGCACTGTTATTACAAAGCTATGGGCTGGGACAGGGTGTTCAGAAAAATTACCACCTATTCCTTCCCATGAACTTTTTAGGATATCAGTGTGACACTATGCCCCATATTCTTCACAGAGATATGGTTATGATAGGATTATGATATAACTAAGATGTGTTTTATGCAAGATGGGTCATTTGCGATATCATTGGAAATGTTATGATTTACTGAATATGATGATCCTATTTGTATGCATGTATCATTTTTGTATCTGAAGTTAGGAATATCATCTATGCATCTTTTACACGTGTTTACACCTGGGAAATGCCCACTAGACAGAATGCAATCAGTCTACGTGGCCAGGTGGGAAGGGCCATTAGGGGGAACAATAGGTCTTTGAAGATGCTAAACTCGCACCAGGGAGCCTTCTTGGGGATACTGCAAAAAGCCTCAGAGTTATGGCTGCAGGGACACATGTCCAAGATACCTGGTACTGGACTCCATGATGATACTAGTGTTTTTCCACTGACTGGATGTGGGAATGGCAATCACACTGGGAGACAAAGGATTCCCACCATATGCAAAAACTATTTAAGGCAGGGAAGTGACATCATCAAGGAGTGCTGGAAATACTTGAGAACAAAAAGACTGGACTAGGGGAAAAGGGCTGAGCCCAGGTGAGAGGGTTGTCTAGCCTGTGAAAGAAATATCTGGAGTTTTAAGCTGCAAGCAAATGCAGCTTGCCTTCAAGAATCTCTGCAAGCTGCCTAAAACATTTAGGATGAGAATTTGCTATTTATAACCAATTTCTTTAGTATATCAAGCTTAGGTTGTATGTTTATTTTATTTGCTAGATAATCTGCTTTGATCTGTTTGCTATCCCTTATAATCGCTTAAAATTTATTTTTTGTAGTTAGTAAACTTGTGTTTGCTTTGTCTAAAATCAGTGGTGTGGAAATCATAACTTGGGATGGAAAGCTGTGTATATTCCCCTCCACAATGAAGGAAGGGGAGAATTTCATGAGCTTATGCTGTACCATTCTCTGTGCAGCACAAGACAGTAAAATTTTGGGTTCACACTCCAGAGGGCGGGGTGTGCACTTGAGCACTGGACAGTTCCTTAGCTGAGCCTTCCCATGCAGAGCTTATCTCAGCATTTGTGTGTACAGCTGCAGCTGGGTGTGTCCCTACCTGTATATATGCTGGTAAAGTGCAGTCTGAAGCCTGGGAGAAGGCTTGGCAGACTGCACAGCAATACAGTTAAAAGGCTGGTGAGTCAGGTGGGCTCAATGGTACCCCAGTTCCAGGCGGCATCTCAAAGGGGGGCAGGGGCGGGGAGAAGAAAATCTGTCACAGTCAGGATCTAGGAAGTGTAGTTTATTTTGTAAAGTGTTTTTTAAAAAGCTAGTGCTTCTGCTGCAATAAGAATATAGACTCCGTTATTTATTTATACTGCTAAATTTAGGAATTACTTCTTTCTTACTATCCATTTAATAAAAGCCTCTTATTAATTCCTATACACACATTCCATAAGCAAAACACAAAAGGAGTGTCAGCCTAAAAATCAAAAAAACAAAAGGAAAAGTGACTTCATGGAGTTATAATGGAAGTGTCAACCTAGGAATTTACTGCTCTTGTGACAGGTTAAATTATTCTGGCTGGATATTAAAGAAGAAAGATAACTTTGTGACCAGTAATAAAATGTTTATTGCTAAGAACAGGTAATCAAGTCCCACACTTGCAAGGATGAGAAAGGATGTTATACCCCTAATATACACTATTACAAAGATCAGCATGTGCGTAGTTCTATTAAAGTCAATAAAACTACTCACTTAAAAGTTATGTGCATACACATAAGCATTTGCAGAATGGGGCATTTTGGGTATCAGATGCTGTCTCACACATAAGGCACAGGATGAGGAGTCAGGAGTGCTACACACTCACTGTTGTAACCTTGCTTAAAGCCATCATCATCTACCTGTTTCTATTAGCTGGTTTTTTTAAACAGTTTAATATCTGAGATTTTGAGAGAGAGTCCTTATGTTTATTTTAAAGTCTGATTACAGTCAAAGGGCAGCTTTTCCTACTTGTTTCATCTCATTCTGTAACCACCACCACAGGAATTGCAATGAAGGAGCAGCTGCTCTCAGTGTGGGCTCATGTTCCCTCTCTCTGTGGTTGACAAAAATTCCACAGCTCATTTTCTGTTCAGTTCTCCTCTGCTGCTGTGGAGAACTGTGCAATCTAAGTTTGACACGAGAACTAATTTTGAACAACATTAGATACGGCCAAACACCAAACCACAAAGTTTACACTGTCTTGCATATATTACTGCACCTTCCAGTCAAAATCCAAGAGCAAATTAGATTTAAAATATTCTCAAGAAGCATATACGCTAAATACTTAAGCACATTAATGGTAAATTTCATAACCAATCATTTCTGTACTGTAACATTTTTCAAAAAAGTTCTGTCATCAAGTGTATAAAAACCATGAATATAGGGTAATAAAATCTAACCTTTGATCCATGGAGATATTGCGGCTGTGCATTAGGTTGCTTATCTCTTTGAAACTCCTGAGAAAAGGGTAACACAGTACGAACAAATCTACAAAAGCAAAATATAGACATAGTTAGTTACACTGGCACATCTAATATAACTAAATCATGCTGCTTCTGTCCACACACAAAATCAAATCGCCATTCTAATCCTACAGTCCAAGTCAAGCAGGGGGCAGCACACAGTTGCACTGCCGCAGGAACAGGGCAGAAACCAGATTACAATCCACATCTTTTTGCTGCTGCATCTTACTTCCCATTTTGTGCGGCTCCAAGGTGCCCATCAGCACACTGAAGGACATTTCTCTCGCACCTGCATTGGAGAAGAATTAGCAGCCCAATGTTAGCTGCTCTCCCTCTTTCTCCACGTAGGTGCTAATGATACAGGTAGCCCACAAAGGAGAGAAAGGGATTTCCTCCTACCCACCTTCCTTTATCCACAGGGAAAATCTGTGTGTGGAATAAAATCTTTTTTTTTCAAATGTATGCACAGTGTGCTGAGGTACTGTGTTTTTATTAGTGAAGGCCAAATAGAAAAGTGCTCCTTCCACTTGGAATGGAAAGTGGCAAAGTTTTTTTGGTGCTTTATAAATCCTGCAGGAGAAGATTTCACAATCTTGGACCAGCCCCAAGAAAGCTGCCTTCTGTACAAACAAGCTTTACCCTGGTGGTGGACAATTTCATTGCACAAGAAAAATGTATCCATAATAGATGCACTCCTGTCAGAAAGTGCAGTGACACATTTGGTATGTTTGCCATACCAATTCTGTGTCAGTGCATAAATAACTCTTGTTCTCCATATTCAAATCACCCACCTTGCTTCTTTAAAATACTGCCACTCCTGTTTAATGTTTTTTTAAGACCTTCACCATCATGTTGGTGTCACTAAACATAACCCTAAGTAACTCAGGAGGGTGGAAGTCCACCAGGGTATGGAGCCTTCCTGGTTTTAGGCCTCAGCAGACAAGAGTCCCTCCATGTCTGAACTATAATCGACCTAAAAAGCCAGGTGTAACAGCCATTATCAGTTGCAACAGTTCTAACTGGTCTAAAGCAGAAATAATGAGGCCTGTGCACCTTTAGCAGAAGGACAAGATAGCTTGCAGAAGGAAAGCTTACTAATGAGCTGCCGCAGCCAAGATTACTTAATGCACCTGCGCTTACGTAATTGCTACAGGGGGAGGAAGGTGGGGGGGGAGAGAAAAAAAAAACTTATAAAAAGGGAAAAGCCGCTTGTGTAGGGGTGCTGGATCTGAGGCATGCTAAGTCTCCCAGCACTGCTTTGAGATCTCAAATAAACTTTGCTTGCTTCTCCACCCTGGTGTGTTTATTGACGCTAAGCACTCTGGGCACGAACCACTGTTGCTTGCCTCCGGCACCCTCTGTGCCTGCAACAATCAGATGCAGCGTATGTTGCTATCAGAGAGTTTAAAACAGATTAGAATACTAATTCTGTCAAGATCAGTGTACGGCAAGTAACATCATAATTTTAATTCCAGTATTCACTGAAGTAAGTCTTGCTTTGTACACCATTAAAAATGCATATGCGTGGGAAACAAATGATCTGAACATGCCTCAAATTCTACACATAGCTAAAAAGTATAACTAAATGGATGTCTGCAAATCTGAATTCTCTACAATGCTATTTTTTTCCTGAATATAATGCTGGTACTGAATTCAGAAAAATAGTATTGGCAGAAAATTCAGATTTGCAGACATCCATTTAGTCATGCTTTTTAGACGGATATAGAATCTGATATGTGCTCAGGCCACTTGTTTCCCAGGCATATACAATTGTAATGGTACACAAAGGAAGCTATTTCCTTCAATGAACCTGATACAGTGGTCCAGGTATATATAGACCAGAAAAAAGTGTTTCCACATGTGAAGACAGAGTTGTCAGTTGTCCAGGTTTTCCAAAATGGTCCCTCTTTTGAGGTAGCTATCCTAGAAAATCTGAAGAGCACTCTGTACACACTGCCAACTGTTCAGTTTTGTAGGCTCAGGATCATCCCAGATGTCCCAGGGTTTTCTGTACCTCAGAGGTGGCAATCCTATGCGAAGAACAGGGAAGCCACCGAGCAATTAACAGTACACAATCAAAACTTGTGAGGCCAAAGTTAAAAGAAAAAAAAAAAGAAGAAAAATGCAATAAGCAGAGGAAATCAAGAGGAACAAAGAAATATTTAAATATATTATGGGCAAAAGGAAAACCAGTGGAAGTAGTGTCCACAAGCAGCTATTTGTCACAGTAGTCTGTTGAATTTAGAGGGAGTAAGGCCCAGAATCTGTACATACTTGCTTAAAAGCAATCCTTACTCTGGTAAGAAATCTATGGTGGAGCCCTCAATAGAATTTTGCATAAGAGGACTTGTTTTCATGACCAACGGTTTGCAGAATTTGACTTTTGATATTTGCTGCAAGTTTACCTTTTATTTAACTTTTGCAAGATTTTAATTTTAGCAGCTACTGCAATTTTATTAATTTCTACTACTCTGCAATAACAATCCTGCAAATAGAAATGCATATATGTAACACGTAGTACGAGTACAGAGACAATTGTGTGTGTTTGAAGCAAAGTGGCTTAAATTTCTGAAGTTACCAAAGGGGATTTTGAAGAAACTAGGCAAATGGCACACAAACCTTTAAATATGTGAGGAAAGAAATACTGGCCATACTAACAATTCACTGGTTGGATAGTTGGCATATTCCATCCCATAACATTTTTTAAAACAAAAATTAACTAGGAAAATATTCAGAAGAGAATGTCCTTAAAATACACATTGTAAACCAAAATGAACGATGTTACAAATACAGTTAGAAATTGAATGTGCAAAAGAAATAACTTTTAGCCAAAATTTGTTTCTAGCCACAAATGAGGCATACATTAAAGATATTTATTATCCAGCTAAAGATAAAAACATCCATGCTGATAGAACAACAACAATGTGCATGAAAACTGTAGAATACAGAAAACGAACCTCAGTTTGCAATTACCGTATATACTTGATCATAAGCCGGTTCGTTTATAAGCCAACCTCACCCCTCGCCAAGATGGATAAGTAAAAATGGAAAATTTTTATAACCCAGGGGTCAGCAAACTTTGGCTCCCAGGCCATCAAGATAAGCCACTGGGGGGCCGAGATGGTTTGTTTAACTTGAGCATTCGCAGGCACAGAGGTAAACCTACGTAAACAAAGTGTCCCGGCGCGCCGGCTGCTTGCCCTGACAGGCCGGGACAGCAACTGGTGGGGAAATGTTTTGGGGGGGAGAAGCTGGGGGTCAGGGGAGTAACCCCTGTGACCACCCTCCACGACCCCACCCCTAGCCCAGGGACCCTCACACTCTCCCCATCCATCCCTTCTCACCTTATCTGGGGAGGATGTCTCTGGCCTGGCTGGAGCTGCTCGGCAGGCTCGGCAGCGTGGCTGCAGCCTGGTCCTGTGAGCCAGACCGGGTGGCGCGGCCGCAGCATGTTCCAGCAGGCTGGGCCAAGTGGCACAGCCGCAGTGTGCTCCGGTGGTGTGGCTACAGCCTGCTCTGGGGGGGTGGGTCCGAGAGGCACGGCTGCAGCCCCAGAGCTGCAGCTGCTTCGGAGTCTGGGAGGGAGAGCAGCATGGCCAGAAGCAGAGAGACTTCCCTTCCGGCTCTGCTGCCTCTCCTTGCTCCCTCTGTTGGGGGTAGAGGTTGTGTCCCAGCTCTCCCTCTCTATACCTGTTCATAAGCCGACCCCCTTCTCTGGTCCTTCCTTTTACTAAAAAAAATCGGGCTTTTGAATGAGTATATTCTTTAGCAGGTTAATTTTTTTATAACTTGAACTCTCTTAGTGTATCTTATAACATCTTAGTTTTTTTGTATTTTATAAAACTGCACAAAAATAAGTATACTAAAAGTTTCAGTTGTTTGTTAAGATTTTAACATCTTTCCAAGCTATCTGCACTTGTTAAAATTCAGAAACTGCTTGCCTTTAGCTGCTTCCGAGGAAGAAAAGATCACTCAGGTATATGGCTTTTGATACAATATATCTATTATCTTATATAAAATAGCCTTTCATTTGGATTTCCCAGATTTATCAGTTTTTCCATTCTCTTGTATAACTGTAATGCACTTATTTAGAAACTTCCTCTTGAGATTATTTGTTCTTTACAGAGATTTTTCATTAATGGAGTTCATCAGGGATGTTGTAAACATTTGATGACATCACTCAAAGTAATCCTAGACATATGACAGTGCTTGAGATTGCTCTTTTCTCCCCTCACCCTACCCCTGTTACCTTTAAACTGACACTCATTTTCATGCTCAGTGAAAACTTTTACAAGTGAAAGAAAGAAGAGGAGTAACACTTATACCCGGTCACTAAAGATAAAATGGATTTGCAGTGCATGGACATACTGTGCAAGATTTACTGGGCTATCAACAATTTCCTTGAGAATCTTAAATTACTTTTCACAAAACAGTCAATGCTCAGTCAAGGTCTATTCAGCTGTAAATGGACTTCAGAAGTCATAGTGAATAATTAGAGATGGCCCAGAGCTGCAGAGTTGTACCCATTCACATGTTGATCCATGGTTTTTACTCAGACCCATCTCTATTGTTAATTTTAAGTGTTAGGGATAGAAGTAATTACAATGTCTTCAGGTGACTGAGGAAAGAAGAGACTCATTCAGACTTCCACTGTACTTGGAGCAGAGCACAGAGCAGGTAGGGCAGCACTTGCCTTAGAATTCAGTCAGAGCAGAAGTTCACATGAATCACAGTTGTTGAAATGAGCTAACATGCATCTTTGTTCAAGCTGTTCATTAGATACTGTCCTAAAGTTCTCTGACATTGAGCCCACTTGTTCAATTTCTCCCTTTCAGAAACGTTAGCAAGGTGCTGCGGTGAAAAGTCTGGAGCCAGAGACTTGTGTTGTATATGGTCCCAAGAGATGGGTGGGAAGAAGGTGGGGTGCGGGGGATTCTACTGGATCATCCTTGTTAATCTTTGTTACCTTCTGGCAAAGGAAGATTTGAAGAAGCCAGAAGGTAACAAAGATGAACAGATCTTCAGTATCCTTGACTGATTCATATTATCCATTTTGAGACTATGCATTACAACTTCCATCCTTCAATCCCAAGGACTGCACTGAATTCTTTAGAACCTACCAACATCATCTGTAATTCTTAAATATAAAGAAAAATCTTCTTTAAAAAATTCCTTGTAAGTGTTATGCTCTCAGTTTCCTTTTCAAATAGAAATGTTGAAATCTGAATAGTTTGAATAAAAGAGGTGGAAGAATGAGGCCTTTAAGACTGGCAATTACTTGGACAGATTCTCTTCCCCTCACTTTCTCTGATAAAGAGGAAAAGTTGCTTTGGTGAATAACTGAGCTGCACTACTCTGTGTATGGTTTGGCATGCTCCAAGATAACAAGTTCTTGTTAGATTTATTCTGTGTTGATGACTGTCCAGAAATTTATCCATTTTCATCACTACAGTTCTAAGCAATCACAACAAAGTTGATCACAGAGATAAAAAATCTGTTGGTTGGTTTACCAGTGCTTTTGAAATAATGACTGATAAATACAACACTGGTCTGGAAATAATCATATCACTTTCAAATAATCTCATACCAATAAGAGACCAATGTGAGGGAGTCTGCAACAGTCAACTCACAGGACAACAGGCACCACCTAAACTGATACTAATTTAACTAAAAACACTCTATAGAAAAAAAGTCTCTATCAACCAGTGGTCAATTCCAGCTCTTTGCGGGTTTTACTGAACTGAAGGCTATACACTAAGGTTATGTCTACCCTATGGAGCCTATGCTAGCATAGATATATTGACATAGCCCTCTAGTGTAGATGCAGTTTAAGCTGACAGAAGAAGCTTTGTCGGTATGGGAACACCATCTCCCCGAACAATGGTAGCTATGTGGACAGAAGCCCTCTCATGTCGACATAGCTATGTTAATAAAATCCTGGCATAGATTCAGCTATGTCCATGTTTTTTTCATGCCACTGACCACTGCAGCTATACCAATGTAACTTTTAATTGTAGAGCAGGGGTTGGCAACCTTTCAGAAGTGCTGTGCCAAGTCTTCATTTATTCACTCTAATTTAAGGTTTTTAGAAGGCCTCTTTCTATAAGTCTATAATATATAACTAAACTATTGTTGTATGTAAAGTAAATAAGGTTTTCAAAATGTTTAAGAAGCTTCACTTAAAATTAAATTAAAATGCAGAGCCCCCCGGACCAGTGGCCAGACCCAGGCAGTGTGAGTGCCATTGAAAATCAGCTTGTGTGCCGCCTTTGGCGCGCGTGACATAAGTTGCCTACCCCTGTTGTAGACCAAGCCCTTAAGATAGTCAAGTCTACAGTCACTGCAAAAATCTATGTCAGGTCCCACTCGGACAAGTGAGATTGCCTGAACATAAGGATCACGGCCTTAGTCTGTTCCTGTAAATTAGCATATGAAAGCTAAAGAATCATGCCTTGAATGAAATATTTAAAGTGACAAAAGTTATGTGTATTTTATTTTTAGACCTACATGAAACTTATATTTTGTTCCCTGTAGGGGTATGCTTACGGTGTGAGATCAAGTGGTTAGGGCATTACTTAGGGCTTGGAAGACCTGGGTTAATTTCTCTGCTCCACCACAAACATCCGTGTGACCTTGGGCAAGTCACTAAGCCTCTGTGCTTCACTTCCCCAACTATAAAGTGGGGATAACAGCACTTCTCTGCCTCCCAGTGGGATTACAAGGATACACTCATTAAAGACTACGAAGCACTTTGAGATCTACTGATGAAAAGTGCCACATAAAAATAGGTGTTGTTACTACTATATATTTAGAATTTGGCTGAATACAGAGTAACTCAAAATAGGACCCCTCTGAAGTCAAATACAAAGCTGGAGAGTTGATGAAACAATAAACGATAGGCACAAGTAGCATGATTGGTTATTTAATCATTGCAGGATATATTAGTAACTGAACCCTGCAATAGCTTACCTCAAATCTCATCAAACCTGTCAATTAAATATGAGCTTTTTTATTAAATTGTGTTAACTTGTGCCACTGTACACAGTGTGGGGAGCACAGCAGACAGCATGCCAACTTTTGACTAAACAGATGCAGTGGTATTTCCATATTGAACTTCTAATCAATCTTTTCATAGTAAAAACATTTTAGCAATTTAGTTTGTTCTGAAAATATTTGGGTTTTATTAAACGTTTAATTTTTAAAAAAATATAAACTCCAGAAAGGACAAAGAACTTCCTCAACATGTCTTTCATTTACACTGCTAACTTAGCTGATTAAGATAGTAAAGGGAAAGATACAAATAACACATAAACAAGGTTTATTGACATTGGCACAAAGTAGTTTCAAAGTATACATGGCAAAATGACAGATAGCCTCCTTGGAGATAAGGGCATATGTTAAACCTTCTAGAGAATTCCTCCTTCCACTGAACTGCAGAAGTCTGATGCCAGGAATGAGGGCAGGAAAAGAACAGCAGTGGAAGGGACTAACATTAGGAGAGAAGAAGTGGCCTTCCTCTCCTCTTCTGACGGTGGGCCAGCATGAAAGAAAGGAGATTAAGTAGCCAATACGACACACCTCATGGATTGGTAGGGCCCTACCAATTTCCCAGTGAAAACCGATGTCCACTTGTTCCTAGGAGCCCTCCAGCAAAGGAGACTCCTAGCTCCAGCTGGGCTGGGGATGGACAAGTCCTGTCCCTTCCCTGCACAACCTCTCTGGTGGTGGGGGTGGAAGTCGGGGGAGAAGACCAGACCCACCTCCGGGTGCCTCCCTCTGCTGCAGGATGCTCTGGGACTGGGCAGCAGCCCCAGAGGTTCCCGCAGCTGGAGGAGACTTGTGGAGTTGGATCCAATATTCCCTGTGCTGCTGGAAGCGCCCAGCTGGGTTCGGGAGGGACAGGAGCTGTTCTTTCCTTGCAGGGTTGCTCTTGGGTATCTATTCCGGCTGCACATAGCTCTGCACCCCTCCTCCCCATTCGCTTCCTGTCCCCCTCCCTTTGCAGCTGCCTGGGGAGGGGACATTGTACAGGGAACTGCCCGCACTTCCAGGTGCAATTATTAGCTTATTTCAACAAAAACAAAAAGAAAGGTGAGGTACTTGACAGAATTTTTTGACTGACACTTTACAGCAGCAAATCATACTCAGGGCTGAACTCACCGATTGGTAGATATGGACATTAGGGAAGTTACGTACTGTACTGATCTCAATTGACCACCTACCAGAAGACACATGCAATTACTGTAAAATGAGCATCCAAAGTAAATCAAAAACCTCAAAAACTATTACTGCAGCAGATCGTGTGAAAGAATTTGGAAGCCAAATTCTACATGCAGCTTGTACAAAATAGTGACAAACTATTTTGTACAAGCTGCAATTTTTCATTGGATCACACCTGTCGCCCAACGGTTCAGCAGGCACCACCCCCGCAGTTCCCATTGGCCATGATACCTGGTGCTCTGGGCAGAGGCAGCACACAGAGATGCCTGGCCACATCTCTGCCTAGCAGCTGAGCGAGGGGGATGTCGCCCACTCCCAGGGAGCCCCCCAGGGAAGAGCTGCCCAGAGCCCAGCTCACCCCGTCCCATGCCCCAACCCCCTGCCCCTTCCCACATCCAAACTCTGCTGCTACTGTGGGGTGAAGGGGGGGAGATGCAGAGCCAGCTAGGAAGCCTGCTGGCCCGCCAGCCCTCCACCCCTGGCACCAGCGGGGGTCCCAGGCCTTGCGCTGCCACCCAGCCCCCGCACCACTCCCGGGCAGCCCTCTTCCCCTCTACCTCGCCCAGCACCCAAGTTTTAGTCAGGGGTATATAGTAAAAGTCATTGACAAGTAACAGGCTGTCAATTTTTTATTACTGTCCATGACTTGTCCGTGATTTTTATTAAAAATACCTTTAACTATAATGTAGCCTTAATCACAGTCAGTTCTGTTTCTTTTGCACTCTAATAGAGGTGAATTAAAAATCCCCTGGATCTCATGACTAACTTGAACCCAGGGCTAGTGGAGTTGAGCTGTTGCCACACATTTGACAGCCTACGTTTCCACAAATAACCAAGACTGCAGCCTCTTCTTGGACTTGAACGTACAGGAGGTTAACAAACTCATGTGACTAAAATTCTGAAAACCAGCAGCTGCAATTAGTAAATCTCTAAATCTTTTAATAGCAGTCCATCCTATTGTTTAATCTCAGTGCACTATCAAATGTAAAATAATTACAGATGATCAGGTAGTTCAACGCGCAGTTTGCTGTAATACTTCTGCAGAAACAACTTCAATGTTTGTGCCCCCAAGACTGAAGTCTTTGTAAATGCCTGAAGAGTTCCACAAAATGCTATGCACAAATTAGTTCTACTCTTAAGCATTTATATTAAATAATAACTAAAGATTAAAAAGAGAGTGACAAGTTAATTTGAAAAAAATTACATGTTCTACACCTGCCCTCGTACCCCCGCTAATTTTTGTAATTTTACAATTCCTTTTTTTTTTTAAAATCAATGTTTTTCTTTCCTCTGACGTTTGTGTGTAGCCTTCACACAAGGAATAGTCTATGGAAGGGGAAGAATGAAACTGCCGACGCACACAGAGCCGTCAAATACACATAATATATTGAAAACTTAATCATTGGGCTTACTTGTAATAATTTGTGTGACTAAAGTGTGACAAACTGATAATGTATTTCAGTCTGTACTTTGCA
Organism: Gopherus evgoodei; assembly: GCF_007399415.2. Classification (NCBI taxonomy): domain Eukaryota; kingdom Metazoa; phylum Chordata; order Testudines; family Testudinidae; genus Gopherus; species Gopherus evgoodei. Next base: position 123,180,186 of record NC_044322.1, read on the forward strand.
CTTTAATGGCAGTCATGTTTGTACACATACAGACATGTTAAAAACTGCAAGATACCACAGAGTCCTAGGAGGAAAAAATTAACTGGCTCAATTGTGTGTATGTGCACACAATTCAAAAAAGCACATAGCTATGTGATCATACATGCTTAAAACTTTCTGTATATATCAGAGCAATTCTGTGCACAATAATGAAATCAATCAAGCTGGATGACTAGCAAAGATGTTATCTAAGACCTCCCTCATTTTATCATCTTTCAAATTAATTATCCTGCTAGGCTGGAGCTCAGCCTAACCCAATTTGTGTACACACTTTTATATAAATAAGCAGCCGTACCACAGAACCCAATTTGATTTCCTCAATGATTCCACATTCACTTCCTAAACATTTTTAGAGGCATATACCAAATGCAGCCTCTGATCTGATGACTGAACACAGACTAAATATATTCAGTAGATGTTTAAATTTCTTTGATTGGTGAAGCTTTCAGAATATAGGAAAGTCAAAGTTTAACTATGCAGTGTTATTCCAGGTAACTGTATTCCAGTTATTCCTAAAAAACCTCATCATATTGAATGAGTCTGGGGCTGAATTTGAGAATTTTGACAAGAATTAAACATTTGTAGTTACTCGTAAGAAATACATCCAGCTGTTCTCCACAGGAGGACTCAAGCAATAAAAGCTGTTTAGTAATGCCTCCAGAACAAAAAGGACACTGTGCCTTTCTGCATAGCCAGAAACTTTGACCCAAAATACAAGTATTATTGAAAGGGAAGACAGAGGAAGCTCTCTGGGGAGAATGGGAGGTGAAATGATGCTGATCTACCTCTCCCCACCCCTGAATAACTCAACCTCATTTCATAGCCAGCAGGTCTCTCATTGTATTTCGCTCCTGAAGGTAAATGTGCTTTAACCACAAACTGAAAAGAAAGTAAAGCAACACAAGTCCAAAAAAACCTCAAATCCTCTTGTCCTGTTAGTGTCCTCAACTGACTCAAGCATTCTGTATTTTAAATTCCGCCCCCACATCTCTACCATTCTGTATCCTTAAAAGCAGGAATGCAAGACATGGAATAAATCTGCCATGGCAGCAGGAAATCACAGTATATATTTGTGAACGTGTCAGCTATATAAAGCAATAGAAGCCCCGGATCAGAATACATAGGTAGGCAAAAATGCCACTAACCTCCCGTGGGGGGAAAACAAAAAGACTGAATTATATGAATTTGGCTTACTTGCAAAATCCGCTCAGTTTTGATGGCTGGGAATTCTACATTGCTATATTAATAACCTTTGTGATTAAAAAAAGTGCATTTACACTTGAATCCATTGCACTGTGGTCAACTTCAAAAGGCACTTGCCCTCAATGACAAAAGAGGGGGTCAGTAATGCAATCAATAGAAACAGTGTATCCAAAACTGCCAGAGTGCAGAAGAGAGTGAGGACACATGTACAAAGATACGTGGCTACACACAACCACTCAACTCTGTCTCAAACCAGTAATTCATCCTCTTTTCTTTGCATTATCACAAAATCAAGGGATATAATTTTGCTTCTATTACTTATTGTTGTAAAATGTTTTACTACATGCTTTTTTTATGAAAATTTCCTCCTAACATGTACCTTTAACTATTTTTAGATATTCTTTATTTTACAGCATATTGTAGATAGAACATTAAAATTTCACCGAATTTGGCAACTCAGGTTAAGTTTGGCTTTTCTCCTATTGTGGACATATACTAGCACTGTCAAATGTATGAATGGATAAGTAGTCTGAATCACTTTGCTTTCTTACACATGTACATTTGTATGCCACATGAACTATTCCAAACATTTAAAAAGGAGATAGAGGCAAAACATGAGGCGAACAAAGACAGGATTCACCAACATTTGTTATGAAAGAGGTTATGGCAGAGACAAGCTGTTACAACCTTCACTTGTAATCAGTTCTTCCTCTGACTATAAATAATGATAAAAGTTCAAGTTTTGTACAAACTAATTTTAAAAAAAGGAAACCAATGTACCCATTGGGACTCAATTAATTGATTTTTTTTTAAATGAGAAATTGTATTTTTAAAAATACCACCAAAATATAGACAGTTGTCAGCCCTCGCTTATACCAGGTAAACAGAATCTACTATACATTTCACCCTGCTGATACAACAAACTACACATGCAAAGACAATGATTTAAAAGGCCTTCATGCTAACCTGTTAGTGGACCCATTGTAGCAATAGTTTGGAAGGAAATCATAGTTGAGCTCCCAGAAGACATGAAGAGTGATTCTTCCATAGGGAGCCGACACGTTGTGATTGGCTTCTCTGAACATGGCATCAAAGCTGTCTAAGGTCATGTATCTGCTCAGTAGCTTGTGTGTCATTTTATTTATCTCTACCAAGCCATCTAGCTCCTGAGAACATTTAAAACAAGAAAGGGGGGGGGGGAGAAACGTGAGGAGAATTATCAAATTTCCTTATGAGCTATACTATGGCGCTCATCATTACGGCATCTGAGAGATTCACAAAGATTAATCCAGCTTCAGAAACCCCGGTGAGGAGAAGGGGGCGTATTTTTCCAATCAGTAAAACAGGGATCTGAGGAACAGAGAGATTAAGGTAATAAGTTTATATTAATTTTGGGTGCCTGACTTCAGGCACCCAGGACCTGTTTTTTCAGAGCACTTAGCACTATGCACAATGCTTTATATATTCAGACAAGGCACCCAATGACTTCAGTCACACTTCCTCAATTTCTGTGTGCCCAACCTGAAGCCGGGGAGGGGGCTTGAATTTCGGAACACACCACTAATGACCACCAGTAAAAAGTCTGATTAAAGTGACTTGCCAGCACCACATAGGAAATGCTGTGGCAGAGACAGGGATAGAATCCAGGTTGCCAGGGCAGCATTCAACTGCCTTAACCATGAGACTGTCCTTGGACTGTCTTCCAATTCCCTGCCTCATTCACTGCACACCTTTCGACTCCTACAGCAAATGAGGCTGCGACCCTGATTCATCCCCAGAGCTGGTCCATCCTCTGCACTGAAAGAGGTAAGTGGGAAGAAAGGGGTCAGGAGAAAGGAAGTGATCATATAATTGAAGACCGTGGGCATGTCTACACAAAGAAAGACTGCTGAACTCAAATTAATATGCAAATTAGATACAATTAACTTAGACCTGGTCCACACTACAGCGTTAAATCAATTTAAACAGCGTTAAATTGATTTAATGCTGTACCCGTCCACACTACAAGGCACTTTAAATCAATTTTAAGGGGTCTTAAAATCGATTTCTGTACTCCTGCTCAACGAGAGGAGTAACCCTAAAATCGATATTACTATATCGATTTAGGGTTATTGTGGAAGGAAATCGAAGTTATTGGTCCCATTCTTTTACTGAGCTACCCATAGTGCACTGCTCCGGAAATCGATGGTAGCCTGGGACCATGGACGCACACCACCAAAGTAATGTGCCCTAGTGTGGACGCGTAAAATCAATTTTATAAAACCTGTTTTATAAAATCGATTTTATTAATTTCGATTTTACTCTGTAGTGTGGACGTGGCCTTAGGTTTAACAGAGACTGGGAATGGTTGGTCATGACACTAACTGAATCTATTTCCCCATGTTAAGTTCTCCTCACACCTTCTATGGGTCATCTCGATTATCACTTCAAAGGTTTTTTTTCCTCCAGCTGATGATAGCTCATCTCAGTTGATTGGACACTTCCAGTTGGTATGCGTACTTCCACCTTTTCATGTTCTCTGTATGTATAAATATCTCCTGTCTGTGTGTTCCATTCCATGCATCCGAAGAAGTGAGCTGTAGCCCACAAAAGCTTACGCTGATATAAATTTGTTAGTCTCTAAGGTGCCACAAGTACTCCTCTTTTTACAAATACTTAATGCGCAGCAAGCTGGGGTGTAAATCTATCCTACACTAGCCAGCCACCCACTAAGCGTTTGTGTGGACCTTGCTCCCATGCACTAGAAGTTCCCAAGTGCGCTTAAATCTACACTGCTTTGAACTTTTGGTGCGCAGCAGCAGGGTCCACACGAAAACTTAGCAGGCAGCAGGCTAGTGCAGAGCAGATTTACTTCCCAGCTTACCACGAAATAATTGTTTATGAAGACAGGCGCTGTATTAATAATGCATATACACAAGGCGCCTCTATTCAGTTATTCTGTATGTCTCTGTGCTGCCCCCCCTTTTTATGCCTCTTCTTTAAACTGAACAAACTTAGTCTTTTTTTGTATGGAAGTCTCACCATGTTTCATAATTTTCATTGTTGTGTAGCTCTGAAACCCGTCTGCCTACTGTATCTTTTTCGATATAGGGTGAACAGAACCGAACATAGTATTCCAGGTGAGGATGTTGCATATTAAACTTGCAAAGCAAGAGCTGAAATGACCAGAGTATTTTTCTCCTTCTCTCCCAGGTTAAACTAAGGGCGTAAGATTATGGCGAGATCTGGCATAAGCCTTCTTGCCTACCAGCGGAGCTTTGGAAATAAAGTTTGCTCATTAACATTTTAATCAGGAAACTAACTAAACTGACACCTTGGTATTGTATATATGGGTTCCCTCCATGGCCATTCGTCAGATCTGATTACTTTACTGATGAAAACAAGTTTTTCCTATTGGCAACTCTACAGAACCAGGCTGTCTAGAGAAAGAGATAGCTATTCCACTTCATGCATCTAATGAGACTGTATGCTAGACTCAGTCCCTGGATTATTTGTTTTTGGTCTGCAATTATGTATAGAGTACAGAACAGCTGATCATATAAAAGTTGCTATTTCAAACTTAAATAATTAGAAAACCTTATCTCCCCCTGCTGCCCCAGTTCAATTTCCAAGCACATCATGCAGCCTGCCTTTTCCTTCCATTGCTCTCAAGGCCCTGCACTGTGAGAAATTTTCTTCTGGCCCAGCAAAGCAAAACACAGCTTCTTCCAACACCAATTAATGCTGCTCATGAGCTGACCAGGACAACTTCGAGAAGGGAAAAGGTGGGATCTCCCCCTCACTCTTCCCAAGCTTGCTGCCTGTTCAGTGCTCCCAGCCCCCAAGCACAGGAAAATGAACTAGACAGTCTCAAACACCACTGTAACACAAGCCAGTGCACCATGTTAGACTGCCCAGGCCTTTCATGATCTCATTTGACAGGAATACTAGTGAAGCAGCATGAGAGAGGAGAGAATGAAAGCTGAACAACGGAGGAAAGAAGAGGTTTTCAGCTGGTCTGCTTAACTTCTTTTCTGTTTACACTTATTTAACTCATCTTTGGGACAAAGCAGATATCTTTGTTAGTCCGACAACACTCCCGCCCCTTCGGTAACATATGTGAGAGTTCCTGGCATATCAGGAGAAACTCAAGAAATACTCCAACAAAACCAAAGAAAATCTTCTATTTCTAAGGTAAAAAAGAAAAGAGTTTTATTTTGTATTTTGTAGAAATCTTTCAGGCTCTCTTTGTACATCAAGGGTGGGCAAACGTTTTGGCCCAAGGGCCACATTTGGGTGGGAAAGTTGTCTGCATGGCCATGAATGTAGGGCTGGGGTAGGAGTGTGGGAGGGAGTGCAGGGTATGGGAGGGGGTGCGGTGTGCAGGAAGGGGCTCAGGGCAAAGGGCTGTGGTACAGGAGGGATGCGGGGTGTAGGAGGGGACTAGGGCAGGAGGCTGTGGTACAGGAGGGGTGCCAGGTGTAGCGGGAACTCAGGAAAGGAGGTTGGAGTGTAGGAGGGGGCTCAGGTCAGGAGTTGGGGTGGAGGAGGGGTGCATCAGGGGGCTCAAGGCACGGAGTTAGGGGGCTCAGGGCAGGGGATTGGGGTGCAGGGTAAAAGAGAGGTTCAGAGTGTGGGCTCCAGCCTGGCACCGCTTACCTCGAGCAACTCCAGGATGGCAGCAGTGTGCAGCAGTGTGTCCCTGCCCACTCTGGCCCCACGCTGCTCCCAGAAGTGGCCAGCATGTCCAGCAGTGGCTCCGGGGGGTGGGGGGGTGGGAAGCAGCTCTGCCACACGCTGTCCTCACTTGCGGGTACCACCTCTGAAGCCCCCATTGGCCGCGGTGCCCCATTCCCAGCCAATGGGAGCTGCGGGGGATGGTACCTGCAGCCAAGAACAGCACACTGAGCACTCTGCCCCATCCCCTCCCCAGGGTTCATAGGGACATGGTGCCACCGCTTCCAGGAGTGGCGCGGGGCCAGGGCAGGGAGGGAGCCTGCCTTAGCCCTGCTGCGCCATGGGGCTGGGAATCCCATGGGCCAGATGGGCCAGATCCAGCCCGCGGGCTGTAGTTTGCCCTCCCCTGTAGTACATCATAAGGCTGAAAAACAAGAGTGCAGCTCTGAATGTAGACAAGGCCTGAGATACGTCACTAGTTTACCACACTTCCAGTGAAAACCCTGTTGGTCAGCTTCAGTAACAATACTTACAACAATGGAGGTCAAGTCTTCACTTTCAAATCGACCAATTGCCAGTTCCATTGACTTATACATGGCTGCTGAAATCCTCTGAGTGATTAAGCGGTTCAGATCTATTGACCTACCAAGAAGCTAAAAAAAACAACCCCCCAAAATGTATCAGACAAAATGGTATGAGACTAATCTTGATTAAGGTAAGAAAACCAATTTTTCTTAATTAACAGATAAAATGAAGAACTGCATGTGTATATTATATTCAGACATAATATACAGATAATACATATGAACACGTATGTTGTGTACACGTTACCCCATCCCACATTCTCACACAAAAAATACTATAGATGGTGCATCAAAATCTAATCAAACACTGAGCTAATTATGAATATGTTTACAAAGAAGACGATGATAAACTTGTAGAAGACTGAAAAATTATTCAGTTTAGAGCAGGGGTCGGCAACCTTTCAGAAGTGGTGTGCCGAGTCTTCATTTATTCACTCTAATTTAAGGTTTCGCATGCCAGTAACACATTTTCACGTTCTTAGAAGGTCTCTTTCTATAAGTCTATAATATATAACTAAACTATTGTTGTACGTAAAGTAAATAAGGTTCTAAAATGTTTAAGCAGCTTTATTTAAAATTAAATTAAAATACAGGGCCTCCAGACAGGTGGCCAGGACCTGCGCAGTGTGAGTGCCACTGAAAATCAGCTCGTGTGCCGCCTTCGGCACATGTGCCATAGGTTGCCTACCCCTGGTTTAGAGAGACAATTCCATCATGCGCCATATTTCTGTACTTTTAAAAACTATAAATATTTGCATTAAAACATGATCTTTGCAGCTTTAGAGGTCATCTACCACTGTTGCTTGAAATGATAATGTTCTGTCTCTGATGGTCAGAGTCAAGCTGTTGTGGATAGGATGACAACAGAAACAGAATACTATGCCCTCAGGTGTGGAATAAGCACTAGGTACATCAATATTATTAAAAAAAAAAAGTGGTGGAACAAGAGGGGAAAAAAGCAAGCAATTCAAATACAATACAGTAGCATCAGTTTTACTCACTTGTACATGTCTCTGTTTAAGCAGTGTCTCATACCGGTTGGATGGTGGTAAGTGAATTGTTGCCCCCTGATTCTTGCATTCGGAGCGCAACCGTTTATCCAGAAGCAGACTTATGAGGAAAAAAAGTGGTTACTACTGTACATTACACAGCAAACTACTGCAGAAATCAAGGAATCATAGAATCGTAGGACTGAAAGGGACCTTGAGAGGTCAGCTAGTCCAGTCTCCTGCACTCATGGCAGGACTAAGTTTTATCTAGACCAGGGGTTCCCAAACTTGGTTCACAGCTTGTTCAGGATAAGCCCCTGGCAGGCTGTGAGACGCTTTGTTTACCTGAGCGTCTGCAGGTAAGCAGCTGTACCTGCAGACACTCAGATAAACAAAGTATCTCGCGGCGTGCCAGGGAATTACTTTGAACAAGCTGAGAAGCAAGTTTGGGAACCCCTGATCTAGACTGTCCCTGGAAGGTGTTTGTCTAACCTGCTCTTTAAAATCTCCAATGATAGAGATTCCGTAGGCAATGTATTCCAGTGCTTACCTACCCTGACAATTAGGAAGGTTTTCCTAATGTCCAATATAACCCATCTTTGCTGCAATTTAAGCCCATTGCTTCTTATCCTATCCTCAAAGGTTAAAGGGAATAATTTTTCTCCCTCTTCTTTGTAACAATCTCTTATGTACTTAAAAACAGTTATGCCCCCATTCAGTCTTCTCTTCTCCAGACTAAACAAACCCAGGTTTTTTTTCCAGTCTTCCCTCATAGGTCATGTTTTCTAGACCTTTAATAATTTTTATTGCTCTTCTCTGGATTTTCTTCCAATTTGTCCACATCTTTCCTGAAATATGGTGCCCAGAACTGGACACAGTACTCCATTTGAGGCTTAATCAGTGCGGAATAGAGCAGAAGAATTACTTCTCGTGTGTTGCTTACAACACTCCTGCTAATATACCTCTACCCTGATATAACGCTGTCCTCGGGAACCAAAAAAATCTTACTGCGTTATAGGTGAAACCGCATTATATCGAACTTGCTATGATCCACCAGAACGCGCAGCCTCCCCCTCCCCCCCCCGCGAGTGCTGCTTTATTGTGTTATATCCAAATTCACGTTATATCGGGTCGCGTTATATCGGGGTAGAGGTGTACATCCCAGAATTATGTTTGCTTTTTTTTGCAACAGTGTTAAACTAAATATGAGTCAACACTGTGTGATTCACTATGACACCCAAATCCCTTTCTTCAGTACTCCTTCCTAGGCAGTCATTTCCCATTTTGTATGTGTGCAACTGATTGTTCCTTCCTAAGTGGAGTACTTTGCATTTGTTCTTACTGAATTTCACCCTATTTACTTCAGGCCATTTCTCCAGTTTGTCCAGATCATTTTGAATTTTAATCCTATTCTCCAAAGCACTTGCAATCCCTCCCAGCTTGGTATCATCCACAAACTTTATAAGTGCATTCTCTATGCCATTGTCTACATCATTGGTGAAGATATTGAGGAGAGCTGGACCCAGAACTTATCCCTGTGGGACCCCACTTGATATGCCCTTCCAACTTGACTGTGAACCACTGATAACTACTCTCTGGGAATGGTTTTCCAACCAGTTATGTACTCACCTTGTAGTAGCTCATCTAGATTTTATTTCCCTAGTTTGTTTATGAGGTCATGTGAAACAGTATCAAGAGCCTTATTAAACTCAAGATATACCACATCTACAGCTTTATCCCATCCACAAGGGTGTTACCCTTTCAAAAGAAAGCTATCAGGTTGATTTGACATGATTTGTTCTTGACAAATCCATGTGGTTACTTATCTTATTATCTTCTAGGTGTTTGCAAACTGATTGATTAATTATTTGCTCCATTATCTTCCCGGGTTCTGAAGTTAAGATGACTGGTCTGTAATTCCCCAGGTTGTCCTTATTTCCCTTTTTAAAGATTGGCACTATAATTTGACCTTTGCCAGTCCTCTGGAATCTCTCCCGTCTTCCAAGACTTTTCGAAGATAATCACTAATGGCTCAGATATCTCCTCAGTCAGCTCCCTTAATATTCTAGGATGTATTTCATCAGGCCTTGGTGACTTGAAGACATCTAACTTGTCTAAATAATTTTTAGCTTGTTCTTTCCCTCTTTTAGCCTCTGATCTTACCTCATTTTCAGTGGCATTCACTATGTTAGCTGTCCAATCGCTACTAACCTTTTTGGTGAAAACTGGAACAAACAAACAAACAAAAATACATGTATAAAAGATGTTACTATCAGAATAGTTACCTTCCCGCCATAATCTTGTAGTATGCAAATATCTGGTCTGCCAACTTGTAGACGAATTGGTCAAAACACAAGTTTACCTGGAAAATGGTAGGGACATTATTGATTAGTATTTGCACAGGTATAAAAAGGGGCACATATCCTAGTCTCCCTTGTCATTACCTACAAAAACAAATCAAAAAGTGCTAGTCAGCACCAAACTCCTCTACTTCCCCATGAAGAGCAGTTACTTCAATCTAAACAATGCCGAAACCAGACATATGCAGATATGTGTTTATTCAAAGCTTATCACTGTGGAAGATTGCATCCTCCTCCCTTTGTTTCTTCTTTTGGCATTCTCACCACTTTCATTCTATATCATCACCATCTGCTTTGAAGATATACATATTGCTGCATAATGTTCCTTCACCTTTAACAGACTCCATCTCCCTACTAGGATACATAACTGTTTTCTCCAATAGATGAGTTTACTTTACCTCTGCCTCAATTTCATCGTAGAGGAACTGCTTCTTAAATTTAGTAAGCGCATAATGAGCGCTATCATTGTAAAGATCCAAAGAATAGAGAACATACCTAAATGAAAAAGAAAAAAAGAACAGTTACTTACCCTACAGCAAATTTGATTCTTTGAGATGTGGTCACTTTGGATCCCACTGAAGGTGCACATATGGCACATGGGCATGAAATCAGATTTTTTTGAATAGCAGAGTTGGGGCGGTGTACATACCCTGGGCCTCCTTGTGCTCCAGTGCGAAGGCATAAAGGGCAGCATTGACATGGTGCTCCCTCAGTCCCCTTGAAATTCAAAGCCCATGGTAGGTAGGGACTTCTAAAAGAGAGCGTAGGTCATAACATCTACACTAACTATAACACCTTGAAGAACCACAGTTACGATAGAGGAAGTAACTGTTCTTGCGCTGAGTATGTGTCAGCACGTACGTGACTGGCAAGCAGTATCCTCTCGAGATAGTGGGAATAAGGTGTTTCAGTTGCACAAGTCAAACAGTGATTGTAATACTGGTCACCCAAACTTGGCATCTGTTCTACCTGCCAAGTCCAAGACATAGTGTTTGACAAAGGGTTACTCCATGTTGGTGCCTTACAGGTTTCTCATATTGGTACATTTCTAAAGCAGGCAGAAGTCACCTGAGCTCTCATGAACTGAGCCTCGATGTCGAGTGGGAGAGGTAACCACCAGCTGGTAACACAATGTATCTCCTTGCGTTATCTGTTCCAATATTCTTTAAGATCAGATAAGTTGGCCTTTGAATATCCTGTTTCAGCCAGAAACAGATGGGGCAACAATTTGAATTGTTTGGTCCTGTCAACATAATAAAAGGAGACCTCTAGATACACCTAGTCTGTTTAACTTCTCTTCTCCCAGTGACAAAGACGACAGGTAAGTTGATGGATTGGTTCAGATGAGATTCTGATGTCATTCTGAGAATGACTTTCAGGTGAGGTCTTAGCAACATCTTTTCCCTTTGAAATGTTGTGGGATGAGGGTTAGCTATAGTGTCTGAAGCTCACTCAAAGTGATAACAACTAGGAAGACCATCTTCAGAGTAAAGAGGTGTAAGGAGCATTCTGAGGGAGGCTCAGTGAAAGGCTCCATGCATCTCAGAAGGACTATATCAAGGTCACAAGCAGGAGGGGGTTCTCTGACTGCTGGATAACTGTGTAATAGACCTTTAAAGCTCTTCTATACATGGGGTGAGAGAAGACCAAGCACGACTGTATAGATAATTGACAAGCTGAAATCACTCCAAGGTGGACTCCAACAGAGCTGAGCCAAAGACCGCTTGCCTGAAGAGTAGTAGGTCGTCAAGTATCTTCAGTACAGAGGCCCGTACTGGGCCCAGGCCTTTTTGGGCTGCCCATATTAAGAACCCCTTCCATTTTGAAAAGTTTTTCCAGTAAATTCTTCCTGCTTTGTATCAGGAATTCCTAGACTGGAAAGGAGCAATACCTATCCATAGCATTCAGCCAGCACCGTCACGTTCAGTGACTTCAGATCTGTGTGGAGTATCTGGCTGTAATACTGCAAGATCTGATCCAGATGATCTAGGAGCCATATCAGAAGGCTGAATGGACATCTGCAGAAGATCTGTCAGCCAGAACTGCCTTGGCCAGTACATAGCCACCAGGATAATCATGGCTTTGTCTCTTTTGATCTTAGAAATCCCCCTGGAAATCTGGGGAACGGGTGGGAAATTGTACAGCAACTCTTTGTTCTTCAGTAGGAGGAAGGTATCCAGCAGTGAACCTGGACTCAGGCATCCTCTAGAACAAAAGTTTTGCACTGTTCTTGGCAGTGCGCATGTGTACCATGGGGAATCCCCACTGATCGATTATTACCTCCATGGTGGATCTGTGCAATGAGCATTTGTGGGTGGTCATTGACTGCCTCAGGAATTCTGCTAGAGCTGTTGCCGCCTACCAGGAGGCTAAGGGCCTCTCAGATTTACCCTGTTCTGATGGCACCAATTGCAGAAGTTGATGGCTTCAAGGGCAAAGGGCAAGGAGCAGACACCTGCTTGCTTGTCTATGTAGTGCATAGCTGTCTTGCTGTCTGAAGCTCAACATTATTGAGTTTTGGAGGACCGACAGGAAAGCCATGCGGGCTAGTCTGATGGCTCTGAGCATTAGGATCTCCACAGGTAGCCACGTGTCACTTAGGGTCCAAGTTGCTTGGATCTATAGATGGTTCAAGTGAACTCCCCTAGCTGTCCCTGATACACGTTTAATTAGTGTCTTTGTTAGAGAGGAAACTGAAAAGGAGACACACACCCCTTTTCACATTTGTGGATTTTAACCACCAAGGAAGTTCAGCAGTGACATGATGAGGTACTATGACCTCATGAGGTACTATGACCTCCTCGTCTATCGGGTGTTTCCCCAGAGAAAAAACTGTCCTAAAGCAGAGCTGAAGAGGGCATAGGTGAAGTCTGGCAAGTGGCGTCTTGTACATGCAAGCCAACGTGTGACCTAGCACTGTGAGGCATGTTCATACTGTGCTGGTTCTGATGTCAGCTGGAGTTTGAGTCTCTGTAGAGGCTTTTCCTGATCTGTAGGCAACCAGGACTTCTTTGAACTTTATCATCTGAAGCGAGGTAAATGTCAGGTTTTTTACAGGTCACTAGGAGACCCAGCCAGGTGAATACAGATAGAGCACTGTTCCAGCCTGATGACATCTTCTACTCTCACCTGCTTCTGATCAGCCAGTTGTCCAATTACGTGTAGATGCCACATCACCTTAGACATTCACAACACGTTCTGTGAAGACCCTTGGTATCATGAAGAGTCAAAATGGAAGACTTCATACTGGTAATGATTTGATCCCACCATGAATCTTGGGTACTTCCTGTGGGTGGACAGATAGCCGTACTGCCAACTCTAGCGATTTTAGTTTTGGGGTTTTTTTGGTCTGTCTCCTGAAAACACGCTAAAAGCTGCCACCTCACAAACAATCCCTTATTCAAAATTCTATGAAGTGTAGTTGGAGCCATGTTGGTCCTAGGATATTAGAGAGATAAGGTGGATGAGGTAATATCTTTGATTGGACCAATTTCTGTTGATGAGAGAGACAAGCTTTTGAGCTTACAGAGAGCTCTTCTTCAGGTCTGTAAACTCAAAAGTCTACTCAGAGGAGTTTTTACTGAGGGATGACCCCCTTGGGTTGTTTGGAGTTGGATGTCTCCTCTGGGTCTGAGGTGATGCACACTGATTACTCAAGCAGGTGGAGTTTTACCTGCACATCCCTCGACTTGGGAGCACTCAGTCAAAAGGATTTACACACCACTCATTTGTGGTTTTCCCCAAAACAGAAAAGGCATTGGTGATGCCAGTCAACCAGCAGGACAAGTTCTTTGTTGGACAAATAGGGATTAAACCATAAGGTTTTGGCACCTGCCACGGTGGTTAGTGCCAAATACCTGCCATGCTGTATAAGGGACTATGCGGGAGTGTCCTCTCTTTCGGAGGAGATGGCCAAAGAAAAAGTTAACAAGGTAAGAGTTGAAGAAGGATTTTTTTTTCATAAAACTAGGTTAGAAACAGAGCTTGAAGTGAGTAGGAGATCGGACACTCCTCAGGTTCCATCTCACTTCCGTGGACAGTAAGAGAGAACTGAAGACACTCCCCTCTTTATTCTTTTATACCCTTGAATGGGGTCCCGGGAGGCACAGGGTGCAGACGCTGCCTTGAGGGGCACAGCTGCTCAGAAAATTCTGATCTTGGGCCCATGCACGCCTACCGTGGGATCTGCACTGACACGTACTCGAAGAACAAATATTCATAGTTTATGAAATGCTTCTTTGTAAATATAATAACAAAAATACTTGATCATTGAAAAAATTATTTGTAGTTTAGACTGAGAAGATTAAAAATACAGAAGGCAAGCAGATCTATTATCTGCAATGTACCATGCCACAAAAAAATCTGACTACTAAATTCTCTAGAAAGGAATGACCAGTCAGGGCAACAGTGCCAAACATCCGGTCCAGAGGCCTGATCCAGGCATTTATGTGACCTGCATGACAGACTCCAGAGAACTCTGGCCCTCTTGAACAGTCAAGCAGATAGCAGCAGGAGACAGCAGAGACCACTACCATACAAACCTCAGAATTTAACACTTGGTATCCCACATCTCCAAAACATTTCCCAAGCTTTTGTTTTTACTAAGCATGACAATTTAAATGTGTGGAGAGGAAGACCTTTCAGACCACATAAGATCAACTTTTCTGGCCATTGCACGATTGGCCCCCACAGGGAATAGGAGCAAATAGGAAGCCACAGAAATGAAAAGCATTAAAATACTGCTATCAGCTTTGTCTCAAAAAGAGATGGAAACAAATAGGATAATTTAGATTCATTTTCTTTTTCCTTGCACATACACTCAGAATACTGAGAATAAATAATTGTTCATCTGCCATTCTATTTCTCTGAAGACACTGTATTGGCTGACTCCTACTGATCCACCTCAGAACAGGGTACATTTTCAATTACATTTTTTTCCGAAGATGTTGTCCTAACATTCTTTGATGCTTGTTACGTTTCTAGTGCGGAGAGCTATTTGCTTTCCATTCATTAAGGAACAGAGTTAAATCCTGGCTGCTCTGAAGGCAATACAAGTGTTGCCATTAACTTTGATAGGGTTAGGATTTCACCTGGAAACTTTATGTTCTAGAGGGGGCAGAGAAGCACTGAGTGTGGCTCTCAGAATAAGGCTGGCCTGCCTGTGCCTCAAAGAACCAAAATCGTTGAGAGTCAGGGGAACTCACACTAGCGTGCAGAGATGAAAGTAGGAATCCAGGAAACAGTATCATTAAAGAATTACATTTGCAATACTATCTTAGCAACAACTTGTTAACATCAGTGGTCTGATATATATAGGCACTAACTTTATAATACAATGGTATTTAAAATGACGCAAAAGAAGAGCACACATAGACCTTACTCCATCATTGATGCCTCTTTTGTCTCCAGAATATGGTCGGTCAAAATCCAAGGCATAGACATCTCAATGGGGAACTGGATTCTTCTTCCCATTGTGAGTTCTAAGAAGAACTCTCTGAACCACAACTGGGACAGGTCACAGCATTGCTGCAAGGTTTCTTTCAGAATAAATGACAAGCCATTATTCTTCTCATATGAGAAGCAAGTTAGGAACAAAACAAAAAAATGTGATTATGATGGTAAATGTGAAACTACGAAGCAGGTGAGTCACTAGAGCTACAGGTAAATCAAATTCAAATGTAAAACCTGTGAGGTTTTTAAAATAGTTGTGAACACACACAAAAGCTCAAGTGTTTTATTACAGAAAATATTGCCAAAGTGGGCCAGCCCACTGGTTTAGTGGCAAAAGTATATTATACCACCCTGGAGGAGAGCTAAGTTTAATTCTCCAGCAGGGGCTCAAAGTGCTGTAAAATCAATGCTCTCAGCTCCTCAGCTTGGGGAGAAGGAAGGTTGGAGCATCTTGTGGCCATCATTTTTATTCCATCCATCTGATTAAGCAGTAAAATTGACTGGCCCCATATGATCCTTGCAGATTAGAAGGGCAGGGAATTATCTGAACTCTTGAGGGAGAGTCAGGAATAAGGGAAGATAATTTTGAGATGCTGAGAGATTCCTTAGTCTCTCCAAGTAACAGACACACCACAGGCAATGTTTTCAGAATGCTAGAGAACCAAAACAAGAATTAACTTTTTACTTCAACATTTTCTAATAAACACGGTGCTGTTTATGGAAAGCGTTAGAACGGGAACTAACAGGCACCTCTCCTTTGAGAGCTAAGGGTTCCAGAAAAATAAAAAGATGAAAGACAACACAACATGGTGATGACAAAGACTAGATACAGTTAATGTCAGTAGGTGAATCCATTAGGATAACATGTTTCCGATTACAACTGACAGAATACAGAGGGGTAGCTAATCAATACCAGATTTACCACTACTAGGGACTTGGTGTGTCTTCTAAAAAAAATGAAGTTCTTAAATTTTTGCTATTTAAACAGGTTTGATGTTGTGTCTTTATTATATAAAAATATAAAGTAACAATAAAAAAAATACAGCCCATTAAAACAAATGCATAAAAGGGAAAAAAACGAAAAGCATTTAGGTGAATCTTTCTTTTGTATCTCAAAAAGTTCTGACAGGCCAATGTTTTAGATAAACAAACCAGATCTAACTGGCTTAGGTAATCGGAAACATTTTCCAGGGCACGCTAAAGGTGTTAGGACATGCTAAGCTGAACACTGATCATCTACGTATCTTACCACTGAAATTTATCAAATGAGTGTAGAAGAAAGACTCGCGATGAAATTTTTCTATGTCCAATATGGTGGGCCCCTCAAGGCTACTTCTCAAGGTTTTCTTGGAACCACTTTTGTCAGCAATGAGAGACTCTAACATAGTTCTCACCATGTAAAGCTGTATCATTAAAGGAAACATTTGTGGTGGAAAGGAAAAAAGGAAAATACACATGGTACATTAGTTGAGCAACACTGAAAAATACTATCAAGAAAGTGACTGCTCCACTTCAAACTGAAATTGTAAAATTGTAAAATAGTAAAATTTCAGCAAGAGCCATGCCTTTCTCCTTTGGGAAAAAGGTAAATGCTCCAACCAAAAGTTAATGCCAATATAAATGCCTAGCCAGAAAGCTTTCCACGTAAAGGGAGTCTGCATTAATATAAAGCAATAGATAATTTGCAGTGGAACAGTTCACTTGCCACAAATAAAAATAATACGTAATATCTTACCACCAAAGTTTAAAAGAGGCGGATAGATGTAGGACTGCCTCAGAAACTTGTTTATCACATGCAATAGCTTTTCCATTCCAAGAGACTTGAGCTGCTTCAACAGCTCAGCAGAGTTTAAGGACTCTGTCATAGTGCGAACCATGTAGAGCTAAAAACCAACAGACAAGGAGAAGCGGGGGGAGAGAAACAGTTAATACAACATGTGGGTAAATAAGGAAGGGGAAACAGAAGCAGAAAAAGTGTGTGTTAGTGTGTTAAGGGATGAAAAACAATACAGTAAGCATGCAGAGGGAAACATCCACTTCTAAAGTAGGCAAGTTTCTTCATTTGGACTCATTATTCTGTGAGGGTCCAATACAATGCTCATTTAAGTCAATGGAAAGGCTCTCACTGATTTAAATGAGAGCTGAATCTGGTCATAAGAGACTAGCTGCTTCTCAGTTTTTTCACAAAAATTTCTAAGTAGTAAATCCAGTGAATTATTTTGAAATTACATAAAACTGACAGAACTGCAATCCAAGGAATTGCTGTAATTTGTTTCCCCTCCTCAGCAAAGATAAACAGGTCACAACAGACAGCAGACAGAACAGTGTATTTTAATGAGTTTGCCACAACCAGTGAAACAAAGCCCCCTAAACATATCAAGAGTAAGAAAAAACATTGGTGGTGATTTAAAAAAAAGAGAATTATTATTAGAATAAAGCATTGTACTGATTCCATTTACTGAAACAAAATTTTCATTAGATATTTAAACATTTTTCCAGACAATTTTTTAAACCTAACTCAGTCACCCATGATTAATATAAAAGCACTGCACCCATGATTAATATAAAAGCAGTGCCTAGACAGGCTCTTCCCCAACTTCACCCCAAGATTTTAGGAATCACAGTATTTCACTGATATACCATAATTCCATTCATTTTCATGTCCCAGTTTGCTCAGAGCACTGTGCAGTAATGTATCAATCATAAACGCGCTACTATACAAACTTCCCTCAAAACAGCAAACAGAAAAGATAAAGAGGGATCCCATCTAGAAAACAGAGAAGGGGCAAGCTTCTAAATATGGGATAACAGTGGTTATTATAAAGAAGATCTTGGAAAAAATTATGCTGTTTAACAACAGAGAGAGAAAGATTAGATGGATTTCAAGGTGGAATTCTGCACTCTATGGACCACCATGGCAAAAGCACAAGACATTACGGACTTAAGACATAGTGGTGGAAAGAGAGGTGGGGTCAGCACAAATATCCACCAGGACCAAGTTCAAGAATGCAAGTCTAAAATATAGCAAGGACCTACACAGTTAAGGAGTTTAAAAAACAACAAGAACAATTTAGTCTGGAAGGAGGAGCCAGCCAGGAAAGGGTCCAGTCATTTCAAAAATAGAAGAAGTTTGAACATTTAAAAAGGCACAGCTTTAAAATGTGGCATTCCCTTGGAACAAGATGAAAAGTATGGAAGTGGAGCCTTTGGGAAAAGAATACATTAGGGTACAAAATGAAAGTGAAAGCATCCCAGATAGAGAATTTTAACTAATTCAGATTTATAGTGGATTTATACTTTAAAATGTATATAATTTTTAAGTATAACTTGGGAGTAACCTAAATCCACTCCAGCTTTTAACAGGGCTCAGTAGTGAAGAGATTTCTATGTTAATCAGTGATGCTAATACTATGGCTATCATACAAGAAGAACAGAAAATACCTGGGTACTGGAGGGTCCCACTGCTCGCCTTGGAACTTTGATGTCAAAACCACTTTTGGGGTCTTTCTCTCCTCTTAGTGCCGGGTCATTAAATGGTTCATGTCCTGCTTCCCAGTCACAAACTGTCTTTCTGATGGCCTGAAGAACACTAGACACAATCCAAAATGCTTTAGCACACAAACAAATATAAATGCTTATTTCAGAGCCACAAGCACGCTGAAGCAAACTTTCTAGAGGGGTGACATTTTATCAGTCAAGCTTATATTTTCGAGTCATACTCTGACAGCATTTGTTTTTTCCATCATTGATAGATACCTTTAGCAAGATATACATGTATATTATTGACTTTGGGATGTATAGCACAGATGCAAATTCAATATAACATTAGAATTTACCATCAAACGAATCAGATCTGAAGAACACCGATAACAAAGAAGAAAGCTTCTGCTTATAAAATAATTTTGGCAATGCACAATACTTTTTAAAATTCTAAGAAAAATTCTGAAAAAATTATCTCTTAAAGGTTTGCATAGGTGTGGCAGTGGTCATCCAATATTATGATGCTCTTCAGTTACAATTCTAAGTACTGAATTGGAATATGAGTACTTCTCAAAAACCATCTAAGCATTGCTCATAGTGTACTGAGTGATCAAGTGAACTTCACCTCCCACATTCAAACATTTCTGAAAAATGTTATTTTAATGGCTCAAGAAACACTCTTCTGTTTCCACACCGAGAAAACCTCAGACTACAACAGATTTACATAAGGAATATGAAAGTCACCAGAAAAAAACAGTGTAAGAATCTACTTGCAATCTTAAAATCTGGAATAATCTGAACATTTCATTCATTTGTTTGGGATGGTATTTTTGTGGAGGTGGAGTTTAGCAGTAGCATGACCAGTTAAGGGTCTTCACCCGCAAGAATCTTGCAAGGCACCCAGCAATGGATGGGAGTAAATCAAAAAGGTACAACATGTCATGAGGAAAGGCAACAGCTGGAGAGACAAAAACAAGGTTAAGGATGGCTCTGACCACAGTATAGAAGATTGAGCAGGGGGAGATGAAGAGAGCAGGAAAAGTTGAGGGGAAAGACAGACGGCTTTTTTTTCTTTTTCTTTTCTTTTTTTGTGGTGGTGGGGGTTAGGATGAAGAGACAGAGAAGAAGGACGAGCAATATAGAAGAGCAAGTAGTAGTAGTACTGGAATCATCAGAAAGTTGCCCCCAGTTTCTCTTTAAAATAAAAAGCAAGACAACACATACCATTAATGGTAATGGTAGAATTAAAAGGTTTAAAGGTGACATGTTGTTAACCATTCTAGTTCTCTTATCTTAAAGTAATCAGCACCGAGCAGGTTGTTTTAGACTAATATGTAGTCAGCAAAGCTAATTTTTGACATTCAAACTATGAGCAATGGTGGTGGTTGCCTTTGAAATATGAATGTTAGCATTAGACAATATTTAACTAGTAAAATACGGGAGAAGGAATATAGGACATTGTGTGAAAATGTTAACACTACCTCTGAATTACGTTTTTCTTCTTTTTTATGGCCTGTCTTAATGGTTCTCTCAGTGTGACCTGGGAGAAGTCCTGAAGAGCAGCATAAATGGTATGACGTATGGCATGGTTAAAGACACTTTCCATTCTCCCCATCAGCACCTGAAGACCTTTGATCATGGCAATAACCTGTAGGGAGAAGATAGATAGATTAGATAGATAGATTTTAAAAAAAATATATAAATAAAGGGAAGGGGGAAGAATGAAAAAGGTCAAATCTCTATAAAGGGGAAAAGTTTTTTTACCTCAACCAAGGCAAACTTCTCTTCACTAGTATAATTGTATCGTGTTGCTCTTTCATACTCTTCTGCATTGTCAGGGCAATCTTTATTGGAGTATTTGTCAGTTGGATGTACCAGTTTCCATGAATACTGCAATTCACACAGGTAGGTGAAGAAAGATATATGGAAGAAAAGAAAAGATTGAGAAATAACACAAAAAGACTTCAGGACATCCTACCTGTAATGCAGGTTTTATTCTAATAAGACATTCCATCATTCTTAGTAATAGTTGATGATATGATACCGCATGGTTTTAGAACAGTACTGTAACTTCTAAAACTCCTGACAGAAATCACTTGCCATATTCACTACTTTCTAAAAGCTCTTTCGGACATATATCTCTACACTACATTAATTCAAAGAATACAAGAAATTCTCAGCTTGTGATGTGGTCTAACTTTTTAACGAAGATTAACTTAAGTAAAAACCTGTCTTCATTTCACCTACACAGAACCGAGAAAAACGCCTCAAATGCAAAAACAAGTGTAAAGAGAAGATTTTGAAATGACTGACTGTTTAGATTTTAAAGTCAGTTTGAAGCCAAAAAGACTTGCTGATTTCTATTAGCACTTAGAAAAGAGAGAAAAAAAAGACAGATTGATTTTGTCTGTGACTCTGAAAATGCAATATTTCAAGAGAAACGTGTCCTGTTCAGGTACCAGGATCAAAATAGCATACTAACATAGTGCAAGATGTTCCAATACTGAGTTTTAGCAGGAATTGATCATATCAATTAATTATGTTAACTGGAAAATTCCATTTACTTACTTATCCAGTTTTCCACAACTTTAATTTTAGCAACAAGAATTGAGTTGCGACACCTACTACAACTTGAGTGGTAGACAGATTATAGTGCTGTATAAGACATTATTATGGGTTAAAATACCAAGTGCCAAAGCAAAGTTTATTAATAGTAACTTAGCCGTAGGCCAACGCACAAACACCAAAAAGTATTACAATAAAACTTAAAACTAAACCTAAAATTATAAAATGTTAAAATACTTAAAGATTTTTTTTAAAAGCCAGATACCATCAAACCATACATAATCGACATGCCACTTGCCTTCTCCTTATCTGAGTGGCTGCCCACGCAAACAGAACAAATACTTGGATCACAGGTACACTGTCAGTTCCTAAGAAACATTCTATTTCCTGAGAGGTCATAGAAAAAGACATCCAGGACAAAACACTGAAAATCATTTTGACCTCAAGTGACAATACAGATTACAATGTAACTGATCACGGAGTAGGTCTTCCAGCTACCCTAAACTGCAGGGACAGCGATGGTTACATTTCTCAGTGCCAGTATATTGGCTGTCTAAGTAAGCCATTTGCTTGGATTTAAAATGGAAAGCTGTAAAGGCCCTCCTTAGCATGCTATTTACATAAATTATCTAAATATCTGGCAAACCCATAAGTCTTTTTAACAGGGGGGTAATCAAGGTGATATTTGAAAGAGAAACAATTTCTATATCCATTTGCTTATTAACACCCTCTATTCTCAACTTGATTGTGGGTTTCACATTTTTAAACTTAAATCTAATCACTTCTGATTCTGAGAAGCCTAGAGAATGCAGTGAGTTTTGAATAAACTCTAATCAACGAAATGAAAAAGACCTAGTGAGCTGTTCCTCTAGGCATAACTTTGGCAAACACTGTACGGGCATACTGGGACTACAAAGCTGAATATAAATATTGCTATTTTGCACTTTGGACAGAATAGAGTTTATACTTGTCTCAGAACAGCTGGGGTATTATTTGGGAGACAAAAAAAATCTTTCCAAGAAATTTGTTTTGAATCACTCCCAGCCCCGTGGGCTCATTCCAGCCCCATATTAAGTGCCATGGAGTCACGTTACATTTTTCACAGCAAGTTAAGAGAAACAATTCTTGTCGTGCAATTTAAGTTGGGTACAACAAAGAGGATCCCAGCAGAAAATAGTAGGCAAGAGGATGGAACACGCGTAAACTAGTTTGTGGTGTTAAGATGGCACAATATGCCTGTTTGGGACTTTTTTACTTATTTGTACTCTATTTACATAATAAGGGTTCGGGGTTGAGAATGTGGGTAAAGATTCTGAGGAGGGATTTGAAAAGGGCGTAGCAGGATAGATAGTATACAGGCTCAGAAAGAAATTCTCGGCATTGGAGAGGGTGAGGGTGAGGCATGGGAGGAAATAGTGAAGTGCTTGCACAAGAAAGAAATAAGGGGTTGAAAAATCAGAAAAGCACAGCACGGGACATAACCAGACAGAAGAGCAGTGAGCAACCAGTGACAAGATATGGGCAGGAGCAGAGCTGCACAGAACCCGAATAGAAAGTGTGAATTTGATCCAGAAGACAATGCAGAGCCAGAAAAGAGTCCCATCGCAGAGATATCACATAGATGTCGTGCAGGAGAAAGAGATGATTTGGAAGCAGCAATTTGTAAAGACAGAAGCCAGGGAGGCAAGAGGGATTTTGGAGGACAGAGAAAAAGGGGTTGCTGTAGTCTAAGTGGGAGATCATCAAGGCATGAACTAAAGGTTTTCACAACAGAAAGTGGTGGATAGATTTTGTATACATTACATAGGAAGAAATGACACGATTTATCTGTCCTAATTCTCAAAAGGTGGTTAGGAACCAAGGATGTGTTTATCATAGTACCATTCATGGAAGCACTACATACGGCAGGCCACTGGCCTTGCACCGCCAATTAAAGCTGAGCTAACAGTTGATTCTTTGGTTTGGTGATCAAAAATGAAAAACTGAAAAACAAATTATTTAGGATGGAACAAAATATTTCATTCAACGCAAAATGAATTTTTTTAGGGTTTTTTTGGGGCGTTCTTTACCTTTTGACAAATCTAGGTAAATTTTAAAACAACATGCCATTTTGAAACAAAAATTGAAACCTTTCATTTCAACTTTTTTGAAATTTTGTTTTTTTTATTCGGTCGAAACGATTGGCCAAATTCAACCATAATTCATGAACAGTTTTAGTCTCCCTGAATCTGCATTTTTCAGCTAATAAACTATTTGACTGAAAAATTTCACCCAGCTTGACTGCCACTACAGGATAGAAGTAGGCATAAGCACATGTTCCACCTACCACCACCTGCAGACTGTCTAGGCTCTTGGGTTAGGTTGTCTTGCTTAGACCATGGTACAGATAGGACACGCAGTGTTAATGTAAGAGAGCCAGGGACATTTAAAAAAAATAAATAAATAAAAGGAGTACTTTAGAATCCTCTTTTTAATTGTTACCATTACAAATACTTTGTTTACATTTAAGTCAAATTTGCAGATTTTTAATTACTTTCCCCACTGGCATCTACTTTCAGCAAGATTAGTTGTTTAAATAAAAACAGATCATTAGAGCTTTCCTATACCTCCTCTCTCATATTTCCCTCTCTTGCTCTCTGTAATGTTTTTCCTCCTTTTTCTCTGTGTTCACCAGCCTTATGACTAAAGGCCTGATCTGAAGCCAATAGGAATCTTTCCATTTACTTTCGTCGCCTTTGGATGAGGCCCTAAATGTTTTAATTTATTCACTAGAAAATGTCAAAATACAACTGCTTTCTGTTATTTATACCACATATCATCTGGTGTCTTTTTCGCTTTGGGAAGTGTGTTGGGATCCAGTCTATGAAAGATAATTTAAAGTTGTATTGTAGCAAAATAAAGGAAGCTTTAAAACCACAAAACATATGTTCAAAAGCGGAATAAAAATAGCTAGCTCTGGCTTAAAGGGGACCACTATATCTTAAATTTAATAAGTTCAGCCTACTGAAAGAAGATGTGAGAGATATTGCATCGTGGACAGCTGATTAATACAATTGTACTGCTACTATCTCAAGAAAAAAAACATTTTGTTTTCTTCACTGGTTGAAAATAGAAGTACCACTAAACAAATGGCAATAGAACATGTAAATATTTTTCATCAAAGCAAAAACCACCCAGCCTCACTATCTAGCTGTCTCGTCTCCCTAAACTTCCTCCTTTTCTGGTTTTGCTCCCCAGGTAACATACCACTTCCATAACATGTGCACTCCACTGAGATAGGAGCTGTAGTCCCTGGAGAGAGAGATCAAAGAGTTTTCGATACTCTGCGTCTGTTTTCTGAGCTTCTTGACGGCCAGACCCAGTCACTACCTAGAACAAAATAAAGTAAACACAAGTATTAAATGCGTTGTGTGTGGCACTAAAAAACATTTTTTATTGGAAATAAAAGATTGGTGCTGGTTAATATGCACTAGATCTTGCATTCAGTACACCAATTACTGCCTTTTCAGCCCACATATTTACTTACTTAAAAATTCACAAATTCTAGAGATAAAGTACTTGTATCCTTTATCATCAGAACATTACAGCGGACTAAGTGAAGCAGACAGCCCTCATACGGTATGAGGAAGATGTGCCTTTTTTGAAGAATGCACTCCTAACTTGTTTTTATTCATAAAGCTATGTATATGCTCTTAGACTATGAGTTTGACATGCAATTCCCAAGAAAATACCCCACCTGTTCTGGAATGTACTGGCATGCAAGAAGTGTGATGAAATCTGCAAATACAGAATTAACGCTAACACAAACGTAGTTCACTCTTATAAGCTTGTGCAAAAACATCATTAGGAGATCCATGTGTTTAAGTAAGGTCATTTTAACATAGTCTGAGGTTTACTTACATCTCACACTTCTAATTATAGCAATGTTCATTACTCAAGTGCAATTGACACAGACAGCATTAACCTACCTCACTGTTGCTGTAACGAGCCAGTTCTGAAATGAAGCGCATATGATCTTCTCTGATCTGGATCATTTGCTCACAGATGTTGTACTGGGGACTGCTGCTGGAAGAGGTGCACGTCCATCTATTTCAGAACACGAGAAAAAATAAATCCTGACCTTACAGACATCACAAATTGGTATCACATAGGTGATACAACCGAGCCACTGTTTTCAGCTTTTACATCTTCCTTCTCTTTTTTTGTAGGCCTTGTGTTCATGGCTTCCCTCTCTCCGGCCTAGACGTTTTAGAGATGGGCTGTTTTTCTGAGCCCAAACAATGTTCCTTTTTAATAAGATGAAAGGGTTGCTGTTGCAATGGAGAACAATACCAATAGGTCAAGATCTATCCCTCACTCAACTACCTTAAAAAAAGGTCTTCTGTTTACTCATGTTTAACTATAAAGCCTGTTAGTTACTGTGTGTTCCTGACTACAAAATTTCATAATGGTATAACTTCAGAAAAGGACAAAGGGCATGCTACTATTACCAAACATGCCAAATTAAACAACAGCCATGAAAAAACACTAGCCTTATGCTTTTAGCATTTCAGAATGCTCCCCACCAAATGTATTACCCATATTATCACAAGCATATACCCACCATAGCCCAAGACAGTGATCCAGGGACAGTTCCTCAACTGGGAACTGCCATAGGCCCATTGATTTTACCAGGACAATGACAATTTGCACCATGAGGATCTGCCCCTCTCCCCAGTTCTGTGCTGCATTCCTACCTGGATTTGTTTTCCTCGTAGTGGGCGCTAGTTTTAATGTATCTTGCCAGTTCAATCTGCATATCGCCAAACAGCGGGACCACTTGCAGCTGCTGTACTCAAGGAAAAAAGCAGATGAAGTCATTAAATGCAAATTTTTTAAGTGTTTTTAAATTTTATTTGGTCATCCTAACAAATCACCCTCTTCAAGTTCAAAATTATCTGGCTTAGTTAACAGTGTTATTTTGTTAAAGATTATTTTTGTCATCCAACTAAACTATGTACAAATTTGAACAACTGAGAGTATCTACTCATGAAAAAATATCACGTTATTTGGTTGAAGTATAATACTATGTATTTTAAATGGGAGAAAAATCACCATTAAAATAATACTTGAAAAATTCTAATTAAAACATTACTCTCTTAACCAACCTTAAAGAACTTGTCTATCTTGGTCAAGTTTATTCTTTTCTTTGCATCCAGTTTATAGATATTACTGACACTTCCATCCATCAGGTACAATCCAAAGCCCATTACCTGG
This sequence comes from Gopherus evgoodei, assembly GCF_007399415.2. Classification (NCBI taxonomy): domain Eukaryota; kingdom Metazoa; phylum Chordata; order Testudines; family Testudinidae; genus Gopherus; species Gopherus evgoodei. The sequence goes on from NC_044322.1 coordinate 123,206,769, forward strand.
AAATAATATAAACTATATAACTTTTCCATAAGACAAGCTCATAGGTAGTGATTCAGCTGAAGATAAGACCATGTTCCTTTATCATAATAATACACAACTGGTTAACACACCCACAACCACACACATATAAAGCATACTAGGCACTTTTCAAAACTCCTAGTGACAAAATATGAGACTCATGAGTATGTATTTAATTCTTCTATAGTACTTTAAATTTACAGTGATGTCAGTGTGTAGCATTTAAAATTAATATTAGCCTGATAAACAAGACTTACTGAAAGCAGCTTAGATGCATAAAGATTAGACATACGAAAATGTTATCCCATTTAAATTAGAATGTGGCTCTTTTTAGATATTAAATTTAAACTCCTATTTCTTATTAAAATGACGGATGCAGAGTTGGTTATATAACAGAAGTTTAGGTCAACCATTGTCAAGCTCCTTCTTTTTTATAGCCCTCTGTTTAGATTATAAATGGGAGAACTCCGGTGCATCAAAAGAAAAAAGTGATTAAATTCTGGAATTAATAACAAAGTGTTATAATTCTACACAGGCAATAGGACTTACTTAGTACTAGAAATCCAGAACTACAGTCCATAATATATGTGCATGTTTAACTACTCAGCAGCACAGATGGGCTCTTTAGAGATCCTTACAAGTATAATATATCCAGTACATTCTATGGTTCTTTCAGGGTGCCAGCATATCTCATCTACATGACAAATACTGTACCTAGTTCTTTGGGGATTAAATACCCCAATTCCCTCAGAAGAGCTTGTCCTACTTGAAAGCATTTTAAGTGCTATTCCATATTTTTTTTATATAATTTCATCTATTGAGACATTCAGCTGAAAATACCATACTTAAATGAAGTACATTTTACATTTCCTCTCATCCACCACAGTATTATACATGCAAGTTCCAAACTACTACATTTATCTACCAACTGTTCAGTTTAATCATAACTAAAGCCATCTGGTCCCTGGAAGTAATACAACTGGCAAATGAAGTTTCAATATGCAGAGCCACCTTCAAACACTCTTTTTGCCCAAACATGCTACATATCTAAAAATAAAATGTATTAGTTCAATTTTACCTTCCCTAAAACTCTATAGAAACATTTTTCCACACCTGGCTTCAGTTCAATTAGATCATCTCCAATATGTACAAAATAGCAGAGGTGAAAGTAAGCCAGTACACCATGGCTTCCCCAGGCAGCAATTTAAAGGGCCTGGGGCTCCCAGCAGCAGCTGGAGCCCCAGGCCTTTTAAATTGCTGCCAGAGCCCCACTGCTGGAGCCCTGGGGCAGCGGTGGCGGGGCTCTGGAGGTTATTTAAAGTGCCGGGGCTCCCGCTGCCCTGGGCCTTTAAATAGCCGCCGGAGCCCTGCCACTGCTACCCCAGGGCTCCGGGGGCTATTTAAAGGGCCCAGGACAGTAGAGGCAGGGGGTAGCAGTGGCAGCCGGGGACTCTGGCAGTGGTTTAAAGGGCCCGGGGCGATAGCGGCGGCCGACCCTTGGACTCTTTAAACTGCTGCCAGAGCCCCCGACTGCCGCTGCTACTCTAGCGGGGGAGAGCACTTACTGGTACAGGATGGACTGGGGCTGGCTCTGAACCCCGCATCCCCGCCCCTTCCGCCCAAGGCCCCACTCCTTCCAGGGGCCAGAGCCAGCCCCAACCCAGCCCCGTACCAGTAAGTCCCTATTTCTACTTTCACCCCTGCAAAATAGAACTAGACACTTCCTAAAATCAAAGATTTGCAGTATGTGATATATGTAGAAGAAAAGGAGGAGATATAGGAAAAAGGAAGGGGCAAAACTTTATATAAACACATTAATCATTATGAGTTATTTGGCTGTCTGTTTCTGGCAAACAGAGGACTGGCTGAAGTGAAATTCACAAGTATTTGTGTCTTTCCCCATTATGGTTAAACTTTGCAACACTTTAAAAAAACACCTTACTTTTAAGAGCATGTGTTTCTCACTGGGTGTTAGATACATTTTATTTTCATAGTAGTCCACGCACAAATTCACAATATCAGCCAGCAGTTCTTCATAGCCAGAAATCACCTCAAGCTGTTGCTGTAAAGACTAGAAGACAAAATAAACAAAATAAAAACATTAAGTCTACTGCTTATACACACAAGATGTCAGCAGTTACTACAGAACTGCATTAAATACCCCAATAGCAACTGTGTGTGTGAAACCAGACAATTACTATGCTCTCAAATGAACTGAAACAGGAAAAAGATAAAAACACCACATCTCCTGTGAGTGAAGGTGAACACTTTTCACAAACCCATCCCTCTATATCTAACGTATCAGTTCTCATCCTCAAAGGAAACCTACAGAACACTTTCAAAAGACAAGCCTTGGATCTTAATTTTGCTAGACACTAAAAATCATGGACTGGATAGAGACACTGGATTTATGGCTTATTACAATAATCTATAACTCACTAACAACTCCCCCTCCCCAGGTTGTATTTCCTCCCACTTTCTTTCCTCCCTATGACTGGAGGGGTGTTTACGCACCACTTCACCTTGAATGGTCCCTTGAAATGTGTGTTAACTACTTACACTAAACAATCTGTTCCATCATGTATTGAGCTGTAACACTGAGTAAGTTTCCCAGACCTGAAGAAGAGCTCTGTGTAAACTCAGAAGCTTGTCTCTCACTAACAGAAGTGGTCCAATGAAAGATATTACCTCATCTACCTTGTCTCGCTACAGAACAGAGTGCATTTTTAATAGCTTATAAAATATTTGCCATTTAGTGTAAGATTATGAAAACTTACTTGTGTAATCTTGTTATGATTAGCAAGGAACATGGAGAGGTTCTGGGATTCCTGGATGGACTGAGGATCAGCCATTTTACGCAGAAATTGAGCAGCTCTTTGGAAAGAGAAAAAGAACCCAGTCAAAGGAAAAAAATCAACAACATTTCTCTATAGCAGAGCAGCTCACGAGCAAATCCATCCACTTCTGATCAAAACTACATATACATCAACGCTACCTCTTGGTCAAAGGTAGATGACAGCTCTTAAAGAATCAGTACAGATGCTTTATTCATTACTCAGACAAGATCATAGTAACTGCATCGGTGATGTTGATCCGATCGCAATTACTTGCAATCAGGCAAAAGAGAGGACACCAGACACTACTAGACTTGGTTTGTTACACTCTTCTGAGAACGTGAGATTCAAACACAGGTTTAAATTTTGTAAAACTGTCCATGTTAAAAGTTGGTTTCTTAAGAGGCCTCATCAGACCCTCCTTGAGAACACTGGCACCCCATTCTTACAAAGGTGGTGACAAACTTCACTAACAGTAGGTTCACTGGCTCCCATGGGTCTTAACTAGCTGGGATGGCCATAGATAAAATTCACAGTTTATGAATCAAAGCACCCTCAGCATCTCACGTACCAGTGAGTGACTCAAGGAGAGTTAGGACAAGATTCTCAACTGGTATGGGTTGACATAGCTCCACGGAATTCAGTGCCGACTTACACCAGCTGAACATCGAGCCTTTAGAGAATAGTGTCTGTCCCCTCAGGACACTGCTCTGGAAGAGAAGATCTATCAAAATCCAAGGGATTTCACCCACAGAACAAAAAAGAATTCCTCATAGGAAGAAAACCTCAGCCCTGAATGGAGGCTTTACAGTTAAACATGAGTAAAGCAAAGACCTTTGTTGAGTGAGTGATAGATCTTGATCTATTGGTATTGTTCTGTACAAGGCTTTGCAAATGCTGTTGTGGAAGCACACACTCTCTTTGCTTCCTACATCTGCCACAGCATAAGACTTTATCAATGTTACATGCTGCAGTGTCAGGATGAGAATGGGGTTTCATTCCTGATATTCTAACCTTCTCCCCCTCTCATTTCATCTGTAAATCACAGGGGCCTGTCAGAGCAAAGCCAGAAGGCCTTAAGGGCAACAAGATCAAAGGCCATTGACAAAAGCTCAACCATGAATGCTAAAAATGGGAATTCTGTAACTAGAAAGAAAGAATTTCTAAGTTAAAAGATTTATCAAACAATGTATTCTCATTAAATTTAAAACATAATGAAAGATAGGCTGACAGAGTCTACACCTGGAAATCTGTTTTGTTACTGTAGAAGAGCAGAAGGAAAACAGATTTGCTCAGATAGTTTTTTCTGTCAGTTCACCTTTAGTTTCACGGTATTTTTTTTTAATGTAGATGGAATTACATTTAAATATTACCGGTGTTGTAAAAAGAGCTGCTAGTGCCATCTTGTGCAGGTTCCTGTATTTCAATAACAGTAAGCTTGACATATACTTTCTTATAACAACATCTTACCGCTTGTAGGCAGAGTGGTCATTCTTCACACTGCACTTCATATTTTTCAGCTCATCTAATACTGCAAACATGTTGATGAACTTGCCCAAAGTGATCAGATATGCTTCAGACACAAAATCCTTCCTCCTCTCTGCATGGCATAAGCGCTTCACCTCCCCACAGAATCGTTCAATTGCATTTCTCTAGTGAAGGGAAGGAGCAGAAATCCATAGTTTAGTAAAGAAACAGTTTCAATGTTTTACTTTCACTGCAATATCTAAGCCAATGGCTCTCAATCAGGGATATGTGTACCCCTGGGGGTATGCAGAGGTCTTCCAGGGGGTACATCAACTCACCTAGACATTTGCCTAGTTTTACAACAGGCTACATAAAAAGCACTAGCAAAGATAGTACAAACTAAAATTTTATACAATGACTTGTTTATACTGCCCTATATACTATACACTGAAATATAAGTACAATATTTATATCCCAATTGATTTATTTTATAATGATATGGTAAAAATGAGAAAGTAAGCAATTTTTCAGTACTAGTGTGCTGTGACACTAATGTATTTTTATGTCTGATTTTGTAAGCAAGTCGTTTTTAGGTGAGGTGAAACTTGGGGGTATGCAAGACAAATCAGAAAGGGGTACAGTAGTCTGGAAAGGTTGAGACACCTCGATGTAGGTTATCCCCTCTCTCTTCCTATAAAGTTCTTTAACAGTAAAATGCCACTAAAGTAACTCATCATCAAATTCCAAAGTTCACTTAAAAGACATCTGCAAGTAGGAGTGAGACAATTCCATTAAAACTTCAGAATATGTATGGGTAAGATGAGCATTTAGCACAGCCTCTCCAGCTCCCCACATGTACAGCCATATGTTACTAATCAGTACGCTTAGGTGACATTGCAACTACCATAGAATTTTGCTGGAGCATGAAGCACAGTGGCTGGGATCAAAATGTTTTGTTGGTTTTCCTTTCTTTGTTGCTCTAGTTTGCAGTTTTCAAATTCTTTTGCAAGGAAGTCTAATGGATGCTGTAAAAAGGATGTTCTCCACGATTTGTAGAGCATGTTAAGTTCCTTGAATGGAACAGCCTGGTCTGGATTTAAATCAGGCCCATTTGTACTGGGCGGTTGTGGGAATGCTGCCTTTCTACTCACTCTTCACCTTCTCCCCCAGTAGCTGCCTCCTCTCTGAGCCCAGCCCACCATATGAGATATCAGGCTAGGGTGGAAGGAAAGAGAGTAGCAGATTGTCACTAAGCGTTCCTCTGCCAGGCAGTGAGAGATTCAGGGATTCAAGAGAGGAAGCCCAGGAAGCACTCCATTAAGCTCTACCAGAGTCTCATAAGTGGAGCTGCTTTCACAGGTTCGTATATCTCCTCAGAAACGACCATACAAGTCCAAGTCCTGGGAGGAAAGTAAAGAGAACCATGCTGAACAAATAGGTTCCCCCTTCCCTTCCACTGATTTGACTGATGATGCAAGTTTACAGTATACATAGTTTTGAGTACCTTAAAGACCAAGGAAAGCGAGGAATCAGTGAGGACAACTCAAGGAGATGTAACTAGCAGAAAGCGTTAAAATTGCACAAAGGAATTATCTGGAAACATTTCTGGTATCTAACAGTAAAATAGGTCTATTAAGACTGTGAATTAGTTGTCTGAATACTAGCGTATTCACACAACTAGCTAGACAAAACGCAATAAGACAGTGTTTTTCAATTTTTCATTTGCAGACCCTTAAAAAACCTTTTCAATGGAGATGCGGACCCCTTTGGAAATCTAATCCTAATTCCAATTCCATGTCTACAGGCCACAAGTTGAAAATCACTGCAATAAAACACAAAAATACTATAGGGAGCAATCCTGCAATGGTCCTTACAGAAGGGTATGAACTAGATGACTTGATAGGTCTTCTCCATGTCTGCAAGCTTCATATAAATAATAGAAATTTACAAAAATATCCCAGCTACCCTTCACTTATATATCATTAACTGATATAAAGGAAATATCTTGTGCAACCATATGCGACTAGCCAGATAAAAACATATTAAGCATGCATAGTGTCCAATGGAGCAGCAATCATAGGCCCAGTCCTGTAATATATACATACCTAACTTTATTCATGCAAATAGTCCCATTGATTTCAACAGGAATGTTCACACATGTAAGGTTACTCAAGTGTTTACAGAACAGAATCAAAGGTCTTTGGGCAAGAAGAAAACTGATTCACTCTACAGCTTAGAAGAGATGTTGCAGTCACTTCCATGAAAAACAAATGGGCAAGTAAAAGTGAGCATAGATATGGGAAATAAAAAAGAAAGGAATTTAAAACTGTGCAATAACAGCGTGTGGAACAAGAAGCTGAGCACAGGCGATAAGCTACATGCACAAATATGACTGCACTTAGAAGACACGCTAAGTTTAAGTCACGTCAGGACCATGGTCTGTCTCTGTGGGCCAGGTAAAATCTTTACAATGTTTGGTTACAGTAATATAGTCTTTGAATAAAGACAGCTAAAGAAGAGCGTACAACACCACAGCACATAAGAAAACAAAACAAAACCTCTATTAAACAGCTATTGGTTTAACTCTTTTTACCTGAAAGTACATAAAATTCATCAGTTTTGTAACCTCGGGCTCCAGAACTTCCACAGTTTTTTCATAAATTTCTACTCGGTTAGGCTGTTCATTACATTTAACCTGAAGAGAATCAAAGAAATAGTGAAACTGGAAAGTCACTCCCAAATACAACTTCAGCAGAGACACAGCTCCAGAATGGCACATTGAACCAAGAAAATGTATTATAGTGCTGTTTATCCAAAGTTACGGCTAAATTGTTGTTTTTAACATCTCAAACACAGTTTTCAGGGACTAAAAAAAAAAAAAATTCTCAGAGCTACCTGGGTTCTTATATGGCATCCCTTACTGTAGTATCTGTGTCCATCAGATAATAATGAATTTAGCCTATAAACATCACTGTGAGGTAGGGCAGCATCTTCCCCATTTTATAGTTAGGGAATCAAGGCACAGTGACATTAAGTTACTTTCCCAGGGTCACAAAGACTGTGACTGAGTGGAGAACTGAACCCAGATCTTCTGAGGTCCAGTAATTTAACCAAAAGATTATCCTCTTCCTTCCATGGCAGCACAGATTTTATTTATTTATTTTATTTATTTATTGGAAAGTCCCTAAAATCAGAGAGCTGTCAAAAGAGGACTGTGATTTCATTTGCTTTTCCAGCTCATCTTAACTCTATTTTCAAAAACTTCAGTTTTTCAGGCACTTAAGTCCTAACTTTTGATTCCCATCACCTGTGCGCATTACATAAATAAGCACGTGTACCCGCATGCATGAGCACACAGAGAAAATCTGGACTGCCTCAAACATTTTTAAAAAGTGACCAGACCCAATATCCTATTTGACGATCTCCAGAGCAGTGTTTAATGTCTAGTTTACATCATCAAGTAACAATATGTTAAGTTGCTGATCACAATCACTTTGAATTTAAGCTTTAAATGCTTGCTGGCACCACCATCTCCATTTGTTTTCTGTTAAATGACATGGGAAATTTTGGTGTCAAATTAACACTACTATCAAAACTGCCCATTCAGTGCACATTATTGCTACTCTATTTGCAAATCAGCCAGGAAGCTTCATACAGAGTGACATGAAATGCTTCCTTAATTCCCTCACCATAAAAAACATCCAGTCCTCAGGAGCTGAAAGTTTTGCTTCAACAACATTCCCAGTCTTGCTGATTCAGGAGTAAATGCTCATTCTAGAGAAGACGGTTACTCACCTTTGTAACTGTTGTTCTTCGAGATGTGTTGCTCACATCCATTCCAGTTAGGTGTGCGCGCCGCGCGTGCACGTTCGTCGGAAACTTTTTTACCCTAGCAACTCCAGTGGGCCGGCAGGTCGCCCCCTGGAGTGGCGCCGCCATGGCGCCCAATATATATCCCTGCCGGCCCGCCCGCTCCTCAGTTCCTTCTTGCCGGCTACTCCGACAGTGGGGAAGGAGGGCGGGTGTGGAACGGATGTGAGCAACACATCTCGAAGAACAACAGTTACAAAGGTGAGTAACCGTCTTTTCTTCTTCGAGTGATTGCTCACATCCATTCCAGTTAGGTGACTCCCAAGCCATACCTAGGCGGTGGGGTCGGAGTGAGAAGTCGCGGCACGGAGCACTGCAGTTCCGAAGGCCGCATCCTCCCTCGACTGCTGGACCAGGGCGTAGTGGGAAGCAAAGGTGTGGACCGATGACCAGGTCGCTGCCCGACAGATTTCCTGGATGGGCTCGCGGGCGAGGAAAGCCAGCGACGACGCCTGCGCCCTGGTAGAATGCGCAGTCACACGGCCCGTAGGGACATGGGCCAAGTCATAACAGGTCTTGATACAGGACGTAACCCAAGAGGATACCCTCTGGGAGGAGATAGGAAGCCCTTTCATACGCTCTGCTACCGCCACGAAAAGCTGGGGGGATTTTCGGAAGGGCTTAGTCCTCTCTATGTAGAACGCGAGAGCCCTACGGACATCCAGCGAGTGGAGCTGCTGCTCCCTGCCTGAGGAGTGAGGTTTTGGGAAAAAAATCGGAAGGAAAATCTCTTGGTTGACGTGGAAGGCTGAGACCACCTTGGGCAGAAAAGCAGGGTGTGGTCTCAGCTGCACCTTGTCCTTGTGGAAGACCGTATATGGGGGGTCTACCACAAGAGCTCGGAGCTCCGACACCCGTCTAGCTGAGGTGATAGCCACTAGAAAGGCAGTTTTCCAAGAGAGGTAGAGCAGGGAGCAAGTAGCTAACGGCTCAAAGGGGGGCCCCATGAGCCGGGACAACACCAGGTTAAGATCCCAGGTTGGAGCAGGGGGACGGACGTTAGGGAATAAACGTTCCAGCCCTTTAAGGAATCTCGACACCGTCGGGTGAGAAAAAACGGAGCGACCGTCCGCACCCGGGTGAAAGGTGGAGATAGCTGCTAGGTGGACTCGCAACGACGATAAGGCCAGACCTTGCCCTTTGAGGGACCAAACGTAGTCTAAGATTTCGGTTATCGAAACTTCCATAGGGCGGAGATTTCTCTCTACGCACCAACAGGAGAAGCGCTTCCATTTCGCCGAATATGTGGCTCTTGTGGACGGTTTCCTGCTGCTCAAGAGCACCTCTCTCACAGGCGTGGAGCAGCGCAGCTCGGAACCAGTCAGCCACGCAGGAGCCACGCCGCTAGGTGCAGCGACTGCAGGTCTGGGTGACAGAGGGTCCCGTGGTCCTGGGTAATCAGGTCCGGATGAAGGGGCAGGGGAACTGGGTCGGCTATGGCCAAGTCCAGCAGCATGGTGTACCAGTGCTGCCTGGGCCATGCCGGGGCCACCATGATCACGAGAGCCCTGTCTCTGCGCACCTTCAGGAGGACCTTGTGGACCAGAGGGAACGGGGGAAACGCATAGTACAGGTGGGTCGACCACTGGATGAGGAAGGCATCCGCTATCGACCCCGGCTCCCTGCCCTGAAAGGAGCAGAACGCTTGGCACTTCCTGTTCCCCTTGGACGCGAAGAGGTCCACCCGGGGATAACCCCACCTCCGGAAAATGGAGAGAGAGACGTCCGGGCGAAGGGACCACTCGTGTGACAGGAAGGATCTGCTCAATCGATCCGCCAGTGTGTTCCGTACTCCAGGGAGGAAGGAAGCCCTGAGGTGAATGGAGTGGGCTACGCAAAAGTCCCAGAGTCGTAACGCCTCGTGGCACAGGGAGGAGGACCTGGTGCCGCCCTGCTTGTTGATATAGTACATGGTCGTCGTGTTGTCCGTGAACACGGCGACACAACAACCCTGAAGCTGATGACAGAACGCTTGACAAGCAAGGCGGACCGCTCTCAACTCCCGCATGTTGATGTGGAGCCCCACCTCCTCCTGGGACCACAGGCCCTGTGTCCGCAGGGCCCCTAGGTGGGCCCCCCAGCCTAGATCTGAGGCATCCGTTGTCAGGGATACCGAGGGCTGAGAGGGGTGGAAGGGAAGACCCGCACATAATACGGACTGGTCTAGCCACCAGCCGAGAGAACCTAAGACCTTCTGGGGGATTGTGACTAACATGTCTAACGGTTGCCTTGCCGGCCTGTAATGACTGATAAGCCACAGCTGGAGAGGCCTCATGTGGAGCCGAGCGTAGTCGGTCACAAAGGTGCACGCCGCCATGTGGCCTAACAGGGTTAGACATGTCCTCACTGACGTCAATGGGGCTGACCGCAAACGTTGAACGATCGCCGCCATGGTCTGAAACCGTTGCAGAGGCAGGGAGGCCCTGCCCACAGTGGCGTCCAGGACGGCCCCGATAAAATCCACCTTCTGCGTGGGCCTCAGGGTGGACTTGTCTGTGTTTATCAAGAGGCCCAGACTTGCAAACATGCCGGTGATCACGCGGACATGGCTGTTGACTTGCTGTTCCGACGTGCCCCGAATCAACCAGTCGTCCAGATAAGGGAACACGTGGACACGGTTGCGCCGAAGATGCGCCACGACAACTGCCATGCATTTTGTAAACACCCTCGGGGCCGTGGACAGGCCGAATGGGAGGACTGCAAACTGATAATGAAGAGCCCCCACAACGAAGCGGAGAAAGCGTCTGTGGCGTGGCCAAATGGCAATGTGGAAATACGCGTCCTGCATGTCGAGGGCGGCGTACCAGTCTCCCGGATCCAGGGATGGAATAATGGTCCCCAGGGATACCATGCGGAACTTCAACTTCACGAGGTATTTGTTGAGTTCTCGCAGGTCGAGGATAGGCCTGAGGCCCCCCTTGGCCTTGGGGATCAGAAAGTAGCGGGAATAAAACCCCTTGCCTTTCTCGTTTTCCGGAACCGCCTCTATAGCTCCTTTGCTGAGGAGCGTCTGCACCTCCTGCCGAAGGAATTGCTCGTGAGAGGGGTCCCTGAAGAGGGACGAGGAAGGAGGGCGGGAAGGAGGAAATGAAACAAACTGCAGGCGGTATCCCGTCTGCACCATGCTCAAGACCCAGCGGTCCGATGTTATTTGGGACCACGCCGGGAGGAAAAACGAAAGGCGGTTGGAAAACGGGGGGGAAGGATCCATAGGGGAAACTGTTACCGCGCCCTCGGGCGCACCTTCAAAATGAAGGCTTAGGACCAGGCGGGGGTTTTGAGGAGCCTTGGTTCTGCCCCCCTTGGTTCCCCGACTGTCTGCGCCTTCCGTTCCTGCCGCGGCGCCTGTAAAGGTCCTGCCGCTGGCGGACCTGGGAAAACGGCCTACGTTGCTGCTGTTGTTGCGACCTAAAGGGTCTACGCTGCGTCACGGGGGTGTGCATCCCGAGGGACCGCATAATAACCCGGTTGTCTTTTAGACTCTTGAGTCTGGGGTCTGTCTTATCAGAAAACAGGCCCTGGCCTTCGAAAGGAAGGTCCTGTATGGTATGCTGGAGCTCCGGCGGAAGTCCGGAAACCTGCAGCCAGGAGATGCGACGCATCGTAACTCCTGACGCGAGGGTACGCGCAGCCGAGTCCGCAGCGTCCAAGGAGGCTTGTAAGGCCGTGCGTGCGACCTTCTTGCCTTCGTCCAAGATGGCCGTAAACTCTTGGCGAGCATCCTGTGGCAGCAGCTCCTTAAATTTGTCCACTGCCACCCAGGAATTAAAGGCATATCTGCTCAGCAGGGCCTGCTGGTTGGAGACCCTGAGCTGCAGCGCCCCAGCCGAATACACCTTACGGCCAAGGAGGTCCATCCGCCTGGCTTCTCTGGATTTGGGGGCTGGAGCCTCCTGGCCGTGACGCTCCCTATCGTTCACTGATTGCACCACCAGTGAACCCGGAGTCGGGTGTACATGGAGATATTCGTATCCCCTAGAAGGGGCCATGTACTTCCTCTCGACTCCTTTCGCTGTCGGAGAGATGGAGGCCGGGGACTGCCAGATGGTATTGGCGTTGGCCTGGATGGTCCGTATGAAGGGCAGGGCGACCCTGGTGGGAGCATCAGAAGAGAGGATGGTGACAATTGGATCCTCTATCTCCGAGACCTCCTCTGCCTGCAGACTCAGATTTTGAGCCAAGCGCCTGAGGAGGTCTTGGTGCGCCCTGAGATCCAGCGGGGGGGGACTGTTGGAGGAGGTACCCGCCACCGCCTCATCCGGGGAGGAGGAAGATGAGACCCCAGGCACGAGAGTGTCTAACTGAGGGTCTTCCTCAGCCCTCGCCTCTGCCTCCGGAGCCGCAGCTGAGTCCTGCTGCTTGGACCCTTCCTCCCCTTCCGGGGAGGGAGGGGGGCGAGACAACGAGGCTTCAGGGGCCCTACGCTCCGCAGTCGCCGGTCTAGCAGGGAGCTGCTGGGGGCCCTGGGCCTGATGGTATGCCCAGGGTGTCCAGAATCCCCACTGTTGTGGGCCTTGGTCCTGCAGCGGCGGATCACCGAACAGCGCCGCCTGCCTGTCGGTGCCCAGCGCATACCCGCTGTCCGTCTGGGAAGATACGGACGGCTGTCTCGAGGGCCATGGTGGGGCCGACCCTGGATGGTAAGGGTCTGCGCGGGCCGGCACGGGGGATCGTCTCGGTGCCGGGGACCGGTGCCGGGAGTCATATCGGTGCCGGGATCGGGATCGGGACCGGGATCTGTCACGGTGCCGGGATCCTGATCGGTACCGGGCGCCGCTTCGGTGCCGGGACCTGCCACCAGCTCGGTGCCGGGAGGTCGACCGAGACCGGGACCTGCCACCAGCTCGGTGCCGGGAGGTCGACCGAGACCGGGACCTGCCACCAGCTCGGTGCCGGGAGGTCGACCGGTGCGGCGAGTAGCGTCGGGACCCGCTCCTGGAATCGCGGTGCCGGTGTGGACGACTGGAGCCTGACCGCGACTGTCTCGATGCCGACCGGTGCCGCGAGTGCGACCGGTACCGCTGAGGGGAGCGGTGCCGGGACTGCGAGCGGCGTCGGGATCTGGAACGCCCAAGACGTCGGGACCTGGATCGTGAACGACTGTCTCTGGGCGGTGCCGATATCATGGGCTTGCCTCTGGACACGACCCGCACCGGAGGTACCGGGGGTGGCAGCCGAGTGGGCTCAGTCAGGGCAATAAGGTCCCGAGCCGAGGCGAAGGTCTCCGGTGTGGACGGGACCACTATCTCAACCCCAGATCTCATGGGGGAGCTCGGCGGTACCGGACTCAACGGACCCGCCGGGCCCGGAGTCAACGGTGCTGACGGTGCCGGCGGCGCCACGGCCGATGTCGAGGCCGGGCGCTCTAGCCGGGTCTTCCTGGCCGGAGTATCAGACTTCGACGGCCTTGGCTCTGACTCCAGTGCCGGAGAGGGTCGGTGCCGAGGAGTCTTCTCGGTGCCGGAGCGATCCGGTGCCGGTGCCGATACCACGGCCTGCGAAGCCGTCGGGTCAAGTGCCGCCTCCATTAGGAGAGTTCGGAGCCTTTGATCCCTCTCCTTCTTTGTCCTCGGCTTAAAGGCCTTACAGATGCGGCACTTGTCGGATCTGTGCGATTCCCCGAGGCACTTCAGGCACGCTTCGTGGGGATCGCTGGTAGGCATGGGCTTCTTGCAGGCCGCACACTGCTTGAAGCCCGGCGAAACAGGCATGAGCCTGGCGCCGGGTGCCGGGAAGGGCTAAGCCCCCGGCGAAGAACTACTTAACAACTATTTAACTTAACTATCTACTTAACCAACTAATTAACAACTATAATGGACTAGAGATGAACGATAAACGATAGAGAACTAGGAGAGCTAGGGACGTGGAGGACAGCTATGCCGCGCTCCACAGTTCCAACGACCGACACGGCGGTAAGAAGGAACTGAGGAGCGGGCGGGCCGGCAGGGATATATATTGGGCGCCATGGCGGCGCCACTCCAGGGGGCGACCTGCCGGCCCACTGGAGTTGCTAGGGTAAAAAAGTTTCCGACGAACGTGCACGCGCGGCGCGCACACCTAACTGGAATGGATGTGAGCAATCACTCGAAGAAGAACTTTAAGGTTTATCCATAAAGCTATGTATCCACACAATCAGGAAAGAACGTGAGATGAGAGTTCAGGCACTGTCTGACAACTGAATTTTCCTCCTTTACCTGAGGAATGGCTCTTGAGCAGCTCCTCCATGTATACAGCATGACAGCATACTCTTGACCGTCTTCCAACATTTCATTCTAAAATAAATAAAATAGTATCAATATGAGAAGGAGTGGTAAATACAGAAAAAAAAATTTAAACTGCCATTTCACTCTCTCTATATGACACCTACACACACACCCTGAGCCAAACAAACTTTTTTGTCTTACTAGGATGTACACATAATCAGTCACAACACTGAATGTTAACTGATATATCATCTTAAATAGTATGTTCAAATTGTCAGGTCATATTGTTTTTTTCAGTAAAGCAAGTTCTCTATGGCTAAGCACAACTCAACCTGATTCATCAATTATTGAAACAATTAGTTCAGCTACTGAACATGAAAAATTAATCCTAAAGCTAAAAATCGAGCAGTCCTTAATCATTCATTTCAATAATATTCTACCATGAATCAATATGGACTATTTACAACACTATTTAATGCAATTAATATGTATCAGATTACTAAATAACACTTTACATCCACTAAAATATGAAGTCCAAGAGGTCAAACTTCACTACTGACAAAACTAAACAACTATTAATCCTGAAGTATGTAATCTTTTAATCTATGAAGTACGTAATATTTTACAAATTTAAGACATTAAAAACCACAGACAACAGAAATGCTACACTGGGAATAAATTAGGATCCATTGGGTTTTATATGGAATACAAGAGAGAAATATTACTTTCAGGGACAGGGAAGAAAAGAATAGCATACAGCAACCCCTCAGGTATTGACCAAAATGCTAGAGGAGTAGTAGAAATTTCTGGCACAGAAGATAAATGTATTCTCTGACAGTCAGAGCCTGGCTGTTGATAATACAGTACTAGCCTAACTTGGAAAACTTAAAAATATAGAATACCTTAAGGAAGGCTTGGGGACAGAAACTTCAGGCAATATTGGCTAACCCAGCCAAGAGGTTATTTGAGATGCACAAAAAAAGTGAGCTAGCTATATGTTTTCTATGAGAGATCTTTCCTGACAGCTATGGCCGTTTGAAATCTGGTTGCTAACTTGATTTCCTATTTTCTCCGTGTATGTTCATCCCTCCATAAGAAAGTTTTGTCAAAGATATATGCCTCTTCTCTCACAGTTTATTAAAAAAATAAAAAGAGTATATGTTGAAAATGTTTACTTACCATATTCGAATGAACAGTAGCTTGCTCAATGTATCTTGCAATGCCTGTGACAAATGCATTCCTGTCTTCAAAATTAGTGTTGAAGTTTGGCTGCATGAAAAAAAATAAACAAACATGTAACCCTTGGGGAAAAATTTCAAATGTGGTATTTATCACAACAACAACAAAAAGGACATATGCTTTTCCAGAAATTAATGGGAATCTGTGACCAGGGACCTCTTGGTGCCAGGAGGAAGAGGGCACAAAAAGGGTTTAAAGGGGTTACAGGGATCCCCTAGATCAAGTACATGCATATACACACCAAAAGGTGGCATGTAAGGTCTCTACCAAAAGTAAGTAGCCATTTAAAAAATGTATGTACGGATAATATTTCAGGAGTCATGCATGCATGTTGATAATTATGTCTTAAAATATGTGAGTTGGGGCTGGTCACCAGAAGGTGATAAACAAGTTCCTCCCAAAAAGGACCTAGTAAACAGTTATCTCCCTGTCTGGTCATGTATTGTGTCCCTCACAATGTAAATATATTTGCATAATGATCCACCAAGCTAATCAAAATTGCTAAAAAGAAAAAGCTGCTGGGGAAACAAAACAAAACAAAACCAAAACAGCCAGGAAAGGTATCCTGTTTGTGAATGTAGACCATGGATTTTTGGGATATACGTAGGGGGTACTAGTTCACCTTGGATCCTTCATCTAGGGGACAAGATACCAGCATGCATGTTTTATGAAAGAAGAATCACAGCTAACCAGGGCTGTTTAGCCCTGTGACAAAGACTTGGGTTGTGCTAAATTTTATTAGACAGGAAAGTATCTTATTAATTAAATGGAGGCTCTAGAATGTGTGTTATGCTTTTAATTTATTTGTATATAGTTGCTTGCAATACTTCTACCGACTTGTTATTACTTGAACCTCTGTTCTTTGTTAAATAAACATATTTGTTTTCACTATAAACAAATTTCAGTGCTGTGAGTTAAGCAAAGCAGTAGCCTAAGGTGAAGTTGGTAAGCTGGAGGTACTGTTCCTTTGGGAACAGCAGACCCAGAAATTCTGTGAATGTCCAGAGGCTGCATATTCCAGGGGAATGCTCAAAAAGTTTGGGGGTTGGCGTGTGCCCATCGCTAACCTGCAGAGGAACAGCAAAGCCTGCATAGGTTGAGAGGGGAGTGCTTGCGTTGGCCATGATTGGTGGAGTCAGGGAGCTGATCTCTGGCAGGTTCAGACAAGGCTTTCACACGAAGGGTAGATGGTACTGAGGGGCCGCACAATCCTGAGTACCTCTGAGGAGCATTACAGACTCATAATAGATACTCCTTACCTGGTAAAGTAGAGATGATGGAGGGGGTTCAATACATGGTTGTTGATCCGGCAATGGTAATTCTTCCAAGAGATCCACATTGGACAAGGCATCCTCTAAAGTAACCTGAGCGGTCATTTTGTCTCTGTGGGGGGGAAATTATGAAAAAAGGCTAATATGAAGAGCAAGGGAACAATTTATTTCTGGTGTGGGAAATGCACAACATCCCTGGCACAGGCCCACTTAGCTAGAGACCACCCTAGAAGAGACAGTATCAAACTGAAACCTCGTTAGTTTCAATACGACTTAAGAGGAGTTTCAGGTTTCACACCTGCCCTGCATACTCCTGCCAATTTCTGTGTTTTTAAAACATTTCTTTCTCCCCATCACAGTGTGACAGACTCACACAAACAACAGGTAAAACTAACTGACAATACAACAGAAAAATAGAAACTAATTGAACAGAGCGTTGTCAAGGCACGCAAACTAGAAAAATAGGGAAATCCTTTTTCCTGTAGTCTCTTTCAGTTATAGTAATTCGGGCAGAGTCTTGTAACTAGAGTAGGTATAAAATTTTTTAGTTGACGAAGCCCTCTTATGGTCTTTTCCATGATTTTCCACAGTTGCTACTACCAGCTCAACAATTGTGGGAGAATTAAACGTAGACGTGGTGTCAGCAGCCACTAGCATTTTAAACACAATGGTATCTAGAGCTGCTCTGATTAGGATTAATGATGTTGGATTTAAAAACCTGAGGACCACATAGAGCCACGTGCACACTAGCCCTCCCACAGTTGCTACTGCAAATGAATCTGAATTGTCGATAGCTATAATAGGAAATTTTATGGTGAAAAATGACAGAGCAACTGTAGCACAATTCCATCATTACAGCACTGTAGTATATTGGTTTAACTGGGCGTTTCTGTATATAACTTCCAGATCTCATGAATTCTTTAACCACTAAACAAAACTGCTTCCCTACTTTCCTTTGCATAAAACTGTACATTCCCCCAGCAGCTATGGGGAGATTTTCATCACAGCAAGCACTTCCCTGAAAAGAAAATAACTAGCTCAGGTGACACAATTAATCTACAGAGTAACCAGCTTTCTGTTTTCTGAGAGTGATCTGGTGTCCTGAACAACAATCTTGCAACCAGGGTTTTGTTCCACTGTGATTCCTTAGAATACCAGTGCACACCCCATTGCTGCTGTACAGTGAGCCGGGGATGGATTCACAAATTCTAAGGCCAGAAAAGACCACTGTGATCACCTAATCTGACTTCCTGTATAACTAGGGTTGTCAACCCTCTCAGTTTCTCTAGGAGTCTCCTAGAATCGGGCCCTATCTCCCAGAGTCTACTGCAGCCAAACAGGGAGATTTTGGGTGCTCACAGTTCAGCCGCACAGTGGGCTAAGGCAGGCTTTGTGTCTGCCCTCACTCCATGCCACTCCCAAAAATGGCCTGCACCGTCCCTGAGGCCTCTGTGGGGCTTGGGGGACAGAGAGTCTCTACATGCTGCCCCTGCCCAAAGCGCCGACTCCACAGCTCCCATTGGCTGGGAACTGCGGCCAATGGGAGCTCCAGGGGGTAGTGCCTGTGGGCAAGGTCTGTGTGCGGAGCTCCCTGGCTCCCTCCAGCCAGAAGCTGCTGCCAGAGGGATGTGCCAATTGCTTTTGGGAGTTGGCAGAGGTAAGCACCGTCCCCCTCACCCCTTCCCGCACTCCAATCCTCTCCCAGAGCCCGCATCCAAATTCTCTCCCAAAGCCCACACTCTGCACCTTCTCCTGCACCCCAACCCCCTGACCCAGGCTCAGCCCAGAGCCCCTCCCACACCCAAACTCCCTCCCAGAGCCCACACCCCTCCTGCACCCCAACCTTCTGCCCCAGGCTCAGCCCGGAGCCACTGCCTATACTCTGAACCCCTCGGCCTCACTCCCCAGCCCAAAGCCTGCACCTCAAGCCCCTGGCCCAGCCCAGTGAAAGTGAGTGAGAGCGAGCAACAGAGGGCGGGGGGCTGGAGTGAGCAGGGGTGGGGCCTTGGAAAAGGAAGGGGGGGTAGGGGAAGAATGTTTGTGCCATTGGACAGTTGGCACCCCTATGTATAACACAGGCCAAAGAACTTCCCCAGAATAATTCCTAGAGCATGTCTTTTAGAAAAACGCCCATTCTTGATTTAAAAAATTGTCAGTGATCCAGAAGCCACCACAAGTCTTAGTAAATTGTTCCAATGGTTAATTAACTTCACTGTTAAAAAAAACTATGCCTTATTTCTAGTCTGAATTTGTCTAGTGTCAACTTCCAGCCACTGGATTGTGTTATACCTTTCTCTGCTAGACTGAAGAGCTCAGCATCAAATATTTGTTCCCCATGTAGATACTTACCAATTAATCAAGAAAATATGCAGTAAAATAATAGTGCATTCTGAAGCTACCATGCAACTGGCTCTCCCCCACCAGCCACCTTTAGACTGTTCTGTCAGGAGAAGAAAAACATCAAAAGTGATCTTGAACAAAACTCCTCCTTGGGCTGTCCCAGGTAAAAATTGCCCTGGCTCTACACTTTTGATCCAGTAGATCCCTGATCACCTGGTGAAAGATTCCTCATATGACTGGATCAGGTTTCTTTCCCCTCTCCACCCACTTTCTCTACTTTACATGAAGCCAGGAAAGAGAGTAATATAGTGAGAATTTTGTGGTGAAAGCTTAAAGGATGTGAAACAAATAGAAAAGGTAAAACAAAAAGAGTTGGCTGGCAATCAACATGTAAATACCGCTTTAGTCTGGAAGTGGAAGAATGAGGATCAGATGAGAGACTGAAAAATGAAACAAGTGTGTGTTACTCCTGTACCAAAAAATTAAAATATTCTGCACATAATATTTTTAAATTCTGCAAAATTTTGCATATTTTATTTGTCGAAACAACACAGTATAATCACATCAGTTTCAATTATTTTGGTAATAGATTTCAAAATACTTGTCAGCAAGTAGGTCTGTAACAATACAGACAACAAAAAAAGATTCAGGAAATGTTACACAGCTGTGCTCCAACTGACAGCCCCGCGTTGTCTGCAGTCAGAAAGAGCCTCAGCCCTGAGCAGGGCTGAAATCTGTTACTTCCGCCAAAAGGAAATGTTTTGGTGGAAATCACAAATTCTGCGGGAAACATTAATTCTGCACAAACTCTTCATTGTGCAGTGGCATAGAATTCCCCCAGGAATACATGTGTGCATAGAACTTAGCAGTGAACTCATGAATACCTACTACTATTAGGAAGCTACAGCATGGAGAACATGGGTCTTTCACCGCTTAGGAATCACATTCAAACCCTAACTTAGGCCCCAAAACAAATTTATTTATTCACATGAAACTTACTGCACAATTTGCAGAGCCCTGCCCAAAAAAAGGTGTAGGACTGGAACAACAGGTGAGTGTTCCAGTTGGCAGAGCTGTGCTGAGAAACTTGCACAACACCTGCCTATACTTAACTCAAGCTATTTCACCAGCACTAGGTTCATCCACAGAATTAAAATCTAAGGTAAGGCTAGAGTCTTACAGTTCATTTAGCAACACTATCACTGAGTATACTAATGTAGCTGAACAGTCATAAAATGCCAATTACTCAAGCAAGTGAGAATGAAGATGTGCCGCATAAGGAGATCAAAATATAATGAAGTCTCAAAATATACTTCCTGAAACTGCACGAAAAACAGTTTTGTCAGGTCTATACAGGAAACAAAACTGTTTTTGATATCTGTTTAAGGGGAAGCCATTGCTGGGAAAAATAAAATAAGGAAAGTGTTGAGAGTAACAGTTCAGTTTCCTAGTACAAACCACAATCAGATAGCTCTGAACCAAGAAAGGGCAGGCTTTTGACACTTGTGGCCCAAGCACTCTAAAAAAACCCTCAAAAAAACCCACATAAGTCCCCTTGATCCCCAGATGTTCTGTTTCAAATAGAACAGTCACATTCTTTCCAGCTCTAATGGATTAAATTCTATAAGAAGCTCTCCTCTTTACTTCAATCTTCAAAGTAAATATTTTAGACTGTTTGCTTTAATGAAATGTTCTCAAACTTTCATTTAAAAAAGTTCACCAAAGCACAAGCAAAGGAAAATCCCTTCCTCCCCCCCCCCACCCCCCACTCATCTTTCCATTCACTTAAATAGTGCATTACAGAGAAAACTCTGCTTGGGGGATATGCTAGGTAAAAGAAAAGCTTCCTGTTGCCCATTCAGAGTTTTGCTAGAGAAACACAGGAAAGCATGTTTTTCAAGACCTGCATTGCCTGATTCTACAACAGCCTGTGCCTGGTGACTTCAGTTCTCCTGTCTGTCGCATACTGCTGCAATTTCAAACATTCAACTGCTTTGGAGGTGACAAAATAAGAGTGCAAAATGGTATCGGAATGCTTTGTTCTGCTGATCTAGATACCTAATAGATTGTAATGCTACCATGAATTAAATACTTTTGTTCACCATTCTGTCTCAGGCTTTAACTCTCATTAAGAGAATAAGATGTGGAAGAGGAACAGGCATCTTCCTGTTTAGTTCTGACAAGTCTGCAGATTTTGTGAAGGAAGATTCTCACTTCCTTCCCATCAACAATTAACAAGCAAACTGAGCATCAGTATCTGGGTATGACATGTAAAACAGCTGACACAGGGCTCATCTACACAAATAATCTTACCCGATCAGTAGACTGTTTTCTATAAAGTAAGTCCCCAATCATGTTAAAACACGTTGGTTTTCCAAAAGGTAGATCATGCCAAAACAACCTGATCTCCTTCTTTGAGAAGGTAACAGATTTCTGAGACAAAAGAAACATAGTGGATCTAATTTACCTCAATTTCAGTAAGGCATTGATCCAGTTCCACATGGGGAATTACTAGCTAAATTGGAAAAGATGGGGATCAATATGAAAATTGAAAGATGGATAAGGAATTGATTAAATGGGAGACTACAATGGGTCATACTGAAAGGCGAACTGTCAGGCTAAAGGGAGGTTACTAGTGGAGTTCCTCAGGGATTGGTTTTGGGACCAATCCTATTTAATCTTTTTATTACTGACCTTGGCACAAAAAGTGGGAATGTGCTAATGAAGTTTACAGATGACACAAAGCTGGGAGGTATTGCCAATACAGAGAAGGACCAGGGTATCATACAGGAAGATCTGGATGACCTTGTAATAGTCTGGAGTAATAGTAATAGGATGAAATTTAATAGTGAAAAGTGCAAGGTCATGCATTTAGGGATTAATAACAAGAATTTTTGTTATAAACTGGGGACTCATCAGTTGGAAGTAACAGAGGAGGAGAAGGACCTTGGAGTATTGGTTGATCATACGATGACTATGAGCCGCCAATGTGATATGGCTGTGAAAAAAGCTAATGTTGTCTTAGGATGCATCAGGCAAGGTATTTCCAGTAGAGATAAGGAGGTGTTAGTACCGTTATATAAGGCTCTGGTGAGACCTCATCTGGAATATTGTGTGCAGTTCTGGTCTCCCATGTTTAAGAAGGATGAATTCAAACTGGAACAGGTACAGAGAAGGGCTACTGGGATGATCTGAGAAATGGAAAACCTGTCTTATGAAAGGAGACTCAAAGAGATTGGCTTGTTTAGCCTAACCAAAAGAAGGCTGAAGGAAGATATGATTGCTCTCTATAAATATATCAGAGGGATAAATACCAGGGAGGGAGAGGAATTATTTAAGCTTAGTACCAATGTGGACACAAGAACAAATGGATATAAACTGGCCATCAGGAAGTTTAGACTTGAAATTAGACAAAGGTTTCTAACCATCAGAGGAGTGAAGTTCTGGAACAGTCTTCCAAGGGAAGCAGTGGAGGCAAAAGACATATCTGGCTTTAAGACAAAGCATGATAAGTTTATGGAGGGGATGGTATGATGGGATAGCCTAATTTTGGCAATTAATTGATCTTTGACTATTAGCAGTAAATATGTCCAGTGGCCTGTGATGGGATGTTAAATGGGGTGGGATTGGAGTTACTATAGAGAATTCTTTCCTGGGTGTCTGGCTGGTGAGTCTTGCCCACATGCTCAGGGTTTGGTTGATCGCCATATATGGCGTCAGGAAGGAATTTTCCTCCAGGGCAGATTGGCAGAGGCCTTGGAGGTTTTTCACCTTCCTCTGCAGCATGGGGCATGGGTCACTTGATGGAGGATTCTCTGCACCTTGAAGTCTTTAAACCACGATTTGAGGACTTCAGTAGCTCAGGCATAGGTTAGGAGTTTGATCCAGGAGCGGGTGGGTGAGATTCTGCAGCCTGCGTTGTGCAGAAGGTCAGACTACACGATCTGTGACAAAGTTCCTCCTCTACCTTAGTGGGTCCTGCGCTTATTGGCGGATTTGTTCACCTCAGTGATCTTCCCCTCTTGTGGAACCCACAGCCTGGGTCAGCTCCTCCTGTGTCTGATCAGGAGTTCGGAGGTTTGGGGGGAACCCAGGCCAACCCTCTACTCCGGGTTCCAGCCCACAGCCCTGTGGATCGCAGCTGTCTATAGTGCCTCCTGTAACAGCTGCATGACAGCTACAATTCCCTGGGCTACTTCCCTATGGCCTCCTCCAAACACCTTCTTTATCCTCACCACAGGACCTTCCTCCTGGTGTCTGATAACCCTTGTCCTCCTCAATCCTCCAGCAGTACACTCTCTCACTCTCAGCTCCTTGCCTTCTTGCTCCCAGGATTGACTCGGGGAGTCATTCCTAGTTTTGCCTTTGCGCCCCCGGCCGACCTCAGCCAGGGGCACCCATGATAGCAGCAGACGGTACAGAAGGACAGATAACCGTCATCTCATTGCCAAATTACACTGGCAGCCGACGGTACAGAATGACTGGTAACCGTCTCTGCTATCATGCAAAAGCAAATGAATGCTGCTGAGTAGCGCTGGAGTATTGCCTCTGTCCGAGGCATCCAGTACACATACGGTGACCGTAAAAATAAAAGCTGAACGGGCTCCATGGTTGCCGTGCTATGGCGTCTGCCAGGGCAACCCAGGGAAAAAGGGCGCGAAATGATTGTCTGCCGTTGTTTTCCCGGAGGAAGGAAGGAATGACGACATTTACCCAGAACCACCCGCGACAATGATTTTTGCCCCATCAGCCACTGGGCTCTCAACCCAGAATTCTAAGGGGCGGGGGAGACTGCGGGAACTATGGGATAGCTACGGAATAGCTACCCACGGTGCAACGCTCCGGAAATCGACGCTAGCCTCGGACCATGGACGCACACCGCCGAATTAATGTGCTTAGTGTGGCCGCGTGCACTCGACTTTATACAATTTGTTTTATAAAACCAGTTTATCTAAAATCAGAATAATCCCGTAGTGTAGACGTACCCTTACTGAGTTGCACACACTCTCTCTCTCACTTTCTCTCCCCTCCTGTTCTGAGGAAGGCGTAAACTACAACATGTATTGTATGCTCCCCCACATGCCAATATAATTGCTAGGCATATTGCAGGGGTAGGCAGGGAGAGTCCAGTCTGCCAAAATGCACAAGAGGGAACAGTAGTACTGCAAAGCTTGCTTCCTACCACGTGCAGGAAGTGGTGGCATGGTATAAGAATAGCAGCATACCCATCTACTACTTTGCATAGCCACACAGGACAGGGCATGAGCTGGTTCTTTATAAACAAGGCTTTAAAACTGACAGAGACCCAGAACGAAGAAATATGGATTGATAATGCACAAGGATGCGTGTGAACTCTGTCTCAGTAAACTTAAATATTTTGAGTTCCTTGAACACCACTTATACATATTACACTTTACATCAACCCAGAAGAGCCTCAACAATTTTGATCTGAAAATAAAAATTAATTTTGTAACCCAAACAAAAGTTTTATTGTATTAGGTCACCTGCAAATTTTCAACATGAGTTCCAAAATATTCATCCAACATACTGTGCCTGAATATGAACTAATAATATATATTAAAAAATTTCTTTACAATATTACTTTCTATTTTGTGGAAGAGGAAAATGAGTGTTAGAGAGTTTAAATGTCATAACATCAAAATTTTAAATGTCCAGAAACATTTCTTTCACCATTCTGCTACAAATTGGACAACATTTTTAAAACCAGCCTGCAAGCATTTATTCGTGTTCTTTTGTTCAAAATAATTTAAAGAGGAAGTCACTCTGCTTTTTGGAGAGTGTTTCCTCTAGGGTCAGTTTTCCTCTCTCCTGACATTGAAGAAAAGAGTCTCAATCTCACCTGAATCAGAGTAACTTCAGACTGAATGTATATACCAAAATTATAATGACGTAACATTCAATTAATTCAAATGTAAATCCGCAAGGTATTTTTTAAAACAGTAATATCAAAGCTCACCAAGTTCCGGGGTAGGATGTAAAATAAGGGAGGTGCTGATGAGACTGGGAGGGAAAAGGCAATAGCCTCTATACAGCTCTTAATCAGAACAGAGGAGATGCTTACTCCTTATGCTTTTGCTAAGTAGATATGCACTGAAGCCAATGTTTAAATGCTCTGCTGAATTCTGGGGCCTAAAAGCCCAAGGGCCCAACCCTGCTCTCATTGAAGTCATTGGGAATGTTGCCATTAACTCCCCAGGAGCAGGCTCAGTCAAGGTAGCAGAGACATTTGAGTTTATAGGAAAGAATACATTTTAATTTTCTGCCAGCACAAGTTATATATATATAAAAACAATTTTTTTTTTTACTGGCTTGTAAGAAACAAACCAGTTAAAGTACTTTCTATGAAGAATTAAAGGAACTTTGCACCATCCCACACGATGTTCTTTATCAGAGAAAATGGTTAAAAACCATAAGGCTTTGACTGATCACATAGGTCCTCGTAAGAGAACAGCTACCAAAAGTTAATTTTTCTTCCAGCAGAAGTGTAGTAGGGAGCTAATATTAACATCGAAGGTTCTTCCATGCAGTGGATTCTAGGACAGGGATAGGCAACATATGCACGGGTGCCGAAGGTGGCACATGAGCTGATTTTCAGTGGCACTCACACTGCCTGTGTCCTGGCCAATGGTCTGGGGGGCTCTGCATTTTATTTAATTTTAAATTAAGCTTCTTAAACATTTTAAAAACCTTATTTACTTTACATAGAACAATAGTTTAGTTATATATTATAGACTTAGAGAAAGAGCCCTTCTAAGAACGTGAAAATGTGTTACTGGCATGCAAAACCTTAAATAAGAGTGAATAAATGAAGACTCGGCACACCACTTCTGAAAGGTTGCCGACCACTGTTCTAGGATTTCTCTCAATTTTTCCCCAATGAGAGAGGTTACTATAGCTGTATTTCAATTTAAAAGAAGCCAGTTTAATATGAACAAACATCTTACATATCAACTGAGATTAAAAAGAATACGATTTAATAAAAAAAAAAAAAAACCTCTCTCTCATTGGTTTCCAAAGTGTGTCACAGAACAGTAAAATATTTTTCTGGTTGTTCAGACATTGTAGGCCAAATCCTGCAGCCATTATGTTTTCATATACAATTCTCTCTCTCACACACTACCTTGGATGACATCAAATATTCCTCTTTCAATAAAACCTTCTGAGTTCTTTTTGTGATTTGAGCCCTTCTTTGTTTCTGAGCAACAGATGTGCATAAATTGAAGCAGCAAGGAAAAAATGCTTTCATGTCATTCACCAGTTTAGCTGATTAAAAACAAAAAACTGGAGAGCAAGCAGCAGCTGACAGGGCCTTTATGCAGCAGACTTGATACACTGTCAAGCCTTTTAAAAAGATACGTTTACAATCATAGATCAAAACAAAAAAGACAAAAAAAGACTGATTACGCCAGCCTGGTTGCATGGCAACAGCCAAAAGAACTGTCACATGATGGAAATAATTAGCATGGTATCAGGCTAGGGAGGGTGCCCTGTTCAACCTCTCTGGTTGCTGGTTGGAGCAGAATGACATAGCGCTGGAGGAAACTTGGGTAAGTGATGTAACAAGTAGGTACAAATCTGGGGGGAGAGTGAAGCACCTGTGAAAAATACTGGGCGGGCGGGGGGAAGGGGCCCGGAGGAGTGGCCGCTCCAGAATGACATGCAAAAGAAAGTGCTGAGTGCCTAATCACACTTGATTTTGTTTTTAATAAAAAATGCTTCACCTGGCTGTCAATCAGCTTTCTATATATTGTGGGTAAAACCACATATCCTCTTACGAGTGTGTGTTACACTATTGAAAACAATGTGGTTACCACCACCAATAAACCCCCATTTGTTTTCAAACTCGTATTGGGTCAGAAAAATCTGCACAAGACTAACCACACACATCTGTTGACATTTTTATTATTAGCAACACATGGAACAGCCATACTGCCTTGGTTCTAAGGGCAAGGCAATGTCAGTTATTTTGGTGGGAGCCTAAAGGACCATTTAAGTGACCCAGAAGTGGTGTTAGCGATTCAACACTGCTCTTTTCTCTCCAGTCAGTATTGAGCCAATAACCCAGCATGGTATTAGGTGGCCACTGAGCTGCTAGAAATGATGTCACTTAGCTGAGGGGGCAAATTTATGGAACTGACCACTTGTGTGGTCCAAAGAGCCAATCAACACTTGTTGCAACAGTAATGGTATTAAACTCTGTCTATCATTCTCCTTGCAGTTCCAACTGCATATAATATTCTTCTTCACTTCCTATCCAGAACTGTGACCAACTGCTGAACAGCTATTTTCCACCCCACAGATGGCAGCATTTCAGTAAAGGATGAGTGAGCGCTATAAAACACTCTGGGATCCTTCAGGATGTAAAGTCCTCTAAAAAATGTAAATTTGTCCATGTTGGAAACACTTTCTGGTAGGTAGAGAATAAGAGGTTTGGTTTTATTTAGAATAGTTGTCATTATAAGTTGAGTAAAAAAATTAAAATGTCTATTTAACAATTAAAAATGAAGGTATGCACCACAGACTTACACTGCAGAAAATATAAAGGGACAAAGATTAAGATTTATCTTGCATAATCCAAAGGTGTAACCTGTAAATTCTTTATATAGCTTTATGAGCCAAAATATAAATCACAGTAATAGTGAAATTCTCAGCTGTTTTACACAACCCACTCTGAAATCAGCAGCTGTCTCCAGAATCAATATAGTCAGAAGTCAATTCTTATACAAATAATTCTATATTATTCAGAGAACTCCTAGGAGAAGTCTTAATCCCAGTGATCCTAAGCTTCCTTACTACCCAGTTAAGAAATTTTCACAGAAAGGCAATCTCAGTCTCACACTAACTCTTCACTGCAACCCCTGGACAAATCATGACCTCTGTGCCTCAGTTTTCCAGTATATGAAATGGGAATACCAATGCTTTTCTACCAGAAAGTGCTGCTGTGAGGATTACTATTTATAATACTCTGTAGCCAAAGCTGTCCTAAGTACAATTGCACAGCAATTTCTGTACTACATTAGCTACAAGAAAGGTTCCAAACTTAAGGGGAGCAGTCCCATAGGGGATACCAGACCACCTCTACAGGATCACATTTTTGTCCCTTGGGACGTTACTTATCTAGCTTCATCCTTATGTTCTCTGAAAACCACCAGTCTATAGCAACAGGCTGGGAGCAAAGCAAACAGAAAGAAGAACAGTCTCAAACAGAAGTAGTAGGGAAGAAACAGACCCAGCAGATTGTGAGGACAGTTGTGGGAGACACACAGCAGGAGAAAAGAGAAAGAGAGATTAAGAGGATGAAGAAGAGAGAAAGGATGAGACTAATGGGAGAAAATAGGGAAAAAAAAGAAGAGAGATGCAACATGTGTCAGGATACGACAAAAGCCGGTATTGGTAGTAAGGTGAAAGGGCTCTCAATAAGATGTGGGAACAACTAAACTAGAATGACACAATTTATGGCTAAGTCTCTGTGTAGCTGTATCAATTAACTTTGTTCTGGCCTTTTCTCTCTCCCATTTTAACACCATGTGCATTTTATTGTAGACGGGCCAAATATTGTAGTGCTTTTGTCATGTGCATCAATGAGGACAAGGGAAAATGAATGTTAGTTTTCTCTTAGGGATCCATCTCAGAATATGAACCCAGGTCTCCAAGAATTAAAAACAGCTAGGGCACCAACTCAAGCCTACTCAGCCCTTTTTTCGAAATCAGAAAAATGAGACTTCACTTGAGCTATCAGCCTTAGATGCACACAAGGGAATCTGTCTCAGCCATAAGGAACATCAGTGCTACTCTATAAAACCTTGAAACAAAAAACACCAACACCAGCACAAAGGGAGCTGTGTTTCTGAAAACCAAGCTGTAGCGACAGGGCTTATCCTTCCTCAGTCATGTGCATGTGATTTCTTGGGACCCACTCAGTCTTTTCTGAGTTCAGATCCCAGCATTTCACTCAGATGGTTTTTTATTCACAGGGGAGGGAGGGAGGGGAAATAAATTTGTTTTCTATTTTAAAATAAAAATGCCATATTTAAAATTAAGACTCCTACTGGATACCAACTGGTCCCCTTGGTTTTACAATCAATCAATCAATCAATCAATCTGCTGCATTTTTCTCTCCAGCGTGAGCAGTCAGTCAGCATTAATTTCAAACTATAAAATTATGCCATGGCCATGCAGCATTAGGCCAGCAGCAAAGTCATTAAAATTCCCAGAAGCAGCTTGACACATTCTCCAGTTGGGAGAGTTAACCTCAACATGCTAGTAGCACTTGGGGCTCATCAAAACAGGTATAACTGGGGGCTGCTAGCACAGTTGTTGGCCATGGTTAGGGCAATATCTAACTTCCAACATTTTAGTGTAGCTTCTAATAATATGTTATAAAGCAGCAGTGTTAGGTTATTACAATGTCCCTTAACCATATATTTTTATGATTAGTTTATATGGGAGAATATTTTAAAACATGGACTCCAGTAAATGAGCAATACAGCCAGCATTATATTAGCAGCACAGCTAGGCCCTTAGCAGAGAAAGCTAATGGGAAAGTAGTCATCTTTTGTCCTTTTACCTTTATCCAAAAAAAAAAAATGGTACAGACTCAGAGAACATTCCTAGTCAGTGGCTCTATTTATGGTAATATCTGATAGGCATAGTGCCCAGTACAGCTGCATAACATTACTGCAATTTGGCTGCATTTTACATAACGTTTTTAAAAAACTGGGTTCATCATACTTACCTTATTATTATTTAATGCATGCAAAAGTCTAGCTAAAACCCCTTACTACCCTTTTAGACATTGTAACTAAGGCTATGTCTACGCTAGTACTTTTGTCTGTAAAATTTCTGTCAGTCAGGGGTGTAAAAAAAAACCTCATGCTCAACCCGACCAACATATGTTGTTTCACCAACAGAAGCACCAGTATGGAAGTGCTATGTCAGCGGGAGACGTAGCTACCACCGCTCATTGGGGACGATTTAATTATGCAGACAGGAGAGCTCTCTCCCGTCGGTATAGAGTAGCTACACGGGAGACCTTACAGCAGCGCAGCTGCAGCGATACAGCTGTGCCACTGTAAGGTCTGTAGAGTAGACAGAGCCTTAAATTTTGAAGAGATTATAGGAAAAACATAGATCAATTGTAGGTTTACAGCAGGGAATACCACTGTCAATAATGCAAAAAACTGCATGAAGTATCACTATCAAGACAAAAATGTTTTGAAGAAATATTTTCATGGTGTTATAAGCACAGTCTTAGGTTATTAAATATTTAGGACTAGAGCCTGGAAAGACTCACACATGCTTAACTTTATGTACTGTGAGTAATCCCACTGACTTATTTGAAGGACTGGGGCCTCACCGTGTAACATTTATGTAGTTTAACTTTTGCACTTTATTTAACTTGGACACATCTATATTTAGTGACATTCAGTTACTGAATCTGTGTACTAGCATAATGCTGCAATACTGGGTTTGCAAACCACAGGAAAACACAAAATATTTTTACTAAAAACTGACAGCATCATTTGAATATTATTTTTATTCACAAGAATATTCAGGGTGGTGATATTGCAATTGGTCCTAGAAAGGTGTTCAGTTAAATCAAATAGGATTTTTCCCCTTGATATTGGAGAGCTTAGTTGGAATGCATTTAATGCAACATTTCCTCATCCTTTCTACAATATTTTTGGTACCCTGCAAGACTGTCTATTCACACAGTGAAGCCAAGAAGATAGGAGCGCCATCACTGCCAGGAGGCATTGGAGATGGGTTGGCCATGTGCTTTGGATGGAAACTGATTCCATCACCAGAATAGCAATAAGATGGACACTGAAGGCAAGCGAAAACATGGTGAAGAGCTGTGGAAACTGAGCTGAAAAACCTGGGGCACAGCTGGGGAACCACTGAAAGACTTGCCAGAGACAGATAGGAGCAGAGGAGCTTTGTCGCTGCCCTAAATGCCAGAGACATAATGGGAACATGATGATGATGATGCACGATTGACAGTTTTGCTCTCTTTGATTTGACTATGAAAACCTTGGCAGTTTAATCGAAGAGACCCAGCAACATGAAACCCAGTTAATCACAAAAGACAAAAGTAGTTCCAAGTCTTACACTAGCTCCCTACAATTGTTCCCTGAACAATTTTTGTTGTTTTAATAAATGCATTTTCCTATTTTTAAGCGCCTCTCTCCCTGTTGCTGTGTGGAAGAGCCAAACAAATAGAGGAAAGTGACTAATAGGGAAACGTTCAAAGGTGCTGTCAAATGCACAAGTCAAAGTATAAAACAAAGAATTATTTTTGCTAGTCTCTTTCTAATATAGTCCCATAAGTGTCATTATCAACAAAAGCAAGTAAAAAAATTCAGAAAAATGATGTTTTAAGTTGATAGTATCCCTTTAATTGGTAATGTGTTTAGTCTTTTTATTTTTTTTAGTATCATCAATACCATGTCAGGGACAAGATGATATATCTGAAAAACTCAGGTAAGTAGGTCCCTTCCTAAAGTCACTGTGAAAGGCTTTAGCTCATGAAGACTTCACAATAGCACAACAACATCTAGTTTACAGTTTATTAAGACAGGAAGAGAATCTTTTGCTGCTGCAGAAGGCAGTTGACTAATCAGAGCAAAGTTCTAATGCAGTTCACGCATTTTAAGTTTCCATCCCTTATTGAAGCACCCAACAGATGGTATCTGAATAACACCCCCCACCACCACATATTTAACAGAATCATAAAAGTTAGAAATGGAAAAAGACCTATCAGATCAAGGCCTCATCAGAGCAGATGATGGTCCTCTGACATTTCTGTGTTGATCTTTGGGGATAAATGCTTGAGCAGTCAAGTCTCAGTAATTAAATTACCAGTTTATTGAACAAACAACTAACCAATCCTAATAAAATAAAAACAAAAAACCCAAGCAATACATCAAAAAAAAAACCCTTGCTAGGATACGTCTGAGACACACATGAGCAGAGAGCCTGGTTCAAGGAGTTTCAGGACTTTCTGAGCCCTAGTCAGACTATTGTAGCACTTCATTACTCCCCTTTTTCCCTATCAGCTATTGCTTCTGTACAGAGAAAATAGTACATAAATATCCAGTGCACCTGTAGTGGTGCTGTTCTACATAACTTACCCTTTGCACAGAGAAACCTCCTTGGACTTTCAGGAATATACAGGAATAGCTATTGCACTTTGAATTCACACCCTACCTTAATCTGAATTAATTTTCAACAGTGGGCAGTTGGTTTGAGCTTCAACAGGAAGGTTAGACCAAAGGTCCTGATATAGAAGAAGATGAACAGACACCTGGGAAGCTAGACATGTGTATAGCTTGTTTACTGTTTTAACATCCGGAGGAAACAGAACTGCAGGTACTGAACCTAAGGCTGACCTGCTGAGGTACATCATGGTTAGTACCAGGGGACGGCAGCCCAAGGCAGAGTTACCTGATTCTAAGTTGAGAGAGGTGACAGCTTGAGATCTGAAAGGGGGGGTGGGAGAGGGGGAAGAACAGTTACCTATCTTTCTGTATCTGCTGTTCTTCGAGATGTGCTGCATCCATCCATTCCACTGTGAGTGTGTGTGTGCGTCTCATGCAGAGAACCTTTTCCCTCAGTATTATCCATCGCCACTTTACAAATGTCTATGATAGGTACTTGCACCAAGAAATGGTGCCCATATTGCCTGTGCAGTAGTAGAATGCACCAATCCTCCAGCTGCTGAGGTTATATTAGCCAAATGGTAGTATAAAGGAATGCACAGAGAGATCTGTGATGAAATCCTCTGCATGGATACTGATTTGCCTTTACCTCTGTCCACAATCACAACAAACAACTGAGTTGAAGCTCTGAAGGATTTGAAATGGTCCAGACAGAAAGTGAGACCCTTCTGAAATCCAGCGAATGTAGCCTCTCCTCATCCCTATGAGTATGAGGCTTTGAAAAGAAAGTTAGCAAATAGAGTGCCTGGTCAAGGTGAAAATTTGCAACTACCTTAGAGAGAAATTTGGGTGAAGGTGGAGATAAACCTTATCCCTATGGAAAACTGTACAGGGAGGGTCTGATAGTAGGGCTTTTAACTCTCCCACCCTTCTAGCAAAGGTAATGGCCACTAAAAATGCTCCTTTCATGGGGAGGTGCAGCAGAGAACAAGATGTAAGAGGTTCAAAGGGTGGACCCATCAATTTAGCTAGGACCAAGTTCAGATCCCAGGGAGGGATGAGATCAAGCACATGAAGATATAATCTGACCTAACCCTTCATGAATCTGGTCACGATGGGGATGGGAAAAAAGGGATCTACTGAAATGTGAAAGGCTGAAACAACTGCCCGATGCACTCTAATAGAGCTAATGAACAAAATCTGTTTTAGGTAAAGGAGATAGTTCAGTACAAGGCTCAGGGGTGCACACGGCGGAGATACCCCTTTTCAATGGGACCAAATGGAGAAGTGCTTCCACTTATCCAAGTAACTACTCCTAGCTGAGGGGTTTCTGTTCTTCGGAAGCACTTTTTAATGTCCTTCTAACAAGATCTCTCAAATAGTGACAACCATGAAGCATTCATGCTGTCAGAAGGGGGGCTCAGAGGTTGGGATGGAGCAGCCGACCATAGCCCTGGGAGATGTTATCTGGATCCAACAGGAGAGACAGTGGGGTCTTGATTGACAAGGCTAGTAGGGGTCGAGTACCGTGTTGACGAGGCAATGCAGCTGCTATAAGGATGAGGTGAGCATTGACCTTGAACAAAACCCTGAGTAGCAATGGGACTGGAGTCAAGGCGTACAGAAGGGAATTCTTCCAAGAGAAGAGAAAGGCATCTGTCAGTAAGCCTGGGCGGAGAGCTCTCCAGGAACAAAACAGAAAATCAGTTGGCTTTTGTTGCAAACAGATCCACCTGGGGAGTCCGCCAGAGCTGAAAGATAGATTTGGCCAGCTCTGGGCATAAAACGACCACTGGTGGTGATAGCAGAACAACCTGCTCAGTTGATCTGCTAACATGTTCTGTTTCCCTGGAAGGTAAGCAGATCTGAGATGAATTGTTTATACAAAAGTCTGAGAGGCAAATTGCCACCTGGCATAGTCGACTGCACTCTTCCCTGTCTATGTACAACGTAGTCACAGAGCTGCATGTTAGAATTAATAAATTCTTTCCTACTATTTGGGGGAGAGGTCAAGCAGGTGAAATGCACCACTGCTAACTCCCTGACATCTGTATGGCTCTTCAGCTCTTGAGATGACGTGATATCTTGAGTCTGCAGAGATCCCAAATGAGCTCCCCAATCCAGCCGATGATACATCTGTGACGAGTGTGAGGGGTGGTAGTGGAGGAACAAAGAGGACCCCCCCATGCAAACTTTCAGAGGATTCATCCACCAATCCAGAGATGACAAAACCAACACTGGCACTCACACTGTCCTGTCCATATAAAGACAACTTAGGACATACACCAAAGCTAGCCATGCCTGCAGCCTTCTGAGCTGCAACTTGGCATAATAGACTACACAGGAACACACTGCCATGTGACCAAGAAGCCTGAGGCAGCTGCGTGCCATGGTGAGAGGGTTTGCTTTCAAACTGCAGCACTATGTCCCATAATGTTTCGAATCTGGATTGAGATAGTAAGGCCTTGGCTTTCGAAGAGTCTAAGACTGCCCTAACGAATTCTACTCTCTATACTGTTTTTAGGATTGATTTGTCTTGATTTACTAGAAGTTCTACTGCCAAACGTGGACCAGACTGTCGATACACTGGCTAATGCTTGGGCCTCAGACTGATCTCTGATCAAACAGTCATCCAGGTACGGGAACACATGGACTCTTAATTTTTGTAGATGCACTGCCAACACAGTCATGCATTTTGTGAACACCAAGGAGCGGCTGAAAGACTGAGTCAAAGCACCACAAACTGGTGGGTAATGTCACCCATTCACCACAAATCGGAGAACCTTCCAATGGTTGTGGTGAATCACAACATGGACGTGAGCATCCTTTATGTTGAGGACAGCATAACAGTCCCATGTTCCAAGGACAGATAAGGTAACCATGAGGAATTTTATTTTCTTCAGGAATTTGTTCAAACCTCTTACATCTAAAATAGGCCTGAGACTCCATTATGCTTTGGAAATGAGAAAATAATGGAATAGAAGCCATTCCCTCCAAGGCACAATGAGATTTCCTCTACAGTGGCAAACTGAAGAAGAGACTGGACTTCCTGTTCGAGGAAAATCTCACAAGAATGGTCGCTGAACAGTGATGAGCGAGAAAGGCAGGGGGAGGGGTGTCATAAACAGATAGTTAAGGGTTAATGTCTCTTTTACCTGTAAAGGGTTACAAGCAGTGAACCTGGAACACCTGACCAGAGGACCAATCAGAAGACAAGATACTTTCAAATCTCGGTGGAGGGAAGTCTTTGTTTTGTGGTGTTTGTTTGTCTGTTGTTCTCTCTGGGTTCTGAGAGTGACCAGACGTACCTACAGGCTCTCTAATTTTCTGTTCAAGTAGCAACTACAAGTAGAAAGGCGGTTTAGTCTTTTTTATTGTTTTCTTTATTTGCAAATGTGTATTTTGTTGGAAGGATTTTAATTTGTATTTGTGCTGGAGGGAAGGCTTCTCTCTAGTGTCTATAAGCTGAAAGGCCCTGTAACATTTACCATCTTGATTACAGAGACAACTTTTACTTTTTTCTTTTTTTTTTATTAAAAGCTTTTCTTTTTTAAGACCTGATTGATTTTTTCCCCTTGTTGAGACTCAAGGGAATTGAGTCTCTACTCACCAGGGAATTGGTGGGAGAAAGGGAAAGAGAAGGGAGGGGGGAAGGTGGAATTCCTCTGTTTTAGATTCAAGGAGCTTGAAAAGACGGTTACTCACCTTTGTAACTGTTGTTCTTCGAGATGTGTTGCTCACATCCATTCCAGGTAGGTGTGCGCGCCGCGCGTGCACGTTCGTCGGAAACTTTTTTACCCTAGCAACTCCAGTGGGCCGGCAGGTCGCCCCCTAGAGTGGCGCCGCCATGGCGCTCTATATATACCCCTGCCGGCCCGCCCGCTCCTCAGTTCCTTCTTGCCGGCTACTCCGACAGTGGGGAAGGAGGGCGGGTGTGGAATGGATGTGAGCAACACATCTCGAAGAACAACAGTTACAAAGGTGAGTAACCGTCTTTTCTTCTTCGAGTGATTGCTCACATCCATTCCAGGTAGGTGACTCCCAAGCCATACCTAGGCGGTGGGGTCGGAGTGAGAAGTCGCGGCACGGAGCACTGCAGTTCCGAAGGCCGCATCCTCCCTCGACTGCTGGACCAGGGCGTAGTGGGAAGCAAAGGTGTGGACCGATGACCAGGTCGCTGCCTGACAGATTTCCTGGATGGGCACATGGGCGAGGAAAGCTAGCGACGACGCCTGCGCCCTGGTAGAATGCGCAGTCACACGGCCCGTAGGGACATGGGCCAAGTCATAACAGGTCCTGATACAGGACGTAACCCAAGAGGATACCCTCTGGGAGGAGATAGGGAGCCCTTTCATACGATCTGCTACCGCCACGAAAAGCTGGGGGGATTTTCGGAAGGGCTTAGTCCTCTCTATGTAGAACGCGAGAGCCCTACGGACATCCAGCGAGTGGAGCTGCTGCTCCCTGCCTGAGGAGTGAGGTTTTGGGAAAAAAACCGGAAGGAAAATCTCTTGGTTGACGTGGAAGGCTGAGACCACCTTGGGCAGAAAAGCAGGGTGTGGTCTCAGCTGCACCTTGTCCTTGTGGAAGACCATATATGGGGGGTCTACCACAAGAGCTCGGAGCTCCGACACCCGTCTAGCTGAGGTGATAGCCACTAGAAAGGCAGTTTTCCAAGAGAGGTAGAGCAGGGAGCAAGTAGCTAACGGCTCAAAGGGGGGCCCCATGAGCCGAGACAACACCAGGTTAAGATCCCAGGTTGGAGCAGGGGGACGGACGTTAGGGAATAAACGTTCCAGCCCTTTAAGGAATCTCGACACCGTCGGGTGAGAAAAAACGGAGCGACCGTCCGCACCCGGGTGAAAGGTGGAGATAGCTGCTAGGTGGACTCGCAACGACGATAAGGCCAGACCTTGCCCTTTGAGGGACCAAACGTAGTCTAAGATTTCGGTTACCGAAACTTCCATAGGGCGGAGATTTCTCTCTACGCACCAACAGGAGAAGCGCTTCCATTTCGCCGAATATGTGGCTCTTGTGGACGGTTTCCTGCTGCTCAAGAGCACCTCTCTTACAGGCGTGGAGCAGCGCAGCTCGGAACCAGTCAGCCACGCAGGAGCCACGCCGCTAGGTGCAGCGACTGCAGGTCTGGGTGACAGAGGGTCCCGTGGTCCTGGGTAATCAGGTCCGGATGAAGGGGCAGGGGAACTGGGTCGGCTATGGCCAAGTCCAGCAGCATGGTGTACCAGTGCTGCCTGGGCCATGCCGGGGCCACCATGATCACGAGAGCCCTGTCCCTGCGCACCTTCAGGAGGACCTTGTGGACCAGAGGGAACGGGGGAAATGCATAGTACAGGTGGGTCGACCACTGGATGAGGAAGGCATCTGCTATCGACCCCGTCTCCCTGCCCTGAAAGGAGCAGAACGCTTGGCACTTCCTGTTCCCTTTGGACGCGAAGAGGTCCACCCGGGGATAACCCCACCTCCGGAAAATGGAGAGAGCGACGTCCGGGCGAAGGGACCACTCGTGTGACAGGAAGGATCTGCTCAATCGATCTGCCAGAGTGTTCCGTACTCCAGGGAGGAAGGAAGCCCTGAGGTGAATGGAGTGGGCTACGCAAAAGTCCCAGAGTCGTATCGCCTCGTGGCAGAGGGAGGAGGACCTGGTGCCTCCCTGCTTGTTGATATAGTACATGGTCGTCGTGTTGTCCGTGAACACGGCGACACAACGACCCTGAAGCTGATGACAAAACGCTTGACAAGCAAGGCGGACCGCTCTCAACTCCCGCATGTTGATGTGGAGCCCCACCTCCTCCTGGGACCACAGGCCCTGTGTCCGCAGGGTCCCTAGGTGGGCCCCCCAGCCTAGATCTGAGGCATCCGTTGTCAGGGATACCGAGAGCTGAGAGGGGTGAAAGGGAAGACCCGCACATAATACGGACTGGTCTAACCACCAGCCGAGAGAATCTAAGACCTTCTGGGGGATTGTGACTAACATGTCTAAAGGTTGCCTTGACGGCCTGTAATGACTGATAAGCCACAGCTGGAGAGGCCTCATGTGGAGCCGAGCGTAGTCGGTCACAAAAGTGCACGCCGCCATGTGGCCTAACAGGGCTAGACATGTCCTCACTGACGTCAATGGGGCTGACCGCAAACGTTGAACGATCGCCGCCATGGTCTGGAACCGTTGCAGAGGCAGCGAGGCCCTGCCCACAGTGGCATCCAGGACGGCCCCGATAAATTCCACCTTCTGCGTGGGCCTCAGAGTGGACTTGTCTGTGTTTATCAAGAGGCCCAGACTTGCAAATATGGCGGTGATCATGCGGACATGGCTGTTGACCTGCTGTTCCGACGTGCCCCGAATCAACCAGTCGTCCAGATAAGGGAACACGTGGACACGGTTGCGCCGAAGATGCGCCACGACAACTGCCATGCATTTTGTAAACACCCTTGGGGCCGTGGACAGGCCGAATGGGAGGACTGCAAACTGATAATGAAGAGCCCCCACAACGAAGCGGAGAAAGCGTCTGTGGCGCGGCCAAATGGCAACGTGGAAATACGCGTCCTGCATGTCGAGGGCGGCGTACCAGCCTCCCGGATCCAGGGATGGAATAATGGTCCCCAGGGATACCATGCGGAACTTCAACTTCACGAGGTATTTGTTGAGTTCTCGCAGGTCGAGGATAGGCCTGAGGCCCCCCTTGGCCTTGGGGATCAGAAAGTAGCGGGAATAAAACCCCTTGCCTTTCTCGTTTTCCGGAACCGCCTCTATAGCTCCTTTGCTGAGGAGCGTCTGCACCTCCTGCCGAAGGAATTATTCGTGAGAGGGGTCCCTGAAGAGGGACGAGGAAGGAGGGCGGGAAGGAGGAAACGAAACAAACTGCAGGCGGTATCCCGTCTGCACCATGCTTAAGACCCAGCGGTCCGATGTTATTTGGGACCACGCCGGGAGGAAAAACGAAAGGCGGTTTGAAAACGGGGGGGGAGGATCCATAGGGGAAACTGTTACCGCGCCCTCGGGCGCACCTTCAAAATGAAGGCTTAGGACCAGGCGGGGGTTTTGAGGAGCCTTGGTTCTGCCCCCCTTGGTTCCCAGACTGCCTGCGCCTGCCGTTCCTGCCGCGGCGCCTGTAAAGGTCCTGCCGCTGGCGGAACTGGGAAAACGGCCTACGTTGTTGCTGTTGTTGCGACCTAAAGGGTCTACGCTGCGTCACGGGGGTGTGCATCCCGAGGGACCGCATGATGACCCTGTTGTCTTTTAGACTCTTGAGTCTGGGGTCTGTCTTATCGGAAAACAGGCCCTGGCCTTCGAAAGGAAGGTCCTGTATAGTGTGCTGGAGCTCCGGCGGAAGGCCGGAAACCTGCAGCCAGGAGATGCGACGCATCGTAACTCCTGACGCGAGGGTACGCGCAGCCGAGTCCGCAGCGTCCAAGGAGGCTTGTAAGGCCGTGCGTGCGACCTTCTTGCCTTCGTCCAAGATGGCCGTAAACTCTTGGCGAGCATCCTGTGGCAGCAGCTCCTTAAATTTGTCCACTGCCACCCAGGAGTTAAAGGCGTATCTGCTCAGCAGGGCCTGCTGGTTAGAGACCCTGAGCTGCAGCGCCCCAGCCGAATACACCTTACGGCCAAGGAGGTCCATCCGCCTGGCCTCTCTGGACTTGGGGGCCGGAGCCTCCTGGCCGTGACGCTCCCTATCGTTCACCGATTGCACCACCAGTGAACCGGGAGTCGGGTGAACATGTAGATATTCGTATCCCCTAGAAGGGGCCATGTACTTTCTCTCGACTCCTTTCGCTGTCGGAGGGATGGAGGCCGGGGACTGCCAGATAGTATTGGCGTTGGCCTGGATGGTCCGTATGAAAGGCAGGGCGACCCTGGTGGGAGCATCAGAAGAGAGGATGGTGACAATTGGATCCTCTATCTCCGAGACCTCCTCTGCCTGCAGACTCAGATTTTGAGCCAATCGCCTGAGGAGGTCCTGGTGCGCCCTGAGATCCAGCGGGGGGGGGACTGTTGGAGGAGGTACCCGCCACCGCCTCATCCGGGGAGGAGGATGATGAGACCCCAGGCACGAGAGTGTCCAACTGAGGGTCTTCCTCAGCCCTCGCCTCTGCCTCCGGAGCCACAGCGGAGTCCTGCTGTTTGGACCCTTCCTCCCCTTCCGGGGAGGGAGGGGGGCGAGACAAGGAGGCTTCAGGGGCCCTACGTTCCGCAGTCGCCGGTCTAGCAGGGAGCTGCTGGGGGCCCTGGGCCTGATGGTATGCCCAGGGTGTCCAGAATCCCCACTGTTGTGGGCCTTGGTCTTGCAGCGGCGGATCCCCGAACAGCGCCGCCTGCCGGTCGGTGCTCAGCGCATACCCGCTGTCCGTCTGGGAGGATACGGACGGCTGTCTCGAGGGCCACGGTGGGGCCGACCCCGGATGGTAAGGGTCTGCGCGGGCCGGCACGGAGGATCGTCTCGGTGCCGGGGACCGGTGCCGGGAGTCATATCGGTGCCGGGACCGGGATCGGGACCGGGATCTGTCACGGTGCCGGGATCCTGATCGGTACCGGGTGCCGCTTCGGTACCGGGACCTGCCACCAGCTCGGTGCTGGGAGGTCGACCGGGACCTACCACCAGCTCGGCGCCGGGAGGTCGACCGGGACCGGGACCTGCCACCAGCTCGGTGCCGGGAGGTCGACCGGTGCGGCGAGTAGCGTCGGGACCTGCTCCTGGAGTCGCGGTGCCGGTGTCGCCAACTGGAGCCTGACCGCGACCGCCTCGATGCCGACCGTTGCCGCGAGTGCGACCGGTACCGCTGAGGGGAGCGGTGCCGGGACTGCGAGCGGCGTCGGGATCTGGAGCGCCCAAGACGTCGGGACCTGGATGGCGAACGACTGTCTCTGGGCGGCGCCGACATCATGGGCTTGCCTCTGGACACAACCCGCACCGGAGGTACCGGGGGTGGCAGCTGAGTGGGCTCAGTCAGGGCAATAAGGTCCCGAGCCGAGGCGAAGGTCTCCGGTGTGGATGGGACCACTACCTCAACCCCAGATCTCATGGGGGAGCTCGGCGGCACCGGACTCAACGGACCCGCCGGGCCCGGAGTCAACGGTGCTGACGGTGCCGGCGGCGCCGTGGCCGATGTCGAGGCCGGGCGCTCAAGCCGGGTCTGCCTGGCCGGAGTATCAGACTTCGACGGCCTTGGCTCTGATTCCAGTGCCGGAGAGGGTCGGTGCCGAGGAGTCTTCTCGGTGCCGGAGCGATCCGGTGCCGGTGCCGATACCACGGCCTGCGAAGCCGACGGGTCAAGTGCCGCCTCCATTAGGAGAGTTCGGAGCCTCTGATCCCTCTCCTTCTTTGTCCT
The DNA here is from genome assembly GCF_007399415.2 of Gopherus evgoodei. Taxonomy (NCBI): domain Eukaryota; kingdom Metazoa; phylum Chordata; order Testudines; family Testudinidae; genus Gopherus; species Gopherus evgoodei. The sequence continues at coordinate 123,248,537 of NC_044322.1, forward strand.
CGGCTTAAAAGCCTTACAGATGCGGCACTTGTCGGATCTGTGCGATTCCCCGAGGCACTTCAGGCACGCTTCGTGGGGATCGCTGGTAGGCATGGGCTTCTTGCAGGCCGCACACTGCTTGAAGCCCGGCGAAACAGGCATGAGCCTGGCGCCGGGTGCCGGGAAGGGCTAAGCCCCCGGCGAAGAACTACTTAACAACTATTTAACTAAACTATCTACTTAGCAAACTAATTAACAACTATAATGTTGAACTAGAGATGAACGATAGATAAACGATAGAGAACTAGGAGAGCTAGGGACGTGGAGGACAGCTAAGCCGCGCTCCACAGTTCCAACGACCGACACGGCGGTAAGAAGGAACTGAGGAGCGGGCGGGCCGGCAGGGGTATATATAGAGCGCCATGGCGGCGCCACTCTAGGGGGCGACCTGCCGGCCCACTGGAGTTGCTAGGGTAAAAAAGTTTCCGACGAACGTGCACGCGCGGCGCGCACACCTACCTGGAATGGATGTGAGCAATCACTCAAAGAAGAATCTGTATTACCTCTTGGGGAGGGGAAAAGAGGAGGGGGGAAGGTGCATTCCTCTCTGTTTTAAGATTCAAGGAGTTTGAATCACAGTGATCTTCCAGGGTAACCCAGGGAGCGAAAGCCTGGGAGAGGCAACGGTGGTGGAAAGGGTTTACTGTCCTTGTGTAAGATCCAGGGGGTCTGAGTCTTGGGGTCCTCTGGGAAGGTTTTGGGGGGGACCAGAGTGTACCAGGCACTGCAAGCCCTGGTTGGTGGCAGCACTACGAGATCTAAACTGGTAATTAAGCTTAGGGGGATTCATGCTGGTACCCCATCTTTTGGACGCTAATGTTCAGAGTGGGGGGTTATACCATGACGGGGGGGAGGGTGAGAACTGAACTGGAGAGCATATCCCAGTTTCACAGTGCTTAAGGCCCAGTAGTCTGATGTTACATTGCCCCAAGCACTTAGGAAGTGGCATGAGAGAATAGTAAACAAATGCTGGGGAACCCATGGAACTACAGTAACTGTACACTGTCCTCAATAAACCCACCAAAATGTCTGTTTGGACACAGTGGCTGGACAGGATAAGCCCACTGATGCTGAAGAGGAAGATGGTGGCAATTGCCTCCCTGCCCTTTTTCCTTGCTGGATCTTGGGATCAGGGAGGTAATTCTTGGTGCCTGTATGGCTGCTAAAGATGAAACTGTTTTCTTTTCATTGCTGGGGTATAGATACTCAGGCTTTTGAGTGTCACCCTGGAATCCTTAAGATTGTGAACTGTCAACGGTCTTGTGTAAAAACAGAGTGGGAACTTCAAAAGAGAGATCCTGGATAGTCCGTTGGACCTCTAAGGGCAGCCCAGACAACTGCAAACATGAACACCTCTTCATAGAAATACCTGACACCATCATTCAAGCAGCCAAGTCTACACTATACAAGCTGTCCTGACAACCAGCTTACTCTCTTCAGCCACCACCACAAACGTTTGTCTGCAGTCCTCTGGTAACTTGTCTTTAAATTGTATAATGTCTCCCAGAGGGTAAAGTCATATTGACTCAAGAGTGCCTGTTGGTTTGCAATCCTAAACTGCAGGCTTCTTGAAGAATAAAGCTTGCCACCAAACAGATCTACCCTCTGAGTCTGCCTTTTGGCATATACACTTGTTGTCCCTGCCTCTCATACTCACTGGCAGCTGCCACCACCAGAGAAGAGGGGGAGGGGAGTAAAAATGTTGATACCTCTTAAAGGGGCAAAGTACCTCCTTTTAACTCATTTCACTGTGCATGGCAAGGAGGACAGTGTCAGCCCCAGGGCCTTGACTGGCTCCATGAATTGACAGAGCTACCCTGGCCAGAGTGGCCAATACCAGGATGTCTACCAACTTGCGAGAACTCTCACACCTCCTCTGCCTTAATGTCAAGTATAGAGGCCACTTTTTTTGAAAGATCTTGATGAGTTTTGTAGACCTCTGGTGGCGGTGAATCTTTTGATTGCTCAACAGCCTCGTCTGGTTACAAGGAGGAGATGCAGTAGGCATCTGAGGTGGCGGCTCGTTTATATCTTGCAGCAGAGATGGTGCCTGAGTGGCTTCTGACTTACCCAGTACGGAGTCCAGTACTGTGATCTGTGAGTGATGCTCTTGGTGATGACAGCAGTGGTATGTTCTCCAGAACAGCGAGCAAGAGGGGTAAGGAAAGGTCCTAGCCAGACAGCGAACACCCCACGGAGCCCAGAACAGCCACTGGTATGGGCCACTACAATCCATCCTTGCCTGGACCATCGTCTCTTATACGAAAGCCAGCACTTAGGCTGCTGCATGGCCCATAGTCCCCAAGACTCTGAGGCATGTATGTTCCCCATCCTTGACAGGATACAACCTCACCTACGAATCTGATGAAGTCCAATGCCTCTGAAAATGGAAGGGCAGAACCAGCTGAGACTGAAGAGAGCTAGCCAGATCTCGGAGATGGCAGAACCAGGGACATCATCAGCCTCTCGATTACACCAGTTTTTGTGGCCGTCTAGGGGGTAAAGATCCCGCAAGCTCTTGATGCAGTGAGATAGACACCGTAGGCATCGGTACCAGCTGTATACTTTCCCATACTACTGGCAATACCAGTAACAAGAGGCTAAGCAAGCCTTTTTTGGCTGCATAAGCCTCCAGAGTGGTTGGGAGCGGCAGCAACTGAAGACTCAGTAAAGGTCTTTCAGGGGATGGCCTCGATGGACTTGGCACAGTTCCAGAGGCAGCGATCCCTTCTGGGGAGTGCGTGCTCTAGGGAGAGTGTCCCTTCGAACATTTCATAGAGTCTCCGCCTCTACTACACAGTAGTACCAATATACTTGATTGAGGTACCAAACACGAGGCAGACCTAAGTCTTCTCTTTGATACCAGCAAATGGGACTGAGAAGCCACAAACATCTCTGGTGGGGCACTCCACACCTAAGCTCATGTGCTCAGGGTGTTTTCCCTATGTGCTAACTCTAGTGGAAGACAAAAGGCTGCCTCCACAAGCAAGAACTTGAGACTCACCACTCTTTTTTTAAGCAGGGCTTGAATCCGTTACATATGTGACATTTCTCACTAATGTGAGATTCTCCTAGACCAGAGGCTCCCAAACTGGGGTTTGTGAACCACAGGGGGGTTGCAAAATGTTGCAGGGGGTTCATGGGAAAAAATTCCCTAATGGTGGACAGAGCTGTCCCTAGGGACCACAGGCAGCATGGGGCCAGCAGCACAAAGCCTCTGGTCTTCCAAGAGCTAAGCAGATCAAAGCAAGCATATCTATCACACTGAGTCATTTAAACTTCAAGACTCCTTATAAGAAATGGAAAGGGAGGTGGATATTTTTTTGCTGTTTTTAAAATTAAATAGGCAGTTAGTATTGTTTTTTAAATTATTATGAAGAACAAGCTTAAGCTTTGTTGTAACGTGCATTGTTTGCCTGGACTGCTCAAGACCTGAATGCTTGTGTAGGAGGAACTCTTTAAGTTGGCTTCTTAAATACCTTTATGCTGTTTCACATCTGATACTCCTTGATGAAACATAGGAGCCTTCTCTTATAACAGGCTTATTCAAAGTCATACAAGCTATGAAAATGAGATCTTAGAAGAGTGTTGCCGTTTTCATAATGTAATAAAAATACTGTAATGATAAATATTAATAATAAAGGTTTAAGAATAGCAGCCGTGTTAGTCTGTATCCGCAAAAAGAATAGAAGTACTTGTGGCATCTTAGAGACTTACAAATTTATTTGTGCATAAGCTTTCGTGGGCTACAGAATCCGAAGAAGTGGGCTGTAGCCCACAAAAGCTTATGCTCAAATAAATTTGTTAGTCTCTAAGGTGCCACAAGTACTCCTGTTCTTTTTATTAATAATAAAGTGTGTAATAAGCATATCATAAAAACAAATTTTATATTTCCAAGATCACTGCTTTTATAATTTATACTCAGGTAAAGGAGAAAATCCCTGGAAATATTCATTTTTAGGAGGGGGGGGTTCATGAAACTTGACATTTTAGTGAAAGGGGTTCATAGGTCGTTAAAGATTGAGAACCACTGTCCTAGACATTTTAAGCAGGTTAGGCGTGGGTCAAGCATATGCTTAGTGCAAGCCTGGTAGGACTCAAATCCTGGCAAGCAAGCCATCATTTTGGTACTGATCTCCAGTACAAAAATGGGGAAAGACAGCCTAAAACAAAAACAATCACTAAAACTAGCTAAAATGGCTACAACTAACTGTTTAGAGTAACAGGATATATAAGCAATAGAGTGACCATACATCCCATTTTGGCTAGGACAGTCCTTTTTTTAATCCCTGTTCTGGCTGTCCCAATTTATTTATTTATTTTTTTTAGCAAAAGTGCTTTTTTAGCACTTTTGCCAAAGAAGTGGGGTGTGGAAGAACATGCAGGGGGGTGAGCAGTGATGCCACCCCCTGCAGAGAGGGAGGGCTCGGGCAGGGGGCAGGTCGGGGTCGGGCGAGCAGCGATGCCAGCCGTGCGCGGGGAGGGGGTCAGGGTTCAGGAGAGCAGAGACCGCCAGCCCTGCAGGGTGTCAAGGGGAAGCAGGACTCAGACAAGTAGCCCGGGCCAGCCCGGGGTGCGGGGGAAGCCCTCAGGCTAGCTCCACACAGTGTCCCATTTTGCCTTTGGGAAATGTGGTCATGCTAATACACAAGGATTGAGGGAAGTACTTATCATAAGCCTGAAGTGGCTCTGACAAGCATCACTGGAGGTAAGAAGGAACTGAGGTGTGTCAGAGACAGTGTGCACTGCCTTGTGACAACAGTGGGCGCCTGAGCCACCGTGATGGGCATCGCTGAGGGAAAAAGTTCTGTCACTTGTGCCCGAGGCGCGCACCCACCTAGAGTGGAACAGACTTCTTCAAGCACTTGAAGAAGAACACTCAGAAATCAGGAGGAGTCAAAGGTGCAGGTAACCACTAGGACACTTGTATCCTTAAGGTTGCTATATATTATTGGCCCATCCTCCTTTAAAATTCCTCACAACTTAGTAGCATCTGATAATTTTATTAATGTACTGTTAACTCCCTCTTTTAAGTAATTAAAAATGCTAACATTTTTCTATTACCTTCTTCCTGTAGAGGGAAACCCTTCTCTCCTCCAAACAGAAATTGCATTATCTGAATTTACAGAAATATATCTATAGATGTCCATCCTATGGCCTGGGCATTTATCCCATAAGTTAAAATGCACACAATGATATAGAAGGACTGCCTCAGCCATGAATATAATCATACCAACCCTCAGTCCAGTCACTCCTGGACTGCAGAAAAGAGAAAATCTGGGCTTTATGGGCATGCCCAGAAGATTAACAAATCCATATCTGGCACGTAAGTTGGGTGAGCAACTTTCCAAAACAGACATGCATCCGACGAAGTGTGTATTCACCCATGAAAGCTCATGCTCCAATACGTCTGTTAGTCTGTAAGGTGCCACAGGACTCTGCTGCTTTTACAGATCCAGACTAACACGGCTACCCCTCTGATACTTTCCAAAACAGAGGATCTCTCACAGACCATGCCCAGGACAGCAGCCCACTCCTATACTGAGGGGTCTCCAGCTTGAGCATCTTTCCTCATCTCAACTGTTTCAGTATGTCACAGGGAGAGGGGAAATCTCTCCAGCCCCAAACCCTATTATCCCATAAGAGAAGAAGCCAGCTGGGATCCCTCATGGTGACAGCAGCGGACAGAAAGAATGAAGCAACTCAAATCCAGGAGCAGTGGAAAAGAAGCTGCTGCTCTTGGGCTGCCTGCAGTTGAGGAATGTGGAAGAGTAAAGAAGCTTTTCCACCCCCAAAACCATTCATTTACAGCGGAAAATTAAGACAAGCAACCTCGCCCCAAAGATACTCCATGATGAAAACACAAGCAACAGTGGCAATTTGATAAATGATGGATGGTGATACATGAACTCTATCCTTTTTTATGGGTGGTGGGGGCTTCCAAGCAGAAGCAACCCTCCTCCAAATAAGCTGGACCACCAAGGACGTCCAGAAAGAGGAAACAAAACTATGAAGAATTTAATCTGCTTGATCTTTTTGCAGATATCTTTAAACATTCTCTCTGGGATGGTCTTTTCTTTTGCACACACAGCATTAACTTCACTTGTTACTCAACTCACTGGCTGGTCAAGAGTGGGGGGTGGGGAATACTAGTCCATTTTTTACTGAAATGACATAAATTAGTCATACTTGTTCGCTGCGTACAACAGTTTCCAACATCCCACTTTTTCCAGTAAGCTGAGTTTTAGACAGTTCAGACTTCCCTTTAAAACACTGAGCTATCTGGAGACATGATCTTTTCTGCCATTTACAAATATTTCTGTAAACTCAATTTTTACAGACAGACAGACAGACATAAAATCAGTGGTAAAGAGCAAACAGCATACAGAAAAGCCATAGATATTGAGAAAACTTTTAGATTTGTGTTAGCAAATACTTTTGCTTAGTAAAACAATGTAAGATATGACTATCAAAAATTAACTGCAATACTTTGCCATGCCTAAACATGATAAGAACTAGTGTTTCATGTTCTGCGCCCTACTCTACAGGAAGTTGTAAAAGCAGTTCCTCAGTCTGAGTGAAACTAGATATTCAATCCAGGTTAACACAAAGATTGGAGGATGGCAGAAACCTAATTTATCATCATGTAGAAATTAAGCTGTAGTATGAATATGGAAAAAATGAGTGATTTGGTTAATTTTTTAAAATGTAGAGGATACCTTTGACTACAGTTAAATGACAGAGGCGATACACAGACAATACCCAAATTTGCTCATTGATAAAAAGTTATAGTATGTGCCCATTCTTCTGTGTTATATGGAGCAAGGGCTTGAAATGTATTAAGTCCTGGATTCAGAGAGGTGCCTTTGGTTGTTGCTGTGAAAATTCACCCAGATATTGGCCATTTATAAGCCTCTGAAAATGACAACTTGCACTTGCCCTGTAAAGGTTGTCACAGACTTGATGCTAAAATCTCTGAACATTCCATCTGCACAGAGCACGTTCCCATGCTCACTGGCCCACTACCTGCACTGGGAATGCTCCCAGTCACCACCATATTTGAACTTTAGATCAGATATAGACACAGGCCTAGCAGCAGCATTCCCACCTGCACCCATTTTGGCATAGAGGCTGTCATGCTGGAATGGAAGCCAGGAAGAAACTATGAGTTCTAGTCAGAGATGGAAATAGAACGCAGTCTCTCTTACGGCAGACCCAAGTCCAATCAACCACTCTGTCTTTCTGAAAGAATGTTCCAAATTTATGTGCTTGGCCGTGCTGTCTGTCACCGCTAGACTCCCCTCCAGAATGAGGAACAAAACCCATGACTCTTGATTCCCACAACTCCCTAGCTGTTTTGTAAATAACAATATAACCCCAAGGTAATGTGTCTGTCACACAGACCTTCAGTGGATGGTCCACATAAAAAATGCAGTGGTGAAGGGTTGTGCCATGGATCTCATGGTCCCAGGTTCAAACCCTGATGATGACCCATGCACAGGGTCAGCATGGTTCCACATAAAGAAACTTTTGGTTTTTTCAGTTTGCTTTAATAAAACCTAGGAACTTACATACAAATACCTACATTGAAGGGCATTAAGGTTGCAAGGTCAACCGCTCAAAAGTCAGAAAATGCAAGAATTAAGATTACCCATGCAACCTTTAAAAAAAATCAACTCAAAGAGTGTTATGGTTTAGCCCAACTTAACAGGTACTGTCAGATAATATTTAGATAAAATCCTCATATTTCAATAAGGTCAATAGAAATGTTCAAAGAAGCTTTAGACAATTATATGGGGGAAATACCGGAAAATCATAATTAAGTTAGCAGGGCTCTCCACGGGCACAGGGGTTAATCCACACAGCTAGTAGGACCGTGGTCTTAGTTACCCTCAGTATAGTTCTCGGTACTTGTTTGTTTACATATCTGTTTTTATCTTGAATTGCATTTCAATTTATTTTTATTTAGTGTTTCTATATTTGTGAACCTTTGTATTTTTAGACTACAATAGAGAAGACTCCACAAGTCAAATCATATTACCCATTACAGCAACTTCTTTAACTTCTGTTTATTTTTATTTTTTTAAAACCACTTTCCTGCTACATTGTTCATTACAGATTTTTTTTAACTTTAATTTGCAGTATTCATATCAGAATTCTCTCTTACTAAGAAAAAAAACCTGATCAGATTAACACAAAATCCTTCTGCCCTACTCCAGCATTTTACAATTTGCATTTTTTTTTTTAACAAATCCCACTCTCTGTGAACTGTATCAATATGAGTCTTTTTACATCAGCTAAACTTCACAGACAAATTAGTCAGGGTAACACTTTTTAAAGAATCTGTTTAAAAGAGACAAGCTGTAACGCCATGTTTAGATGCCAAAACAGTTTTTGAAAAGTGACAAAATTTGAGTTAGACTAGTCCATGAGTTGGAATGCTGATGTAAGGCGTAAACAACTGTATAAATCATAGCTATTCGATCTGAGCACGACCATTTTTAAACATATGTAATAATATGGCACAGAAAGCATAAAGAAGTTTCAACAAAGTATTATTACAAATTCCAATTTCAGAAGTACATAAATTAACAATGGCACATGGATAAACTCTTTCAAATATACGGTCTGTCGCATCTTACGTGCATTTAACATGCGCGATTTGAGCTTTACGCTGTCGGCAAAAACAAAACCAAAAACAGAGAAAAATAATGTTAATACTGCACCTGTAGCACTGCGATTCCGCCCATCATTACACTCAATGTAATTTTGACTATAAGCGATTTTCGCTTTACGTGCTGACTGCGGAACGTAACCCCAGCGTAAGATACAACAGACCTGTATAGTTCATTACAATTATACATTATGGCAAATAAATATTAGTATAAAGCAAGACAGGCAATAAGGACTAGACCCTCCAGTAGCAACTCCATTTCTTATATGAGATTACTGTGAGTATTTCCAAGGCTTCTAGTAAAAATTTGTTTGGCTTTATATTTAAATGCCAAAGCAATCTTTTTTTTTTTTTGTGGCCCTTTAGGTGGTCTCTTAAGACAGGTTCACTGTTTGTCATAAAGCATGAACTGCTTGTAGTATACTTCTATGATATAAAGTGCAACATATGTAGGGTGACCAGATGTCCCGATTTTATAGGGACAGTCCCAATATTTGGGGCTTTGTCTTATATAGGTGCCTATTACCCCTCATCCCCAGTCCAGATTCTTCACATTTTCTGTCTGGTCACCCTAAACATATCTGAATGCATTTTAAACCCATGAGCAAATATTGCAGGGCTAAAAACAAAGGCAATGAAATCCACTGTGTCTTACTAGAACATACCAGCTGTTGACAGACTTGTTGCAGCACTAGAAAGACTTTCCAATATTTAAATCCATTTAAATTTTCAGAAAGTCATTCTGAACAAATAGATTAAATGCTGTCGGGTCACCACAATGTCCACTGGTGGGTGATGTATTTATTTATATTCTCCATTACAACAGAGAGGCAACATTATTTTAATTGGAGAAGAATCAACTTCCTCAAAGGTCTAGCTCTGGATAATATTTTTATTTAAACACACACTGGCCTTTACCCCCTTTCATCTGAAAAGCCATGTAATTCTTCATGGGTCTTTTATTTTTAATCTAATTTTCTATTGTACTATAACACAAGCAGCACAGTCCTAACAACGCTTCAATGACAAACCAGCATGTGCACTAGATATGGCAGGGGTTGGCAAACTTTTTGGCCCGAGGGCCACATCTTGATATGAAAATTGTATGGTGGGCCATGAATGCTCATGTAATTGGGGTTGGGGTGCAGGCTCTGGTGTGGGGCCAGAAATGAGTTCAGGTGCAGGACGGGGCTCTGGGCTGGAGCAGGGGGTTGGGGCACAGGGGTGGTGAGGGCTCTGGCTGGAGGTGTGGGCTCTGGAGTGAGGCTGGGGATGAGGGATTTGGGGTGTAGGAGAGTGCTCCAGCCTGGGACCGAGGGATTCAGAGAGCAAAAGGGGGATCAGGGTTGGGGCAGGGGGTTGGGGCACAGGGGTGGTGAGGGCTCTGGCTAGAGCATGGGCTCTGGGGTGGGGCCAGAAATGAGGAGTTCAGGGTGCAGAAAGGGGTTCCAGCCTGGGGCAGGGGGTCAGGCTGTGGGCGGTGCTTACCTCAAGCAGCTCCTGGAAGCAGCAGCATGTCCCCCCTCTGGTTCCTATGTGGAGGTGCAGCCAGGCAGCTCTGTGTACTGCCCTGTCCGCAGGTACTGCCCCTGCAGCTCCCATTAGCCGCAGTTCCCAACCAACGGAAACTGCAGGGGTGGCGGCTGGGGTGGAGGCAGCCCCCTGGCTACCCCTAAGCATAGGAGCCGGAGTGGGAACAAGCTGCTGCTTCTTCAAGCCTCGGCATGCATGTGCAGTGACCTCAGACCTTGCTCCCTGGGTTCAACGTGGGAGCAGGACAAGCAGGAGCTTGAGGGCCGGTTTAAACAGGCTGGAGGGTCAGGCGTGGCCCCCAGGCCATAGGTTGCCACCCCTGAAATATGGGGACAAGCGTTAAATACAAAATATACACGCACACGTGAGAATAGACTCGATTTCAAGCAGTAAAATAGAAGTATTTTCATATATATTCAGGCCCTGATCCTGTAATGGCCTGTATGCTACCAACTGCAGGATAGGTGCCTAAAATTGCTCATCATCTCCTCTCAAGTCTACAACAAACACTTCTGTTATTTTTCCTCTATCCTATCTTCACACTACAGTTTATAAGCAAGGACCGTGATTACACAGTACATAAGCACTTGATTAAAGCACTTTGGGCATTACTGCAATATAATTAATAAAGCACAATATGGTACCTACTAAAATGTTCAATAATTCAGGATAACAAGATTGAGTGATAACCACAACTCTCAATTTGTTGAGGTTAGCAGTGCATGCAGAGAAGTCACTGGAAATCCCTGTTTCCTTCACTTCCCCAGTGCTGGGACACAGGAATATACATTTAGTACAAAAGAGCCCAATTCTGACTCAGGCCCTTAGATCAGCGTTTTTCAAACTTCAGGTCCCGTTGGCGTTACTGCCCAGGTAAGGCAGGCTAGTGCCTACCTGTCTTGACACCACCCTGCACCCCAGAAGCAGCCAGCAGCGGGTCCGGCTTCTTGATAGTGGATTGATGGGGCTCCGGGCACTGCCCCCACCCCAAGCACCAGCTCCGCACTTGGGGGGAAAGGGCCTGTGGGCGAGAGTCGCGTGCCTCCACCTAGGAGCTGGACCTGTCACTGGCCGCTTCCAGGGCGCAGCGCAGTCCATGGTGCAAGGACAGGCAGGAAGCCTGCCTCTGCACACTGCTGACCAGGAGCTGCCAGAGGTAAGTCCGTTCCCCAACACCAGCCCTGAGCCCCCCCCAAACCTGGAACCCCTTCCTATACCCCAAATCCCTCAACCCCCACCCCAGCCCCCCTCCTCCTACACCCAACCCCCTGCCCCATCCCAGAGCCTCCCTCCCACCCCCTGAACCCCTCATTCCCAGCTCCGTTGGGTCATGAGTATCAACAATTTTCTTCAACTGGGTCCGCAGACAAAAAAGTTTGAAAACCACTGCCTTAGATGCTGTCATAATATAAAAAAATTGTGCTAGAGGCTTCAATTCTGCATCCCACCCAGCAATGCGCCCCCCCCCCATCCCACTTGCCAGCCGACTGGGCAAAGCACCCCCCACACACACACATACGTCTAGTTCGGAGTTCCTTGTTTAGCCCTCACATTGTGCTGGGCGCTGCACAAGACGCTGAATCAAGCGAGTCCCGGCACGGAGATCCTCGCAGCGCTTGGGTAGCCGCTGGGCGGGGTGGGAAGCAGGCCAAGGCTGCGGCCAGACCTGGGCCCAACCCCAGAACAACCCCTCAGAGGCCAACCAAGCGTGAGCTCGGGAGAAGCCGGGCTCCGCGGGAGGCCAGCGCGGCTGGGCGGGAGGGAGAAGTGGAGAAGCCCCCCAGGACCTGCTGCGCGCCCCAGCGGGCCAGGAGCGGGCTCGGCACAGGCACAGCCCCAGCCCGGGGAAGGGGCAGGAACAAGGGAAGTTTCTCTCACCCACTTGCAGCAGGAGACTCTCGGGGTCGCCGCTTCTCTCCCTCCCCAGCTGCTCGGGCGGGGTGTGGCCGGGGGCTCGGCGCCCTCCGGGGCTCGGCTCCGCGGTTTATTGTTGCCGGGCCGCCTTCTCCCCCTGGGCCGCGCTGGGCTTGGAGTTTCCTGCCTGAGTCACTCGCCCAGCAGGGAACCGCGCAAGGAAACACCCTTCCTGCCGCTCCAGCGGCTCCTCCTCCTCCCGCTGCCCCCGGCCCTGCCTCCCCGCGCCCTGCAGGGCTCCTCCTACTGGCTGCCCCTGCTGCGGGGCAATGGCACTGATGTGCCCGGCCCGGGGCTGGATTCCCGGGAGAGGGGGCACGGGCCCTCGCTGCTTTGCTACAGCCAAAGTCCCGCACGGGGGGGAGCAGGAGGCGATACGAAAAATGGAGCTCTTACTCTCCCACTGAGCTGGGCTGTTGGCAGTACCTTCAGAGGGACTTACTAGAAATGCAAAAAAAAACACGAGGAGTCTGGTGGCACCTTAAAGACTAATAGATTTATTCGGGCGTAAGCTTTCCTGGGTTAAAAAAAATAAAAAATAAAAAAAACCACTCCCTGCGTCTGCAGAAGTGTGGTTTTTAACTCACGAAAGCTTATGCCCAAATAAATCTGTTAGTCTTTAAGTGCGACCGGACTCCTCATTGTTTTTGTGGCTGTACACTAACTCAGCTACCCCTCTGCTGTTAGAAATGCAGATAATCAGTATCTAAACCCTAATAGAGGAACGGAATCTCGGGCCATAGCTACACTGATGCAGTTGTGCCACTGTGAGCTCTCTGGTGTGAGCCGCTCTATGCCCGCAGGAGATAGCTTTCCCACTGACATGATTTAACCACTCCCAAGGAGGAGCAGTACCTATGTCTTTCCCACCGACATAGCGCTGTCCACACCAGGGCTTCTGTTGGTGATTTCATACGGAAGGGTGTTTTTCCACACCCCTGAGCAATATAATTTTGAGTGTAGACATAGCCTGAGGGCATGTCTACACTGACAGAGTTACCCCACTGGCAATTACAGCACCACTCAGATAGTGCTGAAGGGAAACTGCTGTTGTGTGTTCATACTGTCAGCTGCCTGCGCAATACGTCACACATGCAGTGGTATTTGGAGTGGTGCACTCTGGGTATCTATCCCACAGAGCATCTCTTCTTCTTCTGGCACTAAGACTTGTGGGAAGGCAGAGGGGGTTGCAGGGCATCCTGAGTCCTGTCCCAATGAGCCGTGATGCATTGCTTCACATCTCAGCAATCTCTGTGCTTCCATCTGCATTTGGCACCGTCTTTCAATGGTTTGTGTACTGCATGCCCTGCCTCTTTGGGCTGCAGGAATGGATCCCAAACTCCTGACCAGTATGCTGCTTGCTCTGACCAACATGTCATGAGTGGCAATGGAGTTATTCCTTAAACTACAAAGACAAGACGAGTGCAACATTGATCTCGCCACACGTACTACGACATGAGATTGCTTGTGGCATTCAGGGAGGTGCTGACCATAGTGGAACACCGCTTTTGGGCTCAGGAAACAAGCAGTGAGTGGTGGTATCACATAGTGATGCACGTCTGGGATGATTAGCAGTGGCTGCAGAACTTTCGGATGAGGAAAGCCATATTCATGGGACTGTGATGAGCTCGCCCCAGCCCTGCAGCCCAAGGACATGAGAATGAGAGCTGTCCTGTCATTGGAGAAGTGTGTGGCAATTGCACTGTGGAAGCTAGCTACTCCAGACTGCTACTGATCAGTCACTAACCAGTTCAGAGTGGAAAAGTTGACCGCTGAACTCATGTTGATGTAAGTGTGCAGGGCCATTAATCGCATCCTGCTCCAAAAGACCGTGACTCTGGCAACGGGTGAGGTATTGTGAATGGCTTTGCACAAATGGACTTCCTTAACTGCGGAGGGGCGATAGATGGCATGCATATTCCAATTCTGGCACAGACCACCTAGCCACCAAGTACATTAATCGCAAGGGGTATTTCTGAATGGTTCTCCAGGTGCTTGTGAATCACCATGAGCGTTTCACAGACATTAACGCAGGCTGGTCCGGAAAGGTGCATGATGCACGCATCTTTCAGAACACTGGCTTGTTCAGGAAGCTGTCGGTGATGTTGTTCAGAGGGGTGTTTTTTCAAACCCCTGAGCAACATACTTGTGAGTGTAAACATAGCCATTTCTCTATTTCCACTTCCATTTCTCTGTTACGGTTTAGATATTATCTGCATTTCTAACTAACTCATCCTGCTCACTCTGGGATCATAATGATGTTGTAAAACAGGTAAATGTCATTCTGGGGGTGTATTAACAGGAGTGGCAGATGTAAGATATAATTGTTCCACTCTACTGGGCACTGGTGAGGACTCAGCTGGAGTCCTGTGTCCAGTTCTGGGTGCCACACTTTAAAAAAAGATGTGAATGAGCAGGAGAGAGTCCAGAAGAAAGCAACAAAAATGTCCAGCAGTCTAAAAAACATGACCTAAGAGGAAAGATCAACAGAATTGGGCATATGAGAAATTGACGCTTCAGACCCAAGCAGCAGGACTCAGGCTGTCAACCCGTTCTCTTGATTATCCAAATTTTTGATTAGCTGATCTGGCCCTGGTCCCAGTTAGACTGGATAAACAGGGTTCCACTGTACTTAAGGGCTTTGCTGGATCAGGACCTAAAATAGCACACAATCCCATTCTATTTTTCTGAATTGTGTATAAATTCTAATAATATGTCCTGACATTTCTAGTCCAAGTAGAAAGTGATCCCCCCCAAACAGACTTAGTCTGGATATACCTCTTTGAGGACTACAAACTGGTGGTCACTATTGAAAGGCAGGACAAGAATCTTGAAAAACTTAGGGAAAGGCACAAAGGGGCACTTGCCTTAAATAGCTGGACATTCCCCTTGCACAGAGGAATCTCATGATTTGAAGGTGAGAAAAGGGTGTGGTTAATGCACCAGCAATCTGGGCAATTGCAAGCAGATCCTATTGGCACCAAGACCAGAAATGTAAAAAAATGGGCACCTCCATCCTCCACCTTGATCTTTGTTCCCTCTCTACACATGTACAGCTAGACTAGAATCAAGGATGTGGCCTAATATCTTTAAAGAATCATACTTTAAATAAAACCATTTAATATGCATTGCCTCTAGATAGTGCTAATATGTGTCTTTTTTACTTCTGAACTATCACTGATTCTTTGGAAGGTATAAAAGTAAGTTCTTTATTCAATGTATGTTGGGAACCACTGATATTAAATATTTTATTTTTCTAAAAATCCAATATACACAAATACATTCATCTGTTCTTTTTAAAATGCTCTGATAATTAACCTTTTCTGACAACACTTTTTCATACTTTGAGTGTTTATAATGAAGCTGATAACTAGGGTGACCAGATGTCCCAATTTTACAGGGACAGTCCTGATATATGGGTCTTTTTCTTATATATCCTCCTATTATCGCCCACCCCCATCCCAATTTTTCACACTTGCTGTCTGGTCACCCTACTCAAAAGTCACCTAATGAACTAAGTTATGCAATATTGTAACATTAACAGAAATTACTGTTTCTTCATAAATAAACCTATTTTAATTTATTTTTATCCACCATTGATCAGATGCTTTAATTGATCCATGTACCATATCTACACATTTTTCCTCAGAGGATACACTTAATTCAAAATCCATCAGTGTACACACAATTTTTAATTATTCCTTCCAGTGCCTATTGTTATGTATTGGTCTACGTAAAGCATAATCTGAGATTTTATCTGCTTCTACTCATCCTCCTGGAATTCCTCAGCTCTAGTCCTTTGGTTTTATGAGCCAGCATAATATTTTGTAGCAAGCAATTTTTAGTATCTCTGTTCCTAAGGCACCATCTACTAACCTCTTTTGCTGAGAACTGACCATTTATTCATATTCTTGACCAAGGTTTGTTGTTCCCCCCCAAACCAGATTTCCGCTCTTCTAAGTTTCCTTAAACAACTCTTCTGTGAAAGACTTTGGAAAGTCTAAATTATCTATATATTAACCAGTTCTCCTCATTCTCAAATATTTCATTAATGGGGTCAAAGATGTCCAACAGCTTAAAGAGACATCTCCTTTCAGAAACAATGCTTGTTTCTCATATTACAGGCATATCTATATGCTTCTAAACTGTTTTTCTGGTGCTGAAATAAGATTTACAGGTCCACAATCTGTCAGGGACTGCCTCAGAAGAGCTTTTTTCCTAAGAAGCTACCAATATGGAAGTCTTTATAAGGCAGTTGCTGAGGTAAAGAAGACCTAGATCTTGTTTTTCATGAGGGCTTTTGCACAATCTCTATGTAGACTTAAAGGAAAACAGGAGCACTGGAAAGTTTTTATAGCTACTATCACCACACTGATGTTATTTCATTTTAAATTTATTTTATAGGTAACAACCAATTATTCTCTCAATTTAGGTTTATTATGGATCTTAGACATCCTGACTTCATTTACACTGAAATGCAAATATATTTTTATTTTATGATCTACTACCACAGAGCTCTCTGCTCCACCTGAATCTGATTTGGATGTAAGATCTAGATAATAGCTGTTTTTTTCTGGACATTAAAATATTGGGAATGTAACAATGGCAGGGGGGAATTACAGGCATCTCTGAAAATTCTATACATCAGCCTCTATTTTTCTCAACTTTTCTATCGTTTCACCAATTGACCATCCTTTCTTTAATCTCTCGAATTGCTTCTTCAATGTCTTACTTCCTACTTCCACTTCTTGCTCCTTTTACTTTGGTCAGTGTCCCACCGGGTTCCATCTTGGGGCCCTCCTTTCTTTCTACATCTTATCTAAGTAGCCTCATCCACTTTTCTGTCTTCAGTTATCTCTGTGCTGACCTCTTCCCCTCTGTTCAATCTCACATTTAAATTACTTAAACTCAAGCTTAAACCCTTGTCTATCCAAAATCTGTCTGCCACCCCAACTATAGCAGTCCTCCTTTACAAGACCCTTTACTGCTTCATGCTTCTTTAAACCTGTGTCCAATACTTTGTCCTCATTTTCCAGGCCCCAGATAGTCCTACTTGTGCATACATCTTATTTCTGGGTGCCTGTCATTCTACTATTTTGACTCTATACTCAGCCAGTTCCCTCTCCTCTATAATCCTTTCCCCTCCCAATTCTCAGAACAACCTCTCTGGACCTATAAATCTTCTTCTCCTTCTCAATTTACATTTCCTCAGTCATTTACACACTGATCTTTTCACTGTAAACTGTATGTAGTTTATCTTTTTAGAGTGGAAGCTTTTCAGAAGGGAGATGTCTTTTCTCGTGTTTTTAAAACAATAACCAAGGCATTATTAAAACAATAGCCTTGGACTACTCCTGAGAGGATTAACAGATCAGTAATAGCAAGTTCAGGAAATCTGAAATCCTTCCATCTAGTGGAATTTCCTGGAACAGAGTTTCAAGTCAGACATCGCCTTGTGAAAGTTTGGAGTGTTCTGCAGAACTTTCCCTTCTCTAAACCAGACCTTTTATCAGATGGGGTGTGTCATAATAATTAGGCCTCTGCATTTATCCCATTTCTGTGTTTAACGGTGATAAACTAAAAAGAAGTTTACGAAGTGTTTCAATAACCTATTAAAACAATAATTGTTGGTGGGAAAAGGTGCAAAAGAGAGACTAATTTAAATAAGACGACCTATTGATGTAACTCAAGAACTGCATTAATCTCATGCCTGGTAAACAAGAGTAGGGCGAGAGAAACCAGTGAACCAAAACTGGTGTGTCACTAACTAGACTTATTTGTGAACAAAATAATGAGCTCATTATTGGGGTTTTTAAAAAGACAACTTTTGGTGGAGAATTAAAAGAAGCTGTCTGAGACACCAATGGGCCTTCATCAGCTGGATGGCAAAAGGTGTCCTGAGCAGATTAGTCCAAAAAAAAAGGGGACCTACATGACATCACCATCTCCATTGACTCTGGCTGAAACCCAACGACCTGGGATGTGAGACTTTGACAAATCTTCCTCCGCTTGTGTATCCTTTTCCTGTCCCTCTCCTTTTGCCTTCTGTCTAATAATAGAAGGCAAAAGACTATATATTTTGGAACAGTGCCACGAGCCTGTAAGTAAAGAGGAAGTTAATAGCAATGTTCTAAACACACCAATGCTGGTACAAATTTGCCAGGTCTCAGAGTGGCCGATAAAATGGTGCATTGTGCCTTTGTTTCTCCAGCATGAGGCTGCAAGTCAGAGTCAACAGCAGAGATTGAAGCAGCATTTTCTATCTTTACTGATTTTTTTTCCTCTCCCCTCTTATACCTGTTTATCTTTTTTTGTCTTCTTGGAAACTGGACTGGACTTTAACAGCAGCAATCACCAGTGCTCCAGCCTATCTCGTCTAACTTCTTTGGGAAAAAGAGAAAGGACAGTTAACACCTTCTAAGAGACCATCAGACAGCAGGGTTTCATTCTAAAAACTCTAAAGCAAAGGGGAAGGGGAAAAGAGTTATGGTTACAATGAAAGCCTTACTTAATATCTTGCATTTCAAATGCTTTAACTTTTTTCCCCTCTTTTCTGTATCTTCAACAACAGGTTACAGAGATTTTTAATAGTGTTTGGGCCCTGGTACTACACTGAGGTCACACACCAAACCTGAACCTTTTTTAAAACTTTAGCGTTGGACAATAAAAGGGCTATGTAAATAGTTGACTCTGGGCCCATATATTCCAACTACATTAATACAACAGAAGCCAGCCTGAGACAGATCCCTTTTCATTATCAGAGAGAAAGCGAACACACATACGCATGCTCAACTACTCTCCCCCTTAAAAAATAATCAGCTCTAGTTTTTCCATGACTAGAGCTGTCCTGCCTGAAATCCTATTCGAAGGGGACATCGAGGAACCCAGCATAACAAAAGGTCCTCATCCCGAAAGGGAGAAAGGCCACAGAGACAATGAATCAACTAAACCAGGGGGCAACAAATGATGACAGTGGGGCTTACAAGTGTAAATCCGATAGGGATAACGAGCAGAAGACCCTGCACAACACCCACCACTCTGCAAAGAAGTGGAGATTTTGGCAGGGGTAGGGTTCCACAAAGCAGCCTCTCCACCATGTGCTCCTAGGCTGCTCCCACAGAATTTCCAAGTGAAGTTAGTGCTGACAGTAGCAGCTGTGGAGGGGACTCACAAGAAGTTAATGCTGCATCAAATGTGGCAGATATTTTGGTTTTGTTCAGCCACTTAGCTAAATGTGATACTGAAAGCCCGTTGAGAGAAAAGAAAGTTTGGTGGAGCTAGAAGTAACCAATGTATATAAAAAAACCACCTCCAATCTTATCAGTCAAATTTTTAAAGTACAGAAAGCAAAGTATACAACTACTTGGTATGTGGCCAAACAGCATATAAATATACCTAAACCAGTCCAAGCAACTCCTGGACCTTAGCTCCCAAGTACAGCATGCTAAGGCTAGTGCTGTTAAACTGGACAAGCAACAAAGTATTCATAGATACAGTACATCAAATATAGGTACACTATAGAGCATGGTATATCGTGATGGGAAGAGACCACGGTGGAATGAAGGTACAAATGACCTTTGATGACACCCCATTTTCAAAAGAGGTCCCCCCAGGAATCTGAGACATAGTAGTAAAAGGGAAGCTGTGGTAATATGGTATAGATCAGGGGTTGGCAACCTTTCAGAAGTGGTGTGCCAAGTCTTCGTTTCTTCACTCTAATTTAAGGTTTCGCATGCCAGTAATACATTTTAATGTTTTTAGGTCTCTTTCTGTAAGTCTATATTATATTACTTTACATACAATAGTTTAGTTAACAAGATTTTCAAAACGTTTAAGAAGCATCATTTAAAATTAATTAAAGTGCTGAACTTATGCCGCCGGCCTGCTCAGCTCGCTACCAGCCTGGGGTTCTGTTCACCTAGGCCAGCAGCGGGCTGAGCAGGGCCTGCAGCTGGAAGCCCAGACCTGGGGGGGCAGTTTCAGGGGTCAGGGTAGAGGGCTGAGGGAAGGGGTTCAGGGCAGAAGGCTGGGGGGGCATCAGGGCAGAGGTGGGGGGGGTGTAGGGCAGAAGGCTGGGTGTCAGGGTGGTTCAAGGGTCAGGGCAAAGGGCTGGGTGTGTGGGGAGGTGTATGGCAGAAGGCTGAGTATGCGGGGGGGGTCAGGGGAGAGGGCTGGGTGGAGGGGTTCAGGGCAGAAGCTTGGGTGAGGGGGTTCAAGGGTCAGGGCAGAGGGCTGGGGTGTGTAGGGGGTGTAGGGCAGAGGGCTGGGTGTGTGTGTGAGTCAAGGGTCAGGGCAGAGGACTGAGGGTGTGTTGGGGTGCAGGGCAGAAGGCTGGGTGTGGGGGGGGATGCACAGCAGAGGGTTCGGGTGTGGGGGGTGCAGAGCAGAAGGCTGTGTGTGAGAGGGGGTTCAACGGTCAGGGCAGAGGGCTAGGGTGTGTGGGGGATGTAGGGCAGAAGGATGGGTGTGGGGGGGGGTCAAGGGTCAGGACAGAGGGCTGGGGGATGCAAGGCAGAAGGCAGGGGGGTTGGGGGTTCAAGGGTCAGGGCAGAGGGCTGGGGGCATGGGAGATGTAGGACAGAAGACTGGGTGTGTGGGGGGGTCAGGGCAGAGGGCTAGGGGTGTGGGAGGGTGCACGGCAGAATGCTGGGTGGGGGGAGATCAGGGAAGAGGGCTGGCGTGCTCGGCTCATAGGGGTGCTCCCAGCCCCCTTCCCTGAGTGTCTCATGGCAGGGGGCTGGAAGGAATATGCCCTGTTCCACCCTCTTCCCCATGGCTCCGTCCCTACCTCTGTCTCCTCTACAAGCTGAGCTGCGTGCACGCTGCTGCTCTTCCCCCTCGCTAGGGCCATCAGCTGATTGGTGCAGGGACAGAGAGGGGGCACGGCGGGAAAGCACCACACTGGGGGAAGAAGCAGAGGAGGGGGAAGCCTGGCTGCCACAGAACCAAGCTTCTGCCTCCTGCCCCTGCAGGGGAGAGCGGTGAGCAGGGGGGCTGGCAGCCAGAACCACAGCAGGCGGCTGCGTGCTGCTCAAAATCGGCTCACGTGCCCAAGGTTGCCGCCTCTGGTACAGAATTTGCTTAGACAACATCCTAAAATAAGCTACAAACTGACATGGAACATACTAGAGGGCACCAGCAGTTTGCCTGTGTATGACATGCCAGTGTTGCCAGTTTTCTCGTGATCTGGAATTGCTCTTAAAGCCCCTGCTCTTGGAGTCATGTGATTACATTAAAATCTCAGCTTTTATTAAAAAAAAATACTGAGTTTCTAGCCCCCATGGTTGCAGAGGAAAGCTTGGAAATATGAAGCCTAAAGACTTAGGGTTGGTAGACTGTTGACCTGAGCTCAGACAGCCAAAAAATTTTTAAAACTTACAAAGTTAGTGACTGTGTTTCAGCAGAAGTACAGATGCAAAAGTAGCATTTCAGTCATTCTCTACAGGCTCTTTTTATTATTTATTTAAAACAGGTGACAGGACAAGTCCCAGGATTAGAGACTGTTCCTTTGCAGGTGGTAAGAAGGAACCGAGTGGCAGTTTAATATACGCCATTTTCTCTGCCCTTGAGGGAGAGTAACATAAGGATATGCAGGGCACATGTTTGATCCCAAAGAACATAGCTGGTTAAAAGATTAAGATTTGTTGTTCATGCAACACACACACACACACACACACACACACACACACACACACACACACACACGAATGAGATCCACATTTACAGACACTTGAAGAACGACCAATATTAGAGGCTGGGTTGCAAGAGACTAGGAAGCTGGAGAAGGGACAGATCACCTGTGCTGTGGATGGGACTGGAAGAACAAAGGAAGGGTAAGGAGCTGAAAACAAGTATTCTTGTACTTCGCATTTTCACAGTTATAGTATATTCTACATATGTGCTTTTGATCCTAGTTAAAAATAGCAAGTATTTATCACTTCTTGCAAAATTAATGGAAACTATTTTAAAGACTTAGTCAGAAAATACTCTATTTCACAAAATAGTGAATAATTCCTTCACAAGAAGAAACATTTCATGTATCCTCAAATCAGCTACTTTTACAAGACAGTATGAATCTGATATTATAGCATACTAACATGCAGGAAAAAAAAATACAGCCATAACCAATACTCATTAAATACTGTACAACACCATTTACAGTTTCAAACAGTCAATGAAAGGAAATATCAACTGCCATTTATCTACATATCCATGGATTTCAGTATAAAATGCTCATTTTGAATAAATAATGTTGCAGATGAATGCTGCAGGAGTTCAGTTCTTGAACAGTTCAATGCACTCTGGTCTTTTGTTAACTTTGTTCCATGCCAGCCATGAGTGACACAGCTAAAGACTCCACTGTGAATCAAAACAGATTAAAAAAATTAAACATTTTAAATATTCTTGGTTACATCACTCTGCAAAGGTTTACTGAAACTGTCAGTTTTATCACTTACAAGGCAGATGAGATTTCTTATTATTCAAAGTACAAACAACAATATCTGAGGGTTTAAGTCCCTGAATCAGGCATTTTCAATTTTATCCATTTCATTACCTGAAATAATGAGAGGCCAACTGAGGAGAGTTAATTTACTTTCACATGTTGGTGTGGAACCTTATCCTTCGCAAAAGGTGCAAAACTGAATAAACTGTATCTTTATCCTTTGTAAATAAACAGTATTAATACATCTACACTGAAAATAGCCCCACTAGCCAAAAGATCTAATATAGGACAAAATCTGCTTTCATTTAGATCAGTGCAAATACAGAGTAAATTCTTTTCAAACAGTAGACCTAATCTATGTTCTGCTCTGCTCCCATATTTATGCTTTTGAAATTACAACCATGGCTTACTTTTGTATGCCCTGTCACTGTGACAAGCCAGTATCATTTAAGATAAACAAATTGGTGTTATTCTTGCACCACTACCCACATCATCATGTTTATTCATCCAAAGAAGCACCTGTTACTTAGGCAAATATTTTATTGCTAACTTTAGAAATATTTAGTGGGTGTAACGTTTATGACTCTCCTCTAAAAGTAGGAGAGTCATAGTTAAAGGTTTGTGACACTGCTGCATAGAGATGATGTTCTCACAATCAGTTGAAGGGTTTAAGAATAGGTGAGGTTCTACCAATGTTTGTGGCATGTTAAAATTGTCAGGGCCAACATAAAAATGGAACTTTTGACTCCTAACGTATGTAACCATTAAAATGTAAATTACTCAGGCAGGCACTGCCTTCATTTGCCAATTAAGCACCATACAGGACTCTAATGATGCATAAAACATAAACCACCACTAAAAACCACTGAATTGTTAAAATAGAGCATGGCATCTTGTGTCATCCATTTTAGGTTGTCCACTCTGATGTCATAAAAGAATAAATATAGCATTTCTGCTTGGCCTACACCAGGCAATACAACATCTGAATATAAGAAAATAATATGTTTAACAGTGATTAGCTCTGACTGCAAATCATCTTTTCATCACATACTCAACACCAGCCATTTTAAGTCATGTGTAGTCAAATCACTGATCACCAAATACTTTAAGTGGCACGTGAATTCCTTTGGCAAAGTTAGGATTTATGATATACGCCAATCATCATTTGCATGTCCCTCCCTCAGGGAATTAGGCAAAATGAAGGAAGTTTTGCTGTTCATAAATGAAGTGAGGCACAAATGCTTTACAATTTTTGTTAAATAGTTTTATTAAAAGGGAATAGAAAATGCTTTGCCAATCTCTCTCTATGGACACACACAAGTTTGTTCTTAAATTCAATTTAAAACATATTAAACATTGAAACAGCCTCACGCCTACAAACCCAGAAAAGCCTACTTGCTGAAAGAAACTTATAAATTAGAAGTGTCAATATAGGAAAAGCCTATTGTCTTAAAATTGTTCTGTATACTCACAATGAGGAAAAGAGCCTCTACAGACTGCTTTGTTTAGAACTGTTACAAGAAACATGTGACAATTTTTAAAATCTGATTCCATCTTCTCTATGGATTCCATCCTAAGAAAGAAGAAGTGCAGTTTAATTTAAACAAATATAAAACGGATAAATTACTACATGGCTAGTCCTATATAAGATGACATATCCTTTCTTTCTAATAATGAATAAAAAGAAGGCAGAGATCATCTTTCAGTTGTGTGTGTACAGAGTGCCTAGCACAACAGGGCCCCAATCCTTGACAGGGGTTTCTAGACACTATCACAACACAGATAATTAATAGTGAGCTAACTCCACCCTCTGGTATGCATCTAACAACTATTAGGAAGAGCTACTGATCCTATGTGGAGTAAAGCGACTGTTCCGGTCTAGGAAACCTATCTTATGTGATGTGCTCTAAAGCTCCATACTGCTTCAAAGCCTAGAGTGAGGGAGCTACCTGGTGACTTGCTCCTCTTTTTCCCTGACATGGGGGATGGGTTCCACAGGCAAAATCAGAAACACTTGTCCAGGAGATGGATACCTAGAGCAGAATAACTCATATACACACCAGTACCAAAACAGTCTTGAAAATTAGGGGGTGGATTGGGACTTCAACAGGAACAGTTAGGCCAGCACTGAGCACTCCTGAAAATCCTGCCTTAGAGAAATTTCTCATTTTGTGCCTGTTGTTGGTGTCACTAGGCATAAATCTAGGTAGCTCAGGAGGGTGGACAATCACGAGTGTCGATGAAGCCCTCCTGCTCAGGCCTCAATGAACCATTGTTCCTCCATGTTAAACACTTTGTGTAACCTACTGTAACCTAATGTACTAATAGCTGCAAAAACGTAATGTCAGCAGTTAGTTTTCTGATTGTAACAGCCAGTTCTCATGGGATATAAAGGAACAGACTGCTTGTTTTAGCTGTGCTTGATTTGAGGCATCAGCCTCCCTGCACCACTTTGAGATCTCAAATAAACTTTGCTTGCTTCTCCACCCTGGTGTGTTTATTGGCGCTACGCACTCTGGGCAACGAACCACTGTTGCTTGCCTCGGGCACTCTCTGTGCCTGCAACAGTTTTGGCGTCCCTGGGTGGGCTGAGGCGAAAATTAACTGTACCCGGATCCCTCCTGGTGGTCAACGGATCGTGGTGACGACCGACACCCAGTGCACACCGGTGACTGCACCGGGGGCCTCGGCGGAGACGCGGTGTGAGCGACCCCGGAGGGCACAACGGTGCAACGCGCTCAAATAGTGGAGAAGCAGTTGCGGGCGACGGTGTGGAACCGGTCCCAGGTGACAGTGAGGAACCGGTCCCTTGGAGAAGGTAGGAACGGTCCGGTTGTCTGGACTCTCTCTGTTAGGACCTGGGGACGCCCAGCGTCTACCTGCGACACGGGGCAGGGACACAGCAAGGTGGGGAAGGCACGGTGTACCCCCCCTAGAATGCATTCTAGGAAATTGGAAGGTGTTTGGATCGGATCCGATGACCAAAAGTAGGTTACAAAGGTTTTGTACAGTAGACTGGCCTCAGTACAAATTAGAGGGTCAGGAAAGGTGGCCACCTGAAGGATCAGTAAATTACAGTACGATCCTCCAATTACTCCTGTTTTGTCAGTGAACAGGTAGCATCTGAAGCTGTTTGTATGAAAAGCTCTGGTACAACAAAAAAAACAAACCAACAAACAAAAAAACTGTAGCTCCTGTTCTTCCCCCTGTCTGGCGGAGTGCAAGGATCCAAAAGCAGGTTAGGGATAGTGCAGGAACAAAGGAGGGACCTGTCTTGGAAGGGGAGACCCTATGTCCTAGTGCACTCTCTCCCTGTTGTAGCTGCTAAAAAAAAAGGGGGGGGGGCAGTATGAGTGACTGTTACCAGAAGACGCCCAGAGTACCCTGTGAAGCAAAAGCTTGTGACCAGGACTACTCTAACGCAAGCCCAGTCACTAGTGGATCTTTAGGAGGTCCGACCCATGGTGGGCTGACTTGGCCTGGCATCGTCTGGTGAGGAAGCTACCTGGGTCTAGGAGTGTGTGTACCCATCTTCCCTTCCCCCTTCCTTTCCGTGTGGGTTACTGACAGTCTGATCATCTCACTGGATGCAATCAGAGTAAGCGGCGCCGTCTCCCAGAGACTAGCCGATGCTCTTTGCTGAAGGGAGATGTAGGAGGGTCGTGGCCATCCTCGTTAGCCTCTCCTGTATGAGTACCCTGTAGGGAAAAATCCTTAGTTTATGAGCCGCTAGCGCGGACAGGGCACCCTCCCTGTGTGTGTAGGTGGAAAATGGGTGGGGGGCAGTCTAAACATTCCATCTCACCCTCTAAGAATACCCCAGCATATTACATGTACGTACATTATGGTTCAACAACCTGCAGGTATTTAGAGAATTGGAATATTTACACGCGTGAAAATCCATCTAAACAAAGCCCACTAGAAGGTACTTTAATCTAGATAAGATCATACATCTAAGAGGAGCGTTTAATCACCAAAAAGCCCTAACACAGCGTGAGCAAATTTGTCTATTGAGGAAAGGAACGGGTTAATTTGAAATTCATCTTGGCCCAGGGATAAAAAGAAAGTTGCTCTGAGTTCAAGGTCAAGAATCAAAGCAGATTATGCTAAGTACAAAGAAAAACTGCTTTCAGCCCCAGCTGGCTGTGGAAAAAGGAAAATTGACAGAGGCAAACCAAAGGCAATATAGGTTACAGAACTGAGATTACATTTGCAAAGCTTAACTGTCCAGTAAGATCCAACAGTGTGCCTTTGTGACCCCGGAGCCGGTGTGGCTTGGTGACACCAAAGAAGCCACAGGCAGCCAACCTGGACTGGAATCTCTGAAAGAGACACTGCAGGAGATTCCAGGGTGTAAGAGAACAGCCCTCCCAAAAGTGGAAGCATATTGGAAATTCTGGACAAGCTGTATACAGAATAATCTCCGGTCCACCTCTCGCCCTTCTCTGAACATTATACACAGAAGTGGCCAGTCTGGACGTATGTGAGTGAGTATGAAAGGTGCTTAGGGCATTAATGTTTTTCCTGAGTAACATGGGAGCGTTCCCAACACTCTCCATTGTCGTTCTATTATTTTATTAATGAAGCTTTAAAATTCAGTTATATGGTGTGTTTTCTTTATCTTCCCCCAACGATCCTGTAGTGTCAGCCTGATCACCTGACATGAGGGATAGATTGGTAACAGAATAAGTTAACTGGAAAAAAAATAGCAAGCTCAGGCTATAGATAAGACACTGACTCCACTCAAGGACATTGCTCACAGCTAAGACTTGGCTGACAATCAGGAAAAGGAGGGCTTGAATTTGCCCACGCAGCTATAAGGTTTGCAAAACACTGCCAGGCACTAATGAAATGTTAGGTTTCTTTTCTCACAGGTAAAGAAGCGCTACCCAAAGACCCTAGCAGCCCTGCCACTCCTTGGAATCAAGAAACTAGACTGATGTAAAGGTCCACCAACGAAAGACTGCTCTGGCTCCACGCTGGAAAGGCCCTTATTAAATCCTGGTGACTACCAACATTGCTATGAAGTGTCAAAGACTGATTGCCTCTACCCATGATTCTCACTGCAAAAAGATCCCTCCACATCGGGAGAATTCTCCTACTGAAGATTAGCCTATTTCTCCTTCTAGCTCCACTGTGCCTTCTGGACAGCAGGGAAAAAGTACAAGGTGAAGTGCTAGTAACCTCTCCCTTGTCCACTGACAGATCTATTGTGCCTTTGAATTTTTCTAGAAAAATCAAAACCATTACAGGGTGATGTGCTAGTAACCTCTCCCCTGTAGAATGCTGCACCACGACTGTTTTGGGAAAGAAGAAGGAATACTCGCTCCACTGAAATTGCCAAAGTCCAGGAATTCCTGACTAGAAAGGACATTAAGAACTGACCCTGGTGAAGAAACAAAGAATTATATACTGGCGGGAGGACATTTGTGGGACCCATGCTTGGGAACAAGGTATTGATTGGATTTTGGGGTTTATTCTACAGGCTGCGCCCTGTGTTCTGGATAAATCTTTCAGCATGCATTGCTCTCTCTAATTGGATTTTAAATAACAAGTACCCGAAGAGTTTGTTCTGCCACTAGAAATTTTACCCGTATTGAAATCATTCCAGTGACTAATAATGTAACCCCCTCCTATGCTATTAATGTTAATGCCTTTTGACAGTACCTGAGAATAGTTAAATAACAGGTGTATTATAGTACTACACCAAGAAAAGATGGTATTGAATATCACTGAGGCTGGGAAGGCATTGCAGTGGGATCTAGTATGTATAGGAATTCAGGATTTCCTGAATGACCAGTTGATGGCCATTCAGAGTGATCTTGAGTACCAGACTTGGCCCACTGCCCTTACAGACGCATCAGGAATACCATCTGATCTGTGATTATGGAGACATACTTGGACACTTTCTGGGTGAAAGTGTGGCTTCACAGGGCAGGGTGTGCGCCCTTATAGGGGATGAATGCTGTTCTTATGTCCCAGAAAACGCACAGGATATTAACAAGCATATCATGTCAGCCGAACAGACTTTTGAACAGTGGAAAGCCCACAGAAGGGGACCCACTATTTCTGATTCCCGCTGGGGCTGGTTACTCAACCGGGAGAAAACTAGAGGAAGGCATTGTTCGCCTTCTGCTCACTGGTGTGGTGTTGTGTATCGTTACTCTTCTCTTGCTTGCTTGCTGTAAAGCATTCCAGCTCCCTAGAGCTTAATCATATGTTTTTCTTTGAATGTGAGAACACTCAGCCAAAAGTTTGTAGAGTATTCTCAAAGGAGGGAGTTGTTGGTGTCACTAGGCATAAATCTAGGTAGCTCGGGAGGGTGGATGATCATGAGTGTCGATGAAGCCCTCCTGCTCAGGCCTCAATGAACCATAGTTCCTCCATGTTAAACACTTTGTATAACCTAGTGTAACCTAATGTACTAATAGCTGCAAAAATGTCATGTCAGCAGTCAATTTTCTGAGTGTAACAGCCAGTTCCCTGCTGTAACACACTGGAGCTAAATTGAAGCAAGTTTCAAGGCCGCTTTTAGATACAGCATACATGTCTCTGTAGCAGAAAGGTGGAGAGGGAGGGGGAAGACAAAGGAGCATGTGAGAAGAGAATGCTGCAGCCGGACAGAAGAGGGAGGGGAAATGGGGGATTGTTAGTCAGCAAGAAAAGTTCTCATGGGATATAAAGAAACAGACTGCTTGTTTTAGCTGTGCTTGATTTGAGGCATCAGCCTCCCTGTACCGCTTTGAGATCTCAAATAAACTTTGCTTGCTTCTCCACCCTGGTGTGTTTATTGGTGCTATGCACTCTGGGCAACGAACCACTGTTGCTTGCCTCAGGCACCCTCTGTGCCTGCAACACTAAGAATACATAGGAGGTATAAAGGAAAAAACAACAGAATACAATAATTTTAGGTTATCCTCATGTAACGCAAGTACTCTGCTTAAAAGTTTATCAGACTTAATATTTTTGATACAATGTGGGTCCTGAACTTTCTGGGTGAAACCCTGGCTCCGCTGACTCAAAGGCAAAACTTGCATTGACTTTAATAGAACCAGGATTTCACCTTCTGAGACACAAGACAAGGCTATCACTAGCAGTCTACATCAAAAAGGAAGATTTACCGAGGAGCAAATAACGTAAGTTTAACTTTTCCTCTCTTCTCCTGCCTTTTTACCAGACCAGAATGAGTCCTTATTGGTTAAGCCTACAGTTCTCATAAACCAAGTAAATGAATGTTAGTTTAAAATCACAGGCACTGGAAACTAAGTCTCAGAAAAAAATGTAAGTACAAGCATGACCACCGAGCCTTTCATTTTATTAGTTTATAAGAACACATGATGAGAAATAAAGTACTTCCATTTGTTGTTACCAACTACAGTCTTACAATTTTTTTTTTCAATGTACCGGCTACCTTTTTCACTGAGAAACACATTCTGATTATACAACCAACGGGTGCCTGCAGCTGATAAGCTTCAACTCAAATTTTATCTTCATTAACAAAAGGTCATATTAGTTTCCTATTAAACATGCAAAGCAGAAAGATATACACCTCAAATACAACACTGGAGCTGTGAAATGATCACATTATAAAACATTATGACATATTACTTACTTCCAAGCTCCCAAACCAGCCTGCCAACGATCTGCAAATATCAGCACTAAATTCAGCACTTTCATTATAGCTTCTTTCACAAAACTAACCTAAGATATTAATGGGGAAAAAATATAAGTAGTCTAGTCAGGAATTTATTTTTAAATTCAATAAGTACTTTGGCAGGCAAGACTCCATGACATTTAAATTAAGATTTCAATTAAAACAACCTTCAGGATACACTGTAATTCTCCCAGCTACAATATGTGCTTTGTTTACTGGATTAACTGTTCAATTAATTCTATGGTTGGCTATTTTGACAATAACTAATGTATCTAGTATTTGGGACAAAGTACTACCGTGCTACCCCATATACCAAGTGTATCATCTCTGAAGTTCCAAAGTTTCAAACGAATGCTGACATTTACAACATCACACAAATTGCAGATGATGAAATATTTCTTGTCCCTATTTATATTTTGTATACATCAGTGCATCACCCTAGTTGCTTTCCCACCACTGGAGGAACTTTTAATTCAGGTTAATGTAGATTATACAATCTGGTATATTTTATCACTGCATTTAAACCTGAAATTACTATTTAAAATACACTACCAATATTAGCTAAAGCTATTGCAAACTGATACAGCCAGGCTGCCTCTACAACAGGGTTTTCAACCTTTCTTTCATTTGTGGACCCCTAAAAAATTTCTAATTAAGGTGTGGACCCCTTCGGGAATCTTAGACATAGTCTGCAGACCTCTAGGGATCTGCAGACCACAAGCTGAAAATCACTGCTCTAAAATACAACAGTTCAACAACATGACAGAGCTCTAGAATGGGTGGCATCTTCCTTTACACCCCCCCACTTCATGCTACCCCAATAGAAATAATCTTAAATACATTTTTAGACTCATTTCAAACAGCTTGTTTGAATCCCCTAAAAAATTTGGGGAGGGGTGGGCGGGGGGGAAACAAACCCGAAAAAATGGTTACTCACCCTGTGCAGTAACTGTGGGTCTTTGAGATGTGTCTCCCTGAGTGCTCCACTCTAGGTGTTCTTGCATCCTCTGCACCTTTGACTGGAGTTTTCTCATAGCAGTGTCTGTTCAGCCTGTGCATGTGTGTTGCTCCCTGCTGTTATATATCAGCACACAGGTAAACCACCCTTAGTTTCTTCTCTACTGTGTAGCAGAGACCTCCAAACAGAGAAGGACAGTGAGCAGTGGAGAAACCATAGGGACCCACATCTTGAAGAAGTACAGTTACTGCACAGGGTGAGTGACCATGTCTTCTTCAAGTAGTGTCCCTATGGGTGCTCCACTGTAGGTGATTACTGAGCAGTTCCCTTTAAGGAGGAAGGGCCTTCAGAGCTGAGTCTGGTATTGAAGAAAGTATAGCTGAGCCACACATAGCATCAGAAGCCAAGTCATGAGTTATTGCACAGCACTTAGCAAAGGTACATATAGAGGTTCAAGTTGCAGCTCTACTTATTTCACTGATGGGAACATTTTTGCAAAAGGCTGTAGAAGTGAAAACTGATCTTGAAGAGTGAGTTCATATGCCTGAGGGTGCTTGGAGATTACAAGATTGCATTAGCTGTTGCTACCAATCAGATATCAACTTGAGAAGTCTTTGTTTAGAGACTGCAGACCCTTCTGATGTACCTGCAATCAAGACAAATAATTTGGGAGTCTTTCTGAACGTTTTAGTCCTGTCAAGATAGAAGGCCAGGGCTCTCCTGACATCAGGTGGATTTAACAACACCTCCTTTTTGTCTAGGTGAGGTTTAGGGTGGAAGATTGGGAAATGAATGGGTTAGTTAATATGGAACTTGGAAGATATTTTTGGTAAAAACTTGGGGTGTGGTCTTAATATTAACTTGTCTTTGAAAAGTTATGTGAAAGGGGGGTATGCCATAAGGGCCCCTATATTCCTAACTCTTCATACTGATGTGATGGCTACCAGAAATGGCGTTTTCAATTGAGAAATGGAGGAGTGAGCAGGTAGTCATTGGTTCAAACAGAGAATCCTGTAAGACATTTAAGAACCGGATTTAGGTCTCAAACCAGAGTAAAACGTTTGACTGGTGGAAATAGATTTCCGAGACCCTTCAGGATCCTCCTCGTCACTGGCTGGGTGAATACAGAATAACATTCTATTGAAGAATGGAAATAAATGGTTATTTATAACAACTGTGGTTCTTTGAAATATGATGCAGACATGTATTCCACCTAGGTGTGTACACACGCAGTACACCGAGCCAGAGAATTTTGCTTAGCAGTATCCCTAGAGGGGTGGCAGTCACGCCTAATGACCAGCCCCATCTCTGGCAACATGAAGCAGAGTCTCCCTGACCCCCCCTCAGTTCCTTTACACAGAGACTGGACTCCAATGCAGCGGATGGAGGTCGGGTCATGGAATACACATCTGCATCTCATCTCAAAGAACTACAGTTGAAGAAATGGTTACTCACTGTAAGTAAATGCAGCCATGTATTCCAATTATATGACTCACAAGCAGTACCCACCCCAGGAGGTGGGGCTCAGAGTCTACCTAAACAAGGATTGCAAGACTGCCTACCAAAACTTGCATCCGCCCTAGAAGGTGCAGTTACTGCATAACGGTTCATAAATATATGTATGGACAACCATGTAGCAGCCCCGCAAATCTCCAATATTGAGACGTCACTAGGAAGACTATTGACATGGCTTGCATGCTCACAGAGTGAGCTCACACCTGATGAGGAGGCATAGACTAAGCTATTTCATATGAAGTCTTGATACAGGATGTTATTCATTTAGAAATCATCTGTGAAGAGACTACTTTCCCCTTCACATGATTTGCATATGACATGAACAGGTGAGGTGGGGCACAAAACAGTTTAGTCCTGTCCAGACAGAAGGCTAGACATTGCCTGACATCTAATGGATGGAGATGCTGCTCCTCCGGAGATGAATGCAGCTTAGGAAAGAACACAGATAAATATACCACCTGGTTCAAATAGAACCGAGAAACCACTTTAGACAAAAATTTGGTGTATGGTTGTAAATTCACTTTGGCCTTGGAGAATTGTATATAAAGGAGGCTCTGCCATTAGAGCATGCAACTCTCATTCTCTTCTTGCAGATGTTATCTGCTACGAGGAATGCAGTTCTCTGACACAAAAGTGGAACGGTACAACATGCCAGTGGTTTGAATGAAGGCCCCATTAAAACTGCTAGGATCATGGTAAGGTCCCAAAGAGGAACCAGCTCTTGGACCAGAGGATAGAGATGAAGATGCCCTGTCATAAACAGATAGCTAAGGGTTAATGTTCTTTTACCGGTAAAGGGTTAACACAGGGAACCAAACACCTGACCAGAGGACCAATCAGGAAACAAGACTTTTTCAAATATGGGTGGAGAGAAGTTTTGGGTGTGAGTCCTTTGTTCATGGTCTCTCTCTTCTCTCGGCTCTGAGAGTGATTTTTCTATCTCCAGGCTTTCTAATCTTCTGTTTCCAAGTTGTAAGTACAAGGATAGTAAGACAATAGGTTTATATTGTATTCTTTTGTATTTACATGTGTGTAGTTGCTAGAATGTGTTAAATTGTATTCTTTTTGGATAAGGCTGTTTATTCATTTTTTTTCCTTTAAGCAATTGACCCTGTATATTGTCACCTTATTACAGAGATCCTTTTATGTCCTTTTTTTCATTCTTTTTATAGAAAGCTTTCTTTTTAAGACCTGTTGGAGTTTTTCTTTAGTGGGGACTCCAGGGAATTGAGTCTGCAGCTCACCAGGGAATTGGTGAGAGGAAGAAGTCAGGGGAAAATCTCTTTGTGTTAGATTTACTAAGCCTGACTTTGCATACCCTCTGAGGGAGGGGGAAGAGAGATTAGCTCTCTCGGTACTTGTTTCCAGGACTGGAAACAGGGAGGGTAGAATCCCTTTGTTTAGATTCACGGAGCTTGCTTCTGTATATCTCTCCAGGAACCCAAGGAGGGAACACCTGGAGGGGAGGAGGGGGAAGGGAAATAGTTTATTCCCCTTTGTTGTGAGACTCAAGGAATCTGAGTCTTGGGGTCCCCCAGGGAAGGTTTTGGGGAGACCACAGTGAGCTAAGCACTGTATAATTCCTGGCTGGTGGCAGCAATTACCAGGTCCAAGCTGGAAACTAAGCTTGGAGGTTTTCATGCTAACACCCATATTTTGGACGCTAAGGTCCAGATCTGGGAAGAAATGTTATGACACGCCCTTTTAAGAATTTTGCTACCACAGTATTGGAGAAGACTGATCTTCCCTTAACGGGGGATGAAATGCCGTTATCACTGCCAAATACACCCTCAATGAGCTAAGTGCAATTCCCAGCAACTAAAGGTGCAGCAAGTACTCCAGGAGGTCCTGGAAGGAAGCCAGTGTTGGTTGAATTCTGTGGGCCAATCACCACAACAAAAACCGCTTCCATTTTGCTGAATAGGCTATACTGCTAGAGGGTTTTCTACTGCTGACTAGGACCTGTGGAACAGCTGCTGAACACTGCTCCTCATCTAGCCAAGCAGCAGCCATGCCACGAGATGCAGGGAACTGAGTGTGGGATGCAAGGTGTGTCCGTGATTCTCTGCGAGTAGGTTGCGATGAAGAAGAGAGATATCGGATGCTGAATTGATAATGTGAGAAAGTTGGAGAACCAGCATTGCCTTGGCCACACTGCGGCAATGAGAATAATCTGTGGGATGGTCAGGATCAGGGGGAAGTGTACAGGAGAGCAGACTATTAGCTGAGATGGTAACCATTGGATAGGGATTCCGGACTGAGGATCCCTCTAGAGCAGAACAGATTTACATTTCCTGTTGTCTCTAATGGCAAACAGGTCAATCGTTGGAATGCCCCAAACTCCAAAGGTGACCCAGAGGACATTTGTTTTCAAAGACCACTCATGGCTCAGGGAAAAATTCCTGCTGAAAATAGTCTGTGAAATGAGTCTAGATTCTGGGCAAGGGGCTGGCTACCAGACTGATACTCTCCTCAATGCAGAACTGCCACAACCTGATTGCCTCTTGGCAGAGCACCCTGGAGTGTTCTCCCCCTTGCCTGTTCACATAATACATCGTGGTGATATTGTCGGTAAATATGTGAACCACTGAGCCCTCGATATGGTCCAGAAAAGTGTGATATACATTGTAGATGACCCAAAACTCCAGCACTTTCATATGCAATGAGGACTACAGCTCTGATCACAGTCCTTGAACTTTCAGCAACTCCAGATGGGCTCACCAGCCCATCTTGGAGGCATCAGAGACAAACCTGGATGGTATGGGCTGGATGAAGGGAGTACCCGGACAAATGTTCTCCAGGAGCATCCACCCCAGCAACGAATCCTGGACCAGTGGAGGGAGATGGACCAATCTCTCCAAGGAGTGAAGAGTCAGATTGTAAACTGCCCTGAGCCACATCTGATGGAGGCAAAGACACAACCTTGCAAACTGGACCACCTGCATGCCAGCAGACATGTAGCCCAAGAGCCTGAGATACATCCAATGCATCATGGAAAGCTGAGATTGCAGACTAAGGAAAAGGTAGCGAATGACTGAAAATGGTCTGTCAACAGAAATGCTCTTCAACTCGGAGAGTCTGTTAGGGCCCCAATGAACTCCATTTTTTGAGTGGGAACCAAAATTGACCTTTCAGTGCTTAGAATGAAACCCAGATGGTTGAGCAGACACAGTGTAATATTGATGTCCCCTCTGGACTTGCCTCTCAGTATAGCCAGTCGTCCAATATAGGAAGACGTTGATTCCTTTCTTCCTCAGGTATGCTGTCTCCAAGAACATGCATTTGGTAAAAACCCAAGGGGCAGAAGAGAGGCCGAAGGGCAATACCATATACTGAAGATGGAGCTCTGCTATGATGAATCAAAAGAACTTTCTGTGGCCCAACAGGTGTCCTGAAGGTCCAGGGCAGCAAACCAAATCATTCTGAGACAACGTGGGGAGGATAGTTAATAGAGTGACCATTTGGAACCTCTTGTATCAGATATATTTGTTAAGGCCTCGAAGGTCAAAAAAAGACGGTTACTCACCTTTGTAACTGTTGTTCTTCGAGATGTGTTGCTCACATCCATTCCAGTTAGGTGCGCGCGCCGCGCGTGCACGTTCGTCGGAAACTTTTTACCCTAGCAACTCCAGTGGGCCGGCAGGTCGCCCCCTGGAGTGGCGCCGCCATGGCGCCCAATATATATCCCTGCCGGCCCGCCCGCTCCTCAGTTCCTTCTTGCCGGCTACTCCGACAGTGGGGAAGGAGGGCGGGTGTGGAATGGATGTGAGCAACACATCTCGAAGAACAACAGTTACAAAGGTGAGTAACCGTCTTTTCTTCTTCGAGTGATTGCTCACATCCATTCCAGTTAGGTGACTCCCAAGCCATACCTAGGCGGTGGGGTCGGAGTGAGAAGTCGCGGCACGGAGCACTACAGTTCCGAAGGCCGCATCCTCCCTCGACTGCTGGACCAGGGCGTAGTGGGAAGCAAAGGTGTGGACCGATGACCAGGTCGCTGCCCGACAGATTTCCTGGATGGGCACGCGGGCGAGGAAAGCCAGCGACGACGCCTGCGCCCTGGTAGAATGCGCAGTCACACGGCCCGTAGGGACATGGGCCAAGTCATAACAGGTCCTGATACAGGACGTAACCCAAGAGGATACCCTCTGGGAGGAGATAGGAAGCCCTTTCATACGATCTGCTACCGCCACGAAAAGCTGGGGGGATTTTCGGAAGGGCTTAGTCCTCTCTATGTAGAACGCGAGAGCCCTACGGACATCCAGCGAGTGGAGCTGCTGCTCCCTGCCTGAGGAGTGAGGTTTTGGGAAAAAAACCGGAAGGAAAATCTCTTGGTTGACGTGGAAGGCTGAGACCACCTTGGGCAGAAAAGCAGGGTGTGGTCTCAGCTGCACCTTGTCCTTGTGGAAGACCGTATATGGGGGGTCTACCACAAGAGCTCGGAGCTCCGACACCCGTCTAGCTGAGGTGATAGCCACCAGAAAGGCAGTTTTCCAAGAGAGGTAGAGCAGGGAGCAAGTAGCTAACGGCTCAAAGGGGGGCCCCATGAGCCGGGACAACACCAGGTTAAGATCCCAGGTTGGAGCAGGGGGACGGACGTTAGGGAATAAACGTTCCAGCCCTTTCAGGAATCTCGACACCGTCGGGTGAGAAAAAACGGAGCGACCGTCCGCACCCGGGTGAAAGGTGGAGATAGCTGCTAGGTGGACTCGCAACGACGATAAGGCCAGACCTTGCCCTTTGAGGGACCAAACGTAGTCTAAGATTTCGGTTATCGAAACTTCCATAGGGCGGAGATTTCTCTCTACGCACCAACAGGAGAAGCGCTTCCATTTCGCCGAATATGTGGCTCTTGTGGACGGTTTCCTGCTGCTCAAGAGCACCTCTCTCACAGGCGTGGAGCAGCGCAGCTCGGAACCAGTCAGCCACGCAGGAGCCACGCCGCTAGGTGCAGCGACTGCAGGTCTGGGTGACAGAGGGTCCCGTGGTCCTGGGTAATCAGGTCCGGATGAAGGGGCAGGGGAACTGGGTCGGCTATGGCCAAGTCCAGCAGCATGGAGTACAAGTGCTGCCTGGGCCATGCCGGGGCCACCATGATCACGAGAGCCCTGTCTCTGCGCACCTTCAGGAGGACCTTGTGGACCAGAGGGAACGGGGGAAACGCATAGTACAGGTGGGTCGACCACTGGATGAGGAAGGCATCCGCTATCGACCCCGGCTCCCTGCCCTGAAAAGAGCAGAACGCTTGGCACTTCCTGTTCCCCTTGGACGTGAAGAGGTCCACCCGGGGATAACCCCACCTCCGGAAAATGGAGAGAGCGACGTCCGGGCGAAGGGACCACTCGTGTGACAGGAAGGATCTGCTCAATCGATCCGCCAGCGTGTTCCGTACTCCAGGGAGGAAGGAAGCCCTGAGGTGAATGGAGTGGGCTACGCAAAAGTCCCAGAGTCGTATCGCCTCGTGGCACAGGGAGGAGGACCTGGTGCCGCCCTGCTTGTTGATATAGTACATGGTCGTCGTGTTGTCCGTGAACACGGCGACACAACGACCCTGAAGCTGATGACAGAACGCTTGACAAGCAAGGCGGACCGCTCTCAACTCCCGCATGTTGATGTGTAGCCCCACCTCCTCCTGGGACCACAGGCCCTGTGTCCGCAGGGCCCCTAGGTGGGCCCCCCAGCCTAGATCTGAGGCATCCGTTGTCAGGGATACCGAGGGCTGAGAGGGGTGGAAGGGAAGACCCGCACATAATACGGACTGGTATAACCACCAGCCGAGAGAATCTAAGACCTTCTGGGGGATTGTGACTAACATGTCTAACGGTTGCCTTGCCGGCCTGTAATGACTGATAAGCCACAGCTGGAGAGGCCTCATGTGGAGCCGAGCGTAGTCGGTCACAAAGGTGCACGCCGCCATGTGGCCTAACAGGGTTAGACATGTCCTCACTGACGTCAATGGGGCTGACCGCAAACGTTGAACGATCGCCGCCATGGTCTGAAACCGTTGCAGAGGCAGGGAGGCCCTGCCCACAGTGGCGTCCAGGACGGCCCCGATAAATTCCACCTTCTGCGTGGGCCTCAGGGTGGACTTGTCTGTGTTTATCAAGAGGCCCAGACTTGCAAACATGCCGGTGATCACGCGGACATGGCTGTTGACTTGCTGTTCCGACGTGCCCCGAATCAACCAGTCGTCCAGATAAGGGAACACGTGGACACGGTTGCGCCGAAGATGCGCCACGACAACTGCCATGCATTTTGTAAACACCCTCGGGGCCGTGGACAGGCCGAATGGGAGGACTGCAAACTGATAATGAAGAGCCCCCACAACGAAGCGGAGAAAGCGTCTGTGGCGTGGCCAAATGGCAATGTGGAAATACGCGTCCTGCATGTCGAGGGCGGCGTACCAGTCTCCCGGATCCAGGGATGGAATAATGGTCCCCAGGGATACCATGTGGAACTTCAACTTCACGAGGTATTTGTTGAGTTCTCGCAGGTCGAGGATAGGCCTGAGGCCCCCCTTGGCCTTGGGGATCAGAAAGTAGCGGGAATAAAACCCCTTGCCTTTCTCGTTTTCCGGAACCGCCTCTATAGCTCCTTTGCTGAGGAGCGTCTGCACCTCCTGCCGAAGGAATTGCTCGTGAGAGGGGTCCCTGAAGAGGGACGAGGAAGGAGGGCGGGAAGGAGGAAATGAAACAAACTGCAGGCGGTATCCCATCTGCACCATGCTCAAGACCCAGCGGTCCGATGTTATTTGGGACCACGCCGGGAGGAAAAACGAAAGGCGGTTGGAAAACGGGGGGGGAAGGATCCATAGGGGAAACTGTTACCGCGCCCTCGGGCGCACCTTCAAAATGAAGGCTTAGGACCAGGCGGGGGTTTTGAGGAGCCTTGGTTCTGCCCCCCTTGGTTCCCCGACTGTCTGCGCCTTCCGTTCCTGCCGCGGCGCCTGTAAAGGTCCTGCCGCTGGCGGAACTGGGAAAACGGCCTACGTTGCTGCTGTTGTTGCGACCTAAAGGGTCTACGCTGCGTCACGGGGGTGTGCATCCCGAGGGACCGCATAATAACCCGGTTGTCTTTTAGACTTTTGAGTCTGGGGTCTGTCTTATCAGAAAACAGGCCCTGGCCTTCGAAAGGAAGGTCCTGTATGGTATGCTGGAGCTCTGGCGGAAGTCCGGAAACCTGCAGCCAGGAGATGCAACGCATCGTAACTCCTGACGCGAGGGTATGGGCAGCCGAGTCCGCAGCGTCCAAGGAGGCTTGTAAGGCCGTGCGTGCGACCTTCTTGCCTTCGTCCAAGATGGCCGTAAACTCTTGGCGAGCATCCTGTGGCAGCAGCTCCTTAAATTTGTCCACTGCCACCCAGGAATTAAAGGCATATCTGCTCAGCAGCGCCTGCTGGCTGGAGACCCTGAGCTGCAGCGCCCCAGCCGAATACACCTTACGGCCAAGGAGGTCCATCCGCCTGGCTTCTCTGGATTTGGGGGCTGGAGCCTCCTGGCCGTGACGCTCCCTATCGTTCACTGATTGCACCACCAGTGAACCCGGAGTCGGGTGTACATGGAGATATTCGTATCCCCTAGAAGGGGCCATGTACTTCCTCTCGACTCCTTTCGCTGTCGGAGGGATGGAGGCCGGGGACTGCCAGATGGTATTGGCGTTGGCCTGGATGGTCCGTATGAAGGGCAGGGCGACCCTGGTGGGAGCATCAGAAGAGAGGATGGTTACAATTGGATCCTCTATCTCCGAGACCTCCTCTGCCTGCAGACTCAGATTTTGAGCCAAGCGCCTGAGGAGGTCTTGGTGCGCCCTGAGATCCAGCTGGGGGGGACTGTTGGAGGAGGTACCCGCCACCGCCTCATCCGGGGAGGAGGAAGATGAGACCCCAGGCACGAGAGTGTCTAACTGAGGGTCTTCCTCAGCCCTCGCCTCTGCCTCCGGAGCCGCAGCGGAGTCCTGCTGCTTGGACCCTTCCTCCCCTTCCGGGGAGGGAGGGGGGCGAGACAACGAGGCTTCAGGGGCCCTACGCTCCGCAGTCGCCAGTCTAGCAGGGAGCTGCTGGGGGCCCTGGGCCTGATGGTATGCCCAGGGTGTCCAGAATCCCCACTGTTGTGGGCCTTGGTCCTGCAGCGGCGGATCACCGAACAGCGCCGCCTGCCTGTCGGTGCCCAGCGCATACCCGCTGTCCGTCTGGGAAGATACGGACGGCTGTCTCGAGGGCCATGGTGGGGCCGACCCTGGATGGTAAGGGTCTGCGCGGGCCGGCACGGAGGATCGTCTCGGTGCCGGGGACCGGTGCCGGGAGTCAAATCGGTGCCGGGATCGGGATCGGGACCGGGATCTGTCACGGTGCCGGGATCCTGACCGGTACCGGGCGCCGCTTCGGTGCCGGGACCTGCCACCAGCTCGGTGCCGGGAGGTCGACCGGGACCTGCCACCAGCTCGGTGCCGGGAGGTCGACCGAGACCGGGACCTGCCACCAGCTCGGTGCCGGGAGGTCGACCGGTGCGGCGAGTAGCGTCGGGACCCGCTCCTGGAATCGCGGTGCCGGTGTCGACGACTGGAGCCTGACCGCGACCGTCTCGATGCCGACCGGTGCCGCGAGTGCGACCGGTACCGCTGAGGGGAGCGGTGCCGGGACTGCGAGCGGCGTCGGGATCTGCAGCGCCCAAGACGTCGGGACCTGGATCGTGAACGACTGTCTCTGGGCGGTGCCGATATCATGGGCTTGCCTCTGGACACGACCCGCATCGGAGGTACCGGGGGTGGCAGCCGAGTGGGCTCAGTCAGGGCAATAAGGTCCCGAGCCGAGGCGAAGGTCTCCGGTGTGGACGGGACCACTATTTCAACCCCAGATCTCATGGGGGAGCTCGGCGGTACCGGACTCAACGGACCCGCCGGGCCCGGAGTCAACGGTGCTGACGGTGCCAGCGGCGCCACGGCCGATGTCGAGGCCGGGCGCTCTAGCCAGGTCTTCCTGGCCGGAGTATCAGACTTCGACGGCCTTGGCTCTGACTCCAGTGCCGGAGAGGGTCGGTGCAGAGGAGTCTTCTCGGTGCCGGAGCGATCCGGTGCCGGTGCCGATACCACGGCCTGCGAAGCCGTCGGGTCAAGTGCCGCCTCCATTAGGAGAGTTCGGAGCCTTTGATCCCTCTCCTTCTTTGTCCTCGGCTTAAAGGCCTTACAGATGCGGCACTTGTCGGATCTGTGCGATTCCCC
The DNA here is from genome assembly GCF_007399415.2 of Gopherus evgoodei. NCBI lineage: Eukaryota > Metazoa > Chordata > Testudines > Testudinidae > Gopherus > Gopherus evgoodei. Next base: position 123,290,484 of record NC_044322.1, read on the forward strand.
GAGGCACTTCAGGCACGCTTCGTGGGGATCGCTGGTAGGCATGGGCTTCTTGCAGGCCGCACACTGCTTGAAGCCCGGCGAAACAGGCATGAGCCTGGCGCCGGGTGCCGGGAAGGGCTAAGCCCCCGGCAAAGAACTACTTAGCAACTATTTAACTTAACTATCTGCTTAACAAACTAATTAACAACTATAATGGAACTAGAGATGAACGATAGATAAACGATAGAGAACTAGGAGAGCTAGGGACGTGGAGGACAGCTATGCCGCGCTCCACAGTTCCAACGACCGACTCGGCGGTAAGAAGGAACTGAGGAGCGGGCGGGCCGGCAGGGATATATATTGGGCGCCATGGCGGCGCCACTCCAGGGGGCGACCTGCCGGCACACTGGAGTTGCTAGGGTAAAAAGTTTCCGACGAACGTGCACGCGCGGCACGCACACCTAACTGGAATGGATGTGAGCAATCACTCGAAGAAGAATGAGTCTTATCCTCCCTCAGATTTGGCAATAGAAACTATGACCCCAATGTTCCAGCAAAACCTCCTCCACCACTCCCAAAGCCAGTAGAGAGTGAACCTGCTCAAGGAGCAGTACCTGGTGAGAGGGGTTCCTGAAGAGGGACAGGAAGGGATGGACAGGGACTGGATGGCATAGTCAGATTTGACAGTGCCTAGGACCCAGCTGTCATTGGCGATTGAAGCCCATGCTTTATGAAAGGCGGCCGTCCTGTCCCCAAATGGAAGGTACGAGGAGAAAGGAATGATGACTGGAACACTGCTCTGGACCAAGGAGTCGAAATGGATGCTTAACTGTGCCAGGGAGGGCATGTGCACTGGCCAAACCCCACACAAGACTGCCTCCCTCTATGGGATCTATGCCCCTTTCTGCCATAGTCCTGCTGTCTTGGGGGAGGGAACGGCTGCCCAAATGTGCGCTGTGGATACTGCTGCTGTTGACAACCACAGTGGTGCCTCTGCACTGTTGGTGTATATTCTCCCAAGGGCTGTTGGGTAGCGTCCTTGAAGAACTGCAAAGTCTCATTTGTCTTATCCCAAAGCTGTGTTTGGCCAAAGGGCAAATCCTCTATGGCCTGCTGCACATTGAGAGTTATACCCAAATTCTGCAGCCAGGAAGCCCTTCTCATAGCCACTGCAGTGGTCATCACTCTGACCAAAGATTCTAGCACAGACTGCAACAAAGTCTTAGTCACCAAGCAGCCTTCCGTGACAAATGCCCGAAATGCCTCTCTCAAGGCTTTTGGCAGCTGGTCTGCAAACTCAGACATAGCCATCCAGTTCACAAAAGTCATACTTGAACAGCAGTGCTTGCTGGTTAGCCATCTGCATCTGCAAGGAAGAGGAGGTATAAATCTTCCTGTCCATCAGGTATATTCATTTAGAGTCCTTATCCTTGGGAGTGGGCGTGTACCTGCCCCAATAGGCTCTATCATTCACCACAGTTACAACCAGGGAACGTGGGGCTTGATGGGAGTGAAAACCCTCACATCCCTCCACCAGAACAAAGTAGCACTTTTCCTTGTGCTTTGCTGCAGGCGGTACCAAAGCCAGCATGCTCCAGAGGACCGTAGCAAGCTCAAGGAGTGCATCGTTAACAGGGAGGGAGACTCTCCCAGGGATAGATGGCTGCAGATAAGCACTAACTTATGGGTGTTCTCTTCAAAGAGCTCCATTTGAATACCCTGCAAAGCAGCCACACACTGCAAAAGGTCCTAGTATGCCTTGAAATCCTCCAGTACTGAAGGGGAGGAAGAGCCAGGCATCGCTGAATCATCCAGGGATGAAGAGGAAATGGTTAACTGTGCCAGAACCAGACCTTGCTCCAGGACTGATGAACCTGGATGGGACCACTATGGAGGCTCTGCGAGGGGAAGGCTTACTGGTGCCTGGGCCTGTAGTAGATCAATGATATCACCATAGACCTTGTCAGTTACCTCACCTTCAAGTGAGGCAAGGAGTGGGACCACCATGACTAAGTATCTGACGGATTTCATGGAGGCCACTGGTATGGATAAGGCATAGTGGCCAGCAGACGCAAAGCCAGGTGGCCCTGTCCCAAATGTGAGATGAACACCAACCCTAGTACCCATAGCACTCCATAAATGGTCCCCCAGAGTGGGTCAGGTGATGGTCAGCGAGAGAAGGAAGAACCTAACCGGGATGCTGAAGAGTAGTGGGCTTCAGGGGATAAAGGTGAAACCATCCATCAGGCTGCAAGCAACTAGTCTGACTAATCCATAGCCCAAAATGAAGGGAGTGAGCGCCAACAGCAGAAATGGTACCAGCAGCACCAAGTATGCTTCCTTCGTTTCTGGTGCAAGAAGTAGTGTTGACGCCAAAGTTGGCAGCAGTACCAAGGTAACGGATGATGGTGAAGTGGAGGGCAATGAGTGCCGACAGGGTAACGCTGGCGGCGCCAGGTGCAGGGATGCCAAAGAAACTCCCGGTGCTGGAGAGGTCCTTCACACCAAGCCCAGGTGCAGCCCCCATTTCACTGACTGTGAAAGAGAAACAACAGAGTATGGTGCTGACAGACCCACAGGTTCAGCAGCCTGACCAGCCAATAGGAAGATGAAGGAAGCAGCCCTGGCAAAGTCCTGGACCACGGGCAAGGTCGGGACAGAAAAGCAGAAGAAGTCCATTGCTATGAGATGCACCACCAGCGTGGAAAGAGACAGTGCCAGTATTGCCCTCATTAGTACCGGACTCAACGGATATCCTGGGGCTGGAACCGGAGACAACAGTACAAGGTCCCTGACCTCCTCGTGTGGTACCAGGGAGTGGTTGATGGGATGGGGCACTGGCATTCATCCCGGCCTAATCCATGCTCCTTCTGAAGGAGGGAGACGAGTCCCCATGCAACGTGGAATGACCTGAGTCAGTCTTATGTGACCTTTTCCTCAGTGCACTTGATGGGGAAAAACTCCTTCATCTCTTTGGAGAGGCACCAGATCCAGGAAGCAAAGCAGAAGCATGCTCAGGACCGGAGAGCAACATCCGATCTGACAAGGGCCTCAGTGCCAAAGCAAGCCGCATGGTCTGTTTGAGCACCTAGTGCTTCAAATGAAGATCCCTCACCCACCTAAGTCTATTTGGTGAACGATCTATAAATGCAGCAAAGAATCCTGTGGCACCTTATAGACTAACAGACGTTTTGGAGCATGAGCTTTCGTGGGTGAATACCCACTTCGTCAGATGCATGTAGTGGAAATTTCCAGGGGCAGGAATATATATGCAAGCAAGCTAGAGATAACGAGGTTAGTTCAGTCAGGGAGGATGAGGCCCTGTTCTAGCAGTTGAGGTGTGAAAACCAAGGGAGGAGAAACTGGTTTTGTAGTTGGTAAGCCATTCACAGTCTTTGTTTAATCCTGAGCTGATGGTGTCAAATTTGCAGATGAACTGAAGCTCAGCAGTTTCTCTTTGAAGTCTGGTCCTGAAGTTTTTTTTGCTACAGGATGGCCACCTTAAGGTCTGCTATAGTGTGGCCAGGGAGGCTGAAGTGTTCTCCTACAGGTTTTTGTATATTGCCATTACTAATATCTGATTAGTGTCCATTTATCCTTTTCCGTAGAGACTATCGAGTTTGGCCGATGCACATAGCAGAGGGGCATTGCTGGCATATGATGGCGTATATTACATTGGTGGACGTGCAGGTGAATGAACCGGTGATGGTGTGGCTGATCTGGTTAGGTCCTGTGATGGTGTCGCAGGTGTAGATAGGTGGGCAGAGTTGGCATCGAGGTTTGTTGCATGGATTGGTTCCTGAGCTAGAGTTACTATGGTGCGGTGTGCAGTTACTGGTGAGAATATGTTTCAGATTGGCAGGTTGTCTGTAGGCGAGGACTGGCCTGCCACCCAAGGCCTGTGAAAGTGTGGGATCATTGTCCAGGATGGGATGTAGATCCCTGATGATGCGTTGGAAGGGTTTTAGCTGGGGACTGTATGTGATGGCCAGTGGAGTCCTGTTGGTTCCTTTCTTGGGTTTGTCTTGCAGTAGGAGGCTTCTAGGTACACGTCTGGCTCTGGATGATCTGTTTCCTTATTTCCTCGTGCGGGTATTGTAGTTGTGAGAATGCTTGGTGGAGATTTTGTAGGTGTTGGTCCCTGTCTGAGAGGTTAGAGCAGATGCAGTTGTACCTCAGTGCTTGGCTGTAGATAATGGATCATGTGATGTGCCCGGGATGGAAGCTGGAGGCAGGCACAGCGCTCGGTAGGTTTTCGGTATAGGGTGGTGTTAAAGTGACCATCACTTATTTGCACTGTGGTGTCTAGGAAGTGGACCTCCCGTGTAGCTTGGTCCAGGCTGAGGCTGATGGTGGGGTGGAAGCTGTTGAAATCGTGGTGGAATTTTTCCAGAGTCTCCTTCCCATGGGTCCAGATGATGAAGATGTCATCAATGTAGTGTAGGTAGAGAAGGGGAGTGAGTGGACGAGAGCTGAGGAAGCGTTGTTCCAGGTCAGCCATAAAAATACTGGCATATTGTGGGGCCATGCGGGTGCCCATAGCGGTGCCACTGATCTGGAGATATATATAGTCATCTAATTTGAAATAGTTGCATGTCAGGATAAAGGCACAGAGCACAGCAGCCAGTTACGCTGTGGCATCATCAGGGATACTGTTCCTGACAGCTTGTATTCCATCTGTGTGTGGGATGTTTGTGTAGAGAGCCTCTACATCCATGGTGGCTAGGATGGTGTTTTCTGGAAGGTCACCAATGCATTGTAGTTTCCTCAGGAAATCAGTGGTGTCACGGAGATAGCTGGGAGTGCTTTTACAGATCCAGACTAACACGGCTACCCCTCCGATACTTGACACCATGCAAGGCACTGCATTTAGCCGTATGGAGTGGAAATCCATCAACCTTATGAAGAAACTTGCACAAATACCAAACCAGTTTCTCCTCCCTTGGTTTTCACACCTCAACTCTAGAACAGGGCCTCATCCTCCCCGATTGAACTAACCTCGTTATCTCTAGCTTGCTTGCAAATATATACCTGCCCCTGGAAATTTCCATTACATGCATCTGATGAAGTGCGTATTCACCCACGAAAGCTCATGCTCCAAAACGTCTGTTAGTCTGTAAGGTGCCACAGGATTCTCTGCTGCTTTTATAGATCCAGACTAACATGGCTACCCCTCTGAAACTTGATCTATAAATGGGAAACCACTCCTTAGTGTGGGCTTCGTGTAGGCACAACAAGCACCTATGTGGGGATTTTTCTTGGGGATTGCTCCCCCTCATGACGGACAATTTTTAACCCCAGGTAAGGGCAATAATAGGGAAACACAAATAATAACTAACTACAGCAACACTAACTAACTAACGCTATACTTAGGGTACTAATTTCTAGTTGTATTTAGTTAAAGTCACTAAAAATAGAGGGATTCTGAGGTGAAAACCATGCAGAGCTCCAACTGCAGGCACAGGCAGTAAGAAGAAACTGATGGATGTCATGGTGGTACTGCCTCATATAGCCAGAGGAGGGGCTATGGGCACAAGTGCCACCCCTCTACAGGTATTGCTTGGCAATATTCTCTGGCTCCTGTGTGCTAGGCGTGTACACACCTAAGTGGAATACACAGCTGCATCTACTCAAAGAAACTGCCACGATGGCTGTCAGGTAAACTCTAATGGAAATTAGTGACAGTTCCAAGTTTCTAAAATAATAGAATGTAGTCCACCATATTTGACAGTGATGAGATTGTGAGTGGAATGTGTTTGAGGCCACACCAGCAGGCAAATCTTGTCCATTTTTGCAAGTGTAGCATGTAGATGGTTTTCTGCTGGAGAACAGGCATATCTGACTGCTCTGAGTTCCATGGAGTTGATGTGCAGAGTGGTTTCCAGAGCTGTCCATGTGTCCCAGGCCATGTGGGTGTCTAGATGTGCTCCCCATCCCAACAGGGATGCATCCATCATTATGATAACTGCAGGGGGAGGGCAGCTGAAAGGGACTCCTGCACAAACTTTGTGAGGGTATTTCCACCAATTGAGAGATTCTTTTATGAAAGCAGGTATCAAAAGTAGTATAGTTAGACTGTGTCTGTTCAGGGAATTAACAGTCCTGAACCACAATTGAAGGCATCCCATGCACAGTCTTGCATGGTATATAATGAAAGTATCAGCTGCCATAGGACCCAACAGCTGAAAACAGTTCTTGACCAGGGTTTGAGGGCTGATCTGGACTGTACTGACTATGACGGATAGAGTCATGAATCTGTGCATTGAGAGGTAGGCTCTTGCCCCTATTAAATTGACATGAACTCATATTCTAACTTTTGCATAGGGATTAAGGTGGATTTTTGCATGTTCAACTGCAGATCAAATTGGAGAAAGAGAGGTCTATGGCTTCACAAGTTGCTTCCTGAGCTTTCAGAAGCCAATTGTCTAGGTAAGGGAACACCACAATTCCCTTCTGTGGAGATGTCCTGCTATTACTGACATGGCCTTTGGGTGAAGTGGGGGGGGGGGGAGAGAATCCTTCAACATTTGTAGAGATTGTGCTTTCAGCAAATAGTTTGGTGCAATCAAAAGGAAGGCCCTGGCCATATTCTGGACCTCTTTGGGAAACCTCTGAGAGCAGAAGCCAGAAGGCCCTTATAACTACAACCGTGGAAATCAAATGAGTGGCAGTATCACCAGAGCCAAAAGAGGCCTACAAAAATATGTTCAGGTGAGCAGTTGGCCTTCTGCAATAATTGCCTGGAATTGCTCTCTATGTTCTGCTGGTAGATACTCAATAAAGGAGTTCAGCTTGGTATAATTTATATAGTTATACTTCACCATTAATGCCTGGTAGTTGGCGATTCTCAATTGTAAATGGCTGACAAATATCCTTTTCTACCAAACACGTCGAGGCGTTTAGGCTCTGTTTCACAGAGCATAGATACAGCATGGTTCTGACTTCACTGTTTATTAACCCCCTTGACCATTAAGGAGTTAGGAAAGGAATTGGGAAAATAAAAATGGAGTCCTCAGAGGTGACAAGATATTTTTGTCTGCACTCTTACACATGGGCAGAATTGACGGTGGGCTACGCCAAATAACCTTGCAGGATCTAGAAGGGCCTTGTTAACAGTTAGGGTAATTCGGGCAGATGAAACTGTCTGAAGGATGCCAAGTAGCTTATGATGTGGTTCTTTAATCTCCTCAAGATAGATCTGCAAACAATCTACAACCTTCTTGATAAGGTCCTGCCACTTTACAATTCGGAATTGCCAACTCTCAGGCATTAAATTATACCAAGCTCAACTCCTTTATTGAGCATGTACCAGCAGAACTTGATAGTCTTTAGTTTTAACCATATTCTGAGTACCTGAGGAACCAGCAGCCTGATGGGTTGAAGAGAAGTAGAGGCTGAAGTCATTGGAGACTGCGACTTCTTTGAGGTAGTTCCCTACCTGGAAAACTCGAGGGATGGTCTCTGGGAATCTTATGAAAGGAATCATGCCCTCAAGGAGTACAGTGGAGGCAGAGGACTTACTCAGAGGCCAACATACAGCCTCATCACTGTCAGAGGCTGGGCATAGTGAGCTCTCTATTGTGAGCAGTCAGTTAGAGCTCCCTGTTTTTTGATGGCTCCAGATTTTAATGCCAGACAGAAGTTGCACTTTTAGAAAATATGAGACTCCCCAGGGCAACAAATGCACGAGGAGTGTCAGTCAGTCTCTGGGAATGCCCGCTGGCACAACAGACAGCGTCTGAAACCAGGAGAACTTAGCATGTCCTCCCAATAAAGTATAAGCTCCCAGAAAAGGAGAAATTATCGATCTAAAAGCCAAATATATATATATGAAAAAATTAAAAATCTTTTCAAAAAAGCCAGAACAGCTAAAACTACTACTAAAGTACTAACTACTAACTATACTAAGAACAACTATAAAAAACTAAGTTCTAAAAGAGCTAAGACGACACAGTTGGGGTAAAACAATGCAGACAACTGATAAGGCTTTGTCCCAGGCCAATTCGGGTTAGAAAGAACTTAGGGTTGTTTTCCCACGCAGTGCTATCTAACAGCACAAACCATGAGACTGAGTAACACACTTGCGCGGGCCAAATGGACACTGCTCTGAGAAATCTCCAATCAAAGGCACAGAGGGCACAAGAGCTCCTGGAGAGGAGCACCTATAGAGACAGTACTCAAAGAATCAGCATAAATTCCCACATCTTCTAGCCACAGGTGACCCATGTACAATCTGAAGAAGAACTGAACTGTATAATTAAGGAAATGATTCTGAGTGGGAAGTAACTCCAGGTTTACAAGGAAAATGAGTCTCAATTGTGACTCTGGAAAGGCTACTGCCTCTCCACAATATCTATAATTACCATATGTAAAAATCCAATATATACTGGATGATTTGTAATGACAAACATTGTCTCCCTTGTTGAGTTGAAAATACCACGTATTCAGTTTTACTTAACACATACCTTTTCTCTCAGAAGGCAGCGATCATGGATTGTAGACAAATATCTATAATGAATTTTAATCAGTTGATCTAAATCTTTGGCTTCTTCTACCTGATGCTGAAACTCCAAACCTGTACTGTGAAGAATCTTTAAGAGAGAAAGCAAGGAGTATTAACATTAATACCACTTCTATGACTGGAATCCCCATAGTTCTTTTCTCTACACTTCTCTGGGGAGTTCTTTTTATCAGGGATTTGGAGCAATCAAATTTTTGAATTGCTCCGCTCCAGCTTTGGGCTAAAACCTACTGGTCCGTGCTCCAGCTCCGCTCCAAAGTCCTGCTTTTTATAGTCTGAACCTCAATTATTCCCTCACTCCTCCCCTCTTCTATCACTACCTTTGAGGTTCAGTCTTATGGCCACCATCCATATAACCAAAACCTGAACTCTCTCCAACTTGTCAACGATATTCTTTAATTTGACAGAGCAGCAGTTCTCAAACTTCATTGCACTAAGACTCCCTTCCGATGACAAAAATTACTAAGCAACCCTGGGCGAGGGCCGGAGCCCAAGACATGCTGCCCCAGGGCCAAAGCCCTCAGACTTCAGATTCAGCCCTGAGCCCTAGCAAATCTAACACTGGCCTTGGTGACCCCATTAAAATGGGGTCACGAGTCACTTTGGGATCACAACCCACAGTTTGAGAACCACAGGATAGAGGCTGCTCTTGTACCATGGACTGAATATGCCATTTCTGTAGGTGTTGATTCAGGGCATGCTACCATCATTAAAAATCCCAGATCCTGAAGGCCTAAGAATCAAGAGACTGGGACTGAAAATAGAACTCAGAACCTCTTGCATAACACAAAACATCATCATCAAGAAAGTGGGCCAGCTTCCATCTATTCTCCTTTCAAAAAGAGTGTATTAACACAGAATGGCAATTCATATACAGTAGTAGGGTAAGTGTAAATCTACACAAGTTCCTGCTTCATTTAAGAGAATATAAACTTTTGGAAATGGAAATTAGTTAACTCCCAGAGGCACACATGTAAAGACACAACTTTTTCAGTAATGCTATTAGGAATGCAGAATAACAGCAGCTTACTGAAATCTATTGTTTCTTTTGACATTAACGTCCTTTCTTTGTAAACCTTTGGGGTGAAAAGTTAGTCTGAAGAAAAAAGTTTTACTAATATCAAAGAATTATGTACATTAAAAATTCCTAAAAGTCTATTTAATATTCACTGATTTAAGATTTCTTAAATAAAATTCAAACAAACAACCAGCATGAATATTTTCAATATATATTCCTTTTTAGTTCAGGACTTAAAAACTGAACAAAAACAGACATCACGTGAAGACATTACTTACTTGCACGTTTAGTCACAAGTTGTTTTGAATTATTAGCTATATTATGACTACTGTTAGAAATTCCTACAATACTTAAGATTATTGTAAAAGGACAAACCCTGGTCATGATGTAGTTGTGCAAGCTGTTAACAAAATGCATGAGTTTCACTCTTACGAGGAACATGCGGTGAATTTGTTGTTTTATAAGTTCTGTTTGTGATCCAAACTGAGGAACTGTCTCTTGTTCTAATTGAGGTCCTTCTTTAAGCTGTGGTTTTTCGGTAGCATTTACCAGTTCTAAAAATGGAGAGGAAAATGTCTGGGTGCATATTTATAATATAAGTAGGTATTAACTGCATTTAAATATTAATTAAAACTAAAATGCATCCTTTTTATTAAAGTTATCAGAACAATAATATACTGAAATAGCTTTTGTTCTTTAATTCAGATACTTACCAGTATCTGCATAACAATCATATATTAAAATAGTAACTGGGAGGGGATATTATGATGCAATTAATTGTTTGCTACATATTAAAGTGCCAAGGTTGATATATTACAATATTTAAAAAATTACACAAACATAAACTGTTATCTCCACAAAGTGAAGAACACTTCAAAGCCCAGTTATACTCTTACAAATTAAAACTCATTTTAGCAAATTAGAAAGTACAGTTCTCAATACCTTCAGTGACACAACGATCCAAGAGAGTTTTAAAAGCCTTTAGGTGAAACCTCAGCCCAATCACTCAAATAACTGTGTCATCCAGAGAGTTTATTTTCAAAAGTTAACCAGGGTGGACTGCTTCATATAAAACTCTTAATAGTATCAACACCAAAAGGCCACTGAAGTGGAATCTTGGAAAAATCCCTGACCCTTCTCCCCAACAGTCCCACACGCCCTACTGATCTTGACCACACAATTAAAGAGCCCATAGACTTCCTGCCAGCACAGGAAAATTAAACTCCCAAGTACACATTCTGACCTATATAAATTTACTTTGTAGTTTATAAAGGGTAAGTAACTATTTTCACAATCACTTAGGACAGGAAGTAATGTTACTGGTAAAATCATGGCTGTATTTGCATTAGGATATGATGCACAGGACTTCCTTCAGTAGCTATGGTTGAAGAATGACCTAGTAACAAATCTCAGAGATTTGAAAAAACAAACAAATCAAACAAAAAAACTAACTATAGCTGAATTAAGGTATGGTAGGGGTCCATTGCAGACAAAGTAGGACTCATCAATTCTGTATTTGGTGCCTAGATACCATACCACAGTGATTGTTGCAAAAGAAATGCCTCAATAAATATAGCTGGCTATATTTAATACGTGTGTTAAATGAGACACAGATATGATGAATTCTGTAAAGCCATCAAGGATCCAACTAGTTTATAATCTCTTATCCTAGATGCTTATACATCCATTACCACAAATGAGAAAAATTTGCCATCAAGATGGATGGATATTGCCCCCAGCAACGTCAATTTTACTTCAAAACTTGACTTCCAAAATCATATAACTGCATACTTATCAGGAAAGGATTCTCATCATGGGCCTTATTCGAACACCAATGAAGTCAATGGAAAGACTCCAATTCATTTCAGTGGGTTTAGATGAGGTTCCATGTGACTTTCACACTGCTCTGCTGAGCAAAATTAATTTAGCAACTATCTTCCCCAGCACCTTGTAAATGCTACGAACAGGTGCTATTATGCTGCAATACTGACTACTGAAAAAGGCTACTGTAATACTGGGTGTATTCAAACAACTGTCACTAGCATGGCTACCAATATGCCATAAAACAAGACCTTATACAGTCCGCGGGAGCCAAAAAAATCTTACCGTGTTATAGGTGAAACCGCGTTATATTGAACTTGATTTGATCTGTCGGAGCGTGCAGCCCCGCCCAGAGCGCTGCTTTACGGCATTATATAAGAATTCGTGTCATAGTGGGTGGCGTTATAATGGGGTAGAGGTGTATTTTCAGTGATATAGATTTAAGATTAACAAGAAGTGTTTCAAGAAATTTCTTACCATCAAATCGTAAAACATCTAAGCTATACTTGGCCCACTTTATTTGTAATAAGAGAAGAAACACCTGATTGTAAATTTTTTGACATTCTAAACTTATAACTATATCCACAGGCCAAGGGACCTAAAGAGGAAAAAACACACAAAAAAAAACCCTTAATTTGATGGAGCAATTTGCTGTTACTTCAAATGTTTTTTAAATTTAAAGCAAAAGAAACATTATTATATTTTACCTTATAGCTCAATGTTAAGCCATCTAAGGTATGGACAGGGAGTTTCTTCTTTGCTGTATCGATACTTTCAAAAGATATTGACAGCCTACAAAAAGAAACAAATACCCTAGTTGCCAATGGTTTGCACTAAGCCGGTGGTTATCTTAAAATGTTTTGTTTTAATCTGTCATTACTAAATATTAAGGATCAGATTTAACCTGGTAGGGAAAGATTTGTAAGAATACCTCTGCTCCGAGCTTTGTAAAAAGACTGTATAACATGGGGTGGCCAACCTGTGGCTCCGGAGCCTCATGCGGCTCTTCAGAAGTTAAGATGCAGCTCCTTGTATAGGCACCGACTCTGGGGCTGGAGCTACAGGTGCCAACTTTCCAATGTGCCGGGGGGTGCTCACTGCTCAACCTGTCTTTAACATAGGCCCAACCCCCACTCCACTCCTTTCCACCTCCTCCCCTGAGCCTGCCCTGCCCTCCCTCCTCCCCATCCCAGAGCCTCCTGCATGCCATGAAACAGCTGATCAGGATATGTGGGGAGGGAGGGGGAGGCATTATTGGCAGGCATTGATTGGCCGGTGGACGGGAGGCACTGGGAGCGGGGGGCAAGAGGGAGGGGAGCTGATGGGGGGCTGCTGACATATTACTGTGGCTCTTTGGCAATGTACATTGGTAAATTCTGGCTCCTTCTCAGACTCAGGCTGGCCACCCTGGTATAACAGAATTACTAATGAAGACACTATTGCAAGTGAATATATAAGGGAACTTATTGTGGAAGAACACAAAAACAAATGTCTACAGATAAAATGTAGTTCTAGTGAACAAATTAATTAATGCTCTCATATTTTAAGTAGATAACAATCATATATTTATTTCCACCATACTGCATTCTATCAATGCACACAATAGTTTCTAACACAAAACACAGTGACAGAATGACTCAAAGCGGTTGAACTTACAGCTATACTGATGACTAAGACCACAACAGAGCCTAATATTTATGTATTTCATAAATCTATCATTTCAACAGGAAGAGAGAAGGAAATTGAAAGGAAAAAAGTCATTTTTACTCTAAACTTAATTCCGTGCATTTTACCTTGAACTGTCCTCTGGGTAACGTTGTCCAACTGCTTCCTGGAGTTGGACATTTAGGAATGATACATTCTGCCAAGTTTCCTTTTCTCTTATTTTATCAAAAATAGATGTGTAGAAATCATACATAGTATCCCCAGCTTCAAGCAAAAAAAAGTTTCGCATTGCCTGCAAGTACTCTACCAGCCTGAACAGGGAATACAAATATACAAACATCTCTTCAATCTGCATTATATTCCTTTATCATAAAATGTCACATTATGTAATGCAAACCTTTAAGTCTCATCATCACAAGAACTCTCAACTGAATCCTATACTTCAGTGAAGTCTACTATACATTATTTTTTCACATAAACATCACTTAGGCCCAGATGTAGCAAAATATTTAACCATGTGCGTAGCTCAAAGCATTGAAAGTAGTGCCACCGACTTCAGTAGGACTAGTCATGTACTCAAGCAGTTTTCTGGATCAGGCCCTCAGTTCAAGAACAGCTTTATGGGGAGAAATAGTGCATCCTGGGACCAACTGGCTAAGCAGCAGTTCTGCAGAAAAGGACCTGGGGATCACAGTGGACAAGAAGCTGGATATGAGTCAGCAGTGTGCCTTCGTTGCCAAGAAGGCCAATGGCATATTGGGCTGAATTAGTAGGAGCACTGCCAGCAGATCGAAGGAAGTGATTATTCCCCTCTATTCGGCTCTGGTGAGGTCACACCTGGAGTATTGTGTCCAGTTTTGGTCCCACCACTACAGAAGAGATGTGGACAAATTGGAGAGTCTCCAGCAGAGGGCAACGAAAATGATTAGGGGCTGGGGCACATGACTTACAAGGAGAGGTTGAGGGAACTGGGGTTATGTAGTCTGCAGAAGAGAAGAGTGAGGGGGGATTTGATAGCAGCCTTCAACTACCTGAAAGAGGTTTCCCAAAGAGGATGGATCTAAACTGTTCTCAGTGGTAGCAGATGACAGAACAAGAAGCAATGGTCTCAAGTTGCAGTGGGGTACGTCTAGGTTGGATATTAGGAAATACTATTTCACTAGGAGAGTGGTAAAGCACTGGAATGGGTTACCGAGGGAGGTGATGGAATCTCCATCCTTAGAGATTTTTAAAGCCCAGCTTGACAAAGCCCTGGCTGGGATGATTTAGTTGGTGTTGGTCCTGCTTTGAGCAGGGGATTGGACTAAATGATCTCCTGAGGTCTCTTCCAACTCTAATATCCTATGATCTATCTAACTGGAGAACCTGAAAAAATTCCAACGTCACTGAGAGTTTCACCTAAGTAAGGGCTCCAATATCAGTTCCTTATCTGTTAAAAAGGGGGAAGAAGTGGTAGTAGTACTTCCTTATTTCACAGAGGTGCTGTGAGGATGGATACATTTAAAGACTGTAAGGCAATTAGATACTATGGTGATGGGGGCCACATTAGTACCTTAAATAGAAACACTGTGACTTAGGACCAGGTTAGAGGTCATGAGATCAGGTCACTTTACTCAACTCAGCATGACAATATCACATAATTAGTGGTAGTATAATGGCCAAATTCTAATTTAGATAATCATATTCTGTCTTCCTAAAATTTCTCCTATATTTTCAGCTGACTGTGTGAAAGCCTGGTTCCACTGAAGTCAATAATAGCTTTGACATTGACTTAACTGGGGCCAGGATTTTATGCATTGTTTTTTCTAGGAATATTTATATTTGTCAATTTTTAACTGTTTTCATACTTCTCTACCCCAAAAGTACTTAATACTATAATCTAGTGTATGTATTAAGACGTGTGTTTACCTTTAAACATTATTTAATTAAAGCAAATGTAGTAAAATACTATGTTTTTATCAAGCTGCTTACACTTTACTTTTTCTTTGCTTATCATTATTTGTATTACAATACTCCTTAGAGACCCAGTCTGAAACTGGACACCCACTGTGCTTCATGCTGTATATTTATACAGCAAGAAAAGGTTCCTTCAAAAAAAGACCTTACAAACTAAGGGCTTATCTACATTTAAAATGCTACAGCGGCACCATAGTGCAGCTGCACTTCAGTGTAGGTAGCACCTACACTGACGGGAGAATTTCTCCCACCAGTGCACGTGATCCACTTCACCGAAAGGCGATAGCTAGGTCTTCCATTGACCTAGTGCTGCCTACATGGAGACTTAGATCAGCTTGACTATGCCACTCAGGGATGTGAATTTATAATACCCAAATGATGCAGTTATGCCAACATAATTTTCTATTGTAGACTAGGCGTAAGTAGGTAATACAGACAAAGGGATAGAACACAAAAGAACAATGAATAGAGTGATGGTTGGAAAATATTATGTTAATTCCGCATATTATTAGTGCTTTTGTTATTGTTTATCACAGCAGAATTAGAAGAGAAGATTAAACAGTTTGTAAAAGATTTCAACTACAAATCAATTTTCTTAAAATAATTGGTGCTTTTACAGTATGATATACCAATGATAATGGAATATGCTTTTTAAGTAGGACCTAATTTCATTTCTTACCTGTAATCCTTCTTTAAAGTTTGCATTAGGTTGCCACAGCATTCCAGGTATTGCTTATCTATGTGAGGATAAAGGCAAGACCTCAGTGTCAGTTCAAATGTCTGGCATGTCACTGATTCAGACGATCTATCCACGCAAACATCACCACCAGTAAATTTCTCATGAAAGTCACTTTGCTCCAAATACAGCCTTCAAAATTAAAAAAAAAACATTGCTTAGCTGGAAAGGAATTGATCCATATACCACCTAACAGAATGTGTCATATATTTAAAACTTTGTGGTCTTATTTAGCTTTCTGCTTAAAAAAAAAATATGGCATTGAAAAAGTAGTAAAAAGTTCATTCCAGTACTGGTAACTCAATGGATATTAGTGCCTTAACTCAGACAAGGCCATTATTTTGAGTGACTATTCATACAACCTTTGTATAACAAGGTAGAAGAATACTAGTTTGGATGATGTGCTATACCACCTAATCACTCACTGTGTTTATGCCAGTTCTTGTTGTAGTTGTGAGAAGCAATACCAGTACAAATACTGTGGACCTCAAGAAAAAATATTTGTTTTATATGATCTTTTAGGGCTAGACTGTGATGTAAGGCCTAAACAAGGGGTTATCAGTTTTCATGTATTCCAAGCCAGAAAGGACCACTGTGGTTGTCTAGTCTGTCCTCCTGTATAACACGTCACAGAATTTCCCCAAAATAATTTCTACAGAATATATTTTAGAAAAACATCAACCTTGATTTAAAAATTGCCAGTAATGGAAAATCCACTCTGACCCTCAGTAAATTGTTCAACTGGTTAGTTACCATCACTTAAATATTTACGCCTTAGTTCCAGTCTAAATTTATCTAGCTTCAACTTTCAGCCACTGGATGTAGCTATACCTTTCTCTGCTAGACTGAAGTGTCCATTATCAAGTACTTGCTCCCCCTGTAGGTACTCAGATGGTAATCAAGTCATCCCTTAACACTCTCTTTGTTAAGCCAAATAGATGGAGCTTCCTGAGTCTACCATTACTAAAGCATGTTTTCTAGTCCTTTAATAATTCTTGTGGCTCTTTTCTGAACACACTTCAATTTATCAACATCCTTCCTGAACTGTGAACACCAGAACTGGACACAGCATTCCAGCAGAAGTTGCAAAAGTGCCAAATATAGATTTGGGTAGCCTGCGTATGGCTATAAGAGGGGGAATCTTACTTCAATGCACAGTCACACAGCTCAACTCATAATCTCTCTCTTAATGAGATAAGACAAACCTTGGAAGTCAGGAGAACACCAGCCCTAGGTAGGGGTAGAAATACATTACTGGAGCCAGCTATTGGATCTCTAGAAGACAGGTAATAACATGTGTTGGGGGACGAGGAGAAAACACAGCCACTCTCCTTCCCAACCCTCACCAGAAGATGGGTGTTTCCTTGGTCCATATGGTGTCCTCCAGTGGAGGACATGAGTCACTGGGACGACCGGAGAGAATCACAGATTATTAGGGTTGGAAGGGACCTCAAGAGATCATCTAGTCCAAACCCCTGCTCAAAGCAGGACCAATCCCCAAATCCCTAAATGGCCCCCTCAGGGACTGAACTCACAACCCTGGGTTTAGCAGGCCAATCCGCAAATCACTGAGCTATCCCTCCACAAGGGGGAGCGCAATGTCTTTCTTCTCTTCCCTTTCCCACCACCCTGCTACAGCAGCTCTAGCAGCAACCTGGGGTTCCTAATGAACCACATGCTGCTGCCTGCTGTTGTGGCAGCAATGGCAGCTTGGCCTTAAAATTTTCCTGTCCAATTATTACTTTGGCACTCTGTCAACATTTCCCAGAGAAACTAGTAAGAGAAGGTTAATGGCAATTTGTAACAGTATATATCTCAGCAAAAGCTGGACAGAACTTAATCGGACAAAGAAAAGGTGCTCCGGTAGCCTGAAGGCTTCCCCCACTGAATATCCAAGGCCAACTGCAAACAATAAAGGGATAAGAGTCTCAAAAATAAGATTGTAAAAAAATTTTTTTAGAATGAAAAAAAGTGTTAGGTAACATAAATATAGTGGTCACTACTAAGAGCTGCTCTGCACTAGAAAATTAGATCAATCCATCTCCTTCCCTATTTAGGTAGTGCTAGGTTCACCTAAGAATTCCAGACTCTTGAAGTAGTGGATTAACTACGCCAAAGGGAGACCCCTTCCCACTGGCATAGGTAGTGTCTGTTGTGCTGAAGTGCTACAGTGGTGCACTAACTATCCTTATAATATTATACTGTTGGAAAATCTTTGGGTCAGACATTTAACACTTAAGGTATGTCTATATGTACAGAACTGCAGTGGCTTATCTGTACTGATACACCTGCGCCACTGCAGTGTGTCTGATGAAGACACTCTATGCTGACAGGAGAGAGCTCTCCTGTCAGCATAAAAAAAACCACCTCTGCAAGCAGCATAAGCTATGTCAATGGGAGAAGCTCTCCCATCAACACAATGCTGTGCACACAAACACTTATGTTGCTGTAACCTATGTCACTCGGGGGTGGAATATTCACATCCCTGCGCAACATAAATTTTGCAGACATAGGCTATAGTGTCGACATAGCACTAGTAAGCCAAAGCTAATTAGTTTATCAGAGTAGGGTCAAAATCATCATTACAATACAGCAAAAGCTATCAACAACAGGTAAAATCATTGTTGTGCAAGTCTGGTTTCCACCACTTCAGAGCAGAGAGAGTGTCTTGATTGACAAAAAGACTGAGTTAACCAGCCTATCAACTTTTAAGAGAATATTTTCATCCACTGAGAGAGATTATGTACACAGCTCAACTATTAATTACAATATTCTTATAATACATTGTATTACCTGTTAAACTGTAAGGTTAACTTCACAATGAAGGCTTTTAAATACAACCAAGAACTAAAGGCACCATTGTTACATTAGAACTCTTTTTGAGAAGACGGAACACCGATCTACCGACTGGTATGCAAGAGAAATAAATAGCTAACATTCTCACCACTAATTATTACGACTCATGTAAGACTGTTAAAATCAACATGTTGCTGCTCTGCTAGTTTCCTCACATTACCCTATCACAAAGGAACAATTATTTTTGTGGCAATTAACCTCATTCCTGAAATGTTTGTTTTAAACTACTATAAGTACCACAGTAGAATTTTGCAAGATACATCTCTGTGATGATCAGCCAAAGAGAAACATGTTGATTCAAATGAAAGACATTTTACATAATGTGCCACGCACACACGTTAAAAATATTACATTTTGCTATCATAATTCATTTGAGAAATTATATCTAATTTTTTGTAATAAAATTTTCTATGTTAGAGACAGTTCCTATTTTCTATACTAAAAACATTTAAGTCCTGCTATATGTAGCAGGCATATACAGAAACATTCTAGAACACTCATTTAATAATTTATATTTTTAATGAACCTTTGGCTAGTCATAAGCTGCCTGGGACAATTCTAAGCCATGTTCCCCTTTAGGCTTGTTCCTGAGCTTGTCTGTTTTAAGCAGCAAGAGCAAAAGTTTATGCCTTGTGGCTTCTGATAACACAGTGATGACATTGGTATCTATCAGGTGTTCAATTACCTAGCAAAGTTAATAGCCAGCAATGGATCATGAACATCATCCAGTTCTAAGTGTCTCTCTGCTATAGACTGCATCTTTATCAAACTCTGCTTTGTAGCTTGTTGTTCTGTAATAATATCTGGAACAGATTCTTCCCCATGCCGCAGACGGGACTGCACAGACTCCAGAAATAGTGTGTACAAACTCTTTCTTTCTGCATCTGAAGTGCATAGTAAAATATATGGTAAATATTATTCTAAGAAACAGTGTTGATTACAGGTCTGTTGCCTCTTATGCGCATTTAACATGTGCGATTTCAGCTTTACGCAGTCGGCAAAAACAAAAACAAAAAAAAGAACAAAAATTTTAATACTGTACCTGTAGTGCAGGCGATTCCGCCTGCCATTCAACTCAATGTAATTTTGACTATACGAGGTTTTCGCTTTACGTGCTAACCGCGGAATGGAACCCCCGTGTAAGACGAGACTTGCCTGTATACTAGAACAACTAAGTTAAGAAGGTTAACATAAACCCAGTTTTGCTTGCTATATTTCCATATGCAGCATCAACAATACCTAGGCTGTGATTCACAAGGTACATAAGCACATATCTAACTTTAAATATTTATATTAATAGCTCTATTTATATGCTTAATGTTGGGTACATACTGAAATATCTTGCTGAACTGAGACCTAAAATATGAAATTAATATTTCTGAAAATATTAAACCCTTAAAGACAGTGGGTATCAAGTAACTGTCAGCCATTAATACAAAACTTGTTTTCAATGAGTTTATCCTCCCATGCCAAAAGGGATAACACAGATATAAAAAGCGGTCGCAAAACAGTTCAAAGCCACCTCACTCTACATTTAAATAGAAAGGGACTTGTATAACTTACAAATAGCTAACGTATATTGACCCATGTGAAGACAACAGACATCACAGTTCCCACTACTGTCCTTTGTGTATCATAATTCATGCTGGTTACTCCAAATATTCAGCATGCTTATAGTTGTATCAAGCTCTTTGGGCAGATCAACAGGCTTTCCTCAAATCAGGAATCCTATTTATTACTTAACATCCCTAAACCAATGAACTACTCAGTAATGGGAATCAACTGATTAATCAAATAATAAGAAAATAGTTTTATGGTTTGAATAAAGATCTTAAATAGTACAAACTAACAAGAGAGAATTTAAAATAATATTTAAGAGCAACTTAAAACTGAGAAAAGCAAAGAAATTCTGAATTAAGGTAAAAATTCAGTTCTTCTCATATTGTTGTGTGTGTTGCATGTGTCAGGGGTCTTGGAACAGAACCAGTTTCAAATCAGATGTGAAGTTACAAACCACACAGTGCAAGCTTAACAAGGAGAGTTATATACTAAACAGTGGATTATAATGGAAACACTAATACACCCTAAATACACAAATGCTGTTAGATACAGAGAAGAATATTTTACACAACTTATTTTCACCTCTTGATGCAGCTTGCCGTGGAGAATCATCTTTGGATTGTAGGTTCTTCAACAATTGCATGGACTTTCCAGCCATGATGATTTGTTTTAATACTGGTTTCAGAAAGGAGACCATTGTGTGCTGCCTGCTTGAGGGAGCCTGATCACTGCCAGAGCTGGCACTTGCATTATCACTCATTTTCTCTTCATTCTCCATCTTTTCTGACACACTATATAATGTGTAGGTAGCATACCAAAAATCCCTGTGATTAACTGGGACATTTTTGTTTCTACAATGGAAAGAGAAAATCATTACACTTAATCCTTTTAAAAAGATAAATCTTGCCTATTGAATAATATAAATCTTTCATTTATATTTCACCTTCTATTTGGAATGATCCCAATGCACTATAGAAATGATAGAATCATAGAAATGTAGAATTGGAAGAGACCTCAAGAAGTTACCAAGTCTAGCCCCTGCACTGACGCAAGATGAAGTCAACCTACAGTCTAGACCATCCCTGAGAGGCGTTTGTCCAACATGTTCTTTAAAACCTCCAATGATGTCCAACCTGTTCTTTAAAACCTCCACAACCTCACTTGGAAGCCTATTCTAGAGCTAAATGACCCTTATAATTAGAAAAGTTTTCCTAGCAGCTAACATAAATCTCTCTTGCTGCACATTAAGCCCATTACTTCTTGTCCTATATACTGCAGACTTGGAGAACAACTGACAAGTCTTCTTTGTAACAGCCCTTAACATATTTTAAGATTCATCAGGTCTCCACTCAGTCTTCTTTTCTGAAGACTAAACATGCCAAGTTTTAAATCTTCCATCATGGAAGGGATAGAAAACCTGGCCTATCATATTTTATACTCTCCTCTGGACTCTCTCCAATTTGTCCACATTTTTCTGAAGTATGATATCCAGAACTGAACACAGTACTCCAGATGAGGCCTCACAAACACCAAGTAGAGCAGTACAATTAGCTTCTGAATCTTGCATACAATGCTCCAGTTCAGCCACTCCAGGATGTTATTAGCCTTTTCCGCAACTGTGTCATGTTGCTGACTCAGTCAATTTTCAGCAGTACTACCACCTAGCCAATTACTCCCCATTTTGTATATGGGCATTTGTGACAGGGTGGATTAGTGTCCTGACATCCCATCCCAAGAAAGGAGCAGAACAGTAGTCCTTTAAGCAGCCTAGAGTAGCTGTAGAGAAAGCAGCCCATCAGGGCCCAGAAGGGCCATATAAATGGAGTAGCAGAGACATTTCCTTCCTGGAGCTAGAGGAGTACATATAGTGCTCTTGGCCGGCCAAAGGGAACTGCAGCACCATGGACAGTTCAGAGCCTGAGCTCCTGAGCCTGAACTTAGATGAACCCTGAGGTAAGGGTGAAGCTTTAGTGAAAATGGGGCCATGGGGTAGTGGCCCTTGGAATTGAAGGCAGTTTTGCTAAAGGGACATGGTGGCACATGGTTGCTATTCTTACGGTCCCTGGGCTGAGACCCACAGTAGTGGGTGGGCCTGGGTCCACTGCATAGACCACTGGGGAACTGGCCTACAATCAGACAGTGATAAACCCCTAGAAGGGGAACTGAACTACTTAGTGGCCCAGCTGGAGAGCTGAGACCAAGATAGACCAAGAGGACAAAACCATTGCTTCCAGAGAGAAAGCCCTGGTGGTACAGCCCAATACCAGGGCTCAAACTATTTAAAGATCAGAGACCCACCAGCCTAGAAGGGGTGCTTGTGTGAGATGGGTGCCATGCCGTTACACTACTATATACAACTGAAATCCAGGAGAAATGTAGGTAACCAGACCAAAACCTCAAACTGGAGTTTATCCAGGAGGTTAATTATTCAAAGTGCCATGGATCTTTAATTACAAAATGATTGATGCTTTTAGGTTTATTTAATAAATAAAATCGAAAAACCTACATCACTATGTAGGAGTCTCCATACAAATAACTAAAGTGAAACTGAATATCACACAATGCACACGTTTGAAATACCTCAAAATTAAATACCCAACAGATGCACTATAATACTTAAATAGCTTCTGTTTTAGCACTTCCTAGTAAAAAAAATAGGTAAAACAATTCTTCTGAGAAGTTAAATTTATAGATAAGGCTTCCTCCTACTCAACTACTGTTAGTGAACTGCTAAAAATAATCTAACTGTACATTAACGCTATCCCAAATAGGTGAGAGCCATGTTTTAATTGAAAGTCTTAGACCCAAAGGAAAAGAAATGCAATAGGACACAACAACATTATTAAGGTAAAAGTTCTGGTGCCAGCAGTCAATCTTCTTCCACAGTAAACAAAATCTGTTTCCCCACAGGTCATTCAAAGTGCTTAGTTTTTTTAACCAATTGCCATTACTTGTTGAACAGCTAGAAAAACGCTTGAGTAATATTACACAACGCAAAAAAGCTTAATAGCTATAGACAGCTATAACACAAAATTTTAGTATTTCTGCATTTTTCTATTTTAAACTACCATACTGTAAAAAAGTGATCACGAAAACGTAATGTACGCAAATAACTCAAGACAATGTTTTATCTTATGTTTCTATTCTAAGTAGCAATAAGTTTATATCATTATCTTGCCATGCATTAGGCAAAATCAATTTTATTTTATTATGGGTATATTAATTTAGGAAAATTGATTAAATTTAAAAAAAAACTGAATATTTGTGGTTTGATGGCTAACTTCATATTTTTAATTTTGCATTTTTCCAAATTAACTCATTTCTATACCATATCAACAACTACTGGGGTCACTGTCTGTCTACCTCATGTTATTTCTCCCATGTAGACTAGAAATGGATAAAAAAAGTAGGATTTTGAAAGAAACAGATTTCTAGCTGTTTTATCAAATGAAATTATTGTCATGCCACCATCCAGTTTGTCTCTTCTTCAACAGTTATAATGTTTATGTAGGCCACAATGTTTTGACCTGTTCATCATCATCATCCATACCTCTGAATGATAAATTCCTTAGCAGGATCAAACAAGTTACCATGGACAATCCACTCATCCACTGTCTGCAAATATGGCCTTACTGTTTCAACCCAGAGAGCGAAGAGGAGGGATACCTGAAATGAACAGTAAACACCAGTTGCTGTGGGATTTTATAAATGTTGGACAAAATTACACATACTATCTCAAATAAAATAGCTACTATACACTGCAGAGAAGCCAAAGAATTGTGCAAATATATATTTACAGTATGCACATATACATACAATTTTTTAAAAAAACTTGACCAGGAATTATGTTGAACTAAAAGCAATGTTGTGCAGTTAGTTAAATGTAAGCAGACCTCTGCAACCTTCTCCACATTGCTTTCTCAATGCCCTTCAGTCCTAACCAGCAACCTTCATTATTTCCAGTTCTAAGTCTCTTTTGAGCACAAAGTGCCAGCCATAGCAGATTGTGTGGTCTATAATGTAGATAACTGGAGAATTAGGATGAGACCGTAACATGTACTTCATTTGTGACCTAATAGACTTATAAATCAATTCTTCAGTGGTAAAAAGCTTCACATAAAAACTTGTTAAACAATATTCTAGTTACTGTGTTTCATAATAAAGTAAAAAGTTAGATTTCACATACAGTTTGCTCAGATGCTTCTCCAACGTTGTCATATTCAAGAATAGCTTTGTAGAGTGTATTAAGCAAATGAGAAGCTCTTACAACATTTCGAGTGTCAGGTGGTACTTGTGGTACTTCTGCTATCCCTGTGCTGAAAACTTTGTGAAGTACCTTAAGCTGTGCCAGTCGAGGTGACAACTTATCTACTACTATTGAAAGAGTGACTGTTTTGTCTGCAAAACCAAAAATTTACAAAGATAACCATTTTAGCAAGTTTATATATTTTTAAAATATTGTATAGTATTTTATACAACAACTTTCATAGTTTACATTTATTTGTACAACAGCATATTATTCTCACGTTTTCCTATTATAAATTAAATATCCCCTATACTGTACCTTTGTTGATTACGCATTTCTCAATTTCAGTAAGCTCTTCTTTGAAACTAATGAAGTACTTGTACAAGGCCCACATAAAAGCTTGGTAGGTTCTAAATGGGGGTTCTGTAGTTTTCTTGGGAGTGGAAATGGTTCCAGGTATTACACTTTCTGAGCTGTGCCCCATCACTTCATCAATGAACTTCTGCAGCCTAAACACAACTTGTCCATATGCTGCTATCTGCTCCAACACTGATCTTAAGCAGTTCTACAAAATAAGGTTTTCCAGAATTATCTCATGAATATTAATCCTTTTAGACAACCAGAAATCACAAGATATATAAAAGGTAAAATGAAAGAGAGAGACTGTTGAATTTAAGAGATAAACATAACAATTTCACTGTCACTGAATTATAATCTCTTATGGCATCTGCCCACTCAGTTTTGTTTTATTAAATCCAAATGTGTGTTGCTTAAGTTAAAAACAGATGTGGAAGCATTATTATTTTTCCATCGGAAGTTCAGTTTCCTATCCCCCAAATATTCAAGCCCTCTAAATACAGGCATATTAAATTATGTTCTGAATAAAATCAACTCAGGTTGATCAAATAACTTACATGGGTCAAATGAGTTACAATAATGTCATTTCTCACAGTCACCTTTCCCTCATTCAGCTGAAATATAAAGAGCTTTTTCACCCCTGAAAGAAGCCTGGAAAGCAAGAAAAGGTGACCATTCTTAAAAACAAATTCATCATAATTAAATGGATTAGAAAATATAGATGTCAAATCATTAAGAAGAAAATTTAGTCTTGCTTATCTGAAAATTTCCTCTCTTAGGGTAGGTCTACACTTCTGAGCTCGATGTGTGATTCCCAGCTCCAGCAGACAAATGCATGTTAGCTCTGATCAAATTAGTGTGCTAAAAACAGAATATAGACGCAGTGGTACGAGCTGCCCAAAGTCCATGTCTAGCATCTTGAATGGGATCATCCTAAGGGCAGCTAACCCTTCCTGCTGCTCATATCAGTGTGGCTACACACTATTTTTAATGTGATAGTTCAGTCAGAGCTAGCATGGGTATGTCTCCTCAAGCTGGGAATCATCCCCCACTCAAAGTGTAGACATACCCTTAGAGTCAGAGTTTAAGGCAAGAGGGAAACACCAGATCATCCAGTCTTAACTCCTGTAAAATCACAGGCCACTAAACACCACCCAGCCTCTGCCAAGCTCAACAACCAGAATTAGTCCAAAGTACTATAGCCTTCAGGAAACAACAATTGTGTGCCACAAGTAGAGAACAGGATAGACCAAGGTGCCCCAGTAACTGAGGCTCTTGCACTGGCAAAGAAATGATGCTAGGATCATCTGGACTTATGCCATTACAAGTGACCCATGTTGCAAAGGAAGGTGAAAACCCTCCTTGCAGTGTCCCTCCCTATCTACTCTGGGGGGAAATCCCTTTCTGATCCCACATATAGTGATCAGTTAGACCCTGAGCATGTGAGCAACACCCACCAGTCAGGCACCCTAACAAAGAGAATTCCCCATACCACCTCAGAGCATCAGTCCCCCCCAATCCGGTGTTCCATCTCCAGCAATGGACATTTTTCTTCAAAGTAATAAGATCCACAGATTCATTCAATGTTACTTCTGCCTGCTTGCAGTCTGGGAACAGAACTAGACCTGTCAGACACTGGCAGCATGGGAATACCCAAGTATACTTTGAGGAAAAAACAGAACATTTTAAATTCCATATAATGAAAAAAAAAACCCAAATCCTTGGATGACAATTTCCATCTCTAATCTGGATGATCAATTTGTCTCCATGGTCAGCCAGATGTGTGAATCATATTATATTCTCAAAAAAAGGATATTTTCAGCTAAGCAAGGGTAAATTTTTCTGTTCTTCATGCTAAAATCCACAGATACGTTACAATGGGATTTTCATAGCCGTGTTCTTCCAGAATGGAAAGTAGGATCATCCTTTAAATATGGACATCCAAAACTAGGTAGATAATACATAAATATCTCCTCCGCCTTCTCTTGGGTACTAGGGTATATAGAATGGCACTGGCCAAGATTCAATGACCAATAAGCAGACTTTGGTGAACTAATGGCTGTCCAACAGATTTTAATGCAGGAGAAATAACTACTTTGCCTTGAGATTGCCAGTGTTCCTAAAGACAGGACTTTGAGGCTCAACAAGAGGAGGAATATTTCTTGAACTTACCTAGGGAATGACAATTTGAGGACTACCTGGCTAAATTAAAAGTACATTACTGTTCTCATTAGAGAAATCTCCTAACTTCAAATAAAATAAACACTCATCTGATTGGAGATTGTAACCTGAAACTAGGTTAAATTTTGATTGGGAAAACTGAGGAACCTTCTGGCATCATAAAATGAATGACAGAAAAGGTTCTACCCCCAAGCTGCAAGCATGTTGAAGTACCACTGTAAGAGACCTGTGGACCTTATTACAAAGAATGGGACATCACGTTAAATTTTTGTCTTAACAAGTATAATGTTGGGAACTATTTTCTGTAAGACTTAAAATTCTAAAATTCATTTAAGATAAATTATAATACATATTTATAAATTGGATTTCCAGCCTGACAACTGAGTCCCTAACAACAATTATAGCAAAAAAATTGAATTACAAATCATTAAAACATCCTCAAATCCTGTCAGTGGCAAATCTATAGGATAAGAAAAAACCTGGACAAAAAAAATTCTTCAACTTCTCAACAAACCCACGTCTGATATCAAGTAGCAGAGAGGTAGCCATGTTAGTCTGGATCTGTAAAAAGCAACAAAGACTCCTGTGGCACCTTACAGACTAACAGACGTATTGGAGCATAAGCTTTCGTGGGTGAATACTCACTTCGTCAGATGCAACACCACATCTGGTAGATTGTGAAAGGAAGAAAGTTTCAAAGATGTGGGCCCTCCAGTGCACATCACAATGTCAGCCATATCTTAAGCATTTAACAGCAAGAACTGATGGATTGTTACTGCTGTGTTAAGACACCGCATGAGAGGGACAAACCCTCAGCTGGCCATATAAAGTTTACTAAATTGTAACCTATATCTTAAATTGCACTTGGAAGCCGACAAAGTTCTGAAGCAGCAACTAGTCATACTCAAGAGATGCTAGCATTTTTTATTAGCTGAAACTTCCAGTACCTTTAAAAGGTGGCTCTCAGTAGAGCGTAATGTAGAAATCTAGCATTGATACTGAAAAGGGATGGATCACTGTGACAATGTAAACTTCAGAGAAAAATGGTTGCATCCACTAGGCCAGCTTTGGATGAATAGAGGGCATGGTAGCATGACTATGTGGCACTACTGTCACCTGGGAATCAGAGAGCAATAATGGGTCTGTTGTGACCCAGAGACTGTAAACGATTTTGCTGAAGATCAGAAATACATTTCAACAGAACATATAGTCATGGTCTCAGCTTTCTTTTAGAAGTTTCCTCCCACCTCTCAACTGAATTGAGCTTAAAAGTATTTTAAATAGTAAGAAAAATAACATGACTGACCTTTCACTCAACAAATCTGCTCATTGTGCATTAAGTCCTTCCACTTTAAATGACAAAACTAAGTTTTTTGTACTGCACAGGCCATACAGTTATGAAAGAGTGAGCTGGCTTATTGTTTGGCTTGTGCGTTAACTATTAAAAATGTTGCAACTAAAGAATCTTCACTACTGGTGATGGTGCACAGATTAGAAAGAAAGGACATATCGATATTTCTTTTCCGACACTGAAAGCCAACTGCAAATCTGTCTCCGAGGACCAACAACACTATGTTGCAATGTTCTTTTATCATTTTAATATTAAATAAATTTCATATACAAATATTTCAGGGATTCCCGCTTACCAGAGAGTTTCCCGGATAATCTGTGTTTCAGTTACAAGAGTTCTTTCTTCTGGCATATATAAGGGATCACTGCTGTACAAGTGTTGGTCCCTAAAAGAAGAAAATGTACTATTAATTAAAAAAAACTGAAATCACAGCTGAAGCGTTTATAAATAAGAATCAAGCAATAATCTTAACGCTCATTTCTCCCCTAATTTACACTTTTGACTTCAAAAATTTCCATGAAGCTCTACAGGCTGTAAACAAGAACAGAGTTTGACTCTAAACCTTTTTAAAGGCAAAAAAAATATGAAAAGCCACCAAAATATTATCCAGTCAAAGCCCAACAACCATTAACTAGCAAATATTTGAAGTATTAATTTTAGTATTCCAGCTCTCAAATGTTTAATTACTTAATACCCAATAACATATATAGTAATGTGATGAATCCACTTTTTTGACTCCATGATCATCAAATAGAACATGTAACTGTTTTAAATACATTCAAGTCAAGACTAAAAATAAATTTGGATCACAAATAACCCCTAAATTCCACCCCACCTCAAAGAAACACATGACATATCGAAAACTTGCGAAAGAAATGGAAATTTTTCACCTCTAAATATGAACACAAGATCATAGGAAAAAGTTCTACAATTATTCATAGACCTTCCATGATTTCTTTATTGGTAGATTAAAAGATTTTAGTGTAGTATGTTAGGATTACTGAAGTTTTCAGTATTTTAAATCATTTTTATCACTGATAGTACTAGTTATTTATACAATTTCTTAGCTCAAAATTCAACCAAGCCAAATATGTTAACTGACGGTGAATGTGTGCACAAACCAAATCACAATCTGGTATTGCCCTACACATGCTAAATTTGTCCAAACTGAGATTTGGAATTTGTGATGGACACAACAGCACTTGCTTTGTTTTAAATTCTGACATTGGGAAGGACAGTAACACACAAGACATTTTATGCATTTTTACTCGAGTGGGAGAACTATGACTGACCAGCACAATAAGCAAAAATTAAAATTACACTGGCTCATTTTGTTCAATTTGCACTTACTTAGTTTGCAATATATAAATATATTTTAAACTAAATCAATAACAAATGCTAACTACATATTTTGGAAGAGCCACACATTTTACACTTTAACAGTATCACAGCTTAATGTAAATCATTAATAGTTCATTAAACCACTATCTGGCTTTATTTAATATCAGCAGTGAACATGTTAGTCATCTTTTTTTCTTACCAGACAGCAGCTAAATTGGAATGTAGGTGAAAACTGTGAGAAAAACGAGGAGCTCTTCCTGTCCAATATTGAGGAACCACATGCTGTTCCAGCCAGCTGCGCGCATCTGGTTCACCCACTGGTAAGACATTTGATAGTCAGTGAAGAATTTTCATTTACATAGGGAAGACTTATAAAAGACAAAAAAGTCTCACGAATAAGCAACCCAATAATAAATTAGCTTCAGGATACAGCTGCATTCAATTAACTGGCTAATTACACCTGTCTGTTTGCACTTCATTGCATGTACAATCATGGTGACTGCATGTATAAGTTAGGCACCTGTGTGTGTAAACTGACCTTTTGAAAAATCAGGCCCTAAAAATAAGGCAGAGATATATTAATATTTATATATCTTTCCATCTTAAGGAAATGTACTTTATTTTAGACATTTGTTGAAACAATACATACAAAACCTATATTAAAGGTAACTTAAAAAAGTAAGGTGCCAAATACCAGTAAGCTCACCCTACAGTCAGAGTGTCCCTAATACTAGGCACTCAGTACATTACCTAAAATTTTTTTCTCCTAGTTCTAACTCCCATGACACCTAGCCTCACAGATAACCAGCTTCTATTCTAGGTACAATATCCTATTGTGCACGTTCCTATAATTTCACAGCTGTCAGGGAAACTGACTGAAACCAATCTGAAGGGGAGCCATTAGTGTCACATTTATTACAAGCGTTTTCATTCATTGAAGTATACTACACCCAAGCACAAACAAATGTTTTTCTTCATACCTGCTTTTATTTCAGTGTTAACATTTAATAACAAGCTTTGTATTATGTCTAGATATATTTAAGTTGTGTTTATCTGATGTACAATTATCCCTAGAGCAGCATCGGTGTGCATACTCCCATAGGACTAAATGGAAGTCTTTCCATTGACTTTAATGGAAATTAGATCAAACCTTCATTACACACAAATGAGGCACTACCATTTTACTCTGTTAAACAGTAACTATAACACATAACCAAACTCACAACATTAACTATAGTGACAATACCAGAGTACTTTAATATAGAACAATAACTATGGAAGAGTTAGGTAGCTGCATACGAGTGAGAATCATTTATTAGAAATCCATTTGTTACGAGATCCCTCCATGAAGAGAATTTTGAATAACCAACCTTTCCATGTGACCTGAGACACTGTTTTCTTGTTTTGGTCTTGTTCTTCTTGTGGTGTCCTGTCTACTTGAATGCCAGAATCTTCCCTGCTCAGAGGTTGTTGAGCATCCTCCTCCCCTTCACTTTCTTCAGACCAATCCTGCCAAATATGACAAGAACAAGTAAATTTTTAGTGCAATGTACATGAGGGAAGGAAGTATACTCAGTACCTCTTGGCAGGGAAAGTCAGTGTAACATGTCTACTTTGTTTTCTACTTAAAAAAAAAAAAAAAAAAAAAAAAAAGGCATGAGGGAAACTAAAAGGAACTCTGAAAATCATTTGATTTTTCCCCCCGAATTTTTCTTTCAATAAATATTATCTGTAAGAACGCAGTCAGTCACTTTTAAGATATTACTTACTGGTGTGTCTATGTCAGGACCAAAATAAATTTCTTCACCTTCCATCAAGTACTTTCCCCAGTCAAATTCTTCTTCCTTTTCTAAACGGAATACAAATGGGACTCAATATTTTTGTGCTTATTTCCAACTTCCTCTCTAACAAGACTTGGAAATGTTTCTAAAGGTGCAGTCTGATAAGAGATACTCTCTTCCATTCAAAACTGTCACTTTCTTTAGCAATGATATAAAATTTTCACTGAAGATTTAAGTGGTCTGATGAATTATCCTCCCGTTTCTTTCTCTACCTATATACATTTCTTCTGAAGTGCTTCTCCGATTCTGTTTTAGACTCACACAAATTTGCAATATGGTGTACTGTCATCCCATTTGCCTGATTTCACTTCTTCCTGCATCATGTCATATCTATCTTAGGCCTCAATCCTGCAGAAGATTTGCAAGAGTGCATATCTTTATGCACTGTAAGTAATCTCATTTGCTTCAACGGAACTACTCCCAGTGCATAAAAATGGTCTACATTCCAAAGAAAAACCTGCAGCACTGAGTGTCAGAGCCTGGGTGAACTGACTTGGGCTGATGGAGCTTGGGGCTAGACATTTCCGCTTTGACTGGAGTTCGGGCTCTGAAACCTGGTGAGGGTCTCAGAACCCAGGCTCCAGTCTGAGACAGGATGTCTGCACTGCTGTCTTTAAGTACCACTAGCCCAAATGACCTGGGCTCTGTGACTCAGTGCCATGGGTTTTTCTTTGGGGCGTAGACTTACCAAAAGTAACACATGGACAAGTCTTTGCAGGATCAGGAACCCAGACTGTAAATTACTGAGAGCAGGGAACTTGTCTTTCCTTCTGTGTAAAAGAATATGTACAACCATAGTGCTATAGATAAATACTTTTAAATAAAATAATAAATCACACAAACAATATAAAATAATATACTTTAATCCAGTAGGAAGATTACTCACCTGTAACTGGAATCTTCTGAGATAACCTCTGCACATTTACACTTTTGGGATGTGCTGACAATGCAGTCCAAGCTGCGTCACCAGTGCATTCCAAGAGTGGAAATGTGCAGAGGCCACTCTAAAAAGAATTTTAAGATATGAGGCTTCTTCCCCTACCCACCGCCCAGTTTCTAGACTAAAATGTTGTTTCAAACCATTTTTTTTTAATGGTTATTTTCCAGCATTGCAAATGAATATCACAAGGATGTGTGGTATCCCAAACATATTTTTCTCAGACGTTCCATTCTTCTTATCCTTTTAGTCTCGATCCATTGGGGACTGTCAATTTAACGTCATTTGTTAGTAATCAGAAACAAAGGGAAATTGTACGATACACCTCTACCACGATATAACACTGACCTCGGGAGCCAAAAAAATCTCACCTCGTTATAGGTGAAACTGCATTGTATTGAATTTTCTTGATCCACGGGAGTGCGCAGCACTCCCCCCCCCGCCCGTGCACTGCTTTACCGCGTTATATCCAAATTTGTGCTATATTGGGTTGCGTTATATCGGCATAGAAGTGTACTACTACAAAACCAGGAGACTACGTAAAATTAACTCTTGGTAAATTAAGGTGGATAACTAGATGTTGCCAAGTTAAAACTGGTTAGAACAGAAAAACAATATTTTTAATTTAAAATGAAAAGATTACAGAAATAACCAAACTCCATTATGTTAAATTACCGCATAACTTTCCTATGTGAAATTACATGCGAAGTTACTAGTTTTAGATAGATTTTATTTGTGTTTTTGGCTCAGTTCGGTGTAATGAAATGGTCAAGATAGATACTGTTAGAAAGTGAAGTCCTTTATTTACTCACGCAGCAATACAGCAGTAATGCAAACTTCCTCCAGGCTTACCAATATACATCAAACTTCATGTGGCAGTTCCACAAGTGACATAATATTTCACTCACTGGCCCCTCTGCTGAGAGGGTATTAACTGTGACAGTCATTTAACACTTGTTCCCACTTACGGGAACAGAACAGAGCTCACAGGCTCATTTAAACACAACACACGAAATGGCCCTCAGATAGCAACCAACGAGGTGGATTTGAATGAGCAACCCGGATGAGAAAGTCATAACATTAATCTTGTCCCCCACCCACAAACCTTCTAAATGTATAGGTTAATTAGATACAGGATTAAAAACCCACAAAAGATAACCAGGAGAGGATCTTGAAATGAAATAAGACATGATGTTATAAGACTGCAAAGAAGAAAGTCCTATCATATTGTCACTTGTCTGTGTGTTTTTCATTTCAAATATAAAGATCTTGAAACCTACCCACTTCTTTATCTCTTGGCTTTTCCACATAGTTGGTGTTGGAAGGAGAATCTGACAAGCACAGTAGGAGAGATAGTATGCCGTAATGAGCATCTGTCTTTAAAAATACACAAAAGAAAAAAAAATCATTAAATGGAATAAAATGGTTTAAAAGACTTTAGAAAATGAACAGACTAGAATGTTGTATGCCAGAATGTGCAGTATTAGCCCCCTCAGCTCATCTCAAGTAATGGATATCCTAATTTACTTATTTTTTTCCAATACAAACCGAAAATATAGTCATCTAAAATTCTTGTTTAAATTATGTGAAACGTGACAAATTAAAGCACGTCAACTAAAAGTCTACATGAGGGTTTAAGGACTCATCCATTTATTCTGCAAAGTCATTTATTCTATAAAGCCAACGGTTACAGTTACGCAGGACTATTAACAGGTCACTCACCCTTTGTGAATGGAACCATTTAATGATTCTGACATCTACATATTTTGACCTTTTTATTTTAAAAAATACATTTTAAAAGGTGTTTCAGGGCTAGAAGGAAGCCATGCACTTCTATTAAAGTCATAAAGTTTAAGGTCAGAAGAAACCACTGGACCATTTAGTTTGACCTCCTATGCATCACAGGCCACCAGCACCATCCAGATATCTGCACAATAAACCCAACAACTAAAATTAGACCGAAATACTACAACCCTCAGGAGACTAAACTATTGCGTGTCACAGGCAAAGAATAGAAGGGAAAAAATAATATAATCAAATTAGTAGAAAAGCAGTCTGGTACTCATCCGGCTGTACTACAATATCATAGCCCTTTTTAAAGCTAACACCATTCTCCTTACAAGGATCTGCTAAAGTACTTTATTTACAGAATCATCTCTGAGACGGACAAGTTCCACAGAGCCAGGCAGCAAGACACCCAAGTTCCCTCATCAACAAGAGCAACTGCTAAAGATCACCGCAATTACCTTATACAACACTGCTGAGTGCTAAATACAACCTGACATTTCTGAGCATGTAGACTGGCTCACACTTTAATCACAAAAAACAACATAGCTAAAAGTAGATATATGTTGACTATCTCAGTGGGCGGGGGGGGAAGGGGAGTATAGCAATTCAGGATGCATTTGCATTGCTACTTCATAGTCACAGTTCCATTAAATTAGAAACGAAATTAAGGTTCTAAGCACAGTCATTAGGAAAAGAAAAGAACACACAGCCCTACTAAATAGCATGACATCATAGAGAGTGCCTCTACCCAGCTCAGGGGCCTGCATTTCACAACAGCAGCAGCAGCTTTCAGTCTTCAAAGGTCAGCTAGAAGAGGTTCAGAACAACCACACTGGAACCAAAGTGACATGGTTCAAGTGAGAGCACAGAGTTTTAATCCATCAGAAGCCTTAAACGCAACACAGTTTTCCAACTGAAAACTATGAAACCCTATTTTCTTAAGATGACCAGCTAGAATCCCCCTGTCCTACCAAAAATGTTAATGAACACAGAATGTGGAGCTCTATGCCTCTCATCTGCAATGTTAATGATATAATTTAAGCCATGAAAAGTGCACCCAGAGACCATGGTGATGGATGCCCAATAAATACATATTTTAATAATAGGGTGATGGCAGGTTATAATTTAAAACAATCAGCTCACAGAGTAGCAATCATGTAGCTTAGGCCTCGGCTACACTGGCGCTTTACAGCGCTGCAACTTTCTCGCTCAAGGGTGTGAAAAAACACACCCCTGAGCGCAGCAAGTTACAACGCTGTAAAGCACCAGTGTAAACAGTGCCCTAGCGCTGGCGCTGCGACCACACTTGCACTTCAAAGTGCTGCCGCGGAAGCGCTCCCACAGCAGCGCTGTGCGGCTGCAAGTATAACCATACCCTTAGTAGTAATGTAACTCATTTGTACTTTCTGGTCTAAAGCTCTTACAAAGTGACCGGCATCAGGATAAATGCAAAGACATTAGAACAAAGAAGAAAATGTTACACACCTTTGTTTCTTCAGTGCTCGGAAGTGGTGAGTTCAGAAACTTTTCTATTAGTCTTTTCCAGCTTGCGGCTTTACTGAGGTCTGAATGAACAATCAGCTTTTCATAAATTCTGATTTAAACAAATAAATCTTATCAATGAATGCTTCAAATTAACAGACTTAATCAACATGGTAAAAATAAGACAAACTTACCCCTCTATTGTCCTCTCTACTTTGTGACTGCTCACATCAAGAAACCGATGAAATCTAGATGAGAAATTAAAATAGAATACAGTTTTTGCAATGTGCAAGGAAATGTTTGGGATCAGCAGGGATCGGCAACCTTTGGTACGCAGCCCATCAGGGAAATCCACTGGCGAGCCGGGACAGTTTATTTACCTGTAGCAACCGTCAGGAGGCTGGAGAAAAGGTTGAGTGGCACCCATCTGTACTATTCACATTACACATGCTAAACAGGAGGCTCTGAGGTGGGCAGGGAGCAAGAGAAAGCAGAGATCCACAAACATAATCCAGGAACAGTATCCTATTAAGAATACTAGCACCCTACCCAGCAGCTGGGGATAGGTTGGGCTTCTTACCAGGGGCATTGTACCTAAACCATGTTGATGTACCCCGCTGCCACATTTATTTTTTCCTCAGACTAGTAGATGTTTGAAAACTATTTGAAGAGACATATTATTTGAGCACATAAAGTATTGTGCTTGCAGTCTGAATCTGCAATGCACGGCTAATGCTTACTTACAAATATTAGATTTACACAAACAATAAGAAGCCTCACTTGTAAACGTCTACACTACACAGCAGTTGCTACATGACAAACATTTTGGCAGGTATCATCTCATTTGAGATCATATATTTAATAATGGCAACTATTAACTTTTAAATAAGCCCGTTAAATTGTCTCTCACATCATTACCACCAAAGACATTATCACAAGAACTGCCTATCAGTTTGATAATGAACATACTGTAAGAAGTTCATATGTAAGATAAAAAGTTAACTCAGGGGTGGCCAACCTGAGCTTGAGAAGGAGCCAGAATTTACCAATGTACACTGCCAAAGAGCCATAGTAATACATCGGCAGCCCCCCCCATTAGCTCCCCCCGCACCTCCCACCCATCAATCAGCACCTCTCTCTCCCTCCCCATACCTCACAATCTGCTGTTTTATGGCACGCAGGAGGCTCTCGGGGAGAAGAGCGAGGGCACAGCAGCCTCAGGGGAGGGGTCGGGAAGGGGTGGAGTGGGGGCAGAGCCTGTGGCAGAGCCACGGGTTGAGTAGTGAGCACACCCCAGCACATTGGAAGACTGGCACCTGTAGCTCCAGCCTCGGAGTCAGTGCCTATAGAAAGAGTCGTATATTAACTTCTGAAGAGCCGCATGTGGCTCCGGAGACACAGGCTGGCCACCCCTGAGTTAACTTCAGTACACTCCCAAAAAAGCTGAACAAATTTTAGGTTTCAGCCCATAGCTATGTATGATTACTATGGTTTTCATCCTTAAAATACATATCTACTTCATAAGTATGAGTCTATCATCTGTCTAAAGTTCCTAGTAATGCTGAAATTTTATTTTTTTAGAAGTCTACTCCTCACTGATGTTTATAGAATCTTTTCAACAAGGGAGAAACTGAGCTGCTCCAAATTCTACAAGGACTTAGACATGTGCTTAATTTTATGCACTGTATGTACTCCCAGTGACTTCAAATGGAGCTACTCAGAGTGCATTCAATTATGCACATGCATAAATCTTTGCAGAATCAAGGACTAGTTGACAATGCGGGGGAAAAGAGTGAAATTGACTACATAAAAATGCTGTCAATTGGGGGTGGGGGAAATCCCTGTTAAGATTACAGTAATTTGAAGAGGTTACATGCCATTTGTAACAATTTGTAAAACACTTCAGATGGAAAAATTGACTATGCCTTTATAATTTTTTTAAATGACAGATTAATAAAGATTATGTTGAACTCATTTCACAT
Organism: Gopherus evgoodei; assembly: GCF_007399415.2. Lineage (NCBI taxonomy): Eukaryota > Metazoa > Chordata > Testudines > Testudinidae > Gopherus > Gopherus evgoodei. Next base: position 123,328,102 of record NC_044322.1, read on the forward strand.
GCATTAAGGTCAAAAGCATGTCTATCTTTTGGAAAGAAATATACACTTAATGAGGCAGATCTTGACTGGTTATTTTTGTGACATTGCTCAATTTGAAATACTGGCTCATTTCAATAGCTGTTTTATTCCCTCTCTTTCCTAACATGATGCCTTGAACATCACATTGAGAGTTCTCTCCGAAATCACTAAAAAGTAGTTTATTTTATGCCAACAGACTAATATTGTAACACAGCAGACAGCAAGAGATTTATAGCTGCCAGGATGGCAGCCACTGCTCCTCTGATAAGCACCTGTAACTAAGTCCCTGATGGCAATGCTGAGCCCGGATCTTTTTTAATGGAGAAAACGCTGATGTTCTCACTGCCGTGTGCCATGTTGCAAGAGACAGCGGTTACTTATTGAGCTGTCAGGAGGGCCATGGTGTCACAGGAACGTGTGTGTGTGTGTGTGTGTGTGTAAGTAAGGTTGCAGCTCAGACAGGCCTGGCCAGGGTGTGTGCGTGCACAGCTCAGACAGGGCTGGCCAGAGTGGGTGTGGCTGTGTGTGTGCGGGTGTGTGTGCGCGCGCAGCTCAGACAGGCCTGGCCAGGGTGGATGTGGGTGTGAAGCTCAGACAGGCCTGGCCAGGGTGGGTGTGTGTGCGCGCACAGCTCAGGCAGGCCTGGCCTGGCGGGGTGTGTGTGTGTAACTCAGACAAGCCTGGCCTGGCCTGGCGGGGGGTGTGTGTGTGTACATGCAGCTCAGACAGGCCTGGCTTGGCCTGGCCTGGCAGGGTGGGTGGGTGGAGGTGTGTGTGTGCGTGTGTACACGCAGCTCAGACAGGCCTGGCCTGGCGGTGTGCAGCTCAGACAGGCCTGGCCAGGGTGGGTGTGGGTAGCTCAGACAGGCCTGGCCAGGGTGGGTGTGTGTGCGCGCACAGCTCAGGCAGGCCTGGCCTGGCGGGGTGTGTGTGTGTAACTCAGACAAGCCTGGCCTGGCCTGGCGAGGGGTGTGTGTGTGTACACATGCAGCTCAGACAGGCCTGGCCTGGCAGGGTGGGTGGGTGGAGGTGTGTGTGTGCGTGTGTACACGCAGCTCAGACAGGCCTGGCCTGGGGGTGTGCAGCTCAGACAGGCCTGGCCTGGCCTGGCAGGGTGGGTGGGTGGAGGTGTGTGTGTGCGTGTGTACACGCAGCTCAGACAGGCCTGGCCTGGGGGTGTGCAGCTCAGACAGGCCTGGCACGTGCCAGTGTGTGAAGGCAGCAGCGCAGGCGCGCTGGACCCGCCCCCACCTCCCCGGACAGCCGCAGCCCCAGTGATCTGAGGCCTGTGCCGGTTGCCAGGCCAGGCCCCAGGCGCGCCGCACTGAGGGAAGCCGCCCAGCTCCTGGCTGCCCCGGGGGCAGCGAGACCCGGAGCGCGCGGCCTCTGACCTGAAGTTGGACCAGGCGAAGATTAGCGCCGTCTGGAAGCGGCCGCCGGGCTCCTCCCCGCCCTGCGCCTCGCGGAGGCCGGTCAGGCGCCGGATCAGCGCCCGGACGTCGCGGTCCTGCGCCTGCTCGAGGGGGCTCCAGCGCGGGGGCTGACCGGCCATTGCCCGGGAGCGCGCGCCGGGGGGGGGGGGAATCGAAGGAGGAGAGAAGCAGCGGCGCGCCTCAACCGCCGCACTTTGTTTCTGTCACCGCCGCGCCGTCCCGCTGCAAGTCTCGCGACACTTTCGCTCCTAGTCTCACGAGACTCCCCACAGTAGTAAAACCCGACAGACTCTAAAGGAAGGGCTGCGGCGCTGGAGCTGTGCGCATGCGCGAGTTGGAAGTGCTACTATAAGTAGAAAGTAGTGCGCGCTGGTGGGTGCGATTAAATATCATGTGACTCCGTAGCGAGCCTTGATTGGCCACCGTGCTGGGCAGAGGGGAGTGGGGACAGAGAGAGCAGGTTTGGGAATTGGGAGAGCTAACTCCTGGCTCCATTGCAAGTGCTCACTGTGACGGTGAGCATGTTCTTCAGCCTGTCTCTGTCTCCCCAGCCACCTTTCCAATGGGGGCAGTGACAGGGAGCTGGCCTTGAATCAGCTGAAAGAATTGTTATTGTGAATAACATCAATAGGAGCTGGGTGGCAGCTTGCTCCATTTTGTATATAGCAAATGTCCTGTATTTCAAGCTTCTGTTTGCTTGTAAGGCTCCAATTCTACAATTCGTTGTATGTGGGCTGGCCCCTGTGCGAGAATGGAGCTCCATTGACTTCGACAGGCTCCATGCAGCCCAGGGCTCAGCCTATGCACAACACATTGGAGGACTGGGGCCTATGCAGTTTGGAGCAGTACTATATCTGTTTATGCATTGGATGGACCTAAGCATATGGTATGTGCTAAAATAACACCAAGTAATACGTATAAACTGCTGTGAGGAAAAGTGAAAGGTAAAAAACATTTATGAGCTCTTACAAGCACTACTAACATGATTTAAGTTTCCTGGGGGGTTGTTTTATTTTTTTGCAAAGGCAAGAAAACTGGTAAAAGACTAAGGAATCTGTGTTTACACAGTTCCTTTGCACACATCTTAAGTTTAAATTTAGGCCTTAACCTTAGTGCAGTGGTCCCCTCCCCAAACTTGTCCACGCCTGCCCAAACCCCAGGGCTGGGAGCTGGTCCATGGTTTGATGGGAAATGCAGGCAGGGTAAGAGGACCAAGAGTGGGGCCACAGCTGGGGTGGGGCCAGGAGCTGGGAGCAGAGATCCAGGCATGGGATCAGCAGCTGGGGGCCTGGCCAGGGTCTGAGGACAGCAGCTGGGGTGTGGGGCTGGCAGCTGGGGCTCTGGGCAGACCTGGGTGGTGCTCTCTCCCTGCCCCCCCATCAGGGCTGGACCAGGCCCCAGCCATGTCCCCCCACCGAATGTTCCTCTGTGCCCCCCTAGGCCGTGTGCCCTATAGTTTGGGGACCTCTGCCTTAGTGTGACGGGGTCCACTCACCGCTGGTGGCACCTCCTCCTGGCCATCCTGAGGATTATCTCTTTCAGGTGTTGCACCCTACTCTGGGCGTGTCCTCTCCCATCCTGTCTTGCCCTGCAGACCCTCTCACTCCAGGAACTGAAGCCTCCTCTTTGTGACTCAGCCCTCTGGCCGGGTCACCGTACATGTTTCTCTTACAGGGGAAACAAAGTCTTTCAAAGACAAACTGTCCCATCCAGTCTGCCGTCCTCTGCCTGGCCTGTGTCACAGCCCCAGTGGCTCATTGAGGAACCTGGTCTGCCCTCCGGGTTCCTGGTCAGGGGCCCTCGCATCAGCAGCTAAAGCCTGCACTGTCCAATCTTGCTGCTTTTCCTGAGCCTTTTTATATCTGCCTGGCTTCCCCCTCTCTGGGTTCACAGCCTCCCAGCTCCCTTCTCTCAGGTAGTAACCATAGACTACCCTCTCAGAGGTTCTCAAACTGGGAAACATGAGAAACTTTAGGGGAAAAAAACTGTGCACATTCAGAACTGGGCTGCTGGAGAGCGGCAGCTGCTGGCTGGGTGCCCAGCTCTGAAGGCAGCACTGTTGCCAGCAGCAGCATAGAAGTAAGGGTGGCAATAACATACTATGCCACCCTTACTTCTGCACTGCTGCTGGCAGCTACACTGCCTTCAGAGCTGGATACCTGGCCAGCAGCTGCTACTCTCTGTTCTGTGTTATGTATTTGGTTGTCATGGTTTTTGTTCCTATGGCAACTGAGTTAGATTATTAGGGGATAGCCCCGCCAGCTTCGGGCGCTTAGGTGAGCTCTGTGTCTGTAAATAAATGGTAGTTTTGTTAGCTGTCTGCTGTCTGGCCTCAAGTGATTTCTTCCTAAACCGGCTGCCCCCAAGGATATAACATTCTGTCTTCAGAGCTGGGTAGCCAGAGAGCACAGATACAAAGAAGAGGGGTATGATCAAATAAGTTTGAGAACCACTGCTGTACTCCCTAAGGTAACTCCCTTCTCCCACGGAGTGACTGCAGCCCCCTTCTTCTCTCTGTTCCTGGGATTTTACAGGCCCCTCCTATTCCTGGCTAACTGAACTTCATTTAATCAACCCCTGCTCTCTGGTTCCTCCTCCAAGTGCAGCCCGGGGAGTTAATTGGCCTACTTGGCCGCCTTAATCCCTTCCAGTCCTGTGTGCTGTGGACATCCCATCACACTTAGGAACAGGATCAACCCTAAGCATAACCAAGATGAACAACTGCCTGATGTCCAGCTCTTTGAATAATTTTAGTAATTCATTTCCTAATAAACCCCACCCATCACTTGAACCAGAAGACAAGGAATGCAAACTACAATTTCACCCTGAATTCTTAAGTCCAACCAGTACAGACATGGGATCACCTTAAATATGCCACATTTCAGGGACTCCTAAATAAATGCTTATAGATTTTACATACCTTCACTGTTTTTCTTACAGTTCACATCCATTCAAAACTTAATTGCAGATGCACAGCTGTATGTTTGTAATGTCTGGAAAAGTTCCAACGTAAAATCATTTCAAATTTCTGCAGTTGTTTCATTTTTAGTTCAGGAAAGAAACAAATTTTCTATGTGCAGTACATGGAACAATATTTTAAGAGAATAGATAAAACATCTATTGCAGTGTTTTAATAGCAGTTAATGTAAAAATGTGATAATAAAACAAATGGGCCTACGTGCAATAGTAAAGGAGTGTGCTTGGTATTAAATGTATCTGAGAAGCTAGACTGATTGGAGTTATGGGTTGTCTATGTAAAGGTTAGTAATTACACAAGCAGCCATGTCAGCAAAAGCAACACAATGATCATAACAGGAAGGAGATCATGTGATAACATTCTACTATGGGTTTCAGAGTAGCAGTCATGTTAGTCTGTATCCACAAAAAGAACAGGAGTACTTGTGGCACCTTAGAGAATAACAAATTTATTTGAGCGTAGGCTTTTGTGGGTTACAGTCTACTTCATCAGATGGGTATGGCTACTTCCACGTTTTCATGTTCTCTATATGTATATATATTTCTTACTATATGTTCTATTCTATGCAGTCCTCCTATTCTACTACCGTAACTTTTGCAGCACATTGTTTTGCTGTCTTAGGAGTGACCTTCTTTTACTATTAGAGGTTGATCTAAGTTTGCCGATGACACTAAACTGGGAGGAGTGGTAGACATGCTGGAGAGTAGGGATAGGATACAGAGGGGCCTAGACAAATTAGAGGATTGAGCCAAAAGAAATCCGATGAAGTTCAACAAGGACAAATGCAGAGTCCTGCACTTAGGACAGAAGAATCCCATGCACAGCTACAGACTAGGGACCGAATGGCTAGGCAGCAGTTCTGCAGAAAAGGACCTGGGGTTATAGCTGACGAGAAGCTGGATATGAATTGACAGTGTGCCCTTGTTGCCAAGAAGGCTAGCGGCATTTTGGGCTGTATAAGTAGGGGCATTGCCAGCAGATCGAGGGACGTGATAATTTCCCTCTATCTGACATTGGTGATGCCTCATCTGGAGCACTGTGTCCAGTTTTGGACCCCACACTACAAGAAGGATGTGGAAAAATTGGAAAGAGTCCAGCGGAGGGCAACAAAAATGATTAGGGGGCTGGAACACATGAGGTATGAGGAGAGGCTGAGGGAACTGGGATTGTTTAGTTGGCAAAAGAGAAGAATGAGGTGGGATTTGATAGCTGCTTTCAACTACCTGAAAGGGGGTTCCAAAGAGGATGGATCTAGGCTGTTCTCAGTGGTAGCAGATGACAGAACTGTCCGTTACAGCTATTCCCCTATTCCATTTTGTTTCCCCAGACTCCATTTTGTTTTCTGTTCTCCTGTGGCCGCCCTTCCCTGGCTGTTAAGTTGTTTACCAGGGCCACTGCCCTTCTCAAAGGGATGGCCACTTGTGCTGCATGCTAAATGGGACCACTGCTCTTTTCAAAGGGTTAGTCCTGTTATCACCTCGTTGAACCTGGGCTTGGTGTAGGGTAGGCAATGTCCAGAGCTGCAAGGCCTATTGTGGTTTTAAGATCCTGGGCATGAGCTCTTGAGTCATGTGCTCTCATGTGCTCTTGAGTCACCTATTGCACAGGACTATGTCCAGGCATGTCTCTGGGCTTACCTTCAGTTTTTCCCCTGTGCCCCCTCCCCTGTGACAGAGGGAGCCTATCAGGATTACTGGTGGGAAACTGCCCAAGTTTGCCTTTAAAACCAGACATTTTTGAAACACACCTCAGAAGGGTTCCTGCATTGCTGCCTGGTCTGATCAGCCAGGGGTTCTGGGGGGTCCTTTCTCCGCTCTCGTTTTATTTTTGAGCGTACCCCCGTTTTTGAAACCCCCCCCCCCACGAAAAACGAATTGTTACCTGAGAGATCTCCTGATTATTGAGACTGTACCGAACCCTCCTTGCCTCTTCTGATGTTGCTGCTGCTTCTGCCTTTGCTGCTGCCTTGGGGACTGGTAAGAATCCCTCTGTAAAACTTTCTATACTTTTATTTTATTATTTTAGCTGCTGGCTCTGTTTCCCCAGCACACAGACTCAAGCTAAACCTTGGTCTGTGTCTTAAAACCTCTCTTAAACTACAGGGCTCTTTGCCACTGCTAAGCTCTGCTCCTGTGGGCTTTGCCTTGGGGCTCTCTGCTTTCAGCTGTATCCACCGCTGTAGCTACCATCCCTTGGCTTCCTTTGGAGCTGGGTCCTGGATACATACCACTCTGCCCTCTGTAACCTCCCCATAGCATAAGGTGCACCATAGGTCTTGTTTTTTTAATAAGTCATAGTTTGTTAAGATTGTAGAGCTTGTAAGTTTCTGTGATATTTGTTGTGTTGCCTAATTGTTGGTTAAGATAAGTTTAGAAAATCATTGCCTGGTTGTATTCTGTAGCTGCTTGTCATTTTATATAAGTTTGATTAAGTTAGGGGATAGATAAGGTTTTTACTATTTAAATTTGTCTTCCCATTGCCCCAATTCCCCCCCCCCCCGAACTCCCCAGTCACTTATTGCAGTCTCTCTGCTGTTTAAACTTGCAGCCTGTCTGCTCTCTGTGTCTCCCTGAGTTTAAATCTCCCTCTGTAGCGCCTCTATCTTTGGTTTCTGCTCCACCACGTGCTCCTCTTCCCCCATCCCCTAACCTCATTCCTCTACCACTGCCTTTCTCTCTCTCTCTCTTTTAATCCCTTCCCCCACGTGTTCACCCCGCTCCTACTGCTGCCAAACCTCAATTGTATTACTGAAGTCTAGCATAAAACCCCATTGGTTACCCTTTTTCTCTCTCACACACCTCACATTTATATTTACACCACTGTGACACATTTTTACCTAAAGTTGTTGGTTATTTAACACATTTTACCCATAACTGTTAGTTGGTTATATGCTGCTGTGACACACCCTTTACCTAGAAATTGTTAGCTACCTGTTACATTTATACTTCAGTGTTAGTTGGTTACCCACTGTACTGTACCCCACTATTGAAACCCCCTATACTATACTAAAAGAACTCCCTCCCCAATTGCCTACCTTAACAAACCCCATACCCCTCACTATTAAATTTTCCCTGTTTTTGCATTTTCTTAATAAAGTTTATTTTGCACCCCACCTGTGTGGTAATTGCTCCCCAAGATCCCATATACCTGCAGGCAGGGACAAGAACAAGGAGTAATGGTCTCAAGTTGCAGTGGGGGAGGTTTAGGTTGGATATTAGGAAAAACTTTTTCACTAGGAGGGTGGTGAAGCACTGGAATGGGTTACCTAGGGAGGTGGTGGAATCTCCTTCCTTAGAGGTTTTTAAGGTCAGGCTTGACAAAGCCCTGGCTGGGATGATTTAGTTGGGGATTGGTCCTGCTTGGAGCAGGGGGTTGGACTAGATGACCTCCTGAGGTCCCTTCCAACCATGATATTCTATGATTCTATGATATTCTATGATTCTATGATGATCTGGCAGCTATTGGGAGTATCATGGTGGTGTTTCAGCAATGAATACATTTTGGGACAGTTTCAAAATGGGTTCAATTGACTTCTTTTTTTTGTGCTTGGCATTTGCAATCATTTTCACTTACTGCTAGCTGATTGTCTAAATCAGTGATTCTCAAACTTTCCAGACTACTGTCCCCCTTTCAGGAATCTGATTAGTCTTGCATGCCCTAAGTTTTACCTCACTTAAAAACTACTTACTTACAAAATCAGATATAAAAATACTGAAGTGTCACATCACACTATTACCGAAAAATTGCTTACTTTCTCATTTTTAAATATCATACTTACATTTTAGTGTATAGTATATAGAGTAATATAAATAAGTACTAGTATGAAATTTTAGTTTGCACTGACTTCGCTAGTGCTTTTTTACGTAGTCTGTTGTAAAACTAGGCAAATATCTAGATGAGCTGATGTACCACATGGAAGACCTCTGCATACCCCCAGGGGTACATGTACTCCTGGTTGAGAACCACTGGTCTAAATAACCATTTTGGGGCACTAATTAGCAATTCAGTAACTGCAGGTCCAATGGAACTGTGACAGGTTCCTTCTGGGGTGCCACTTGGAAGTGGGGTACCATTAAGCCCACCTGACCCACCAGCCCAAGCTCCCTTTAAACTAAGGCAAACCAGCCAAGCCCTCCCTCAGGCTTCAGATTGCACTTAACCAGCAAACATATAGATAGGGAGACACCCAGCTGCAGGTGTACACACAGGCGCTGAGATCACCTCTGCATGGGTAGGCTCAGCTAAGGAACTACCCAATACTCAAATGCACACCCCCGTCTGGAGTGTAAACCCAAAAATATACTGTCTTGCACTGCCCAGGGAACTGTACAGTGTGAGTTCATAAAATTTTCTGCCTCCCTCAATGTGGAAAGAGATATGCAACAGCTTTCTGCCCAAAGTTATAATTTCCACGCACTGGGGTGAAGGCTCTGGGCTGGAGGTATGGGCTCCGGGGTTAGGCCAGAGATTAGGGGTTTGGGGTGCAGGAGGGGGCTATGGGATGGGGGCAAGGGGTTCAGAGTGTGGGAAGGGGCTCCAAGCTGGGGCAGAGAGTTGGGGTGTGGAAGGGGGTACGGCTCTGGGCTGGGGGTGCAGGCTCTGTGGTGGGGCCAGGGATGAGGGGTTTGGGTGCAGGAGGAGGCTCCAGGCTGGGGTAAGGGGTTGGAGCATAGGAAGGGGTTTGAGGTGCAGGTTCCAGGTGGCGCTTACCTAATGCGGCTCCCAGGAAGCTGCTGTCATCTCCCTCTGTCTCCTAGGCAGAGGTGCGGCCAGGCAGCTCTGCACTCTGCCCCTGCCTGAAGGCGCCACCCCCACAGCTCCCATTGGCCATGGTTCTTGGCCAATGGGAGCTGCGGAGCTGGCACTGGTGGGAGGAGCAATGTGCAGAGCCCCCATGGCCATTCCTAAGCCTAGGAGCCAGAGGGAGATGCTAGCAGTTTTTTGGGAGCCATGCAGAGCCGGACAGGCACCTTGACTGCCCTGCTGTGGGCAGCCAACCAGATTTTTAATGGCCACCAGGGTCCCTTTTCAACCAGGCATTCCAGTTGAAAACTGGACATCTGGCAACCCTGGACAGCTATGTGTTTTTCTTTGCTGTGTAGACGTACCCTAGTGGTCTGGGACCTGGAGTCTTGCAGAGACGGTGGGGCAAGGCTCCTCTCTCACCCAGCCAGAAAGGCAGTGTTCCCAAGCTTTCCTCTGCCACAGCACAACTGGATATTTTAACCTATTTTGAGGGACACCACCAAACTGTCTCCAACTGATCTCAGGAATATTCATGAGCCAATCCAGAACAGGGCTAGTAGGGTCAAAATCAAAACAACCATGGTGGTTAACATTAGATTGTGATCTGTCTTTTGTGCCAGAATTAACATTTTCAGCAGTGGAAACTAACAAACATCAAAGCTAAATATAAGAACTCTGGACAAAAGCATGCTCAATGGAGAAAGTGACATGCACTTGAGAATAATATTTTTGAATGACAAGCACTTAATAATTAATCATTTCTTCTCATTCCTAAAATAGTCTTCCCAAGTGTGTGTAATTCTATCAACTGCTTTTAAATGCAATATAATTAATTAAGTTCCACTCAGAGTATTGCCAACCTCAAGAGATCAAAAAATAAATGAGTCAGACCCCAACAAGTCAGGGGATTGTCCTCCAAAACATGAGGTTATTTACAGAGACTTTTTCATTATAACGCTTGCTGAACTGCCCCTGCCCATCCCCAGAGAGAGAGTGTGTTAGTGATGCCCATGCTCCAAAATGTATTGGCTATGAGGATTTTGGCCCCTGTTGCAGGAGTTTTCACCCCCACATCTTTCCATCTCTGCCCAGAAATGAATTCTGCCCCCCCAACCTCCAAATCAATCTTGTGCCCCATCCCTCATCAGTTCTGTCCTCACCCTCCACCAGTCCAGCTCCCACCTCACTCAATTCTGCCCCATGCAGGCCCCACCAGTTCTGCCCCCACCTCACGCAAGTTCTGCCCGCCACCAGTTTGCCCCCCCCCCAGCTTCCCACCCCTCACCTCTGGTTCTCCGGAGGTTCTTCCCCCTTCCCTACCCTGCGGGGCTGAAGTGGGGTCTCCACTCCCCTTCCAGGCTTCGGGGTGGCTCCAGGGGCTTACATTTTAGCATAGGAGGGAAGGAACAGAGCCAACCTGTTGCTCACAGAAGTGGAGTGGGGAAGGAGAGGGAGATTGAGCTCTAGTTGGCTGTTCTGCCCCTGGAGGAGGCAGGGCAGGGAGGCAGATGGCCAATCAGAAGGCAGCTTTCCTCCGTTCCTTCACCCTTCCCTGCCTTTACTCCGCAGAACTGAAATTTGCTATCTTAACCTCACTTTGAGGAATGGAATGTGATACATGCATAATATTTGAGAGGGGCCTCATCCCGGAGAGCAAAAGTACAGAATGTGATCTGGCTCCAACACTTATTAAAATGCAAGGGAAGGTTTCTTTGTTCTCAAGTGTAGCTTCTCAAAAAATCTGCTGCACACTGATTGGGAAACACTGCAACAAGGAATGAGTTGGGAGAGGGGAGGGGCCAGCATGCTGGTCTCCTCCTACATAGCAGGGCAGATACCTGCAGACACTGTAAGGCATAAGAAAGCTCATGCAGTGTGCAGTCCCTGACTTTGTAAGGAGCAGACACCAGTAGGAGAAGGCAGCCAAATCTTCTGAGCCTAAGGAGTAAGTGGGGTCAGCGGAGGGAAATAAATTGCAACCCATCACCAGGAAGAGAGCTGGCGACTCCTGATAAGGAGATGGATAATAATTGTTTGAATTACCTGCCACCAGGAGGAGAGCTGGGCCTACTGCCATGTGGAGAAGATACACAGAGAGAAATTGCCACCCAGTTCCAGAAAGAAGATAGGTGATAATAATTGTTTGAACTACTCAGATCCAGGCAGAGAACTGGAGCTCCTGCCATGAGAAGGATTTAAAGACTGAGAAAAAAGGAGGGGACTGGGCACTGAATGTAAAGAGCACACTTCAAAGTAACCATGAGAGATAGAAGTATCTTTTATTTATTTGTGACTTTTTGTAGGATTTTGTAGGATTGTTGTAATAACCAAGCCATAAGAAGAGTATTATTGAATCAAGTATGCCTGAAGTGGGATTATGGCTCCCAGAGGAAGGAAACTGAGATAGGGTGTACTGCAGCATCATCCTAATCCAGCAGGAGGCATTACAGTCAGGTGTGCCCTACAACAGTGGGATAGGTGCAACAGTCCACAGCAGTTGCAGGAATTGCTGCATGTGAACATGGTGCACCTGAAATATGCTGTCTAATGTGCACCATTGCAGCTTTCTACAGTGCAAATTGTACTTTGTATTCCTAGTTGTCATAAACAGATGGTTAAAGGTTAATGCCTCTTTTACCTGTAAAGGGTTAAAAAGTTCACCTAGCCTAGCTAACACCTGACCAGAGGAATCAATGGGGGTACAAGATGTTTCAAAAGGAAGGAGGGAAGTTTTTCCTTTGTTTAGAGTTTCAGTTTCAGCCGGAGTGAAAAAGTTCAAGGAACCAGTCTCTTATCAGAGTAGTAAGTTTTAGAAAGGAATAAATAGGTTTATGTTTATTTCTTTGTAACCTGTCTTATGCAAACAGAGATAGAATCAAATTGGGTATTTTTTTTTTTGTGTAACTAAATTTGTGCCCGGGGAACATCCTCTATGCTTTGAATCTGTTGTCTGTGAGAGTAGCTGGTATGCTAATCTCTCCCAGAGGGTTTTCTTTTACCTTTATTTTCTTTAATTAAAAGCCTTTTTCTTAATACCTCATTGATTTTTCCTTGTTTTTTAGATCCAAGGGGGTTGGCTCTGGACTCACCAGGGATTGGTGGGAGAAAGGAGGGGGGATGGTTAATTTCTCCTTGTTTTAAGATCCAAGGGATTGGATCTGGACTCACCAGGGAATTGGTGAAGGAGTATCTCAAGGCTACCCAGGGAGGGGAAGGTTTTGGGGGTACAGGGAGTGATCCAGACACTGAAATTCTGGATGATGGCAGTGGTACCAGATCTAAGCTAGTAATTAAGCTTAGAAGTGTTCATGCAGGTCCCCACATCTGTACCCTAAAGTTCAGAGTGGGGAAGGAACCTTGACACTAGTGTAGACAAGTTTTAACTGATTTGTGGAAATTAAAGGAAAAAATGACATTGCCCCCTTCAGCTCCAGCAAACAGCACAAATCTGACCATCTCCATTACCTCTAAACTGCAATGTCTTCTCTACTTCTTAGTGAATGGATTTTGGAACCAGAACTGAGATGCAGCAGTTGTGTTCCACATCCTCCTGGGTGTTCTTTTTCCTTTCTACACAGAAGTAAAGAGGGTGGCAGAATGTAGTCTAGAGCTGTTGTATATCAGCTCTCTGTCCTCTTTATATTGGGGGAATACCCCAAGGGCTGGATTCACCAGGTTTATAGTACCTTTGCTCTGGCAGAACCAGCATAAAGGGGCTGTAGCTTGACCATAAATCATGTCCACTGAGTCTTCCAAGGTAGAGAAGACTTAAACTACTGATCTAAAAAATAAGAAGAACCCAACTCCACCACTCATATATACATCCTGTTTGTGGGAAAAAAGGGCCTTCACAAATCATAAGTTAACAAAAAGGGGAACAAACACATTTTCCCCCTCTTTGAGATTGCTTATAAGTGAGAGCTAGAAAGCAGATGTAATTATAGGGGGTTGCTCAGTACTGGAGTACAACAAACCCTTACAGTGCCAGGACCTGTACCCGGTGTACTGTGACTCAGAGGCAGGGCTGGTCTTACCATGAGGCGAACTGAGGCAGACACCTCTGGTGTCAGACTGTGGGGGGGGCGAAACTAGGCCCCAGAGTGTAAAAAATTGTGTCTGCTGCTGGTGCATATGTATTCTCTCTGCTCTAGATGCACAGAGATCGTGGAGTGCTGTGCTGGAGGAAGGAGGGCACAAGAGACATAAAAGGCAGACAGGAGAAAAGGTGAGAGGGAATAACAGAAAGCAGCAGGAGCTGCAGGGAGAGAGAGGAGGAGGAGCCTCTATGTACCTCTCTAGCACCCACAGGAGCCTGGACTGATTAACACTAGCTTCTCAGGGAGCTTCCTGTTTCCTGCTGCTTCCCTGAACCCGCTTGAGGAGAACAGGCAGTCAACTGAAGTAGTAGGAGCCAGTTAGGCCCTTAAGACACTGATATCCTCCCTCACTCAAGCCCTGCTACCTGCCTGCTTATTTGTCCCCTTCAACTGAATGTTGAGAGTCACTATAGCTGGCACAGAACAGCAGTCATGAGTGAAAGAAGAAAATGAAAGAAAGCAAAGGAAGCTGTGAGGATGTGAGTGGTGAGGAGATGCCTGATCTTCCAGTTAGTCGGCGTGCAGGTGACCTGGCAGCTACTGCAGCATCCATATCTCCATCTGAAATGGATGTAACCATGCACATTCCTGAAGAAAAGTGTAGATCAGAGAAGAGTGTGGTGGAGGTGCAAGAAACAGCTGCTGCTGAGTTTAGTTCCTTAAGTCTAGATGATACAGGACTGTGGACCCACTTGAGCAGTAGCCCAAGGGACTTCCTTGTACTGCATGGGCCACAGCAAGTAAAAAACTTCATGTTCCCCAAAGACAAAGAAAATAGAAGTTTCCATCCAACACATTACTGGTGTGAAATTCCAAATGGTGACAAAGTGGAGAAGCCATGGCTTATATACTCAAAATCCCAGAATGCTGCGTACTGTTTTTGTTGCAAAGTCTTCCAGTCTAATGTTCCAGCCACATCGGGTTCTACAGGAACAAAGGACTAGAAAAATCTGGCTAGAAATCTGGCATGACATGAGAAGGCAGCAAATCACCAGAGAGCATTCCATAGGTGGAAAGACCTTGAGATGAGACTAAGGTTAAAGGCTACCATAGATGATCAGCATCAAGAGAAGATTGCATCAGAGTCTCTTTACTGACAAAATATTCTGAAAAGGCTCATTTCCATTGTGCTTGCTACCCAAAACCTAGCATTGCGTGGCACTTCAGATCAGCTGTATGTGCCAAACAATGGAAACTTCCTTAAAATTGTGGAGCTGATGGCTGAGTTTGATGCTGTACTCTAGGAGCATCTAAGAAGAGTCACCACCCAAAAAATGTACACATACCACTACCTTGGAAAAACAATTTAAAATGATGTCATACAATTACTGGCAACAAAAGTCAAACAGAAGATTGTGGCAGATCTGAAGTCAGCAAGATATTACTCAGTTATTCTGGACTGCACACCTGACATCAGCCATATGGAACAAATGACTTTAATGATGCGTTTTGTAACAACAACAGAACCTAGTGAAAATGTCCCTGCAATGGTGACTGTCAGAGGGCATTTTCTAGAATTTATTGACATTGATGATACTACAGGAGCTGGTATGACAAATGTGCTTCTTAAAAATCTGGAAGATATGGGAATTGCGATAGCTGACATGAGAGGTCAGGGCTATGATAATGGTGCCAACATGAAAGGAAAGAACAGAGAAGTGCAGACACGGATCCAAGAGTTAAGTCCTAGAGTGTTTTTTTCCCTATTCAGTTCTCATTCATTGAACTTGGTGGTCAGTGATGCTGCATTAGCTTCTAGTGAGGCTGCTGAATTTTTAAATGTAATTCAAAGCATCTATGTATTTTTTTCTGCATCAACTCATCGATGGCAAATTTTGAAGTAACATCTGGAAACATCCTCTCTGACACTGAAACCACTGAGTGCCACACAATGGGAAAGTCGAGTGGAGGCGATAAAGCCTATCAAACACCAAATTGGGAAGATAGATGATGCCATAGTTGCCATTATGGAGGATAATACTATGTGGAAGAACAGTGACAGAGGGAAATGGAATCACCAGAAAAGTACATAACTTCAAATTTCTATGTGGCTTAGTGTTGTGGCATGACATACTGTTTGAAATAAATGTTGTAAGCAAGAGACTCCAAGGTGTTGACCTTGATATATCTGGAGCAATGGAACAACTGGACAAAGCAAAGTCATACCTGCAGTCTTACCGGTCAGATGAGAGATTTCAAAATGTTCTGAAGAGTTCACAGAAGTTGGCAGAGGAACTTCACACTGAAGCTATTTTCCCACCCATTCAAGAATACAAGAGTCACCGAAGAAGAAGACATTTTGATTACGAGGCATAGGATAATCCCATAAGAGACCTCAAACAACAATTCAAAGTTGAATTCTTTAACCAGGTGCTAGATTGTGCAGTACAGTCAGTTGAAGAATGTTTCATGCAGCTCAAGGAACACAGCAGTATATTTGGGATGTTATATGATATTCCAAATCTCCTCACTATACCTGAAGAAAACCTACACTAGCAATGCAGGGCACTAGAGACAGTGTTGACACATGATGACATGCGCGATATTGATGCGAGTGATTTAGGTGATGAACTGAAAGCCCTTTCAAGATCCATTTCAGCAGGATCAACTCCAATAGCTGTTCTGGAATATATGTTCACAAATAAGATGACCATCCTCTTTCCAAATGCTTTTGTTGCTCTGCGCATACTTCTAACATTTCCTGTAACAGTTGCCAGTGGAGAGCGCAGCTTCTGCAAGCTGAAGTTAATAAAAACACATCTACACTCTACAATGACACAGGAGAGGCTGGTCGACCCTGCAACCATCTCAATAGAGCATGAGCTGGCCCAGACTGTGGACCTTCAGGAAGCAGTTCAAATCTTTGCAACGAAGAAGGCACAGAAAGCACCACTTTGATTATTCAAACAGATAAAAATGCCAGTGTTTACTATGCAGACAAGAAAAGTTACCTTTGCTGTTCAGGCTTTTGAAAATTAAGTGTTACTTAAAATTTGAACAAGGTTTTTTAAGTTGTTAGTTCTCCTTTATTGTGGTAGATAGCAGAGCAGTACCATGAGAGGAGTAGAACAGGAAGAAGGCAGAACTGAGACCTTTCAAAATTTTGACCCAAGTGAGGGGGCATGGGGGCATCATTTCAGCTCCCTGCCTCAGGTGCTAAAATGTTGTGGGGCCGGTCCTGCTCAGAGGCAAGCTCTAAAGATGCTTCAGCTGCTAGACCTTGGTAGGCACTAGCCCTCATGGGCCCTTATAACCACTCAGACACCTGGCTAAGGGAAAGAGTATTATACTAGGTCTGGCAAAAAAGATTGCAGATACTCTCATGTGACAATTTCTTGGGGTGCCTAGGACTGTGAGTCACCTTGTTATCCCCCAGTCTCCAAGGAGAGAGAGAGACTTGCTGGTGCTTAACTAGGTTTCAGCTCCATGATACCTCCAGTCTGTTGGCCACCCAAACAATGTCCTCTGAGCTCCTACTTTGCTTCACAGGTTAACAATAGGTGTACCCTAGTCCTTGAGTCCCTTTGAAGCATTCTCCTGTGATATCCAGCCCATCACTGGCTACTCACAGTTTGCTATCTCCAAGGGGACAGTGCATACACCAGACTGTTTGATTCAGCCGAGGATCAGCTCTTATGTATCATCACAGCACTGAGATATATTTATAGTGAAAACAATCATACGTTTATTATCAAAGGTTAAGATTTAAGAAATAGTGAGTAAGGATAGAGAAAACAGAAAGATTACATATAAAACAAAATCCATACACTCTTTCTGGAGACTAAACTTAATTTTAATAAGGTAACCCCGAGGTTCTCAAACTGGGTCTCAAAGTGGGCCGTGATCCTGTTTTAATGGGGTCGCCAGGGGTGGCATTACACTTGCTGGGGCGGAAGCTTCAGCCTTGGGTGGTGGGGCTCAGGTTACAGTTTCCTCCACCTGAGGCTGAAGCCCTTGGGCTTCGGCTTTGTCCTCCTGCCCAAGGTGGTGGGGCTTGGGCTTCGGTGGGGCTCAGGCAGGCTATGGCTTCGGTCCCCCTTCCTGGGGCTGTGTAGTAATTTTTGTTGTCAGAAGAGGGTCGCAGAGCAATGAAGTTTGAGAACCCCTGGGCTAGCCATCCATCTAAAGCAGCCTATTCTTACCCAAAACCTTCTTGCAGTGTTTCCAACCAAGGTTGTTTGGGACACCTTTTTCACAAATGTAATCACACTGCCCACTTATTTCCTCAGGTGCAGGGTAAATAAGTGTCCTTTTGCTTTCTTCATATATTCCCCAAAATCCATTGTTTGTCCTTGGAGTTGGCATGATCCCCTCACACAGCCATCCTGGGTTTATTCCCTGGTGTGCTGACTTCATGTTAACTTGACATGTAAACAGAGCTTCCATAGTGTTTGCTTACAATGCTTAATTTACATGGGAACTGAGGCACACAGGTGAATAGACATCCTTTGGCTGGCAACCCTGCCTCCTGTCAACATAATAAAACCACTTCCGTGAGCAGCAGAAGCTATGTTGGCAGAAGTTCTTGCTGACATAGCGCTTGCCACACCAGCACTTATGTTGGTGTAACTTATGTCACTGAGTGTTTTATTCACACCTCTGAGCAACATAAATTATGCTGCAGAGTGATATAGCCTTAGGCAAATTTTAGCACCTGTTGGGGGTGGGTGAGTTGCTGCAACTTATAGATGTCTTCCTTTTCCACTCAACCCTTCCTAGACAGATCAGTTTTGGTCTTTAATAACTGTCTTAAATATTCTGTTCATTGTAAACCCTCTGGCTCGTTTCCTTTTCCGAAGCTCCTTCCTCTGGAAGCGTTCTTTTTTCTGTTCCCTGTTCTTAAGATGACACAATTTGTGCAGTAATGTTTGGCTTTCCAGGCTGAAATAATGTGCAATGTATTTATTAACAGGAGAGCTAAAGAAACCACTGTGGGCAGAGCATTTCCCTGAGTGACTCACCTCTTTCCCCTTCACAGAATAAAGTTTCCTATTTCAAAGTTGTTTCCTTCTGGGATTTCCAGACTATAAAAACACCATTTCTGTCCTCAGATTTAGAGAGAGACAAGGTGGGTGAGGTAATATCAAACTTATATTCTGGACTCCTCTATTTTACAAGTAAACCTGGACATCTAAGCTTCCTGTAGCAGCTGACAGAGCAGCTCCTCTTAATGAGTATCAACTCATAAATTGTATATATACACTGTTAGCCCTTGGACCAAATCAGTCAGCCCTGGAACTATGTGTTGACCTCAGAAGGGGCTAAGTTCAAGTTCTCCACACCCGACCACATCTAGTCATTGACCCATTTAGGTGCTGAGACAAGACATGACTGGTTGGTAAGGTGCAAGCAGGTGGGTTTATTAACTGAATACAGGTGTACAAGTAAACAAGGACCCCCAACTTAACGAAAACAGTACAAAACAGGCTCGGTTGTCAATGGATGGAATATGGCATAAAGCCAGAAACCCAAAGGCCTTTACCAAAACAAGGGATCCACAATGAGAGTAACCACACTACCATGTCTCATTGACAGCAGAAGATAGGCAGACCCCAAGGAAAGCAGGATTCAAGCTGATAGGATGCAGGATCAGGAACTTCGGAGACTCAGGAACCACGCAGGTGAACAGGTAACTCGGTGATGTTTCGCTGATCTTCTATCTTCCACTCTTGACCCGTAGTCATGTGTGTAGTATGTGAACCTACAGTTGATGATTGTGTGTGTGTGTGCAGTCTGGATGGAATAAGTTTGAGTTCTGCAAACCTGGTCTGTCTTGGGGATTTCTAGCAGCCGTGCGCTTGTGTGGGTCACTGGACTGCTCCTCAGCTCAGTAGCAGAGGTCCCAGTCAGGCTACTACCTCTGGCAGCCCTGAGGCAACAAGCAGCAAGTGGTGAGTAGCCCTGAAGGGCGGATGAACATCCCTTAAGTAACTTCATTATTACTAGGCAGACTTCGAGTCATCTGACTCTCCCCTTTTCCCGCACTTTTAGAAAAGGGCGCCAACCGTGGCATAAAGAAGAGTACCAAATATGGAGGCCAAGAACAACAAAGTAGAAACCAGTATGGCCAACATAAAACCAGAGTTGGAAATTCTTCCTCAACAGCACATTCATTTCTCCTGGTATTGACAGCTGGGATTCCATAGGCTCCCTCCATCCCACCAGATTTTACATTACTGGTACTGTAGCACTGTATATTAGAGTATATATCTTAGCAAACAATGCCTCGCTAGTCATGGGGAGAAAAAGACCAAAGGGCAGATCCTCAGCTGGTGTAAATTTTCATAGCTCCATTGACTACAGCGAAACTATGATATTTTATACCAGCTAAGGATCTGCCCACAAATCATTTTCTGGTTGCTTCAGAAATTTAGACATTGAGAAAGATTTTGGAATTGTCTGCACTAAAATAAATCTTTAAAAGAAGAAGTAGTTAGGGCCTGATCCTCAAATGTGCTGCTAGGGACTCACAATTCCTATTGAAACCAATGGGTAATGCTCAGTCCCACTCAGGCATAAGGCCTAGGGCCTGATTCTTCACTGCCTTCTGCTTTTGGGTAGTCATTTACACCAATGCAAAGTGAGTGCAAAAGGAGCAAATCCCTTGATTTGAATGGTGCAGAATTAGGTGCAGAAAGAGCAGGAAATAAAATTTACAAAGATAGATTTAATTTAAAAAATGCAAACTGGTACAAATAAATATTAAACTTCATGTGAAGAAGTTCAAACCAACCTGATCTCCTTCTTTGAGAAGGTGACAGACTATTTAGACAAAGGAAATGCGGTAGACCTAATTTACCTCGATTTCAGTAAGGCATTTGACACGGTTCCACATGTGGAATTATTAGTCAAATTGGAAAAGATGGGGATCAATATGAGAATTGAAAGGTGGATAAGGAACTGGTTAAAGGGGAGACTACAACGGGTCGTACTGAAGGGCGAACTGTCAGGCTGGAAGGAGGTTACTAGTGGAGTTCCTCAAGGATCGGTTCTGGGACCAATCTTATTTAACCTTTTTATTACTGACCTTGGCACAAAAAGCGAGAATGTGCTAATAAAGTTCGCGGATGACACAAAGCTGGGGGGTATTGCTAACACAGAGAAGGACTGGGATATCAAACAGGAAGACCTGGACGACCTTGTAAACTGGAGTAATAGTAATAGGATTAAATTTAATAGTGAAAAGTGCAAGGTCATGCACTTAGGGATTAATAATAAGAACTTTAGATATAGATTGGGGACACATCAGTTGGAAGCAACAGAGGAGGAGAAGGACCTTGGGGTATTGGTAGAACACAGGATGACTATGAGCCGCCAATGTGATATGGCCGTTAAAAAAGCTAATGCGGTTTTAGGATGCATCAGGCGAGGTATTTCCAGCAAAGATAAGGAGGTATTAGTACCGTTATATAAGGCACTGGTGAGACCCCACCTGGAATACTGTGTGCAGTTCTGGTCTCCTATGTTTAAGAAGGATGAATTCAAACTGGAACAGGTCCAGAGACGGGCTACTAGGATGATCCGAGGAATGGAAAACCTGTCATATGAAAGGAGACTCAAAGAGCTTGGCTTGTTTAGTCTAGCCAAAAGAAGGCTGAGGGGGGATATGCTTGCTCTTTATCAATATATCAGAGGGCTTAATATTAGGGAGGGAGAGGAATTATTTAAGCTTAGTACCAATGTAGATACAAGAACGAATGGGTATAAACTGGACACTAGGAAGTTTAGACTTGAAATTAGATGAAGGTTTCTAACCATTAGAGGAGTGAAGTTCTGGAACAGCCTTCCAAGGGGAGTAGTGGGGGCAAAAGACATATCTGGCTTTAAGATTAAGCTTGATAAGTTTATGGAAGGGATGGTATGATGGGAGAGCCTAATTTTGGCAATTGATCTTTGATTATCGCCAGATAAGTATGCCCAGCGGTTGGTGATGGGATGTTGGATGGGATGGGATCTGAGTTACTGCAGAGAATTCTTTTCTGAGTGCTGGCTGGTGAGTCTTGCCCACATGCTCAGGGTTTAGCTGATCGCCATATTTGGGGTCGGGAAGGAATTTTCCTCCAGGGCAGATTGTCAGAGGCCCTGGAGGTTTTTCACCTTCCCCTGCAGCCTGGGGCATGGGTCACTTGCTGGTGGATTCTCTGCAGCTTGAGGTCTTCAAACCACAATTTGAAGACTTCAATAACTCAGGCATAGGTTAGGGGTTTGTTATAGAAGTGGATGGGTAGGGTTCTGTGGCCTGCTTTGTGCAGGGGGTCGGACTAGATGATCACATTGGTCCCTTCTGACCCTAGAATCTATGAATCTATCTATGAATCTATGAATCTATGAAAGCCAATTTAAAAGAGTAACAAACAGCTGTGTCCTCTTCATAATACCCAGCTGTTGTCTCCCACTCCATGACAATATCAGGAGTTTTCCGCACTGTTGTTCTCCCATGTGGTTCTGTTTGAAAGAATCCTTTTCATGGCTCACAGGAGGAGCCCAAATAGATTTGAACAAATTCCAAAGAGCATGATCTAATGCCTATATTACTGTTACCTGTAGGTGCAGGCAATCAGCAAATGTGAAGTCAATTCAGCAACTGTACTGGTGTGAAAAATGTCTTGTCTATTGTTGGGGAGACACTTCTAATGTCACATGACAACAGAGAATAATATAGTAAAGGACTTTTCTGTACAGTAGAATAACAGTGTCTAGCTGGGGCCCCAGTGCTTCTATTTTTTGAACTAATTTCCAGGCATAGAATGGGACACATATATTGTCAGTAGGGCTGTCAAGCGATTACAAAAATTAATCACAATTAATTGCGCAATCAATCGCGCTGTTAAACAATAATAGAATACCATTTATTTAAATATTTTTTGATGTTTTCTACATTTTCAAATATATTGATTTCAATTACAACACAGAATACAAAGTGTACAGTGCTCACTTTATATTTATTTTTTATTACAAATATTTGCACAGTAAAAAGAAAAGAAATTGTATTTTTCAATTTCCCCATTACAAGTACTGTAGTGCAATCTCTTTATAATGGAAGTTGAACTTACAAATGTAGAATTATCTACAAAAAAAAACTGCATTAAAAAATAAAATGATGTAAAACTTTAGAGCCTACAAGTCCAATCAGTCCTACGTCAGCCAATCGCTTAGACAAACAAGTTTGGTTACAATTTGCAGGAGATAATGCTGCCCGCTTCTTGTTTACAATGTCACCTGAAAGTGAGAACAGGCATTCATGTGGCACTGTTGTAGCTGGCGTCGCAAGATATTTACATGCCAGATGTGCTAAAGATTCATATGTCCCTTCATGCTCCAACACCATTCCAGAGGACATACATCCATGCTGATGATGGATTCTACTCAATAATGATCCAAAGCAGAGTGGACCGACGCTTGTTCATTTTCATCATCTGAGTCAGATGCCATCAGCTGAAGGTTGAGTTTTCTTTTTTAATGTTTCGGTTCTGTAGTTTCCGCATCCGAGTATTGGTCTTTTAAGACTTCTGAAAGCATGCTCCATAACTCATCCCTCTCAGATTTTCAATGGTACTTCAGATTCTTAAACCTTGGGTCAAGTGCTGTAGCTATTTTTAGAAATCTCACATTGGTATCTTCTTTGTGTTTTGTCAAATCTGCTGTGAAAGTGTTCTTAAAATGAACATGTGCTGGGTCATCATCCGAGACTGCTATAACATGAAATATATGGGAGAAGGTGGGTAAAACAGAACAGGAGACATACAATTCTCCCCTAAGGAGTTCAGTCTCAAATTTAATTAACACATTATTTTTTTAATGAGTGTCATCACCATGGAAGCATGTCCTCTAGAATGGTGACCAAAACATGAAGGGGCATACGAATTTTTAGCATATGTGGAACGTAAATACCTTGCAACATTGGCTACAAAAGTGCATTGCGAACGCCTGTACTCACTTTCAGGTAACATTGTAAATAAGAAGCAGGCAGCAGTATCTCCCATAAACGTAAAAATTTGTTTGTCTTAGCTATTGGCTGAATCAGAAGCAGGACTGAGTGGACTTGTAGGCTCTAAAGTTTTACATTGTTTTGTTTTTGAGTGCAGTCATGTAACAAAAGAAAAATCTACATTTGTAAATTACACTTTCATAATAAAGATATTGCGCTACAGTACTTGTATGAGGTGAGTTGAAAAATACTATTTTTAATAATTTTTACAATGAAAAATTTGTAATAAAAATAATATAAAGTGAGTACTGTGTACTGTATTCTGTGTTGTAATAGAAATCAATATATTTGAAAATGTAGAAAAACATCCAAAAAGATTTAATAAATTTCAATTGGTATTCTATTGTTTAACAGGGCGATTAATTGTGATTAATTTTTTAATCACAATTATTTTTTTTGAGTTAATCACATGAGTTAACTGTGATTAATTGACAGCCCTAATTGTCAGGATATTAAATAATTACAGTCAAGAACAAAAGAAGTATCAGAGATTAGTTTTAGTTTATCAACATGATAACAATTGCTAATGAACCTCTAGCTAGTGACACAACTGGTGTGTAACAGGTTAAATTGTGCAACTATTTGGTTTATGAAACCTCCACTGATTTAATGTCATTCAAACACTGGGGCCAAATTGTACACCTACATCCTGAAAATCCCTTTTGAAATCAATGAGGATGAAGTCAATGGATTTACGAAGAATGCAGTTTAGCAAAGAATTCAGTCCCCAGACTATCTATCAGTAGAAAATTTTTATTCTTTTCATCTTACTTTTAAAGAAATATTTTAAATGTAACAAGCAAAAAGGAGCCACAGGATTCTTTGTTACTTTTTACATATCCAGACTAACACGACTACTCCTCTGATACTTTAAACGTAACGTGACTGTCATTGCATTTGATTCTGCACAAACTGATTTTTAATTTAATTACTAGTGGACTGATCCTGCAAATACTGCCAAACATAGTGCTTACAACTGTAGCAGTTTCATTACCACTAAGGGAGTACGCAGTACTAAAGCACCATGTTGGAAGAATAACCGTTTAAAAGATTTGGCCCTAAAACAGTAGGAACTTTTATTCATCTAAATTTGATTACTTACAATTGAATTATAATGTCACTGATTGATAATGCCTCGTGGTGGTACCATTTACGTAATATATTAAGATATAAAATTCAAAATGTAACAAATTATAGTAAAAAATTTACTGACAAAGTAGAATGCAAAGGTCTTGACGTATAGGAAAAAATGTCCAAAGAGAAATGTAAGTATTTCTTCTGCATTTAGTTATTTTTAAATCTGAGTTGATTAAGTAAATGGATTTTTTTTCTTGTGATAGTGAAGATTTTATTGATCCAATGTGATGTAATATTGCTCAGTAATTACAGCCAGAATGTGAACTATATTGTACAACATATCATCATCGTGTGAATGAGCTGTCTGTATAAATTCTTTCTCTGACAGCAGCTCCGTTTGTTTTGTACTGTGCTTTACTATTTATATACAGTTTGGATTCAATCCTTCAAGGTGCTGAGACTCTGACTCTGTTCCCGTAAAGCATTTCAACATGTGCTTGACTGAATTGGGTTCAGAGTGCTTGGATTCAGCCCCCTGTAGAATTGTGCCCTTTTCAAGGTCCTTTTATGTTAACCTTCCTCACACCAGTAATCTTTACTTGCACAAAGAGTCCCTGTGATGTCAGTGGGAGCACTCCAATACATGAGCCGCAGATATAATAGGCCTGCAGCTGCTGCCATGGGACATGGGTTGGTTGGATGGCTGGGGCTGGCCTGGGGCTCCTCTGGTGGCAATGCGGGGGAGGGGTGGAGTGGTGGTTTTGGGTTCCAGCTGGCCCAGGGCTTCCCTGGCCACAAGAGAGGAATGAGGGGGGAGGGGGAAGGGCTCCAGCCGCAGGTGGGGGAGGGGCGGTAGGGCCTCGAGTGGAAGGGACAGGGCTGCGGTACTAGCCTCCCTGAAGGGGGAGATCCAACTGCCGCCCATGATCCCATGAAAAAGGATTGCTCACATGAGTAATACTTACAGGATCAGGCATTATATTTTAAAATTTGTAGGTAATTTCCCCCTTGCATTTTAAATATGGTCTTCATGCTGGCGATTTTACTATAGTTATCTAAAATATGTGTAACCTGCTCAGTGTGCTGCTCTTCTCCCCTACTGGGCCATACTGAGAGTTATGGCTTATTACAACAATCTGTAAGCACTAAGCCCCTCTTTTTGTCCTGTGACTGCAGAGGTGTTAATGGGCCACTCTACCTTGAATGGTCCCTTGCAATGAGTGCTAACTACTTAACTATTGCCCCATGCTATTTTTTTCTCCCTACTGTTACTCACAACTTCTAGTCAACTGTTGGAAATGGGCCATCCTGATTATCACTACAAAAGTTTTTTTTCTCCTGCTGATAATAGCCCACCTTAATTGATTACAGGCAACACCCATTTTTTAATCTTCTCTGTGTATATATATCTTCCTACTGTATTTTCCACTACATGCATCCAATGAAGTGGGTTTTAGCCCAGGAAAGCTTATGCTCTAATAGATTTATTAGTCTCTAAGGTGCCACAAGGACTCTTCATTCTTTTTGCTGATACAGACTGACATGGCTACCACTCTGAAGCCTATTTATACTATATCAGGGGTTGGCAACCTCTGGCATGCAGCTCACCAGGGTAAGCGCCCTGGCAGGCCGGGCCAGTTTGTTTATCTGCCACATTTTCTGCCAATCGCAGCTCCCACTGGCTGCAGTTTGCCATCCCAGGCCAATGGGGGAGGCAGAAAGCACATCCCTCGGCCTGCGGCACTTCCCACCCACCCCCATTGGCCTAGGACGGCAAACCGCGGCCAGTGGGAGCTACGATCGGCCGAACCTGCCAATGTGTCATATAAACAAACTGGCCCGGCCCGCCAGGGCACTTACCCTGGCGAGCTGCATGCCAGAGGTTGCTGACCCCTGTGCTATATAATCTGTTCCACATGTAAGTAAAGTCCTCAAGGCAGAAGTGGCAGATGGCCCCTAAAAGTGTGTGGGGGTGGGGGATGGGTGGAATGCACACAGGTGCCAGAAGTGTGGCCCTGCCCCCTGTGCCACCCCTTTTCCCCGAGGCCGCACTCTTGTGTTTTCCCGAGTTTATGAATGTCCATTTCCCATAATAAGGATTTCCTTGTTTGTCTTGGAGTACTTGTGGCAGTTCTGCCTGTTAAGGGCACTCAGGAAGGGTGCATTTAGTTTTCCCAGATTTCTAGGTGTGAGTTTAAGCCGGTTTAGCTGTTTGTGAAGAAAGACCCTAAAAATATTGAACCCAACTCTTTTTTCTGCTATTATCCTCCTGGCAGAAATGTTGCATAAGGATTGTAGGCCTCAGAAAAGTACACATCACCACTCGTTTCTAATTTTTCATTATGCACATCTAACTTGTACCCAGGGGCAGCAGGTTTGTATAATTTTTGTTGGTGCCCAGAACAGGTTCAAATCCTGCAACCCCACAGGCCTGCCTTGTAAGCTGATATATATTTTTTGAAATAATGTAAAAATGTGAGGGCTCTGGGGTAGGGCTCAGGGTAAGGGGGTTGGGGTGTGGGAGGGGCTCAGGCAGAGGGTTGGGGTGTGAGAGTGAGGGCTGTGGGGCTGCGGATGAAGGGTTCACGGTGCAGAAGGGGGCTCAGGGTTGGGGGGGTGAGGGCTCTGGCTGGGGGTGTAGGCTCAGTGGTGGGGTGGGGCCAGGGATGAGTAGTTTGGGGTGCAGGCAGGCTGCCCCCAGCTAGGGCCAGAGAGGACTCCCCCCCAACCGCAGCACACTCACCTTGCACTACTGTCACTGCACGTGCTCCTAGGGCCCCCTCAGGTCCAGGGAGCCCCCTTGCCTCCCTGTGGTGGGGGTGGGGTTGCCATCACATGCGCCTCCTCCCCTGTTGCTCCCCCTCACTGTAGCCTCACTGGGGGTGGGGGATGGGGCTGCCCCTTGCCCAGCGTGGGGCAGGACTGCCAACTGCGGGTGGGGGGGAGGACCTTGTGCTGGTGGAGGGTCCCACTGGAAAAGGGAAGGGTCTATCTGTTGGAGGCAGAAGAGCTAGGTCAGCCTGCCCAGGCACTAGTGATGGGGGGCATTAGGACCCTGTGGTGGCAGGGCAGAGCACAATTGCAGAGCTACAGGGGGCATACACCCGCTTCCCAGGGCACAGGAAGGGACTCTCAGGGGAGGTGCATGGGGGTGGCAGGCTGGCCCAGAGGAGAGACTTGGCCCCAAACAATGGTGGAGCTGGGCCCCGGGCCCTGAATATTGCTGGAGCACAGGCACCATGGGCCCATATAACTCGCCACCCCTGCTTCTCCACCTTCTCCACAAGAGTTCACACAAGACACAAAAGTAGAAAATTCATCTGGAGAAAGGCCTGTTTTGTCCTTCTCAGTGACACAATACAGGCTTCATTTTGATCTCCCTTATACCTATGTAACTTCACCAATTTCAATGGGGTATTCCTGGTTTATAACAGTGAGATCAGAATCAAGCCCTAGATACTGTTTTAGAGGGGAATCTACATCCTGTGCCCTCATGTCCTCCTACATTCTCTTACCCTCCTCTCAAGCTTGTCATCATACTGCCTATTTAGTTTTCTTTTCGTACTTGAATTTCAGTGCCTTTTATGTCAACCTATTTGCCTGAAAGTCCCCTTCCCACACTAACCTATGAAAAATAGCTTAGATCAGAGGAACGCATGCCATTTATATAGTTCCCTATGAGTCAGAGATCATCTGAGCTGACAAGACAAACACATATGGAGGAGTTTAAAAAAAAACCCTCTCATCTGCCCATGATTATTGTTAGGATGCAACATATAATTGCTGAGAAATGTGTAGCTACATAAACTACTTTTCTCCTAGATGAAATGGGCATGCAGACAACATGTATTTATTTTAGTGTTGTTCAGGGATTTAATGTGTGAGATTCAAGTTTGTTTGTTTTTTAAATGCAGCTGGTGAGGCTATCCTTGAGCACACATGACCCTGTGACTGTAGGAGGACTATAATTCCCACCAGAAAAGGATCTTAAAGTGTTGTTTGTAATTTTCACGGTCTTGTGAAAAAAGGAAGGGCATTTGTTTCAATGTTTGCAGGGGACTCTTATTACAGGCAAACCACTCAGGCAGATGTGTTAATGCCAGCCATCTCAGACTAACAGCTGAGCTGACGAAGCAACCATCAAATCTATTCCCATTATTTCTGTAAGGGGAACGCCAAATTTGGGTGTGTGGGTGGGTGATTCCGTATCCCTTACAGATATGAATGTTGGGAAAGAGAAAGGAAGAAAAAGGGAGTTTATGTTCCAGTGTTTCTTTGTATGTCCCTTTAGTTCTGAGTGCTTTAAGTCTTGAGAGATCCGCAACACCTGGTGCAAATACTTCAAGGAAATATCTCACAGGAAAAAAGTCAGTATCTTCTTGGTACTTGATACTTGGTACTTCCACCTCTTCAAACACAGGTACAATAACCAACATGTCTCTGAGCAATTTGGGGTATTCTTTTTCCCATCAGTTCATCTGGTTGATGTAAATTTCCCTATCTTGTGGTTAGCATTTCTTTTAATTCATATTCTCTAATTGCACGTACATTTTCAAATGAAAATCTTGTAATCAGTGCAACAGTGATTCAAAGAGGAAATTGAAGGGGGAGGGGAACTGCAAGACAGTGTGAACTTCCTGCTGTTTGTGATAAGTGCTCTGTAACCATCATCTTTAGAGAAAGGGAGAAAAAAGGTGACTGTGTGCAACTCGACTTTGTCAAATTTACATTTAACCTCTTCTTTACTTTCCTGGCACATTCAAGACAGTAGGGCATGGGCAGCAGGTGAACCAGAAGTTGGGGAAGGCTAGCTCTCTCCCTCTCCGCCCAAGGCCCCTCTCCTTCCCTTTTGCAGTCTCCCCTGATGGAGCCCAGAGTGGCAGAGGCCCACCATGGCAGCTGGCCCCCCTACCCCAGGCCAGCGCCCTGAGCCCTGGAGCACCAGGCAGGTGGCACCACCGCAGTACCCTGACCCCAGCCAGGTGGGTGGTGCCACTGCAATGCCCCTGATCGGAGCGCCAAGTGGGCACCACCCCTAGCCTCCCCAAGTCCCGGCAGCAGGCCATCCGACCCAAGCCCCAGTCTGGGCCAAGAAAGAGCGGGAACTCACAGGCACTCCTGGGGGTGAAGCGTGGGCGGGGCACGCCAGGTTGTTTGGGGAAGCTCAGCCTCCCCCAGCTTATGATACCCGCCGCCCACGCAGGAGGGACCTGATTCTCCACCCTTTTACCAAGGCTGACATCAGCATAATCTCATCCACTTCAGTGGAGTTACGCTGGCGTAAAACTGAAGTGAAGGAGTGGAGAATAATGCCCATATCTTTATTTGTGTCACGTATTTCAGGAAACAATCCTGCACTACCAAGAGAATTAACTAGATGATCTATTCTAACAGACCTTTTTATTTCGCTATTCAGCATAAGTCCTTCTTCATTTCTACCTTTTCCCATTAAAATACCATATTATTTCCTCCCATCCCCTAGCCAAAATAAATGCTCTCAAGAGCTAAATAATGGCAGCCCCAGTATGAGTATATTGGTGGTGAGAGTGTACAAGGAGCTCCTGTCCTCCAGGGCGCCTGAGCAGCACTTTCCAAGCACATTGTATATGATAAGGGAGAAGGGACTGGAGAGACCCTGATGGTCAGAGGAGGCATGTGTGCGTAATATTACTGTGGTTCACATGTGCACAGGAGGGGTGGGTGCGGAGTAGAGATTGTCTGGTTCTGTTGAAATCAAAATGCTTTGCAAAATCAGCTTGATTTTGCCAGAATTTAGTTTTAGAAAGGAAACTGGGAGGTGGGGGGGGGAGTTCCAACATTGTTGATATGTCCAATTTTGAAGTTTTTGGAATGAAGCATTTTGATTTTGTTTTGAAAGGACTTAGTCTGTTATAATATAATGCAACATTTTAAAAAAGTCAAAATCAAAACAAGATGGGTGAGGTAAAATCTTTCATTGGATCAGATTCTATTGGTGAGAGAGACAAGCTTTGGAGCCACACAGAACCCTTCTTCAGGTCTGGGAAAGGAACTTCCAGCATCACAGCAAAATGCAAGGAGGAGCAGATTGTTTAGCATAAGTAGTAAGCACATATTGTAGGGGATCATTCAAGGCACAGTGGGCTGTTAACACCTCTGCAGTCACAGAACAAAAAGGGAGGATTTACAGACTATTGTAATAAGCCATAATCCAGTCTCTCTGTTCAGTCCATGATTTTTAGTGTTAAGCAGAATTATGAATTTAAGTTTCCAGGCTCGTCTTCTGAAAGTGTTGTGCATGTTTCCTTTGATGAGGAGGACTGATAGATCCGACAGAGTGATTGCTTTGAAAAAAGTGTTCACCCACAGGTGATAAGTATTTTTTTGTCTTTTAGCATTTTCCTGTGTGAGTTTGAGAACGAGGGTTTTTTTTTGTCTTGTAGCATTTTCCTGTGTGAGTTTGAGAGCATAGTGATTGTCTGGTTTCACCCACATAGTTGTTATTGGGGCATTTAGTGCACTGTATGGAGGTATTACCTCATCCACTTTGTCTTGCTTCCTCGGCCAACAGGGCTACAACCGCAGAACCACTGCTTGTAGACTCAAGGCTGAGCTAAATGGAGCTGCAAGAGAATGTGAAAAATGGCTGGTGATTCCCTGCTCAGTTAGAAGCAAACTACATCCCCCAGCACCACGTTATTCTTCATCTTCCAGTGGGGAATGTCCTGTGCTTGGAACAGATGTGAAAGATGGTGGTCATGTTTACTACTTTGCAGCTGCAATGAGCTCAGCCATGCACTCATGTTTCTCTGTTATTAAACCCTCTCCACACACCACAATTTGGCTGGTACTACTTGGCATTTTTCTCTGCTTCCCTAAGACAGCTGAATTTGAGTGACTGGCTTAAAGCGCCTCTGAAAATTCGCTGCTAGGTGTCTTAAGTTAAGTACCCAAAAACTAAGATACCAAAAATCAGTTCTGAAAATGTTAGCATAAGTGATTTGCCCAAATCAGTGGCAGAGCCCATAAGTAGAAGTCAGGAGTCCTGAATCCCAGCCCCATGACCCTCTTGAAACATGCAGTCCTGGTCTCATTCCCGAAGTCTCATTATTCACTTTTATTTTATGAAGAACTGTTTGGCAATGGTTAGCAACCCATCTTTCAAATTAAATCCAGTTCAATAAACAGTTCAAAGTTAAAGCAGTCAAGGTCCAGTGTGCCTTGTACTACACAGAAACCCTGTACTTGATTAACAGATTAAAATGAGAGAGACTTAAAAAATTCCTGCAGCACAGAGGAATATAACTGAGTAGTATCAATGACAGCCACAGGGCCCTGGAGTCCTTGTCAAATTCAATTCCCAGGTGTCCCTCTTAAAAGCAGGTCTTCCTATGGTGTTAGTTTTCATGATCCTGTGACAAGTGTAAAGGCTCCTATTTTGACATTTGCAGGGGGTCCTATATTATTGCTATTATTTGTGTTACTGTACCACTCTAAGGTCTGTCTACATTGCAATGTAAGCCCAGGCTCAGCTCAAGCCAACCCCTGTCTCCTTCTGCCTGCACACAAATGGAGGTGTGGAAGGTGATCAGGAACAGTCAGCATGGATTCACCAAGGGCAAGTCATGCTTGACCAACCTGATCGCCTTCTATGATGAGATAACTGGCTCTATGGATATGAGGAAAGCTGTGGATGTGATATACCTTGACTTTAGCAAAGCTTATGTTACAGTCTCCCACAGTATTCTTGCCAGCAAAGACTTTACCCAGTCAGGGCTGGTGCAACAATTTAGGCAAACTAGCCGGCCTAGGGCACCTAGTGGTTGGGGGCGCTTAAAAGCCCACTCAGGCGAGGAGGTGGAGTGGAGGTGATCTGGTGCAGGGAGGGGGGGAAGCCGCCCGCAGTAACGGGGGGGCCCACAGGGGAACTGCTCCCTGCCCCAGATCACCTCTACTCTGCCTCCTCCGCTGAGCACACAGCCCCTGCTCTAATTCTCCTCCAATCGGCACCGCACGCCTGGGAGGGAAGGAGATTTAGAGAGATCCCGGTATGCTCAGTGGAAGAGGCAGAGCTGAGGTGAGCTGGGATGGGCTCCCCAGGCAGGGTTAGCTGTCATGGTGGCAGGGGGGAAGTCCCCCCAGGAGGGGTTAGCTGTCACCTGGGGGGGCAGCTGCTGAGGGGGGGGCTCCCTGGGCCTGGGGGATGGCGAGCTCCCCGGGTAGGGGGCTCGGTTAGCTCTGTACCCAGTCCTTAACAGATCTACCCCATCTTTGCTGACTTTTAACCCTTTGCGTAAGCTTCTCTATCCTCAAAAGTCCCCCATTCTTGTTGTTATATAGCACCTTCAGAATCTCAGACACCAGTCCTCTTGGGACCACTAGTTGAGTGTAGCAATCCATGTTCTCCACTGCGTTTGAGTGCTTGACCAGAAGCCCTTGCTTTAGGTGTAAGTCAGGCAGGCTTCTCTGTATTGCCATATACCTGGGTCTGCCTGTACCTCTTCTGGCAGATCTGACAATCTTTCTTCCTTCCAGTGTTAACTTTTCCTTGTCCTTTCTATCCCAAGACCAGCCAATCCACTCTCAGGAAATGGAAGCAACCACCTTGATTCAAGTACAGCTGCTTGGCATTTAACACTTCCATTTTATTCTGACCACCAAGCTGTAAACAGAGTGAACTCTCTCCTGCATTTGATATGGCCACCAAAAAGAAGTAGTCTTTTGCAAAACACAGTGAGATCTGGTCACGGGTCTATAACAATACACGTATATTCTTAAGTCTAAATTAAATTAGTGTAGGTTATTTAAATTGTGACATATTTCAAACCTCCCTACGTATAAATATATATTCCTTCAGGGAGTCATCAAGTAAATGCTGCCTTTCTTTTCTTGGCACATCTTGTTCTTTTATTAGTGACAAGGCTACATGGTCATATGATCACAAAGTTCTGTTTAGAATATTAATAAAAGAAATATATTAGGCTAAAATTGTACCCAGGCCTACAAGATATGTTCTATCCAGGATGCAAGATGTGTGCTGAGTCCTTCTTGCGAGTTGCTGAGAATCTTTAACTTTCACGAAAACAAAAAAGACAGGGGGTTGAGATTAGGCCGCTAAGCCTTTGAAAGATTACATAAATTATGTAGCAGCAATAAGATATTGATATTACTAAAATCTAAAGACCCAGTTCAAAAATGCCAGGCATATCATTGCACA
Source organism: Gopherus evgoodei (assembly GCF_007399415.2). Lineage (NCBI taxonomy): Eukaryota > Metazoa > Chordata > Testudines > Testudinidae > Gopherus > Gopherus evgoodei. Next base: position 123,361,634 of record NC_044322.1, read on the forward strand.
AGTATTTTAATATCTATACAAACAACCAGAGCACTGTGAGCGAAATTTGCATTTCACAGCTAAAAATCAATGTCTCTCTGCACAGATATGAGAACATATCAGAATAACAATGAGATACTTTGGCATATTCATATATTTTTAAAACATTATGTAAAATCTCCCTTGCTTTTTCAGGTGAAATCTTGTAGAGCCAGCTCTCCATTTGTGCTGGTTAAGTCTGTCACATATCTCCTATAAATCTTTCTCTACTAATTACAAAGCTGCACTGAGTGAGGATTTTAACATTTTTTATTGAATATTTCAATGTAATTACTAATGCAGATCGCCAATGCAGCAGACTGATCTGCAAGCTGCATCTGTACCTGGGTGGAACTACATTGACTTTTGATGGGTCTCTGCTTGCATGGATCAACTTGCAGGATCAGGGCCTCAATTATTGCCACAGTGCATTGTAGTAACTAAGGCCTCAAAATTATGGGTTATGACTATTTTAAGACTTACCCAGTTATCAAGGCCCATTGAAAAATAAAGAACAGAGCACTGAGGGAATAAAAAACTAAGGTCTAACAGCTAGATTCCTTCAATAAGTCTGAGGAAACTCAGAGTTTATTGCAGTCTTTTGCAAGAGTGTACTGCTGGTGCTTCTAAAGAGACTTCCTGTTTTTACCTCTCTTTGAATGAATGAATTAAAAATCATATTACATTAATATCTAACATTAGTATTAGATGTGCCAGATGCTTAGTAAAATGGGAATCAATATTAATTAAAATGTGTATAAAAGGGAAGTCAACTACAAGTGATACAGCTTTGGACAATATATTGTAAACTTTAATGAGAGGGTTTACCTCATGGGCAGTCCTGGTGAGAGGGTGGTAAAGAAGACGTTATTTTTGATAAAGTGAAGAAGTATGGCTAATGTTTGCAATCAAGCATGCTTATGCTATCAATTGAGTAAAATATGTCTATGTTGAAAGAGGCAGTAAATAAAAATAACTGAAACTAAATAGTGTATTTATAAGGACACTTGACCACAGAGTGGAATAAACAGAAATATAACTGGTTAATAATGCCTCGACTCAGCTCAGCTTACATACCAAGGTCTTACATTGTTAAAACAAGGAGAACACAAATGAAAGATTTATATAGCTGTTTGGGCTTGCTGCAAAACAGTTCTTGAAGTGACTTTGCATTATATAATGGACTGTTAAAACAACTTTAAAGAGCATCAAAGAATTTGGAGGGACTTCGTATCAATAATATGAACTTTAAACTTTAAACTGGACATTTTGACAGCTAACAGGGTTGATGGAGACACTGCAACTTGAGCAAGCACACAGAGCCCACGGAAAGTGATTTTCAGAGTTAAATTGCTGACCAGAGCCAACCAGCCTGTGTTCAAGGTATGTCCCAAGATGGTTGTACCAACAGTTATGGCCTAACTTGTCCTACACAGGCTGGTGTGTTACATAATGAGATTGGACATTTTCAGTCCCAGTTGCAAAAATGCAAAAGTTGATATCTTGTTTTCTGTTGGGATGGTGAGAGAGGACTATTTTCATTTTGGTTGAACATTTCAAATCTTTGGAAGAAGCATGGGTCACCATCTGATTGGTCCCTTCTAGGACATCCAAGAAGAGGAACCAAGTTGGATCGCCTGGCAGAAACAGACTAAAACAGCCTGTCTCCTTCAGCACATTGTTTCCCAAAAGTCAGAGACACCCAGAAAGGAGAAGACTGAGGTTTTTGACCATCCACCTGGGAGTCCTCCTGGTGACATCAGGTACCCATCTTGGGTAGACACCTTTAACTGCCTTTCTATTTTCTAGCACTGGGTTGCCTGCTAGAGCACTGCAAAAAGACTTGTCTGTCCTGCACTCTACTTGTGAGCAATAACAGAGCTGAACACTGATGGCTGAGCAAAGATCTGGTGATAAGTAACACACAGACTTTCCCTTGGGTGATAACACAAATCAGTCAATTGACCACTTCCTGAAACTGGGTACTTATTTAGTAGGGAAGTATAGATGCTTGTGTATGTATTTAAAGATTGTCACAGAAGTGTCTTTTTTCTGTAACAGATTCCAATCAAGATTGTTGTAAGGTAGCTTTAAAACTGAACAAGTTACCGTTGTTAACTAAGGGCTGGTCTACACTGGTGGGGGGTATCGATCTAAGATACGCAACTTCAGCTACGTGAATAACGTAGCTGAAGTCGAAGTATCTTAGATCGATTTACCTCGGGTCCTCACGGTGCGGGATCAAAGTCTGTGGTTCCCCGTGTCGACTCCGCTACCGCCGCTCACTCCGGTGGAGTTCCGGAGTCAATGGGAGTGCCTTCGGGGATCGATATATTGTGTCTAGGTGAGACGCGATATATCGATCCCCAAAAAATCAATTGCTACCCGCTGATACGGCAGGTAGTCTGGGCGTACCCTAAGATTGTAGAATGCTGTACTTGTGTCTACCTTCGTTTATGGTTTCATACTTCCTTTCAAGTTCTAGATGCTATAGACATAAAATGAGACCAAGTGTAGAAGCATTTTGAACTGCACTCAGTCTGTCATAACTGTAAGAATTCACATTAGATAGTTAGGAGTGTCAGTCAGATCCTGGGGCTCTGTCTTTCACAGGCAAATAGATTAAAAGGGTTGACTAATATACATCTATTGGGTAGGAGACTTTAGTGAATTGGCATGTAAATAATTGACCAAAATCGTTTTGTGATCTATATTTGGATTGTTTTTCATCCGTTGTGTTAGCAACACCAGAACTGATAACCAACTGACACAAGTAAGGCCCTGTTCTGAGGGACTCAGTCAAAAATCTAAACAGAATTACCTTCCCAAGGTAATTATTGAGTGTGTTATTTTCTTTTGTTATATAATTAGATTCTGAAAACCAAATGTTTCTATCAACCAACTTTTTAATTCATGTAGCCAAATCTTAGTCCAATATAGTTTTTGCCTTTTTATACTCTATACTATTATTTGCTATGAAGGATTTCAACTCTGGTGTCCCAAGCGATTGAAATTAAAAAGCCCTAAAACAGATTATCAGCTAAAGCAGTTGCTTTAAGGTTTGTTTTATACTCTATCTTTCCTATAGTATGCTAAGTATAGTTATCCATATGTGTGTGTGAGGAGCATAGCTTGTGTGGGTATATATACACACCTTATTTAAAAATTTATATGGTTAAATGGATTTAATTTTGATGAACTTTAAAGTAACTTTTCTCTACTAGATTTTAGATTTTAGAAGATAAGCCGTCTGACCAACAGCCCAGTTCAAAAATAGAAAGATTACTATGATTACCTTGTTTGCAAGAAGAAAATTAGTCTGGGTTTACATTAGTAGAGGAAATAGTGACAATAACAAAATTTATTATAAATCTGAATTTATTTTTAGTTTGCTGATGAATGAGTGATTTTGTTTTGTTGATGTACTAGGGTTTTTCCCATTAGCTATTTTTATATGGGGGTTATATTTAACTTTCCATGACCCAGATAAGACTATGCTAGCTTACTCAAAAGTAGTCTTAGGTGTCTTGATTTTTTTTTTATCTAGACCACCATTCACTGACATGTCAAATACTGAATACTTTTTAAATTGCCTGCTTAAGTGGGACTTTTTCCAAGTTAGTGCTCACTAACAAGGACCTATTCAGACTTGATTGAACCAAGTTGCATGGCTCCAAAATGAGCCTCACACCTGATTTGTCTGCAGATCTCAGAGGGAGTCGTTGAGAAGTGGAATGAGAAAAATTCATAAACTGTAAGAATCAAGAGTAAGGTTGAGAAGCCTCCCCTTACAGGTCAACAAGCCATTAGAGGGGAGACTGGCTTACCAGAATCTCCAAGAGAGACAACAAACAGGCCATGCCAGCTTTTGAACCATTTCCCCCTGTACCTGAAGGTTGTCTGCTAATGAGAACTTAGGGCTGTGCTAGCATATCATTGCCATCTGTCTCCTTGACTGCAATTCCAGCTCCAACTCTACAAAAGTCAGGAAGACAGAAAGCTAAAGTGTTGGTGAACCCTGTGTCTTATTTCTTCTCTCTCTAATTTATGTCTTTTGTTTTTATTAGCTGGAGATTTCTCAGCCGTTTTCTCTCTATTTTCAGGATGTGGAAGTAAAAGTGTGGCTGTGTGCATGCATATGTGGGAGCTCTCATAAATTCCACATAGGGAAGGCACCAGAAAGAAAAGTTCCAAGTTTAAACAGCCCTAAATATTTTCTAAAAGACACTCGTTAAAGTGTATTCTGTGTCTAAAAGTCCTGAGAGCCTTGAGATTGTCATTTGTCTTTTCCGGTAAATAAGAGTTGTTAAACAGATTCTTATTAAGAGTGTATTGTTAAAGTTTGTTTTATAATATGTTTACTGGGGGGCATTGGTGGAGTGGGAGTGGGTTAGCGACCCCGTAGTACTGAAGTCCAGGAAGGCAGTTTCTAATTGGCTCGGAGGTTGTGGCCCAGACATTAGGTAATAATTTGGTTTCAGTGTTAAGGTACTTAACTAGATTCAAAGTACAAGTCTGTGTAATTTGGTAAAATTCTTTAATTGGGATTTTTAAACCTCATGGGCAGCAAGCTTCTTAGAATTTATATAGTGACTGATTATTTTTGGTATTAATTTGATGAATTGACTCCAATTCAGTGTGGAGACTAACTTGAAACTTGGTTTACTGTAATTTGATAAGTAAAAACAACACTTAATATTATGAATAGCTTAGGTCTGGTGATATGTTTTCTTTAATTTATTTTAGTTTGAGTTTTAATAACATTTATAAGCCAGAAACCAATAATCAAGTCACATTTTTTCAGTAGGCCACGTGGGTCCAAAAGCTTTTAGGGTCTGGGATGGCTACCACCCAGTCAATCTGGAAGCCCAACGAGTTCGCTCTAAGTCTATGGTTTTCACAGAATTGGTGCTTGAACAGGAAGGGATAGCTGATTTATGTATCTGTAATGATTTGGGGAATCTTCTATGTACTGCTTACGAATTCTTCAGTTTGATATTTGAACTGCCTGTATCCTTATGGCTGTCATTGACTGTATTCTTACATCATAACCCTTGTGCTGAGGAGGGAAGGGACAGACGTGTGTCTGGTTTTTAATAGAATGATTGGTAGAAGTTATAAGAACCTGAATAGATCCATTTAGACCATCACAGTGGATGGTAGTATACTCAATGGCGTAGCTGCAGTCTGGATGGAACAAGTTCTGCCCAGCTTGTCTAGAGAGCTCGTGTTTAGAGAACTGGATTTTCCCCAGAAGCAAGACCCAAAAATGGGTACTGATACTAGCCTTTAAAACCGCAGAGATTGGATGGATCAGAAAGTGAGACAAAGGAAGCCTGGGTGGGCGAGGAACAGAGGGCATGTTTTCATAGCAAAGGGACTAGCCAACAAAGAAGAAAACTGACTGCACAGGAAAGAGAGACTCCATGGCTCAGAGGAGAAATTGTGTGCAGAAGGGGGCAGGATCCTGGACACCTTAGAGGATTCTGACGCAAGCCCAAAGAATACTCAAGAGTCCCGAGAAGACTGGGGCAGGGAGATGCGTACAGGTGTTACTGTTTTATCTGAATCGATATACTTCCTGTGCTAGCTAATGTAAAGAGTGACTAGTTTGGAAGAACCCTAACAAACCCTATGTGTCTATTATGTGCTTCCATTATGAAGTGTCCCTCAAGAAGTGAACTGTAAACCCCTAGTGCCCACAAGGTTAGAGCTCTGGGAAAGGGTGTGATAAGCTATTAGAGAATCGGGGGGTTAGTGCTGGTCCTAGGGACCTAGGACAGCTGGGCCCTGGGATACCATTTCCACAAAGGAGTAACAGACAGAAAGACTATGCCTAGAAAGCGTGCTGCAGGGGCCAAGGAGAGAGACAGGGCTGTAGCCTACTCAGACCCAGGGAAGCTTAAGAGGACATGGGCCCAGTGTGCTGGGACATAAACACAGCAACCTGGTGAGTGTTCCGGGCAGGGAGCACTACCAGGGTTGTGTACATCGATTAGTCTTATTGGAACTGAATTTTTTTTGAATTGTTATTTGTCTGGAGTCTGTCCTTGGAATCCAAAGACTGTTACAGCAAGTAGTACTGTGGAAAGTAGAACTAGCGCTAGCCGTGGGACTGCCGTTGTGCAGACAGGAAGTACCCGTTTGTTAGTGACAAAGACAGAATGAGAAATTGCTGTGGATTTTTTCCAAATTGCTTTATTGATTATCTACATTATATTCTTGAATTTCAATGGAAGGACAAGCCTCCCAGCTTGGTTGACTGACTAACTGTATTTAAATAGTGGTTTGCAGTTTTGTTTGTGATGGGTCCTGAATTGAAACAGACAAGTGTGTTCTGCATTTTAAAGGAGTTTCCCACTTTTTATATTTTTGCCTTTTCCTTCATGTGCATATCAACAAGCTTCGGATTACAATGAAAACCTGTAAGGTCCTTCAAGAGAGAAGTTAACTGCCTTATTCATGAAGTGGAGAGCTTGTAGATGTACTGTTAGAGAGTCTACTTCAAAAAGTACAGAATTTTGTTAGTTTTCTTGAATCTCCTCTCCACCTAGTGATAACACATCCCCAACATCACACAACAAATTTATATGACTTTGCCAGCTTCACTCTAATAATGAGTTAGCCAGTTCAGTGTTGCTGGAGGTGATAGCAACCCAGAGGATCACCCCTATTTTAATAAGTTATATATTATAATATGGAGATTGCACCTTTTATATTCGGGCATCTAGCTAAGAAAGTAGTGGGGTTTGACCCAGCAAACTGGGAGGGGTGGGACTCAGAAGTTGCAGGAAACTCTTATTTGGGTTGGGAAGGAAAGGAGAACTGGTGCCATAACACAAACTGAGATAACATTGCATATGGTTCAGCATTGTTAAGTCAGGTATTGTATTAGGAACAGTTTAAAGAGAAACCTAATGTTCAGGCTTTGCAGAAGGACAAAGAGAAACTAATTCCGCAGAACCTGAACATTGGGTTTCTCTCTAAACCACTCCTGACTCTAGGTGAAAAACTAAGGTTTGGATCAGATAAGGGAGTTATTTGAGTCAGCTGAGCAAATTGGCAAATGTGACCCTTGTAAGAAGGAGGCACGAATCCAAGAACTTATCGCCATGGTTGGGACTTCTAAGGCCTTTTGGAAATATTGCAGAAGCTGACAGAGTTCAGCTTGAATTTGGCTTGATAACCTTCCCCCTGAAGTGAATGGAGAATGAAATATTGTATCAGGAATTAATTACTCATTATTATATAGACGTGATAAGTCCTCCTGCTCTTATCCGTACAGAAATTAACTTTGTAGATGTCATACTCAAGACAGTGTGTGATGAGAGGTGACGTATCTGTGTTAATGGTGGAGGTGATAGCAACCCAGACGATCACCCCATCTTAATAAGTTATATTCGAAGAAGTTACTAGTTTTTGTGAGACAGAGGATAAAGATGATAGGTGACCCCTTCAAGGAAAATTGTCACCTTCACTCAGAAAGCATAGTTGCCCAAAGAGTCTTCACTGGAAGGCAGGGGGAAGGCATCTAGTGGCTTGATAGCATCTATGCTCTTGATTCTGGAAGTGATGAACTAGTGTTAGAGGGTAGAGAATTATCTTCCCTAGGAAGGTGAAGTGTAAAGGCCAGGTATTAGGAACCCAACACACAAGAAGGCTGTTGAAAGATAAAAATTCAGGCTATAAGACTTGGGATAAGAGTTAAAAAATAAAAACAGCGTAAGGATGAGGGGTTTGAGACTAAGCAGCTTGTCAGAGCATTGGACAATAAACTGGATGAAGCTGGGAGGAGTTGCAAGTGCTTTGGAGGATAGGATTAAAATTCAAAATGATCTGGAGAAATGGTCTGAAGTAAATTGGATGAAATTCAATAAGAACAAATGCAAAGTACTCCACGTAGGAAGCAACGATCAGTTGCACAGATACAAAATGGGAAATGACTGCCTAGGAAGGAGTACTGTGGAAAGCGATCTGAGGCTCATAGTGGATCACAAACTAAATATGAGTGAACAGTGTAACGCTGTTGCCACAAAAAACATAATTCTGGGATGTATTAGCAGGAGTGTTGTAAGCAAGACACAAGAAGTAATTCATCTGCTCTACTCTGCGCTGATTAGGCCTCAACTGGAGTATTGTGTCCAGTTCAAGGTGCCACGTTTCAGGAAACGTGGATAAATTGGAGAAAGTCCAGAGGAGAGCAACAAAAATGATGAAAGGTCTAGAAACTATGACCTATGAGGAAAGATTGAAAAAAATTGGTGTTTTTTGTCTGGAGAAGAGATGACTAAGAGGGGGACATGGTAGCAGTTTTCAAGTACATAAAAGGTTGTTACAAAGAGGAGGGAGAAAAATTGTTCTCGTTAATCACTCAGATTAAGACAAGAAACAATGGTCTTAAATTGCAGAAAGAGTGATTTAGGTTGGACATTAAGAAAAACTTCTTAACTGTGAGGGTGCTTAAGCACTGGAATAAATTGACTAGGGAGGTTGTAGAATCTCCTTCATTGGAGGTATTTAGGAGCATGTTAGACAATCACCTGTCAAGATGGTCTAGATAATACTTAGGCCTGTCTTGAGAGCAGGGGAGTGGGCTAGATGATGATCTCTCAAGGTCTCTTCCAGGCTTATGATTCTATGATTCCGTGTCCTTTATGACTCACTAGGCCACAAGTAGTGTGACAGCTGCGGCAGGGCATGAAAGTTCTGGGTCTGGATTGTCTTCTCTGGAGCAGTGCACCTCAGAGCTGAGTAGAGTGGAGCCTAATATGGATTAGGAACTAGCCTCTTCTCAGTATTTTTCATAAAGGTTTCTAAGAGCAATACATTCAGTAATTTGTTATTTTGGAATCACATGAAATTGAGAGAAATGTAATCCAAAGAACTGATGTAAATTGTTTTCCTACTCAGTGAAGATAAACAAGTGTTTAGGTCGAAGAATAGACTAAGGACAGAACATTATTTTAATCATCTTGCAACAGTCAGTGAAACAAAATCCTTAAACATACAAAGAATATGAGGAAAAACAGTGGTATTGATTTAAAAAAAATGAATTATTATTATAATAAAAATTGTACTGATTCTATTTTCTTGAACAAAACTTTCGTTATCTAAATTTTTTTTAAATCCAACTCATCACCCAGGATTAATATAAAAGCACTACTCACACGTGCTCTCTCCCCCAAGATTTTTGGAATTACTGTATTTGATTTATAAGCCACAATTCTCCTCATTTTCACCTGCCATTGCACCTCAAAGCACTGTAAAATAATTTATCAATTATTTATAAAAAACTATACAAACACCTTCAATATTGCAAACAAACAAGATAAAGAGAGATCCTACCTAGAAAACAGGGGAAAGGGGCAAGCTTCTGAATAACAGGGGTAACAGTGGTTATTATAAAGAATATCTTTGAAAAAAGTGTGTTTAAGAGAAGGGAAGGAGAAGATTAGATGGATTTCAAGGTGGAGTTCCACATACTAGGGACCATCATGGCAAGGGCATAAGAGATTGCCAACCTAGGCCATAGTGATGGAAAGAAAGGTACACAAATATCCACCAGGACCAAGTTCAAGAATACAACTCTAAAATATAGAATCATAGATGATTAGGGTTGGAAGAGACCTCAGGACCTAGATGAGCAATAACCTTCACAGTTAAGGAGCTAAAAAAACAACACATCAGGGACATTTAGTCTGGAAGGAAGAGAACCAGACAAGAAAGGATTCATTAATCTAAAAGAAATAAATAAAAAGCAGAAGTTTGGAAATTTAAAACGCACAGTTTTTGAATGTGGACATTTCCTTGGAACAGGGTCAAAGTATGGGGGTGTAACACTTGGGAAAAGAGTCTATCGGGGTAGAAAATGAGATTGAAAACATCCCAGACTCAACCAGATTTATATTTTAAAATGTGTATATTTTTTAAATATAGCTTTGAAGTAAACTATATCCACTCCAGCTAAACTGAAGAAAATCCTTTGACTGATGAACTAGGACCAATTGGGAGCTCAAGATGCTAGGTCACATCATTGTCAGGACACTGATTTATTTCAGGTGGATCTATTATTTTTGAGTGAAGGTAAAGTATATTTTGAAGACTTTCTTGCAAGGGGCCAGAGTCAAAATATGAGAGTGCAAGATGTTATGTGTCTAGCCCTCCCAGTTCCAGGAGCAGAAGTAACTCTTATAGCAGAGAAGGTATGTGTATATGGGCTTGCCTACGGCATAAGTTGATGTAAATTACATCACTCAGAGATGTGAAAAAAATAATCCCCTCAGGGACATAACTTACACTGACTTAACACAGTATGCACAGTGCAGTATGTCAATGGGAGATGCTCTCCCTCTGACTTAGCTTCCACCTCTTGTTGAGGTGGATTAATTACATCAATGGGAGAACCATGGTGGGAGTAGATTTTTAAGGCCCTCCCAAATCCACCACTGTCCGCCCCTTGCCCCCCCAGCAGCACAAGGTTTAGGGAGGCTTAGTTTCCCCTAGCCTCAATGGTATTTAGCTACTCTGCAACAGCATCAAGAGGAGAGACTGAGAGCCATACATCAGAGTATACCATAGCTCAGTGGTTAGAGTGCTCTCCTGAGAGGAAGGTGATCCCTGTTTAAGTGGATTTGGGACTCTGAAGATGAATCTAGGTAACTAGTAAAAACTGGCCTTTTCCTTTAACAACAAACAATACACCTGGAATACAATCCCACCTTTTAGGTACATCAGTGCTCCTACAGAGCTCAGCATGTTTCTCTGTAAATCTATGACTGATTGTAAAAGAGGAGCTCTCAACGCCAGAGCTGCCTAAGGGTCAGGCATTAGTGCAGCATGTGATCACCCTTTTTCATTTATATTCCTGTCCTTCAGCTTCTCCAAGGGGTTGGGGCTTTCACATTAGTATGGGGACTCTGGGATCTAGAACCGTCGGGGTCCTCCTCAGCTGGACCCTCTGGCAAGATGCATGGTTCTGTTGAAAGAACAGGAGTACTTGTGGCATCTTAGAGACTAACAAATTTATTTGAGCATAAGCTTTCATGGGCTACAGCCCACTTCTTTAGATGCATAGAATGGAACATATAGTAAGGAGATATATATATACATACAGAATGTGAAAAGGTGGAAGTAGCCATATCAACTCTAAGAGGCTACTCTGAAACCTGTCATGGTTCTGTTGATGTCCAATCTTTTGGGAGTGGATAGGGGAGTCCAGGCCCCACCCTGTCATCAGGCTCTGATCCAGGGACTGATGGTGGGTAGCTATGTTCTGTACCCTGGGGTGCTACACAGCTGCCCCCCATAACACTTCCTACCCAAGTTTCCCTTCTCCTCACAAAGTAAATTACAGAATCACTATTAAAGTCTCTGACCTTCTCAATCAGTTAACAGTCTCTCCTTTGTAGGTCCTATCAGGTCTCTTTTTCCAGGTCTCAGTCCATAACAGCTGCTGAGCAATACTTCCCCAGAGCAAAGGTCTGTTCCCTTTCCACTGCCATCCCTCTTCTGAGCAGCTCTGCTTCCCCTTTTAAACCTGCCTCCAGCTTGTGCAGGCTTTGGAAGTGTGACTGTGTAGGACCATCTGGGTCCAAAGCTGCTCCTTAACACCTTTTTCTCTAGCATGGGGTTTGTGCACCCTGCCACACTGATGCAAATGTGAGAGGGAACCCAATATAAGTAGATGATGTGCTAATTAAGACTCTCTCCTGTGAAGAAACTGAGAAGTTAAGATGTTTTCTCAGTTGGATCAGGCTGGAGCTTTGGTTTCATTGACAAAAGGGCAATAGAACAGGAAGGGAATACAATAGTTGGGAGTGCAGTTGAGTCCCATGGGGATTTGCCCCCCAATTAACAGAGTGCAGGCAATTCAGGTGACCCTTCAATCACTCCGAAAGAGCTTAGAAATTTTCTAGGTTGTAACTCCTCATGGCAGTTCATTAGTAAGTATGCAAATTATTTAGCCATTTCTTAGGCCTGGTCTACACTACCAAGCTAGGTCGACATAAGCTGCGTTTAGTTGATTTAATAATATATGTGTCTACACTATCGAGTCCCTTCCGCCAACCTAAGGGGCCTGTAAAGTCGACTTCTGTACTCCACCTCCGCCAAAGGCATAGTGCTTGATTCGACATGCAGGGGTTAACATGGGGATAGTGTAGGCCAGCGGTTCTCAAACTGTGGGTTCTGAGTCCATTTTAATGGGCTTGCCAGGGCTGGTGTTAGACTTTCTGGAGCTCGGGGCTGAAGCCCTCAAGCTTTGGCACTCCCCAGGGAGGCAGGGCTTGGGCTTGGGCTTTGGTCTCCCAGCCCTGTCTGGTAGAACTCAGGCTTTGGTCCCCCTTCCCAGGATCGTTTAGTAATTTTTGTTGTCAGAAGGAGGTCGCGGTGCAATGACGTTTGAGAAACTCTGGTGTAGGCACTGCATTGGAGAGCATGCAGGGAACAAGAGCTTGCCATGCAAAAAGAGATGCTGTGGATTATGAAGGAGCAATCAGACATGTTGAGGCATCTGGTTGAGGCGGGGCATGGGGAGAAGAGCTACACCACGGACATGCATGGTGGATGCTAGGGTCCCTCTGCAGCCTATGCTGAACGTGCTGCCATCAAGTTCCACATCCTCCTCCCACAAATGTCCTATGAGGCAGGAGGGGAGGGAAGGGAAGTTCGGTATTCCTTGCACTGAACACCAGGGGAGGGTACAAGGACCAGAAGGCACCCATTCCCTGTCCTGCCATTCTGAAAATCAACATTGCTGTGAGGAAAATTACATAAAATGTTATGTAGGTGTTTGAAACCTTGGATCAGAGCCTGGAAAAGGTGTTGATCCACATTTAATCAAACCAGTTAGAAACAGACACTTATATAAGACTTTATAAATAAATAATCTCATTTCTTTGGTTAAAAATAACCTTTGTAGAATACAGTCTGTGGCTTTAATGAAAGTGTCAATTGTCCCTCATTATGAAATGCAGCATTTGTTTTAGAACCAAATTTCTCTTCATCTCACACAAACCTAGTGTCATCTTACTGTTTATTTCTGTAAATTGTTTTCATTAGATATTCTGTGTCTATAAAATGAGGTTCTACAAAACTCTATAGGACCAACATGCAAACACAGGTGCAATGAGTAAACCTGCAAAATTTTCATTTGTGCATGTAACTAGTTCAGGGATTGGCAGCCTTTGGCACGTGGCTCGCCAGGGTAAGCTCCCGGTGGGCTGAGCTGGTTTGTTCACCTGCCCTGTCCACAGGTTTGCCCGATCGCGGCTCCCACTGGCTGCAGTTCACTGCTCCAGGCCAATGGGGGCTGCGGGAAGCAGTGCAGGCCAAGGGATATGCTGGCCACTGCTTCTCACCACTCCCATTGTCCTGGAGCAGTGAGCCGCAGCCAGTGGGAGCCATGATTGGCCGAACCTGCGGACGTGGCAGATAAACAAACCAGCCCGGTCCACCAAGGGGCTTACCCTGGTGGGCCATGGGCCAAAGGTTGCCACTTCCCGAAATAGGGATTTGTGCATAAAAGTCTAGGTGATTACAAGTGCAAATAGACACTCATTCAGAAAGTTATGTTTAGTGCCTACAAACACTGTGTTTTGCTGGCACAACTGATCTGCATTCATTTTTGTGGCCACACCCATTGCACAGTTTCTTGTAACCCATTGCTCAGTCTGTTGTTGCTCTGTGTATGTTAAAGAAAATAATCCTGTAACAGAGTGGCTGGCACTTTGAGGGGATGTCGGTCTGAGCCCCACCTGTGATTTAGGGTTCCCATCTGGCTGGTTTTTGTATTGCCTTATTGAATAAAAGATTTAATGTGATGCATTGTTTTTTCACTTGGGACTTGTTAGCACTTTCTATAATTCTCACCTCTGTAGTCCGGACTGCAGTGCCGTGTTAAGATATGGTAAGAAAAATGACACAATAACACAAAAATACACATATTTGTGTGTGTGTGTACAATGGTTCTCTAAAATTGTTTAGTATTTATTAGCTGTAGGTGGCATTATGACCCTTTTTGTTGCTGTGGGGAGAGGTAGCCAATTTTTCTGGGTCTTGGAAGTGGCAACCCTACCTGTGACCCAGTTAATTCACCTTACCACGTGGAAAATGGATTGTGTAACCCAGTCAGGCATTGGGGATAAATAAGAGAGAAGCCTAGGTAGTGGGAGAGGGAAGGAAAGACTGCAGAAAAGCCAGCTAGCTAGTCTGCCTTGGGAGTTGCTTCCCACTAGAGAGCTGGGAGCACCCCAAAGGAGCCCAGGAGGGGCTGAAAAGAGCCCAGAAAGAGCTGAAAGCTGGCAAGCTCTGGGAAAGAGGGACTGTGGAGCCAAAGGGTCTGTAGTTGATAAAAGACTGAAAAAAAAGATCCCACAAAAGGGACACTTATTGTAAAGATTCATGTGCATATCAACACGCTTCCGATTACAATGAAAACATGTAAGGTCCTTCAAGAGAGAAGCCAATTGCCTTATTCATGAAGCGGAGAGCTTGTAGATGTACTGCTAGAGAGTCTACTTCAAAAAGTACAGAATTTTGTTAGTTTTCTTGAATCCCCTCTCCACCTAGTGATAACACATTCCTAACATCACACAACAAATGTATATAACTTGATTCGGTGCCGGCTTTACTCTAATAATGAGTTAGCCAGTTCAGTATTGCTGGAGGTGATAGCAACCCAGAGGATCCCTTATTTTAATGTTATATATGATAATATGGAGGTTACACTTTTAATACTTGTTCACTTATTGTAATGATTCTGACTTTAGAGTCAAGTAATTGCAAAGAACCTGAGAGGGAACTGAGGGCAGGGTACTTGAAAGGTGATCCCACACCAAAAGGGGGTGCTTTGGAGGCAGCAGCCCTGTTACAAATCCCAAATCATTTCAAAATATATTCCTCCATTTTTGCTGAGTTCCTTATTTAAACTTTGTAACGTGTGATGAAATCCATATAGCAGACTGAGAGCAATGAATGAGGCAAATTGTGTCAGTAGGTGAACAAACTAAGGCTCTCAGCAGAGGTAAGG
Source organism: Gopherus evgoodei (assembly GCF_007399415.2). NCBI lineage: Eukaryota > Metazoa > Chordata > Testudines > Testudinidae > Gopherus > Gopherus evgoodei. The sequence goes on from NC_044322.1 coordinate 123,376,680, forward strand.
GGCAGAAGGTTAAGATGAATTGTGCCAATGTTCCAGAGGTGGTAATATGGAGACGTGCATGCACAGATTAAGTATCAAGAAGGACTGAAGATTTTTAGCCTTGAGAGAAAAGCTAAAGTCTGAGTTAAGAGTAAAAGTGGAGATGGAGTCTGAGGATCTGAGATTACTTTTTACCAAGAAGGAGGACTTGAGTATTTAAGTACAAATGAAAACAGGACTCACTGCACATGATAATCTGTTTTTTTGCTTGGCTGAGCTGTAAATGGTTATTCTTCTATAGGCTTTAATTTGCAGAGTTCCAAAAGCACAGTGTCATTTTTAATCAGCTTCTATAACTTGGTAACTGTGGTCTTGTGACAATGGAAGGAAACAAAAAAAGATGGTTCCTGCTGATAAGATCAATTTGTTTGGCCCATCAAGCATTTTAATGTCATTTTAATGTCAGGCTAGCTGCTCATAGCTAGAGCTGCTAGACCTTGAAAGCCATCTCTGGCGAGGAGATATTCTTTTGTTCACAAACTCTGAGATCTAGAGAGAGCTTAAAGTATTGGCTGTTAGTTTAAAATATGCCTGTTCCTATCTTAACATGTTGATACATCACTGAGGTGTTAAGGAATGAGTTGATACATTCTAAAGTGAAAATCTTATATACTTTGAGCTAGATTTATTCCTGGGATACCACCACTGATTTCAAAGTTACAGGAGGGAAGAATTTGATCTATTGAGCCAAATCCAGACTCCCTAATTGGCCTCCCTGCCCTGTCAATCAAGCTAACTTGGAAAGTTAGCCTCTGCCCGTTGGCCCTGGGAACTGTCAGTCTCGGGGTCTAGATTTCTCATTGGCCCTTCTCCTTTCTGTAGGTACTGGGAGAGTGCCAACCAAAAAACCCTACTAGGTTTCGGTAAGGGGCCAACAATCCCCTTACAATAAGCTAATACTATATAGGCTCCACGGCATGTTAATTATTTACAGCGCATCATTTACAGATTTCAAAAATTGTTTTTAAAAATTGCCTGCATTAGTGTAGCATGAATGTATTTCTGGCCATGCATATATCTGGGGGTTTGAAGATCTCATTAACCACAATCTTTGGGCTGAATCTGCTGCTAAATATGTGTGTAATTATGACGCCTGTTTAATAGACAGGATGTTTCAGGGATGTGCCTTCTAAAACACATTTAGTTTGAGTTAACTAATTCTTTTTAATCACACAGGGTCCTTTGTGTCAGTGACAGCAGACAAGATACTAAAGAGCGATAAAAGAGACAACTAATGCTATTAAAACCTCTGATGAGGGAAATACAAATGATCCTGAGATCCACAACATTGTGTCAACATGGGCCTGTGTTCATCTTAACTGTTAGGCAAATGGTTAGAGAAGAAGAGAAAATTTTCACTTTAAACAGATAATACACAGGAAGCCAATGCTTTGTTAGACAAAAACAGACAGTCTCTTTGGTAACAAACTTGGAAACGAGAATGGAAATACTGCTATTTTCAACTATGCAGAACATGTGCTTAAAATAATGCTGCCTTAACCACTTCATAATTCTATTTTTTTTAATTTATTTTATCACTTAAAAACTCTTACAAGCCAGACCAGGGCAAACACTCAGGTTGTTTAGCATATCAGTGAGGAGAAATCTCAGTGGATTTTCTGCATTATTTTGCCCCTGGAGTTAAGTGCAGAGGATCATCTTGCATCTGTGAATGTTTCTATGTTTTCTGGAAATCATCATTTTGTTCGGTGTCTAGCACAATAGAGTCCTGGTTCATGAGTAGGGCTCTTAGTCATATAGTAACACAAATAATAATAAAATAAAAAAATGTCTCTCAGCTCTTAGGGTTCAAGGCAGAGAGTGACTCAGCATGGTATGGAAAAAAAAGAGAGTTTTCTACTGAAAAGCTAAAGCTGTTCCCCTTTCCCTACAATAATAGCCCAATAATCAAGGCCAAGTGACAAGATCTGATATTTCAAGTGATCCTCTGTGAAAGCTGGAACTAAAATATTTCCATTACACCCAAACTACCTGATAATTCATAAGACTAAGTGACACCTATTCCAAGACTTGTTCTTTCCAGGGAAACCGCAAAGTAAAAATCAAAAGGACACTGCAGGCTAGTCTTGCATTGGTAGAACCGTTCACATGGAGAGGCTGTACCAAACTGGTCTGTTGGGGTAAACTATTCTGAAAATTTCTTGGGGGAATTCTGTGCCACTGCACATGTGCAGAATTTATGTCCCCTGCAAATCTGCTTCCTCGCAGAAAAATGACTTTCCAACAGGGAAGCAAAGGGAAGCCAAAAGAGTGGTCATGCAGCCCTCCCCAGCAATATGTTTCAGGTGCTCAGAGCAACCACCAGAGAGGTAAATCACTGTGGGGCAAGGGGCAGGACTGGGGAAGACCCGGCTGGTGGCTCCTACCCTATACTGAGCTCAGCTGCGAGTCCTGGCTGGGCGGGGGAGGATGGGACTTCCTCTGCCCCTGCACAGCATCCGGGGCTGAGTCATACCCACCCCCAGATTTCTCCCCCAGCTGCAGGAAGCTCTGAAAACTCCCTGCTCCTCCAGCTTCCTGCACCCATCACTCCTCAGCTGCAGGGGGAGGGATTCCTGTACAGCGAGCTGCTCCCCATCCACCCAAGCCCTCTGCATCCAGACCCTCTCATACCCAGACCCTCCCACAGAGCCTCGCCCTGATGAGCTCCACTCCCCCAGCATCTGGACTCCCCACTGAGCCCCCTACACCCAGACCCCCCTGCTGATCTCTGTTCCCCCACACTCAGACCCCTACCCCCACTGAGCTCCAACCACCTTCACCTGGACCCCCCTGCAGCGTCCCATTACTGTTTCACCTAGAACCCCCCCAATAAGCCCCAGTGCATCCAAATCCCCCCTGCACTCAGATCGCCCACTGAACTGCCCACACCCAGATTGCCCCCACACAGAACCCTCTCCACCCACACCTGCATCCCCCCACACTTGGATCCTGTCTTGCTGAGCCTGGCGGCCCACATCTGACATCGAGGGGCAGGGCCCTGGGATGTTTCTGGGGCAGCCCTGGTCCTTGTACTGTGTCAGGGTTGGGTGCAGCCTCACTGCTAAGTCCATGTCTGACGGGGGAGCTGCACAGTGACCTCCCACTTCTGTGTAGCCAGTGGCCTGTGCTCCCCAATGCCATGCTAGAGCCTCCACACTATTTGACAAATAAAATTTGCAGAATTTTAAAATATTGTACACAGAATTTATTTATTTTATTTTTGGGTGCAGAATGCCCTCGGTAGTAGTACTTTACCATATGGTACTTTTTCCCCCACATGTAATATGTAAAAGTAATTTGTATGTCTTATTGTTTCTTGAAATAATTGCCATAGGAGCTTGTAGCTTTTATTACCTGATAAATTTTCTGTATAAGGTGTACTTATTTTTATTTCTATAGTTTCCAATTTAGTTTGGTAGGCCTTATTTTGTAAAATGTTTCCATTCTCTTTAGGCTGACTTTAATTTTGTATACATAGATGGCTATCCAGCATCCTTTTGCAGTTTTGTATAGGTTGATAGTCTTCACACTCAGTTCTCCATCTATGATGCTTGTTATAGAAGCCAATCAGATGCTAAATGTTTTCAGCTACATGTGTAGTATGTTCAGATCTCATCTGTCTAAACTGTCTGGTCAGCTTTTACAGCTCTGCTTGCTCTGTCAACACTGGTATTTGTGTTAGTGGAATGTAAATCTTGCAACCTGGTATTTACCTGGTCATGTTTATATTTCTCGGACTCACCTCTAGAGAAGTCAAGCTTACTAAATCCTGTTTAATAGGATTCTTTTGCACATTCATATTACAGAGGACAATTAACCCACATATGTCACTTCAGCATGCCAGATGGGCTTACAGACTGTCTCTTCACTCTATGGTTCAGTAATTCCAGCAGGTCTGTATTATAGTTATCGCTCTCTCATACTTGTTTTTTTTTTATTTGTAGGTTATTGTAATCTAGGGTGAAACCCTGGTCCCATTGAAATCAATGGCAAAAACTCACATTGATTTCATTTGGGCCAGGATTTTACCCATAGGGTTTATTAAACTCAGCAATAATAACAAATAAAAACAGTGGAATGCATATAGCAAACGGACTCCCTCTTGAATACTGCTGCCACCCCGCCCCCCATCTTGGTTAGTGGTCTGCAAGTCTTGTTTGCTGCAGTCCTGTCATTCAACACTTCCTAAAAGTGCAAGATGTTATCACTTTAACACTTTCCTGATACAGGTCAGGGGAAGGCTGCTAGGGACCAAACTTCTGTCTCATTGACAGAACAAAAGCATGTGTTGTTTGTTTTGACTCCACTTCTTAATAGTTTTGTTAATCACATACTATACTACACACACACACACACACACACACACACAAAGTGTAATAGTTTTGTTTAATGTAATTCCTACAGAAACAGACAAAATACTTCACAGCAGATTGCAGTTTATACATAAAGTTGTTTATAATATCTACATAATGGGTCAAACTCCACTATCTGTATATGGGTGTAATGTTGCTGATTGCAGAGGTGATACATGTGTATCACACAGTAGAATCTGATGCAATATCTGCTAAGTGCTAAGACAGTCCAGAAATGGGGAATAGCTACATTTCAGGGATCAGGATACATGAAGAAACGGACTCAATTAAACAAACAAGTTTGTTTTATTAGAGAAAGAGAGAGAGAGAGAGAGATGGACCATGAGAATGGGAATTGAGGTGTCAATTATCCAGAGAGGGGCTATACGAGATGGTGGTAGGCAGCTTTAGAAGATCTACCATGCTTTGTGGGGAGGTATCAAGCAGGGACAAATATTAGGGTATTTGGTGGTGGCAAGGAATGAGCTCAAGGAGAGAAAATATAAGGTTCCTCAATTAAAAATGGTAGCTGCAACTGTCAACAAACACAGAATAACTGTAATCACTCTATCCCACATTATTCATTAATTTGTTAATTAGTGCCCCATTAATTTAATGGTATAATCCATTTTTATAAACTAGTTTGTTATGCATCCATTTTCAGCTGCTGATGAAGTAGGAGAAATTACCTGTCATAGCATCGAAATGTCATCGGAATAAAGCCAAGTTTTCAGGTTATAAATGTTCATTACAGCAGCCACAAAATGAATTTATCACTTCAAGCGCCTTTTGATCTTGCCTCTGTGAATAAATGCAAATTCTTGAAAAATGGTTAAGTTAATAAAATGTAGCAACCACACACTTTAAAAATAAACCCCTAATCCTGCAAAACTGTTCCATGAAGGTGGGCCCTTCTGTTCCTGTGGAATCATATTGACTTCAGTAAGATTCTGCATGGACACAGGGAATGAATAGCTGGATTTTGGACAACCTGAGATATGCAGAGTTAATATTAAGGAGACCATAACAGAAGTAATTACAGGAAGGAAGAAAGGTGAAGACCTTTATACAAAAGTTTCAACAGAGTAGTCAATCTCCAGGGCAAAAGTTAGCCCTGTAGAAGTGAAACAAATTGTTTTCCCATATACATTCATTTGAGAGGTCTTTTTTCCCAGCAGGGGTGGAGTGCTCTCTTTTCTCTCCCCAGTCCAAATCCAAAAAGGCTGATGGATGTGAATCAAAGCACAACATTCATTTCTCACTCTGCCCAGATCTTGCACTGGAATCCACTAGTGCAGAATCTTTACCTGTGCAATCAGGACCATAGTCTTTATGTGACAGTTCATGTCAAACTATCCTCTAGTGAAAAATTCTGGAACCGCAATAATGGTAGCAAATGTTTTCTCTTAAGATTTACCCGCCCCTCTCCCCAACTCTCTACAGTACCAAATCTGAAATATTATTGCAGTCTTTTGAAAATATTCTTACTTGCTGTGCATCCAGTGCAACTTCTTTAAAATAAAACTAAATTCCTTTACAATTTGCAGGGGGGTTTCCTGAGCTTCAACTAAGGTTTAGAAGGTCTCCTGAGTGGAGAGAACAAGAGCAACATTACTAGAGACCAATATGCCTTTCCTGTTCCTAGGATCACATGCCTACCCATTGCCTGTTCAGTCTCATCTGATTGCTGTTCCTGGGATAAACATCCCTTTGCAGGGCCTAAGGGAGGCAAGTGACCGCTCCCCAGAGTAGTGTATAAAACAAGAAGTGCAACAGACTCGAAGATGTTTCTCATATATTAGGATATAATTGTGTAACTGTTTACTTATAACAGTAATTATTCAATTTTCAGATAGAAATATTATTTTAATTACCCCCCCCCCCCACACACACACACACTTTCTTTATCTACTTCTGTTCATCCTATGTAGAGGATTGTGTGAGCTAGAAAGCTTGTCTCAAGATCTGAACTTTCCCCAAGTTTGCAGTAGGTTTGGATCTGAGATTCCAGATTAGGCCCATCACTACTCTAAGGGTATCAATTTTGTATCAGAAAAAGGTTTTGCATCCCATTTTTGTGGAGGCTTTAAATCAACCCAGCACCTTTCTGCAGAACCCCTGGAGGTTCCCAACTCATTTCTGGTGAGTGTATGATTCCTCTCTCTCGGTTCATTGCTAGATGGTCACCCCCTCACCAGTAAAAAGGCCACCACTGCAGACAGTCTCTCTACTGGGTAGAGCTGCAGAAGAAAGGGCAGATTCAGTGGCACTGGCACAATTTGTACAGTGGTGCTGAAAGTCACTGAACAAAATTATAAACCCTTCCTGCATATGAATGAAACCACTTCAAGACAGCAGCCCTTGGCTGCTTCCAGAAAGAGGCCACTGAAGGTTGCAGCCTGATGGGGAGGAAGAGCCGACTCCTCAGCCAGCAGAGGCAGTTGTCTGGCTGTGGGGAACTTCAGCAACTGACTATGGGGAAGGAAGGCGGGGCCAGCAGCCTCTTCGCTGTTCTAGCCACGGAATCTCCGGCACGGGGGCGTGTTTTTCCAGACGGGGCGGGCCCACGGAGCCAACACCCCCAGGCGCCGCCTCCGCCCTCCTCCAAGTTTGTGCGCTTTCCAACAGGCTGGACTCTCGCTGTTGCTGTTGCGGCTCAGCCAGAGCCCAAGCGCAGGGCGGCGGCGGCGACTACCTGCAGACGCCCCTGCCCGGCAGCAGAGCGCGGCGGGGCGATGAAGGGGCGGCGGTGGCGCTGGCAGCACCGCCGCCTCGCCCTGCTGCTGGTGCTCTACACGCTGCTGCTGCTGCTCCTGGTGCCCTACGTGCACGACTACGGGGCCAGGCGGGGGCGCGGGGCGGAGGAGGCGCCGCTGCAGCCCCGCTGCCCCAGCCTGCAGGAGGCGCTGGGCGCGTGGGGCTGGGAGGAGGAGAAAGAGAAGGAGGAGCAGTTGCCCGGGGGCGAGGGGGCGGCGGCTGACAGGAGCGAGGCCGGCGGCGGCGGGAAGCGGCACATCTACCTACACGCCACCTGGCGCACGGGCTCCTCCTTCCTGGGGGAGCTGTTCAACCAGCACCCGGACGTCTTCTACCTGTACGAGCCCATGTGGCACCTGTGGCAGGCCCTGTACCCGGCCGACGCGCTCAGCCTGCAGGGCGCCCTGCGCGACATGCTCCGCTCGCTCTTCCGCTGCGACTTCTCCGTGCTGCGCCTCTACGCCGCCCCGCCCGCGCCCCGGGACCCGCTGGCCCCTCCGGCCCCGGGCGGCAGCGGCGCCAACCTCACCACGGCCGGCCTCTTCGGCTGGCGGACCAACAAGGTGATCTGCTCGGCCCCGCTCTGCCCGGACGCCCCCCGGGCCCGCCACGAGATCGGCCTGATCGACGGCGCCGCCTGCGAGCGGAGCTGCCCGCCGCGGGGCCTGCGGGAGCTGGAGGCCGAGTGCCGCAAGTACCCGGTGGTGGTGATCAAGGACGTGCGGCTGCTGGAACTGGGCGCGCTGCTGCCGCTGCTGCGGGAGCCCGGCCTCAACCTGCGGGTCATCCAGCTCTTCCGCGACCCCCGCGCCGTGCACAACTCCCGCCTCAAGGCCAAGCAGGCGTTGCTGCGGGAGAGCATCCAGATGCTGCGGAGCCGGCACCGCGCCGAGCCCCGGGGACTCCCCCGCCGGCAGCTCCTGCCCGCGGCCGGGCTGGGCGGCGGCGGGATCCGGGCGCAGCAGCAGCACCGGGCCGAGTTCTTCCTGAGCGGCGCGCTGGAGGTGATCTGCCAGGCCTGGCTCCGCGACCTGCTCTTCTCCCGCCGCGCCCCCGCCTGGCTGCGCCGCCGCTACACCCAGCTGCGCTACGAGGACCTGGTGCGGGAGCCCCGCGCCCAGCTGCGCCGCCTGCTGCGCTTTGCCGGCCTGCCCGTGCCGCCCGCCATGGAGAGCTTCGTGCTCAACATGACCCGCGGTGCCGCCTACTCCTCCGACCGGCCCTTCCTCATCTCCGCCCGGGACGCGCGGGAGGCCATCCACGCCTGGAGGGAGCGGCTCAGCCAGGAGCAGGTGCGCCAGGTGGAGGCTGCCTGCGGCGAAGCCATGAGCCTCTTGTCCTACCCGCCCAGCGCCGAGCCCGGCGGCGGAGCCCGGGAGGGGGACAGCAGGTAGCGGCTGCCTCCTGGGCAGGACATGCAGGTAACAAGAAGCTTCCCCCATCTTTCTACCTGCGGGGTCTGGGCAGAAATGCAGCAGCCTTTCCTTGAGAGAGGGGAGAGCCCGAGGGAGAGAATCCTGCTTCTAGGGATGAGAAGAGGGTGGGGTGAAAGTCTGGCTCTGTTGAAATCAGTGGGACTTTTGTCACTGGATAGCTCTACACTTTGAGATGGGGGTGTAATTTCTGGCTGGAGGCCAAACACCCTTGCTAGCTCTGATTGAACTAGTGGGATGAAACTGATGAGGTCTGCCCAGCAACTGGACACTGGCTTGTGCCAGCTGACTTCTGGGCTAGGGAGCTGTTTCATTGCTGTGTAGATGTCAGGGCTTGAGTAGGATCCTGGGGCCCAAGGACCCTGTGGGGTTGGAGGGTCCCAGAGCCTGAGTTTGGAAGTCTACATAGCAATGAAACAGGCTCACAAGCCCCAGTCAGCTGGAGTGGTGGTCCTCCTGCAGGTTTTCTTTGCTGTGTAGATATGCCATGAAAGTGTAGCTGTGGCCATGCAAGTGGTGGGATAGGTTAGCTTCTGGAGTAAGATTCCACCTGCTCATACTTAGGAAGCCAGCTTCTGCCACTACTGGCGCCCATCCTGATTACCCTTTTGTTTTTAGCGCCCAAGTTCAGTTAGGGCTAGTGTGGGTCTGGCTCCCCAAAAGGGAAATCACACCTCCACCTCAAAGAGTAGCCATTGACTTTATTGGGGCCAGGATTTCATCCTTAGTTCATTGTGCTAGAGGAGGGTATCACCCCCTCACTGTGTTGTGAACTGGGTTAGATTTTAATTAAGATAAGTGGGCCAGAGTTATGAAGTTACTCTCCTGCCACACTGGACTTTCTTCCCCACTGCTGACCTTGGGACTGTAACACACCTAGTTGCACACACTCAAATGAGGCCTGGACATCTGGCTTTAAAATTGCCGCTGTTAAGCTTCAGAGTTAGTGAGTGCACTGTTGCGATTAATAGGGACAGTTACTGTTCCTACAGTGCTGTTGTTTCAGGCCAGGAGCAATACTTCTGTCCATCATTGCAAGGTTATTTTTGCAACAGAGTTGGAAACTTTTTTTTTAAGTGAAAGTTCATTCACTCTAAAGTTCATTCTGCAACAAGCGTGAGTAGTCTTTTGGCTTTTCCAAGGCCACGATCAAGTGTCTTGATGTTTTTGGTCTTCTAGCCTCAAGATGAAAACCTTGTCTGTGTTTCCGGGACCTTGAAGTAAAAATATTATCTAAATTATACCCTCCCCACATCTGATGGGAGCAGATCTAGTTAGATCTCTGTTCCCCAGGGCTTTAGTAAACCTAGTCCTAAAATGTTCCAAGAATTGGTGCTTTCACTCCTTCCTCTTGAGACTTTCCCTTGATGAGTTTGTGACTGGGCCACATCTGATGTTAAAGGCACACTGTCAATTGAGAAATCCCAGTCAAAGCAAACTAATACTGTCCTTGCATCTGGTAAAAGTACCATCTTAAGTTAAAACTGAAAAGGCTTTAAAATAACTTTCCCAATTTTCTTGTTTCATTTGTCTTGGATGGTGAAAACTGGTAAGTAACTGGCACTTCATGGTTCTTTGGAATTAGAAAGCATTGTACTTTGAAGGGATGATGTCAACCCTAATTTATCCTTACATCTACATCTTGTAAAAGCAGGCTCTTATTAAAAACCTAAAGCTACCCAATGTTTCTAGAATTTTTAAAAGTTCTCATGGGAACAATCAAACATTCCAAATAGTATGAAGCTGAAGTACTGTATACAAAACTGTTACTCCTTTGATTCTTTTCATTGCTCAAATTAAGAGAAATGCAAAGAATAAATAAATACATAGCATAAACAAGTCATACCTTAAAATTAGGATAAAAAAATGAAGATAAGGTCTTAATGTTTCTTTTATCATATGATTCCTTAAGACTATAAATGTTAAGTAGAATTTAAACTACAGTATTTTCATAAGAATACTTACACAAAACAGGTTAAGCCTTCAATTAATATTCTATATTAAGTTTTATAAAGCCTAACAGACCTTTTAACTGCTTGGGGTAACTGCACATTTATAATGGAGAAAGGTGTCTTCACCTGAGAGAGGCTTTGCTTCCATACACACTAACCCAATAACCTACTGACTGGGCTGGAGATAATCTTTCTCTGTGTGGATTATAGTACAGCACTGCTAATACCATATGTTGGAGATGCATGAAGTCAAAGGAAGGAGAGCTATTTCCACTTCCTTGTATTTGACGCTAGTACTGTAGATGGTGATCACAGGAATGGAGTAAGCACTTGGCTACAGCAAGGGGTTTGAAGATGTTTGTTTAATCAGAACTCTGACATTCTTTTTACAAAATTCCTAATGTAGGAATGTTTTAAAGTTGGTTTGTCATATCTAATGTAAGTCGCACATTCTTCTGGCTATCTTGTAAAAACTTCTGAGAATGAAAAGTGAATACTTAATATTTCAACTCTGATTCTCTGCACTAACTGAGATAACATTTTTCTTTCCTAACTTCCTGCCTGACACAGGGTGCTCCAGTGCACAGGATTTTGTCCGTCACATCCTATCCCAACAATAACATCCTCTCAGCTGGTAAATTTGCACCCAAACAATTTAAAAATATTTCCTAACAAGGTTAAGACAAACCAATATTGGAAAGCTCTACCTATCCTGAAGTTTGTTTAAAATTTTTAGGATTCAGTTTGAGTTTTAAGATACTGGTTTCAGTTGAATTTCCTGGAATTCGCATATTAGGGTATGTTTTCATTTGGGGGGAATGGACAGAAGTTGTGTTTCAGGGAAGTGGATCTTTAAATTGTTAGACTTTCTTTTTTTAATCTGATGACATTTAGACAAAGCTGCAAGGGCATTCAAGGTTATACTTAAATTTATATGAAACCCTCAGATATAAAATGAGACTATGAACTTCAAATTGGGGATAATCCTGGATCAAGAATAAAACTATACATGTAAAGTGCTGAAAATAAACGCAGTTCAAAAGAAATGTTTTACAGCTACTGTTACTGGAGGGGCATTTGAATTAATTACATTGTAGGTTTTGGTGACTGGTATGTTGCACTGGAAAGAATTGCTTAATACACTTTTGCAGGGGAAGATATAACCTTAATACTAGTATTAGTGGCAGAAGCATGCTTCTAGGGGAGAATGTATCCCTAAAAATGTTCTTGAGAAATTATTTAATTTCACTCTATCGAGCAAGTTTTGAGTTCCTTTTTTATTTTTTTTTTTTACTCTTTTTGTACTGAAATGACCTATTTTATAGCCTAAGGGCCATTTCTGTGTTTTCGTGCAGCCTTATGCGGTCAGGTTGCATAGAGTGTGTGAACAGAATTTGTTTAAGTGGCATTTTACCTTTTATTAGAGGAACAGTACCCATATTAGGTCACCTCACTCTAAAACTTTACCATGTATATATCCTACCTAACTTGTACTGATGTGCTTGAGAAGAAACTGGTGAGACTTTATTGCATACTGAAAGATCAAAAAGGATTTCTGTCTTTCCGTCAAAAACCCCAGCAATTTTGAGCTTGATTCATTTATAACAAATTCAGCCAGGGATCTTCACCTTGCAATATCAGAATACTCAATTCTCCTGGGGCAATTGAGTGTGCTCAGCACCTTGCAGGATCAGGTTGTAAAAAGCTGAGCAGAGTGCTACACTACTGTTGTGAATGAACACATAAAATTTCACTTTCTCTAAAGTCACTCTGACTAAGACTGAAGCATAATCTGCCTGGTCATTCAGCTTAATCTGTTGCATCCCCTAGAAAAATAGATAACATTCATAAACTGTTTAATTTTAACTCAAACACCTATTGCAGGGTTTCTCAAACAGGGCCCACCGCTTGTGTAGGGAAAGCCCCTGGCGGGCCAGGCCGGTGTGTTTATCTGCCCTGTCCACAGGTCCGGCCAATCTCGGCTCCCACTGGTGGCGGATTGCTGCTCCGGCCCAGTTAAACACACTGGCCTGGTCTACCAGGGGCTTTCCCTACACAAGTGGCGACCCCTGTCTGAGAAACTCTGACCTACTTGAATTCATGCTAAACTCAGTATCTGACTTGTCCTCAATATCAAAGTCCTTTCTGCATCCTCAGTTGAATTTGTTCATTAACACCACTGCTCCTTATTTTATTAGTGATCAGTTTAAATGTATTTTCCTGCCCTTACACTTTATCTGATCTTTATGTATTCTTTTCACGGTGGAGGAAAAAAACTACAAAGAGTCTGTCCTGCAAGATTTCTGCTGTGTAACTATATGAGCTATTAACATTCCACCTTCAGAGTAATTCACATTTAAAAAAAAAATTAAAAACAGAAATGTCCTGAACCCAATACTAGGCAATACACATAACTGAAGAAAGTTTGCAGAGTTCAGAATCTTAAGAGTGGGATTTTCAAAAGCATCTAGGTCGCATTCAGAGACCATAAGACTTGTGCATCTTCAGGGTCTAGATTTTAAAGGTATTTGGCTATTGCTCCACTCAGTGTTGCAACACCTGAACTCTTATTGAACTCTTATTGAAAAAAATAACATAGGCATTTAGGACCCTTAGTATCATTGACTTCCAAGAGATATAGACTCGTAAATTAGGCATTGCAATGCTCAGTGAAGCAATCCCTAAATACTTTTTAAAATCTGGGCCCTAAATCACTTAAAGTGCTTTTGAAAACTTCATCATCAATGCATTTAAGGCTGACAGTAAATTAATGTGAATTTTTCCCTTGAAGATGCAGCAAAGAATCCTGTGGCACCTTATAGACTAACAGACGTTTTGGAGCATGAACTTTCGTGGGTGAATACCCACTTCGTCAGATGCAATGATGTATTGCAGGGATAGGCAACCTATGGCACGCATGCTGAAGGCAGCATGCAAACTGATTTTCAGTGGCACTCACACTGCCCAGGTCCTGGCCACTGGTTCAGGGGGCTCTGCATTTGAATTTAATTTTAAATGAAACTTCTTAAACATTTTAAAAACCTTATTTACTTTTCACACAACAATAGTTTAGTTATATATTATAGATTTAGAGAAACAGACCTTCAAAAAGGTTAAAATGTATTACTGGCATGCAAAACCTTATATTAGAGTGAATAAATGAAGACTCGGCACACCACTTCTGAAAGGTTGTCAACCCCTGATGTATTGTGTCTTTCAGCCTCTTTGCAACATACTCTCCTCAGTCTGGAAACTTACCTATTGAGTGTGGAGCACAAAAATATAGTGTCAACTAACAAAGAATATTGATATTTATCTACTCTGCTGTAGGAGATTAAGAACAAACCTTAAATCAGGACTAGCGCTGCACAGTTTTAGTATATGAGAGCTTTCATGTTAAGCAGAAGCAGATCTTGTTGAAAGTGAGATGGTGAGAAACTACGGTTAAATTGCATTCTGAGAACAGCTGAGACTTACTGCTGAGACACTTTGTTTTGCAACATTTTAGCTCTTCATAGGAGAGATTTTACTTTCATTTTTTAAAAAAAAAAAGCAAAATCCCAATTCTAGTGCGTGCTAGGGTTAAACAAAAAGTACAATTGGTCATTAAGATGGAGGGCCAGCACCATAAACACTTTTCATTGCTGAGCTAAATGCCACAGGCTTAGAAAGGATAGATGGGTGCCAAAAATTCATGAGATTTTTAGCACCTTAGGCTGAGATTTGGAACAACATACTTGCATTACATCCTGTGTAATGACGTAACAGCTTCTATATACAGTTTCATGGGAAAACAGGAACAAAGCTGATAAATGTTTCAATGAATAATTTGTATCATCTGCTTTAATGATTAGCTGTCATGCAGTTACCTTCAGATATGCAGGAACTCGAGCAGTACAGCTGTTGGTAAAATATTACATTATACTTATTTACTCCAAGTCTGAGACTTCAGATCTAGACTCTGATTCATATGCATTAATACAATCAATATATCTGCACATTTAAACTGACAGTCTAGGTACTGTGTGATTTGCTGTACTGATACACATTTGCGCAAATGATGAATGTCCAATGACAGCAATATTTACCCCTCGTTTTACTTTGTTTTAATTTGGCATTTCATAGATCAATATTCAGGTGGTAGTTGTAGAAATTCATGCAATATGCTGGTGTATTTCAAGCACAGAGGAAACAGTCTTAATATTTCAGGAGTGTTTTTATATTTTTCCCAATAAATGCAAAGATGTACACATTTATGACAGTGATTTCCTCTGAAACGGGTTAAATGACAGTGGACTTTCTCATTTCTTAATGGTTTTCATATTGCATGTGTTCACTAAACAGTTAAAGATCTTATTTTTTCCCTGTGAACCCTGCAAGTTCAAAGAGAGGCCCAGAGTCAAACTAAGTTCTTTCCTTTTCTCAGATGTCCAACACTAAAAGTTTCAGCAGGCCAAATTATGCTCTCAGACACTTGTGCAAACTTGTTGCGATGGAGCTATATTTCAGAAGGGGGAAAAATTATTCTTAAAAATAAACAGAATATGTTCTGAGATGCATTGGCTCTGTAACCCTAACAAAAATACAAAGAATTAAAAACTTGTCACTAAAGCTGGCTGATAGGGACAATAAGGCCTGCGCTACACTAGCGAGGGGGTTGGAACTAAGAGACGCCACTTCAGCTAAGTGAAGTATCTTAGTTCGACTTACCTGGCTGTCCTTACAGAGGCAAGTCAACTGCCGCAGCTCACCCGTCGACTCCACTTACTTCTCCTGCCGAGGTGGAGTACAGGTGTTGATTTGGGGATCGATTTATCGCATCTAGATGAGATACGATAAATCGATTTCCCGATACATCGAACACTACCCGCCGATCTGGTGGGTAGTATAGACATACCCTAAGTATAGTATGTGATATTTTGAAATAGGGTATGTCCACCAGGGGTAAAAAAAAACACATGGCTGATCTGGATCAGCTGACTTGGGCTTCTGGGGCTATGGCTCAAGGTTGAAAAATTTCTGTGTAGATGTTCTGGCACAGGCTGGAGCCCTATCTCTGGGACCTGGAGAGAGTGGAGGGTCCCAGAGCTCAAACTCGAGCCTGACCATCTACATGGCAGTTTTTAGTTCGGCAAACCCAAGTCAGCTGACAGCCATGCCTGTGCTGCGCGTTTCTGTCCCTGTGTAGACATACCCATAATCATTTTTCAGAATAGAGCCACGTGCTGTATTAAGTGTTGGTTTGCCACTTGCATTAAACTTGACAGAGCCCTACCATTTTAGAGACGGAGATAGGAAGAACAAGACTGCCGGTGAAAAATTTGACTTGACAGACATTTTCAAGATCCTACTTGTGTTAATCCTGGTCTTTCAGTTTGAAATTCTCTTGACCTGGATCATTTAATGTGCAGTTTAAATTGATAGCCCTTTTAAATCAATTAGAAGCCTCCTGATGTAATGTTTTTTATGAGTGGGAGATCCATTACTACTTCTGTTTTTAAAGGTATGCATCTGGCAGCTTTGGCTCCAGCAACAGGCCAAAGACAGAATAACTTCTCAGTACTGAGAGTGTGATTATCTTTGTATTTAGTGCCAAGAAACTCTAGCTGTCAGTACTAGTGTGTTAAGCTGTGACAGTGACCTATATTACCACCTTACTGGGTTCTGACCCTTCACAGCCAGGTTTATCTTGCATTGCTTGGCTGAAATTGATGACAATATTCTAGATAGCGTTAACAGCACACGTTAAGGTTGCCAGACATTTCCTCTTATAAGAAAGACCCTGTTTTCAGCTACTTGTAGTGTTGTCAAACTTCAGCCACTTAGGCTGAAATGTTTCAATCTAGGAGTGTGGGTGGGTGGTATGGAGCCAGGGGTGGGGAAGAGACAGGACTGGGTCAGGGACAGGTTGGAGGGGGTGGGGCACAAGGTGTCAGTCTTGAAGGAAATGAGCAGACTTTTCTGCTCACTAGAACATAGGCTCCTCCAGAGCCTAGGATGGAACCTGAGATTCCTGAATCTCATAATTCCTCTGCTGTCAGCAAATATCTGTGAAACCCACTGGCAACTGTGTCTCCACCCCCTTCTAGTTCTAGTCCACACATGAGAATCTACTACTGCTATCAGTTACTCTATTAGCTCAAGTGGCAGGAGTCTGTGTGGTGAAGATAAATGTTCCAGTCCTCTTGATGAACCACATGGGTATCAATGTGATGCCACATGATGGAATTTCTCTTTTTCAGTTTGCTTTTTTAAAAACCTAGGTTAATGTGACTAGTGTCACTAGTGACACTGTGTACAGCTTTTACTGTTTAAAATGCTATCGGGTACAAGCCTGAAGAGGCTCCAGTCTAATTCTTTTTTTGAGAGGGGTGGTATATGTGAATTGATAAGAAATCAAAATGTGCATATATATATAATAGTACTGGACACAAATTATGTTAAAAGAACATTATGCAAAGTCAAGCACTCAAAAGTTAGAAAAAGCCAGAATTAAGATTGTGCAATCTTAACTCAGCCCCTTTCTGTATATGCTTGTTTTTTTTCCACGGGACCCCTGACTCATTCAGTACACAGACTGGACCTGCTCTGGGAGTGAATCAGGGTTGTGTGGTGAAGGAGACTGTTGTCTGTAGTACCCCTGCTTCATTTGTTGCAGAAGCTGAAAAATGTGTAGTAAATGAGGCAGGGGATTGCACAAAGGGAAGGATGGGCTCATGGTTGAGGCAGGAGAATGCTATCCTGCAGAACTGAATTCTGTTCCTGCCTCTGCCACAGCGTTATTTGTGATACTTGGTAAAACACTTAAACTAAACTTTTCACAGGTGGTCACTGATGAACTGGTACTCCTCTTCTGGGTGCCCAACTTGACACTGTGGTCTGATTAGCAGACATGCAGAGCACTCAGCAGTGAAACTGAAATCAATGGGAACTGTGCTTGAATATATAAAAGCATTGTATCATGGTAAGTACTTTGGAAAATCTGCATTTTAGTCATCTCAAATTGGGCACCCAAAAGGAATAGATACTTTTTTTATAAAATGGGAATGATTACCAGCCCCTCGTCTCACAGGGATTTGCAAAGATAGATTGATTAAAGCATGTGACTCATTCAAATACTATAGTACTGAGTGTTACAGAAAAGCCCACAAGAAAATTAATAATTCTGTGTTCAGAGCAGCATGTGAATAGTGTGTATAGTAAATAAGGCCAATAGGCACAGATTCAACAATAAGAAAATAAAATATTGAACAACTACCTTCTCATTAACTGTGCAGTATCAATCATGTGCACTGACAGAGGCAGGTATTCTATGGGAGAAAAATGGTATGTGATCAGGTAATTAATGTTCTCTGCCTAGTGCATCTATCTTTAATGATACAAGAGGCAAGCTTATTTCGGGCATTTCCTAACTTTGGAGTGCTTAATTCTGAAGCCTTAAATGTTCTTTTAATGTACCGTATGGATATTTCTGAAAAATAAATAAGATGCCTAAGCTATGTTGGCAAGAGAGTTGAGATTCTTCCTTCACTCTTCCCAACTGATGCAGCTGCTGCTTTGAGAGGGATGACCTGAGTGAACACTCCTTTTCAGAAGCTGTTTCTGAACTATTTACAGTATATAACTATATTTGATGTGAAATACATCATCAGACTAACTGTAAGGTGTCCTTCTGGGGGAAATATTGTTTTCCAGTTACATCATAATACAATCTATTAGCATCTCCTCTGATTGAAGGCTCTAATTTTAGCAAAGTCTCTTTAAATACTTCAGTTCTTGTTTTGACCAAGTATTTAATTCTAGTTGGTTCAGTCACTTACTATGACAGGATAGTATTTCATGAAACTTAAGCCTTGGAGAGAGATTGAGTTAAAATAATAACTGTCTTAACAGTTTCTCAGATAACTCGATAAGTATTGTAAGGGTTTGTACAAGCCAGTTTCCTCTCTGAAAAGAGGTTTGCTGTAGGACTGAGCTTCTTGCTTAAAGCTGGTTTTCACTGTTTCACAAAGGCAGAGGCAGTACCAGCCCATTAGGGGCTCTAAGCAGGAATATTTTTGGGGTCTTCCCCCACACAACACAATAAGAAGTGAACAGGGGGCCTGTTGAGCTGCTTAGGCCCCTAAGCAATTGCTTAGTCTGCTTATCCCTAGCACTGGCTCCACACAAAGGTTTCTATGTCTTTAACAAAGATGAAGACTTCTGCAAAATGGACACAAGTGACTTAGGACTGCTTTCAGGTCAACTACATGCAAAATGCTTGTTGTACTTAACAATAAGCAGAGAATCTTCAGTCATAGGTTTCATTTTGGATCACAGACTTGTTAATTTAAAGTTAAGCCTTCCAATAAACTCCTTGATTAAAATATAAGTAATATTTGCCTTAGTCAAAATTCTCCTCTAAGAGCTTAACATTTAAGCTGTAATTATTGTGAGTCATTCACAGTCTGTATTACTGATACTATAGATTGAATCTTTTGCTTGTGGTCTAGATCTGTTTCAGTAGCTGTAAAGCCACAAAGCCTCTGTTACTGTTGTACTGTCAGACTCTGGGCTGCTTTTGATTTTCCTTAATATATAGTGCTCTTGACTTAGGGCTAAATGAGTATGTAATTACTAATAAGCCATTTTAAGACTGTCAACAGTCTGGGCTTACTTTGAAACTGAAGTTTTTGCTTGGAGTTATTCCAACATGTTTCCTCATGCCTGTATCTAACTCTTAAAAATTCCTACCATGAGTTCTGGTTTTAGGAGTCAGACACCCTGAAGGCTGCTGTGGGAACATTCTTGAATGACTGAGGATTTGGAGACAGATGTTGTTGGAAACATAGCCATTCCTCGGCCAGTAAGTGGGTTGGGCTATGTGGATGTCACAACTGGCCCGTGGTTCTGAATGGCTGGGCTAAACTTGCAATAAAAGAAAATGTATTTTGTAATCTCGTCTGTTGGAAACAATGAGCCAAGCACGCAGGGTACAGGCTGCCTTTGGTGGGAAAAAAGAATCCTTATTTAATATTTTATTATGAAGCAGCTAGAATCATTTTCAGTTAAGGGGTATGGTTAACAGATGCAAACGTTTGATCATGTACTGCCACTTGGAACTCTGGACATTGGAAAAAGCAGAGATCCTGCCCTAAAACAGCTTTTCAATGAGCATATGCATGGGTTCTTAATGGCTCTTCCATGGAAGATACTATCTTAATTTCTGGATAAGCCAGAGATGACTGCAATTAAGGTTGAGTACATAACAGTTTAAGTGTAAAAATGTTCAGAGATATTGTAATGATTCTAAAACCAAGCATTATAACACCCTAGACTTTTTTGGTATGGGTTACACTTGAAAAGAAATTGAAACATGCTAAGATGCCCATTCACCTTTAACTCTGCCTGCAGTGACACTATGCAATAACCATACTTCAATATCAGGGTCGGCAACCTTTCAGAAGCGGTGTGCCGAATCTTCATTGATTCACTTTAAGGTTTCGTGTGCTGGTAATACATTCTAATGTTTTTTAGAAGGTCTCTCTCTATAAGTATATTATATAACTAAACTATTGTTGTATTGTAAAATAAAGTTTTCAAAATGTTTATGAAGCTTCATTTTAAATGTTGATCTTACGCCGCCGGCCCGCTCAGCCCGCTGCTGGTCTGGGGTTCTGTTCACCTAGGCCGACAGTGGGCTGAGCGGGGCCTGCAGCCGGGACCCTGGCTGGCAAGGGTCTGGCAGCCAGAATCCCAGACCAGCAGCGGTCTGTGCGGGGCTGGCGGCTGGGACCCGGGGACAGCATTGGGCTGAGCGGCTCAGCCCACTGCCGCTCCGGGGTTCCATTCACCAGCTCCTGCCAGCCGGGATCCCGGCTGCTGGACCCGCTCAGCCTGCTGCCCGTCTGGGGTCCTGGCCCTACCCACATACAGTGTTACCTACCTTCTCCGTGGTTATGGCCCATTCTCTTCCTCTCTCTACACTGAGCTGAGGGTGGGAGTGCATTGAGCACAGGGCTGGGGGTGAAGGGTCTAGCCAGGAGCTAGAATGAGGGAGGGGGCTCAGGTTTGGGGCAGGAGGTTTAGGTGTGGGGCACTTAGCTGGGCAGCTCCCATTTGGTGCGAGGGGTGCAGGTGGGAATGTGTGTGGGGGTACAGGAGCTCCCATTTTGTGCTCAGGGTGGGGGTGGGAATGTGGAGGGTGCATGGGGAGGTTAGGGGTGTGTGGGGATGCCAGTCAGGGCTGGGGTCGTGAGGTGTGTGTGAAGGAGTCAAGCAGAGGGCTGGGTGTGTGTGAAGGGGATGCAGGGGGCCTGGGGTGTGTGCGGGCTAAGGGCTGGGTGTATGTGAGCTGGGGGGGTCAGGGCAGAGAGTTGGAGGGGATATTAAAAATTGGCTCATGTGCCAAAGACTGCACATGTGCCATAGGTTGCCGACTCCTGCTTTAGTATATAATACGTTGATTTGTCATTCCAGATTAAACTAAGGACATTCATTCCCCGCCGCCCCCCTCCAATGGTGTCACAGTGTGAGCTATGGTTGTTTGGGTACCTTGAGGTATGAAAATGCATAGTTAACACATTTGGATTTCTTAAGTTTAACCTTAACTCTGGATTTCCTCAAGCAAAAGTCCCAGTGTATATCTCAAAGAGTTTTACTTGTGTAAGGACTGTACTTGGGTCTGATGTGGATTCCACTTAAGTGGTAAAACACTAAGAATTATTCTGTTTACTTTGTGTAGAATCTTTAGACCAGTTTGGCTGAATCATGAGGCAGGTTAATAGCTCTGAGTATCTGAACATTGCCCAAGAGAAGCTTTAATTTAGCTTTGTCTACAGTAGAACGTGTTTTGTTGGTACAGCTATACCAGCAAATTCTCATAGCGGAGACACAGTGTATACTGGCAAAAGAACTCTTTCCAGTATGTCTTATGGTTGCACCCCAGACTGAATAAGCTGTACCAGCTAAGTGACTTTTTTGCTGGTATAACTGCATCTACACTAGGGCTTTTGCTGGCATAGTTATGTCAATCAGATTTGGGGGAGTGGGAGAAATCACACCTCTGATGTAGCTATACTGGCAAAAGTTTTCAGTATAGACTGTAGGGTACAGACAGCCTGTACCTTTCCTTGTATGGTAGCTGCATTATAGGGGGAGTGCTACCATGAATAGCTGAAGTTGCTTAGGCATGTGCATAATAACCCCCATTCTCAGTTGTTTAAAGCTTCCTGAAACATTCACTATCCTTGTTTGTGCAGAGCTGAAGCATGATTTTATTTGTTTTTAAAGCTGGAGGAAAAAATAGTTCAGCAGTGGTCTCGCTTTGCCATGAAAAAACTTGTAATTTTTATTCTAAAAGAAGCCTAATTCTGAGCAGGGTATGGTATAAAGTGGAAATTTGGCAGAAAAGGCGGCATTGAAGGAAGAGAGGTGCCTTTTAGAGCATGTTGACTATGCTTTCAGCTAGGGGTATAATTCCAAGCTTGAGCAGAAGTACAAATGCTAGCTCTGATCATCCTACCATGCTAAAAATAGCAGTGTAGCCATGGCAGAGTGAGCGGAGGGGCTAGCTTCCCTGCCTTATGTGCTGAGTGTACTGGAGTCATACGTAATTGGGGGGGCTAGCCCCTCCTGCCACTCACTCTTCTGAGACTGTGCTCTATTTTTAGTGCACTAGCTCAGTTAGAGCTTGTGTGTGTGTGTTTCCCAAGCTGGGAATCACACCCTTAGCTCGAAGCATAGATGTACTCTGAGTATTAGGGTAAAAAGAAAAAAATTAGATTTAGCTGAATTAGGGGTTGGCATATGTGCTGCCTTTTAAGTACCTCCCAGTATTCTGAGTGACATGAGCTGCACTGCGCATGTGTGGTGTGTGCGTCTGGCTAATACAGGAGTAGGGAAAATGTAGTGAATGTGTATATTTTCTATGCAAGTAATTTAGGTGCAGCAAGTAACCTCATTTACTGCACCCCTTGCAGCACTATGAAATTAGTGTGCAACAAATGTTAGACAACTGCTTATTGGTTATTTCTTACTGATGACTGTGCAGTGAAATATGTAAGGACGGGTTACTGCCTGCCCCAAAGATTCTGCACACCATACCCTTTGCAGAAGCACTTGCTTCCACCACTGACTTCTCTGCATGAAGCTGTGGGAGCATAGAGCCATTAACAATTCATCCATAGAACACAGTATTTTCAACAAAATGGCATTGGCATTCTTATGGTGTTTAGGCAAATAGCAGTGAAAGTATTCCTTAAACCCTATGGAAAGATAATGGTAGTTTTGCAAAGTGAAACAATTGAAAGCCAGGAAATAGAAAAGCTGATGTTACATGCACAACTTCAGCTGTGCTCCCTTGTATGTGTTACAGTGTGGACTTGAATGACATGATCCGAGATTACTGTTATGCAGCATGCCTGCCTCACTCCTTGTGAAAGTTGGACAGGATCTCTGCCTCATGCTTGGTCCAATTCTGTTTATAATTCCAAATATGAACCCAAAGCAACTATTAAAAGCAGTGGAGTTACCATTGTAACTCAGTAAGTCCTTATGCACCGTGTATGGTGCATAGTGAATGAGAGATAACAAAGGCCATACTGGGTCAGACCAATGGTCCATCTAACCCAGTATCCTGTCTTCTGACAGTGGTTAGTGCCAGATACTTCAGAGGGAATGAACAGAACAAGCTAATTATAGAATGGTCAGTCTGAGCTTCTAGAAGTCAGTTTTAGGGACAGCAAGAGCATGGGTTTGAATCCGTGACCATCTTGGCTAATAGCCATTGTAGTAACTGCAAGGCCCCCTTCCTCATTCTTAAGGCCCTTCATTTTTGGTTTTTATTTTATTTTATTTTTCCTGGGAATTTATTACTACAACAACAAAAACAGGTGAAAATTTGGGGAAAAATCTGTTAATTTTTTGGGGTAAATACCAGGGTTTATTTTGGTGGATGGAAGGAGGGGAGGAAGTATTCAGATTAATACTTTGATGATAGGAATTCAGTGTGATTTGCTGCAGAACTAAAACAGGATTCAAAACACAATGCCACCTCAAAATTGAAGAAAACAATATATCCCTAATTCCCAAATAAAACTTTTCATTTGAATAAACAGTTTACTATTGTAGACTTTGAATGACTAGCCCAGGGGTAGGCAACCTATGGCACGTGTGCCGAAGGCAGCACACGACCTGATTTTCAGTGCCACTCACACTGCCTGGGTCCTGACCACCAGTCTGGGGATCTCTGCATTTTATTTTAATTTTAAATGAAGCTTCTTAAACATTTTAAAAAACCTTATTTACTTTACATACAACAATAGTTTAGTTATATATTATAGACTTATAGAAAGAGACCTTCTAAAAACGTTAAAATGTATTACTGGCACGCAAAACCTTAAATTAGAGTGAATAAGTGAAGACTCGGCACACCACTTCTGAAAGGTTGCCAACCCCAGGACTAGCCTATAAATATTTACATTTAATAATTGGGCCACACCATTTGCAGGGCATACACTCAACTTTATCCTTTTTCTCCTGTTTGTGTTTTTTAAAATGTTTGAATATGTCTTTATGTCCTGAAACAGTCTGATACAGACTTTAGTTTTCTTACTATTATAGTGTCAGATCTTAACATTTATCTGCTAACAGCTTGAAATGTGTACATGGTAGGCATGAGATTCATCAGTACATTCAGATGCCTGCACACTTCAGAGCTTGCGTGCATGCCTGTTTGTGTGTATCTTCTAGATTAATACATAGCCTTACTTCAACAAGCAGCTTTACGTATACACACAAACTGTTGTATTATCGCAATACATATATCTCATTGCAATGTATTGCATTTTCCTAATAAAACAAGTTATTTTTTAATATATTTGAATGATACAAAAGTAGGGTGAAAAATCAGGGAAAAATGAATAATGCTTTTTGTAAAACCTGGGATTTTTTCAGTAAAGTTGGTTTAAACTGAAAACGAAAGGGCTCATTCAGTATGAAGTTTGGACAGGGCTGGCAATATAGGTGATAAAGTTGTGAGAGGAGGGGTCCTATGACCTGGGCAGGGCTTATCTAAATTTGCAGTGGGTTCTGCTTAGTGCTTTACATGTCCTGTTTACAGAATTTTTAAAAGTATTGAGTTGACAGAATAGCAAGCTCTCTATCTCTTTGTGTATAGCCAAGAACAGTAACTTTTCTAACTTGGTGCACTTGTTTAGCAAATCTACACATTAAATTCAAAGCATACGTTCCCCTTCAATTCTTACCTACTATAGTACGAAATTTCTGTGAAACAAAGAGCAATTTTAAATGTTCTGTTTCTCATTCTACAGAGACTCATTCTGGTTTCAATATTAAAATGAAAACAGTAGAATCAATGCCTGTATTCAGTTTTATTTAAATCTTCAAGTTACTAGTGAACCAGAACACAAACCTTGTATTTAAAAAAAAAATAAATAAAAATTTTCACATTTTCAAACCATCACACTGCACAGAAATCATCAGATCTAAAGTTTTATAATAAAGACTTTGTCATGTAGACAATTTCTCTTCAAGCCTGACTCTAAACACATTGGTTATTTTGTTACTTCAAGCATATTGCAGTAACCTCTTTCCCTTAGCAAGGGGTTAAAATAGTAGTTACCCAGAATGTTCTGGACACTTAGTGGAAAAGATTAGGGGACTAGATTAACAAATACAACTTCATTGAGACTATTGCATTCTCAGTCCAAAACAAATGCTGCCCTCTTCTGCAGCAAGAATTAGTCTATTTGATAAAAACTTACGGGTTTCCCTGAAGGCTGCTTAAAAAGGATATTGGGACTTTATCGCTAAAATTTTTTTTTCTATTTTGGAGGCAGGGGGAAAGACTGACTATGGAATTTCTACAGCTAGGTTCCACTAAAAACTATTCTGTGCACTTGGGTTCTTTGCCACTGTCCACAGGATGACTTGCATCCATCTCCTATTGGAATTAGTTAAGTAGAGGATATTAGTGTATTGAAAATGTAACATCTGAAGCTAGGGGGAGAGAAATGTCTGAAACTGGTCTTCAGTCACCCACAGAGAACTTGTGAGAAGAGAGTTCTTAAACATTTGTTGTAAAAGGCATATTGTGTTCCTTTTATTATTAAAGCATTTGAGAACAAGTGAGGCACAGGGTCAATTTGTTTGGCTTACATATAGCTTCTGAAAGTAGCCATGTTAAGTGATGTGGTCAGTTTTTTGCATTTCCTAAGCATAGATTCTCTCTCTCTCTCTCCACCTAGATAGAAAATACTTGCATAAGTAACAGAAGGTGACAATTTTCCAACAGGATGGATTCAGTAATACATTGCAATGTTATTGGAGTAGAGCACCTTCTGCAAGTTCTAATGCTCTTCATTAAGCTACAGATTTGCACTAAGTAAAATTAAGTATTGCCTGCTGAATAAGAACTTGCAAGACCTTTTACTTCTATGCCCTCTCTACCCCTACCCATTCCCCAAAAGATAAAACCTGTTAGCACAAGGATTATCTAAACCCTTGCTCTGTCATGGTAGGCTCTCATCTCGAGAGTGGTGATTTTGATAGCGAATCTCCTTTTCAGACTCTTCCTGTCCTTCCTCTCTGTCTGTAAGCCTGACATCAGTGAAAAGGATGGATAGCTCACAGTGGGAGAGCTACACTAGCTGCTGTTACTGTCCAAAGGAGTACACGCGTTACTGCTTGTGGCTAAAAACTGACATTCCTTTGAACCAGTTTAAGATTAAAATAGCTAATGTTTACGTGAACAACTTCAAGCACACAGATGCTACTTCCTTTGAACAGCTTTACAGGTATGAAAATTCTAAGGCTATTCCATTCAGAATCCAGCAATTAACCCTCCCTCCCCCACCCCCACCCCCAAAAAAAATCTATAGGCCAGACCTAATACAGTCCATGGATTGATTACAGTATGACCCAGAGCTACCTTCCTCTTTAATACAGAAGAGCAGCCCCGAGACTAGAGATCACAGGAAGAAGTATTTTTACTTTGATTGAAGCTGCAGCATGCTCGGACCTGTAGTCTCAATGGATCGCATACCTCTGTTTAAACAACTAGGGTGACTGCTGTCTTCCTTCTTTTTATAGAAAACTATTGTGACCTATCAGTTCTTTCCAAGTTGTCAGTATGGCCCTCATTTGCGCAAAATTTGGAGGTATCTTACTGAAGGGGGAAGACACTGAGTGATGAGGCCCCGATCCTACACTGTTGAAGTCAGCCTTATTACCATTTACTTCACCAAGCATAAAGGTCTTGAGCCCTAAGTGAAAAACGAAACTATTTATTCCTGAGCCATGCTGGCCACAGCCCTGTCCCTTCTGCATTCTGATAGCGTAAAAGTGGATGAGACGTATGACAAAATGAAAATAAGTTTTGATTTGAAAAGACCAATTTGCATTGTAAGTTTCAAACTCTTTCTGGAGCAGCTCCTAGAAGTATTTTAGTCAATCCTGTAAATAGTGTCAGACAAGCTCACAAGCACCAACTGTGCAAGCTTACTAAAAAGAACTGCAAAAGGTAGACTATAATAAAGTATGGCAATGTTACAGTAAGTAGAAACCTATCACAAGGCTCACTGAGTATTTTCATATGCACTGGACTAAAATGACACTTGTTACAAATGAGTATTCATAGCAATTTAATACTTAACTTCCCTGGGGCTGCTGCTGCAGCAGCTTTTGTGTCTGACTCTAGTTTTTCCACAGTGCTCATGAACAGAAAAAGTGGGAAATGCAAATCAGCCTCCAGAGTAAAGCTACTTTATTACAGAGCCTTACATCAGAGACTAGCCAAGTGATGTATGACAGTAGCGGCTCTGCAATGCAACATGGACGCCCTGGAATAGTAAATCCTGTTTGATGGCAGTTTTGAAAATGATGTTCCACTGAAAGTAAAAAGTGTCCCATTAAGAGACCATCTATAACAAAAGCCCAGCTGAAGGGTTAATATCTGTATTTAGTGAGAATCAGAACAAACTTTTTGCTTGATAAAACTTACTGAATAATAAGAGTACCACATAAGAGTTCATGGTGCCAAGGGACTACTGCATTATATGTAGGGTAATATTAAGCCACTGGAAGAATGCATCATGTGCTAAGGGTTCCTGCTGTCATATACTTTATTCAAGCTAAGTTTTAAAATACTTTTCTTTGGTAAATAAGTGAGTTTTTGGAAGAGGGTGGGGAAGGGACTAGAAAGCTTTAAGTATGCAGTCATTTGAAATTTAGTTGTGTAAAAATTACGCTAGTCGGACTTAATATGGGTTTGACTGTGCCTTTACAAGATAGTGCATGAAAAGGTATCAGTTGAAGTATGTCTGTAACTTGCAGTGTAAATCCTGTTAAACAATACTAAGTACCCAGAGAAGTACACTATATCTATGCTAAAGTAGTGTTGCCGACACAAAGTGCCCGAGGCAGGCAACAGCGGGGTTCGTCGCCTGGTGTGCCCAGCGCCAATGAACACACCAAGGTGGAGAAGCAAACAAAGTTTATTTGAGATCTCAAAGCGGTGTAAGGAGACTGATGCCTCAAATCAAGCACCCCTACACAAGCGGCTTTTCCCTTTTTATAAGTTTTTTTTTTTCCTCTTCTTTCTTCCCCCCCCCTTCCCTCCCCCTGTAGCAGTTACAAAAGCGCAGGTTCATTAAGTAATCTTGGCCGTGGCAGCTCGTTAATAAGTTTTCCTTCTGCAAGTTATCTTGTCCTTCTGCTAAAGGTGCACAGGCCTTATCACTACTGCTTTAGATGGGTTTGAGCTGTGCTGCAACTGATAACTTACTGTTACACATTTAATTTCACAGCTGCTAGCTTTCTAGATCAAGTAGAGTTCAACATGGAGGAGCTTAGGTTCACTGAGGCCTAGATTTATGCCTAGTGACACCAACAGTAGTGATGCTAATTTGACATTTGTTGGTAAAGTTCTCATGGAATGCAAAAAACACAGTGGGTTTGGAATTTGCAGATTTAATTAAATTAGTGCAGGATTTGTATTATTTTCAGTGGAGCTGAATAACTTGAGAGAGGCCTGACTTACTATGTCCAGGAAATAATATTAAAAATGAATCAAATTTACAAGATAGACATATGCTGCTGGATTATGTTCAAAATTGAGAAGGGTATTTACTGAACAGACTTCTTTGTCATTGACTTGAGAAAAGTTTTGTGATCAAATTAGGGTTGCAATGTTTATACACTGTATAGAATGTTTACATACCATTATTTTTTCCATCACTGCTGCATAACACTCAGGTACTAGTTTCTCTATCACAGGACAAAATTCAGTTCTCTATATATTCAGTTTATGGAGTACTTATCATTTGACAATGAGTGCAAGGCCTGTTTGCAAATTAATAAATGTAAATGATTAAAGTACAGGTAAATCCATTAGTGTATTTGTCCATTTGTCCATACTTGTTCATACGCCTCCTGGTCTGTATTTTGTTAAAATAGTATCTTACTGATCCACTGAGAGGTCTTGTATTGTTGTTAGATATTTGAAAAGGGATGAGTGGCTGCAGCCTTGTATGTATGAACAAGCTAATCTGAGCCCTGGGGGTTGTTATTAAAACTGATTATATCGCTAAATCCATCTGTTTGGAAAAAGCTTGTCAATACGTAAGTATGCACACAGCAACAATTTTCTGCTTTTATTCAGAGCATACTATT
The DNA here is from genome assembly GCF_007399415.2 of Gopherus evgoodei. Taxonomy (NCBI): domain Eukaryota; kingdom Metazoa; phylum Chordata; order Testudines; family Testudinidae; genus Gopherus; species Gopherus evgoodei. The sequence goes on from NC_044322.1 coordinate 123,405,888, forward strand.
AGCTTTCACATTGTTTTACAGTAACTTGATTTCTTTTCTGCCATCTCCATTTAAAATTTTTATAGTGCTGCATATTTTACTGACAATTTATTGCTACTTAATGTAGTTACAATACTGAGCTTGAGCTACAAGCTTAAAATTCCTAGTTTTTAAAAAAAAGTTCACACTGTTTTCTTAACACGCCTTCTATTTTGAGAATACTGAAGCTGCTAATTGCAGAAAAAATGTTCTAATGCAGTATTACTTTTCCCTCCCATAGCTTGAATTGCAGACATTGGAAGGATGTGTTACTGTAACAGCCAAGGAATGAAGAAAAAATCATCCCTGAAGAGACTACATTCCACATCCTTTCAGAACTTCAGTTTATGCTAACAACTGTACAGTTCTGCATAGCAGAACAAATTCTAATCACCTAAAACAGGTGGACATGACGACTTCATTTCCAGTAAGGATATGACGGTGCAATATGGACAACTATGAACCTCCAATATGGAGTGGTTTATTTTACAATTTGAAGCTGCCAGTCTATGGTCAATTGTAGGTGCTTTTTATGGCAACAAGGACACTTAAATTTTTAAAGTTACTGACAATACTTGGACAAAACATCTACCGTTGCAAAAACTCAGTATTTGCAAGTGTAGTATTTTACACTTCAGTATTGTAGCAAAATTTTCAGAGATCCAGGTGGTGGGTTTTTCTAAATGCTCTGCTTCCACACCCTGTAACTGGGAATTATTTTATCCTAATACCAGGACTGTGTTTTTAGAATTCTGAATACAGTAAATTATATAGTAAGTTGTGAGTTTGATTATACAAACCCCCCCTCCCCCCCCGGTGGGGGAGAGAAACAGTTGAAGTGCTGCTTCCGTTTCTATTGCATTGTGACCTAATTCACAGAGAGCACAGTAACACCACACCATACTCATACAAGAAACTGCACAGAAACCTCTGTTTGTTTGGGAGGGGAAAAAGTTCAGGGCTGATCACTGGTGTCAGTTGGCATAGCTGAGGTTCTGACCTCTTATGTTAAGCTCTTACTGAAATGCCAAGCTAAAATCCACTTCAAGTTTGCCTATAACTCATACCTTAAATAACCCTTTGGTGCTGAGAGCTGGGATTTCCACAGTGCTCATTGTTAATGTACTGTATAGACCTTTTAAAAGAATGCTAAGGCTATGGGGCATTTGTTCAATGTGATCTGGGTTTAATTTAGCTCCAAATTTAAGTCTTACAAAGAGCTTGTTTTACAAAAGCTAGGACTAATAGAATTCCCATAGAAAGCTGATGAATTAGCCATTCCCTATACAGCTGGAAATCCTTTCATTGCAGCTTTGTTATGGAATGCAAATCTGAAATGGACATTTGTATTTCTCTCAGTTTGGACAAGCAGGCCAGGTCTACATTAGAAATGTTTACTGCACAGCAGTGCCTGTTAAGGCTGTGGATTTTTTGTGACGTTTCCATGCCTGCAAAAGCCTTAGTGTAGACAGTTGTATCGGCATAAGTGCTTTTGCTTATTTCAGTCACTGAACTTGTACATCTGTATCAGCAAAGTGCAGGCTAGGCATCAGTCATTCTAGCTGAACTTCTAACAGAGAGCAGTAATTTACCAGTAGACTTAAAATCTTAAGTGGTGGTAATAGACAAGAAATGTTAAAAAGGATTAGCCTGACAGCATACCATGGACCTGTCCTTTTGTGCCTAGATGCTTGTGGACAGGAGTCACTCTGTCATGATTTTGATTGTTACAAACATCAGTGCTCAGTGACATCCGTATAGATTTGTCAGTAGATCAAACAGAGTAACTTGCAGAGGAAACAGCATGGTGGCATGCAATATGGATTCAAATGTGGCCAGCCTTGATAGTAGTGTGTGCACACAACAGTGTTTTGAAAGATTCTGTAAATAGATGCACACTCACCAGACTAAGATTAGCAAATCAGAAGTCATCATTCCATAGTAAATACTGACTACTTTAAGAGTTTGGTTTGTGTAGCTTTGGGCAGCTGTTCTTTGAACTCTTCAGAAACAATCTGCAGTGTAATTAAAGCCACTTTCCTAACCCTGACCTGTACATGTGAGCCACTGTTGAAGTTTACATTTTTTCTATTTTATTTCTTATGTCAAGTGGTGGAAGGGGAAGAGTTGTTACTGAAAGTAAATTCCTCATGTTGTCCCCTTAATGTATTTTGGATCCTGCAGTCCTTCCCCTCGCAAAAAATGTACTGAAGTTCAATGGGAATTCTGCTGAATTTAGGACTTCAGCTTTAAGCACAGCATGACTGTTTCCGGCAGTATTTCTGTATTAAAACTGCATGTCGAAGCCATTTCTTTGGCTTTGTAATTTACCAGTTCCTTCAAAGTTTCCCTCTTTTAGATTTAGGCTTATTTTTTCTATATCTTTTATTTTACAAAATGGTATAAAAAACCCATATTAGAGGCATTTGGATTTTTATCAGATGGAATCAAACTGTCTTCCACAAGCTTAAAACTTACAATATAATGAAAGGATATTAAGCTACTTCACATTGCAAACCTGTCTTACTAAAACAGTATTTTCAAATACAAGAACAAATCCTCTTTCTAAATGTCCTCTGGCCCTACAATGTACACTGGATATATGAGAACCGTGCTCTTGTTACTGAGCTGTTCTGGTCCGCTTCACTCCCCTGAAGTTTGAACTGGATCTTTCTAAGATGTGATATTGCCTTCCTTGGATTCCCCCTCCCACCCTCTTCTTTCTGTTCTCTGGGACTTTAGTCCACGTACATGAAGGGTATTACTCCCACTACTCACATCCCACTGAGCCTCCCTGGCCTGTAAGCTGAATGTTTTGAGAAAGTAAATGGCTACTAAATGACTCATTGAATACTGATTTTGCTCTGACAGGCCTTTTTCCTATCTTACAAGCTTAACTTCTCATGCTTTAACTTTTTTTTTTTCCATTTAAGCACTTAAATTCCATTCTCACTCGTGCAGAAGCAGGAATTCTGCCAAAATGGAGTTGGAGCAAGTTATTAGTGGTGAGTTACAACTTCAAAACAGAAGTTCTAAAAGGCAACACTGAACCTTTCTCTGAAGGGTATTAGAATGAGTGTAGTGTTCTCAGGTTTACTGTGCAGAATCAGCCTTCTGTAACCAAGATACTGGATTTTTTAAAGTGAATAACTACTTGTCTGATCATTCGTGTCTGAAGATAAATTGCAGGTTTTGTTAAATTGAAATTATGTAGAAGGACCAAGTCCTTCAACCCCCACTTGTTTCAATGGGGCTATGTGCATGTGTAAGCTTACAGAACTGGGCTCTGTGGTGGTTATAGGTAGGCGGTGCCACCAGCTCTATTAAGGTTACCCAACGCTTCCCATTAAAGACCGTTTTCAATTATTATCTTTTGTCAAATGGTAAGCATGTAGGCTAAAATGTTCCATGCTGTGCATCTACTTCAGTCTGAAATCTTTTTAGAAAATTTCCCCATGATGGTTCAGCTGTTTTAGAGAATGGGGGGGCGAAGAAATACATTTTTCACTATTCAAAATTCTCGTGACTTCTTGGAGAAATTAGAGCCCCTATCCTGTGGAGCAAGGACTCTGTGGGCAGATGCTGTGCCTTTGTATTGGGCTGTGCCTTTTACCATCCCCATGAAAGTTTGTCCAAAAGGTAGCTAAGTTATATATACACCTTTCAAAAATGGCAGTTAGCACATGCTCATACTTAAATTTTAGCTGCTAAAATCTAAAGAGTCTTTCCTTGCTTAGCATGTTTTGAGCCTCTCACAGCCCCTAGCATCCTGGTCAATCCCCACAAAACATGCTCCCCCACCCCCTCACACTACATGGCAAAGGCAGATGTTTTCCTGTAACTGCTGCTCCTGCCTGTTCTAGGCTAGGCACTAGAACTGGGGGAATCTGACTTTCCTTTACTCTGTGACCCTTCTGCTGGTACCCAGGCAGCATGCAGGTGGAAGCACTCACCTGCGTGAAGTCAGTCAATGGGAGCTGTACTTTGAACAACTAAAGTGCCAATATAATAGGAAGTAATCTGATTTATCAGGTTATGGGTGTCAAGATAGGCACCCACACAGGAGGAACTGAGATTTTAAGTAACCATGATCTGTGAAACTGGGTTCAAAGTTAATGTGCTAAGGTTTTGTGACACACTCATATTCTAGAAATAAGTGCCACAGAAACACCTATGAGGAAATTATTTTTTTTTGGTCCTCAGAGCCAGGTTCCGTAGTGTGCGTTAAATCAGATATAGGGCTATACACTGTACAATGGGGATAAAATAAAACTGAGTGCACTGAACGAGACAGAGGTCCCATAGGAAAAGTGATCATAATTAATTAAACTAGCAATGCTTACACACAAGGGGGGTCAAATTAAGGTCATAGGAACCTTAATTGTAGCGTTTCTTGTCACAAGAGCTTGTCTTTGCAACTTTAATAATCTTAACATGTGGATCACATGTAAACAAAATCTAAGTTCCACTGGTAAGTGACATACATAAGACTAAGAGGTAGTTGTGCAGGAGAGATAGAAAAGATTTTTTTTTTTGTCCAGGAGTATCAACAAATTAGTTTCACATCTACTAGCACTGGGGCAAAGAAACGAGCATAGTCCACATTAAAAGCAGAAGTTTGAAATTTATTTTTTTACATCCTTCCACATGACCCCACTGAAAGCACTTCCATGATTTTTCAGCAGACATATGAGCACACCAAGCAAGATTTAGCTGTGTTCTGAGACAGTTCAGGCACTATGATTGGGTAATTGTACTACACTGCCTTTTCCACGATCGAGTGAATGTTAACATCCTGTATAAAAATCTTTAAGTAGCTGCAAAACAGCTTTCCAAACACAATTGATACATTAGCTTCTGTGGAGTGTTAAAGACGATTATAGTCTTAACTTTGTCGATCTCATTTAGGACAAAGCTCATGCTGACCCAAAGTACTAAACATAATTTTGTTTTAAGGGCTAGAGCAGTAAAGCAGTTTTTGTCAGTAAGCTCAGTTCTTAAGCAAATTCCATACCCCATTCCTTGAACCACAGGGTACACTGACTTTTGGTAAGCCATAGTTTAAATATTGAATTGACATTAATATCTTAACATTACACTACTGCTATGAAGGCATAATGCAAAGGCAGATGTCAGTCACATCCTTGATACAGGTATCAGCCAATGAAGTGATCTCACATATTGTAGACTGACTGACTCAGCAACTCACACCTGTTAGGAGGAAGACCCTCTCTTAAACTTCAATCTGATCTGACTAAGATATTAACATAGAGGGGTTGCCGTATTGTTCATCACAGTCTTAAACTATGATTCCATTCAGAGACTCAGAGCAAGCTTGAGGGGGAAAAGAAGACAGGAATTTCTGTAACTTTCCATAGTTTTGTTACTACATCTATTTGTATGTCTAAGTCAAGCTCTAGCCTAACCAACCCAGCCTCAGTACTGGCATGAAGTTAAAATTCATCACACTGTTCCACGGAAAGGATTTTCACATTTAGAGCAAAATTTCAGTATACGGTAAATTGGAAAAGCACATGAACCACAAAGGACAAGAAAAAATCAGCACCAGCTGAAAATGTAAACCATGCCATGCTAAAGATTAGATAGTTCTTGTGAGTTTTTAGTAAAGAAATCCTATTAAAGGGTAATTTTCTGTAATGGTTAGTGATTTCTATAGTAACAAGTGGTTGGTGCTGTTAGTTCATTTAGCTTTGATTCATTCTGAAGTCTAAACTGGGAAGAAAGGTTGAAGTCAAAACTGATAAAGTGAAAGACCCGTGTTCATTTCATTGTTTTAAAGCAGTGGCTCTGAACCCTTTCACACTATTGTACCTCTTTCAGGAAGTTGATTTGTCTTGCATTCCCCAAGTTTCACCTCACTTAAACTACTTGCTTACAACAATCAAACAAAAATACACGTGTCACAGCACACTTATTGAAAAATTGCGTACTTTCTCATTTTTACCATATAATTATAAAATCAATTGGAATATAAATTATACTTTTTAGTGTATATTATATAGAGAAGTATAAACCAGTCATTGTCTATATGAAATTTTAGTTTGTACTGACTTCGCTAGTGCTTTTTATGTAGCCTGTTCTAGACTAGGCAAATATCTAGAAGAGTTGATGTACCCCCTGGAAGATCTCTGCATAACCCCTTGGGTACATGTACCCCTGATTGAGAACCACTATTTTAAAGCGTAATTTATAATTAAAGCCCCTTACCTTTTAAGGGAGCATAATGAAGTTATCCCTCAGTCTGACATTCAGATAACTCTGTACTAGACAACTTTGCTGCAAGATGACTTTTTACATTAGTTTTTAAAGTTAAAGGCTAAGGAGTGAAACAGTAAGAGGAAAGGTACTAGGCCCCTCTTTCAGGGTTAGTATTTCAGATTTAACTCCATTTTAAGTATGTGCAGTCTGAACTTTGCTATTGGAAGCATTCTGGTACAGGATGGTGCTAAAACTTGCAGTGAATCTTGCAGTAGAAAATGGTAATTTTGAAAAGTCTCTGGCACTTTGTTATAGCATTTTTGAGAGAGAAAATACTTATTCCTAAATGCTTTGAGCCAATATAGTTTTTCTTGTATGCAGTGGTGTTGTAGCCTTGTAGGTGCCAGGATATTAGAGATACAAGGTGGGTGAGGTAATATCTTTTACTGGACCAACTTCCGTTGGTGAGAGAGGCAAATTTGTTGAAGTTGGTTCAATAAAAGATAGGGGTGGGTGAGGTAATACCTATCTCTCGAATAGTCTTTGACAGGTTTTAGCCTGTCTTGAATTGCATATAAAGGTTTGCCTGACTCCAGAGATGGGCAAATCCACCTGATTTGGACAGGTTCTGCTCGCTAAAATCTGAAAAGCAGTTTGCACCTCTTGAGGTTGGCTAATGGTTTAATTTTTTACAAAAGGAAAAAAGTTTGATGTTATTAGGATTTATCACTCCAAATGTGGAATTCAGCAGGCTCTAAAGAGTTAGTTATCAAGAGAAAACTTCATCATTTTCATTGCTCCAAAAGAAAATTTCCTCCAGCGTAGTATTTAAGCAGCAAGTCTTGGAATAGCAGAGCTAGTGAGTGCTCACAGATGATGCTGTCCATTCTAATCCTGGGAACAGAGTGCCAGACAGTTTACGGTCTGTTGCTTGAAGTGCTCTCAGCAGGATGCTTGAACTTTCCATCTCTGAGCTACTCAAGAATGGAGCAGATGGGTTGTGTGACCTTTCCAGTTCCACCACAGAGATGGCAGGTCTAGCTTTAGAAGTCTTTACTGCTTCACTGCTTTACTGCTTTGTCCCAGGATGCAGTCATTAATTTGATTCTTTCAGATAGATCAATATTTTGTCTTAAAGAGGGAAGAAGTAGGAGGTAGATCACTGTATTTAAAATAAACCAAACTAGACAATCTAAGTGTTGCTGTGCAATTGGAACTTGTAATTTTGAAGTTAGCCCATTGTTTAGTTGAACCGGTCACTTAAGGAAAAACACAGAATGGATTTTTATTCATAGACAAATTTTATGGGAAAGGAACAAACTGAAGTGGCAGGTAAAAAAAAATGCATTTTAGCAAACTGATATTACATTTTAATAGTGGGCCACAAAATGCCAGTTTAAAAAATAACATTTTCTAAACCATTTTGAACCATGAAAGTAAAACTTTACACCATTTAAAGCATGCTTTCAGTAGCTGAGCTTCTATTTAGGAGGTAATAGATTTCAACTATTTGCTTTAATACAGCAGAGGTCACTAATAGCTACTGAGCTGGGAATTAAAAAAGCCTTAAGCAATAAGTTAAAGCAAGGCTACATGAACATGGGCAAAGTAATAAGCAAAGACATTTTTTCCCTTTTCACATTTCAGATGGGACTATATAGTGTGTATACCACTTGCACAGTTTATATATTGTGTGGTGCTTCGCTGAAAGTTCACATGTACTCTGCAAAAGAGAATGAATATAAACACCTTTCTTCAGATGTAATAACCACAAATGGTTAAATTTATAGTATTATCTTCCCCTTTTAAAGTAAAAACATTTGCAGTTTAAACCATCACACCTAACAGGCAATCAAAGCAGATTCCAGGATACTTCCCATCTCAATATGGAACCTTTTGGTTTCATGTATGTTCAAATACTGCTTTCCAGCTTCACTTAAGTAATACCACTATCTGCTCTATCTCCCATCAAAAAAACTGGGTTCTGGCTTCCTTCATCTGATTTTTTAACAACCTAATGAGAGAACAAGTGGTTTTTTAAATCACAGAGCCTAAATAAGGGCTTGAGTCAGGCATTTCAGTCTTGGACACTAAGAAGTTTTCTCTTGTGATGTGCTAGAAGATATGCTAACAGTAATACTCAAGTTGTCCAAAGCTAGGGGACTAAACAACATTCACTGCCTCCCTCTTTAAATACTGAATTATTCTAAACTGTACCTACTACATGTTGCCAGTGAGGAAGGTGTGCTGTTTTCCCTTTTTCCTGAAGTAATTCAGTGCAGTTTGTCATATAGTAACAAATCCCAGAAAAATGTTGCATTCATGCACCTGTAGTCCTAGTACATACTGTTCCCTTTTATACATAGTTTCAAGCTTTCTAGAGAGCAATTTAACACTGGACCACCCAAAAAATCAGACATGCACCCATACCTTTAAGTCTCAGAATAACCAGACTTTTGTTTGGGTTTCCCCTTCATCATTCCCAAACCAAGCTAGAACTCCACCCAGCCAGAATTAGCTTGGTTCTGCTGGGTAACATTCTCACATACCTCTTCTCAGAAGGGTGCTGCAGCTGAAAGAGAACTGCAGGATGCTAATTCTACTTAGATTCAGTATGCAGTTTTGTGAGAAGAGACTGACCAATTTCCCCATTTCTCTAGTTTAGACATTTAAAAACCCACTGTCAGCATCTTGAGTTAAAAAAAAAAAGTCAAGGTTGGTGTCTTCAGACTTCAGTAAAACCACTTATAAACAGACAGGTTAGTTCAATTCTGTAAGCATTCCCACCTCAAGTGACACTGGGGCCTGCAGTATTCCTTGATCCATCCACGAGGCTACAGCTGTATTTTTACTGAGGCAGCAGTCATGCATTGTCTTCCAAAGGAAATACTAGTCGGGTGCCCCTGCTTGTAACTTCATTATCTCCCATTCCCAGATCATGTTCCAATGCCTCCTCTGAACTACTTTTTGTTTTCCTGCCATCAAGGCTAGTGGGAGCAGTGCAGGAGCCCGAAGAGCCATTAGCAGTTATTGTCGTATCACCATATGTCAGAGTGAGGTCACCATCATTCAGAATAAAGTCTGAATCCTCCTCTCTAAGCTGCTCCTGATTCTGAAAAAAAGAGCATCCAGTAACACTTGGTTAATATTTTCTTTTCATTGTCATAAAATAGCTGAACAAAGGGGTCTACACTTACCAGTCAATACATAAGAGTTAACAGTCAAGATATACTAGAAAAACCTGAACTACTAAATTCTTGAAGTCTAGCCTACGTAAGTAAAGCTAAAACTTTAAACCAAGTGGTTAAACATCACCTTACTGTTCGCAGTAAAGCTACTGCTATAATTGTAGGGGTTTTTTTTGTTTGTTTTTTTAAAGTTTAAAACCATGAGACATGGAGCAACTATGGTTGGTTCTTAGCACTGAAGAGTCACTACAAAATAGTATTATGGAAGAAAGCTAATACTACAGGAGTCTAAAAATCTAGGCTAATTTTTTGCAGGCCAATATGCTAAATTATAAAGTGGGGTATAAAGTCTAAAGAAAAAAGAGCAAGCCAAGATTACCAAGGAGAACAAAGAACAACAAAGCACTTACAAATATTAAGCTTCACAACACACACGATAGGTAAGTACTACTATTCTCATTTTACAGATAGAAATGCTAACATATGAAGTGACTTGTTCAGAGAGAGAGAGAGAGAGACAGAGTGTGTGTAAAATGAGGGATGTGCAAACTGATAAAGATTAACCAGTCACCAGCACCAGATGCTGTACTCCAAGAGTTCTTAAAGAAATTTAAGAATGAGGTGACTCAGTAAGAAAAATATGAACATATTAAAACCAGCTACCAGACTGGAAAGCAGGGGATGTGTGTGTTAGTGTGAGTGAGTGAGTTAAAGAGCACTGAGGGCAATCCTGAGAATGAAGCCAGTATAGCCTAACAGAGTACAAGGTAAATTAATTTAACTGATATTAAAAAACAAAAAAAACCCATCATGATAGCAGCTCATATAAACTTCCAGTTCTTCTGACTTCCATAAATCCTTTAAGAAATTGATTGACAAGAGGCTATGAATACACTCACTCATCATTGGGTGAGATGCAATGAACTGCTACGGAAAACAGAAAGTAGGAATAATGGCTAATTTCCAATGCAGTAAAATGGGGCAAGGGACCACAAAGTTCTGTGTTAAAACCAGTGTTCAATAGGCTATTGGAAAAGAGTGAACAGTACAGCTGGTCAGAAAACAGCAACCTCCCCCCCCCCATGCGCTCCCTTCCCCCCCAAAATTGAATTTTTTTTTAAAACAAAACCAAATTTCCCCCCATGAAATTTCTGTAGAAAATTGACAAGTTGGTGAAATATTTCAGCTGAAAAACAAATTATTTTGATTTAAATGGTGCTGTGGTGTCTCACGGTACTTAGAATAGAATATCAGGGTTGGAAGGGACCCCAGGAGGTCATCTAGTCCAACCCCCTGCTCAAAGCAGGACCAATCCCCAGACAGATCCCTAAATGGCCCCTTCAGGGATTGAACTTACTACCCTGGGTTTAGCAGGCCAATGCTCAACATTCAGATGTTTTATACTCCTATTCTCCTTTATGGACTGGGCTCTCTGACAGACTACATTTTCCATGATGCACCATGGCCAGGGACTCCTATGATACACTTCCCCCAATCATTAAGAAGAGAGAAAGTAGTGCATTCAAACTGGAACCACAGTGCCTCATGGAAGTTGTAGTTCAAGTGTCTTATGCTCCCATTCTCCACTGTAGGCTAGGCTGATTATTAGACTATATCTCCCTTCAGGTACCACTTTCTCCACTTCTGGTGATGGGAGGTGGTGTGTCATAGAAGTCATGGGCTGTAGTGCATCATGTGTAAGGATATGATTTCATCACAGAGGTCCCTGATTCCATGACTGACAGACCTTGGACTTCTTTTGGTTCAGCTGCATGGCAGGGCTCAACCTGTCAGTCCCCGGGCTTCTGTGAATTTTTGTTTATTGCCCATGACCTGTCAGTGACTTTTACTAAAAATAATTGTGACAAAATCTTAACCTTAATCGTGTGAAGTGTAGTTCAGCAAGAGTCCTCAATGGAGAGGAGAACAAGAGCACAGGACTGTTGCATTGGGGCTCCATTTTTAATGGAAGTACCCTTGTTTTTTGGTGTTTTGATGAAATACCCACATTTTCCACAGGAAGATACTACACCAAAAACTTCATCTAGCTTAAAATTTTCCACTGAAAAAACATTAGATGGAGAATGGTCTGCTAGCCCAGGCAAATGGTGAGGTAGCAAAACTTCAGATGATACAAAATGTAGGTTAGTCAGGACTGGAGAAGGATGCGATTAATTAATTATTTAGGAGAGGTAAGCAAGACACTCCTATTTACCATGTTGTATAACTAAGGCTGCGAGATTGTCATGGATTCCATGACTTTCCATGACTTCTGCAGCAGCCAATGCAGCTGGCTATGGGGAAGCTCAGGCAGCCCCTGCGCCAAGTGCACCGGCCACTGTTGGGGCAGTCTTGGGCCACTGTACCCCCTCAGCCTTCCCTCAGCAGCAGAATTTGGGTGTGTGGGGGGGAAAAATGGGTTGGGTCATGAGATGGGGTGAGTCAGGCTCTGGATGGCACTTACCTAGGGCTTCTCCAGAAGCAGCAACATCCCCCTTGCTCAGCTGCTAAGCAGAGGCATGGCCAGGCCGCTCTGAGTGCTGCCTCCACCCAGAGTGTTGGCTTCACAGCTCCCACTAGCTGGGAACCATGACCACTGGGAGCTGTGGGTATGGTGCCTGCAGGCGGAGGCAGCACGCAGAGCTCCCTGGCCATGCCTCTGCCTAGGACCTGAGTGAGGGGGATGTTGCAGCTTCTGGGAAGCGCTGCTCAGAGCCTGCCTCACCCCACCCTGTGCCTCAACTGCCTGACCCCTCCCACACACAAACTCTGCTGCTGGGGGGGAGGTGCAGAGCGTGGTAGAAAGCCTGTTGGCCCCGCCAACCCCCCAGCCCCATAGCACCAGCAGAGGTCCCGGGTCATCTACCGTCCCCTCCCCAGCACCCAGGCTGCCCTCCCCCAGCACCTGTTTGGCCCCCAGAAAGCCCCCGCCTCCAAGTTTTATTCACTAGTATTTTTAGTAAGTCATGGATAGGTTACGGGCCATGAATTTTTGTTTACTGCCCATGACGTGTCCATGATTTTTACTAAAAATACCAATGACTAAAACATAGCCTTATGTATAATATAAGAGGGTAAAATCAATGATGCTGCAAGACAGAAGATTTAAGACTAAAGTATCAGACTAATATAGAAGAACTTGATGTTTGTATGAATAAGAACATCCAATTAGACTGAATAGAGAAAAATAGCTTTTCAGAAGGTATATAAATGCTTATATTGACCAATAAATGAGGATTGTGAAGAAAACAATAAATCATTTAACAAATTATCTACTATAAAGCTTCTTGCATCTTCCCCTGAAGCATCCAGTGTTGGCCACTTCTGGAGACTGACTAGGTGGACCACGTGTGCCTGATCCAGCTTGGCAGTTCCTGCATTGCTTTTGGCTCTCATCCTATGATTTTGCCATAAGACCATACTTACAAACTTATAAATGTGATCAATTTTAGGGCAAACAAATGAGTTTTTGCCACATATTTAAGAAGCACCCCCACCTTCTATAACCCAAGAGACTCTTGTATTTATCCCACCTCTGCGATTAGCATTTGCAACCAACAGGCCATTTATTTAAATTTTTTTTTCTGAACAATCCAGGCTTCTATGAAAGTTGCTTCACAAATGATGAAATTTTTTTTCACAGAACATGTACTCTAACAATTATGTTTAACATGTAAATCTGTGATTGCATATTCCCAAGCAGAAAGAATGTGTGAATGAACCTACTGTGCTTCAGAAGGATCCCAGGCAACATGAAGAATTCTTTTGAGAAAGACGGGAAATGTATCCAAGTGGATCCCTGGGGACTTGAAATTCTTCCAAGAATAACCCTAAATTGGCCTCTATAATCCCCTATCATTCTGTGAAAGGAGCAGTTTGAAGTCACTCAAGATATACATATTTTACTTCACTGTTAACTCATTCAATTTGTCAGTTACACACACACACAAAAATTCTGCCTTGATCTATACACTGCAATGAATTCACTTCAAAGAATTTCACATGCAGTAAGTCACGGTAAAACTTGGCTCTTAAGACTATCACACTCCTGGGAAAGGGTGCTGGGGTTGCTAGTGGTTAAAAGAGTAGAACCTATTTAAGATCACTAATTACACAGGCAATCTCCTCTGCTATCTACTAGAAAAGAACTGGGAATGCAAAAGATATGTACATGTCACGGTTTATATGGTTTTTGTACCAATAGCTGCGGTTTAATTGTAACTATTATCACCACTTTTTACCAGCACAAATAGTAGGTGTAATTTAAATGACCACTTCTGATGTGAAGATTTCAACTGTAACAAACAATATCAAGTAGTATGAGCACAAAAATCTGTGCTACCTTAAATTCGGTGGGGAATGCACTCTGTCTTAAAGATTTCTACTAAATAATCAAGCAAAATTCTGTACACCATCATGGAGCAAATGCATGCAAGTCTGGTATAAAAACAAGCCAATAAAAACGTGGGGGGGGGCAGGAAAACTGAGAATTTCTGCACAATTTTATTCCTGTTTGTCAAAATTTCAAGGAAAAAAGACTTTCCAAATTTTGAAATGTGAAAACATTTGACCAGCTGTAGTAAAAACCTATTGCCAGGCTTTCATTACCCTGAAAAGTAATTTAGCTCCCTCTGCTGGTTTTACGCCAGAGCAGTGCTCTGTCCCTAACACATCCTGACATCAAAAGTATGAGTGCCCAATCAAGCAAGCTGTTAACAGAAATCCTTTGATAAATATAGCTTCATTAGGATGAGCAGACAATAGCACGTAGCTGTGTTTTCAAATAGAAGAAAAAAAGATTTGGTAGGATAAGCCAGTTTAAAATAACAGCAAATATAAACTTTTATAGAGATATTTTTAAAGACTTAAAAGGCAAACACCAGGGGTATTGTATGGGTTATTTATTTTTAAAATAATCAGCTTCAGTGTGGGAGGTATAACGAAGTTCTTTTAAAATTACAATTTGTTCCATTACTCCCACTTGTGTTACTAAACCAGCATTTGAGGAAGTGAGGATTAAAGTTTCTGGGTGGGGTTTCCAGAAGTAATCAGTGTTAGCTTACTTCTCCTTCACTGGAGTCAATGGGAGAACTTCAGTGAGAGCAGAAGTTAGCCAGTGCTGACTGCTTTTGAAAAACATCCAACTCTGCGTACCAAGGTTTGCTGCCTCAGCACCTCACGTCCAAACCACTTGCATTCAAGTGGTAAGGAGGCCAGTAAATAACGTTGGAAGCCATTATTTGCATTCCACATACAAATGGGGTTGCTTGACTGCCAGCAAGGTATTCAATCCCTTTTCATCTAATTAAAATGCATTCAGTGCACAATGGAAAGCATCCACATGTGATAATAGCAAGGTAATTTTAAAACCAGCTATGGAAAGGAGAGGCTGCTTAAGTTCCCTCTAAGCTGCGCCTACCAAGGGCCATGCAGGCGGGGAGAAGCACCTCTCCCCCGGCCCCAGCCTCAGAGCTGCTGCCACCAGGGGACAGGCACCTCCCCCCGGTCCCAGGCTGCTGCATAAGAGAGCACTAGAGGGAGTCCTCTCTCCTCACTGCAGCCCGGGCCCCAAACCCCTCATCCCCAGCCCACCCCCACCGCCCAGCCTGAGCCTTCATTCCCCCACCCTCTGCCCCAGCCCTGAGCCCCCTTCCACACTCCAAACCCCTTGGGCCCACCCCTGCCACACACTGCCTCCACATTGGTGGGCATAACAAAATTCATTCCGCACATGGATGGAAAAATAAATAAATAAATAAATAAAAATGAGAGGGAACGTTGGCACTGTCTGCCCATTACTTCAGAGAAGGAGTGCCGGTAAAAAGGTTGTCAAGTATCAGAGGGGTAGCCGGGTTAGTCTGGATCTGTCAAAGCAGCAAAGAATCCTGTGGCACCTTATAGACTAACAGACGTATTGGAGCATGAGCTTTCGTGGGTGAATATCCACTTCGTCAGATGCAAGGGTTGAAGGGTAAAAGCAATGTGCTCATGCATGGTCTCACCACAACCTGCAGATCATGATCTCAGGCAAAGGCCTAAGGATATCTCAGAACTGGACCTAATTTTAGTAAGTAGCTTTACTTCTTCCTTTTGGAACTAAGTTTTTGGCTGTGTTAGTAATGCATTTTTAAATAAGTCATTTATTTTATTCTTTAATCCTCTCAACTGTACTATTTAAGTGTGCTAAACTGAGGGCACCATCACAAAAGCATATGCATTACAGGCTGATCTCTTTGTTCCACAACAGACAGGACTCTGTTTCAATTGAATTCCCTGCACCTGGTAGGGAAGGGAGAAAAACGTCCTCTGGTTTGAAGTGTATGACAAACTGGAGAGCTTACACGGCTGTTGCAGAACCAGTTACCTACTGAAAGTTGTAGTATAAGGATAAGTATAGAACAACTCTGGGGTTCAGAGCTCTGGCAGAGATGCCAGTGTATAAAGGTTAAGGTTATTAGGTTTTTTCTAAATCTAAATTTAGGAACACGCCAAGGCTACATCTATACCACCTACCACTGTACAAGAGTGAAAAGCTCTGCAGTGAAAAAGCACACCATGTCCACGTGGCTGTGTAGCAATACATGTCAGTGAAAGGCTCTAGCAGGGGGAGGCAATGGGGAAAGGCTGAACCTTTCACTGCTGTGAGAGCCTTTTCCTGTTGCTAGTCTTTGTCGACTCTGGGGAAAGGCTCCAGCCTCAGAGGGGTGGCAGAGCCTTTCCCCACTGCTGTCTGGGGAAGGGCTCTGGCAACTGGGAAAGGCTCTAGCAGTGGGGAGGCTAAGAGTATGTCTACACTACCTGCTGGATCGGCAGGTAGCGATCGGTCTATTGGGGAATCGATACATTGCATCTCATCTAGACGCGCTATATCGATCCCCAAATGCGCTCTTGTCGACTCCGGAACTCCACCAGGGTGAGCAGCGGCAGCGGAGTCGACAGGGGAGCTGTGGCCATCGATCCTGCGCCATGAGGATGGGAGGTAAATCGGAATAAGACACTTCGACTTCAGCTATGCTATTCCCATAGCTGAAGTTACGTATCTTGCATCGACCCGCCCCCTAGTGAAGACCAGGCCTAAGAACAGCAGTATAGACAAGAAAGCACGGGTCGGGCTCAGAAAGAGCTGTGTAGAGAATGTATTCGAGTACATATCTATGCCTTTCAGGAGTGTCTTTACTCCCCTAAGCTGTGCCTCATGGTCTACTCTGCTATTTGTATCCGTGTGACGGGGGCGATTCGGGTACATTCACTACATACCACCACAGAAGCAAGCAGAGAAGAAGGGACAGAAAGAGTGATAGTTTCACAGTACAAGAGTTACATAGCTGAGCAATTTGGCTTACAGATCAAAAGTTGCATCTTCGTGAGAGGTTTTGATATACAAACAGTAAATCATCAGCTGATTAGGATAATGCCCCAAGAGGAAAACCAAAAAACTCTGCTGATTCAAATGTACTACTAGCTACTTATTATTTTAATTAGAAGTTTAAATTATGTAAAATAATAAGAGTAGAAAATAAAGCCAGACTGCAGAGCAAAATGAAATCCAAGACCTGCATGCTCAACTAGTTAAAGCCTTAGTTAACGGATAAAAGGTGAAGCTGAACTATAATCATCTTCGAGATAATAAAAGGGCTGCTGACAGTATGCTAATTGGTTTGATGGCAGCCTTCCAGCCTAAAACCTTTTTTAAGATTCCTAATGGCATGCCTATGATGGGAACAATGCCACTTTTAATGCCTACTGACAGAGAACAATTAGTGTCATGGGAATTCACAAACTTTTTTAGATCTAAAGTTTGACTTTGAAATGAAAAATGAGTTTCTAATGTGTGCAGAGACAGTGGAAGAAAGTTTTTCAAAACTTCTGCTGGAGGGTTATACATCTTTACTAGAAACAGGAGAGTTCTTAACAGTCTGCGTCAAGAGTATGTAGCACGAGACCCCCACTTAAACACCAGAGAACCTACAAGTTTGAATTTGGTCACATTTAATATTAAGGTTCCATTTATAAAGCATTAACAGATGTTCTAAGCAAATTCAACTTGAGGAGTACGAGTTAGATTGTTGCAAGAGCATCAATAGAAGGGGCTAGTTATTTTAAAAGTATGAAAGCAGTATACTGACCTGTTGGTCTATCAATCTATAAACATTATGAACAATTCATGAATTATTTATAAACAGAACCTTACTAAAGTGTGGGAATGAGGAGAAGGAAGTGTTTTACCAAGTTCTGCAGATTGCCTGCTGAAGGTGGATCATTGGGCTCTCCTAAGAGACACTCAAATGCAACCCCAAAAATAATGAACAGAAATCTTGGTCTTGTCTTAATCATTTTGTATTTAAAACCAGAAGAGATACTTTTAAGGGACTGAACAGTAGATAGATTGTTGACTGGGCTTCATGGCCTCCTAATATCATGAAATGTAAATACTATTTGTGTATGACTTGAAAACATCATAGGCTAGATTCTCAGCTGGTGTAAGTTAGTGAAGCCATAGGAGTGACTCTGATTTACACCAGTAAATGATATTGTCCTATGGATTGGGTATCAAACCTTTTGCTACCATAACTTAGCACGATGTAGCACTTGCAACATCTTTCAAGTTATGTAATTTGTCCTGTAAAGGAAACTTTTTAGTGGAATGTAGAAAAATGAAGTTAATATTTTGCTGTCATACTTACATCATAAACCTGTGGAGTAGTCAAACAGCGGGCCAGCAGACCACAGCAACTTGGAAGGGTTGTAGTTAGTGGAGGGCCACTATGTGTGAGAATGGGCTTTAAGTAACTTTTAAAAAACAATTAAGGAAAACAGATGTGTGCTTGAAAACCACTGTAAAAACAAGATGTTGTAATATAAACATTCCAGTCATTGATGCATAGTCAGTTCAAGTACTCTGTGTTAACTGATTACATTAACAAAAAATCATTTTTTTTGTTTTTTTGTTTTTGTTTTTTTTGCTTAAAGAAAATTAAAACACACCAAAATGGAAAAAGACTTTCCCTTTAGTGAGTTTTCCCCATTATCCTGTTGGAATCTTTTCCCCTCCCACATACTTCCAGCAGAGGACTGGACTACTCTCTTCATTCATTCATAAAACAATAGCTGGATCCATATCTGGGCACCATCTGGAACAGACAGAAGAGAAAAGCGTGCACGTCTGGAAGAGCGTTAGTTTTCTGTGTTGACAGGCTAGGGACATTTCTGTAGAGGGGCTCAGGAAGGACAAACACGTTCTCCCACAATCTGCAATCAAACAATTTCTAGAGTGATTCAGTTTAGTATGGCACTAAGAACTAAGCAATAAAGGCAGCGCTGGTGCTCATCGCTGACCGAGAACGAGCGAGGGCAGGAATCACAGACCTTGAACCTTGCCATCTTCAGCATTATGCAGTACCCAAGCGTGAGAGCTGGGGGAGAGAATTGGGAGGCCAGTAAAATGGCATCCCAAATTCCTTAAATCCTAAAAACTACTACAAAGACAACAAAAATACAAACAGTTTTTTATCTGTGTTTTAGAAAACACATCACAAGGGACGAGAGAACAACAGAGGCTCTGACTTAGACCATGCAGTGGTGAGAAGGAACTGAGAGTGCAGCTGGTCTGCTCCGCCCTTTATCGCCTGGGACAAAAGCATGAGATGGAGCCAGGCTGCATGCATGGACCAACAGACACTAGTACTTTCAAAATCTCTGACTCCAAATGCAAGGTGTATGCATATAACTAGGGGTCTACTTAAATCACAGAGAAATCTCATGATTTTCACAGATTAGTCATGGAATAAATAGCAGATTTTGTGGAGGTGTTACACAACTGTGAAATTTGCTATTTATGCTGTGACCAACCCATGCACAAGGTGTGATTTCTCCACAGCATTTCTCAAACGAGACACCCAGACCCAAAAGTGGGTCACAAGCCTATTAGGGGGCCGTGGTATTGCCACCCTTACTTCTGCACTGGCTGTACCTGAAGTTGGGGTAGTGGGAGAGTGGGAGAGTGGTAGCTGCTGCCCAGCATGTTATTACCACCCTTACTTCTCTATAGCTGCTAGTGGGTAGAGCTGGGCTCCTGGCCAGCAGCTGCCACTGTCCCTCCAGAGCTGAGTGGTGGCGGAGCAGGGAAGACCATATTTCATGGTCCATGACACGATTTCTATGGCTGCAAATTTGGAGGATGCCTATGTGTAAGCCCTCAGTGGAACACAATAGGGACCATCACTCAAAGAAGAAGAATCTCCTTTTTACTTGTGAAACAATCTAACAAATTTCATTTGTTGAGAGAACTATCCTGCGACTACTTTAAACTTGGGATTCAGAGGTGACAGGCTCAGGGCTGCCCAGAGGATTCAGGGGGCCTGGGGCAAAGCGGGAGAGCTGTGGCGCTTGTACTCACCCGGTGGCGGTCTGGGTTTCCGGCGGCATTTCGGCGGCAGGGGGGCCCTTCAGTCGCTTCACATCTTTGGCAGCACTGAAGGGCCCCTTGCTGCCAAAATGCTGCCGAAGACCTGGACTGCCACCAGGCCAGGGCTCGCGTGGCCTCTGTGGGGCCCGCGGCAAATTGCCCCCTTTTCCCCCTGGGCGGCCCTAGACAGGCTTCTAAGTGAGCTCAGTGTATTAACCAACTCCAATAAGCAGATAACATTTGTACTGAACTGCACTCACCAGAAACCAATTGCTCCCTACCCAGTCATTGGTGCTGAAGAGCACACTTTAACCGTGCTCTTTGTGAAACTAAAAAGAGCCAATAGCAATAAGAAATTCAATTTCTGGATTCCAATGTTTCCATCAGCACAAAGCCTGCAAAGATCTTTCCCCAGCCCACTAGCTGCTACTGAGAAAACAAGTGCATTAGAAGCCAATCTCACATTCAAAATTAAACTGTAACAGAGTGAACAAAGCTGCTTTAAATTAATGCTCTTCCTCTCCTGCACCTGCTGGGGACTGTGCTTGTGCCAGGGTCAGACAAGAGGAAATAAACACTGCCAGCCAACCTTGAGAAGGGGGAAGGGTAGTTTAGTCAGCTCTGCTTCCTTCTTAAAAAGGCAGCTAATCTCTACCACATACTCTGAATTATTTCCCAGCTCTCTTCACAGTGAGCCTCACAACAGAGTGCTAAGTAGCAGTACTATCAAAGCAGTTTGGCCTAAAAATTGACCTACTGATACTTTGACAGAGGCTCCTACCACTTGAAAATTGTCTCGTAAGGATTAAAACATTTACAATTATTTCAGCAAATCAGTGTATGTGCTCCCTTTGGTTACGTCCACACATCAATGTAAGCCTGGGCTCGAGCCTAACCTATCTTGCATCCACACACCAATTGTGCTAACACAGGGTTCGGACCTACGGTCCCAGGATGCTGCAGAGCCCTGTTACACAGGGTCCAAGTCCTGTTGCTTTCCTGGGTGCACACGGCCTCAGCTTGACTCGGGTCTGGGAAGTCCTCAGACGTATCCCAGAGTTCCCGGCAGCAGAGGGGCAACGCTGCAGGCAGCTCCTGCCTGGCTGAGCACGCTTCCCGTTCCTGCTCCTCTCACAGTGGTGACAGCTCCTGCTCCGGCTCCTCCTCATGGCTGCACAGAGCTTGCCTGGAGCAGGGAGCAAAGCTGACAGGTGGGAGGCAGCTCCTGGCTGCCAGGGCATTGGGAGTCAGCCCTCTCCCAGCCATGCTGAGCCGGGAGCTCTGCCACTCCCCATCCCTGTAGGGCAGTTGCTTGGTCCCACTCTGTTCTCTGTCCCTTGCTCCTAGGCCTCCCCTGAGCCCCCTGGGGCTGCGTGTACAGAGTGTGCACTGTGAGGGCGCTGGGTGGGAGCCAGCCCCAAAGCTTCCCCACAGCTTCCCGGGGATCCCTTAGTCCTGCCTGCCAGGGTGCAGTGGAGGCAGAGATAAGGGGTCCCTGGGGAGGTACTGGAGCACACTGCACCTCATGCCTTGGGATGCACGTCACCACTCTGCAGCTGGCAGCAGACAAGGTATGTGTGTGGGTGGGGGGGGGGTGTTTTCCCTCTGAAACCTTCATTTTATATCAAACTTCAAAACAGGCAAAAATAAATAAAAATAAATAAATAAATAAAACCAACCAAACCCCTTCCTTGAACAGCCCAGTGTAAAAATTAAGAAAAGCCAAGTTTCATGTTAATAGTTTGACAGCCCTGGACACTGACATCCTAATTACAGGGGCACGTGGAGAGGAAGAGTCAATTCTCAGATTAGATGGCAGATCAGTGTAAAGCCTTCTCAAACTGCAGCCATTCCACTGAGAAAGCCACCAAAGGAGCTAACTGTGCGGTTTATGCAGTCAGTTGCATCCATCCATCGCACTGTCACAGTTAGGAAACCAGGGCTGGCAGTAGAGTTTTTCCCATAGTGCAACACATTTGTAGGGCCAGAGTGTCAACACTCATAGGCGGCGGGTTGTATGGGCTCGAGGTGCCCGGGGTCCAGGAATATTCAGGGCCGGGTGCCCTGCTCCAGCAATATTTGGAGCTGGGTCTCTCCTCCGGCCCTGCCTGGATTGGGTCCTGGCCCCCACAGGTCTCCCCACCCCCCGCCGTGTCCCTGCCTGGAGCGGGTCCCAGCCCCAGCCCCTGCGGATCTCTCCACACTACCCCGCCATGTCCCTGCCTGGAGCGGGTCCCGGTCTCTGCCTTCCACCCTCCCCCTGCTCTGCTCGTGCTGCCAGAGAACAGCTCCCAGCAGAACTGCTGTCTGCCCCCCAGGGTCCTAGGCCTGCCATCCGCTAATGGCAGGGCAGGCTGCCCTTACCCTGCTCTTCTGCCCTAGCCCTGAGCCTCTCCAATGCCCCAAACCCCTCATTCCAGCCAGAGCCCTCATCCCCTTGCACCCTAATCCTCTGCCCCAGCCAGAGCCCTCATCCCCCCGAACCCTGATCCTCATACCCAGCCAGAGCCCTCATCCCTCTGCACCCTGATACTCATCCCAGCCAGAGCCCTCATCCCTCTGCACCCTGATCCTCATCCCCAGCCAGAGCCCTCATCCCCCTGCACCCTAATCCTCTGACCCAGCCCTGAGCCCCCCCGCAGCATGAACCCCTCATCCTCAGCCCCAACGCTCATTCCCCTGCACCCTGAGCCTCTGCCCCAGCTCTGAGCCCTCCTGCATCATGAACCCCTCATCGTCAGCCCCAACCCTCATTCCCCTGCAGCCTGATCCTCTGCCCCAGCGTGCACCACCTCCCCCTTCCGACACCCCCACCCGAGCCTGCACCCAAACTTCATCCCAAAGCCTGCACCCCTCACCCCCTCCTGCACACCCACCCCCTGCCCCAGCCCAGAGCCTGCACCCAGCACCCAAACTCCCTCCCAGAGCCTGCACCCTTCACCCCTTCCTACACCCCCACCACCAGTCCAGAGCCTGCACCCAAACTCCGTCCCAAAGCCTGCAGCCCTCATCCCCTCCTGCACACCCACCCCCTGCCCCAGCCTGGAGCCTGCACCCAGCACCCAAACTCCTTCCCAAAGCCTGCACCTCTCCTGCACCCTAATCCCCAGCCCAGGACCTGCACCCCAGACGTCCCCCCTGAAACCTCGCCCAGAGCCTTAGGCAGGTGGAGGCGGAGTTTGAGGGGGCGGAGTTGAGGGGGCGGGTTCTGGGCAACACTAAAATTTCTACAAACTTGCCTCCCATGTCAACACTGAAGGGGGAAGGTGTGCTAGGCAGGGTTACTTTGACGCGGGTCTACACTGCAGTGGGGATGCCAGCACCCTAGGTTTGACAGGTCAGAAAATCCCTTAAACTAGGGTTAAAATGCAGTGTAGATACTGAAGTCCAAAGTTCCCTGACATGGGTCAGCTGACTCAAGTCCCACAAACCCTCAGCTTTACATTGCTGTGTAGATATATCCTTTGGTACTTATTTTGGCCCCACTCATATTGTCTGAGCACTTCAAAATCGCGTACAGATCTTACCCTCACCCAAAAGGGAAGTGCCATTATCCCTCTTTTGTAGCTCAGGAACTGAGGCACAGAGGCTAAGTGACTTGCCCAAGGTCACACAAGGTATCTATGGCAGAACGGGAACTGAACCTAGGTCTCCCAGGTCTCAATCAAGTGCAAGCCACACAGCTATCCTGGCTATTTCTTAATGTATCTGGACACAAGGTCATTCCCTCACCCCACTTCTCTGCTTAAAAAATGGACTTACTGTGTTAAATATAGCAAGTGCCCAGGGCATTTATCACGGGAACTGGAAAGGAGGAGAGACAGGAGAGCTAAGCTCCAACTGTGGGGTATCCCTTTTACATGGAAGAAAAACAAAACCACACAAATAGCATAGTGAAGGGTGTTTTAGAAAGGTGTGTAACACACATAGGGGTCAAATTCTGTGTCTGGTACACACAAGGAATTTTGGATTGCATATGTTGGAGGGCAGGACTTGACTCTTGTGTTTTCAATCTTCAGCATAAGCTCTCCACATGGGACGTGACCCAAGAACAGAGACAGCTGTCAAGAAGCCTAGGCCAAGACTTTCCAACCCTGAGTGTCTAGAGTGAGGCTCCTATATTCATATTTAGGCTCCTAAATAAGTGGCCTGATTTTTCAAAAGTGCTGGGCTCCCAGAAGCTCCCACTGGCTTCCGTGGAAGCTGCTGTATGTTCTAACTGTGCATGTGCCACCCCTCCATTCCCGCCCCCCCCCATAACGTCTTCTGCTTGGACAAAGTGTGAGAGAATGGCCAGGGACTTGTTTGGAGGGTGGATGAGTCAGACTGACCTTCTGAGTCCTAGACAGCTCATATCATCTACAGGGTAACCCATAAGGGCTCCATCCTAATGAAGCAGTATGGCTATTCAAAGCAAAGTAACTGAGCTGGAGAACAGATGTTCCAGAAGAACTAGACTGCTAGTTTGGTCTCTGGGCATTAGCAAAAATGAGAATTGTTTTGCAAAATGGATCACTGACTTTCTGGACCTAGAACATTTGATCTGTTTCCTGATCATTGCTCTTGATGCAGAATTCCTTTTCTGAGTAAAGCTCTTCTCTCCCCACACAAGGGTGAAATACCACATGCCACAATGAACTGCAAGGTCAAGTTTCTGCCCTGTGCCCCAAATCTATAATGCCCTCTGCTGAATAACCTTTATAAAGCCCCATCTTCAAATCCATAAATCCAGAGAGTAATAAATGGCAAAGAAATTGAACATTACATTAGCTTCCATATCTTGAAGCTAAGCAATGCTTGTTAAAAGGATACTTGTGATCAAAGCTATACCATAACCTGAAGAGCCAAGCACTTTCCTGCTTTGTCCGGTTTCCTCTTTCAGAATCTGGACCATCCTGAGAATGAAAGGACAAAATGCACTCTGTTATTTCTGGAAACACAAACACACACTTCCACCCAAAAATTTCACTGAAATTATAGACATGAATGTAATCCCCACTGCAATGAGTAACACCATACTTACATGGGATTTTGTGGGGGTGGAGGAATAATTTAAAAAAGAGTTAGGAACACTGTTGTGCTGAGAAAATGCCCTACTCTACTCAGATCAATGAGGGGCCATTCCGCTCGGTTCGGCGCAGAAGATGTATGCTGCATGTCATGGGTCCCTCTGCACTGCAGTGAAATTCACCCTTAATTACTTTAATGACAGAAACATTCCTTGTCCTAAGACTAGTTAAATCACCAATGACTGACTGTGTACCTTGGGGGAAAAGTCACTTCACCTCTTGTGACTCAGCAGATGCAGCAGTAGCATTGGGTAAAAATCTAAAGCTGAAAACCGGATGTTGCACCAGAGAGCTACGCCTTCCTGGATAAATACTCTTAAACATTAAACTCTATGGTTTGAAAGTTTTTACTGAATAAAATGGACTGGAACGTTTCCAGATTTGTTCCTATTCGTCTCAACTTTGGCTTCCTTTACTCTGGGGTTATTTGATATCTTTGCCTTAAGCTTCTTGTTTCATGGTCAGAACAAGAGGCTTTACCACACCTGATAAATTTCAGGATAAAATGATGTATTGTCAATCAGCATTAGAAGAAACAGGCTCATCAGTGAATCTGTGTAAACTTGATACATTATATTTGGGTGAGGTTGGAAGGTTGGTAAGTGCCAGATCAGACTAAGTCTCAGAAGTGTTAAAGCATTAAACAGGGGCAGTGCCCAGGGGGTGAGGGGGCTTGCTTTCCACCCAAAAACTTGCTTTAGCCCCCTCCATAGCCGCCCCTCCCAGCGCGAAGCTCAAACCTCATGCAGATACTTCTCCGCTGCCTTCAGAGCTGGGTGCCGGGCCGGCAGCCACTGCTCTCCAGCCACCCAGCTCTGATGGCAGCGCTGCCGCCAGCAGCAGTGGATAAGTAAGCCCAAGAGGGGGCCAGGGACCCAGGGTACACCAAGGGCAGGTGGAGTGTCCAGAGCTCCCCAGAGCAGCCTGGACTGACCCTGTAATAACCTTAGTCCCAGATTTGGACCTTAGCGTCCAAAATATGGGGGTTAGCATGAAAACCTCCAAGCTTAGTTACCAGCTTGGACCTGGTACTTGCTGCCACCACCCAAAAATTTAGAGTGTTTTGGGGCACTCTGGTCCCCCTGAAAAACCTTCCCCGGGGACCCCAAGACCCAAATCCCTTGAGTCTCACAACAAAGGGAAATAATCCTTTTTCCCTTCCCCCCTCCAGGTGCTCCTGGAGAGATACACAGACACAAGCTCTGTGAAACTACACAGAGTGACTCCCCCTCTCTGTTCCCAGTCCTGGAAACAAAAAGTACTTTCCTATTCACCCAGAGGGAATGCAAAATCAGGCTAGCAAATCCAACGCACACAGATTTCCCCTGATTTCTTCCTCCCACCAATTCCCTGGTGAGTACAGACTCAATTTCCCTGAAGTAAAGAAAAACTCCAACAGGTCTTAAAAGAAAGCTTTATATAAAAAGAAAGAAAAAAATACATACAAATGGTCTCTCTGTATTAAGGTGACACAACACAGGGTCGATTGCTTAAAAGAATATTGAATAAACAGCCTTATTCAAAAAGAATACAAATCAAAGCACTCCAGCACTTATATTCATGCAAATACCAAAGAAAAGAAACCATATAACTTACTATCTGATCTCTTTGTCCTTACACTTAGAAACAGAAGATTAGAAAACAGAACTACTTCTCCAAAGCTCAGAGAAAGCAGGCAGCCAGAAAACAAAGACTCAGACACAAACTTCCCTCCACCCAGAGTTGAAAAAAATCCGGTTTCCTGATTGGTCCTCTGGTCAGGTGCTTCAGGTGAAAGAGACATTAACCCTTAGCTATCTGTTTATGACAGACCCGCCCTGGACTGGGATACTGCAGTTGCTGCCCCCCCGAGGGCTCTGCCGGCTCAAGTGTCGGGTCCCCCTGGCCTGGGTAGCTCTTACAGGCTGCGAGCAGTCAAAGGGCGAGAAGGAGCTGAGGAGCATACACAGCTCTGGGGCTTTAAGCAACAGCAGCAGGAGATGGGGAAGCGTTATGACTACTCGGACCATGTCACTAGCCAGCGCATCCGCACTGCCCAGCTTCAGCTTCTGGCCTCCAACGTGGCCACGGGGCAGGGCCTCAGGGGAGGAGGCAGGGCTGGCACTTAACTGAGGAGCAGGGGGTGGGGCCTTGTGGTGGGGGGCACAGCCTCCCCAATTTTCTGTCTAAGGCACATCAACCCTTGCACTGAGAAAAGAGTCCCTGGCATTAAATATAAGCCTTTTAATGTAATAGCAGCAGCACAAGTGATCGACCAGATGGCGTTCAGCTGCATTTGTTTTTATTTTTGTAATCACTTTTTCTTTTGGCTAGAAGCTGCCAAAGCTAGGTCAGAGAAACCAGTGAAATGAGAATACCCATGAAACAAATCTTCAAATCATTGGAGAAATAATGCTGGAGCCATTCTACCACCTCCATGTGCTTCCATGCCAACCTAGAAAAGGGGTAGCATCACCACAGAAAGCCAGACTTCTCAACAAACAGTTCACTGGTCCCTCCCAAATGATAAATCTATTCTGCTGTAATTGCGACCTGCTCCTGATCTTGGGCCTGTAAAATAAGGGGAGAAATCCCACGGAAACTATAACTAATGGCTTTTGTTAAGGATACAATACACACAATGAAGCAGAAACACAGTTCAGATAAATGCTTTACATTTCTGTGGGACAGAATATAGACCAAATGACTAGCTTCTAATTACCTCACAAATATTGTCAATGTAAATATTATACCTTTTTTTTTCTAATTTTTCCTGCTGCAAGCAGTTTCTCAGATATGGCTCAGTCTAGTCTGAACTGGCTGAGACCAAGCTTCGTGCTGGGTGGGCGGCTATGGAGGGGGCTAAAGCAAGTTTTGGGGTGGAAAGCAAGCCCCCTCACCCCCTGGGCACTGCCCCTGTTTAATGCTTTAACACTTCTGAGACTTAGTCTGATCTGGCACTTACCAAATCCTTCCAACCTCACCCAAATATAATGTATCAAGTTTACACAGATTCACTGATGAGCCTGTTTCTTCTAATGCTGATTGACAATCATCGCACTGCCATCTAACCTTGGATTTTACCCTGCTTCCACTGTCTTCCTTGGGCCTGGGTAGGACATACAGAGATTAGGAAAGGCAGAAAGAGAGACTTCTGTCACTTGACTGGGCCTATTCTAAGATCTTCCAGACACAAGGCCAAATTCATCCTTTGTGTTACCTTATCCCCACAGTCTTAGAAATTACATATAACATGCTGTTGATTTCAGTGAAATTATACCAGGCGTGGATTTGACCCAATATCTGCAGGGAGCTCAATACAGATGTGTAGCTCAGTTCCTGCAATAAAGAATGATGCTCCCTGAACAAGTTATTTTTAATCGTCATTTGCTTACAAGAGGAACAGCAAGCTAACAGCAAGGAGATA
Source organism: Gopherus evgoodei (assembly GCF_007399415.2). Taxonomy (NCBI): domain Eukaryota; kingdom Metazoa; phylum Chordata; order Testudines; family Testudinidae; genus Gopherus; species Gopherus evgoodei. Next base: position 123,434,193 of record NC_044322.1, read on the forward strand.
CAGCTAACAGAAACTTCACTCCAAATGCAGTCAGTGATATGTGAGTATTCTGTTGGTGTTCTGTACCCTGAATTTCATGGAACTGAGAAACTAGAGCCCTGTGCATCTTCTGGCTAGAACTCTATCAGTGTTTTATGTTGTGTGCTTTGTTTCCCCCTTTAACAGGTTAATTTCTGTAGGTGATTAACTGCTCTACTGAATCTGTTTAGCATGAACCAGTACTGAGGGCCTGGCTGAGTTAAGGGTTGGAGTGGAGCTCAAATGATGCTGATGGCTCTGTGCAGAGGCAACTGTCTATCAAGAAGCTAGAGAGGTCAGTTCAGAACAAACATTTTCCTCCCATTCCCAATACTCACTGCAAGTGAACTTGGATGTATGTCATTTGGAAGTGACATATTTTCTGTATTTATGGACAAAGAAACCTGGAAAAGTTTATTTTATTGAAAAGGTGATTATTTCAATATTGGTGCCTAGCTATCACAGTGAATGTTACACTAGAAATTCACAGATATATGGTATCCATGATAAAAGGTGTATTTGAGACATTCACTTGGTCTTGCAGTGGTGATCGGCAATACAGAGGTGAGATCAAACTGTGTTGGTGCACTCTGTAAAATAGTGAGGGTGCGCATTAACGTAGTGGTGAGCACAAGGGAACTTTTAATTTGTGCTGGCAGGGTCTGCCTGTGCTGTTAGCATGCAACACATTGGTGCATCTTCGAAATCATTGCCCTCTTGTGCACACTGATGTAGATGAGACCAAAGATTAAATTTGATAATCTGGCTGCAGCTACTTTACACAGTTAAAAGTGCAGTATTTGGTAGCAGTCACTGAACAGAAGCCACGAGGACTTTTCTCTATCCATTGCTCCTAAAAAGAACTGGTTATGGTTTAGAACATTTAAAGAATCCCTACTGGAAAAATAAAAAAGCAAGCCATTAGACGGCATGCAACAAACTCAGATCTGGGGAATTTTCTGGTACTGTTACAAAAGATCCAAATTTGAATTACAAAATTTAGAAGCACATATCAAGATGGTGTATTCTGTGACCTGAAAATGTTCCCATCAGCCACCACAAGTATCAATCAGCAAATAAAATGCATCTCTCACTACAGAAAATATTCACCAATGTCACATACCCTTCACATTCCTTTGGATTATCTCATTTTATATTAGCTCACCAGCCTAGTAAGGAAGTTATATAATTACTTACTCCTTGTAAGACTTGAAAGCTGTCATTGCTGGGTGGGGGATCCTGATCTGGGTCAACACCAACCCTAAAGAAACATTAGGAAAACAAACAATGCAAAAGCAAATGGTTAGCAGATGGTCATAAACACCATAAGCAGATGAGAATGCATTTTTAAAAGAAGCTGAAGTGGTTAGTTCAACAGCATTCCACATGCTTATTATAGAATATTAGGGTTGGAAGGGACCTCAGGAGGTCATCTAGTCCAACCCTCTCCTCAAAGCAGGACCAATCCCCAGACAGAATTTTTACCCCAGTTCCCCAAATGGCCTCAAGGATTGAACTCACAACCCTGGGTTTAGCAGGCCAATGCTCAGACCACTGAGCTATCCCTCTCCCCCATTTTAGGGAGAGTTTTTCTTTATTCCATCATAGTTACATAGACACATTACAAAGAAGTTTCTTTTTCAATCAACCAGAATCCTTCTCCAGGCAGCAGATTTTCATTTACAACTCACCACCCTCTTCCTTGGCTGGCTGCCATCCCTGCTGAGTCTTTTAGAACCATACCACTTTGTGCACGGACTAGCAGAGTTGTGGCTAGCCTCTTGTGCTGCAGGGAACATGCCTCCTATGTGGCAGATTGTGTGCACAGGAGTACTGTGATGCTAGACAGGCCTCAAAATGGCATAAGCATATACGATCATTTACACTTCTTAAATATACTTCCTAAAAACGGATCAGCAAAAGAGTTTCTAAAGCTAGTTCTTCACTGCCCCCCAGTTTGGATTACAGTAGTGTGAACAGCAGAGTGTACCGAAGCGCTATACTCTAACTCCCCCCTGAGGATGCTGCAGGCGTGAACTAAAAGGTTACTAGTTCACATGAATGTAATCCTGTTTGAAGAGGACTATGTTAACACATACTGGGAACCTATTAGTTTGCATCCACACAGGACTTACAGCACTGGACTTTGATGCAGACTGCTAGTCACACCCCTATAGTCTGAACTGCCCAGGAATTCATTATCTTAGTTTGCTCTGTCTTTTGGGAAGTTTCTTTAACCTAAATAACATGGGAATTGCCACACTGGATCAGACTAGTAATCCCTCTAGTCCAGTCTCCTCTCTCTTAAAGGTGATCAGAACCAGCTGCTTCAGAGGAAGAGAAAGAAACGAGACAGCAGGCAATTACAGACTAGCATGCCCATAAGGGAATTTCTTTGCTATAGTTATTCAGTTAGTGATTGTCTTATGCCTGAAGAATCCCTTCCAAACATCTATTTAATCTTATCTAACGTAACCAGGGCCACCCAAAGTGGGGGACAAGTGGGGCTATTTGCCCAAGGCCCCGCAGGGGCCCCCATAAGTTTTTTGAGGCCCCTGGAGCAGGGTCCATCGCTTGCTCTGGGGTTCCTGGAAAACTCTCGCGGGACCCGGGCCCCCAGAGCTGCCTCTGCTCTGGGTCTTCAGCGGTAGGGGGCCCTTCTGTGGGTTTGGGGCACTTCGGCGGCGGGTCCTGGAGTGGAAGGACCCCCCGCAGCTGAATTACCACCGAAGCGGGGGCCTCCCGCCGCCGAAGACCCCAGGCCCCCTGAACCCTCTGGGTGGCCCTGAACGTAACTCAATATTTCTGTTATCCTTATAGTTGTCAAGTCCTTCTGAAATCCTATTAAGCCCTTGATCTCCAGGATGTCTTGTGGCACCAAATTCCACAGATTAATTGTGCAATCCACAAAAGAAGGGTTTATCGGTGTTAAATTTATAGTCTTTCAATTTTATTGAATGTCTCCTTGTATTAGGAGTAAGGGAAAAAATAAGAGTAAATGACACACTCACATTGTGTAACAATCATGTTCTCTCTTATTTGTTTACTTTTGTAGAAAACGGACTGTTTAGTTTACTCTCCTCATATAGATTTTCCAGGCCACTCATTACACATCTAGAACTCTCCTCTATTTTGGCTACATCCTTTTAGAGATAGGATTACCAGAACAGAACAGAAAATCCCAGACGAGGGCCTATCAATGGTGGACAGAAGGGACATGATAAAGTTACAATGAATGAGACAGAGAAGGTAGGTTGGACAATACTGTTCCCTTTTATCATAAAAAAAGAGGGCATCAATGAAACTGAAAGGGAACAAGCTTTAAACTGATACGGAAATACTTTTTCTGCACAGGGTGAGATTCTATGTTGTGCCTCTTAAAAGCACAGCACAAAGAGGAGAATGGGGGCATGAGCAGGAGCGGCGCCAGGGTTTTTGGCGCCCTAGGCAGGGGTCCTTCCACGCTCCCGGTCGTTGGCGGCAATTCTGCAGGGGGGGGGGTGGCGGCCTTCCGCGCTCCTGGTCTTCCTGACACTTCACTCGCTCCAGGACCCGCCGCTGAAGGACCCGCCGCAGAATTGCCGCCAAAGATCCAGAGAGCGGAAGGACCCCCCACTGTCAAAATGCCGCACTCCCAAATCCTGGCGCCATAGGTGACCGCCTAGGTCATCTAAATGGAAGCGCCGGCCCTGGGCAGGAGGCACTTGAACTACAACTCACACGAAGCACTACAGCAGCATTTCCAAAACAGAATTATTCTGGGTTTTGGCTGAAATTTTTCAGTATTCCAATTTCTGCTCCAAACTGAAATTTTCTGTGGAAACTTTAGATGCAAACTTTTAAGTTTTCATTACAATTTTCTGTGGAGGAAAAAACCTCATTTCTATTGATTTCCCTTTGTAGAAGTCAGACAGGTTATTTCCTATCATATGTTCACCTTAGCGTTCTTCAGTCCTATTTTTTATTTGTTTCAGCCAATTAGCAGGGTACCAAAATAGGGCCTACTGGTTTGAATTATTAGTCTCATCTTTCAGCATTTTTTTTAAACAGGTACAATATTTGGTGTCCTCCAGTACAGTAGCTGATTTTTAATGCAAGTGTTTATTTTTCTTAGCAGCTCAGCCACTTCATTCTTAGGCTTGTACTAACTAGGTGACTTTTTGCCTTTTATCAATTTGTTCTAGCAGCTCTTCTTTTTGAGACCATAATCTCAGACAGTATGTCATTTTAATACCAGAAAAAAGGATAAGTATCTCCCTAATATGTTCTGTGGTGAAGACAGATGCAAAGAAAATATTTAGCGTCAACGTCCTTCTCCTCCTTAATTGGTTCCTTTGCTCCCTGTTAGTCCGTACTCACCAGTCCCTCAAAGTCTTTGATGTTTTACCCTCCTTGCTTCCCAACTTCAGTACAACCTCACTTCATATAAAGCAGTCTTTCCAAAAAAAAAAATCTTTGTTTAATGTCTTTGATTATTTGATCTTAAAATTCTCTTGTCCCTCATAATTCCCATTTTACCTGCTGTAATTTATAGGCTTTTCTGTTGGCTTCACTTGGCCTGGATTTCCATTTTCTGACACACACCTCTGAGTCTCAAGTAACCTCTTGCATCTTAACACTTAGCCAAGCTAACTTTTTTCTTGCCCGTCTGCTTCGTTTTTGTTTAGGGGGTATGTGTGCCTGATGTGTCTATTATGGAATGCTTATTAACAGTCTTTATGCAAAGTCTAAGGATTTTTAGTTTTTTGCTTAACTTCATGGTTTTTTTGACTAAGTCTCTCCTGTAAATGACTCCCTTTTCTAAAGTTGAAATGTTCGAGTGCTAGTCTTTGTTAATATTACTCCCTACAAGGATGTTGACCACTAGTTATTAAGTAACCAAATAATTAATAATCCTTAACTACAATTCATGACGAATCCTACTGTTCCCACCATCAAAATTTAGTGCAGAGAATGTAATCAAATATTATAATTCGCTTTGGAGTCAAGACAGAGTTCCAGTTCAGTTCAAGAAAAGCTCTTGCTGTTACAGAAAAGTCTCTCAGAGCAAAGTGGTTTCCCTTTACTTGCATGCTTCATAAGCAATTACAAAGATCAATTGCTATGGAAGTCAATCTTTGTTACTGTTCACCTGAATTGTACTGAAGTACAAAATTGTTCAGGGCTGTACTGATTTACTTGGATTAGCTCTTATTCACCAGGTGCACAGTGACAATAGTAAGCCCAATCATCTTGGAATTTCACTGAAACAGTCTACTGGAAAGCCAGATGAACAAGCATATGTTGGTCTAAGCACTGACCAGATTATGTGACTTGAAGGGCATGTCAGCTGCAATGCAGCCAAGAACATGGCAGTGCAGTCCCAGCAACCACCACTATTTTCTGTGCTATCCACTCTGACAATCCATAGCTGCAACATATGGTTTCTAGGTCTATGTCCAGACTACCCGCCGTATTGGCGGGTTAAAATCGATTGCTCGGGGATCGATATATCGCGTCTAATCTAGATGCGATATATCGATCCCCAAACGCGCTTATATCGATTCCGGAACTCCATCAACCCCAATGGAGTTCTGGAATCGACAGGGGGAGCCGCGGACATCGATCCCGCACGGTGTGGACGGGTGAGTAATCCGATCTTACATATTTGACTTCAGCTACGTTATTCACGTAGAAGTTGCGTATCTAAGATCGATTTCCCCCCCGTAGTGTGGACCAGCCCTAGGACTGCACAGATGTAGTGTTTGATTTGGCAACAAAATTATTTAATTAACACTTGGCTGAGGGATAACAGTACATGAGAAAAATCATGTGTGAAAAATTTTCTGTTCTGTCGGACAATTAAAAATGCATTTCTCCTTTTAGCATCATTTCACTATTTTATTATGTAGAACCAGATGCCTACAAACTGTCTTAGTAAAAATACTGTTTAGTCATCATTTTCATTCTGGTCTTGGGATAGTGAGTGGAATTTATACAGACACAACAAAGTAACAGTATCTAGAGCAAAAAACAAGCTCACTGAACTGAAGGTGTGACCCCTTATGAAAATAATTCTCTATTTTTCAGAATATGAACAGCTTATCTTACTTTAAGACATGTTTTAATGGTAAATGGATTATCACTGAGCTTGTAACTTTATCTGTCAACTGAGTTCCTTAGCTACCAGCCTTTCCCTGTCAACACTATTTCCTTAACCAATTTGGTTTGGAAGGGATCTAGAATTACAGTAGAATTCTGGCATCACTCTTGGTGCCATAGTAATTACTCAGATATGCCAACTGTGACCCAAAAGCTGAGCACTGTCATCACTGTAGTTAGGCAGTCTCCTCCCCACCTTGCATGCACATGTTCATGAGCCGAGTCCCTGTGACAATGGTGCTACTGTCATTGTGACTTCTGCCAACACACATGAAAACAAACTCAAAGGGAAAGTTTACTTGAAAAAAAAAAAAGTTGGAAAAAAACACTTATAAAAGCCCGACTGATCCTCACTTTGAGAAACTCCACACTGGGCCATAGAAAGCAGAGCAGCTCTAATTCTTGGTGATATTGCCCAAGTCCAGCCTTCCCAAAGCCTGAAACGGAGGGCAGGAATTCACCATAGGTGGTATGTCTAAGCATGTACAGTTACTGTGGTAACAGCCCTGAATGCTGGTAGTACTTTAACTATTATGGTTCTCAATGCAGCTTGTTTTGGCGTTGGCCTATTTGTGGTTCTAAAAACTAACTGGTTTGTTGGGACTTCTCTGATAGAAGAGGGCGCATTAAAGATGCACCAAAGGAATGTAATTATTACACTATACACAACTTCAAGAGCCTATAACAGGCCTTGTTTACCAGTTCATTGGTTTTGGAAACTAATCTTGACTCCTCTCCCACTGAACTCAATTGATCAGCTCCGATCAGCACCTTTCTTGGGAGGGTTCCAATATGGGACAGTCCTGCAACTGTGGTGGGAGTCAGTCTTACTCTCCTGAGTAACCCCCTGGAAGTCATGTAGACTACTTGCATGAATAAGGATTATAGGATCAAATCCATGATTTCCCAACTCACAGAAGTCAGAGGATGTTTTATTTTTATTATTTTTACAATAAAAGAACCATTTTACTTTCTTTCCTAAGCATGTGGGTGAGGTAGAAGGGGTCTGTTATCCAGATTTTAAGGGGAATAACAAAAAAAAAAAATTGGAAAAACTGCAAGAGTGAAAGCCCTGCCTGTGAGAACCACACCCTTTCAGCTCACGGAACTAAACTGATTCAGAACTATAGAAACTGTACAGTCCCTCATTTGAAAAGAAGCAGTATGCCGTAGCGTAGAAAGAAGAACACATATTTTGGGTTAGAAAGGTGAAGAAAGCCAAGCACCAGGTTAATTTTATACTGAGAAAATCAGTGTCACCTGAAGTACAGCCAGCGGCTTTCATTTATCTCTTCCACCGATGGAGCATGATCACCAACTCTGGTACAGCACAAGAATGGGACGTAAGTAACAGAAAATGTTTGTGAGCTGGTATCTTTAGCCAAGCTCAAAATAAAAACAAACCAAAACCACCAACAGAAACAAACACACAAAATAAAAATGGAATACAAAATAACAAAAAAAAAACAAACATAGAAAGTAACAATGACAACACTGTATGATAAACATTTGCTAATAACATCCCTTAGTTTGTTTTCATACAACCATGTGGGTGATAATCACATCCAGAAGCTATCACCTCCAAGAAAAGTAGATCCAACCATGTTACCATAGAATCTTTACATGACAACAAAGTACATGTAACAATTAGTTCTAGCAATTATTACAAGGTGGACAAAATTACTATAAAGGTGGGTGCCCAACTGGTTGAAAGACCATACTCAAAGAGAAGTTATCAGTGGGTCACTGTCAGACTGGGAGGGTGTATTTAGTGGGGTCTTGCAAGGGTCTGTCCTGGGTCTGGTACTATTCAGTATTTTCATTAGTGACTTGGATAATGTAGTGGCGAGTATGGCTATAAAATCTGCAGATGACACCACGCTGGGAAGGGTTGCAAGTATTTCGGAGGACAGGATTAGAATTCAAAATGACTTCGACAAATTGAAGAATTGGTCTAAATTCAACAAGAAGAAATTCAATAAAGATAAGTGCAAAGTACTACATTCTTGAAGTAAAAATCAAATGTACAACTACAAAATGGGGAACGGTACTGCTGAAAAAGGATCTGGGAGTTATAGTGGATCACAAATTGAATACGAGTCAACAATGTGATGTACTTTTTAAAAAGGTTAATATCATTCTAGGGTGTATTAAAGGGAGTGTTGTACCGAAGTTACAAAAGGTAATAGTCTGACTCTACTCTGCGCTAGTGAGGCCTCAGCTGGAATAGTGTCCAATTCTGGGTGCTACATCTTTAGGAAAGATGTGAACAACCTGGCGTGAGTCCAAAGGACAGCCACAAACATGAGAAAAGCTTTAGTAAACCTGATCTACAAGGAAAGATTAAAAAACCTGGGCATGTTAAATCTTGAGAAAAGAAGACAGAGGGACTTAATATAAATCTTCAGATACGCTAACGGCTGTTATCAAGAGGACTGTGATCAATTCTTCTCCATGGCCACTGAAGGAAGGACAAGTAGTAACTAGTTTAATCTGCAGCAAGGGGAGGTTTTAAGTTAGATATTAGCAAAAACTTTTCAGCTAGAAGGGTAGTTAAGTTCTGGAACAGACTTCCAAGGGAAGTTGTGGAATCCCCCTCAATGGAGGTTTTTAAGAACAGGCTGGACAAACATCTGTCAGAGATGGTCTAGGTTTACTTTTACCTGCTTCAGTGCAGGGGCTGAACTAGATGACTTCTCAAGGTCCCTTCCAGCCCTACAATTCTATGATTGGCTACACATGTAGATATACGATATAGCTATAATATAGATACAGAGAGAGAGAGAGATTGTGTGCATATGTATATAAAATATGGCCAATTCATACACTCACAAAAATATATTTAAAAAAAAAAACAACATTGAAGGTTGTAAAGTTGAGAATTCTAAAATGAGCATGTTCCAGAATTAAGGTTACCTTGTGCAGGTTGTGACACCTACAGTTAAGGTTCCCTGAGTCTTTCCATTCTAAGATTCTCTTTTCAGTTGCTTAGAACTGCCAAACTAACAGGCTGATATTTTCCATGGCGTATGTCAGTCTCAGCTATTTTTGGAAAATTACAACAAAACCTGTTCAGCTTTTTCCTCAGAATGAGTTTAGGGAAAAATACATTTTTACTGATGTCAAAATATCCCTCCAACCATTCTGTTGAGAAGCTCTAGTGCCTCCATACTTTGGAGTAGGGACTTCAAATCTGGCAGGAGGGCACTCTGGTGTCAGGGATTAACTGCCCTTTCCCAGTACTGAGGCCACAGTGGCACCAGCACAGGCACTGAGAGCAGGAAGCCCGGCTGTCCAGGCAGAGCAGAGGATGAAGCAGTCTGACTTGAAGGCAGAGGGGACTAGGGCCAGAACGGGGTGAAGGGGTGACTGGGTCCTATTGGTCAAGGGGACAGGGAGCCAATGCGGGGGTAGGGATGGGGAGACTGAGCTCACACTCAAAATTGTGGGGGAGGGTAGGGAGACCAGTTGGGTAAGGAGTTTGGGAGTGTGGGAAGTGGAGACTAGATGTGGAGCCTGGGGAGGAGCTAGGACTTGGACAGAGAACCCAGAGGAAGAGAAGACTGGGATGAGGAGCAAGGGCTTAGGAAGGGGGCTAAATAGGTTTCAAACCAGCTGATGACCCATGTGAGTGTCAGTATGATGGAATTTCTGCCTGTGCAATCTTAACTCAGACTTGTGATCATGTAATTAAAAGCTGAATTACAATCTGCAAATTTTCTCCACAGGACACCTGCCTCATTCAGTGCACTGGATGGTGCTCACTGAATGAGTTAGCTATTAAATATTTTGTTTTATTCTCAGGGGTCAGTATCTGGCCCCATGCCTCATTTACTGCACATCACTCTATTTCTCATTGCTTAAATTTTAAAGCTCAGTTGTACATTGTGCAATTTTACTTCCATATAGTTAAAACATTAAATAAAAGTCTTTGTATCTGAATAAGCTTGACAACAGGACTTCAATTAAAAATCCTGCTATTTCAATAGTAACCATGTCACTATGCATCATTTAAGTAGCAAAAAACCAGAAAAGTTAGTATTGGAAATCAAAACCTCTCCCCCTAGCAAGAACAGTGCTTAATTATATCTTTATCACAAGCTATTTTACAGTTCCTAAAATTCACAAAAAAGTTTGTTTACCAATTAAAATTCATGTTTTGAAATTAATTAATCTCAGTTACTTGTAGTGACTATTCCCACTCACCTAGTTTGAAACAACAAATTCTGAACAAAAAGGGGAGACATTAGTCAGCATTTTGCTTCAATGGAACATTCAGTACTAAACTGGAAAAAGGAAGCTCTGCCCCAATGGGTCACCCATTCCTAATGAATAATGACAGACCCTTATTTTGAGATATAAACGCAAGAGTTCCTTTTCTCTGTTAGAAGTACAAGTGAAATCTTGCCAGCCACTCTCTAGAGAGGAACTTTGACAATGTTTCTCATTTATTGGCCTGTCAGATCTCTCTGAAGTTTGTTAGCAACTTCAGGCAGGAAAAATATTTCTTGGCTTTAACCACCACATGGGAGCAGACTGGATTTTTAAAATCCCCCCCCCCCCCAAACACACACTAGACTATCCAAGCTAAACTGTATTTTCCAAACAAAAACAAACTCACTCCTCCAAGAATATAGCCGTTTACCATTCAGGTACTTAAATGTAATCTTCCAAAGACATCTTTGAGATCCAAGAAACTCAAGCATCTGATATGATAATTTTTCATTCCCATTACTGATGTTAAAAATTTAAACATGTTTTGTTTCCAGTGGCTGAATGTAAAATGGACATAACGTCCCAAACAAGGCAAGCATGGAAGAATTTTATTAGTTTTAGCTGGACTTTTAGTTTTTTCTTTTATAAACTCGTTATACTAATGGCTCAAGAATTAAACTGAAGTTTAAGGTTAAAACCACTCTGAATTTCACAGGGTACAAGTGGCCTTTTTTATGATTGTCTGCAACTTCTGAATTATAGGTCCAATTCATGAAGTGCATCATTGCCCCCCTCTCCCACTTCATCTAGTAAATGAACAAAAAGCAGTGTTAACCTTTAATCTCTTTTCTGTTAAAGTATCCTGTATAATTAAACACTTCTTAACTCTCAATCTCTCATGCTTTATTTATTACAATCTAATTTAAAGGGCATAAGTGCCAGGGGCCCAGGCATCATCCACGTAAAGAAACAGTCAATACCCTGAATTTCATACTGCACCTCAGCTGAGCCCTATATTCCATGCTATTGCTTCTGTTTGAGATACAGACTCCCTTTAGTTCTATGTTTATACTGCATCTTCTGATGCCTCACACTCTACCCAAAAGGATAAGAACTAGCACGTTAAACTCTTCTGAGCTTCACTAGGAAGCAGTTATCTCTATCCCTCTGCTACCCTCCTATAACAAAGGGGGCATTTTACTTCTCAGTGGCTGGCACTGTATCAAGACAAATGACCACTAACCAGTGTTTGAGTTTCTAACTCTTATTCAGCTGCACATGGCTGCCACCTCCTGGTTTAAGTAAGTTTAATTTTACGTGGCCTCCGGGAAGACAAACTGCAGCAATTCCAGTGAACACTGTACAGGGGTCAGTCAAATACTGCATTTCCTAATCAGCATGCTACAAACAGATCTATATAATGATACAGATGAGAGGTTAATCATTTTGTTCTGTTCAACCAAGTCAAAAAGGTAGTGATTTCTTTTCACTTCCAAACAGGGAGTGCTGTTATGCCTCCAACACACAATTTAATATCTGTAGGTATGTCAATCTGCCCTGCTGTGACATCACAGTTGTCTTTTGGAAGCTACTGTATTCCAGGAGTGGTATCACAGCACTAGTCAACTAGTGTTTTCACCTGTGCTGCTTCATGGCCTACTGATGGAGCAAAACTATTGAAGTGGCCCTAACATCAACAAAATAATCTGTCAGAAAAACCCATGTCCTCCCTCAAATGTCTCCAGAAATGTTCCTATCACCTCAGGTTCCTAGGCTGGACCACCAAAAAGGATTTGTCACTGCAAGAGAGGTACACCTCATCCTCAAATTGCAAAAAATAACGACAGGCCTGTGATATGAGTAATATTTCCAGTTGTCCCAACTAAGCCCAACCCAAACACTCAAGAATGTACCCAGCTGTATGAGTTTAACTGCCAGCCATCTGGAATGATCCCAAGGTCATCACGGTGAGGTGAGAATCTAAGAGGTTGGGGGTGGGTAATGCCTGAGCGTCTTTGGTAGCCATAGCTGGTCTGTCTTCTGAGAATTTGCCTAGAAAATTCTAGAGGAAAACAAGTCAGTGTGCGGGATTCCCAGAAGTGCTCAGCACTGGCCTGTTTCTGCACCCATTGATTGCAATGGTTCAACTTTCACTGATTTCCAATGGGAGCAGTTAGGCCAATTCCAAGTGCTTTTGGAAATCCCATCTGCTTCGAGTCATTCCTTAACTGAACCTAGGAAATACATATCAGCTGGCAATTTCCTCTCTTTGTCTAACTACAGGGGTGGTCCCTAACCTGCTAATTTTAGCAAAGATAAATAGAGACTGTTACCTCAGCATCTGCAGTTTTCCCTGGTGCTTACCTGTACCCTACTACAGGATGTTGGATATTGCAAATTCTGGTGAACACACTTAGTATTGAAGGCAATCAGCACGTTGTAACAGCCACACAGCTATGTGTACAGTACGCCAAAACCCTAATATAGCAGGGGCATACCTGCTAAATAACCATTGATGAATTCATGATCCTCTACTAGGGCTTTTGCTTCCCATGATAAGTAGCTTCAAAAAAATATATGCCTACAACCATATATTGGCAGTTTGACTAAGTTGTTATGATTACATACCATAACCATAATCTTTATGCTGCCCATGTCCTCAAGCAGTACAGTAAGATCCTGATTGTTCTAACAGTCCAGGAAATACCAGTTTTGTTTGGATAACAGCCTGTTTAGATCCAGTTCCCACTGAAACCATGGAAAGTCTCCCACTGAATTCAATGGGATCAGGGCTATTACAAGGGGCCAATAGATGGGGACTGGTGTTAGTTCATTGATATAGAAGTTGGGATACAGGGGCCTACTGTCTCCTAGTAGGATGCGAGCAATTTCCATTCAAGTCAATAGATGTTACTTCTATCCTGCTAAGGAGCTCAGGCCTCCAGGTGTTTTGGTTAATAGGGATCCTACTGTACAATACACTCATAGTGTCAACGAAAATAGCTTCTTATTTAGCATCCTTACCAATACATCTGTACCTCTTAAAATCTAGAGATGCCTAACAAGCATCACACAGGTGGTTTTAATGTATCAGCGACTAGCACAGTACAGTGTTGTTTTTTTAAAGACTATAACATTGCCCAGTGTTTGGATGTGTACTGACCTAATGTTCAGCCATGACAGCATGGGTGTTGTGCCTCCACCAATAATCCAGACAGTGAAAAAGACAATAAGAAGGGTTGTTGAGAACATCATTTGATGGGAGTAAGTAGCAGTGTCTCGTATGGCCAGAGCAAATGCCATGGCTCCTCTAAGACCTGCACAGAAAGAAAGGAATGAACTAGGTGAACTTCTTAAGAACCAGTGACAGTTTTCACAGCACTTCCTTAAACACTCATCCAGTCTAAAAACAAAACCCCAAGATAACATGTAGGAGTCAAAAGAAGGGACTCTCCACTGTATCAGCTTCTTAAAATAACCAAACATCATGAAACCACCACCTGATCTAGCCCATTAAGATGTGCAACATCAGCACTGCAATGCCCTGCACAAATCCCCACTCACCTCAGGCACAGGGGCTATGTTATGATAGTGAGGGGGCATAGTGAGAGTGTTCTGTGCTCCAGCTATGCTCAGCTGGCTATGGTTCCTTACAAACCAGAGTCAGCAGGCATAAGTTAGAGCAGCTCTTAGACTGCTCTAACCTATGCCATGGTTCAGGGTGGAGCATATCTGCCCTGAAAATGAGTAAGCAGTAACAAGGTACCTGACAGCTTTATTCTCTGCCACAGCATTTTCTTTAACATGGTTATGAGTCCAAAGGTAAGTGTATAAATAATTGGGACAAATATTTCCAGAAAAGCTTGTGGAAAGAAGTTGCCTGCTGACTGAAGTAAAAATACATTTTAGAAATTAAGAAGCTCCCTGCATCCAGAAGGAGCATGCAAACTTTTCAGTTTGTTCCCACAGCTCTAACACCAGTGTTGCTATAAAAGAGCTGAAAGCGTGGAGAATTCAGGGTAATAATAACATGCTTCTAAGCACAACACACATCCCAGTGGCTTTCAGAATTCCAGCAGCAAGGCCTACTCAGACAGGCAGCCACGGACTTATTTGTAACAGTAAAAACACTCAGTAATTTGTTTTTACTAGCAAGGAAGCATGAACATTAGCAGCTCACTTGTGGGACAGAGAAAGCAAACAAAAATATTCCCCTCTCCTTTTCTTTACTTTAACTCTAGCTCTAGGTGGTTTTTACACACACATATTTCTGACAGCACTGGTCCTGCTCCTGTCATTCCCTAAAGCAAAATTAGGGGGGGACGAAGAAATATTGCAAAATTTCTATTTGCAAAATTTCAAAACATGAACATTTTGACCAATCTTAGTCATAACCATGCAGAAATCATCCAGCTTCCAGAGGCCAGAAACTGTCACTCCTGTCAGAATCGTGAGAGATTCTGATCTGTCTGTAAAGAACTCAAGTTAAAGAATAGGAGACAGACACTGTATAAAGATGCTATGCTAAGTCAATTGCTACAGCATTATTATTTTTTTAATTAAAACACACACACACACCCTACACTACCCTTCTCCCATTTAGAAATTGCACATCAGTTATAAAAAGGAGGATTTTCACGAGCATTATTTAGATTTATGAAAAACAGAATTATTGCTTCACCAAACACTTTTACCTGAAAACATCATCATGTGCTGAAAGTTCCAATTGATCTTGTGCCTTCTGCCCAGATTCAAGAAGAAAGAGAGAGGGTAGATGTGTGCAGCTCTGCCCAGAAAGATTGCAATCTGATCACAGTTGAGGGTTAAAGATCCACTGGTCTTAAGATAAATACATAGTCACTGACGTCTGCTCCATCATCATGCTACTGGAAACTTAACACAACCTACTCACTGGAGCAAAAAGTACATTATTTTTCCTTCTATAAGTGACTTAGAAATGTACACTGACAGTAAAAAGGTCTTCTTACTCATTAGGCTGATTACTTTATACCTTATTGCAGTATATACATTTGACACTGAATATATAAATCAAGGCTATTTGATGCAGACTGAAATATTTAAAAATTGAAGGATGCAGACAAACACCTGCAAATATTAACAACTAACAGACCTCAGCACAAGAACTTAAACTCTGCTTTTTAAAACTGAAGAGGATTCCCCAGACCCATTTATTTGTTCTGAATCAGTTTGTTGAGGGGAGAGGGATGGATGAGAAGAAGGAAGATACAGCCTCCTCCAAAGCACTTTTAAAATACAATATGATAGACAAAAACCTCATTGGTTGCCCATATGTTGAGCTCACACAACAGGGAAACACTTTATATGCAGTACTTTGCTATAGTATGTGGAATTTGAAAAGGCAGGGTGAGAGAACAGCAGAGGAAAGAGAATATGACATTAAAATACACTAATGGAAAGCACCTTTTAAAAAAAAACGAACTCATCTATCCAAAACTCAGCAGGCTAGCCACATTGGGAAGGGGACACCTTCCATGAATCTTGCCATCAAGTTGAACTATGTCATTCCCTCAGGCAGGTTTATATTTTATCATGACGAAGGCTGCAAATATCCATGCACATTGTTCAGTTGGAGAGTGAGATAAAACAACCTCCTTAGAAACAATATTCTTACCTAGCGCATCCCAGATGTGTTTTGATGTGCAGATGATATAAAACTACTTAAGATAGTTAAGTCCCAGGCAGACTGTGAAGAGCTACAAAAGGATCTCTCAAAACTGGGTGACTGGGCAACAAAATGGCATGTGAAATTCAATGTTGATAAATGCAAGTAATGCACATTGGAAAACATAATCCCAACTATATATACATATAAAATGATGGAGTTTAAATTAGATGTTACCATGCAAGTAAGAGATCTTGGAATCATTGTGAATAGTTTTCTGAAAACCTCCACTCAATGTGCAGCGGCAGTCAAAAAGGTGAACAGAATGTTGGGAATAACTAGGAAAAGGCTAGATAATAAGACAGAAAATACCATGTTGCCTCTATGGTACGTCCACATCTTGAAAACTGTGTGCAGATGTGGTTACCCCATCTCAAAAAAAGGTATATCTGAATTGGAAAAGATTCAGAAAATGGCAACAAAAATGATTGGGGCACGGAACAGCTTCTGTATGAGGCGAGAATAATAAGACTGACTTTTCATCTTGGAAAAGAGAAGACTAAGCAGGGTAGAATATGACAGAAGTCTATAAAATCATGACTAGTGTGAAGAAAGTGTTACTTACTCCTCATAACATAAGAACTAGGTGTCACCCAATGAAATTAATAGGCAGGAGGTTTAAAACAAACAAAAGGAAATATTTCTTCATACAAGGCACTGTCAACTTATGGAACTCTTTGCCAAACGATGTTGTGATGACCAAGACTGTAACAGGGTTCAAAAAAGAACTAGATAAGTTCATAGCGGACAGGTCCATCAGTCCCTAGCGTCTGTTTGCCAGACGCTGGGAATGGTGACAGGTGATGGATCAATTGATTACTTGTTCTTTTCATTCTGTGTGTGTGTGTGTGTGTGTGTGTGTGTGTGTGTGTGTGTGTGTGTGTGTGTGTGTGTGTGTGTGTGTGTGTGTGTGTGTGTGTGTGTGTGTGTGTGTGTGAGACAAAAAAACAGACCCCTAATTTCATCTGGTTTTATTGAGCCATTGCTGTTCACAGAAAGTTAGTACTCTCTTATATGGACTCTGGCATGGTAGGTTTTCTCAGTTATTTACTCTCAGCTAATTCATTTTCCAGGTATATGCAAAGGAGTGTCTAACGGCATGTCTCCACTACAAATAACTCCATGTAAGGCAGCTTACATCAATCTATGTAAGCATACACACTACAGTGTTCCTCCTGTCGCTGTAATCCGCCCGCTACGCTGACCAAGTAAACCTGTCTCGACGAGAGGGGCAAGGCTTAGGCTGATGTAGGTTGGGCGAGGCAGTATCTGTATAGGCTCCAGCTGGGAGCTCTGGGGGGAGTTAGGAGCATGGGCAGCAGCCAGGCTCCAGCTGGGAGCGTGGTGCTGAACTAAGAGCCTGGGCTCTCAGCCCACACACTGCCCCAAATAAGTTGGTGCAAGCGCTTTTGGTGAGGACGCGCACCACTGACAGAAGAAAAGTAGAATGGACATGAACAAACGCAGTAATTATTGCTGTGGCTGTAAGTCAGTCTAACATAGGTCAACTTAATTGTGTAGCATAGACATGGCCTAACTAATGCAAGATTTGTGTAAGCTGATTTGAGCAGACAACATAGGGTATTCTTCTCCTATCCTTTAATTCTGAAACACCTTTTCCACCCTGAATATTTGAAGCTTTTCGTTCTGTTATAACTGCAGGGAGCGTAGCTGTCTCCAGCATATGTGCTGCTGAGCACATAAACCAATGATACACAGCTCTTAGAAGCTGTTTAGGTACATGAGGGCCATGCATGCCATAAGGTCCTTAGCTCTGCAAGGGCAGATGAAGGTTGTTTTCAAAAGATTCTTGGATCAGCAGCATATTGCAGGAACAAGTCAAAAAACATCATCTCTTTGAGATGCATCAGTGGCTGAGAGAAGGCAAAAAGGCATGGCAAGTTTTCAGGTACACCAAAAATAACTAACTTGTTAGATGAAAAGCAAGAAAGGATACAAAAGCTCCAATGATGAAAATTGGGCTGAATATGTGTTTCTGGAAAGTAAAAAGGGCTAAACCCATGTATGAAAATATGAAGTTTTCAGCCAGGAAGTGCAGTACCTCAAAGAGCTGGAGAGAAAAACATTCACAATGAAGAATTAATATAAAAATAAGACTGTCATTTTTATTATATAAAACAAAAAAACAAAAAACCAACACTACACCACTTGGGAAGTGAAGAATAGGGTCTTACCTGCTTAGATCGGCTCCTTGACTCAACTGACAAATTGTTGTATGTATAATGAGCCTGTGCAATTCCACAGAAGAGAACTGCCACCACACCTGCAAATAGATTCACAGACACAAACTGAGCTGGATGATAAAGTTCTTTGCTTACCATCTTAAATCCAGTATAAACATAATTACTTGATTCTCCTGACTGCCTTATTTATTATTTGTATGATCATTGCACCAAGGAGCTCTGGTCATGGAACAGGATCCAACTGTTCGAGGTGCTATACCAACACAGAACAAAGACAGCCACTTGCCCTGCCACCTTTGCTTATACTCATGGTTTAAACACATTGTTTTTTAGTTCTTGAGGTTTTATTCTTCAGAGTAAAGGGAAGTTTATATGATGTTTTTGTTAACCAATCATTTCTTTAAGACTATTAAATTCAAATTTTAGAGCTCTCCAAAAGGTCTTCAACAAAATAAATGAGTGGCATGGCTCAGACACACTGCTGGTAACAGACAGCAGAAATCACTTCAATACCTAGGTTTAGGTAACTCAGTGCAGTAGACTGAATATCTTCGCTGAGAAGATTCATTAGGAGAGGAGAGCTGCCCTTGATTTAAGTCCAAAAGAGAAGATTTGATGTACTGTTATGTATATTATGTTTAGCTGGGGATTTGGGGAAGCATTACCAAGCTGTATCTGAAGTTAAGGCGTCTCAAGTTACATAACACAGAAGTGACAATGAGGTGCAAATAGAATTATTTAGCTTTAGAGCTACAGTGTGAAGTAGCAACTAAAAACAGAAAGCCAGCTCCCTTGGTAATCGTGTGGGAATTGCGGTCAACACAAAATTAACAGTCAAGATTAACATTTCTTGCTTCGAGTCAAGTTCTAACATGCACAGACTTTGACAGATAATAAGAAAAGCCCACATTTTCCAGGGGCTGTTTTCCAGTGTAGTTTTACTAGTAAAGAAAATGAAAACATTAGAGCACCAAAATCATGCATCTTATATGAAGTGCTGTTAAAACAGATTGAATTCGGTAAGTGAAAAAAAGAGATGGACAGAAGTTTGATCTCTCTGTGCTTGACTCCAAAACATCTCACCTGTAAACCCACAAGCTTCAGCTAGCAAGAAAGTGCTCCAGGACATCAGAAAGAAGAGAGCTGTCTCCAGCAGGGGGAAGCAATGCAGTTTGGTAAACTTGGTCACATAAAAACGTTGTTAAGGGATCAACAAATACCTGGTGATTTTGGCTGAATGTTAGTACAATTATACCTAATGTTTATAGAAAGCCTTTTTGTTTGCATTAGTGCAAAGTGTCAATCCAAACAAAGACAATTTCAACATTAAATGCATCAACTCATTTATGTCAAGGCTGAAATATTAGACACTCAAGAATGAGGAAGTTTAAGGTTTCTTTTGCAACAGTAATCTGGCCATCTTGCACATCTTCTGATATACAGTACATTAGTAACACAAATATATCAAGGTTTTACATTTAACCAGACAGACATGACTAGAAATGACTAAAGACTACTACTAATACCCAAGTCTTACCTAGTGCTATATTCATCAGTAGATCTCAGAATGCTTTACAACTGAGGTCAATAACTTTACATATGGGGATGGCTATAGTGCACTAGCCTACATTGTCTCCCTATGTGCAATAAATGTTTGTTAACATTGTGAAAAGCCCTAACCATTTTAAAACTCTCTGTTCTGAGTACTCCACTTCTCAGATTTGATACTGAATTAGTGCTTGGTTCTGAATTAAAGCTCTTCCTGGGGTATTTGTTTTTTTAATTATTTTTTTAAAAAAGTCCAGAAACATTTTAGTTTATAGCACACACAGCCAGAGAAGACCAGCTGTCTTTTACCAAGGCATCTTTGAAATCTGAATTGAAAAAGGTCTGATATGTATGCTCCAGTATGCCACCTTTATAACTTTGAAACTACTGAATCAGTTTTCTTCAAAACTTGGCTTGTAGCCTTTGAGGCAAACAAAAATCTCAGCTTCAATGAAGCTGTATTTTTTCATGTCCATATAAAACTTAGAAACAAACCAGCTGAACCAATTTAATGCAGTCTTTTAGGAAAAAAAGATTCATCTGTGGCATAAGAGCAAGCCCAGATAGTGTCAGCACAAAAGGAATTTGTTTGAGAAGTTCACAGAGCTACTGAAAGATGGGAGATAGAATGGAAGTTGAATTAAACCTTTAAAATAGCACCTGCTTTATACCTCAAAATAGTTATGATAGAAAAAACTGATTGCTTCTTTCATATTAAATGTTTTAGTCAATTTCTAGTTTCTGTGCTGACATCAAACACTTCCAGGCATTCAGGACACCTCAGACAGTTGATTGTATCTGAAATGAATATGGGACCTATCTTTAAGATATACTAGGCAAAATGAAAGAGCTACTAGCAGCAGCAAAAAGATCCTTAATTTGCTGAAGCGTATGGGAGAGGCTGTTCTGGCTACTGCGTGGTTCTTCTTTTCGCATGTCCACAGAAGCCCCTCCTCACAGTTGGAAACTATTGGGTTGAGGTGCTTTCAGGTGAGCAAACGTAGAACCAGGATGCAGCAAGTGTATGTAGCTTCCCCTCAGATTCCAGCTGACATCTACATGGGTTTGTCAGTGCCTCATTAATACCCACTCTTCACTACCATTATTACTGTTACACAATGGCAACATGCCTGCTGAGTAGCCATGGTCCAGTAGTTGAGGCGGAGGCTGAGGAGGGATGACAATTCCTTCCTCTTGAGAGCCACAAAGTTTGGAGACCATGCTCCTTGCCTCTCCCATCGCCTCATAAGAGAAGCAGTCATCCCTGGAAACTCTGCTGCTCTCATGTGGGCTTTACCACAGAATTCCATGATCACGATGGGGCCATAAGTGATTAACCATGGAACACCAGAGGTGGCTAAATGAATGAGAACACTGTATTTCAATTAAAATCCCTTCAGCATTAAGTAGTCCCATTACTTTTATCTCTCAAAGTTATTATATTGTTATTATTGAAAGGCAAGGATGGAGTCTGCAGCATAATTTGGCTGGAGTTTGAGTTAGATAAGACCAGCTTCAGATGAAGGCCATTCAGTGATGGTGACATTACACCAAAGAGTAAGACTGGTATTTTGGCTTTTACTTTAGGGCTTAGCTATACTTGAGAGTTACACAGCACTGGTGGTGGCTTTACAGCTCTGTAACTTACTCCCTGTCCACATGGACAAGGCACATACAGTGCTGTATCTCCCTGGCTACAGCGCTGGTTGTACTCCACCTCGACAAGAGGAATAAAGAGAACAGCGCTGGTGCTGCAGCACTGGAGTGCCAGTGCAAACAGTGATGAATTTTACTACGTTGTAACTGACCTCTGGGACCTTCCCATAATGCTTTTTAAGTAAAGATAACACTTTGTTTTGTTGTGATGCTTTTCTTTGTTTTGTTGTGAACTCGGGGCTTCCGGAGCTGCTTATCTAAAAAACAAACACAGCTACTGTTTGCTCAAGCAGAGGCAGGCAGGGGGATCCTTTTGGAATGTTTGCTTGAGGAGAGAAGCAGCATGGCGTGTGGGAGGGTGGGGGAGGGGTCCATTTCGGAGCAGCTGCATATCTAGTCTGTGAGGAAAAAACACAAACAGGGTTATTTGCATTTAGTGAATGAGAGAGGGGTAGGGGAAGGGGTTGGAACTTGCAAGGCAGGGAGCTGACACAATGTCAGCTCCAAAAATCCACTCTCTCTGTCTCCCCACGCTCCCTGTCACACTCCACCCCCGTCTTTTGAAAAGCATATTGCAGTCACTTGAATGCTGGGATAGCTGCTCATAATGCACCACTCCCAACATCGCTGCAGATGTGGCCACACTGCACCGCTGGTAGCTGTCAGTGTGGCCACACTGCAGCGCTTTCCCTACACAGCTGTACGAAGACAGCTTTAACTCCCAGCGCTGTACAGCTGCAAGTGTAGCCAAACCCTTATTCTTCATACTATTCCCTTCCCTGACCAAAGCCCACAATATTGTAGAGAGGGCACTGTACTCTGCTTGTATGCACAAGCAGGCAGACTCTGCACTTGCAAGGAAATATTATGTACAATACTCTTAGAATATTTTTTAAAAAAAATCACATAGTTGAGTGTGGCAATATTGACCAGCTATCAGTCCCTAGATATCTTACCAAAAACCAAAAGAACAAAAGCAAGTTATTTGCATAACTACTAGAAACAATCAAAACAATTTTAAAATGGGTAATGCATGACTTAACTTACCCTATTTAATAGGCCCTCAATGACAAAGAGGTGCAGAGGCAGGCAAAGTGCTCTAAGAACTACAGCTGTGTCAGTACTGGGGAAAAAAATCAGTTAGAAGCAGAAGTTTATGAAGCTTGTGTGTGACTTAACATAACGCGTTACTGTTCTTTTATAGCAATGTTTCTCAAACTGGGGTTGCCGCTTGTGTAGGAAAAGCCACTGGCAGGCCAGGCCAGTTTGTTTACCTGCCCCGTCCGCAGGTCCAGCCAATCGCGGCTCCAACTGGCGGCGGTTCACTGCTCCAGGCCAATGGGAACTGCTGGAAGCGGCGTGGGCCGAGGGACTTAGCGGCTGCCGCTTCCAGCAGCCCCTATTGACCTGCAGTGGTGAACTGTGGCCAGTTGGAGCTGCAATTGGATGGACCTGCAGACAGGGCAGGTAAACAAACTGGCCCGGCCTGCCAGGGGCTTTCCCTACATGAGCAGCAACCCCAATTTGAGAAACACTGTTTTATAGCTAATTAAAACCTCTCTTTTCAGTATTATACTTGGATACAATTAAATTATTTTTTGATGTGAATCTCACTTTTAAAAGAGTTTAAAGTTTCATATCTAACCGAGGATTCCAGTGCATGTATAATAAAGCAAAGTCTCAAGCTTTTTCTTAACATATGTTATCTTGTGAACAACTTTCCTTTCCATTCCCTCACTGGCCACTCTGCCTCCCATTCATCAGCAAGTAATATCCCTGTGTCAGCTAGAGCAAATGCTAAAATGAATGTGTCATGTTACAACTATTTATGTATTTTAGCTGTATTTTAAATATAATTTGGTAGTTGAATATAAATTGAAATAGCAGCAACATATGACCAACCAGCTCCATATGGACCATTGGCAGACCAGAGACCAGTTTGAGAAGCACTGTATTAACATCATGTTAATGGTCACTCAAAACCAGAGAAGTCTAAAAAATCAGACTGTAAAAGGTACCACGGCACCTTCTCTCTCTTAATGCCTTAAGCATTTTCATTATGCAGGACATGGGCAGGGTGAGCAGCCGGATAGCCTGGACTATGGGAACATGTAATGAGACACACACTGGGGGAAATGTCCAAAATGAAATGTCATGGATTTATGATTTTAAAAAAATATTTATCACCTTCCACTCCTTTGAGGTCAGTTTTCTGATGCACCCATGCATCAAAGTAAGACAGACTGTGTTTGAGTAAGAATACACCAGCATATCTGGAAGAAAAGGCTGTGAGTTTGATGAAGCATCATGACCTCTTACTCTGGTCAAGCTTTAGGCCCAATGCCCCAGTCCTGCAACCAGATCTAGAGACTGAATGATTGTACCTGTATAAAACACTCCACTGCAGATCCAATAGTAGAATTGGGACATAGGCTTGAAAATAATGGAAAAAATTCACATGAAATGGGTCATATTATATCAATACTGATAAGACAGAATCAAATTTTATTTGAACAACATCTGAGATGAGACTCCTGAAGAAAGATTAAACACAAGACCCATAGCAAGAGCCCAATAGTGTCTGAAAGGGTTACTAATGGCTCAAGTGGTTAAGGCACTGCAACAGTGAATATGAACCACCAAGTGGCCTTCCAAGTGTTAAAACTGCTTCTTTTTAAGGGCACTACAATTACAATCTATATATAAGTCTCACTAGTGTAGCTATGTCACTTAGGGATGTGTAATTTTTACCAATATTGTTATACCAGTAAAATCTTTAGTGTGGAAAGAGTTATACCAGTATGAAGGTGGTGCAGAGGGGTGGCAGGCCAATTAGGAGCTTCCCCTTGGCAGAGTGCATATGCAAGCCCTTTCTCTCCCAGTAGTACTCCTTGGGCTAAGGACCTTAATTAGTCCTGTAGTCTTTAAACGGCCTCGACCCTGGTATCAAGCCGTACTCCAAGGCAATTTCCCTGAAGGCAATGTCCATATCCTCTCTAGGCCTTTCTGTCCCCAGCTCTCCTCCTGGGCTACTAAAAGGGTTCAGTTCCCCTTCTGAGGTGTATCAAAGTCCAGGTCACTTCCTGGGTTCTCCCCATTGGCAACTGGGGCCCACCCGCTACTCTGGGTCCCAGCCCAAGGACCTTATAATAGCAGCCATCCACTCTGTCCCTTTATCTATGCTGAGTCGCTGCTATGATTTCCTGGGCCACTTCCCTACAGGCCCAGCACATTCTTCACCCTTACCTTAGGGCCTTGTCCTGGTTGAGTCCCAGCAGCCAGCGAGGAGCTCCTTCTTGCTCCCCCTGGTCTCTACCAGCACTGCTCTGTCTGAGGTCCTGTAGCTTCATCAGCCAGCCAGGCACACCATCCATGCTCCTCCAGCTCCAGCAAGGAACTGAACTCACGCTGGCCCTCCAGCTCTTTTTATACTAACCTGCTGAGCCCTGATTAGCTGCCTCCCCTGCAGCCTCTCTAGGCCACTTGGCGGACTCCACTCTATTGCCTTTTTCTGGAGCGGGATGTGGTAAGACCACAGGACCCTCCAGAGGGCCTCAAAGGGTCTGGTATATCCCGTCACAGGTGATAATACAGCTATTCCCCTTGTTGTATGGGTGACTAAGGCCTGATCTACACTTAAAAATTTTGCTGGCAGAGCTGTATAGGTTAGGAGCATGAAAAAAAAACAACAAAAAAAAAGTTACCCTCCACATGCACACAGCTATGCTAGCAAAAGTCCCAGTGTAGATGCAGTTATTCCAATAGTCATGTCCTTTTGTGAACATAGCTTATTTTGTTTGAGGAACTGGTATAACCTACATGAGCAAGAGTTCTTTTGCCAGTATAAGCTGTGTCTCCACCTGTTTTGCTGTTATAGCTACATCAGCAAACTCTTCCTAGCAGAGACAAGGCCTAAGATGACATGATACTTATCACGATTTTCAGTCAATCAATGTAGACTACGGCAAGTTGTGTTCAGCAATGTGTTGACTAATGATGATTGAAACTTGCTGGAGTCAGCATGCAGGATCAAGGCTTTGTTTAATGCTAACACACCTGCACTTTGGAAGAGTTAAACACAAGAAAGGATATCAGAGCTGTCACAACCCCTGTCACTGCTCCCATCATGAAAGAGCCACTGAATATTCCAAGGAAAACTCCAACTGATTTGAAAAATGCTGTGGCATCAAATGCATGGGTGTTTTCACCTGTTGGCTGATAAGCAACTATTGATCTAGGGAGAAAAAAATATAGTCAGATGACAATGGAGGAGGTAGGGGAGGCAACAAAGTCTTTTATGTCAGATCATCAAGCAAAGGGATATTGTATTCTGCTAGACTCAGATTCTAAATGCCAATTCTCTTCTGACTGATTCATTACACACCTCTGTAGCTGTCATGGTATAATTCCCCAATCTGAACCTTAGAGTCCAAAAAATGGGGTACCAGCATGATTCCTCTAAGCTTAATTACCAGCTTAGATCTGGTAAGCTGCCACCACCCAAAAATATACAGTGTTTTGGGGCACTCTGGTCCCCCCAAAAACCTTCCCTGGGGACTCCAAGACCCATATTCCTTGAGTCTTACAACGAAGGGGAATAAACCATTTCCCCCCCTTCTCCTTTCTTCCTCCCAGATCTTTCCCGCCCTGGGTACACTAGGAGATCACCGTGATTCAAACTCCTTGAATCACAACATAGAGAAATCAGGTTTGTTTCTCTCCCCCTCCCAGGCGTTCCCTCCCTGGGCTATCCTGGAGAGATAGACAGATTCAAGTTCCGTGAATCTAAACAAAGGGATTTCACCTTTTCCCCCTCCCTTCTCTCTCACCAATTTCCTGGTAAGTACAGACTCAATCCCCTTGAGCCTCAACAAGGGGAAAAAATCAAACAGGTCTTAAAAAGCAAAACTTTTAATAAAAGAAAGAAAAAAGTAAAAAATTGTCTCTGTAATTTAGATGGTAAAAGTTACAGGGTCTTTCAGCTTATAGACACTAGAGAGAAGCCTCCCCCCAGCAAAATACAATTTAAAATACTCCCAGCAAACTACACATTTGCAAATACAGAAAACAATCAAAAGACTAAAAAAACTCGCCTTTTCCTGGTACTTATTAAAATTAGAATAGAAGAGATTTTTTCAGAAAGATTGGAGGAATCTGCTTACATGTCTGGTCCCTCTCGGAATCCAGAGAGAACAAAGCAAAACCCAAAAAACACAAACAAAAGCTTCCCTCCACCGAGATTTTAAAGTATATTGTTTCCTGATTGGTCCTCTGGTCAGGTGTTTTTGGTTTACTGTTTGTTAACCCTTTACAGGTAAAAGAGAGATTAACCCTTAACTATCTGTTTATGACAGTAGCATAGACAAAAACGACAGCAACGTTTATCAATTCAGTTCACAAGGCAGAATCCTTTTAGAAAAAGAAATGTGGCGATTCAGTTTTTAGAAAAATAATAGGATTCATAGCTACCACTTAAACCATAGGAAATGGAAAATTTCACATAGTGGAAGCCTGAATTGTTACTTACGAAGACAATACAATGGCAACAGCATCATTTAGAACACTCTCTCCAAACAGAAGGGCATAGAGATCGACATCAGCATGCAGCTCATTGAATATTGCCAGCACGGTAACTATAAAAATAAGAAGAAAGAACTTGTATGTTAGTTTATTGTGAGTGCTTGTGAGCTGGAAGGAGCAGACATTTTCCAATTTGCCTAAAGAAGCAGAAACCATAGACTGTGGAACAATTTCAAACCAAAATGGGAAAGACTTCAGTCATATTTAATTAAGGGTCATACTGTACAGGTAGATTGATTGTTAGAGGTGAAATGACAGTTTTAGGGCAGTCTTGTTCCAAAATGGGTCTGGCTCACTTGCTGTCTCTCACACCCAAGAAATTTCTCTAGGAAGTCTTCCCAAACGTTGGACACAAATAGACAACAGTTCCACTTTGCCAGAATCCTACTATTTTTTAAACAATACATCCAAGTTCCACAATCAAATAGCCAGAAAAAAGTTGTGGACTGGTAACAAACAATAGAAGGCTTTTACAATCTTTTCACACAAATCTTTAGTATTTCAGTTCTTTAAAAAAAAAACAAACAAAAACTAAAACTAAGAACAAAAAAAAACAACCAACCAAAAAAAAAACCACATTATACCATTCATAAGTACCTTGCCCAAAAAATAGACTCACCCCATGTGTATCTTATTTTCACTCATCATATGCCAGTTTCCATATAAAAGGAAGCAGAAGTGAATCCAGCTACCAGCAGTCCATCTCAACTGCTGGCTGCCACTTCCCATTTTCCCAGAAACAGATATTGAATATGTAAAAATGTGTTTTAAAATATAGTTCCTGCTCTGTATTTCAGACAGACAGACAGACACACACACATGCACAACAGTTCTCCAGAAATGTTGGGTTTCCAAATTTTATAGGTCTGTAGCACTTTGAAATTTGAAGACACAACTTCAAAAAAAGTTAAACAGTTGGCTATATAAAAAAAAGTGTCCTTATTAGTTGAAATACTAAAATATATTAAAATAAAAAAAAACCTTAAAATTTCAAAACAAATTGTGCCTATTTTATAAAAAGTAATACTACATTTCAAGCAGTGAATCTATAAAGTGATAGCCAGGCTCTCCAGAAAATGAAAAAAGATTACATTCATTCAACTGAATTAAAGTTTATATTCATAAAAGGAAAACTCTATTAAGGAAAATATCAGCAGAATCAACCAGTACATTTTGTTTCTAAATGTGTCGTCTCGCCAGATACCAGCACAGTCTTTGACAGATACCAATTGTCCTGATGCCCAATATATACATCATACAGTACAACACAGAGTTACCACTGTAATGTAACTGAAAAGAAAAAAAAATGTTAGAATTGTCAGCTATACATCCTCAATGTGTTATCAATGGAATAATTTCAGTAACTGCAGTACCTGGATCAGTAGCAGATATGACAGCTCCGAAGAGGAGACAGTCTGTATAATAAAATTTATCAGAGAGTTGTCCCACCAACTTCATTAGTTTTACAACACCATACATGAGATTCCTGCAGTAAAAGAGGATAAAGCAGTGTTTATCAAAACAGGGAGGGTGGGGTCTTCTTTGTGAGGCTCTGAAGAATATAGCAAAGATAAAATCCTCTCATCACTGCTCAGGTAGGCCTTGCCACACTAAGGGGGGAGGAGGGAAGGGGATTATCTACACTTGAAATGCTACAGCTTTGGTGTAGGTAGTGTCTACACTGATGGGGGGGGGTTTCTCCCATCGGCCTAGGTCAGTGGTTTTCAAACGTTTTTTCTGGCGACCCAGCTGAAGAAAACTGTTGATGCCCACAACCCAAGGGAGCTGGGAATGAGGGGTTTGGGGTATCGGAGGGGCTCAGGGTTGGGGCAGAAGGTTGGGGTGAGGGGATGAGGGCTGCAGGGAGGGGGCTCTGAGCTAGGGGTGCAGGCTCTGGGGTGGGGCTGGGGATGAGGGGTTTGGGGTGCAGGAAGGGGCTCAAGGTTTGGGGAAGGTTCAGGGCTGGAGCAGGAGACTGGGGCACGGGCTTACCTCCGGCCATTCCTGAGGGTTGCTAAGGCAGGCTTCCTGCCTGTCCCGGCACCGTGAACTGCACTGTGCCCCGGAAGCGGCCAGCAGCAGGTCCAGCTCCTAGGCTAATGCGCACAAGCAGCTCTGCATGGCTGTTGCCCGCAGGTACTGCCCCCGCACCCAGCTCCCATTGGCCGCAGCACGCGGAGCCCTGTGTCCCCCCTGCCTAGGAGCTAGACCTGCTGCTGGCCGCTTCCAGGGCGTAGCGAGGAGTTGGAACAGGTAGGAACTAGCCTGCCTTAGCCAGGCAGCACCACCGATGGGACTTTAACGGCTTGGTCGGCAGTGCTGACCAGAGCTGCTGCAATTCAGTGCCTTACATTCCGTGACCCTGTTCTGGGTCGCGACCTGCAGTTTGAAAACCACTGGTCTAGTACTATACCTCCTTGAGAAGCAGTAACTAGGTCGATGGAAGAATTCTTCCGTCAATCTAGTGCTGTCCACACAGGGATTCAGGTCTTATTAACGCCTGTCAGGGCTATGGATTTTTCACACCCCTGACTGACTTAATTAAACTGACCTAATTTTCTAGTGATGCCCAGGCCCAGAGTTCAGTATCGAACAGTGAGAGTGGAACTCTAATCTCTCAACAGTTGTTTCCTCATCATCTGAGTCCAGAGCGTGATATGACCCAAAACAGGTCATTTAGCACCCAGGAAGTCAGACATGTAGTCTGTCCTCATTAAAAAACACAATCCAACAATTTCCCCTAATGAATTGTGTAGTACTTAGGGAAGGAACTTTGCACTGTAACAGCTATTAAATTATTTTTATCTCTGCAGTGAAATTCCCTCAAGGTAGTATATGCAATAAAGCAGCTACTGAGTATATATACATTAAAGCTTTTATAAAAGTCCACATGCTGAAAAGATGCAACATCGTTAACAGAGTAGGTATTCATAATCAAAACCATTTTGCTTATGTGTCTTATTTTGAAATAGATGAAAGAGGATGCTTCTAAAAGCTGATAGTCAAGATTCTTGGTTAGCAGTTGCCTCTATTCTCTGGATTAAATGTATCTTCATTAGAAATAGAGACCAATTCATGTAGAATCAAGTATTTTTGTAAAGTTTTGTTTTCATAACTAATTAATTGAACCAACAGAACCTTGAATCTCTAGGACTGTAGGGCTGGACAATAACAGTGACCACCACGGAACTGAATTGTTTGGACAAAAACTTCATGGTCTGTTTCTGGCAACTCTGTATGACAGCAAAACCTTATCTGAAGTCAACCAAATTCTAGCATAATTTTAGAGGCTGAATTTTGCCCAAAGGACACACCAATAAAACCCTAATTGAAAACTTACAGTTACTATTCTAATAATTAGAAAACAGAAGTTTAGGGAAATATGGCATTTATTTCATCAACCTAAAACTAGTACATAAAAGTTGCACAATCTCACAAAACTCACTCACCCAATAATAAAACAAGAGACTGCAGTTCCTAAAAAGGCATAAGCCAGAATAGACCCCAGATTCCTGAAAAAGTGTCTCTGTATGAGAAAAAAAATGATATTATAGCTCAGCTATGTGAAAACTCAGACATCAACAACATGTTAGGACAGCCCTACAGCAATATAAGGAAAGAGCCTTCTACTCTGGGAGGAAATAATATTTTCAATCTTACTATGTAAATCTTCTGTAATATTTAAACAAATTTAATATAAGTCCCACCTGAATCACATTTAAAACCTTGCGGAGCTTGTTGAGACCCAGCTTTATAACCAGATGCTTGTGTGACTAATGTAACTGAGGGCCAAGAGTTTAAAAGGAAAGTAACTGTAGGTGATGACCCCAAGTCACAAAATGCAGTCTTGAATTCCCATCCTCCAATATTCAAAGGTGTTCAGATCACAGTTTAGATTTGGGCCCATCTCTCTAAAAGTAACTCACTGAATGCATACAATGCAGAGGAAAACCAGACAATTCACTGGGATATATTGTTTATCTTGCTTATTCAATAGCAATGTTCAGGGGTAAATAATGTAAGACAACACGTAATTAAAACAGCATTCTATATATTTGGAAGAAAAAATAATATACTCTCTCTTAAAACAATCCAACTGTTTAGAAACAATGAATGAGACTTTTTAGCTTTGCAAGAGGCACCACCAAAGAGACACTTGTGCTCAGGACTGCGGCACCAATGGAGACTGTACTCTTGCGGTTAGTGATGTAGCATTAGGCCGAAAGTGTCATGGTTACCTTCTCAGAAAGTGCTTACGCTTACCTTCTTCAAGCTGTACCCAGCATGGAAAATAATAGGAGGCAACAAAATGTTGAAGAAAACTTCTGGGTCAAATGTTACCTTTAAAAAAATGTAAAAGCCTATTTAAAAACAAAAAAAAGAACAGAGTACACAGACAGCAGTTGCCAGTGAAATCCTTACAATTTTACCATTGGAAGTATTTAATGTTAAACAATTTGCTAGGTATTTTCTCTACTACCCATGAAGTAACATTATATACGTGTAAAGGCAAAGAAATGAAGATTTTAATAGAGACCACTGTATGTGGAGAACTTTGGTATAACAATATATTCAGGGAGCTTCTAAAGTTTAACAGTCCCAACTGGCAGCCCCCGCCTTAAATGAATCAGAAACACAGAAATTTAGATTCAAAAGGTGCTGTATAAAGCCCTTTATCATGGTATCAACCATGATGTTTCTGCAGAATTCTGGTTCTTATTTGTAGTGCCAACAGTATTTACACCTTTTAAAAATACATCTTTTGCATATAGTTGCCATATAAGTAAGTCACCAAAATCACAGGTGTACACACACACACACACACACACACACACACACACACACACACACACACACACACACACACACACGCTTTCTTCAATGGAAGTTGTAAGTGTCAAGTCCCAATGAAAGCCAGGCCAAACTGTTCAAGGCAGCAAAAGAATTTAAAATTAAAGATACACCAGCAATTGTAAAAAGTCACTGATCAGTACTACTAGAAAACTGTTGTGTCTAACTTAGGGTTTGTATGGAAACTCCCAGTTTCAGATATTTTACATCTGATGGAAGGGGGGAGAAATGAAACCAGTTTTTCCTTGAACATAACAGAACTAAAAAAAAAGAGAAGAAAAATCAAAGATGCTAAGTGTAGAAAACTCCCTATACTATAGGACTGAGTTGGACTTCAGTAGCAATTAGTGTCTTGACGTCGCTCCATAAATGTTAGCTAATTAACAGAAGTGGCTTTGGTTATACTGAGCATCTTGAACTGTTATGAAAGGACACGTGAACACTATGATCCAAAGAAGATACAATTTTGCCAATGAATGCCATACAGAGGACACTTTTGAATTAGTTTAAATAATTTAGTTCTATTACATCTGGAAATACAATACCTAATATCATACCACACACTCAGTTTGGAGGAAAAGAAGGGAAATGTGGGTAAAAAGAGCAGTGTGAAACAGGAAATGACACCTATACAGCAGTCATTCACAAAATCTCAACTATCCTTACCTTTCGCAACATGTCATTCTGTTCCACATTGTGTATTTTTCCAGGGCTTATTTCTCCTTTAAGGGTGTACTCAAAAAACTTTCCACTGACATTGACCAACAGCGTTGTAAATGGTCGGTCCTCCTGCGAGCAGCTGAATGGCTTGTCATGGCCACTGCTGGAGGGAGAACCATATCTCAAGATCACACCAACAATGAGTCCTGAAAAATAAAATGTTTTTAAGAGTCTGTAATAACATGACTCTGGCATAAGCGGAGAGTTTCTAGATTCAAGTATCACTCAGTGCACAATATGTGGAAGGGTACCTTGTGGCTACACACATACCATGCACATATTTTGTAGTGACCGACTGTTGTTATTACTGTTTCAAAATTAGTGATACTCAAAGCAGGTCAGGATAAAAGATGTGGTTTCAATTTAACTGAATAGCAACATTAAAAAAGTGAAATTGTTCCTATTTCTTTCTATGTACTCCTCTATCAAGGGGAATTATCATTCTGAATTGTGCTGAAAGCCATATAATTGTAAAATACAGAAAATAAACCATTTTACATTGGCAATATCCCACAGATATACCAATGCTAACAAATACCAGTTTTAAAATACTTTGCAAGTTATTTAATTGAAACATACTGTGGCAAAATAGATATATTTTTCACTTATAGAATAACATGAAAGCATCACTGCTATAATTCTGCAACCAGCATCACAGAGAGAAAGAGGGAGACATTCAGTGCATTGCAAATTTAGCAACCAATCATCCAGACAATATGCACCAGAAGCCTGCTGCACTTCAGCAAGGCCATTTGCTGAAAGGATTTCCATTTCAGTTAAGAACACGTCTCCATCTTTCACAAAGGTGAAAATAAACACAGTAAGATGGTGCATTGCTCCTATGATACGTGGAAGGGAACATGAAAACTGCTCTAAAGCTTTAGAGGAAGACAAATTACTCAGATAGTCCAAAGAAAACAAAAACTATTACTAGGGAAAGATATATAATAGTACAAAGCAGGAATGATTTGTTCCCTCTCAAAATATAGTTTAAGGGAATGCTTATGCAAGGAGGCTGAATAAACACAGAATGGGATTGTGATAGCAGATAGGGACGGAGCACAATCTATTATGCTCTAAAAGAATGAGATTTTAATCTAGCACTGAGAAGCCACAGGAACGATCTCAGTATGAATTGTAGTCAGCAAAACCAACCTAAAAATATAAAAATCACCACTACTCATGTCACGGGAAAATGAACAAACTGACAAGCCTTTGGTCAGGGTGGTTATTTCTAATATCACTTGTGTCTAGCCACTGTTCGGGTGCCAACTGCAAGGTGAAGATGAAGACAAAATGTATTGATAAAAAGGAGTGCTTTTGTCAGAAGTAGTAAGAAACTGAATGGCAACCTCAGGTCATGTTTGCTCACTGTGGGCCTGATCCTCCCTTTTCCTGCCCCAAAGAAGTTTGTTTCCCCTAGACTGCAGCCAACTGAAGTAAATAAAAAATAACACCCAAAGGAAGGATGAGATAACAGAGAAGCTTTTTATTTTTACGGCATCAATCTTTCAAAAGGTCAAAAAGGAAAGAACCTTGTCCTCTTAAATTCATAGTAGAAACGCCAGATTTCATTTAGTAACAGATAGCATACCAGATCACTGGAATAAGTCTCAAATGCCTGCATACACAGAGTCACACATGAATAGCATAGAGCATAGTTAGCCTCACATCCCACTGTTTTCATAATCAACAGAAAGTGCCGGCAACTGAGAAACTGAAAGGCATTCACAGAGGTTGTTAATTGTATTTTCCAGGCTTCTTTTGCCTGGCATTCAGAAAAAGAGAAGAATTTATATTGAAAAATTGCTATTGTACAAGCAAAGCAAGCTGGTGTTATGATCTAGCAGCAATTAATTGTTATTGAAAAATCCCAAAGAGTCACAAAAATTCATGAGACTGATTTCTTAATCAACACCAAACATTCAGGCAATTATATTTCACATTTATATTGAACTTTTAATCCCCAATTATCCCAAAGCATTTTACAAACTACACAGAGGACACAAGAGAAATGTGGGGCGGATGGCTATGGTCAGGCAACATACAGCACCCTATACAACAGATCAGGCAAGGGAAATTCAGCCAAGCTTAATGGTGAAAGTTCTCATAGCTTTACACTGTTCTCTCTCCTCACACTTGTAGAAAACTGTGTGGATGGAATGTTTTGTTTTATTTCATTTTCTGAGAGGATGATTTTCAACACTGATAAATAATTGTTCTAGATCAAGATAGCAGAAATGAACTGCACCCTCACTTATTGTTTACTAAAATTTAATAGATGCTTTTTTAAGCAGGTAATGGAAGGAGAGAACCTCCAGCAAAGAAGAGGATTGTGGCTACAGCTAGACTGAGACTTCAACTTGGAAGACTGTTTGTATTTGATTTTTGTCTGAGATGTGGAAGTGAAGTTTCCCTCTTTTAGCTAGACCTGGAAAGTACCATCATCGGCTTAACTCTCTACACATAGAAATTGGAAATTCCCCTTGCTATTGCATTAGTCAGTCCTAGTGTAGTGTTGTACATATTCTTATTATAGAATTGGATCCAATCTACTCTTTTCCTGTAATCAAACTAAGGCAGTTCATTTAAAAGTTTTAGGTGAGATCTATTTATAACTAATATGCCTCTTTTAATGATTAAACAAAGTATGTTTAATTTGTATATAAATAAAAAATTCAATGCAATAATTAAAGCAGCCACCTGGAAAATACCCGAAAACATGCATGTATTTTTTCTGTAGTAATGTAACACCAATGCTCAGCTGCAGCTGAACAGGGATTCACACAATATAGCCACGTCTGGACCCACCCTCCTCACAGCACTGAGTCTGGCAACAGTAGGCAATATCAGAAACCAAGTTCTCCAAATGTCCACCCCTGCTTAAAAAGTTGCTTTTCATTTCTTATCTCTGGGTTTCCATTACCTGAAGGGTGGGTGGTCAGAAGAAACAACACAGAATGACAGAGGGAGAGTGCAGACAGACGGGGCACAGATTGAGGAGAATGTCATAAATAAGGGCCGGTCTATACTAGAAGCACTACATCAGTATAGCAGCACCAATGCAGATGTGCCGCCAGAGTGCATCTGGTGAAGACGTTCTCTGCTGATGGCGGAGAGCTCTCCTATTGGCATAATAAAACCACCTCTGCGAGAGGCAGTAGCTATGTTGGTGGGAGAAGCTCCATTCACACCAGAGATTAGATCTGTGTAATTTACGCTGCTCGGGGGGGGGGGGACTTATTCTCACCCCACAGCAACATAAATTATACCGAAGTAAGTGGTAGTGTAGACCTTGGCTATATGGAAATGGGCATAAATGAGGAAGAGATGTGGATAGGGCCTCTCCTATCATTTCACAAGATCTACGTGTAGCTGCATCAAAATTACTATCATAAGTGATTAATCTACTGGGGGTTTAAAAAGACCGGCTAAAAGAGGAGGGGGGGAAATCTGATCTTATCTTGCAAAGAGATATTTAGAAATAGTTTGGACCCAAGACACAGGTTTTGTAAATAAAAACTTACATTAAATACCTATATACCTGCATCACTGCAAAAAACAGACAACCCCACACAATGTGGACCA
Source organism: Gopherus evgoodei (assembly GCF_007399415.2). NCBI lineage: Eukaryota > Metazoa > Chordata > Testudines > Testudinidae > Gopherus > Gopherus evgoodei. The sequence goes on from NC_044322.1 coordinate 123,470,418, forward strand.
GGTTATAGTTTATCTTTGAAATGGCAGCCATCAAAGCCCCGAGAGGCAACAAAAGAAGCTAGTAAGGAACATTTTATTTGAATAGTGGGAAGCCAGGGAAATTCCATCCCCTTAATTATACAAGAGGTGGAAATTACTAGGCAGAGCTAGGCAGGAACCAGATTTTTTCCATAAGAAATTCTGGTATGTCAAACTTTGTCTAGTTCCAAAATAGAATGAACAACATTTTTTCCAAATTTCCCATTTAAATGAAATTTAAAAAACCCCACAAAATCCATTTTAGATCAAAATGTTCTGTTTTAGTTTTGCCATATCAAAATGTTTGAGATCTAAAATTTCAAAATGAAAAGTTGTTTTAAAACAAAAATATCCAGATGTTTCACTTTGGAAAATATTGAAACAAAATGTTTCAACCGCATCAAAGTGTTTGTCTCCTGCTCCCTTCCTCCCACAAAGACAAAATTTTGTCAAAATCAACACATTTATGTGAAACATTTTGTTTACAAAAAAATGGGCATTTTTGTCAGAAAATGTCTGGCCTGCTCTAAAAGGTACAAGTGCTTTGCCGTATCAGTTCAGAAGATGGATGGGCTTGTTACCAAAGCACAGAACTGGGCTCTATTCTAGGCTCTGCCACACAGTTTTAATATGATCTTGGGAAAGTTATTTAACTCTTAGTACATCTGTGAAGTAGATGTATTTTACCAATCAGGAAAGTGAGGTGCAGAAAGGATGAATTCATTAACACTTATCCAGCATTTTGAGATCCTCTGGTGGAAAATGTAGAAGTATTTTATTTTCTGCTACGTATTCAACCTTCTACATGCCCTGGTCTGGCTTAGAGACCTTTGTGTTGCTTTCAAATCTCCCTTCAGAGTTGATTTATTTGTCATATGTCTGAAAAGATGCCACATGCCATTAAGTTTACTTGCTTGTGATAGGGCTGCATGCATACAAAACTTTAGATATACTTACTTTTAGGTAGACTGATCATTTTGATTTACAACCTCAGAAAGGCTGGATTTGCAAGCCCCGTGCTGAAATTTATACATCACAAGGAATACAAATTCATCTTTTAGACAATATATGGCTTAACTCAATTCCAGAAGAAGTGTGACAGAAAAAGAAGCCAGATTTAGCATTGCTTGATGGACAAGTTGAGTAATCCTGGTTTACTTCAGCATTAATTGCTGGCATGTTATCACTAAGCATAAATCCACTAGAGTTTTGATTCCAGTACTCTGTTAGATAAAGCCTTAAGAATTCTAAAAATAAAAAAAGAAAGTCTATGTAGCAAATTGCAGAATATGTAGTGATTCTGTTTCCTCATTATGAGGACTCTTTGGTGGAGAGTTAATTAAGAACCAGAATCAATACAGAAAATACTTGTCTGGAGGTCTTTAGGAGGAGATTTTACCTCATAAAAAGAACCAGGAGCCTCTAAGCTAGGGTCTCAAGTACAGTATTGAATTTTTGGCTATGTTTACACTGCACAATTCACTCAGGTGATTGGCACCCAAGTCACCCGAGCTTGGGGTGTGAGCAAAGCCCTGCCCACATTATCCTCATTCACCCATACATGTTTGGGGACCAATCCTTTGTGCTAAGATGCTCAGGAGAACTGTTTGTCCTTCAAGGGATGGGTGGGAGGGAGAAATTGTGGAAAGACACTGGAGGACTATCAGCAGTCGAGTAATTTAGCTTGCATTCTCACTGCAGAGTGCGTGGATTCCAGCCTGAGTTCAAGCTGAGCCCAGCAGAGTAAACTAGCCCAGGCTTAAAGCACCTCCACAGCTGGGTCAGAAGGTATTCTGTGTGGATGGTAAGAGGATCTGGGTTGAAACCACGTAAGTGCCTGAGTTAATTGTGCAGTATAGACCTAGCCTTCCAGTGCTCCTAACCTCAGGGGTCAAATAAGGAACCATTGCAAGAGGAATATCTTCTGTAAAATATCTTTCTGCTGGAAAGAAGCTAAAACATTTCTTGTATTAACTCAGGGGAAAATGGTTTGACCCAAGACTCTGAAAAGACTAACTGGCCAGAGGGCATGTTTGTGTTACCAGACACAGCAAAATGAGGTCTTGTCCATACTAAACTGTTAAGTCGACATAAGGCAGTTTATATCAATCTAAGTGTGGAGGCGTACATACTGCAATGCCTGTCCTGCTGATTTAAGTCTGCTGCTACACCAATATATCAAAACCACCTCGACGAGAGGTGTAGAGCTTATGGCAACAAACTTAGAACAATGCAGTGTCAGTGTGGACACTGCATTGCTTATGTCACCCTAACTGGCCTCCAGGAAGTGTCCCACAATGCCCACTGTGACTGCTCTGGTCACCAGTTTGAACTCTGTTGCCCTACAGCCAGGTATACAGGCATGTGTTCCTTCCCCTTTACAGTCCCAGGAATTTTTGAAATTCCTCTTCCTGTTTGCTCAGCATGGAGAGCTCCCCGCTCACCTACAAACGGTGATTCCTATACATATACAGTGGCATTATAAAATTAACGTAAACACAGCAATCATTACTACAGCACAAGAAAACAAACAATGCCTGGGACAGACATTACTGGAGCTTGTTGTCAAAATGCTCCTTCAGAGCCTCCCTGATTTGAATAGCCCCCCCATTGCCCTTCAGCAACCCTAGTATCTGGCTGCTCAAAAGCAGCAGGCCAGCCAATCCACCTCAATGTTCCATCCTTGTGGAAACATCTCTCCCTTAGTTTCACAAATGTTATGCAGAGCACAGAAGGCTGCTATTATCATGAAAATATTTTCCTCACTGAGGTCTAACCTGCCAAAAAGGCAGTGCCAGTGACCCTTTAATCAGCCATTTGTCCTTATTGAATTTCATCCTATTTACTTCAGGCAATTTCTCCAGTTTGTCCAGATCATTTTGAATTTTAATCCTATCCTCCAAAGCGCTTGCAACTCCTCCCAGCTTGGTATCATTCGCAAACTTCATAAGTGTACTCTGTATGTCATTATCTAAATGACTGATGAAGATTTTGAGGAGAACCGGACCCAGAACTGATCCCTGCGGGACCCCACTCATTATGCCCTTCCATATGACTGTGAACCACTGATAACTACTCTCTGGGAACGGTTTTCCAACCAGTTTTGTGCCCACCTTATAGTGGCTCCATCTAGGTTGCATTTCCCAAGTTTGTTTATGAGAAGGTCATGCAAGACAGTATCAAAAGCTTTACTAAAGTCAAGATATACCATGTCTACTGCTAGAAAGCTATCAGGTTGGTTTGACATGATTTGTTCTTGACAAATCCATGCTGATTGTTACTTATCACCTTATCTTCTAGATGTTTGCAAACTGATTGCTTAATTATTTGCTCCATTATCTTTCTGGGTACAGAAGTTAAGCTGAGTGGTCTGTAATTCCCTGGGCTGTCCTTATTTCCCTTTTTATAGATGGGCACTATATTTGCCCTTTTCCAGTCTTCTGGAAAATCTCCCATCTTCTGTGACTTTTCAAAGATAAATTGCTAATATCTCAGATATTTCCTCAGTCAGCTCCTTGAGTATTCTAGGATGCATTTCATCAGGCCCTGGTGACTTGAAGACATCTAATTTGTCCAAGTAACTTTTAACATGCTCTTTCCCTATTTTAGCCTCTTCTGATCCTACCTCATTTTCACTAGCATTCACTACATTCGATGTCCAATCATCTCCAACCTTCTTGGTGAAAACCGAAACAAGTCATTAAGCACCTCTGCCATTTCTGTTATTATCCCCCCCCGCCCCTTCTTTCAGTAACGGACTTACTCTGTCCTTGGTCTTCCTCTTGCTTATAATTTATTTGTAGAATGTTTTCTTGTTACCCTTTATGTCTCCAGCTAGTTTGATCTCCTTTTGTGCCTTGCCCTTTTTAATTCTGTCCCTACATACTTGTGTTATTTGTTTATATTCATCCTTTGTAATTTGACCTAGTTTCCACTTTCTGTAGGGCTCTTATTTGTAGATCATTGAAGATCTCCTGGTTAAGCCAGGGTGATCTCTTGCCATACTTATTTTTCCTACGTATTGATAAAACGATAACTTATAATTATAAGAGTCAAACCTAATTTCTGAAAAAAAGTTTTAGAATTTACTAGGTGCAAGATGCTTTCCAGAGTTCCAGTGTAGCAATGTTCAACTTAATTCTCTGATAGCTTTAACACTGGCTCCTCACTAAGGCTACAATTTTTTCATGGAGGTCACCGAATCTCTGACTTTCAAAGATGTCTGTGATTTCAACAGCTCCCCGCCTGCCAGGATGGGGGTAGGGGATCCCTGGCCGTTCCCCATCTGTGGGGAGGGGGATCCATGCAGCTCCCCAGCCCCACTGGGGACAGGGGGACCCTGGAGCTCTGAGTCCCCATAAGTGGCAGGGGCCCAGGAGCTCCCAGCCACCCCGCAACTGCCCCAGCCCCTTCCCATTTTATCATGGATATTTTTCGTAAAAGTCATGGACAGGTCAAGGGCTTCCGTGAATTTCTCTTTACTGCCCGTGGCCATTGTGTGACTTTCACTAAAAATATCCATGACAAAAATCTTAGCCTTATTCCTCACACACAGAAACATACAATTGAAAATTAGAACAAAAAGGCACCTCAACATTGTACGCACAAGATACCAACAGGAGACTGAGAAGTGCAACTGTATCACATCTTTCTTTACAACCATTTTCTGAGGAAGAGGTCTTTGGCCCAGTACAAATCTTTGCAAAAGAACAACAAAAATTAACATGCACTTTGAACAGTCTGCACATGTCATTCAATCTAGATAATACTATGCAGTAAACCTTTGGTATATTTGTAAAGTAAGTGCCAGAAAATATTAATGATAAAGTAAAGTTTGTTGTAATTATAACATACTTTCCTCCCGTTTCTTCACACACGCTTTGAAATGCATTCCCTACAGTCCACCATAAGCTCTTAAATTACTCTTGTTCTCTTCATTAGACAGCAGGGATGAGACACAAGAGAGTTAAAACTTAAAAAATGAAGTGTGTGTGAAAATAAGGAATAAAACTTTAAAATGATAACTGGGATGTTTCTGAACTGTGAATCACATTAATGGTTGCAAAGGATTAGCTATTAAAGAAATACCTGCAAGTCAGCAGGACTGGACAAGCTACAGCAAAGAGCTTGACAAGAAATGAGGAAGAAAACTGCTGAAAAGATAGTAATCATTTCTGATAAGTCTTCAGGAACAGGTGAGGTGTGACACAACTGAAAAAAGGCAAATACAGTGCCAGTCTTTAAAACCTGAGACTCAGACTTATACTCAGCTGTACTGTAATAACCACATAACTGCATTTAAGAAATAACAAGAGGATCTGTGTCAACACTCGAAGGAATCCAGCGTGCAGTAATTAGATTTAATGGGTTTATTGGTTTATAAGATATACCAGACAAGCCAGCACAAATTTTAAATTTGGGGACATCCAGGAGGTTATGCCACACCATCTCCTTCCCATCTCTTCTAGCCAATGTTTAATGAAAGAAAATAAGATTGAGAATATCAAAACTTTGTGTTTTGCAGGATCTAGGAAGTATCTCTTCATCATTCAAATACTGACCCAGAGAATTTTTCTTTTTTTAAGACATTACAGATTAGGGGGACTAAGGGAACACAGTGGACAAAAATTATCTTGATTTCCACAGGACTTTTGAAGCAATTTTATAAAAAACTTGAGAAGTTAAAAAGATATCCCAAGACTATAAACAGCATAGGACAAAATATATCCTGACTTACCATTGTATGTCTTACAGTATTCTATAAAGGCAGTATAATATTTTCCATTTTATATGACATATGAACTATTGTGTACAGTAGATTAGTTACATACTACAATGTAGTTTAAAAGATGCTTAACAGATACAAGCAGAAAGTAGTCAAAAAGAGTGCATTTTCATTCGGACCAATAGAAAAATGGTGGGTGAAAGAGTGTGATCGAACACCCAGCAAAAAATCAGCCCTGGAATTTGCACTTTTTATTTTAATAGTCAGCAATCTGGAGAACATTGTTCGTTCCAGCGTGACTGGACTACCGCAGTTATAAAGCATCAGAAAAAAAACCATTAAAAACGCCGGAAAAGGATCAAAATTGCATATCCATTATGGCAAATGTAGAGAGATGAAAAGATAAAGGGATGCTAGCCACCAAAGTATAGTAATATCTATGGAGTCAAAATGATTGCCGGTAGTTATACAACTGGACTCTGCTATTAAGAAAAAGAAGGAAAGCAGAAAAAAAAATATATATATATATGCTACAGAGCAGTGGTTTTCAAACTGGGGTATGTGTACCATAGGGGTACGAGACCTCTCGTCAGGGTGTACATAAGAAAAATCCTGTAATGGCAGACAGCATGTGTCATGGTACAATTCCCCACTCTGAACCTTAGCGTCCAAAAGATGGGGTACAGCATGAATTCCTCTAAGCTTAATCACCAGCTTAGAACCTGTAGCGCTGCCACCAAGCAGGAATTACAGTGCCTGTTACACTCTGGTCCCCCCAAAACCTTGCCTGGGGACCTCCAAGACCCAGACCCTCTGGATCTTAACAGAAGGAAAGTAAACCCTTTCCATCACCATTGCCTCTCCCAGGCTTCCCCTCCCTGGGTTACCCTGGAAGATCACTGTGTGATTCAAACTCCTTGAATCACAAAACAGAGAGGACAATTCACCTTCCTCCCTCCTTCTCTTTCCCCCTCCCAGACTCTTCCTGAGAGAAAGTAATCCTGGCACAGAGAGAAATCAGCCTCTCTCTCTCCCTTCCCTCCTTTCTCCCCACCAATTCCCTGGTGAATCCAGACCCAGTCCCCTGGGGTCTCACCAGAATAAAAAAAAACAATAGGGTTTTTAAACAAGAAAAACTTTTAATTAAAGAAAGAAAAAACAGTAAAAATTATCTTTGTAAATTTTTTTAAAAAATGGAATAGGTACAGGGTCTTTCAGCTATAGACACTGGGGATACCCTCCCAGCCTAAGTATTTTAAGTACAAATTAAAATCCTTTCAGCAAAATACACATTTGAACTCCTTTCAGCCAAATACACATTTGCAAATAAAGAAACCACCATAAGCCCAACTCGCTTTATCTACCTAGTACTCACTAGTCTGAACTTATATGAGCCTGTATCGGAGAGATTGGAGAGAAACCTGGTTGCACGTCTGATCCCTCTGAGCCCCCAGAGTGAACAACAACCAAAACTAACCGCACAGCACAAAAACTTCCCTCCCTCAAGATTTGAAAGTATCCTGTCCTCTGATTGGTCCTCTGGTCAGGTGACAGCCAGGCTCACTGATCTTGTTAACCCTTTCCAGGCAAAGAGATATGAAGCACTTCTGTTCTATTAACTCTTACTTATCTGTTTATGACAGCATGTTTTATTTAGTACAGTGGTTTTCAAACCAGCGGGCATGGAGGAACGCTCGGAGGTGTGAACTGAGCCCCCCATTGGAGTTACTATTTTTGCTTGCACCCCACCACAGCCCACGCTTGCTGGATGGCCCACTGAGGTGAATCAGGGGTTGCAGGTGGCGCTCCCTCCCTGAGCCCTGCTGCACAGGGGCCGGCCTGAGCCACCGGGTGTTGTCACCCCCCCCGAATGTTCCTCTGCACCCCCCTACAGGGGGTGTACCCTACAGTTTGAAAACCTCCAGAAGCTCTTGCTAAATGGATGGTAGAAATCGGGGGGGGTGGCAGAGGGGGTTGGGGAAGTTACCCTTCATGCACCCGCTGCGTGTCACCTATTCAGATTGGGGAACTCAGTAGACTACATTATTTGGAAAGGGGTACGCAGCCTAAAGAGTTTGAAAACCACTGCTATAGAATATAGGAAGTTGAAGACTTACAATACAAGAGACAACTGCCATCCCATACTGTGTACATGTGGTGTACTGGTACAAGCACAGAACTGTGAGTCAGGGCTCCTGAACTGGTCACTACTGACTCACTAGAAGAACCTGGACAAACAACCTCACTTAAAGAGACACCGTCAACTTACAGGGGGCAGAGAAAGTGGGAAAATCAGAATGTTTGGTCAGAAAACATTTTTATTTATTTTTGTTACAAGTAACAACAAAGATTTCTGTAAGTGAAATACATTTGAGAAATACCTACTTTTTCTGTCTGCATACTTTGTAAAGCAGTTTGTGTTTACTCAATGGTTCCCCTGTATAGCAAATTCTCCCTGTTCACAAGAATCCTCCACACAGGAAAAGGGTAAGCAAAAATAGGAACGGGATTCTGAAGACAAAGTTTAGCAGCAAGATCAGGAGCAAAGGTAGTACCTGAAACTACTTTTAACTGGCTTTCTGAAGTTTACTAAGTTTGAAGCTGACAGTGTCACTTTAACCTCTGTATTGGTTTACCGATTTGAAGAAGAATGGTTGTCATGATTAATGAACATGAGTGGGAACCAAAGGATCTGGGTTCTAATTTCAGCTCTGCCACACAGACTTCCTGTGTAATCTTAGGTGAATCTACCTCAGTTTTCCCACTGGTAAAATGGAGATAATACTTCACTTTTAAAGCACTCAGATCCTGGGACAAAAGGTGGTATTGGACCAACTCCTTCTACCTTTATTAGGAGTTCTCATTAAAATTCATGCAAGTTTTTGTATGAGTGAGGAGTGCAGGATTTGGCCCAGTTAGTCTCTCCCATCTAAGAGGAGGGAATAATGCTATTTCACCCAACCTTAGCACAACCACACATTGAATATTGTTCTTTTTAGGGCCACCCTCAGTATGGTCTAGCTTTTCAAAGACTAACACTAGATAGTAGCAAAATCTGGAGAATGCGACAGAAGTTTATTTAGCACAGAGGAGAAAAAGAGTCAAAAAGAGGAAGGTTCAATAGGGTAACCATGTACAACAAATCTGAAGAGGGATTAATAAGATAGGACAGAGCCCTTTTCTTCCAAGAGTGAGCAAAATGGCCAAACTATAGAATAAATAATGTTACAGATTGTGAACATTTGGCGCATCTCAGCCATGGAAATAGCTAAATACACCACATTTATATAACTCTGGAGACCATTATCTCTGGGAGGGGAGGAGGAAGAGTTTGGTACTGTACCTTTAAATTTCTGGAGACTGCTTTCTGCACATACAGGTAGCCATTTTGTGGGGGGGGACATACACATTTTAGTTTAAGAGAACAGCCAAACACAGAAAAACAAATCTTAAACAAACAAGGTAATCCTTCCTAAAACTCCAGTAGCTATCTGTACTATAGGAAAACATTACAGGTACATGCATGGGACACAGTCAAAAATCAAGATCCCTGTGGGATTAGTGCAAAAAAGAACCTGCTGAACCTAACTAGTTTTGAAAAGTCTCCCATGGGCTATTTATTATTGATTCATAGATTCTAGGGTCAGAAGGGACCAATGTGATCATCTAGTCCGACCCCCTGCACAAAGCAGACCACAGAACCCTACCCATCCACTTCTATAACAAACCCCTAACCTATGCCTGAGTTATTGAAGTCTTCAAATTGTGGTTTGAAGACCTCAAGCTGCAGAGAATCCACTAGCAAGTGACGCATGCCCCAAGCTGCAGGGGAAAGCGAAAAACCTCCAGGGCCTCTGTCAATCTGCCCTGGAGGAAAATTTCTTCCCGACCCCAAATATGGCGCTCAGCTAAACCCTGAGCATGTGGGCAAGACTCACCAGCCAGCACTCAGAAAAGAATTCTCTGCAGTAACTCAGATCCCATCCCATCCAACATCCCATCACCAACCACTGGGCATACTTATCTGGCGATAATCAAAGATCAATTGCCAAAATTAGGCTCTCCCATCATACCATCCCTTTCAAAAATTTATCAAGCTTAATCTTAAAGCCAGATATGTCTTTTGCCCCCACTACTCCCCTTGGAAGGCTGTTCCAGAACTTCATTCCTCTAATGGTTAGAAACTGTCGTCTAATTTCAAGTCTAAACTTCCTAGTGTCCAGTTTATACCCATTCGTTCTTGTATCTACATTGGTACTAAGCTTAAATAATTCCTCTCCCTCCCTAATATTAAGCCCTCTGATATATTGATAAAGAGCAAGCATATCCCCCCTCAGCCTTCTTTTGGCTAGACTAAACAAGCCAAGCTCTTTGAGTCTCCTTTCATATGACAGGTTTTCCATTCCTCAGATCATCCTAGTAGCCCATCTCTGAACCTGTTCCAGTTTGAATTCATCCTTCTTAAACATGGGAGACCAGAACTGCACATAGTATTCCAGGTGGGGTCTCACCAGCGCCTTATATAACGGTACTAACACCTCATCTTTGCTAGAAATACCTCGCCTGATGCATCCTAAAACCGCATTAGCTTTTTTAACGGCCATATCACATTGGCGGCTCATAGTCATCCTGTGATCTACCAATAACCCACGGTCCTTCTCCTCCTCTGTTGCTTCCAACTGATGTGTCCCCAATCTATATCTAAAGTTCTTATTATTAATCCCTAAGTGCATGACCTTGCACTTTTCACTATTAAATTTCATCCTATTACTATTACTCCAGTTTACAAGGTCGTCCAGATCTTCCTGTATGATATCCCGGTCCTTCTCCATGTTAGCAATACCCCCCAGCTTCGTGTCATCCACGAACTTTATTAGCACATTCCCGCTTTTTGTGCCAAGGTCGGTAATAAAAAGGTTAAATAAGATTGGTCCCAGAACCGATCCTTGAGGAACTCCACTAGTAACCTCCTTCCAGCCTGACAGTTCACCCTTCAGTACGACCCGTTGTAGTCTCCCCTTTAACCAGTTCCTTATCCACCTTTCAATTCTCATATTGATCCCCATCTTTTCCAATTTGACTAATAATTCCGCATGTGGAACCGTGTCAAATGCCTTACTGAAATCTAGGTAAATTAGGTCTACCGCATTTCCTTTGTCTAAATAGTCTGTCACCTTCCCAAAGAAGGAGATCAGGTTGCTTTGGCACGATCTACCTTTAGTAAAACCATGTTGTACTTTGTCCCAATTACCATTGACCTCAATGTCCTTAACTACTTTCTCCTTCAAAATGTTTTCCAAGACCTTATATACTACAGATGTCAAACTAACAGGCCTATAGTTACTTGGATCACTCTTTCTCCCTTTCTTAAAGATAGGAACTACGTTAGCAATTCTCCAGTCATACGGTACAACCCCTGAGTTTACTGATTCATTAAAAATTCTCGCTAACGGGCTTGCAATTTCATGTGCCACTTCCTTTAATATTCTCGGATGAAGATTGTCCGGGCCCTCCGATTTTGTCCCATTAAGCTGTTCAAGTATGTCTTCTACCTCAGATGTGGTAATATCCACCTCCATATCCTCATTCCCGTTTGTCATCCTTCCATTACCCCTAAGCTCCCCATTAGCCTTATTAAAGACTGAGGCAAAGAACTTATTTAGATATTGGGCTATGCCTAGGTTATCCTTAACCTCCTTTCCATCCTCAGTGTGTAGTGGTCCCACTTCTTCTTTCTTTCTCTATTGTGAGATAATTTTACATTTAGAAGAATTTCCTACTAGCAGGTTTTGACAGTTCATTGGCTCCAGTTGAGAACATGTAAGCCACACACTGGAAAGTAATTAGAAATTTAAAGTCAGAATCTGGTAATATTTTATCTGACAACTATGCTTTTCCTCCAGCCATTCCTATACACAAGAGTAGGTCCAAAAAATAAATATGCCATGTTTAAGATCTGACTGAAAAGTAATAATCAACCAAGCGGAAGTAGTCAAAACTGTAACCGCTTACAAAAAATATTTGATGACACTAACCTTTTACGCAAACCCAAAGCTTCACAACACAAAATCGCTCTGCTAAAAATAAGCTGGTTCCCTTGCTCCCAATTAAATACTGAATTCAGCAATTGTGAAGTTTTATCCCTTCAGTATGGAAGTCTCTTCCTTCGTTCTGAATGTACTGAGAGGTCACTCAAGGGGGATGATTCAGTAGAATTCTTAGGCTTGGGTTTCAGCCCTTTTCTGCTAAATTTATCAGCTCTATTTGGCACATAATAGAAATAAAATAGCAGATCCAAATGATCATTCAGCGTTTGTTCCAAGAAAAGCTATTGCCATTCTTAAGTGCTTTACTAACTAGCTGGATTATGTGGCAGTGAGGGTGGATTCAGAAGTTGGGACACGAGTTTAGGTTTCCATGCTCCTAGCTGGAAAGTATTATCAGAAGCAGCATTAACCTTATTTTCTTGCTTTGTTTATTTATGTTTGACAATTAGTGTATCAGAAACACATGTGTTACTGTTCTTTAACTCAAGGAAACAGCAATATCATTCCATTCATTTGAATGGATCAGTATTATAATGTTATGAAATTCTGGTCTGCTTATGAAAACAAACTAAGCCTTGTGTTATGAACATAATACTCTGCAGTTCTCTGTTGCTCCTTTGACCAGAGAAACTCAAAGCTCTTGACAAAGAACTCACTCCTCTTGTTCTTAATTTGAAAGATCAGTATATCATGTTACTATTTTGAGTTTACAAAACATGAAATGCATTAGTTCATTTAGGATTTCAGTCTAACGCCTCACAAAAGATTTAAAAACTAAAATTAATGTTTTGCTTGCTACTCAAGTCCAGGGCAATATAATTACAATAGACCAATCGCACCCAGCTGAAAATATCTTTCAAGTTTCAGACTTCATAATACATCAGGAGTTTCATTATTATTTGTACTAGAGAAGTGCTTTAGGTTCCAGCTGAGATCAGTGCCCCATTATACAAGCTACTGTAAAGATTCATGTTTAGAAATAATCCCTGCCCTAAAGATCTTACAATCTTTGGCCCAATTCTCGATTTTGATTCATGCAATCACAAAACAGAATTGGGATCCAAACGGACAAGAGACATAGACAGGAAGTATTATCTCCATTTCACAGAAGGGAAACGGAGGCACCGAGAAATTAAGTGACTTGCCCCAGATAATCTAGGACAGAGGTTGGCAACCTTTCAGAAGTGCTGTGCCAAGTCTTCATTTATTCACTCTAATTTAAGGTCTCCCGTGCCAGTAAAACATTTTACCGTTTTTAGAAGGGCTCTTTCTACAAGTCTATAATATATAACTAAAAACTGTTGTTGTATGTAAAGTAAATAAGGTTTTTAAAATATTTAAGAAGCTTCATTTAATTTTAAATTAAAATGCAGAGCCCCCTGGACCAGTGGCCAGGACCCAGACAGTGAGAGTGCCTTCGGCACACGCACCATAGGTTGCCTACCCCTGATCTAGGATGTCTGTGGAAGAGATCTGTGAACTGAGCCCAGATCTCCTAAATCCCAGTCTTGTACCTTAACCAGAAGACCGTTCTTGGAAACTGCGTTATATAATAGAAAGCGCCAATCCTTCATTACTCATACTGTTCTAGAGATAATATATATTATATACTTAATCATATCTAATCAGCTAAGGTGTATGCTATTGAGTGAACATCACTAGCTTTTATGTACCAGCATCAGAGAGGTTTGATTGCAAGTACTTCGGAAGCAGAATTGATTGCTCTTGTGATGCTTTTCAAGGCTAAAATTAGTCTCCTCTACTTCCCCAAAGTTAAAGACCACATTGGTTTACAATAAAAGTTTTGCAGGTTGAAATTGCTTCCCATAATAGATAAATATAAACTTAAAAAACTTTTAAAGCTATTTCATACTACACTGTTACTTTAGATTTCAAAAAGAGCTAGCTATTGAGTTCTACAATTCTGAGGAGATATTTAAAAAATTATGTGATCAATGAAATAGAATTAAGACCCACTTATGGAGGTTTGGGGTTTTTTTTTAATATAAAAACCACGTAAGAAGTCTCTGCAGTCTGATGAACTGAGTTATTCCTTCTGACAGATCAAGCCCTAAGCATGGAAGGACTGTGACGTGTGGGTATGTCTACACTGCAGCAGAAAGCATGCCTCCCAGTCCGAGTAGACAGACATGCACTAGCTCCACTTGAGCTGGTGCACTAAAAATAGCAGTGCAGACATTGCAGCACTTGGTCTGGCCACCAAAGCTCAGAAGAATCCAAGGCCCTGGGTCCAAGCCTGGGTGTCTAGCCCAAGCTGCTGCCCAGGCCATAATGTCCACACTGCTAATTTTAGTACACTAGCTTCAACGGAGCTGGAGCATATCTGTCTACTCATAACAGGAGTGGACAAACTACAGCCCGGGGGACGTATCCGTCCCTCAAGATGTTTTCATCCGGCCCTTGAGCACCCACCGGGGTGCGGTGTCCGGGGCTTGCCCCACTCCGCACGGCTCCTGGAAGCAGCAGCATGCTCCCTATCCAGCTGCTGTTAATATGGGCAGCCAGGGGGCTCCACACACTGCCCCTGTCCCAAGTGCTGCCCCACGCTCCCACTGGATGGGAACCATGTCCAATGGGAGCTGCCAGGATGGTGCCTATGGAGGTGGGAGCACACAGAGCCACCTGGCTGCACGCACTTCCACGTAGGAACCAGAAGGAAGACATAACGCTGCTTCTAGGAGCTGCTTGAGGTAAGTATCACCCAGAGCCTGTACCCCTAACCCCCTCCCATGCTCCACCCCCACCCCACCCCGATCCCCCTCCCGCCCTCCAAACCCTTCAGTCCCAATCCAGAGCACCCTCCTGAACCCCCAAACCCTCATCCCCGACCCCACCCCAGAGTTCACACCCCCAGCCAGAGCCCTCACCCCCACCGCACTCTGACCCCCTGCCCCAGCCTGGAGTCCCCTCCCACACCCTGAACTCCTCATTTCTGGGCCCACCCCAAAGCCCACATCCCCAGCTAGAGCCCTCACCCCCTCCCATACCCCAACCCCCAATTTTGTGAGCGTTCATGGCCCACCATACAATTTCCATACCCAGATGTGGCCCTCAGGCCAAAAGGTTTCCCCACCCCTGACCCAGAGGCTCCCAGCTGCAGGGTATACCTATCCTAATCTTCTGCAGAATAAGCACAGCCTATCTGCTTGTTCATTTCAACTTTATCGATCAATTTACAATTTCAAGGCTATCTTCACAAGGAAAAGGGTTATACAGAATTAAAAAAAAAAAAAAAAAAAAAAAGCTGAGATTCTCCTTCACAAGATGCCAACAGTACTTCTGTTACCAAAGGGCTTGCATGGCCACCCTTCAATTTAACATAAGTAGGAAAGGTGGGAGGGAGGAGGGTGGAGGGAAAATTAAGCAGGATTGCGAATTGGGTGGAGTCTTGGGGAGATTAATGGGTAATACCTTTGTCAAGACTGGACAATTTTGTAATTTTTCCTTACTTATTTTTCCACCTTTTTATATGTACTACAAGCTCCAGGTTGGGATACTTCAGTAAGGAGGAAAATAAAAGGTTCCTTAAAAAAAAATAAATAAGGCATATCCTTTAAGAATCTGAGGGACCCAATTTGGTTTTCTCATAGCAAGCTTCACGGTAATATCATGTGGCCCCTCAGATATTAGCAAGAGAAAAGTTTACTTTAAAAGAAATAGAAATGATTTAAGATTTTTTCTTTCACTTTTTCAAAACATAAGCCATAAAACTTCAATAAAAGGCTTCACAGTAACAACAGTAGCGTAATACCTGAATGTTAGCCTGAAATTAAATAAACTAAGCAATGAGATTCAATGAGGAGAAGCAATCTCTTCTCTTACCAGCTAACAGTATTGCAATGCTTATTCCAAGGGCTCTGCACATAGAAAAGTATTCATCTCTCCACGGTTTTGGCTTCAGAGAATTCACGATAGTTACAGGAAGAGCTGTTTACTAGAGATAAGGATTCTGCTCATCTTCAAGCTTTAAAAAATATATATATATTTAATCTCCAAGTCCAGGCCTTCATTCACTTGATAAGCTTCTATCACTGTTTAGAGTCTTATATGTTAAATAAAGTACCCCAAAACCATTCATTCTAAATCAATAAATCCTTCTGTGAGTTGCAGTGAGCCCAGTAAAAATGAGGGGGAAAGTCTAGGCTTTGCATAGTGCTATTAAGTGTCTTGTCCACAGAGTAATTGGAAAGAGCAAAAGATGAAAAGAAGCTGTAAGAAAGCACAAGTGAACTAGAGTCTGATGAAGACTTAAACAGAAAATGGATTTTCAATTGTCTTCAAGACAGAATCCGCAGTTCCCATCTCTTCCCCCCTTTTTTTTCCTCCTTGACCTTTACTGCTCCAAGCAAGTAACCCTTTGTCATCAACTAACCCCAGGTACCCTACAGTCAGAGCTCTCAAGTTTAGCAGATTTTGCAAGATGTTCCACGTTCTAGCCGATTCAAGCTCTCTGTTCTGGAGCAAAGGGGAGGGGAAAGAGGGAGACTCCCCATCAAAACACCTTGTAGCCTAAGGGAAGGTGCACTGTTCCAAGAGCCAGGAGATCGTGGAATTCTAATCTCACCTTGGTTGCTGCCATTTACATTTCGGTGCTCCTCATAGCTCTTATTACTGATCAAGGCCTCACACCCCAACCCTAGAAAGTAGGTAATTATTTATTAGTCCATCCCAAAGTTAACAGAGATATTACACAAGTCTCTCCATGCAGAGCTGGGAATAGAATTTAGGTCTCTAATATGGCACACCCAAGTGTATTCCACTTAGCTTTTCAGACAGAATGTGCTAAATAGTTGCACTCTGGCTGTCCATTCCCCTCCCAGACACTGGAACAGAACACAGAATTCTTGATCTCTAATATTCTACTGCTGTTTAACAAATAGCTGTATAACACGCTGGCATTACATATGTCTATCATGTACCTGTCTCACCTCTCTCACTCACACACTTCAATTGCAAAACAAAGAAAAGAAAATCGAGAAGCATTTCTTTTGTCTAGCAGAACACAAAGGGATCGAGTAGGATAAAAGCAAGGTCAGCAGCCCGGCTCAGAAGGCTACCTTTTTTGTGCCTTATTTATAGCAGATATTTTAAGTGACTGCTTTGGTAAAACTAGTGTATTAACAAGAGCTAGGAAAAATATTACTGTAAAATTATTTTTGTTGAAGTTTGAAATAGAAGATCCATTTTATGAAATTTCAAAGTTTCTGATGAATTCGCATGAACTCCAGGGGGAGATGGTGCTTACAGTCACACAGCCAGTCACAAGGCCAAAGAACACCGTCTCTAGCGAGTAGCATCCAGAGTTCCTCGTTATCTAGAATCCCCACACAGCCCTACAGCGCCAGGTGAGGCCAAGTAAAAAAAAAAAAAAAAAAAACCAACAGACTCAGTCATATCTGTATCACAGATATTTGCTCCTGCTCAGCAGAAAGATCTGACAGCTGATACCTACCGCAGCTGCCAACATCTCCGTGACTCAGCTTGCCCTTGGTGTTGACTGGACCATGGTGTGGGAATACTGAGGTGCAGGAACCGTTACACATCCCTCTCCCATTCTTGGGGTGGAAGCATCGTACATCTACCCCCTGGCCATTTCTGTCCCTGCCTGACATTTTAAGTGTGTATAACTGTCTATGCATTTACTTAATCTCGTGCTTTTTCCGTTGTACCAAGCAAGTGAGATTTAAAGGATGCAAAAATTGTAAAAAGTGAATTGGTAGGTTTCCACGTGAAAATGTTCACTAGTTTTGCCAAACAAGCAGGAACTAATCCTCACAGGTAAGGGACAAACAGCCAGGAGGACAGTTTCTCTCCCTTTTTTCCCCCTAAGTAATGGACATGGCGTATGTTGCTAGGGCCAAAAGCACCTCCATATTTACACTGCCACAGCCTCAAGATCTTGCTTCACACAGACACTTCTCTTCTAGCACTAGCTCTTAAACACTAACCAAGACTGCCTCAAAAAAATCTTGTTTCTTGTGATTTGGCTTGCACCAGCAAAAGCACAACAGTGTGACTACTTATAATCAGTTCTGTTACACTGGTTTAACTATACAATGTAAAACTGTACTGATGCAACTTGTGTGTAGATAAGGCCTTAGAAAACTACAGGGGATGTGCAAGTCATCAACCAGGAACATGAAACACTCCCACTTCCTGCTAACCCAAGGAGCAATTAACTGGGACTCACTCAAACCTACATCTTTTGTACAGCAGAGCATTATTAGACCGTGAAGCCAATCCCTGTCACTCTCATTGTATAATCAAGTTGTTTTGCTTATTTGAATACCCTTTTCAACTTTGTGGTTTGATATAACAAGACTGCATTACTGCCAAAGCACCACTTTCAACACGATCTTCTTGTTTTACCTGTTCGTTTAGGTTTTCCAAACAAAATAACATCCACATGCACATGTTTTTAGCCAGCTTCAAGAAGGAAAAATACCAAAAGGCAGAAGTGTTCTTTGCATCAAAACTTCCAACAAAACAATTGACGGTGCGATACACATACTAGAGTTAAACTTAATTTTCATATACAATATGTTTAGCCATTTTCTCTAACCTACATCTGCCAATATCAGCCTTAGTCATAAAAAATCCTTACTGTAAGAACATTTCTTTTAAAAAGTCTGTTTTAAGAAGTTATCTGATACAAGAATATAAACACAATTATTGTTTCATATAACTATCAGGTTGTATCACACCACATCACATGCTGAGATAACCTAAATCTGTCAACACTGTTCACCAAGAGACAGTTATCCTGAGGGAATGTGTGAGTCATTACAATGAGTTTTTATTTTTAAGTCATGTGCTAGTGATGGTGTTCTATACCAAAGCTTAAAAAATTGCTTTCCAAATGTCCAACTAGTCCTTGAAGTCTTCTAATTTCATTTTTAAGTAGAACTCGATGCAAAATATGTTACAATGTAGCTGTTTGAGGGAGGGGATGGTCTTCTTGGGTGTGTATAGGTGGAACCGTCACAGAAATAGACTTGTTCTGGTGTTTGAATCAAACACCAAATATTTTGATAAATTTGTTCACAAGTTTAAGAAAAAAAAACTCCAAACAAATAATAAAGATAAAAGACTTACTTTACTGAAAGCACAATGGATCTGACCCACAGTAGTTGGATCTGAATTCTCCCAAAGGTCTGACCTGCAGTTTGGTTTGAGCCATTCAGTATTATTTAACACTGGACAATTCCCCAGGGTGAACAGATGGTTCTCACCTGCCCTAAGACATAGCTCCTCTATGCTTCTTGTAGGGTCAGATCTCATCCCTGTCCTAGGGTGTGAATTTATTAAATAACAAATGATAAGGCAACACTACATCCAGTCCAAGCAGATGCTAGGCTTCCCCTAAGATTCCTAGTTAAATCCTAGCTCTGAACCAAGATCTGAAGGCTGCTTCATCATTGTTTTTATTCTCCACATACTTGGCATTTCCAGCATGCACTCTAGGGTGAGGCCAACTGCCAGTGGTCTCCAGAATCCATTCCTGCCCTGCAGGACTCATGTGGAGTTTGCCCACTTGTCACATTACAAAAAGTTTTAAGGCAGACCTAATTTTAGCCCTGAAGTACTAGACGGGCCAACTGAAACCAGCTTTGGGTCAGACATAGGCTTGTGTGAAATCTGTAGAAGTTTTTAAAAAGTAAGTTAAATTGGGTTGCAACTTATTTGCAGAGAAGCCTGTGAAGACTTGAAAAGCCACTTAATATGAAAATTCACACTTGAGAATTTTGAAAGATCCAGGAGATTTAAGTGATGCCTTCCACACCACAGTTTAGAACAGTGTTGCTCCATCTTTTCAGGATGCTAACTCCTTATCTGAAAACATTTTCATGACCTCCCTTACATTTACAAATGGAGAGTGTGTGCGTGTGTGTTTGTGCATGTTTCTTATTATAGTGACCCTGTTTTCAGTTTTTTATGGCGTCTGGCATTTGAGGGTGAGTTTTTCCATGCCTGCTTCAGGATGAAAATTGTTTGAAAATTTTCAGCCAGAAGATTAGCCTTGTTTTAAGAAATGGCTGAGAGACAATATTTTGTTCTGTCCAGGATAAGATATTCTGGCAACCTTTATATGAAAAGCTCAGGTGTCCACATGCTCTGTAACAGGGACCTGAAATGTGTGTCAGGGATGTGCCTTTTCCCATCCCTGTGAAAATCTGCCCATGTTACAAACCTTTGAAAAACTCCAGTTCACACATGCCCAGGCGATTCATAGATTATAAAGCCAGAAGGGACCATTGTGATCATCTAGTTTGACCACCTATGTAATACAGGCTACAGGACTCCTCAGAATGAATTCCTGTTTGAACTAGAGGGGAGACAGACAGACAGACTGGAGGTGGGAGTACATTGGGACAGGGTGCCTATGAGTGAAGGCTGGCAGGGAAACTGGGACTGGCTAGGCCAAGATACAAAGATACAAAGTGGGGTGGGGGGGGGGGAAATGCCAGAATTCTTGTTTCATTCAGTATACAGGATGGACCTGCTCTGGACATGGCTTACAGCTGTATAGCGAAGGAGACTGTTGCCTGCAGGACCCCTGCTTCATTCATTGTAGAAGTTGGAGAATGTGTAGTGAATGAGGCAGGGAATTGTAGGAAGAACAAAGAGCCTCATGGTTAAGTCAGACAAATGTTACACTGGAGAAATGGATTCTCTCTCTGCCTCTGCCACAAAATGCCTGTGTGATGCTGGGCAAGTCACTTAAACCAAACTTTTCACAGGTGGCCACTAATTGCATCTTCCTCATTTTCTGGATGCCTGACTTGAAATGCTATGGTCTGATTTGCAGATACACTGAGCACTCACCGCTGCAACCAAAGTCAATGGGAGCTGTATAATGTAGAACATCTAGTATTCTAAATTTTTAAATTCTTGATGTCTCAAATTAGGCACCCAAAATTCATGGATACTTTTTACCTTAATGTCTCTGAGCTTTACTTCCTCACCTGTAAAATGGCAACACCATCCCTTCGCAGGGATACTGTTAAGATTAATTAGTTTGTGAAAGACTCAGATATTGTAGTGATGAGCTTCACAGAAGAGCCCATGAGGAAATTAATAATTCTGTCCTCAGAGCATGGTTTGAATAGTGGCAGTAAATAAGGCATGGAGCCACACACTGAACTAGGATAAAATAAAATATGGAATAGCTATTCATTGGAGCACTGTGAAGTTTGTCATCACGTAATTAAAAAGACTATCATAATGCATATGCAGAAAGGGAAAAATTAAGGTTGCACAGAAAATGTCAGAATCAAGGTTAACTAACACAAGTGTTTGACTTTGCAACCTTAATGTTCTTTTAAAATAGTGATTTTTTTTTTAATATAATATACTACTATATTGTTCCTGAAGGACTGTGACATAGCATAATTTCTCTTTTAACAAAGTCCTGGAGTTTGTAACTTTTCTTGCCAAGAATATATTATTCTTTACTTGTATTACAGTAAATGCCCAGAGCCCTAGTCATGAACCAAGACCTCATTGTGCTAGGTGCAGTACAAAGAACAAAATGACTGTCCCATAAACTTAGCAAGTTCTTACATTTTACCTTTTCAAAGTATTGATACTTGTTTAACATTTCTCTGTCAAGACTGAATAAGATCTCCGTGGCTTATCAGAGATATATCTATTTGCACTAGCACAAAAGTATCTGGAATGGTCACATGTTATGTTGTAGGGCAGCAGCTGTCCAGAGACTTAGTGTTTCTTCCTAGGCATCACTGTAATTACAAGCGACTAAGAACACTGAGAATAGAGCCACCAAACTGCTTTATCAGTATATTGTGTAAAGGTTTTAACTTGTTACTGACCCCAACTACAGGGTAAGCATATATGACAAAGATGCAACACAAAGTGGAATTTAAATGCATAACATTGTGGTACTATTTTTTTTACTTGTGAACATAAGGTTCAGGGATCATTTCAGGCTGCAGCAGGGCATGTAATCCTGATCCAAAATTGCAAATGTTTTCCTTTTTTAATTGTCCTAGGACAGCATGATACACTTTCCCATGAGGAAACGCTCATAGCACTATTTGCATTTGATGAGAGAAGTCTGGCTAGGATTGGACCCTTGAACTACT
This sequence comes from Gopherus evgoodei, assembly GCF_007399415.2. NCBI lineage: Eukaryota > Metazoa > Chordata > Testudines > Testudinidae > Gopherus > Gopherus evgoodei. Next base: position 123,492,335 of record NC_044322.1, read on the forward strand.
AATACCTAATTTAGAGGCTCTTTTGGGGAGGAAGAAAGATGTGATCACACAGAAGAAGATGGGAAAAAAAGACAAAAAAGAGCGTAATACTACAACAGAAGACAAAGATAGTTTATCCCAATCCTGGACAAGAAAATAAAATTTGGGCATCAGGTAGCCTAACGAGCAATAGGGGAATAGAAAGGCCATATAAATTAGTCTATGCTGAGGAAGGGAGAGTGTTATAATCATTGCTGTTAAGTATCTGAGCCCCATTTTCTGTCATCAGTGGGACACTGTCCAATTGCAATGTATTTCTAAGTGAAGTATGACAAAATTAATTCTTAATATTGTTTATATTCTAAGATAGTTGAGGAAAGAGGATACAAGTTATAAACATGGTAGGGAATCACATAGGTAAAGATCTCTGGAAGGCTAAGTTGAATCTTCAAGAAAATGTAGAGTATGACAAAGGGTATAAGGAAGAAATCAGGTTTTCATTCAGCCACCACATTTCCTCTACCATAAGTAAAGGACTAGAACAAGTTCATTCTAGAGCAGGGGTGCCCAAGCTGTTGCTCGGAGCCACATGCGGCTCTTCAGAAGTTAATATGCAGCTCCTTGTGTAGGCACTGACTCCAGGGCTGGAGCTATAGATGCTAACTTTCCAATGTGCCAGGGGGTGCTCACTGCTCAACCCCTGGCTCTGCCACAGGCCCTGCCCCCACTCCACCCCTTCCTGCCCCCTCCTGTGAGCCTGCAATACCTTTGCCCCCAAGAGCCTCCTGCATGCCATGAAACAGCTGATTGCGAGGTGAGGGAGAGGGAGCAGGAGGCGCTGATCAGTAGGGCTGCCGGTGGGCGGGAGGCGCTAGAAGCCAGGAAGGAGCTGCTGACGTATTACTGTGGCTCTGTGGCAATGTACATTGGTAAATTCTGGCTCCTTCTCAGGCTCAGGTTGGCCATCCTGCTCTAGAGTATGGAGAATTAGAACTTCTGTTGATATATAGATTGAGCTATGCCACCCCATGATTAGGACACTGCTAACAATTTTCAATGAACATAAACGCACCATTTATGTAACTGGCATTAGAAAGGCAGTATAATCAGAGCCTGGAAACTAAGAACTCCTCAGCTCAAATACTCATTCTGCCACTGGCACTGCTATCTTGGACAAGCCATTCTCTCCATTACAGAAGCGCCGGGGGAGGGGGTGGATGGACCCGTCTCTAAAAAGAAAGGAAGACAGGAAAGGAGAACCAATGAAAGAAACTAACAAGGACAACATTGTGAACCCCGACATCTCCACCGCATATAGAGTTATGCGTGTATTACCAACGCCATTCCCCGCTACCAATTGAAAGGGATGAGGTGGGGAAGAGGATACCATAATGTTAAAACAATTTCATGGGAAATTAAGCCTGACTGGCCTAGATTTCTCTCTTATAAATCCACACTATGGTTTCAATGTTGAAGTGTCCATTTATAGTAACAAAAAAACAACAAACCAGGTAACGTAAGACAGGAAGGTACAGCCCCTTTCAGAGTCTACATATGTCCCTCTAGGCATTTGTTAAAACTCTGCTTCACGTGGCTCTTCTGATACCAACTGAAATCATTCATGACAAGATTTATTATTCATTTGACAAAAATCCAGCACCGGAACACTCCCCTCTTTCCTATTCCTTTCCCGAACTCTTTATGCTCTCAGTAAAACTGAAACACACTACTCCTAAAGCCAGCACAAACACATCACAAGATACTGCCAACTAAACAAATGTACTGAACAATCCATTCACTCATCCGCACTGGAGTTCATCATTCCAACTTGCTCTTCATACTTCACAGATGTTGTTGTTCTTATGAATGCAAGCTTTCTTCCTTTGGCTCTCACAAAAACAGTGATAGCAGTACAATCAAGGGAAATCGAAGCTTTCAAGAAACATTTCAGAAATTTGCTGCCCAATAGAGTGCTTGTCCAAAAAACATGCTCATTTTAAATAAACAGAAATCAAAATAATGATTTGAACTTAGGAAGTTTAAAAATATATGGAGTCCTGAATTTTTACTATGAAATCATTTGATCATTTGGACTGTCATTATTTAAAAAAAACATTGTGTTACAGTAAATTGTAAGACCCTTCTGCTTTGAATTAAGTATTTTTTTTCCTTTCTGTTGAGTTCTTGCTTTTTTATCCTATCTTGTGAATGACTTTCTTCCATGATTAAGATAGAGCAAGGACAAATTTTTTTAGGCTCAACAAAGGAACTACTGTAATTTGAAGGTGACCTGCAAACAAAATTGGGTTGATGCCCCTTTATGATTTATGAAATGATTTGGGGGGTCAAAAGTCAAATTTAGTGGTCAAATTCTAGGATGCAATACAGACCAGTGAGTGGTTGTGTCACTGCTTGCCCTGTAACCCTACGTGCTTTAAATATTCTGCTGCTGCAGCTCCTTGCTTGGGATGCTCACAGTAAGCAATGAGCATGCATTCTTTGTGTGTATGTTGTGCAACCCTGATCCAGTACTCTGGCATCAGTAGTTTGCCTCCTGCAGCAGTCACTGCCTGATTTCCACCAACTTTGATTACAAGATGACCCCAACAAACCCCAGTCCCAAATTTTCCCCAAACCACATGATTGGCAATGTCCAGCCCTTTCTTGGATCATTCAGAGGAATAAAGTTCACTTACTCCTCTAAAGAAACAAAATGCACACAGCTTATCAGTGTCACTGAAGTAAACAATCACTTCAGTTCAAACACAGCACTGGGTTGCTTTAGATTAAAAGTAAAAAGTTTAATAACTTGTTTAAGTGATGCCAAAGAGAAGGAATAAAGCTAGAACGGAACACAAAATAAAAATACACTGCCTAGTGAGTAAGGCATAACAAAGCGACAATCTTGGTTCAAGGTAAGATTCTTGCCACACTTCCTAACCAAAGGGGTGGTGAACCATCTTGCTGGAAGGATCTCCCACAAAGCCTAGAGCAGGAGTCAGCAACCTTTCAGAAGTGGTGTGCCGGATCTTCATTTATTCACTCTAATTTAAGGTTTTGTGTGCCGCTAATACATTTTAACATTTTTAGAAGGTCTCTTTCTATAAAAGTCTATAATATATAACTAAACTATTGTTGTATGTAAAGAAAGTAAGGTTTTTAAAATGTTTAAGAAGCTTCATTTAAAATTAAAATGCAGAGCTCCCCAGACTGGTGGCCAGGACCCAGACAGTGTGAGTGCCACTGAAAAATCAGCTCGCGTGCCATCTTTGGCACACGTGCCATCAGGACCGGCGCTAGGGGTTTGAGCGCCCTAGGCGGACGGCAATTTCGCCGCCCCCGGCGCTGATCCCGCAGCTCCGGTGGAGCTGCCGCAGTGATGCCTGCGGGAGGTCCACCGGAGCCGCGCGAGCAGCCGACTGTCCGCAGGCACGACTGCAGCAGCTCCACTGGAGCTGCGGAGCACTGGACCCTCCACAGGCACCACTGCAGCAGCTCCACCGGAGCCGCCTGCCACCACCTCCGGCAAAACGGCATCCACCAATTATTCTGGTGCCCTAGGCAATTGCCTAGGCTGCCTAAATGGTAGGCTGGCCCTGCGTGCCATAGGTTGCCTACCCCTGGCCTAGAGTGCTCAGTTCTCGTTTTCTTAGGAGAGGGATAACTTGGGGTTCTTTGCCCTTCTCTTGTATAGTCCAGGGGAACCTCTGAAATGGATTCTTCTGAAGGTTCACCCCCAAAATAAAATTTCTTCAAGCCGTGAGGAAGGAGACATGGAGTCTGGTGGTAAAGGAAGCCCCTTGCTGTTTTTTTCCCCGTGCTGGTGTTTGGTGTTGCCATCTTAGTGACTATGTCACTAGATTTAGTAACTTTCTGGTTTCCTTAGCAAGAAAGGAAGTATAAAAGTGACCAGTGACAAATCTAGTGACTTTCAATGTTAATTACAGTGATATTCAGAGAAAGAAGTCTCCAATATCTATAGTCACAAAATCATTCACAAGCAGCTCAATAGTGTTAATAAAATCCATTCCATGTTCTTCTTACTACATTCTGCTGGACAAGTCAATGTCCTCACATCTCAACTGAGCATGTCCTCAGAAGGAATCACATCCCAGGGCCTCTTGGACTAAGATCACCATAATCTGCAGGTGAGGAAAAGAAGTTTGTGGAGGCTAACTGAATACTTTGCTGAAGCCAGGCGCACTTGGAGAGAGCAGCACATTAGCTAGGGCTTGTTTTTACCCAAATGTGTTCTTTCTTGCTGCTCTGTAGTACGTAGCACACCCTGTGATGCAGGGAAAGATGGCTAATGAGGCAGGCAGGGCAGGGCAGAGAGGTTTGCAAGCGAGGAGAGCCGCACAGATGGAAGGTGGGGTGGGACTGGACAGGGGCACTGTGGCTCCAGGAATGAAGCTCTTACTATAGGATTAAAGGTGGCACTAGCTTGATTTCAGTTCCCCTTTACTTCTTCCCCTGGCTTGGTCTGCCCAGCTCTTTTCAGAAACGAAAATCTGGAACTGGGTGAGAAGGGATCCGGTTAGCAGATTTTTGTTTTAAAATCTACTTTCTTGGCTCCCTGAAGCACTGAGCTCAGGTCAGGTGAATGCCCTCCTCACTCTGGCTCTGGGCTCTCCCTTTCACTCACCTGTGGCTCAAATCCAGGCTGGAAAGAAAAGGAGGCTCAGCTGAAATTAACCAACCCCAGCCAACCTGGGCTGCAGTGTACAGAGCACCCTTCCCAATGAGTAGAGGGCTACAATTTCCCTCCAAATGAGCAGAGGCCGCCCCCTGATGATGACAGTGTACGGTTGTAGTTGCTTCTGGTGTGCCACAGAATGTAGTAAGAAGAGCATGGAATAGATTTTACTAACATTATTGAGCTGCTTGTGAATGATTTTGTGACTATACTCGCCTGTGTGTGTCTGTAATTCTCTGTAAATTTTGTTCAGTGACATTTTGACTCCTTTTGAGTGCTTATACAGCTACATCTAGTGACTTTTCAGGGTTTGTCTGGTGACTTCCTGCTACGTGGAATTGGCAACACTGCTAGTGTTTGCTAAAATGCAAATTGATCTGGTCGCGCCCCTCTAATGCAAATGAACAGCCACTTAACATCTGATTGCCAATCAACTCTGATTACATCTGGCTGGAGGTATCAGCTTGTCCTGTGTTTGGGGGAAACCTGTTTACTCACTTCACAGACTTGTCTGGTAAACACATTTGTATGGTCCTTTGGGCATTGATCGTACCTATACCATGCAAGAATATTAATAATCAGTGTGTTGTCAGTTTTCCAAGAATACCTTACATGACATATCAGATACATTTTATGACATTAATGAATTGGAGTACACTGAACTGATCTGGCCAGCTGAAACATTATCAGATATCAGGGAGTCCCTTGCTCTCCAGCATTGGGATACTCTAAGGTTACATTGGTCCTGCTGGAAGGCGTGTTGCAGCTATCAGAAACGTAGACATGGCCAGAAATACAGTCCACACTACAAACTTTGGCTGACGCAAGTCACATTGGCATAAAACCACTGCAGTTAGTACATCACTTCTGCGGGTGGATAGTTAGCTTCTTGCATTTGCACTCCAGGTACTCACCAGGAGTGAGTGAGTCGATGCACACTGTGGTGCACCATGGGTAGGTATCCCACCATGTAACTTGCCTCCATCCAGCACACTCTCTTTTGGGAAGTTTTGGAAATGTATGGTGAGGCAGAAACAAGTTGTACAGGTGTGAATGGGAGCAATGGGTCAACTTCCCAGCATGCAGCTTTCTCCATCTCATAAGACCATTCATATTGCATAATTTTTCACATTTTTTTCATTCTGTGAACCTCTGTCCACCATCTCTGACAGAAGCATGGAAACTGGACAACTACATACAGTAACTCCTTGCTTAACATTGTAGTTATGTTCCTGAAAAATGCTATTTTAAATGAAACAATGTTAAGTGAATCCAATTTCCCCATAAGAATTAATGTAAACGGAGGGGGGGGGGTTGGGTGGTCATAGGTTCCAGGGAAATTTTTTTCACCAAACAGAAGACTATATCTAATATGTATGTATGTATGTATGTATGTATGTATGTATGTATGTATGTGTTTGAGATGAGAATTGCCCCTATAAGTATGTCGACCCCACTCTAAGTACACTGCCTTTTTAAGTAGATCAGCAAGTTGAGACAGCAGCTGCTGCCAGCAAGCTCCTTCCACCCTGAGCCCTGTCTTGTCCTGTCCCCCTGCTCTGTGGAGATGGCACCAAGGAGGTACAGAAGCAGGGTGAGGGGGATACCCTCACATTAGCATCCCTCTTTTCCCCCCCCCCCAACCCCTGCACAGCAAGCAGGAGGCTCCTGGAGCAGCTCCAAGGCAGAGGGCAGGAGCAGCACATGGCAGTGAGGGGAGGGACAGCTGAACTGCCTGACAATTGATAGCCAGCTGGGCGGCTGCCGCACAGGGAACTCAGGCCTTGGGTACACTGGCGCTTTACAGCGCTGCAACTTTCTCGCTCAGGGGTGTGAAAAAAAACACACCCCTGAGCACAGCAAGTTACAGCGCTGCAAAGCGCCAGTGTAAAAAGTGCCACAGCGCTGGAAGAGCGGCTCCCAGTGCTGCAAGCTAATCCCCATGGGGAGGTGGAGTACGTGCAGCCCTGGGAGAGCTCTCTCCCAGCTTTGGCGCCACGACCACACTCGCACTTCAAAGCGCTGCCGCGGGAGCGCTCCCACAGCAGCGCTTTGGGCTTTCGAGTGTAACCAAGCCCTCAGGGAGTGGAGAGTTGATAGGAGGCTGCCAGTCCACCTTGGTTCCAAGTCCCCACCAGCTAGCTGTAACAGGCTCTTTCTGCAAGCAAGTGGACAAAGCAGGCAGCTGCCAAACAACTTTGTAAGAGAGCATTGCTTAACTTTAAATGAGCCTGTTCCCTAATTGATCAATAACGTAACAATGAAACAATGTTAACCAGGATGACTGTAAGTGAGGAGTTACTGTACTACTGTCATGAGCGTTGCAAGCACAGGATACAAGATTCTCTGGTATTTGCAGAGTCGCAGGAAGAACCACAGCAGCAGCAGGGGAAATGACAAGTTCCTGGAGGGAAGACTGCTGTGGGACATAGTGAAAACCAATTCAAGATTGCTGGTGATGTTCTCTGAGCAGCTGTAGACAGTGGAGAGCCACTTCTGGGCTTGAGGAACAAGCACTAACTGGTGGGATCACACTGTAATGCAGGTTTGGGATGCTGAGCAGTGGCTGCAGAACTGCTGGATGCAAAAAGCCACATTTCTGGATCTGTGAGCTGAGCTCATCCCACCCCTCCAGCACCGGGACACCAGAATGAGAGCTACACTGACAGTTGAGAAGTGAGCAGTGATCGCACTGTGGAACTTGCAATGCAGATTTCTACTGGTCAGTGGAAAATCATTTTGAAGTTGGAAAATCCACTGTGGGGGCCATTGTCATGCAAGTGTGCAGGGCCATTAATCATCTCTTACTATGCAGGACTGTGACTCTCGAGAATGTGTAGGACATCGCAGATTGATTTGCAGCAGTGGGGTTCCGGACCTGCAGTGAAGCGATAAACATCACATATATCCCTGTTGTGGCACCAGACCACCTTGCCACTGAGTACACCAACAGAAAGCGTTATTTTTCTATAGTTATGCAAGTGCTGGTGAATTACCACATATGCTTCACCATCAGTGTGGGCTGGTCAAGAAAGGTACATGACACTCATAACATTAAGTACGTAGAACTGTTCAGAAAGCAACAATCAGGGACTCTCTTTCCTGACTGGCAGATTACCACTGGGAATGTTGAAATGCAAATAGTGATCCTGGGGGACCCAGCCTACCTCTTACTCTCTTGGTTCATGAAGCCACCTCGACAGCAGCAAGGAAAGATTCAGCTACAAGCTCAGGAGGTGCAGAATGGACAGATAGCTAAGGGTTAATGTCTCTTTCAACTGAAAAAAAAGTAACCTGAAGCAGCAACAGAGGACCAATCAGGAAACAGGATTTTTTCAACTCTGGGTGGAGGGAAGTTTGTGTGTGAGTCCTTTGTTCTTGGTTCTTCTGTCTGCCTCTCTCTCAGCTTTGAGAAGTGATTTCTGTTCCCTGCTTTCTAATCTTCTGTTTCCAAGTTGTGAGTACAGAGATCATAAAAACAATAAGGGTTATTGTTTTTCTTTTGTATTTACATGTCTATAGTGGCTGGAGTGCTTTGATTTTTATTCTTTTTGAATAAGGCTGTTTATTCATATTTCTTTTAAGCAATTGACCCTGTATTTGTCACCTTGATACAGAGAGACCATTTTTATGTATTTTTCTTTCTTTTTATATAAAGCTTTCGTTTTAAGACCTGTTGGAGTTTTTCTTTAGTGGGGAACTCTAGGGAATTGAGTCTGTGCTCACCAGGGAATTGGTGGGAGGAAGAAGTCAGGGGGAAATCTGTGTGTGTTAGATTTACTAGCCTGACTTTGCATACCCTCTGGGTGAAGAGGGAAGTACTTCTGTTTCCAGGACTGGAAATAGAGAGGGTGAAATCCCTCTGTTTAGATTCATGGAGCTTGCTTCTGTGTATCTCTCCAGGAACACCTGGAGGGGGGAAGGGAAAAGGTTTATTTCCCTTTGTTGTGAGACTCAAGGGATTTGGGTCTTGGGGTCCCCAGGGAAGGTTTTGGGGGACCAGAGTGCCCCAAAACACTCTAATTTTTTGGGTGGTGGCAGCTTTACCAGGTCCAAGCTGGTAACTAAGCTTGGAGGTTTTCATGCTAACCCCCATATTTTGGACGCTAAGGTCCAAATCTGGGACTAGGTTTTGACACCAGCCTACCTCTTACTCTCTTGGTTCATGAAGCCACCTCGACAGCAGCAAGGAAAGATTCAGCTTCAAGCTCAGGAGGTGCAGAATGGACAGCTGAATACACTTACGATAGATTGAAGAGATGCTGGTATTGTTTACTCCCAAGATTGGACCTCAGTGAGAAAAATAACCCAATGGTTGCAGGTGCCTGTTGTGTCCTGCATAATATCTGTGAGACAAAAGAGGAAAAGCAGCCACTGGGGTAGAGATGGAGCAGCTGTCTGCCGAGTTTGACCAGCCAAACAAGGGCTATTAACATTGCTCAATGTGAAGGTCTGTAACTTGGGTAGGCCTTGAAAGAGTACTTTAACAGAAAGCCACAGTAATGCATTGTGGTGGACGATGCTCCACCTGGTCCTGAAGTTTGGGGGCCTGCTAGGAATTGAGCAGGGCTTGGCACACATTTATGATTTTAACACTGTCACTGCAGCTATTAGTTTTGTGGTGCTCAATGTACATTTATGATTATTACACTGTGTTTGTCAAGGTTCCTATGAGTTATGTCACAACGTACTTAAATAAGTAGACGCTGTCAGTCCTGTCAGGCATTCTACATTACATACTGCATGATATGTTGGGAACGAATAAAGTTTAACTGCTTTCCCCAAAACAAAATTTTACTGAGTAACAAAACCAATGCAAAAAACATTATGTGGAAGTTACAAGATAACGCATTAAAAACTTAAATTAATGGAACAGAAGTTAATGGGGCAAAAGAACATTCATGTCCATTTTGGCTACACACACAGCAACTGTGGCTCTCGCATGTCACTGTGTATGACGCTGTGGAGTGGTAGCAGAGTATAAGCAAACGAAGCAATTTCTTAGGGCCCTGAGCAGCTCAAATGGGCTCCTTATTTGCTTTTTAGTATTTGCTTAGTTGTGTGTGGGGAAGCCCCCCAAAATATTTCTGCTTAGGGCCCCCAAAAGTCTAGCGCGGCCTCTGAGTGGCAGAGGTAAGTAGGTGGCCCCTAAGGTCGTGTGGAATGTTGAGGGGAACTGCAGGTAGGCGCTGACATGGAGTTCTCCATGGCCTGCAAAGGGAGGTGCCCCCACCACTGTTGACCCTGTAGCTCCACCAGAGTCTGCAGTATCTGTGTTTGCTGCCAAAGAAGCCCCATTATGTCCTAGTACATCTCTCTCTCCTTTTCCTGCTGGGCTTCCTCCTGTTCACTCCTTTCTTCTCCACACAGCCAATAACATTCATCCTCCAGGCCTTCTGCTTGAGGTATGATGCAGGTCTGGCTTGAAGAATCTTGCTGCACATGTCATCCTGAGTCCTATTCTTTCTCCTCCTTATCTGGCTCACGCGTTCCATGGGTATGGAAGGGGGAACCCCTCAAGGCCACAATGGCAGCAGATAGCGATAAAACACTCAGAGGTATCATTGTCAGCCCAGTCACAACAGAAAATGAAAGTTAAGATTCAGACTTCCCTTCCCTAGCTCCACAAAATACGCATGTCCTGTGTAAAACTTAACACTTCTGCCTCAGAGCACTTGTGCGGGGCACCACTCACAAGCATCAGCCACAGTGAATACAGCCCACCAAGGATAACAGAAATGAAGAGGGAACTGCTCAACTGCATGGAACTAGGAGGCTAGGAGAATGGCACTGAATATTGGCACCATTTTCCGGAGGTGGCAGTGATTATAGCCAATATCTCACTCCTGAGGATATCAAAGGCACAGACAACACAGCTGCTGCTGGCATCCCAAAGCTGCCTGGGCCTGTATGCTGCTAGCCTGAGTACTACAATGGTGCTTGCCGAACTAATCCCCAAATGGCATGGGAAGGTGTCCTACTGTGAAGGAAGAAATATGGCAGGCCTCCCTAGAAACCTTCAGGAGAGGATTGCAGAGTGCCCCGAGATCTCTCAAGAGGATTTAAGGAGCAACCCTGTGCAGACAAACAAATGGCTTTGCATGGCCCCCTCTGCCTAACTCTACAGGGGAATGAAAAGCAGATAACAAGTCTACCTCTTTGTTGAACTGCTACCTCTTCTAGCACAAGCAAATTAATGAAAAAGTCAATAGGTGTGTTCTATGAAGTTGGGGGCATCATCAGTACAGCACTGTAATAGGAAATATATTTACACACGTACCCAAGATTCCTTCCCCCACATGAGGATCACCCATGCTCAACTGCCGGGACTGAATGGACTGCAGTGGAGTCTCAAAATAAGTCCTGGCTCGTTGCACAGCTGGACCCCTCGCCTCCTCCTCTTCCACTTCCAACTCATCCTTGCTGTTCATGACAGGGGTCTGCGTCTCAGGTTTCTTGGAAGTATCCACAGCAGTCTGTTGGGTGGCAATGGGGACTCTGCCAAGTTGTAAAAGTGGCAGGTCTGTGGCTCAAGAGTTGGCCTCCCTGGCCTTCTGACACACCTGCCTCAGCTCCTTCACTTTCATGCAGCACTGCTGCTGGCCCGTTATACCCCTTCTTCCGTACGCCCCATGTGATCTGCTCGTAGATGTCCACGTTTCTATAGCCACTCCCTAGCTGTGCCTGCACAGCCTCTTCTTCTCTCTGGCCCAAGAGATCCAATATCTCCTTTCTCCTCCAGGCAAGAGTGTGTCTGGAGCAAGTAGCCAGCATGGTCAGCTGGGCAGTGGCACACAGCAAGGGAGAGCTCCTAGGTGTGCTCGTCAAGCTGGGCAATCAGGAAAAGGCATTTCAAAAATGTGCTGGGTTTTAAAAGGGGGTGGTGGTAGTGACTTTCAGTCTCTGCAACCTCTTTGCAGTGGAGTACACAGTTATGACCTAAGTGGCCAGTGTCAGCCACTGTGGGACAGCTGCTGGAGGACTGCTAGGGTCAACATCAGTAATGCAGTGTCTATATTTGCACTGCATCAACCTCCATGCACTGACCACGGCTCTACGCTGCTTGGGGAGGTAGTATTACCACGTCTCTGTACCAAGGTGCTACCATCAGTGGGGGACCAATTTAAGTGTAGACACATGCACGTCCAGGTCAATGCGAAGTGGCTTATGTTGACCTCATCTTTTAGTGCAGAGCAGGCCTCTGATCTTAATTGAAGAAGTGGAAGTGTTTAATTTTAAAAATGTTCTCTCTCCTCAGTTTAAGTTGAGTATTATCATAACCATGAAACGTTTTGAACAGTTTGAATAAAAACCACTCCCCCTCACTCCTGTTTCAATTCCACAGTGCTTGATGATCTAATCTCTTCTCCTGTCATCCTAGTCCTCCAGGGTCAACAACATGTGAAGTTCTAAAATTGTTAACGTTTGACCACCTTTCAGACCTTAATTATACAATCACAGATCAGCAAAGGGGCACAAAACCCACTTAAGCTTTTTCACTTTTGACACATTGCAAAAACACCCAAACACTGCTGAACAACTTGCAGAACCTCCACTGAATAGCTATAAAGCTTTTCATGCCACAGACGCCTCTGGCTCCCTATTCATGTCACTCCACATGAGCAGGTGTTCAAGCCATGCTGGCAAGAGATTCTGAAACCCACATACACTAGCACTTACTCCTTTCCCAGTGTTGGTGCTGTTCCACTATTGCTGGAAGACTGCAACACACATTCGCCTGATATAGACAAGGCAAAGGAATCACAAACTCATCTCCCAGGTGAAGTTATGCAGACCTTTATCTAAAAGGCTAATGCAACTTCTCCTGTCTAGTCTTCCTAATGCCTACTTTCTTCTGGGGGTCCATTTAAAAACAAACAAAAAAAAAACCCTATTGCTAAGCTCATCTTTCTGACATAACATTGTGACCACATCACCCTCTCTCAAATTCCCTCCATTGACCAGTTCTCTAAAACACAACCAATTCAATCTTTTCGTTCCCACCTAACGTCCTTCACAATTCTTCCCCTCCCTACTTATATTCTCTGGTATCTGACTGTATTGCTTCTACTATGCCAATTATGGCATTACTTCCATCACCCATTTCCCAACAACACTTCTTTCACAAAAACCTTCAGGCTTTCCACCATCCTGCCTCACATACATAAAACATCTTCATTGAACTTAGTCTATAAAGTTATTAACTCTGTCCTCAAATCCCATTTCCACCAGCCTACTGGAAGCTGCCAAATTATAATGGCTAAGTAGAAGGCCAATAGAGACTACTTGTTTTTCTCTCTCTCTCTCACACACACCCACACCCACACACACACACGCCTTTAGTAATATAAACTGAATGCCCTAGGTGAATATTTAAGGGAGCATTTTAATAACAGCAATTTCAGAGTTACCCTTCTCCACGCCAACAGGTCCACGAAGTACAGAACCAACCATGCTTTAATTATCCTTAAAAAAAAAAAATACAAAATTTGCTAGACTTCAAAATTCAGGAACCTGTGGCGTGCATCTCTGAGGTTTGACTGCAAAATACTTTTTCATGCAGGGTAGTCCGCCTACAGCACACAGACTGCCAGAGAATCAGTTGATTTTATTACCGGGGACAGGTTATAGTTATGATTAGGTATGTCTGTTAAGGTAAGAGTAATCAAACTGCGTATGTACAAGGCATTATATAATGACTACAAGAGAAAGGAATTCATGCACACACAACTGTGGCTGCACTATGGCAGAGGAGGTGTACATCTGTAAGTAGCAACTTCCATAATCTCTTGTGGCTGAATGCTCAGAAATGACGCAAGAGACCTGGGTTTTTACTTCCAACTCTGCCACAGACTTCCTGTCTGAGCTTGAGCACCTTAGTTCCGTCTCTGGAACATGGAGACAATATTTCCCTATTTCACAGAAGTGTTGTGAGGGCCATTTCAATAATGCTGTCAAGTCAGATACAAAGATAAGGGCCAGAAGTATATAGGTAGGATAAGAGAGAGATTCTGGTTTAAATTTATCAAGTCTCCTGATGTGTTTTTAAGCACTCAGTCTGAGATAACATACGAGTACTTCAGAAATATTCCTGGATTTTTTTCCTTTAAGGTAAGACTTGAGTCAGGCCAGATCTATACCAAAAAGTTGGGTCAATCCAGCTACATCACTCAGAGGACTGAAATATCCATACCTGTGAGCAAAACTGTTAAACCGACCAAACCCGTGGAGCAGACAGCACTAAAATGATGACATAATTATTTTGTCAACTTCGCTACCTCCACTCAAGGAGGTGGCTTAACTTCAGCAGAACCTCAGAGTTACGAGCACCTCCTGAATGGAGGTTGTCCATAACTCTGAAGTGTTCGTAACTCCGAACAAAACGTTATGGCTGTTCTTTCAAAAGTTTACTACTGAACATCGACTTAATACAGCTTTGAAACTTTGCTATGAAGAAGAAAAAACTGTTTTCCTTTCCCCCTTTTTTTCTTTTTAAAGTAGTTTACGTTTAACACAGTACTGTATTCTTTTTTTTTTTTTGTCTCTGCCACTGCTTGATTGTGTACTTCTGGTTCCAAATGAGGTGTGTAGCTGACTGGCCAGTTCATAAGTCTGGGGTTTGTAATGCTAACGTTCTACTGTACAGCGACAGGACAACCGCGCCTGTCACTGTAGAAAGCATCTACACGGAAGCACTGTAGCGTTTCTAGTGAAGTCATAGCCTCAAACTGTGCTCCCCTTTTGATTACTTAGCTACTTTTAGGCTACAGACAGTGACTCAGAAAAGCCATCTGTACAACTCTTCATCCTTCATTTTGCATCGATTTATTTTTGAACAGCATACAAATACCAATTTATGCTAAAACTATAAAGAAAGGCACTTAATGCTCAACTGTGCACTAAAACTGATGTCCTTACTGATGTCTCTTTACACTCAAAAGTAAATTTTGCCTTCTGTTTCTAACATTGAAAAATATAGTCTTTAAATGAAGGAACGGAATATGGAAGGCAATAGGAAAGCTAACTTGTCATAGTACACTGTGTACACATTTTAAGAACAAGAAACAAAACTAAAATCACACCGTAAGCTACATGCTCATACCAGAAGCCTAAACCAAAGCACAGTAAGTCCTAGGTTACATACTATACTACTGAATGGCAAACAGTGGTTTCCAAATGTGAAGCCCACATACAAACAGGTAACTAAATTTACAGCAAGTTTCTTGAAGTCATTATAATGAAACAAAATGTTGTTAAACTGTTCTTGGCTACTGGTTATTTTAAATTTAGCTTCCCCGGCTTTGAAAACTAAAACTCCAGTAGCATTCCAACATTATGGAAAACAGTTTTGCTCCCAACATACGTTTAGAAAATACAGTAGGTTCTTTCCCAGTTATCTAGATCTTTAAAAAGCCCAGAGTGAGCTGACTGACAGCATGACTGTTCCTACAAACAATTTTATCAAATCCAGATTTGTTTGGGGTTTTTTAGGGGGGCCTTGAGGAGACAGAGAGAATAGTATTTCTCGACCAGCAGCAACCTATGGTATATTCCCCAATTCAGCCCCCATTACAAAATGACTGTCAAAAGAACAGAACTACTTCATGGTATTCTATATTCTTCACTTCTATTGTCCTGTGACCTTTGATAAAATAGAAGAGTCCCAACAATTTCCCTTAGTCGACAGGTCTTGTACATGTATAGAAAATACCACCAATACATTCAAAAGTGAAGTTTTGCTTTCCTATACAACTCCAGAATACATTAAAAACTGTATTTTCCCCCTCGATGCCAGTGAAGCTCCTGAAATAATGCTGCTTCTCTGTATTCAGAGAGGATATTACAAGAATAAACCTCTCTGTAGTAAGTTAATAATTCAGAATATTTAAAAAAAAACAACATACAGCATGCATTTAAGCCAGACGTATTATCAACCTTAGAATTTTTACAATCTCATGGAGTCTGGAGAATAGCATCTGGATTCCAAGTATCTTAATTCAGCCACCTTGTTCCCAGGGTAACAAAAAGTAGCCAACAGTGTGGTATGCTCTCCTCATCCTCCCTCCCAATCAGCCTCCTCCTCTTCATAAGGCCCCAAAAGAGTAAGCTCTCTTTTAGCCTTCCCAGAGCTATGCATGATCTTATCTCTACTATGCATAGACAAGTGAATTCAAGAGTCATATGGTCTTTAGCACTGAAAATGCATTCAGTCCAATACTGACCAAATGAAGAAAGGTTAAATTCCTCACCAATAAGTCAAGAAGGTAACAAAAAAAGCCAATGCTTAATTTGTAATGAAAGAGGTGCTGGGGCTCAAGCAATTTTTTTACATTCATAACTGATGCAGTAAGCACAGAGGTGCTGGCGTAGGGTTGCCAGATGTCCGCTTTTCAACCGGAAACTTCGGTCAAAAAGGGAATCTGGCCGTGTCTGGTCAGCAGTGCTAACCGGCCACTAAAAGTCCGGTTATCTGCAGTAACTGGCCTTCATCACCACAGGGCGGGAAGCGCAGCAGCTGCAACTGGAGCCTGAAGTAGCTTCTCTCTGCTCAGCTGCTCATGGAGAGAAGTGGCTGGCTGGCTCTCAGCCGGCTCCAGCCCCTCCGGCAGATAGGTTGGGGGAAGGGGGGAATCCTGTCAGACTCCACCCGCCCAGGGGTGAAAGTAACTTACAGGACTTACCGGTACTGCCGGATTCCTGAGAGGGGCATGGCCTCATCCGGAAGGGGCGGGGGCTCTCAAGATTTAAAGGCCCTGGGGAACAGCTGTGGCTGGGAGACCCAGAACCTTTAAATCAGCCAGGGGCTCCCAGCCTCAGAGGTGGCTGAGAGCCCCCTGGGGCTCAGGGGCAAATTAAAGGGCCCGGGGCTCTGGCCGCCAGGGGGAACCCTGAGTTTTGTGGGGCTGGGGCAGGGATTTGAAGGGCCCAGAGCTCCTGCTGCTGAGGGAAGCCCGGAGCTCTTTAAATCCTGGTCCCAGCCCGGCTACCAGAGCCATGGCTGGGATTCAAAGGGCTCTGGGCTGCCCGCAGCTGCGGGGAGCTCTGAGCCCTTTAAATCCCAGCCACAGCTGGGATTCAAAGGGCTCTGGGCTGCCCACAGCAGTGGGGGGCTCTGAGCCCTTTAAATCCCCACTGGGAAGTCTATGCAGTCCAGCACGGCGTATTGGCTCTTGCCGGTACACCGTACCTGACCGCACCAGCTTACTTTCACCTCTGCACTCGCCCCAATTTCTCCACCTTGGCCCTTTGCTGCAGGGACTGATACCACACGCCCCCATGCCCCGATTGGGCAGGCACGTGCCACATCAGCTCCTCCTAGCCCAGCTCTGCAGGTGGCAAGTGAATCCCAGGATGGAGGGAGCAAGCAATGGGGTTGGGGGGGTGAGGGGGAGAAGCAAGCAGGGGGTGGGGCCTGGGAAAGAGACAGGACCGGGGGTGGGGCCTCGGGGGGAAGGGTGTCCCATTTTCAGCAGTTAGAAAGTTGGCAACCCTAGTGCTGGGGCTATGAATTGCCTAGCCTAGAGGTGCTGGGGCTCAGCTCTGACAAAAATTAAGCACTGAAAAAAGCCCTAAGATGTTGGGTAAGAAGATAAAGCTTCTCACATACAGAGCAGGATCAACAAGACTAACAGTTCAGCTGGTCCAAGCCTTCTTCTAAATATGAAGTTATTTGCTCTTAGGTGCCTTTCATCCACATCTTGAAGACCTTACAAACTTTAAACTTCACAATATAGAGTTTTCAGTCAACACATTCCACACACAGTTCTTTAAATCAAAGGATCAAGGAGCAGACAATATAAGCAAGGAGTAACATATCTGCAACTCAAATATCAAACAGTGGTTTAAACCATTTAAAAGAGAAGAAAATCTTTCTACCCAGGGAGAATTGTGTCCTTCCCTTTTATGGTGTTTGGTGCAGAGACATACGGTACCCCAAGCAATGAATTTCAGAATGTGACCCTTTGTTTTGTTTTTGCATGCTTATTTCAGTTGCAGGCATTTTGGAAGAAAAGTGAGAGCCAAGGAAGACGCATACAATGCCAAACCATTCAACATTTAATATTATTTATAAATAGACTCAACGTTGCAGAGGCCTCTTTACCTACCTTAAATGGAAACATGCAAATCGGCAACTGTAGGAGTTTTAATTCTTACCTCAATAAACAAGTCTTTTTTTAAAAAATACAAATGCAATTTTCTGGTTAGCCAATTTTTAAATATATATCATTTTTGAATGCAGGCCTCCCTAAGTCATCAATTTCTGCCTTTGCTCTGCCAATGCTGGCAGCTGACATCTTCAGCAAGTACTTTCAACCTTTCCACTCCCTGCTTCCTTGGAAAATCTTCCAGTCAAGATCCCTAAAGTCACCACCTTTATCCTCCTTCAAGTTTCTTCTTAAAACGTACCTCTTCCATAATGCATGAAGTAAAAAGCAACCTGATAACAGTGAGGCAAGTGGCAAGTTGTGATGACTGCCCCCAACTGGATAAAAGTTTAATACATTATATTTTGTTATCCTATCTTCCACCCCAACCTTCTTATTTGTCTGATCCTCTTAATATGTCTTGTCCTTTAGTCTGCAAGCTCTTTGGGGCCGGGACTGTCATTTAGTATATGTTTGTACAGCACCTGGTTAGCCTCGAGGTTACTGCAATATAAGTGTTAAATAATAAATAACAGTTGGATTGTGTTTACATGTCCTGTTTTCTACAGAGTGGCTGCTTACATGCTGTAAAATCTCTGGAGCAGGGACTGTGTCTACAGTGCCTAGCACACCTGGGCAGATACATTACCACATACATAAATAAGGACTGTGAGCACAAATATTTGATGCAGTCAGAAGCTTATGTTTAAACTGTAAAGATACAGGAATCAATTATGCATTTTAAGAACATAAGAATGGCCATACTGGGTCAGACAAAAGATCCATCTAGCCCAGCATCCTGTCTTTCAACAGTGGCCAATGCCAGGTGCCCCAGAGGGAATGAACAGAACAGGTAATCATCAAGAGATCCATTCTGTCACCCATCCCCAGCTTTGTGGCAAACAGAGGCTAGGGACACCATCCCTGCACATCCTGGCTAATAGCCATTGAATGTCAGAGAAGAGCTTAAAAACCACCAGGAATCAAGTGAATTAAAGTAAATACATTCAAACATTTGTCAGCAAGGTCAACAAATTTCACCTTTACTTGAGGCAAATATCCTTTTAACAATCATAAAACACAAAAAGTATAAGATATCAATATAAAGCCTACATTAATGGTTCTCATTTTTTCCATGTTACATGTGTTATGCTGAAGTAGACCAAATTTAAATAAACAAAGGAACATCTGCGATATGAAAACTGTCTACAAAAGCCTCCGATCATAAATTTTGCTGGAGAAAGTTTGCATTGTGTTGTTTTCTGCAAAATTCCATTGCTATAATTAAATGAAGGGCCTTATTCCCTTGACTCTTGGGCAACTGAAGAGTCTCATGGGCATGTTCTGCAGAGACTGCCTCTAACAGATTTACACCGGGAAGAACCAAAAGCTTTGGAGCTTAAAGGTTGAAGCTAAAGTTTCAAAGTCAAGCTAAAACAGAAGAATTATAGTTCCCCATTAGGTTCCTCAAGCCTAAAGACGAAAGTTTTTAAGCAAAAGACCAACATACTGTACTGTCTTAAAATAAAGTTCCACAGAATTAACATCTCTCTCTGTGCCTTTAAACAGATTCACTTTTTTAAATTTCTAGCCTCAAGCTGATGTGCAACCACTCTGGTGCGCTACTACAGTTGCGAAAGCAACAGTCACAAGGCTACATTTTGAAAAGCTTGAACACATGCACAAACGCCCATGTGAGAGCATATTCTGCCATGAAGGGTCTCTCATTAAGAACACCATGACTCTAATGACCTCACATCTTCAAGACAACCAGAAATAAAGTAGAAGCCAGCGGAGATTGTGGCACACAGCCATAACATGCTCTCTGCTAAAAACTATTTAGTATGAGGAACAGCTGCATTTTGTACTACCTGACGTTTCAGAGTTGTTTCCATGTATAGCCCCATGTAGAGTATAAGCCTGTAATACAAGCTGGAAGTAAGAGAGGCCCACAGGACTGGGGCAAGATTGGCATCCAGAAGAAGAAGTGATCACATTCTCCTCACCAAGATCAGACTGGGAGTGGGAAAAGCATCCTTGGTCATCCTCTACTTTCTAGATATACAAAAGCTGTCTAAAATCCAACCAGAACCCCAAATTGCAGACTCCAGGGATGAAAAATGGTCAGATTTACTTCTGCCATTTCCTCCAACTAGTTATGCCAACATAAAGGCCCTTTATCATTTCTCCTTCCAATGTACTCATTCTTCTCTCTCTCTCTCTCTCTTTCACACACACCACCCAAATGAAGCCAGCTTCAGCTACCCACTGATCTACTTCTTCCACAAATGCCTTCACAATTTTCTCCAGACTACATATGGAACATCCTTCCTTGGTGAGGCCATTACATTCTCCATTCAAATCCCTCCTCCAAGACACTACTTCTGTCACAACACCTAAAAGAAACACAACAATGTTTAAAGGGCAAGGCGAAAGGTAACTGGGTAAAGTTGATATTTATTGAGAGGATCACAAAAAAACTCAAATATTTTTACAGATGTGCAAGTACATATGGTCTCTCCCCTCCCCACCCCTCTGCATGCTTCTCACATTCTTAGCCTGTCATGGAATACATCTTCCTGGACATGCAACATATCTACTATACAGCACCCACCCTGATAGTGACGTAATGAAGATCACAGCCTCTGGGGCCACCGCTATTATATAAAATAAAGCCGCCGCCGCCATCATCATCCTCCTCCACCAATCTTGTCTGGATTGAACCTCTGCAAGCTAGCTCTCTTTCAAGCCTCTCTCTCATAAGCCTCTCTGTCACCTACTGACTGGGCAAGGTGAAGTCCTGAGATTACAAGCAAAACCTCTATTTTAAAAAGGTTTTTGGCTTTTCCATGGGCATTTAAGACATCTAATGATTTGGCCCATAATTTGTACACACTTCTGAAGGTGGGAAGAATTGTTACAAGACCTGTGTGTGCTGTAGAACAAACATACACTACCTTGTTGGGTTTTTTTAAACATACACAATGATTCACAGGTCATAGATAAGACAACTTCCCTGGCAAAGATGTTACATTCTAGCTACGAGACATCCTATAGGACAGTTCAGGAGTGGGAGGGTCTGGGGGCTAACTTACTGTCAGTAGTACAGAGGGTGTTCCTGAAAGGGATATTTCAAGGAAGAGTGATCAAGTGCCTGGTGGGTAAAGGCAGGGTGGCTGTTCCAAGAATAAGGGGCAACAAGATAGCAGGCACTAAAGCAAAGAATGGGAGAAAGAGCTGAAGGCAGGAGTAAAGCAACAGGATTGTGATGAGTAGAGGCAATAAATGAAAGCAGAGATGTAGGTAATGTTAAGATTATGTAGGCAAGGATGAGAAACTTGATTTTTATGTGACAAGAATCCGAAATCAAGACAGAGATTTAAAGAGGATATGGGGGTCACATGGTAGAATTTTATTAAATAGTTGGGAGGAGGTTTCTCAGCAAAAAGAGCTGAGATAGAATTTAATTCTTGTAGTTATTTGTGATTACACACACAAATTTAATCAATCAAATACTATCAGTTCTGTTTGTTTCATACGTAAGTCAAAAGCTGTCTCTAAAGGAAGCTGACCATTTTAACTACTATGGCACTACTGCTGTCAGCCATCCCTCAGTTAACACCAGTTCTTTTTGTTTTAACAGCCTATGGGCCAGCTGCACAAAAGGAAGGAAGAAGTCTAATGAATCAGAGGTATTTAGGTACTAGTCTACTCTTCATCTCTCCACTGATACCAAAAAAATGATCAAGCCCAAATTAACAATATGGATTTTGTAATAAATTACTTTGGGACATGTGTGTGTGTGTGTGTGTGTGTGTGTGTGTGTGTGTGTGTGTGTGTGTGTGTGTGTGTGTGTGTGAGAGAGAGAGAGAGGGGGCCATGGCCCCATCATAAGGGCAAGCGATGAGAGGGAGGGGATGGAGAGGAGAGCGAGAAGGGAAGGGCCAGTATGGGAAAGGCAGGGATTCAGTTCTGGCACTAGTGGTCCCCCCATTTTTAGCGACTTTCAGCTGCTCCTGCTTTGGGACTGTAATTAATTATGTTATATAGTGTATGTTATGGAACAATGTGCATATAGTCTGAAGACGGGATTCCAGTAATTTTTGACTAGATGCTCATGTCTTAACCAGTGCATCATTACAATTCTTTCAGCAAAATAAACAAAGCTGATAATCAATACCACTGAACTTCTTCTTTCCCCCCCACCCCAATAACAGCAAACCAACTGGAAGCACTCCTTCCATTTACATAATCTGTAACATTAAAAAAAATTAGGCAGGTATCCTTTTTCGAGCATTAAATGATAACAGTACTGTCAGTTGAGGGCCACCATTCAATTTTGTGAGGGCTGCATGTCTGACAAGCCAGTGTTTAAAGTATAATTTACAAAAATGTTGATTTTTAAACAAACATTTTCTCGACATATATATCTAAAGAATTGTTTCAGGTTTGTCACGTTTGGTACCTTTGTGTTCATAGGAGAAATGGCTTTCTAAGGATATGTAACTTGACCTATTTCCGACCTCACTATATTAAGAAAATTTCCATGAATCAGAGGACCTGGAACTGGGAGCAGTGAGTCCCCTCTTCTCCTTCCCCTGTCCCACCCTGCCACACTGCAGAGGGTGACACCACTGAAATTAGGATTCTGTAGATTTTCACAAATCAAATGACACCTTTCTGTCATTAACTTGCCCATGGAATTACACATGCTCCCCGACTGTTTTGGTGGCACCCACAGGCCATATTCAGGCTTGTGGTTCCATTATGAAGGTATGGTACAGGCATTAATGCAAACTCCTCCCCAAATAGCTTATACTCTAAAACAACCAGAGGGAGGTAAGAGATGCAATCAAATAAATACAGTTTTTATGCACATTGTAGTTCTCATAATTATAAGTGTAAGAAGTTCCAAATATCCCCATTGGCCCTTCAAACCATTATCAGTTGACAGATTTCTTACAGACATTACACCAGAGATGGGTCTTGAGAGATCTGAAGGCGGAGCAAGCAGTGACCTTACCCAAAAGAGTTTGAGACATTTAACAAGAAGAAGAAAAAAAGCCCACACATTTGACAATTAAGGTTTGGGATTTCAAGGGGGAACCACACAACTCTCCCAGATAAAGAGCACAATTAGTCTTATTACATTTTCCACTCCTCACCCACAATTATTCTTTCCTGATAAAACCAATTTCTTCCATCCCAGCTTTTAGGGAGTTTTAGGCTTTTCTAATGTAAAGTGAACTATCAGATTTCAGTGCATGAAGAAGCAATTTTATATCATTTTTATTATACTGTATTCTTGCACAGCCAGTTAATTGCATTCTGCAGTCACCTTCTACTGAAAGACAAAAAAAAAAAAAGGGGAAGCTAATGAGTATGAGCTAAATTACTCATTTCCTGATAAAAAAATCTGAAAAGGTCTGATATGCATGAAATATTTAGCAGATTTTAGCATAACTAATAAAAATACTCTCAAGATGAATGTTCTTCTTAAAACTAAATTATTTGTTTCTCATCCTCCCAATACTGATGCCATACAATCTCAAGGAAGAAAACAATGTATCTCCACAGATGTATTCTGAGTTAAATATGGTTAGACTGATAAACTCAGAATCCAGATTAAGAGTGGGAATTTGAAGAGTGCCTAGATGACTTGGAAAATCAATAAGACTTGTACCTCTAAGTCCCTTAGACACTTTTGACAACCCTACCCTAAAGCTTACATGGAGAAAGAAATTGATTGGGAAGTGCTAGGATTCCCCAACCTGTTTATCATCTGTTCACCAAAAAAAATTTTTAAAGTGTATAGTATAGAAGAAACATCCAGAAATTCCAGATGGAGCCAGAGGACCACCATAGATAGATCTTTTACTAACTTAACTGGAAAGAGCGCATCCAAATTCAGTCAGAAAAGGATGAATGACATCGCTTGGTAGAACAGAGACCTGACTGTGTGCAAGTTATTATTTACACATTTTTCAGCATGGCCGGTTAAGAGAATTCCTATTAAATTTCAATTACCATCCATAAAAACAAGTGGCAACCACGCCTTGATACATATAATGTCTGAAGGTTTACCACTGGCAACATGCACACTTGTTCCTCACCTGTGAGAAGAAACAGGTCACGTTTCTATTTTGTTTTGTGAAAACAAGGACCTTTGGTACACAACAGCTGTTTTATTCATATATTCATAGATTTTAATACCAGAAGAGATCATTAGATCATCTACCCTGACTCCTGTATAACACAGGCAAAAGAATTTCACCAAGTAACCCCATATTGAGGCCAGTACTTAGTAGCTGACTAAAACACATCTTCCAGAAAGGTATCCAGTCTTGATTTGAAGACATCAAGAGATGGGGAATCCACCATTTCCCTTGGTATTTTGTCGCAGTTGTTAATCACCTCCACAAGTAAAAGTCTGCTTCAACCTCCAGCTATTCATTCTTATTATACTTGCCTCTGTTAGATTAAAAAGCTCTTTAGAACCTGGTATTTCCCCCCACCCCCCAAGAAAGTTCTTATGCACAGGAATCAGTCACTTCTCAGACTTCTTTTTGAAGAGATTGAGCTCACAGACTGATCTCTCGCTGCAAGGCATTTTCCAGCCTTTAAATCATTTTTGTGGCTCTTCACTGCACCGTCTCCAATTTTTCAACTTTCTTCTTCAGATGTTGACACTGAAACTGGAATATTGCATCCAGTTCTTGTTCCACCAATTCCACATAGAGAGGTAAAAATTGTCTCTCTACTCCTAAGTATCTTTTTATCTCCCTCCCTTCAAGACAGTCCTCCCCAAATTAAATCCAAATTATAGCTGCATTTTAATCAAATGATTTAAGAAACATTTTTTGTCTAGAAGCAGGTTATGAAAAGCCTCACTAGAACAGTCAAAGAGATTTCATTACAAAGGTTAAAGAAGACCACACAATAGCTCAGAGCTTGTTGATGTTTGTACAACACTACACCATATAATAGCTCAGATTTTGAAGCGTGGGTGATGTCATGTAGGGATTTACTACAGGATGCCTAACAAGGAAGAAGGGGTGAAAGAAGCTTCTTTTAAACAACTAACAAAAGCATCCAAAACAGGACATGGTGGTGAGGAGGGACTTCAACTTCCCAAACATCTGTTGGGAAAATAATACAGCAGGGCACAGATAATCCAACGAGTTCTTGGAAGCCCTGGAGACAACTTTTTATCACAGATGGTGGACAAAGCATCTAGGAGAGAGGCTGTTCTAGATTTGGTTTTGACAAATAGGGAGGAACTGGTTCAGAATTTGAAGGTGGAAGGCAGCTTGGTTGAAAGTAATCATGAAATGACGAGTCCATGATTTTAAGGAATGGTCAGAGGGAAAACAGTAGGATAAAGACCATGGACTTCAAGAAGACAGACTTCAGCAAACTCAGAGAACTGGTAGGTGAGATCCTATGGGAAGCAAGTCTAAGGGGAAAAAAAGAATTCAGGAGAGCTGACAGGTTTTTTTAAGAAAGATTAAATGGCACGAGAGCAAACTATACCAATGTATACAAAACCATACTTCCTATCTAAGAGGCCACCCTGGCTTAACCAAGAGCTCTTCAAGGACCAGAAACTCAAAAAAAGAGTCATTCAAAAAGTGGAAACAAGGTCAAATTATGAAGGATGAATATTAAAAACACCACCACCATAAGTACGTAGGGACAAAACTAGAAAGGCAAAGACACAAAACAAGATTAAATTAGCTAGGAACACAAATGGTAACAAGAAAAACACTTTACAAATAAATTAGAAGCAACAAGAAGACCAAGGACAGGATAAGCCTGTTACTTAATGAGGAGGGAAAGACAACAACAGAAAACATGGCAATGGCTGAAGTGTTAACTGTATTTTTTGTTTCAGTTTTCACCAAAAAGAGTTAGCAGTGATCAGATGACTAACTTAGAGAACATCAGTGAAAATGGAGTAGGACATAAGGCTACTAAAGGGAAAGAATAAGTTAAGAATTACTTAGACAAATTAGATGTCTTAAGTCAGCAGGGCCTGATAAAGTACATCCTAGAATACTCAGGGAACTAGCGATTATTTTTGAGAACTAATGGAGGAGAGGACAGATCCTAGAGGACTGGGAAGGGCAAATATAGTACCTGTCTATAAAAGGGGGAATAAGGACAACCCAAGGAATTATAGACCTGTCATCTTAATTCATTACAGAAAGATAACAGAACAAATAATCAAACAAACAATCAATTTGTAAGCATCTAGAACACAATAAGGTGATAAGTAACAGTCAGCACCGATTTGTCAAGAACAGACCATGTCAAACCAAACTAATATCCTTCTTTGATGGGGTAACAAGCCTTTGTGGGAAAGCAGCAGATGTGATGTAGCTTGACTTTAGTCAAGGTTTTAATGCTGTTTCACATGACCTTCTCATAAACAGTCTAGGAAAATATAGCCTAGACAAATCTATTATAAAAGTGTGTGCAACTGGTTGGAAAATGGTTATATGGGTTCACAATCAAGCTGGAAGGGCATACTGAGTGGGGCCCCACAGGGACCAATCCTCATCCGGTTCTATTCAGTATCTTCATAAATCATTTGAATGACAGCATAGAGAGTACACTTACAAAGTTTGTGGATTATACCAAGTTAGGAGGGGTTGCAAGTGCTTTGAAGGACATGATCAGAATTAAAAATCATCTTGCCAAACGGGAGAAATGGTCTGAAATAAACAGGATAAAATTCAGTAAGGACAAATGCAAAGTACTACACTTAGGAAGGAATAATCAAGTGCACAAATACAAAGTGGGAAATGACTGTCTCGGAAGGAATATTGTGGAAAAGGATCTCGAGGTTAACAGTGGATCACTAAATAAATATGAGTCAACAATGTAATACTGTTGCAAAAAAAAAACAAACAAACATCATTCTGGGATATATTAGCAGAAGCATGCTGACCAAGATATGAGAAGTAATTCTTCCACTCTGCTCAGCACTGATAAGGCCTCAGCTGGAGTACTGTGTCCAGTTCTGGCCACCACACTTCAGGAAAGCTGTGGACAAATTGGAGAAAGTCCAGATGAGAGCAACAAAAATTATCAAAAGGTCTAGAAAATATACAAGGAAAATTTGAAAAAAAAAAAGCATTTGTTTTATCTAGAATAGAGCACATTGATCGGGGACATGATAACAGTTTTCAAGTATGTAAAATGTCGCAATGAAGAGGAAGGTGATAAATTGTTCTCCTTATCTACTAAGGAGCAAGGAGCAAATTGCAGCAAAGAAGAGTTAGGTTAGACATTAGGAAAACCTTCCTAACAGTAAGGGAAGTTAAGCACTGGAACAAATTATCCAGAGAGGTTGTGGAACCTCTGTCACCAGAGGTTTTTAAGAATAGTTGGACAAACACCAGCCAAGGATGGTCTAGATCAGGGATCAGCAACCTGTGGCATGCATGCCAAAAGCGACATGCAAACCGATTTTTACTGGCACGCTGCTGCTAGCGGGGGTCCTAGCCGCCAGCCTCACTCAGCCCACTGCTGGTTTGGGTGAACGGACCCCCCGGCCGGCAGCAGGCTGAGTGGGGCCAGTGGCCAGGACCCCGGCTGGCAGGAGCCGGTGGACGGAACCCCAGACCAGCAGTGGGCTTAGCTGCTCAGCCCGCCGCCAGTCTGGGGTTCTGTCCATCTGCCCTGCTCAGCCCGCTGACGATCTGGAGTTCCAGCCCCTGGCCCATTGCCAGCTGGGGTCTCGGCCACTGGCCCTGCTCAGCCCACTGCCGGCCTGAGTGAACAGAACCCCCGGCCAGCAGCAGCTGAGCAGGGCCGGCAGCCGGAACCCCAGACTGGCAGCAGGCTGAGCGGCTCAGCCCACTGCTGATCTGGGGTTTCGGCCGCCGACCCCCTGCCACCAGAGTCCCGGCCATTGGCCCCGCTCAGCCTGCTGCCGGCCTTGGATACCAGCCGCTGGCCCTGCTCACCTCGCTGCTGGTCTGGGGTTCCAGCCACTCGGCCCCCTGCCAGCCAGGGTCCAGGCCTCCGGCCCTGCTCAGCCCTCCTGCTGGTACCAGCAGCCAGCCCAGAACTTTGCTCCTGGCCTGGTCCCAGCGCTCTGCAGCCCTTATAAAAATTACACTACAATTAGCTTAAAAACTTTAAAACTTAGTATATTACAGTAATTTTTAAAATGTATAATGTTCATAAATACACAGGTTTGATTAAACAAAGTAGTTGTACTTATGTGCCTGCGCTTAATTTGTGTTTTCAATGATTTACCTTCTAAAAAAAAAATCTCGCATGTATCTGTGCCATGCTTACTCTTATATATTAATCAATCATCCCTTTGTCTTGGGACAAGAGCATTTGAATGGGCTCTCCGTGCTTAATATCAACTGTGATATTAAGCGAAGGCTAGATTTTCCCCCACTAATTAGTGCATTTGCACAGAAAAAGGCTAGAAAAGCATTTGTTATATACAAAAATATTCAAATTATGTCTCTCTCTTTTTTTGGTGCCTTATTTTGTTTTGATGTGCTGTCACTTTTTATTTTTATTATGGTTAGGGGCCTCAAAAGCTGGAAGTGGACTGGGCCTCTCCGGACCTCTGAGAGGGCCTGGCTCCAGGTGACAATTTAGTATACAATTGGCTTTTTCTGAAGTACATCTTTTTCTGAAAGATAATTCATCCATTTAAGAGTGCAGAAAAGCATCTTAAAACTCAAAAATTCTGTGTGGTTTTATAAAACAAAATTTTACAAATGATGAGTACAATCCCTACAGAATTTGTTCTTATTTGCATATCAACACCCAGAATACTCTTTTTTACATTGCTGTGCAGGTGTCTTGAATTCTATCAGCTTGTTTGTAGACACTGACCCAGAAAAGGGATCTCACACCCCCAGGGGGTGCATGCACCCCAGGTTAAGAACCACTGCACTAAACTGATAAGATCTGCATTTTAATTTAATTTTAAATTAAATTAAAATTAAAATTTTAAATGAAAATGTATAAATTTAATTTATACATTTTAAAGTAAACAAAGTTTTTACGTACAACAATAGTTTAGTTATATAATATAGACATAGAGAGAGACCTTCTAAAATCATTAAAATGTATTACTGGCACGCAGAACCTTAAATGAGAGTGAATAAATGAAGACTCAGCACACCATTGCTGAAAGGTTGCCGACCCCTGGTCTAGATAGTACCTAGTTCTGCCTCAGTGCTGGAGACTGGAGTAGAAGGAACCTTGAGAGGTCATCTAGTCCTACATTACTACAATTCTATGTATCAATCCAGCTGGCTCTCAAAGGCAATTTCTTTTCCTTCTCTAATTCTCCAAAGGACGTCAGTGTATATTATTCCTGAGGCCGTGTGTGAGGGTAACAAAAGCCCTCATTAACCTGAAAGAGGATTGACATAATGGCTAATAGTGTTGTTGTAGCCGTGTTGGTCCCTGGACATTAGAGAGACAAAGTGGGTGAGGTAATATCTTTTATTGGACCAACTTCAGGTAGTGACAGTGAAACACTTTTGAACTAGACAGAGCTCTTCTTCAGGTGTGTAGTTTGAAAGCTTATCTTGGTCACCAACAGAAGTTTGTCCAATAGAAGATATTGCCACACCTACTTTGTCTCTATAATGGCTATTACATACCCACTACACCTGTACCCCGATATAACGCGACCCGATATAACACAAATTCGGATATAACGTGGTAAAGCAGCGCTCGGGGGGGGGGGCGGGGAGGGTAGCTGCGCGCTCTGGTGGATCAAAGCAAATTCGACATAACGTGGTTTCACCTATAATGCGGTAAGATTTTTTGGCTCCCAAGGATAGCATTATTGTACACCGCTACCCAGATATATTTTCCAATTTCAAGTTCTGTATCCCATGCTGCAGCAGCTTTGATTTTCTTCTGCAAACTGAGCTGAGTCCAAGACACAGATTTAAAATGCAGCTAGTGGTTATGGGTGTCCAACACTAGACACCTTAAAGTAGCTTGATTATCAGAAAATGCGGAGCACCCACCCACTCAGTCTCAGATCCTTTCATGTTGGACACCCAAAACTTGTGGCACTGAAATCAACAGCTATTTTTGGAAGAAGAAGTGCCTAGAGCCTTTCCTAAACTTCAAAGGTCACTTTTTCCAGCTCTGGTAGGTGTAAGCCAGATGAATGGATTCCCTTCCCCGTCATCACTTTCAAGGAGTGTTTTCACAAGCAATAGTTGATAACTCAGTCTTTAAAAACAAATATTAGTTCTCTTAACAGTTCTAACACTTCCCCCAAAGGA
Source organism: Gopherus evgoodei (assembly GCF_007399415.2). NCBI lineage: Eukaryota > Metazoa > Chordata > Testudines > Testudinidae > Gopherus > Gopherus evgoodei. Next base: position 123,522,442 of record NC_044322.1, read on the forward strand.
GTCCTCCCATATAGAAAAGACAAATTTCATAAAGACATGTAGAACATAACTCATTAAGCACAGGCTTCCCCTCCACCCAGATGAGAACAAAGTTACAATATTTGGCACAGTCTGATCAAACACCTTGCTTGAAACAGGAACTTCCAAAAACAAAAGCCATGCAATACCCTATGCTCATTGCTAATGAAACTGAGTCACCATAGTGCCGGCTGTGACAGTGTTGGTCTCTACAGACATTTTATCAGAGCTATCTGGCTGCAGTACAGTTTGGAAATGGGGAAGTAGGCTTGTGACAGCGATAGACTCAATCATCTTATCTCAAAACATGGGATTGGCCTGTGACTGGGCTTGACCTTCAGCTCAGAGAGCAAACTCTGAGGATGGACAATTGGAAATCTGAGCATCACAGTTCCTACAGGGCAAGCAATATAGTTGCCCTATATTGTGTGGCTTAACAATATGCAGAAGGTCCGGGTTGCTAAAGAGAGCATCATGTTTTCAAAACTAGTCTGACTAAAGTTATGCTCCTAAATCCCTGTTGTAAATCATAAATCCTAAATCTGTATTTAAACACTTAAGTGTAGCCTTTTTACACAGTTGTTAAGCACCTGCAACACCCATTGATTCTGATAGCAACATGGAGATTCCTGATGTTATTTCCAACATGTCTGAAGATCAATCTTGTCACACTGAGCACTGCGGTGGGAAAACAGAAATAAGCCCTTCTTTCACATTTACAACAGGGATTTAGGAGCCTAACTTTAGGAACCCAAGTTTGAAATTTTAGCCACATACATTTATCTGTGAGAGTTGGAGAACTGAAAAATTTCTCTTTTCTACAGTCAGACATCAAGAAGGTACACTTTGCACATCTGTTAATTAGACATTGGTTTCCATTTTTCTTGTATGTTGTTTCTGTACATTTGATACTCTCAGTAAATAAATCTCCTGTTTTACATTTCCCACGAGGAGTGTTGTTTTCAAATAACGGTACAGCAAAGGGTCTTATTATCTAGATGGGTCCACACAATACAAAAAGATACTTGAGATGACTCAGAGGGAGACTTTTCCCCGCAGGAGGCAACATTAGTGGGGTTTGATAGCTACAATCAATAAGAGAAATCCAAATAAATGTCTTATGATGACAATATGAACAGAGATCAATTACGTTATAAGGGTGATCATTATCAGGAAATATATTCATTTACATTGTGTTAGCACCTAGACACCTCAAAAAGGTCAGTGCCCAATTGTGTGCTGCATTTTAAAAACTATATACTAAATGGCATCGCCTGCCCCAAAGGGGCCTTATAATTAAGGCTACAATTTAATCACCGTTATTTTTAGTAGAAGTCATGGACAGGTCACGGGCAAGAAACAAAGAATCCCAGGGCATGACCTGTCCATGATTTATACCATAAATACCTGATTGAATCGGGGGGGAGGAGGGGTACACTGGGGAGGGGGAGCCCAGCTGCTGGGTCGGGGGGGGAGCCCTGGGGCACCAGTGGCTGCTCTAGCCACCCCAGGACCGTGGCTCAGGCAGTCCCCAGGGCCAGCCACATCGACTGCTGCTCGGGCAGCCCTGGGGTCAACCACACTTGCTGCTGCAGAAGTCACGGAGGTTGCAGGAAGTCACGGAATCCATGAATTCTGCAACCTCCGTGACAAACACGGAGCACTACTTATAATTTAAGAGATGTGTAAGCAGGGTCTGCATGAGCTCCACCACATCTAGTGATGAGCAGAGGGAAAGACTGCAGGAACAGACCATGTTTGCATTGACACCCCAACTCTGCCTAAATACATAGCATGATGGAGCTTCTTCGCCAAAACGATCACTTTCGGCTGGTGTTGGGCGATAAAGCACTTTAGCATTGAGCGCGGGGGTTATGAAATGTTATTATCCGTATTGTACGAGTAAAGGGCAGCAGAACTGCACTTAGCCAGCCTTGATTGAGGGGGTCACCCTAATCTGAATCTTACTTGCTAAGCAGGGTGTAAGGATGCCACATCCCAGTGAAGGTGAGTGGGGGTGGGCACAGGATGTTCCTACCTGGTGGAGTAGCCTCTGCCCAAAGAGTCCTAGATACTATTTGACCTTCCCCTCTCCACTGTTTAAAGACAGAGCTAATTAGACTCAATTGAGAGCCATTGTTTCTGTTCCGATTACCAGAGCTGAATCACTGACAAGCAGGTCAAGGGGCTATGTCTTAGATAATGATGAAAGGAAAGATAATGCAGAGCCTGTCCTGGCAGTGAGGTTCCCTGAAACCAGTGAAATCATAAAGAGCAAAAATCACTAAAGATCTGGGTTCAGTGGTAGAGCCTCAGAACACAGCATCACAGAAGTGGCAGCGAGCATCCAATAGCAGCAGCACGTGACCAGTGGCAGCAGAGAAAAGTGGTGGTAGCAAGCAACCAACTGTGGCAGAAAAAAGCAGTGGCAGCAGCGGCAAACAGTCAGTTGCAGAGGCATACAGTGACCACAGAGACATTGCTCGACGTCCCCTCCCCCCATCTTTTCTGGGATGGGAGGAGGAACCCCTACAAACACACCTCTAAACTCAGGTCTTGACTAACCAAGGACAGCCAACTGTGCATGGAATGCAGCGGAGGGAGACGGGAGTGATGTGTTAAAGGGACATTCATTCATTGGACTTTCTCACCACAAGGTGAGAAACTGAGGCAAAGGACAGTGCCCAGTGCACTGCGGGGTCAGCTTTCTTTACAGTAACATGCTTTTGAATGTCACTGTGGTGTTTCCCCAAACTAATGCTTGGTTCCCTTTCCCTTCTATTAAAAGTTCTCTTTTGTTATACACAGACTCAGTGTGTGGAAGAGAGGGGAATGATTGCCTCTCAGAGGCTCCCAGATGTAGTAGTATGTTTTCCCACATCACTGGGTGTGAGCTCAAGCCAGTTCTGTTTTGTATTGTTAAGAGGAAACCCTAGCTCAGTGATACTCAGACTGAAGTGCGTAAGCCACAAGTGCCTCTTTAATAGGTCACCTGCATCTCTCTGCAGCACATATTAAAACAGTGTTGCTTTTATTAACCTAAGTTCTTAGCCAATCAGGATGCTTTTACTATGTTACTAACCAATTGTAGTTGGTAAAATAATAATTAGTCATTTTGCTGTAAGAATAATATAAAATATTTCCAGTCATACAGTTTAAATACGAATATACAGTACTAGTAAAAGAAACCATTAATTCACACTACTGTGGCTCTTTCGGGTAATGTTGATCGCAAATCTGGCTCCTGAACCCGAGGTCCGAGTATCACTGCCCTAGATACTGAACCCAACCCTTGTGGCTCCCCACGCCACCTGGCAGAAGGCTTACAGGTGTAAATGCAGAACTATAATTGATTAACAATGTGCATTACATTTAATTTCAGATAGCTAGTAGATATTGTTAGTGTATTTTTCAAAGCCTGTCAAAAAAGACCTCCACTACTTGTGGGAGATGTCCAGGATTCAACACATATTGCTTAATCTTAAGTAAGATTATAAATTACAGGTGTGAAAATAGGGAAATATTTGTATTTCCTTATTATTACAGTACATGTCTTGGTGGGTTTGTTTACGATGGGTTATTTGCTATGGAGTTAGATCAAAGGGGTTGTTAAAGGAACCAAGCCGGAAAGACAGCATAAGACATCCGAACAAACACAACAGCTACGTCATGCATCCGACGAAGTGGGTATTCACCCACAAAAGCTCATGCTCCAATACATCTGTTAGTCTATAAGGTGCCACAGGACTCTTTGCTGCTGCTGCTACAACAGCTAAGTTCATAGCCGTGAAGAAGCAACTTCTCAGCACCAGGTGACATAGCTTTTTACCAAGGCTGAGAAGAAAGAGATTAAAGGGAATGATAAACCACTGCAGAACACTGGGCCTAGAATGGTAAGGGGTTGAATGAGTGGCCAGAGGCTTCTCAGAAAGCCAGCAAGAGCTGACAAGCTGGCAAGGAACACACCAAGATACAGAAAGAGCAGGTGGCAAGCAGGACCATCTGCTTCTCCCAACCAGACATGGGGGTTAGCTGGCCTGAGGAGAACATACCAAACCTGGCAAGGAAAGATTACGGTGCAAATTCTACACATAAAGGCCTTTGATAGTTTTCACCCTTTGTTGTATATGCTTTGAACCGTCAGAGGAATTAATAACTAATGCTTTGTTTTGAAGATACTGTTTTTTAGTTTCTTTAATAACTTGTTGGACATAGGTCCCCAGAGGAAAAGGGGTGACAGGTACCAAACCAGTCGGTAAGCAGGGGGGCTGCAGTCCAGAGATCCACTTTAAGAATGATTGGACTGCATGGTTCCACCCAGCGTAATGTTAAGAAAGCCAGGCCTCTCATCTAAGGGCTGCGCTCAAGAGGGACTATAAGGGATCTAAGGTGCAGTTCACGCTGCAACTGTGACAAAAGGTTATGAAAAATATGGCTTACAGTTTGAAGAGTGATGTATGAAATCTCAAATAATATCTCAATAATACAAAGTTTTTAGAAAGCATATTTAATCAGAACCTATTAGAGATAGACGAGTGGGGACAGCTTCCATTGAGGAGGTTGTGACAGAGCAGGGAATTTATAAGTGTTGTAGGACTGCACAATGGCGCTTGGTATTCTTGAAACAAGTCAGACAGTAATGTAAAGTTATGGGAAAAGGGCAAATCCAGGCATAGCAGTGGCCTTATCAGACACGGATTCTATACCAGGGTTTCTCAAACTGGGGTCGCCACTTGTGTAGGGAAAGCCCCTGGCGGGCCGGCCTGGTTTGTTTACTTGCCCCGTCCACAGGTCCGGCCAATTGCAGCTCCCATTGGCCCAGAGCAGTGATCCGTGGACAGTGGGAGCCGCGATCGGCCGGACTTGGGGACGGTTAGGTAAACAAACTGGCCCGGCCCGCCAGGGGCTTTCCCTACACAAGCGGCGACCCCAGTTTGAGAAATCCTGTTCTATACAGACTTCCAAGAACTCAGCTCTTGTTCTTTGAAGCATAACCAACAATTATGGCCAACAGTCTGGAGGTTAGTGTTCCTATGAGTGAAAAAGTAACTTGGTGTTGGAGAATGCAAATCTGCTTCTTTTATAAATGTACTTAGATAGCATAAGCAACTACTCTTGTACAGCTACCTGGGACTTTGGAGTGCTTCTTTCCTTACTGAGATTAAATTTGATGGGGAACCTACCTTGTCTTGAACTGAAAGTTAGTGCACATAGGACTATTATCTATTATGCACTGTTTAGAACCTAGATTGATTTAAAAAAAAATCACATGCATCTTTATGCATCATTTGGTATTATATGTTTATATTGCAGTGAAACCCAGAAATCCAAGTAAGAATCAGAACTCTTTGCTAGATATTTGTTTTCCTAGACTGTAAGCTCTCCAGTGGCTGTGTGTGCAAAGCATGAGGAGAGGATATTAAATTTTATATACATATATAGATTTGCTTGTTTTTTGTTTTAGATTCCTTAAATACCCCAGTATCATCTTTCACCAAACACCTCTCAGCTTAGCCACCATTCTTTGTGTGAATGTTTGTGCAAAAGGAAGAAAGAAACTGCTATACAAATGATGTAACTTTGATATAGCACATGTGCTGTGTGTAATATCAGAAACATAACAAATCTAGCTTGTTTTGTTCTATAGGAAGCCTGCAGTATTTTTCAATAATGTGAGACAGACCCTGCCATAGCTTTATTGGCATGAAGACTAACATCTGAGGAAGAAAACACCCACAAACTTATTTAAATATTTCTCCCCAGAGGTCTGCTGTGTCATGGCAAGAGGGTGTTCTAAAGCAAGCACATCATATATTATAATCTTGGAACAAAGAGGCTCATCTATGCATTCCAAATATTAAATCTTTTTAGAGTTGCTGTTTGAAAACGTGTAATAATTGTAACAATAGCCATATTTTCCTCAAGCACCAGGATCATGTAATAACTAAATGTTTGACATTTCCCCTGCCATTTTTGCATTCACAACAAGAAAGCCTACAATACTATATTTCCTGAGATTTATGAATACGGAATTTTCACTTTTCTGTCAAAGATCAGAAGCTAGGGAACCATCTTAAGTACCAAGGCCTAAAAGTTACAGTAAATGTATTGCATTTAATTAAAATCGAAGATTTTTCCAATTGAAGTATTTCACATTTTGTGTCAAAATGCATCTCAAGAGGTAAGCATGATACATTCAAATACCCTTGGTGTCCTATAAAATAAATGGTGTGCATATTTTAGAAATGTAGTAAATGCACACCACTATCAATAGGTATTTTTAAGCCCTTGATGTACATAAAACTTTCATAGACAATGAAAAGAAAAAACACTTAAGTCTAGAATACTGTGCTGTTCTTAAATACTCCCAACCTGAAGCAATTCTGAAGATGACTACATTAAGGCGGTAACAAAGTAACATGCATGATATGATCCTAATCTTTCCTTTCTAATTAATGTTTGCACTGTGCTTTATGCCTCCAAAGTGTTATTTGAGTGCTAAGTACTACTATGCTACTAGATAATTCGTCAGTCTTTTTAACCTTTATGTTTGCAGCAGTGTGTGTGTATGTGTAAAATGAAATGCACAGCAATGCAGCAAGAGACCAGTGAGTAAGAAGAGACTGGCATGGGTTAAGAAAAACATCAGCAGAGGAAAATTCCACTGCTTTAACAAGCAATCAGATCTTAGGATAAATTAGTACTCATCCTGGAAGAAAAAAAGTTAATTTTTCCTTTGCGTTGAATTTCTCATCTGTGCTTATTACATGCACATTTCAAGTAGGTGTTTTACATTATGATGCAAGACCTCGTTTACCTACAGAAAGAAAAGAAGTTCCACTAGCAGTAATAAGAAGAGAGGAGTGAGAGTGAGAGTGTGTGTGCGTGTGTGCGTGTGTGTGTGTGTATAAAAGCCATCAGCATAGGTTTACCTGCAGGCCTCTGCACCACTCATTAATTATAGCAGACTGTGGGACTAAGCATATCTGAATTAACAGCTACACAGAGTGCAGGTGTGAACATCTGTTCTGTTGTGTCATTTATTTTTGTCCTACAGCTGGATTTTTTTTAAGAACACGCTCTGTTTGTTTCATTGCCTATTCAACCAAGAGGGTTTAAGATGCACTGTGTAAACATTTCCTGGTATCTAATTTCGTTGCAATCAATTGGTAGCCAATAAGTACTGGGCGCCAGAGACAAGAAAATAGCAGCTCTTTGGCGGTCAGTTACCAGGACAAAGCACATGAACATTTAATGATGCTTTTTTTCATCTTCTGAAATACTGACCATGGCAGCAATGTTTAAGTTATATTTCAAAGTAATGATGGAGATGATCTGTGTGCACATAATACAAGAAATATAGAATAAATTCTCTTAGCAATATAGCTTCCTAAAATCAGAGAAATCGGTTGAAAAGCCAAAGCCCTTTTCATATTGTATTATGGCATTAGAGTGTACAATGATGCAAGTGGGACAGAGCACAGCTACCTCAAATATACATAATGGGGGAAAACTGTTCATTTCAGATATTATACCCTGCATATGAACTTGCAGGCATAATGGGAGTTTTCTTCTTTGCTTTGATCCAGAGCAAGTCCCCAAGCTAAGCTGCCTGAAAACCTGTCACCAAAGACAAGTTATACAATAGGGGGTTTTATTGGCCTGACATAAAGTTTACAGGTCTTGTCACTTACCACAAAAAGGCAGCTTGCTCTTATTTGATTTTTTTTAAAACATATTCCTGGATCTCCTGGCCGTTTGACAACAAGGCAGCATGGTGTAAAAACCAGAACTCAACCACATGCATATTGGAGGATGTCTGCCGTCTTCATCAGAATAAAATAGCATGTTTAAGAAAGGAGCAGACAGGAGCAATCCCCCGACACACACACACACTTATTGTGGATAGCTCCCTCTGCCACCCCCACCGCCTTCCTTCCTTCCATCACTGCGCGACTGAACCTCAGCAGAGTGGCACGAAACACCTGGCTACTTCGCTTCCCTCACACCGACCAATCACGGCCTGGGCCCATTTCATGGCAAATCAGAACTGAAGGAGGTTCCCCTCCAGTCCATCACCCCTACCCCCACAGCAGGCCGGGGAAGGGGAAGCGCAGCTGGATCGCCCCCCAAGGGCTTCCCAATAAAGAGAGAGGTCAAGAGGAAAGTGTGTCAGAGATATTACGTACTAGAGCCGGCGTCTCGTTATAAGCGGAGCAGTCCCTGAGCTCACGGGAACGCGCGTTTACACGGGGAAAGGAAAGTGAAAAGGAGCAGGGGGAAGAGGAGAAGGGGGGCTCCTCCCTAACAGCCCGGGTCATTCCCCCGTCCCCGGCTCGGGCCGCTGCGGAGATCACAGGAACCACCCCCCGGGATACACTGGACCGGCGGGGACAGCTCCCGCCGGGGCGCAGCAGCCCGGCCACGCGGCTCCAGCTCACCATAGATCATGGCCAGGCCAGTCTCGTGGAGGAAGCGCACCCGGCGGTGCTTGAAGAGCCAGATGGTGAGGATGGTGAGGGTGAGCAGCAGGATGAAGGTCAGGAGGCTCACGCTGTCCTGCCGATGACTCTCCTCCGCCTCCTTCTCCGTGGCGATCTCCTCCATGGCGCTGCTGCTCCGCTCCCCGGCCCGCAGCCCGCTGGCCCGCAGCAGGAGCAGGAGCAGGAGCAGCAGCCGGGAGCGCACGGGGAGCTGCATGGCTGGAAGCAGCCGCCGCCTCCACCCGCCCGCCGCGCTGCAGCTGATCCCAGGCTGTCCGGGAGCCCTGGGCTGCGGCTGCTGCTGCTGTCTGCGCGCAGCCTGTCAAACAGGGCGCAGCTCCAGTGCGCAGGATCCCCCAGCGCACACGGGACGCGCCGCCAGCCAGCCAGACGCCCCCTCCCCTGCCCAGCCTCTTAAAGGAGTAGGCCTCCTCCCCACCTCCTGAGGCCCAAATCCGGACGGGGTGGGTGGCAAAGCCCTGGTGTTGGACTGGAGCTAGCACGCCTGATGCCTGGTGCTCTGCAGGGCAGCCTGGAAGCCGGCAGGGTGAGAGTCAGGTGGCCATTGCCTTTGTACTAGACTGTGCAGAGTCATGTCTGATGACTGGCTAGTCCAGGTGTAATGGCTAGCTAGGGTAGCTATTAGATTGTCAGTTTAACCCACCGTTTCCCCAGCTGAAGATTTGTCTCTCCCTGTACAAAATCCAAACGCTGTGAGGACCTGGTTCTCTACCATAATGCCCTTTGTATAGGCATTGGCAGCTGTGCAAAGTGGCAATACAACACTATCTATGCACACTGGTAGGATAACATCTTGTACAGGTGCTTGGCATAACATAACATGGAAAGCACTAAGTCAGAGGTAGGCAACCTATGGCACGCGTGCGAAAGGCGGCATGCGAGCTGATTTTCAGTGGCACTCACGCTGCCTGGGGCCTGGCCACCGGTCCGGGAGCTCTGCATTTTAATATAATGTTAAATGTAGCTTCTTAAACATTTTAAAAAGGTTATTTACTTTACACACAACAATAGTTTAGTTATATATTATAGGCTTGTGGAAAGAGACCTTCTAAAAACGTTAAAATGTATTACTGGCACGCGAAACCTTAAATTAGAGTGAATAAAAGAAGACTCTGCACACCACTTCTGAAAAGTTGTCGACCCCTGCACTAAGTGCTTCACTTCTGCAGCAGGATCTGGTTTTCCACATTATTGTAAAGGGACACTATACACCATAATGGTTAGAATAAGGCAATTTTTAAAGAAAAACTGCATTGCCTGTGATATTGACATTGCTTTATGGCTTTAAAACTAAGAATTTTGGGGGTGAGGGAATCATCTTACTTTACTTTTTTCAGTTGACTCACTTTGGATGATAAAATACACTGCTCAGTGTCACTTAACCTGCTCAGTTTCACTTATATCTTAGCATTCTGTTGTAACCTTCAGTTTGTAGACACAGCAGAGGAATCCAAATCCAAACAAGTTTCCGTTTTCATGTATTACTTTTAAACATTTGAATAATACAGTTTTATTAACATTCAGTTTTATAAATTGCATGGGGGGGCAGTGACCCTCCTAATATTTTTTTCAGTCACTATCCATAGCAATCAATATCGAAGTACCTAGGAATTATAGTAACAAAGCAGCCTCCCATCGTGGCCTAGGATGACGCTTTAGATAGTCTGCCTCCGTTTCCCCCTTGGACTAATCAAATAAACATCACTTCAGGCTGTCTTGATAAAAAAAAATACCCCTCCTTGAGGACTAAGTTTATCAATATAAAATAAACCATAATTAAAACTCAGAACCTCAAAACGGAATTCATTCTTAAATTCACAGAACAGTTTCTCTTCCTTCTCCCAGGCCTTCCTGGCTAGGGCGTTTATAGTCCTTCTCCTGTTTGGATAGGGTCTATCCCAGGCATCTCTGCTGGGTCAGGGTCTCACCCAGGACTCCCTGCAGACACTACCATAACATCCTAGACTTTGCCAACTTCACTGCAACTTCCTGCTCTTTTACACTGGAATCATTTGATTACCTTTTAACCAGGGTTGGCTTAGCCCCAAGGTCTCCAGGCCCTGGGGCAAGCCACCCTGTTACAGATGCCATTTGAAAAGGCACTAGCAGCATTAGGGAGCAGGTTTTATACTTTCCATCTTACAAATTACTAATCTATTTAGTAATAATCATAGAAATGTAGAGCTAGAAGGGACCTCAAAAGGTCATTGAGTCCAGCCCCCTATACTGAGGCAGGATCAAGTAAGCCTGTGCCATTCCTGACAGGTGTTTGTCTAACCTGTTCTTAAAAATCTCCCATGATGGGAATTCCACAGCCTCCCTTGGAAGCCTATTCCAGTACGTAACTAGTGTTATAGCTAGAAAGATTTTCCTGATATCTAACCTAAATCTCCCTTGCTGAAGATTTAATAAATCTTTTTAATAAAATCCCTTAACGTATTTCAAGACTGTTATCAAATTCCCCACTTATTTGCTCAAGTCTAATCATACCCAGATTTTTTAACCTTTTCTCATAGGTCTGGCTGTCTAAACCTTTTATCATTATTGTTGCTCTCCTTTGGACTCTCCAATTTGTCCACATCTTTCTCATAGTGTAGCGCCCAGAATTGGACACAGTATTCCAGCGGAGGCCTCATCAATGCTGAGTAGACCCGGACAATTACCTTCTGTGTCTTACATAAGATACTTCATTTAATACACCCCAGAATTATATTAGTCTTTTTTTGCAGCTGCATCACATTGTTGGTTCATACTCAGTTGTGATCCATTATAATCTCCAGATCCTTTTCAACAGTACTACTGCCTAGCCAGTTATTCCCCATTTTGTGGCTGTGTATTTGACTTTTCCTTCCATATTTTGCACTTGTCATTATTGAATTTCATCTTGTGGATTTCAGACCAATTCTCCAATTTGTCAAGATAATTTTGAATTCTAAATCTGTCCTCCAAAGTGTGCAACCCCTTCCATCTTGGTGTCATCCACAAAATGTATAAACATGCTCTCTACTCTATTGTCCAAGTTATTAATTAAAATATTGAATAGTATCAAACCCAGGACAGACTCTCTTGGGATCTCACTAGATATGTCCTTCCAGTCTGACAGAGAACCACTGAAAACTACTCTGTGAGTATAGTCTTTCAACCAGGTATGTACCCACTTTATACTAATTTAATCTAGATCACGTTTTCCTAGTTTGTTTATGAGAATTTAATGTGGGGCTATGTCAACAGCTTTACTAAAATAAGATATATTCAGACCAACTGCTTCCCGCCACCCATTCACTTGGCCAGTAACTCTGTCAAAGAAGGAGATTAGACTTGTTTTGTTCTTGGTAAATCCATGCTGGATAACCCTCAGAATCCTGTTATTCTCTAGGTGCTTACAAATTGTTGGTTTAATAATTTGTTCCAGTGTCTTTCCAGGTATCAAAATTAAGATGTCTGGTCTATAATTTCCCAGCTCCTCTTTGTTCCTCTTTTAAAGATAAGAACTATGTTTGACCTTCTCCAGTCCTCTGGGTCCTCATCTGTCCCCCATGAGCGCTGGGAGATAGGGGGAGAAGCGAGGACGCAGCATGCTCAGGGGAGGAGGTGGAGGTGGAATGGAGGTGAACTGGTGGGGGTCAGGGCAGGGAGCCCCGTGGGTGCTCCAGCTGCGGAACACCCACAGAGTTGGCGCCTACGGTTTTGGATATTTCTGTTAATTGTTGTAGAAATGCCTTATCCCAGTGGCGCTGGAACAGGGGAGGCTAGGGGGTCACGCACCCCCCACTTTTTACTGGCCATGAGGGTGAGTGATGGGAGAGGGGGTGTGGAGATGAGTGAATGGGAGGCAGATTCTTGGGGGGAAGAGGCGGCATGGGGACAGGGACAGGGTTCGGGCACCATTTGCCCATACATGCACACAAATGTTTAGGGATCTTCTGCTGCTCCTGCCTTATCTACCTCCTCTTCCTGGTTTGGTGGTTCTATAGTAGATCCCTACATTGACGTTGCCCCTGTTTCCTCCCCCCATTTTATCTTCACCCAGAGACTTTCATTTGGTCTGCCTCTCACTCTCACCTCCTTCTGGACCTCAGAACAAGTGTATATATTTTTGATGTATAATGCAACACCTCTTCGCTTTTTTCCCTGCCTGTCCTTCCTGAACAAACTCTATCCCTCTATACCAGTATTCCAGTCATGAGATTTATCCCACCAAGTCTCAGTGATTCCAATTAAGTAATCATTTCTTTTATGTACTAAGATATCTAGTTCTCCGTGTGTAATCCCCAGACTGCTTGCATTTGTGTGTAGGCATAGGTATATATTATAAGAATAACTGTTGTGAAATGTTGTAAGGCCCAATCATGTAGTCCTTATTCAGGCAAATCTCCTACAGCTCTTTTGGCTGAGTAAGGATGGGGCCTTAAGAGTTATCCACTGTATCACTTTGATAGTTTTTGATATAGAAAGAGACTGTGCTTTCGCAAACTCTCTACAGTATAAGCATAATAGCTGTCTCCATGCCCTACTGAATGTAGGGACTACTCCCTCCTTGTGTGCCAAGGGTTGCAAGCCACCTCGAAGGGGATAGGAAAGCAGTAGTGAAATAGCCCCACGTCTAGTCACATTAGACTGCTGAGCTGGTAAGGAGTATTTTGAGGGATGCTGATGCTGCAGGTGGCATGCTACTCCTGCATATCTGTGTGTCTAGGAGAACTCAGTCTCTCTGGAGCATTCCCACTAGAGGTGCAACTCCACACTACTCACAACATAAGGTTGAGCCTGTCAAGCACCAGTGGCCCACAGTCTTTTGTTCAGCACTCCAATTTGATCCCAAAGTCTTTCCTAGACATACAAGGATCATTTTTAGCTACTGTGAGTCCCACAAAGGGTAATACACATGCACACTTCTTCACCTTGAATAAGTGAGCTATGTCATGTGATAGTTTAGTTTCTGGAAATAGAAGGAAGGTACTCAGAGTATAAATATGTTCACCAGTTACTCATACTGTTAATAAATCAGGGAGAGTTTCAAAAGTCCCTGAGGGATTTAGAAGCATCTGGATCCCTTAGGTGCTTTTGAACACCTCCCCCATATGTTTATTAACAAATATATATTGAATGCATATTTATAGGTGCATTTCTCTTGGACCAAAGAGGTATACACATGGCAGAAAAACATACAAAATAAAAATGGAGTTAACATTTAATGACTCTAACTAAGACTTTCCATTCAGATGCCTTTTGTGCTATCTTGGAAATTTGGTTCCAGGAATTAAAACAGTTAAACTAAACTTCAGAAATAGATACTAATTTATCTGCTGTTTCCTCAAGGTGAGAAACAGGATGAGGTCTTGATGCTGTTTTTGGTGAAGTGAAAAGTAGAACTGGTCAACTTTTTTCATTTGATTTTTTTTTTTATTAAAAAGTAGCCTTTTCTGAAAATGAATATTTTGCCAGAAAATGTTTGTTGTTTTTATACTCTCCAATTTTTCAATTTTTTTTGGTTTTGTTTTTTTTGGTTTTTCCCCTTTCCACTCCCTTGTTTCTTTTTTCAGTGGAAAAATGGAACTGGAAAAGGGGAGGAGGGGAAGAACAGGAGGAGAAAACCGGGGGGAACCCAGAAATGAAAAATGTTTGGCTTTTCAGGCTGTGGGAGGGGGGTGTAAAAAAATCTGAACATTTAGAATTTTTTCATGAAACATTTCAGAAAACAAAATTTAAAAAATTGTAAAATGTACCATTTTTTCACCAGCTCTGGTAAGCAGCTCTGGAGCAGGCTTTGACCTTGACTGTGGCTAGAACTGTTCCACATTTCCCCTTTTGGTGGGAGTTATGTACCTAGATAACCCAGCATAAACGCGGGCATGTTCTTTTGGATCACAATTCCTAGTAAATTTATTCTGTGTGTAATATTGTACTAAAAAAACCCTCAAAGCCTTTGGCCACACGTTTAATTAACTGTGTTGGGGGATCCTGGTTCTCCCAGTACTGCTGTTTGACCTTTTGTGTAGGTGTTGTCAGCTACTCTATTTGAAAATCTTGTCCTGTTGTAAAAGTGTACCTGCTCCTCCAACTCTTCTTATTTCTCCTTCATATTATCTTATCCCATATGCTCTGATTAGTTGGGCTGGAAACTATACTGTATATAATTGGAATATTCTATCTTTTCTGTACCATATTTGTACAATACCATTCCTCAAACCAGTACGAAATCCTTGTAAATTAGTAAAAATTAACTGTCTCCTTCTCTTGATGTTTTTCCTCTCCCAGTTCTCTAATACTTTGGCTGTCATCCCTGCAAGGTCTTGAAATCAATTTAGCTTTAGTCCACACTGTATCCTATTTCAAAACATAACCTCACCCAGAATTCAGTTAACCATTAACAGACATTTCAAGACATTAACAGTTTTAAGTAATCACTCCTACCACACCTAAGGTTTTTATCTGGAGTCCTTTTAAATGTGTAGACTCCTTGAGTTTGAACAGCCTTGAAATTGCAGTCTTCTCATGTACAATTACCTGTAAATATTTGAACATGTACCAGTGAGACTAGTCAGACTGATGCCGCCTGCATTTACAAACATTTTAACAGATTAGTTTCAGTGCTTAAGATCTGTTCCTTAAAAGCTACCTTAACAATTAAAGGTTAACTTCTTCGGACTGTCTGATGTCACACATTCTCATTAATTATTTTAGTATACTGTGAGCATTATATGTTTAAATATTTAAGTTATAACATCCTTCACGCCTCGCACCAGAATATGGCCTTACATCCACTGGTGACAGGCTTGCCCTCCGCACAGTAGTCAAATTTAATCCAGAATTGGCCCCATTGAAGTCAATGTGTGAGCAGTGATTTGCCCGAAGTACTTTATTATATACCAACTTCATATACCCCAGTTATATACACATAAATCTGACACAAATCATCCTTATCATGAGTGTGCATGTGATAAGATGTCTGTTTTGAATTGCTAGTGGGAATATGATTGTTTGTATCCCTTCAGAAGTTTCATGTGGGATGTAATTAAGTCAGCCTCACGTGACCGGTTTGTCTAATGGGAGTACACTGCCAAGGAATTTACTGTGCACTGCCAAAACAGTGTGTTTGATCACTAAGAGACTGAGCTGGCCACCCTCATTGTCAGCGAGTAGAACCATACTGCACGAATAATCCCACTGATCTCAGTGGGGTTACTTGCAGAGTAAGGTACTACTCAACATGAAAAAAGGTATCAGAATTTGGCATTATATGAGCCTTCTACCTGGAAAAGTTTGGGAATGTCCTATTTTGATTGTTCTTTTATACTCTGTCAGCACAGAATTTTCCTTTTCCCTGTGAGATTCAACAGCATTATTTTTATTTACTGATTTATAAAATTACATCCTTCATGATACCTCTGCAGTATGGTTGGTGATTTAGCAGATGGTAGTCTTCTCTTTGAAGCAATGCTATTCTGTGCAGATAGAGAGTCCTGTGGTACAGAAGCTACTGCTGTCCTTCAGGTGAAGAACAAAAGTAAGGCACGACCACCTGTGATTCTTAACATTCTCATACCACTATCTCTAAGAACAGGAGTGTTAGCCCTGGGGTCCTAGCCAAATTCCATTTAAAATACTTAGATTCTCTCCATCAAAATTTCCTCTTCGGTTCCATTTTGTGATGGAGTGTCCAACCCACACAATAGAAAGCAGTTTAAATTAAATCAATTAATCTTGTGTTCTGCACCTGGAGGAGAGCCAGCGTGCAATAAAGCTGAATGGAAGGTGAAGGCACAGGCTGGACTTGTATAAAGGGATGAAGCCAAGAACAGAAAGGGGCTGGAGGGGAAGTAATCTGCAGTCACTTTAGGAGAGAAGGGAAGTTTGTTTGGGGGCTACAGTGTCTGCCAAGAAGTCAGAGAAGGGAAGTAGTCTACAGTCATTCCCTGGGAAGCAGATGTTTGGGCTGATAAACCCGGGGGGCGGGGGGGTGGGAGGAGGGGACAGAAGATAGAGAAGGGAAGTAGGAGGGAGTCCAGGGAAATAGCAACAGGGTCTGGGAGCAAGCAGACCATAATTGCTGGACATAAGGTCCCTGGACTGAAATCCGGAATTGTGGGTAGGCCTGGGTTCCCCTGCCATCTGCTGGGAAAGTGGCACAGGACTTGGCTTTGGATTGGAAGTCTGTCTTAAACAGCATGCAGACAGCTGATCCAGTGGGACTTTGATAACCCAGAGGGGAAGGACTACTACAATGACCTGGCCGGAGGCCTGAGTCACGAAGAGGGAGCTCTGGGAGTCTCTAGGGTTGCCAGCTTTCTAATTGCACAAAACTGAGCACCCTAGCCCTGCCCTTCCCCGAGGCCCCAGCTCCCACTCACTACATTCCCCCTCCCTTGGCAGCTCGCTCTACCCACCCTCTCCCACTTGCATGGGGCTGGAAAAGGGGGTTGTGGTGCGGGAGGGGGTGAGGGTTCCAGCTGGGGTGCGGGCTCTGGGGCGGGGCTGGGGATGAGGATGCAGGAGTGGGCTCCAGGCTGGGGGGTGGGGCCAAGGGATTCGGAATGTGGGAGAGGGCTCCCCCACTTAGGAGCCAGACCTGCTGGCTGCTTCCAGGGTATAACGTGGTGCCAGAACAGGTAGGGGCTAGTCTGTCTTAGACCCGCAGCACCACCGACCAGACTTTTAATGGCCCAGTCGACAGTGCTGACTGGAGCCACAGTAAGGGTGAGCAACGAGGGGATGGGGCAGAGAGGAGTGAGTCAGGGGGAGATGTCTTGGGGGAAAGAGGTGGCGTGGAAGTAGGCCCTTGGGGGAAGAAGTGGTGTGAGGGCTGGGACATGGGGGAAATGGATGGCACAAGGTCAGGCAGGGCCATCCCTAGCCATTTGGGTGCCCTACGCAGCCCCCGGGGCTGTGTGGGCCATAAGCCTCAGCCCCCCAGAGTCTGAGAGGCAGGAGCTGTTGGGGGCCACTTTTGGGGGCCCTATAGTCCCAGAGTGGCCCGGGGGATTAGCAGAGCAGCCCGTTCCACTTCCCTCACCCCGGCCCCAGCCTTGTTGCTTGGGGGAAGGGATTTGGGGGAGGGGTTCCCCCCCACTTACCGGCAGCGGCGGGAAGCGGAGCAGCCTGGCCTCAACCCACTGTACTCTGCCAGCTCCACTTCCCACTGCCGGTGAGAGATGGGGAGGGTCCTTTCTCCAACCCCAGCGACATGGCTGGGGCCGGGGCAAGGGAAGCAGAGAGGCTGGGGCCGTGTCTCTCTGCTTCCCACACTCACCGGCAGTGAGAAGTGGAGTGCCACGGCTGGGAGCTGGCAGCGTAGAGCGGGCTGGGGCCTGGTTGCTCCGCTTCCCATCACTGCCGGTGAGTGCGGGATCACACTCACACCTTTGACCCTTCCCAAAATGCCCTGCAATGCTTGCAACAGTGTTAGCAATATAAAGTGCTGACCTGCCTCCCCCAGGGGGACCCCTTGAGGGAAGGGGCCATTTGGGTGTGAGAGGTGGAATGGGGGCAGGCCAGGGGCGGAGCAGGGGGGAAGGGTAAGAGACAGGGTGGAGGGAGTTGTCTGAGGCCCCACACACCCCCTAGGGAAGGCCCTGATCCTTGCCTGGCGGGGGTGGCGGATGAGGGATAGGGCTGGTCACCGGGGCTGGTGCTGCTGCTTATGCAGCACGCAGCTGCCTAGGGCAACATGAAACTTGGGGCAATTTGGTGACCCAAATTTCATGGTGCCCTACACAGGTGCGTATACCTAAGGACAGCCCTGAGGGCAGGACCTTGGGGGTGCGGCGTGGCATGGGAGGGGTTGGACTGTTTGGGCAACTGTGGGTCCCCCCACACTTTTAGGGAGCTTCCATGGCTCCTGGTCTGATCTCCACCCAAGAGGGGACATGCAGGGTAAAAGTAAGTCCTATCCCACCCCAGCCCAGCCAGGAGGAGCAGCTAGGAGCCTCTGGCTGTTGTGTTCCCAGAAGCACAGGGGAGATCATCTCCACCTCCTGGAGCCTCCTCTGGCTGCCCAGCTCTGAAAGCAGCACAGAAGTGAGACTGGCAATCGCGTGACACCCCTACAACAGCTTTGCAACCCCTCACATCCCTGTTTTGTGTCGGGACCATCACAGTTACAACACCTTGAAATTTCAGATGTAAAAATCTGAAAACTTGAAATTTACTAATTTTCAAATCCTATGGCCATTAAATTGACCAGAAAGAACTGTGAATTTGGTAGGGCCTTATATGAAACTGGGGAAGCACTGAGTATGTGCAATGCCTTGCAGGATCCATGCCAGGGCAGGTTCCTCCTTGGCTGGTTAAAATCTGAGAAAATGAAGAGGCTGGCTATATTGCCCCAAGAGAGAGATCTCATCTGAGAGCTCTGAAACAGTGTCACAGGGGCCCAAATCAACTAGGGGAGTGAGGAAACACATCTCAGTGCATGATCCATCCTCACAATACACCAATTTGTCTTCTTTTTTTAAGCCTTGCCTGATGCCTCTCTCCCCCATAGACACTGTGCAGGGGTTACTCTGCAGCTCCAGTGACATATGAGAGGGACTAAGATCCATGTAAGGCTACTCAGAGAGGAATGGCCACAGACCTCCTTTTCATTAGTCCCAACCCTTTCCCAATACCCATTTCCTCTCCAAGCAACTCTGCACCGTTCCCACAGCATGGCTGTGCATCCCCTCCTCTCTCTGTGTCAGGATCAATCAGCCTCTTGGATACAGGTGGATTAAATGGAGGGTACACACCTCTCATGATATCACAGAACTCCCTCAGGATTTGGTTTTAGGAACATTAAAACCAATACTTCGCCTACAGGTATCTCAGATGAAGGTGGTTCCACACATAGGATTAGCCTAAGTTGTACCTCTTCTGTATAAATGTCCACTTTCCGGTACTGTATTTTCTTTATTTCCTCCCTACCCAGCTATATAAATATGTTTTATTTCCAGTTTTTATTTCTGGATTATTTCCCCCCCTGAGGATTTTTGCTTCTTAGGTCTGTCATAGTCTGAGGCTATTGGCAATGAGCACTAATATGACCAATACTTGGCAGCTGAGGGAACAGTTTATTATAATACACTGAGTTGAAAGCAAGCTTTAGGGTTCAGATGCTTCAAATTATTAATTGCTTAAATATTTGCTGTGTCATCTTCTGTATTTACAGAGTCCCCTGTTGTTCTGTGTTATCAACAAGTGGAATAATGTATTCCATGGGGACCCATAGTGACATAGCAATATTTCCAGAAACAGCATGTTTGTTTATCACATAATCTGCTGATAGAGAAAATCTAAGCAGAATCTCACATTTATATACTTTAATAGCATCATTTTATTATAAATTACCATTTAAAATATCTAGTTTTGGTGAATTCCACTGGCTTAATGGTAGTGCTGCTATATCTGAGGCTCTGGCTTATTTTTCATCTTGAGCTGTTGCCTCCCTGATCAATATGGACAGGGTGTGCTGTAAATGTGTGTGGCCAAATTGTGCATGGATGTAGGCCCTGCATAATCTCTTGAAGTTAATGTCATGGAGCATAGTTGATAGAGTGTGCTGGTAACAAAGTAAAGAATAACCTGTTAAGTGGTAGGATGAGTGGTCGTTTTGTTAGACTGATGAAATAAAAATAAGTGTCCTGGCACAGCAAAAAGGTAGTCTGGGCACAAAAAAAGGGATAAAGTTTAAAATGAAACTAGCAGGTACCGCTTCACAGATACATTCCTAGATTTCCTAATCTACTTTATTGTATTGTAAGGAGGTGGCATTTTCTAGGACCCTGCATTAGAATGCAGTGCTCCTCCAACCCACCCTACATTTAAAAGCCTGCATAAGGATAAATACTGCAGACTGAGGTTGGTAGATGCATCTTGTTGTTGTCAACTAGGCTATAAGAGAGGCATGGAGTGGAATGTCTCTACAGGGTAGAAGAGGTCCTGTAGGGCAGCCAAACTCAGGGAAGAGTGTATAGGGTTATGAGCCATAATTCAGCAAAGCACGTAAGCCAGTGGCTCCCAAACTTGTTCCGCTGCTTGTGCAGCAGCTTCCGTTGGCCCAGAGCAGCGAACCGTGGCCACTGGGAGCAGCAATTGGCCGAACCTGCGGACGTGGCAGGTACACAGACCATCCTGGCCCGCCAGGGGCTTTCCCTGCACAAGCGGCGGAACAAGTTTGGGAACCACTGACATAACCTCATGCTTAACTTTAAGTAGGTGCTTAACTTTTAGCATGTGCTTAAGTCCCATGGAAATCAATGTACATATGTTTTTTCCTGATTCATTGCCATGGTTTCTTGAGTTGCTGTACCAATAAAGTCATATAACTGATCCATATATTTTATTTTTATTACGTGGTACTTGGATATAACATTAAACAGAAGACTTTTCTGCCTTTCTCAGGTATTTGTTCGGGGGAATTTAAAGATGACACAACCCTTTTCAGCAAAGTGTGCAGGATAATACCTGCATTGGGGCCAACCCTCTTGCTCTTAACAAAAGAGGGTTTAGTATGCTTTAGAACAGTGGTCCCCAACCTTTTTTGTCAGGCGGGCACCAGACGATGAGCCACAGAGAACCATGGCAGCGGACGAGCATCTGCTGAAATGCTGCTGACAAGCAGCAACGTCAGTAGGTGTCACCGCCGAAATGCCACCGACAAGCAGCGTCATCCAGAGGCGTTGCCGCTGAAATGCCACTGAAAATCGGCAGCATTTCAGCGGCGACGCCTCTGGATGATGCTACTTGTCAGTGGCATTTCGGCGGATGCTTGTCCGCCGGCCAGTACGCAGGCGCACTTAGACGCCCTGGCAGGTGCCATGACGCCCTCAGGCACTGCGTTGGGGACCCGTGCTTTAGAATTTCTGTGAATTATATTATTACATGGAGAGCATTGTCTTATTTACTTTTCAAAGCTACCCATAGCTTCATGTAATGCCCCTAGGCTTTCACATCTGTAATATCCTCTATGGAGCTCTCCATATTCCTGTCTAGAATGCTGAAACACCAGAAATAGAAAAAGACTTTTAGGGATCATTTCTTTTTCTGCAAGGAACCAATGCAGGTTGGGAAAGTTTGGAAGATCACTTTTGGGTAAACCACTGGCAAATCTGGACTGTTCAGTATTACAGTTAGTTTTTTACATTAACATAGCAAATTAATTAGAAGTTCTCTGTAACCTGGGACACAAGCGTACATCTGTGCACTGTCCCCTATTTTAAATTACCCCATCATCAAAGCCATCTTCATCATCAACATCCTCTCAGCTGAGGGATACTACAAAAGACACACTCTTTTGCTGGCCAAAAGGATCACGGTTGAACAAAGTTTGCATGATATCAAATCACAAAGATTGGCCCAGATTCATTGTAGGGTCTATGTTGGCTTCTGCTGCTGTATGTCTTGGCAGAGGTCTCTCTCATTAGGAGGTCTGTAGAGAGACCAGAAAAGGGCCGGTCTGATCCCAAAGTGTTGGGCACTGGTTGAGTAGGGGGCAGGGCTATGGTGGTTGTGGAATGTGCTTTTTCAGCACCTCTCCAATCTGCCTCCCTAAAGTAGGCTCCTGTTTAGATCCAGATGCAATTTAAAGATATCTTCTCCTAGCTGAAATTCAGAGAATGAGCAGCGCAGTGGCAATACCACCTACCCTCTCTTGGAACAAATACCCTCTGGAGCACAGGAGACCAAGCAAACAATGCAGGTGTAATTTACATCTCACTGCACCAACTTGGATGAATCTAAATCCATGTGAGATTAATTTTCAAAGCAATTGTATCAATTTCAGCTAAAACCCCAAAATTTAAAAGATCAACCTGAAGCATGCAAAAATCATAACAGGGCCAGAAAATAATGAGATTTTTAAAGTACTGGTAATATATTTGGGGTTCTTTTTGTTTGCCTTCTGGGTTTTGAGAAGTGGCCTGCTGGACACAGCTCTGCTTGGTCTGGTGCAGAGCCTAGTGCCAAGAGCTCCATTAATCCCTTCACCTCGCATCTTTTGTTTTCTGCTTTAGGAATGTGCAACTGCATTGCTCACTCTGCCACAGAAACTAGCAGTCGACTGGAACACCCAGCAGGGAGAAATAGGATGATGAGAACCAAAGTGTCCAGTTGGGCCTAATTTTTCTCATTCCTTCTCTCCAAGTCTTGTCTACATTGGAATGAATTAATCTCAACTAGCTAAAATTATTGTGCCTTTGTCTGGACTGTAATGTTCAGTTATATTAAAACCCAATTGTTAACTCAAGTATAGACTAATCCTACAGCACTGGTATGTAGGTTTGACCACAGCTAATCAACACACTCACTGTTGTCTGGAGAACAAATAAAATAGCAAGTCCTAAGCAATGTGTGCCAAGTGTCTATCATGTAGCTCCACACGCACTCAAAAGGAACACCTACAAAACTCAGGAGATGATGCTCTAGGAGTGAAAATCCACAAGTACTACAACTACCTTGAGTTCATAAGCAGTCACTTCTGAGTATTCTGAGTAAAGCTGTTTTGAATGGACCCCTACTATGTTAATGTTTTTGTTGGTTGAGAATCCCTCTTAGAATCAGGTTTCTAGTGTGAAGATACTCACATTTATGAATTCAAAATTCACTTTCCAGAAATATTCTCCATTATTTGCTTAAAATTTCTGTGTCAAGCAACATTAGGCTCCCACATAGACTTAAACTCAACCATCCTGGGAGCTTGTGTGAAAAGTACAAACTGCCTTGTCTGCACTAGGATTTTATCTTCAGTTAGCTAACTTGCTCGAGTAGATTTTTCACCTTTTTCCTGCTGAAGACAAGAGCAGCAAAGGCAGCTTGGAAATACAGTGCAGCTAACCCCAATGGGTTTTCCCTGACCCTTTGCTGAGCTGAGAGGAGCTTGTGAGAAAAACATCCCACATAGGGACAGAGCTAAAAAGTGTGGGAAGAGAGACTCTGAGGGAAAGAGGAGAGAGCTTAGAGAAGGAAAGAGAGACAAGGGGTGGAGGGAAGAAGGACAGAAACAGAGACACAAGGGAGTGGAGAGAAAAGGAGGAGGGAGAAGGCAAGTGACTGGAAAAAACAAAGAAGAGTCCTCAGAGATAGAGAGGACAGGAGGAGAAAGGAGAGAAAGAGACAGGGAGGGGTAAGGGGGTGAGGCTTTGGAGGGAGGTCAGAGAGAGGAGAGGCAGAGGGAAGGGCAGAGGGAGATTGGCAGAGAGGAGGGGAATGCACTGATACTATTTTTCATATCCTTTAGCCTGTAAAGTGAGGTGTTTTAGGCCTTGTCTGCACTACCAAGTCTTGTCAACAAAGGTGATGTTGACATTCAAAAATTGGCATAGTGAAAATTGGAATGTCATGTTCCCACTCACTCCCTCTGTTGGCACTATCATCGACAGTGTGAGCAATGCACTGTGGGTACCTATCCCACAGTCCAACTCAACACCTTCTGTTGCTAGGTGTTGTGGGAAGGCGGAGCAGATCATGGCACATCTTGGGACCGGGCTCAATGTCCCATGATGCATTGCTTGCTGTCCCAGCACTCCATGGGCTTCTGGCTTTCTTCCACAGCATTTTTCAACAGCCCTTCGTTGCTGTGCACCCCGGCATCTTTGTGAGAAGGGATGGATCCCTCACTGTTCTCCTATGCTCTGTTAACTGTCATGAATACATCGCGGATGGCAGTGCAATTAATCGTGAAGTTCCTCACTGAAGAAGACTCCTAGGTGCCTGACATGCTTTGTGATATGGATAGGAGCAACTTTGGATTGCTTTTGGCATTCACAGAATAGCTGCATAGGGTAGACCTTCGCTTTTGGGTTCAGGAAACAAGCACTGAATGGTGAGATTGTATTGTCATGCAGGTCTGGGATGATGAGCAGTGGCTATTGTGACAGACCCAGGCCAGTGGGGTACAGGAGTCTGGTAGAGGGAAAATATACTGGTTACTGGGTGAGTAGTTTTCTGTTCCCTGAATGACCAGAGCAGGGGCTGCACTAGAGTAATCAGGAACCTGCTAGGACCAATTAAGGCAGACAGGCTGATTAGATCACGTGCAGCCAATCAAGGCAGGCTAATCAGGGCACCTGGGTTTAAAAAGGAGCTCACTCCAGTCAGGGAGGGGGGAGCCAGAGGAGAGGAAGTGCCTGTGAGGAGCTGGGAGCAAGGAGCTGAGAGTGAGAGGGTGTGCTGCTGGAGGACTAAGGAGTACAAGCATTATCAGACACCAGGAGGAAGGTCCTGTGGTGAGGATAAAGAAAATGTTTGGAGGAGGCCATGGGGAAGTAGCCCAGGGAATTGTAGTTGTCATGCAGCTGTTACAGGACGCACTATAGACAGCTGCAATCCACAGGGCCCTGGGCTGGAACACGGAGTCGGGCTCGGGTTCCCCTCAAACCTCCCAACTCCTGATCAGACACAGGAGAAGCTGACCCAGACTGTGGGGAAGATCACTGAGGTGAGTAAATCTGCCAAATAAGTGCAGGACCCACCAAGGTAGAAGAGGAACTTTGTCATGCTACAGAACTTTCATATGCAGAAAGCCACCTTCCTGGAACTGTGTCCGGAGCTTGCCCCAGCACTGTGGTGCAAGGACACCAGAATGAGAGCTGCCATATTGGTAGAGAAGTGTGTGGCAATCGCTGTGTGGAAGCTGGTGACTCCAGACTGCTACCAATCAGTCACAAATCAATTTGGAGTAGGGAAGTCAATCATTGGGACTGCGTTAATGCAAGTGTGCAGGGCAATGAATAGCATCCTGCTATGAAAGACCATGGGTCTGGGAAATGTGCATGAAATAGTAAATGGGTTTGCAGAATTGGGTTTCCCTAACTGTGGAGGGGCAATGGCACACATATTTCAATTTTGGCACCAGACCATCTTGTGATGGAATACGTCAATAGGAAGGAGTACTTCTCCATGGTGTTGCAGGCGCTTGTGGATCACGGGGGGAGTTTCACTGACATCAACGTGTGGTGGTCTAAAAAGTGCATGACGCACGCATGTTCAGGACCACTGGCTTGTACAGAAAGCTACAAGCAAGGACTTTCTTTCCAGACCAGAAGATTACAGTGGGGGATGTTGAAATGCCCATAGTGATCCTGGGAGACCTGGCGTACCCCTTACAGCCGTGGCTCATGAAACCTTACGTGGGATACCTGGACAGCAGTAGGGAGTGGTTCAACATCAGGCTGAATAGGTGCTGGATGACAGTTGAATGTGCCTTTGGCAGATTAAAGGTGCTCAGGGGATGCCTGTATGGCAGGTTAGACCTCAATGAGGATAATATTCCCATGGTCAAAATCGAGTGCTGTACATTGCATAATCTCTGTGAAGCTAAGGGTGAAAGGTTTGCTCAGGAGTGGAGTGTTGAGGCAGATGGCTTGGGTGCTGATTTTGAGCAGCCAGATACCAGGGCTATCAGAGAAGCCCTGGGGGAGGTAATTTGAATCAGGGAGGCTTTGAGGCAACACTTTGAAAATGAGAACCAATAATGTGTATCTCTGTGATTGGTACTGCAATGTTACATTACATGTAGTTTTCCTAGGAAGTGATTGTAACATTTGGGGCCTTACATTCCAGTAAGCAAATGATTTAAACTATCTGTGTATGTATTGGTGGTGCCTGATATTTCAATTTGTAGGAACCAAATAAAGATGAGTGACCATTCAAAAACTTTGCTTTTATTGCCCATGCATGCGCGCGCGCGCACACACACACACACACACACACACACACACACACACACACACACACACACACACACACACACACACACACACACACACAAAAACGATGCTTGGAGGGAAAGGAGGAACCAGGGAATGGCAGACTTTCACAGCTCTGTGTAGGTCCAGCTGTCATTTTGAAAGTTGTCCGAGAGGGCGGAGTGAAGGGGAAACCGAGAAGCCGCGGAAAGCAGAAAGGACTGTGCGGGTGGAGTTTGGGGTTGGGGGATAGAAAAGAGTTCTGAATGTGCTGCAGAGGAGGGCTCTGCTCAGTCTGCAAAATTATTAAGGACTTCAGCATCTGCATTTGCTCTTCCATTACTTTAATCATCCGTTCAGTTGCATCCCTAACAAACTCCTGATTCTCTTTTCTGTCCTGCTGTTCGGCTTCCCAGCACTTCTTCCATTCCCTTTTCCCTGCATTAGAGCAGTGCAGTACCTCCCAAAACATGTCGTCTTTGCTGCATCTTGGGTACTCTCTAATCTGGCAGACACACTTGGCTGGGGTGTGTGGGATGTTCCTGAAAACCACATCTGTCGAAGCACAAGGGACAATGCACAGAAGTGAGATTGTTATGTTGCAAAAGGTGTATTTAACTGAAATGTTTCAGTGCTGTGCATGAATTTAACAATCACTTTCTTACTGACCCTTGGCAGGAACTCATCTCTGCAAACAGCCAAAGCATGGTGAGTGTTGGCTGAGGAGAGGGTGCTCTACTGGGGAAAAGAGCACACAGTCTGCAAGGGTCATGGTGCAGCTGACCAGGGAAAAATTCTAAAATTCTCCCGCACTTTTCCGCATTCTAGCAGATATCTCACTGCTAAGGGTAAGCAGGGAAATTAGGGTATATCTGGTCCATGTTTGTGGCTTCCACCCTGCTCCCTATGCTGCTCGCCTATGTGCTGCTTTGGTCCCTGCACAAGTGATTGCTGAATGCTGCGGGAAAGCTTCCTACAATGGGGGAAGGAACAAAGCTGCTCTGCCATGGAACCTTCAGCAAAGGATTGACAAGTTGTCATAAACAGATAGTTAAGGGTTAATGTCTCTTTTACCTGTAAAGGGTTACAAGCAGTGAACCTGGACCACCTGACCAGAGGACCAATCAGAAGACAAGATACTTTCAAATCTAGGTGGAGGGAAGTCTTTGTTTTGTGTTGTTTGTTTGTCTGTTGTTCTCTCTGGGTTCTGAGAGTAACCAGACGTACCTACAGGCTCTCTAATTTTCTGTTCAAATAGTAAGTATAAGTAGAAGGCGGTTTAGTCTTTTTGATTGTTTTCTTTATTTGCAAATGTGTATTTTGCTGGAAGGATTTTAATTTGTATTTGTGCTGGGGGGAAGGCTTCTCTCTAATGTCTATAAGCTGAAAGACCCTGTAACCTTTACCATCTTAATTACAGAGATAACTTTTACTTTTTTCTTTCTTTTATTAAAAGTTTTTCTTTTTAAGACCTGGTTGATTTTTTTCCCCCTTGTTGAGGCTCAAGGGAATTGAGTCTGTACTTAACAGGGAATTTGTGGGAGATAGGGAGAGAGAAGGGAGCGGGGAAGGTGGAATCCCTCTGTTTTAGATTCACGGAGCTTGAATCTGTATTACCTCTTGGGGAGGGGGAAAGAGGAGGGGGCAAGGTGCACTCCTCTCTGTTTTTAGATTCAAGGAGTTTGAATCACAATGATCTTCCAGGGTAACCCAGGGAGGGAAAGCCTGGGAGAGGCAACAGTGGGGGAAAGGGTTTACCTTCCTTGTGTAAGATCCAGGGGGTCTGGGTCTTGGGGTCCCCTGGGAAGACTTTGGGGGGACCAGAGTGTACCAGGCACTGCAAGTCCTGGTTGGTGGCAACACTACAAGATCTAAGCTGGTAATTAAGCTTAGGGGGATTCATGCTGGTACCCCATCTTTTGGACGCTAAGGTTCAGAGTGGGGAATTATACCATGACACAAGTACCTACAGGAAACTTTCCTAGAGATCTCTCTGGAGGATTCCCGAGAGATCTTGGCGTGCATCAACACCCTGTTCTGCTATACTGATTAGTACACAGAGAAATGTCCAGCTCACAGAAACACAGCCAGCCTTGTACATTTCTATACCCTAAACCCACACAGTCGCACTATACAAACCACTGCCACTTACAGATGTCTCCTCTCCTGCTTCTTGCTCACCAGAGAGCAACTGCTTAGATTGGCTAGACAACTCTGGAGTGGAGAACAGTTCCTGGCTACCTGCAGGGCCGATGCTTCCATTAGGCGACCCTAGGTGGTCGCCTAGGGTGCCAGGATTTGGGGGGTTGGCATTTTGTGTGCTCCCCACGGGGTCCACGGGAGCTTCCTGTTCTGGTCCCATTGCACCGCCGAAGAAGGACCTTCTGCTGACGTGCCACGGAAAACAGCTGCAGGCAATTGAGCAGCTCAATGACTGCCGCTGTCACCTGCGGCATTTTGACTGAGGGTCCTTCTTCGGCGGAGCAATGGGAGTGGAACCGGAAGCTCCCGCACGCCCCGTGGGAAGCGCACAAAATGCCGCCCCCCAAATTCTGCCTAGGGCGCCAGAAACTCTGGTGCCGCTCCTGGCTGCCTGCCCCACCGGGTGACCCCGCTGGGAACTCCACATCATCGTCTAACTCCACTTCTTCATCAATAACTTTGTCCACTGGGTTTGGTCCTCTTTTGGCCACCTCCAGGCCCACTGAAGTATCCATGAGGCTCTTGGCGGTGGAGGTGGCATCGCCACCAAGAATAGTGTCTGGCTCCTTATAGAGCCGACAGGCCTTAGGTGAAGCACTGGAGTGACAGTTTGCCTCTCTTGCTTTATGGTACACCTGCCTCAGTTCCTTTATCTTTGCTCTGCGCTGCAGCATGTTCCGATCATAGCCCTTTTTGCACATGCTTAGAGAAATGTGCCCATAGGTATCACAATTCTGCACAGTCTCCTCTCCTCAACTGCTGATCAGATCCAACAACTCTGCAGTGGTCCAAGCAGGAGAGTGTTTAGTGCAATAACCCACCAGGGTCACCTGGGAAAATGCGATGAGACCTCTCCATTCCGAGCCAGCAGGAAATGGAATTTTAAAAATTCCTGGGGCTTCTAAGGGGGAGGAAGAGATGATTGTTTACTTGGCTGCAGGGCAGTGGAGTTCAAACTGCTGACCAGAACGGTCACGATGGGCATTGTGGGACACCTCCCAAAGACCAATTAAAGCAATGAAATCAGGTGTGGTGTCTACACTGGCACTTTGTCCAGAAAAAATTAGAGGAAAAAGTTGTATGTCTCTTGTTGGGGTGGTTGTATTTTTTCACCAAAACCGACCATTTTTCCTGACAAAAGTCACATCACAGTGTGTACGCATTCATTGTTTTGTTGACAAAAACTGCCTTTTGTCGACAAAACTTGATAGTGTAGACAAGACTTTAAAATCATGAGTCTAAAATCAAAAGACTGAGATGGAAAATAAACTAGATACATTTTAGAGGCTTCTTACAAAAAATGTTAAAATAGCTTTCCCTACACAAAGATATCCTTATTTTAAGGCCTGATATCTTATAATTCATCAGGTTTGCAGGTAAGTGCTATGTCCTACTGGAAAGGGGATATGTGTTATTAATAGGTCATATTTAGGCCTGGTGGGCTGTAACTAAGGTCCCAGTCCCATGACTTCTTGTACATGTTTTAGCACAAGCACTGCAATCCACCCACCAGTTAGTTGTAGGGCTGGGCCTTAAGACTGTTACAGCCATAACTTCCATGACAAACAACATGACTTTCAGGGGGTTCCCATGAAAAGTCATAGTCTTTCTGATGTTAGCCAGCCTACTATTAAGACAGACTTCTCCAAATGTTTTTTCCAGATTTGACTGTATTTATTTATATGTGGAGTGATGGAGTGTGGGTTTTTGAATAGTCTTTCATTATTAAATTATTTTAAAATGGTTTAAAGCATTTTTATTGTAAAATAAAGATACAGTTCCTAGCTGCATTTAGGCCCTGAATGTAGATTTTAAGTCCTGCCTACATATCACAAGGGACAGCAGGAGAAAGAGTGAGGAAGGGCCACACTGGAGCATGAACCACAATGCGGCAAGAACCTCCAGGAGTAATTCTAGTTGATTCAGACAGGCTTCCTAGAATTTTTGGGTAGTGCATATTGCAGATGAAATTCAGCCACTCTTTCAGTAACTGCAGTGTGTGTATCCCCCTTCCCACAGCCTACTCAGCTAGCTCCATTGCACATTGTGGAAGAATAGAGCCATGGTTTTTCCCTCACAAACATCACCCCACCTTCCCTCTTTCATGTACTTAGCAGCCCCCGGATGGAATTGTGGACTTAAATATAGAGATGAAAATTTATGTAGCACTTTAGCAATCCCTGAGCCAGACAGCCTCTCTTCTGTTCTTATTTTAAAACACTGATAGTTTTTTATTTATAAGAATAAAATTTTTTAGATGTAAGGAATAATTTTATGTGGTAAATGTTATTTAATAATAATGTTATGCAATAACTATAACTGTCTTACTACTAAATTATCTTGCATTTACAATATAGTTTATAGAGCACTTTTCATCACAAAGGACTTTATACGTAGATGATGTATACAGAAATTATTTCCTCCAGTACTGAAATACAGCCAGCTCTGGAGTGGAAATGCATTCACCAAGTTAGTATGGGAAACACCACACAAAGGTGTTTTAATGGGGAAGTGAAGAACAACTTAGTCATTTGAAACAAAGACCAAATTACGGAACAATTTAATTAGCTGTGCTGGAAGTTTTCCATGGTGTTATGGCTAAAATTTCTTGCAAAAAAGTGCTATGGAATTTGTAATGGCTACAAGTGGTCAGGATCTTGATGTTACCTTTCATACAAAATACATTTGCACAGTGCCCCTTGCCACCACACTGACTAAGAAGGCAGCATGCCACTTACTGAGAAATCATAAGTAATTTTTCAGCATTTAGTTTCTTATCTAAATAGTAACAAGGCCAAGCCCTGCTTATGAGTTGAGACTTGATAAAATTGTAGCCTGAAGTACAGTAGCAGTATGATTGCAGTAATAACTAGTTACTACCAGCCATTACTATACTTACTTTTAATTTAAACAAACTGTTGTAATTAGGCACTTCCCTCCTAAGGGTGTTGTGAAACTTAATTAATGAATGTTTATCCTGAGCTTAGATCTTCAGATGGCAGATGCTGGGTAAGTGCAATGTAAAAAAACCCAATCTTTTCTACACTGTAAAGTTCTACTAAAACACTGGGCACAACTATATCTGGTAGGTATGTAGAAAGAGGTGATGCAGAATCATAGAGGCAGGACCTGGATGTATGCTATTTCTCTTAGAGGGTTCAGCTTACCTCCTGTGCAGCTGGTTTGACCAAGGCTTAGATTCTGACTTCTCTTTTCCATTTGGCACTCTGTGTGACTTCAAGGGCATAAGGAGGAAGCAGGCCCTGTGCACCCCTAAGTACAAAAACAGGAATTGTTTCCATGCATGTCTACATATGTGTGCACAAACTCTGCACCTGTGTATAAGCACCAAGCAGAATCTGGCACCCTATATATTGTTGGTAACTCTCCAAAACACACAGCTATATTTCCTCAGTGCTGATAATGCTCAGAATTTTATTGTGAGCCTATAATATTTTGGTTTTTTTAAGAGCCCCAGCCGCTAGACTCATGTGATTATGACAAAATCTGCCTTTTGGTTTTTTTAAAAGGAAGTTTTAGTCCTGATGAACATAGAGAAAAGCTTGAAGATGTGAACCCTAAACCAGCAGCTTTGTTCTAAATATTATAGGGGGTGGCAACTGCAGAACAAATCCTCTCCCCATGGATCTTGCTGTGCACTGTCCTGTTTGTAGGAGTGTTGAAGGGTTTTCAATGGTGTCCCATTTTCAACCTGGTTCGGTCAGGCATTTTGCTGTGGCTGCAGATGCCTGGTGGTTTTAACCCTGGCTCCTAAAGCTGGGTGACATGTTTTTAATGTTGAAATTTCTATGAAATTCCAGAATTAAAAATTCCCAAAAAGAAAAAAAATCAGGATTTATTTTGACCGACAGGGCGGTGGCACATCCCCCGGGGGCTGCTGCTATTTGTTGTTGTTATAAAGAGGGGCAAACTTGTAATAATTGTTTTTTAACTTTAAAGCTGCCAGATGGGAACTAACGAAGCAGGCGGGGGCGGGCACAGAAGAAGAGGGAGGGAATTTGTTTATTTTTTTGCTTCCCTCTTTCCCCCAGCTGGGGCAGGGGAGGAGGCGGGGCCAGGAAAAACTCGGCGCCTGTTCCTTTAAAAGCGTCTCAAGCCCGGCGCTCTGGCGGCAGGCGAGGCTGATTAGCGGAGCCGCGCCGCCATTGGGTGCAGGTGGAGGGGGCGGGGCCGCGGTATCCAAGGGAGACGGGTGTGGGAGAAGTCGGCGGCGCGCGGGGAGAGACCAGGGCGGGGTCGCTGCGTCGGTGCGGGCGCGCGGCGGGGGGTGCCTGGCTGTCGGGAGGCGGCGCGCGGCGGGGCCATGGGCTGCTGCTTCTGCAAGAGGCGGAAAGAGGCGAAGGGGGGCGCGCAGGGCGGGGCGGGCCAGGACCCCCCGGCCGCGGACGAGGAGAAGCCGCCGCCGCAGTACAGCTGGGACCAGCGAGCCAAGGTACCGCCCCGCCCCATCCCTCTGTGCCCTGCAGCAGCCCCGAGGACGGGGCCCGCGCCCCCTTGGGCAGAGCCTCCGCAGCAGCCCCCCCAGCCTGGCGAGCTGTTCTCCTCCCGCACCCTGGCGTGGCGGCGGCGGCTCAGGCGTCGCTCTCGTGGGGCTCTGCCATAGCTGTTCCTCCAACCCCACCCGCCGGTGGGTTGGGTTTTGTTTTAGATTTGGTGGCGGAGCCGCTGCTGACCCCTGGGCACTCTAGAAAGCTAAATTATGTCCCCCTCGCCCCTCCAGATTGCACCCTCAGGTTACAGCTAACGAACACCCTGTGCAGTAGTGTTTCTTGATGATGATTATTATTATTATTATTATTAAGTAAAAGCATTCTTTGTGCGGTCTCTCGGGGGCGTTCCCATCCTGGGCAGGTAATATTACATTCTATTTTCTATTCCGTTTCTTGTTTTTATGCTTGCCACGAAGTGGTAGCATACCCTGAATGCTAGGAGACCTGATCTCTGGCATTTCACCGGAGGGTGAGAAATGAATTTCAGAGCTGAGGACTTCCCTGCCAGCAACTCATAGAAACAGGAAGCTTTGTCGGTTGAGTATCTTTACCTAATTGCAAATTAGGTGGTGTCACTTATGGAAAGATTCAGTCTTATGTAGCAATGGCCCAACCCGTTAAAGACTTACAAATTAAAAGTTTAAAAACAGCCCATTTGTTTTAGGGTGGAATGTCATAAGCAACTGGGGAAAACTACCCTCTTTGCAAGGCACTGCTTACTAGTTGGGTAGCCACATTCTGTCAGCCTTCAGTGTAAAGTGTAATCTATGTAAACATGTTATAGTAGAATGAGGCTGCTTTTTCTCTCTCCTGTTTCATTCCTAGTTTTGCTCCTTTTTTGGCACTAAGTTAGATGATGACTGTGACCTACATGTGAAGTAGTGGCAGACAGAGCAGAACTGAGTTTGTACTTTTTATTTCTATTAATCCCTTGGCTTTCTAACCATAATTAAAAGGGGGTGGATGTCTTGGGGCACTCCAGACACAAGTTAGAAAAACAAGTACAATTCAACAGCAGCTACAGAACCAAACAGCCTTCTTGACTTAAATGCCTCTTTACCCATGCACAGGTAAACTTCATCAGGCCCTAGCTATTGTGATGTGTCAAGGATGTGTGGAATGCTTTTTAAACTTGCATGTTGTAGTCTCTTAGGCAGTATTTTATATTCCTGAAACTTCTTCCTTTTATTTGCTGGAAGTTGTTTTGGAGGCTAAGGAATTCTGCTCATAAAGTGGCAGGATCTTTGCTAAGGATTCTCCTTCAACTGATTGAGAGGCCACTGAGAGAGAGGCTGTGATGTTGCACTCTATCTGATTTTATGAAAATATGCTTCATGCAAAAGGCCTCTTGTAAGGTATTACAAAATTTATAGTCTACTGAGTGTGTTCATCCTATTTATATGAATGTATCATTCTTGTATCTGAAACAAGAAATATGAAATATAACTGAGGGCCTATTGTAATTGTGCAAAGTGTGGGCCATTAATGGTGGTTTGGAATCTTGAGGGCTCCTATTAACCAAGACAATTATCTGTAGATGGCTCTGTTTTACTTGCCAGCACACATGTATACAGGAAGACTTACAAGTGGGTAGTGAAGTCTTACTGTGACATGTGATCATGTCACCTGAACTGGAATCCATTTTTAACCTGCTGCTTTTCCATTTAGAGGGGATACCCTGAGAGGCAAGATTCCTGCCTTGTGCCAAAGCTATATAAGGGGGTGGAACAGAACAAAGAGGGCTGCAGTCATGAGAAATGTGCTAGCTACCACCTGAGCTGGAACAAGGGCTGTACAGGGGAAAGGATTGGGCCAAGACTAGAAAGGCATCCGGTCTGGGAAGGAAACTTATTGAAACATCTCTGAGGGTGAGATTTTATCTGTATTCAGTTTCTTACTGTATTAGACATAGACTTGTGTATTCTATTTTATTGGTAATTTACTTTGTTCTGTCTGCTACTACTTGGAACCACTTACATCCTACTTTCTGTATTTAATAAAATCACTTTTTACTTATTATTTAACCCCAAGTATGTATTAATACGAGGGGTGGGGGAACAAACAGTTGTGCACCTCTATCAGTGTTATAGAGGGCAAACAACTTATGAGTTCACCCTGTATAAGCTTTATATAAGGTAAAATGGATTTATTTGGGTTTGGACCCCACTGGCAATTGGGCATCTGAGTGTTAAAGACAGGAACACTTCTTAAGTTGCTTTCAGTTAAGTCTGCAGCTTTGGGGCATATGGTTTAGATCTTGGGTCTGTGTTGGAACAGACTGATGTGCCTGGCTCAACAAGACAGGGTGATGGAGTCCCAAGATAGTAGGGAAAGGAGGGGCGGAAGTAGTCTTGGCACATCAGTTGGCAGGGTTTCTGTGATCCAACCCATCATAGAGGTCTCTAAACAAAAAAGAATTTGAATAAAAATCCTTCTCCTTTTCACTCGCTGCTTCATGTTTCACTTTCTTGGTACTTCTCCAATGCTCCATAGACTGTCTTGAAAAAATAGAGCATACTAGAATTTCAGTTTGTGTGTGTGTGAAAACCAAACTGAGACCACGTTTACAAGCCATAAAGCAGGGGTAGGCAACCTATGGCATGGGTGCTGAAGGTGGCACGCGAGCTGATTTTTCAGTGGCACTCACATTACTTGGGTTCCTGGCCACTGGTCCGGAGGGCTCTGCATTTTATTTAATTTTAAATGAAGCTTCTTAAACATTTAAAAAACCTTATTTACTTGACATACAACAATAGTTTAGTTATGTTATAAACTTATAGAAAGAGACCTTCTAAGAACGTTAAAATGTATTACTGGCATGCGAAACCTTAAATTAGAGTGAATGAATGAAGACTCGGCACACCACTTCTGAAAGGTTGCCGACTCTTGCCATAAAGGGAAAAACAGTTTAAACTTAGTTTTTGCAGGTGTGTATTCTTATTTAAGCATGGCCAGATGCCCTGGTGTGACACCTAAAGCTCTCTAGTGGATTAAGCTAAAATATGGGGTTAAGTATGTACAAAGATTGTAGGGTAAGAACCAAGGAGGCTGCTTCATGTCAGACTTGATACTTTGATTTCCCTAGACCTAGGGAATACTTAGGGCACAGCTTGCCTAATACAGTGCCTGCAAAGGGAGGAGGCAGACCATATTACTTATATAGCTGTTACTCTCTTGCCACAGTGTTAAGGTTATCAGTTACTGTTTTTTTTAAACATAGTCAGAATGGTTCTTCTCTTTTACAATGAGATTAGTGTTTGGGTGGCTTCTATAATAATTTCATTAAAGTTAAAGCAGTTAAATTAGTAAACTACATTTTGTGAACCTGTCATATCCAGCCACAGGGATAAGTTTAATATAAAATGATAGCTACAGTTACTTCCTAACCCAGAGGAAGGAAGAAAGTCAAAACAAGTCATTAGCACAAAACTTGACACTTGGCTCTCCTCCCTATCCCCCTTCAGTGTTCAGGTGAGCTGCTTTTGCAGGAGGTGAATGTATTAACACATTGGGAGCAGTCAGTGTCTCAGACATTAGGGGTACGGCTACATTTGGAATTTCAAAGCGCTGCCCTGGGAGCGCTGCCGCGGCAGCGCTTTGAAGTGTGAGTGTAGTCAGAGCGGCAGCTCTGGGAGAGAGCTCTCCCAGCGCTGCATGTAAACCACATCCCTTACGGGGTTTACACTGACGCTTTACAGCACTGTATCTTGCAGCGCTCAGGGGGGTGTTTTTTCACACCCCAGTTGCAGCGCTGTAAAGTGTGAGTGTAGCCAAGGCCTACAATAGACTACATTTGGGGTTAACTTTCCTAATAGATTATACAAAGGCTTAAACAATTCTATGTATGAAAGAGAATCTCATACTTAAATATTAAGTTGTTACACATACTGTCTGTAGCCAGTTGTGCAAAGGCTTCCTCTTTCCAAACATCATATGTAATGATTCGTGGCTTTTGAGTTCAGCGGACCATACTGAAAACAGGGTTAAATATTTAACTTTTGAATGTCTCAAGAAAAGATGTATAAAACTGTTTCAAACATTCATCACCCTCTCCTCTTTGTCTTTTTGCGTTGGCTGCCCAGTGTACTCAGTGCTACTGTTTTTGTGTTGTGTTGAAGTTGAGAAATAGTAGTAAATGACTATGGAAAAAATAGTTAACTTTTTAAAACAGAGAATTTGACATTTAGGGTACCAACATGCATGAAATGGAATTGACAAGCTTTAAAGGGACTCAAACTCAAAATGTAAGACTTTTTTTAAAAACAAACAAACAAAAAAATCTTTAGATACTGTCCCTAGATTTTCTGTCATATTATGCTGTCTTTAATGTTGTCCTCTCCCTCATTGCTGGGTGAAAGGACAAAACAAATATGAAAACTGACTGTATGAACAGTTGTCAAATGCACAGAGTTAAGCAGAACATTTTACAAGATACCTAGGTCTATTTTGTGCAAAAGCACACATGAAAATACATAGTAACAAAACCCCCAAAACCTCAGCTTTATAAATAGTTTCACTAGGTGTCTTCTAGCATTCATTTTTGGTCACTTTTAATAGTGTGGGTTGTTAATGCACTACTTTAGGTGGGGAAATTCACATTTACTGGATACTGTTTCTAACTTCAGTCTGTTAGGTCAGTAAGACTACTTTTATTATAGGTAATGCTGTCTGTCCGCTATAGGAGTTGCCAGTTATTTTAAAGAAGAAAATGTATACGTCTAAAAATGTGTAGAAATATATCTATGCATGTGTACCTGAATCTTTCTGCTTAGACTTTAGTTGCCTTCCTGTGAACTAAGAGTTGAATAGAGCTTTTTTTTCCAAAAACTGACATCACAAGTCTCAAATACGGTAAAAGGCATTTTTACTGTGTTCTAGATAGTGCTGTAGATACAGAATCTAACCACAGTGACTGAAGTGTGGAAATTGAAAGTTGATTTTTTTCCCCTCTGTCACTGTAAGTTGCATGATTTTGTTTAGTGTAATGTTTTCAGATCTTAACATGTCAGAAGATCTCATTTTTTCTTAGTGTAGCGCTGAGCTAAAGTCAATAGTCACACTGTCAGATTTACTTTTTTTCATAATCAGCATTGCAGTAATGACAACATAGTAAAACAGATTGCATTTCAGTTCTAAATCCTTAGTTTGTCATCTTAATGTTACCAAATATTGTTTCTGTATAACAATTTCTTGTGCATTGACTCTGTCCCCCAAGTTTCTATACAATGTCAGACAGAAATCTAGTCAGTTTGAAAAACAAAAAACCAAACTGACAGCACTACCCTTTTTTTCTGGATCCTCCTGCTAATATTTTGTAGTTTCACATCCATGCTTTCCTAATGCTTACAGATGTATTTTCTCTCATTTGGTGAGAAGGCCACACAGAAAACAAACTAGAAAAAACAAATGTTTTCTGATATTTCAGTTATAAAGAATCTTAGGTTTTACTTATAACAATTAATACTCAAAAAGCATGCTAAATTTCAGTGACCCTTTAAGTCTGTGTTAGTATCAGATGAAGAGGAGAGATTTGATGATCCTGAGTCAAGCTATTGCTTATAGATACTTTTTGGCATGCCTGCAAAGCAGTGACTAAAACATGTAGTGTGGTACCTTAACTACAGAGATGCTGAGTTTTATATTTGTCTTAAACTGTCATGTTTTGTATTAGAGGATGATTGACTACTATTGAATATAGCAGGTTGTTGGTTTGGGCAGAAGATGGTACTGGAACTTGGCGGGGCGAGAAGATGATACAAGAACATAATTGTATAATGGTTAGGTGGTAACAGCATGTGGACATAGCTGTTAAAAAGCTTCTGCATTGTGTAATGCTGTATTCACCCAGTTTGCTTTTATCAAGATTCAAACAACGTAAGTTTTTTTTTTTAATGTGTATGTTGCAGGATAACTAATGTATTATGGAGAGATTTAGTATCTCCATATTTAGTATTATATTACATCAAACCATACTTTAAATACCTTGTGGTAGATGTGAAAACACATTCTGATCAGAACCAAAATTACTGCATCCTTTATGTGGTAAGGACTTAACTTTCAGTTAAGTATAAGACATACCTAAATGGTTTTTTAAAAAAAGGAGAGAAATTGTAGTTTCTCATGTTAAATGGCATCCAGGTTCCTGGTCTTTAACCAACTGACTGAGCCCATTGCTGAGGTTTCAGCACTGTTGACACAACGCAAAGACTGCTGGATCTCTCCAGGTCTACCTAATCTGATGCCAGAGTTCTGGCATTGTTGACTCTAGTGAACTGGTAGTGGTTCAGTGACCTCTAAGTGGCACCAAGGTCCCTGCATTCATCTGGATCAACAGAGTCCAGTGCCTAGTATTTGACATTAAAGTGGCCTGCAGCACACTGAGTATTAATGTCCCCATATCAGTGTGGGTCATCTTTGTCTGGGTACCAGGATTTTAATACCTTTGACTATTGTATGCACTTGATTGAAGTGGTCTAAGTGAAGTGGCATTCAGTCTCCAGGCCTCTGACAATCTGGTGCTGAGAATCCAGCACAACTGACTGTCGTGGGCCACGTGCTTGAAGTGGTTGGTGCACAGATGTCTCTAGTTTCCCCCAGTGTCAAAGATCCAGCATCAGTGACTGGTGAACTACTAGTTTAAGGTTTTGTACTCAAGTGACAGTGGGATCATAGGATTCATCTGAGTCAACATAGCTACCTGCCAAAGATACAACAGCAATAATTTGGGTAAACCATTTGTCCAAGTGGCTCACTACTACTAGACACTCACATCCAGGTCTTTGGGTTTGCGGATAGTCAACATCACTGAATCCAGCTGACAGTCATTTAGTAAAGTGGTGTTATCCCCATCATGACTGTTAGTAAAGTGGTGTTATCCCCATCACCAAGTTCCCTGACTTGCAAACATTGGCTCACTCAAGTGCTGGAGTGCCAGCTCCCTTGATTTTGTGTAACTATCAACTCTGGGCTTAGCAGTCAAATGCTAAGAATTTAGCACTGCGGGATCAGGAAAACTGCATGCTGTGAATCTGTCTGGCATATGTGGCTGATAGCCCTGGGGACTATCTAGATTGAGTCAGGTGTTGAGAACCTTGCACTGCTGATTGCTGTTCTTATGGGTGGCACCAGAGTCACCTGGTCTGCTGGGGAATGAGTTAGCACTTAAAAACTGGGTTTTCTGTCCCAGAGTGTTTTTGGTATCAGATGCTTAACCTCTGAGTAGTGTTTACATGAGACCATGTCAACAATAGCTTTCTCCCAGAGCCTGCAGGGATAAGTGGCTGAGGCTCTAGGGCAGAGGTGGGCAAACTGCAGGCCACATCTGGCCCATGGGATCCTCCTGCCTGGCCCCTGAGCTCCCTTCCCCTGCTGTTCCTCTCCCCCCTCCCCCGCCCCCCACAGCCTCAGCTCACTCTGCTGCCAGTGTAGTGCTCTGGGTGGAAAGGCTGCGAGCTCTTGCCGGGCAGCACAGCTGCAGAGCTGCGGCCTGACTCAGTGCTCTGTGCTGTGTGGTGGCATGGCTGGCTCCAGCTGGGCAGCGCAGCTGCCTGACCTGGTGCTCTGGGTGGCAGGGCTGTAATGCCACCAGCCACTGGCACTCCAGGCAGTGCGGTAAGGGGTTAGGAGTGTTTGGGGTGGTGGTTGGAGCAGTGGTGTGGATGGGGGTGGGGTGGGGAACAGGGTGGTTGAATGGTGACGGGTGTCCCGGGGAGCAGTCAGGAAGGGGGGGGGGGTTGAATAGGGGACAGGGGTTCTGGGGGCAGTCAAGAAGAAGGGGTGGTTGGATGGGGCAGGGGTCCTGGAGGGGGGCAGTCAGAAGGAGAGGATGGGGCAGCAGGGGGCAGTCAAGGGTGGTGGTGGTCAGGGGATAGGGAGGTATGGATGGGGCAGGAGTCCTGGGGGACTATTGGGTCGGGGGGGGAGAGGTTGGATAGGGGGCAGGGGCTAGGCCATGCCTGGTTGTTTGGGGAGTCAAAGCCTCCTGTAACCGGCCCTCCATACAATTTCAGAAACCTGATGTGGCCCTCAGGCCAGAAAGTTTGTCCGCTCCTGCTCTAGGGCCTAGACATTCCTTTTGTGGGAGGTCCTCCAGATGAAATCAGTGGAACACTTTCTAGTTCCTGGCCAGAATTATGAGGTGTACCCAGAACTGCTGCCTTAAGCTCCCAGAACCCCTCAACAGGATTCCCTAACCAAAGTGTCCTTGAGTGCTGAAACACGCCCAGCACTGAAATCTTGAAAACCATTCCCAGACTCAAATTGAAGTTCTTTCTCAGATCTGCTCCAATATCATCTAGAGGCTGGATTTGCATGCTTCTGTTTATTTGCAATCTACTAAAATTGACATCCCCTCAGCTTTCTGGGAGCAACTCTTTCAAAATAAAAACATTAGCAGTCACTGTTGGGACTACACTTCCTTGATATTGGAAGCCTCTGTTGCAACTTGATTGGGACTTCTGGTGTCACATCTCTGATGGTTCGGTCCTGGAGCCTGTTCTGCTGCTGTGCCAGGAAGATATAGGACTTTCTTCCTTCATCTTTCTGTAGCAGCTAATCTGTTTCTAGTGCAGATGCCTCAGAAGTGTGTTCATGTTTTAAATGTACCTGACCCTGGACACTCAAGTAGCAACAATGCCCACTTAACTTGTAGATCTGATATTTTCAGATGAGATTAAGAACACTTATTCCTTGGTTCCACAGTACATTAAAATTGCTACATTGGTACTAAAATTTGTCCAGTGATGAGGCAATTTGCCAGTTAAAGTCCTGTTACTGGCTAACTGGCTGTAAGTATCTATGGGATGCCATCCTTTAAGCTGGAAAGTTGGTACCTGACCTTCTCCTACTGTTGGGTCTGATTGTATCCTTGTCTCTGTCTAGACTCTAGTCCACAGAGAGGTTCCATGACAGTGTAATTAGGTAATGCCTTTATCTATAAAAACTAATTACAAAGATACAACACTTTTGATGCTATTTACACCTGAACCACATATATTTCAGGTCACTGAAAACACTCATCAGGGAGTTCAGTTGTCACCTGCTTTACCATATATACCAGAGGAGGGCAAAGTACAGCCCACAGGACCATTCTGCCTGGCCCCTGCACTCCTGCCCTGGGAGGCTGGCCCCTCCCCTGCTGTCCTCCCTCCCCTGCAGCCTCAGCTCACTGTGCTGTGGGCACAGTGTTCTGGGCTGCGAGCTCCTAGGGTAGCGCAGCTGTAGAGCCCCGCCTGACCTGGCGCTCTGTGCTGCGTGGCTGGCTCCAGCCGAGTGGCGCAGCTGTAGCGTTGTCAGCCACCAATGCCCCAGGCAGTGCGGTAAGGGGGTTGGATAGAGGGCAGGGAGATTTGGGGGTGGTCAGTGGCCAGAAGTGTGGATAGAGGTGGAGGTGATCAGAGGGCAGGGAACAGGGGGGTTGAATGGGGGCAGTCAGGAAGGAGAAGGGTTGGATGGAGTGGTGGGGGGCAGTCAGGGGTGGGGGTTCTGGTCGCAGGGAGTGGGGGCACAGCCTCCCCTAACCGGCCCTCCATACAATTTCTAAAACCTGATGTGGCCCTCAAGCCAAAAAGTTTGCCCACCCCTGATATATACTGTAATATTTCCAGGTGGAGAGACTGGGATCTTCACCTTGTTTTCCAGTCTTTTTAAGGTTTGTGGACTCCGTAGGAGATCAACACTAAACATCAGGGTTATTGATTTTTATTTTTATTTTTTTGAGAGCTGTTGGTCTAGTCTGAGACTTTCCCCTGTGTCTGGGAAGATTCTTTGAACAGAGTTCTTGTATACAACAGCACAAACGTGTCTTCAGTTGTCTGTCTTACCTGTTCTGAAAGGGCAGAAAATCCTGACTACTGATCTTATCACCACGGAGAGAGATTCATCAGTTCTCCTTAAGGGTCATACAGGTGTTGGCATATTCCCTTTTCTTGGACTGGAATCAAGAATTTCTGTTCGTTCTGCTTCCTTTATTTCAGGAGATCTGTTGGTAGTGGAGCCAAGATATCTCCAGTAGTCCTAATCAGGTCTTGGCAGTCTTGTCGTCAGATGTCCTAGGTCTGATGTTAGCACTGCTTTGCAGTTTACTGAGTCTGTGTCTTCAGATTCTGGTAGGAGTATCCACTGGAGCTTGGATCTTCTCAGTTGACATCCTAACTTCTGGATTGCTGAGATGCTTGAGTGTTCTGCAGAAGTCTAGTAGAACTACTGAAAAGCAAATCTCCCTTACTTCTAAAGTTGCTGTCTGCTACACTTTCAAACATTAAGAACTGTGGGGTTGTATCAGGCTGCATTGTGGCTTTAGCTTTCACCCTCATATTTGGGCACCTGTCCTTAATTTATAATAGCCTAGTTCAAAAACCCCATTTAATGTCAGTAGTTTGGGGTAGGAAGCCCATTCAGTTCTGGCATCCTGGGTAAACAGGAGCCAGCCATGATCCATTGAGACTTGCAGTGGTTAGTAGACCACAGTGATGCATCATGATGGGCTGAGTTGTAAAACTCACTAGTTTTGATGGGACAGGCAAAGAATAGGCATGCTGGCACAAGCTATTTTAGGAAAATTCAGGTAGCTGTTCAAATCCTTAGTAATCCTGGGAACACTTACCATTTTGAAAAGTTGAGACCGTGGCTTTTTTGCTTTTGTATGTACTAATTTTTCACCTTTTTTTCCTGGAAACTCTGTCAACATTAGGATTTTTACCAAACTCTAATAACAGCTGCAAATATTCTTAAAGCTAAAGAGCTTCTCAGTAACTGAAGGAGGGGGAAACATATCATGGCTTTTAAAATATCCTGTCTAGACACTGATGGGTAACAAATGAGAATTGTTCAGCCACAAACTTGCTTGATAACTGAATTGTGACACGTACTTCTTCTAGGGGTATAGAAACTCTTGCTGTGGAATTTCTAGCATACATGGTTAGGTAAAGAATCTTTCTGAGTAAAGAACTGCATGTAGACACAGTGATTTCTTTGAGGAATCCATAGACAAGCCTACAGTCAATCTTAATGTAGCAAACAGCAGGCTATCAAACTGAACTAGTTAAGCAACTAGGGATAAAGTGTAACAAAGGTGTATTTAACCACTTAAGCACACAGCTCCCATAACAAATTGGTGTTAAATTTAAGTTAAATCCTGTTTGCCCTACTGTCTGAATAGAGAGCTGCAAAGAAATTGAATTATGTATGAACTTCTGTACTGACTATCTCAATAGTAGCTGCATTCAGCGCAGAAGTTCTTAAAGGAACATTGACCTAAAGTTTATTCTGAAAATGACTGACTTCATGCAATTACAAGTAACACTTAACTCTTCTGTTGTAGTCATCTTTAACAGGGGAAAAGATGTTTGTTTTGATTTGCCTCTTGCATTTGACAGTATTTGACTATACAGAAACTCAGTGTTATCCCCTGTATTTTCTGGCTGTCAGATTCTTTTACTGAAAAGACCTTTATGAATAACGGGTGCTGTTAACTCTTCCTAATTTTTAAAAATTAGGGAATCTTTTTAAAAAAAGTACTGTAGCAGAAACTGAATTTTGGAAGTCAGTTGAAATAAACCTCAAGTGGACAGTGTCTCTTTACCAGCATTTTAACACCCTGCTCCCTTCCTTCTCACAGAACACATACAAG
This sequence comes from Gopherus evgoodei, assembly GCF_007399415.2. Taxonomy (NCBI): domain Eukaryota; kingdom Metazoa; phylum Chordata; order Testudines; family Testudinidae; genus Gopherus; species Gopherus evgoodei. Next base: position 123,566,966 of record NC_044322.1, read on the forward strand.
ATTTAGGGCATGTTTACAGTAGCAAAGTTACAGTGCCAGCAGTTACAGTGCTGGTCAGAAAGCTCAGAAGGAAAACCTGCTGTTGTGTGTGTGCACACTGACAGCTGCCTGCACAATAGTGTATTCACACTTGTGGCACTTGCAGTGTTATTCAGAGCGGTGCGCTCTGAGCAACTTTCCTACAGAGCACTTCTTTCTCTTTTGCCACTAAGACTTGTGGGAAGGCAGAGGGGGTTGCAGGACACTCTGGGTCCAGTGCCAATGCCTCATGATGCATTGCTTTGCATCCCAGCAATCTCTGTACTTCTGTCTGCATTTGGTGACATCTTTCAACAGTTTGTGTACTGCATGCCCTGCCTCTTTTGGGCTGCAGGAATGGATTCCAAACTTCTGATCAGTGTGCTGCTCACTCTGATCAACACGTCACGAGTGGCAGTGGAATTATTTCTTAAACTACAAAGGCAAGAGGAGTGCAACATTGATCTTGCCACGCGTAATAACTAGGACACGAGATTGCTTGTGTCTTTCATGGAGGTGCTGACCACAGTGGAACTTCACTTTTGAGCTCAGGAAATGAGCATTGAATGATGGGATCACATCGTGACGCATGTCTGGGATGATTAGCAATGGCTGCAGAACTTTCAGATGAGGAAAGTCGCAAGGACACGAGAATGAGAGCTGCTCTATCGCTGGAGAAGTGCATGGCATTTGCACTGTGGAAGCTGGCTACTCCAGACTGGTACCGATCAGTCACTAACCAGTTTGGAGTGGGAAAGTCGACTGTTGGAGTCGTGTTGCTGGGCCATTAATCACATCCTGCTCCAAAAGACCATGACTCTGGGCGATGTGCATGACATTGTGGATGGCTTTGCAAAGATAGGCTTCCCTAACTGTGCATGCCATCTATTGCCCCTCCACATTCAATTCTGGCACCAAACCACCTAGCCACAGTACATTAATTGCAAGGGGTATTTCTCAATGACTTTCCAGGTGCTTGTGGATCACCATAGACGTTTCACCGACATTAACGCAGGCTGGTCTGGAAAGGTGCATGATGCATGCATCTTTCAGAACACTGGCCTGTTCAAAAGCTGCAAGCAGGGACTTTCTTCCTGGACCAGAAGATCACCAAAGGGGAAAAAAAATGCCCATTGATCTTAGGAGACCCTGCCTACCCCTTAATGCCGTGGCTTATGAAGCCATACACTGGACAACTTGACAGCAGCAAGGAGTGGTTCAACAACAGGCTGAGCAAGTGCAGAATGAGTGTGGATTTGGGCTGTTTAAAAGCCCACTGGCAGTACCTGTATGGGAAGCTGGACCTGGCTGATGACCATATTCCTGTGCTTATAGCCGCATGCTGTATGCTCCATAATATTTGTGAAGGAAAGGGTGAAAGTTTCACTCACCTATGTGCAGCAATGCCCCCCCCCCCCAGTGACTTGCAAAGTAGCATGAGAAGGTTACATTAATGGAGCAAGAAACAAAGCAGCTCTGCTGAGGAACCTGCGGCAGCAGATTGCCCAGTATCTCCACGAGCATTTCCTGGAGATCTAAGGGAGATTCCTGTGAAGTGAGGGAGTGGATCAATAGCCTGTTCCACTGCTCAGACTAGGCATGTGGTGGGAGACAAGCTTGCTTTCTCCAACCCTCCTGCCCCCAACAACTCGCTTCAGCAATTCCCCAGATCAGATCTGCTTACCAGGGGCCTCTTCTCCTCTTTATGCTTTGCCAAGATCCGATTGCTGTGACTGGCTAGGCTCCTCCTGGATAGAAAAGAGCTCCCAACTGCATGCATCTCTGGCCTCAGTCATCCTCTGCTTCTGGGTCCCCCTCACCCTCTTCGTCCAAGATTTCCTCCTCCTGGCTTAATCCACTCTCAACTGGCATGTGAGCAAACAAAGTATACAGGGGTCTTCACAGTAGAGGTTGGGGTCGCCACTGAGTATTGCGTCCAGCTCTTTGTAGAACTGGCAGCTCATGGGTGCAGCACTGGAGTGGTGGTTTGCCTCTCACGTTGTGGTAGGTGTTCCGCAGCTCTTTCATTTTTACCCTGCACTGCAGTGTGTCCTGGTCATGGCCCCTTTCTATCATGGATTGTGAAATCTGTCGATAGGTATCATAATTCCTACAGCTGGAGTGCAGCTGGGACTGCACAGCCTCCTCTCCACAAATGCTGATGAGGTCCAACAACTCGGCGTTGCTCCAAGTGGGGGATTGCCTGGTGTGTGGAGCAGGCATGGGCATCTGGAAAGATGCATTGAGACCACTGTACGCATCACCGAGCAAACAGGAAGGGGACTTTCAAATTTGCAAAGGAATGTATGGGGTGGGGATGAGGGTTGGTGCCCTGAGGGCAGGGCAGTAGAGTTCAAACTGATGACCAGAGAGGTGAAAACAGGCTTTGTGAGACATCTCCTGGAGGCCAATCGCAGTGGTGTAATCACCACAGTGTCTACACTGGCTCTGCAGTGCTGTAGTCCTGGTGCAGAAAGCTCTATGCCTCTCGTTGGGGTGGTTTTTTATTTTCATTTTTTAGAGCGATACAACTGTGCAGTTTCTGTGCACTGAGTGGCTTGGCAGTGTGTATACCTCTGGAATTCCAGCGCAGAAAGCTGCTTTACTGTGCAGAAACTTGCCAATGTAGATGAGGGGGCGGGGGCCTTAGTTCTCAGCATGCATACTTTTACATTACTAGCGCTGTTGCACTCCAGACTGTCTTGAGTGAATTAGAAAGCACCAAGGGAATTTTGTGAGGAAAATTAATATTTTTGGGAAGTTTAAAAGCACTTCTGTGCAACTTGAGTCTTCCACCGGAGTTTCAGTTAACTTGTCTTCATTTTTTGCTTTGCAATTTTCCTATAAAGGAAATTGACAAACTTCATGTTGTGACACAATAAAATCAAGGAAGCTAATTTGTGTTGCAACAATGCTTCTTTTACATTTAACAATGCACTCTCTCTGGCATGTGAAATGTTAAAAAGCACAATTGAGCACTCAGTTCAGGAAGTCACAGGATGACTGTTCATTCAGTCCTAACACACATGGAAGGGTGCTTGATTATGAGGTAAGTGATTCAGGAACACTTGTTTCCACTAAGTTTTATTGTCACTTGAGATTGAACTACAAATTAGATCAAGCTTTATTGACTGACACTTTTTTCTTAAAAACCTGTGTAAAACTAGAAAACTAATCATACTGAAATATGGTATGTCTACATGACTTCCTAAAGATTTCTGAACCAGCATTATTTTAAAGTCTTTTAATCTATTTTTTTAAAAAGCCAAGCATATATTTATGCTGAACAGTGGAAGTCATAACTTCCTTAAACTTCCATCTTCCCCTTTCTTGGAGAGATCTTATCCTTTTGTTTCCACACTTCATTGTAGCAGTAACAGTTTATCCCAAGACTATCCAAATTATTCCCTTGAAGTCTTCCATTAAATCCTTGCAATAAATATGAGCAAATGTGTGTTGTGTGTTTTTACTTCAGGTTCTCTGAATGCATTCTGAGAGACCTGCCACTGCTGTCTAGTCCACTTAAGTTCAAATCACAATAACATTTGTACCATTCCTGCCCAAAACAACTGTGAGAGGCTTACAGCACCACAGAGTGTAGTTCATGGAGTCCCGCTGGCTCTGCTGTCCCGTTCTTGAAAGTCTCTGGAATGGTCACCGGTATTCAGGATGGGTGCAAGGATGTTTTGCGCCCTAAGCGAAACTTCCACCTTGCGCCTCTGCCCACCTTCCTGCCCTGAGGTGCCCCCCCCCGGCAGCCCCTCCCCCGGCAGCTCTCCGCCTCCTCCCCGAGCATGCCATTGCTGCTCCACTTCTCCCACCTCCCAGGCTTGTGGCGCCAATCAGCTGTTTGGTGCTGCAAGCCTGGGAGAGGGGAAAAGCAGAGTAGGGTGGCGTGCTCAGGGGAGGAAGCAGAGCAGAAGTGAGCTGGGGCCGGGAGTGGTTTCCCTGTGTGCTGCGCCCCCCCTTACTTGCTGCAGGCAGCCCTCCCCGCACCCCGCTGCCCCAGGTACCTCCACCTAAATGCTGACAATGACCGGGGCAGCCAAAGATGTGGTCACTGCCAAAGGACCCGAAATGCTAGCACCCTAGGTGACCACCAAGGTCACCTAATGGATTGCTCTGGCCCTAATGGTATACCCCTGCTTACAGGCAGTTCAGCTGTAGGCAAGTCTACAGCTTGTGACATGAAGGGGTAAATTGTCACTTGGGCCTTTGGGTTGATGAATTTGGGGTCTACGAAGGATTGGTGGATAGCTGACACTTGCCCCTGTGTCTCTCCACGCAGTAATCTTCTTTCCGCCCACTCGCAAATTTTCCCTTTGCTCCAAGGGTATTTGAGAGGCATCTGGGCCTGGGGATCTTTTGGGTGGTGATGGTGTAATGAATTGCACTCGGATGGCGTTCTTTGGACAGTTGGCCTTGATATGTCCCAGTTCATTACACTTAAAGCATCTTCCATCTGATGGGTCACTGGGCCGAGGTGAGTTACTGGAGACTGGTGAGGTGGAAGAATAGGGCGTCTGTGGCTTTACTTGAGTTGTATGTGGGGTCTTTGGCTGTCCTCGGTTGTAGGGTTTATGGTCGGTGTGCCCCCTGGGGTATTCGTTCCCCTTGACTGTAGCTTTCTTGCTTTCTGCCACTTCCATCCATCTGGCTCCAATCTCCCCCGCCTCAGCGAGATTTTTGGGTTTTCCATCTTGTATGTACCATGTGATGTCCTCAGGAACACCATCCAAGAACTGCTCCATTTGTATGAGGAGGTGCAGTTCTTCCAAGGATTTAACGTTTGTGTCCTGATATCCAGGCCTCATAATTTTTCCCAACGTAGTAGGCATGTTTGGGAAATGACACATCTGGTTTCCACTTTTGGGTTCTGAAACGCCGACGGGCATGACCCGGGGTTATCCCCATTCTGTATCTGGCCTTGGTTTGAAAAAGTTTATAGTCGTTCATGTTCTCCTTAGGCATTTCAGCTGCCACCTCTGCTAAAGGTCCACTGAGCTGTGGCCTCAATTCTACCATGTACTGGTCTTCAGAGATGCGGTACCCAAGACAGGCTCTTTCAAAATTTTCCAAGAAGGCCTCAGTGTCATCACCTGCCTTGTAGGTGGGAAATTTCCTGTGCTGTGGAACAAGTACTGGCGAAGGGTTGTTAGGATTGGCTGGAGCATTTAGCCCAGTTTGCGCTAAGTCCAGTTCATTTTTTCTGTGTTTTTCGTTCTCTTCACTTTCTTTTCGTTGTTTTTCCAACTCTTGTTGGTGGGCTGAATTGTTGGCTGCTTCTTGTTTTTGTAGCCTTTCCATCTCTTGTTTGTGAGTTGCCTCATCTCTGGCCATCTGTGTTCTGAGCAGTTCTATCTGTTATTCCATTGCCTCGAGCTGTACTGCATCTGGTTTTCGTGACATCTTGTTTTCTTGTGTTGGGGTGCCCTCCGGTGTGTGTTGTCTGAACTGCAGGTTCTCTGTTGCCTCCTGGGGTCTGCCTAGCAACAGTGCTTATTTCCCTTTTTTCCTCTAGCTAATTTTTTCAATGTAAAGTAAACCAGAAAAATCACTTTATTTGCATGTATATAGTGCTGGTATTTGCCTTCTAATGGGAGTGCTACTGTCTGACAAAAGACCTGTTTGTCACAGCTTAATGGTTCCTTGCTTAATATGCAAGCCAGAAACTGCCAGAGAGAGCAGGAAAAAAAATTCTCTCTGGTTCCTTTTAAAAACCAAACTGTTTCTCTCTGCTTAAAAGCCTCTAGCAGAGAAAAGAAAAATATAATATTCCTACTGGCTTCTGGATTCTATCTATCTCACCACTGCCACTCATATCATAACCTAGTCCCAGATTTGGACCTTAGCGTCCAAAATATGGGGGTTAGCATGAAAACCTCCAAGCTTAGTTACCAGCTTGGACCTGGTAAAGCTGCCACCACCCAAAAAATTAGAGTGTTTTGGGGCACTCTGGTCCCCCCAAAAACCTTCCCTGGGGACCCCAAGACCCAAATCCCTTGAGTTTCACAACAAAGGGAAATAAACCTTTTCCCTTCCCCCCTCCAGGTGTTCCTGGAGAGAGATACAGAAGCAAACTCCGTGAATCTAAACAGAGAGAGTCCACCCTCTCTATTTCCAGTCCTGGAAACACAAGCACTTCCCTCTTCACCCAGAGGGAATGCAAAGTCAGGCTAGTAAATCTAACACACACAGATTTCCCCCTGACTTCTTTCTCCCACCAGTTCTCTAGTGAGCTGCAGACTCAATTCCCTGGAGTTCCCCACTAAAGAAAAACTCCAACAGGTCTTAAAAGAAAGCTTTATATAAAAAAGAAAAATACATAAAAATGGTCTCTCTGTATTAAGGTGACAAATACTGGGTCATTTGCTTAAAAGAATATTGAATAAACAGCCTTATTAAAAAAAAATACAATTCAAAGCACTCCAGCAACTATAGACATGTAAATACAAAACAACAAACCATCTTTGTACTCACAACTTGGAAACAGAAGATTAGAAAGCAGGAAATAGAAAAAAATCACTCCTCATAGCCGAGGGAGTACAGGCAGAAGACCCCAGAACAAAGGACTCACACACAAAGTTCCCTCCACCCAGATTTGAAAAAGTCTTGTTTCCTGATTGGTCCTCTGGTCAGGTGTTTCAGATTACTTCTTTCCAGGTGAAAGAGACGTTAACCCTTAGCTATCTGTTTGACACCGGGGCGGCCAAAGATGCGGTCGCTGCCAAAGGACCCGAAATGCTAGCACCCTAGGCGACCACCGAGGTCACCTAATGGATTGCTCTGGCCCTAATGGTATTCCCTTGCTTTTCTCTTCTTGGCTTCCAGTTGTGGTGTAGTCTGGAGTGGTATGCATTTGTGGGGAGAGTCCTGAAATTTGGTCTCTGTAATCATAACTGTTCTTTACTGATGAAAGTGTTTTCTTAATACTTGTGTGATGTGGTAATGTCTAGAGTTCAGTTGCATTTGGGCCCATTATTCTAGGAACTGTACAGACATAGAAAACAATCTGTGCCCCAAAGAGTTTGCATAGTCTCAAAGCTAAGCTCTTCTCCTTGTTACGAGGCTGTCTTTCTTAAGGCCTGCCAGCACAGTTTAAGGAGACTGGCCAACCTGAGTTTTGGAGGAAAAGGGAACAAAACTTTAGAAAGAACGCTCTTCAGTGGCAGCATGTAGCACTCCATCACACTAACTTTCTCTTCTCTAGCTATCTACCATGTGTAAAATGATGTTTTTCTTGAAAAGATTATTAACTTCCTTACTGAAGTCTTCAGTTTCAACATCTATTTTGGATAAATCACTTCTAAGATTTCCAGAGTGAGGAAGGATATTTTGGCAAGAGGCATTTCTGGATCTCAGCTCACTCGTGTCTATACCATTTTTCCTGCATTGTCTGTGTAACCTTCTAAAACTGCATAGAGGGAGGTTATTCCCTTTGGAAAAATAGGACATATTCTAAATCTGACTATATAAAGTTGCTTTCCTACTAGCTTTTAGAATTACTAACAGCTTGGCAAATGCTCAAAGGCTATCAGGCTGACACTAGATATAGTATGGAGTTGAATGCCAGGCTTTTGAAGTGACCTCATGTAAGAATATCATACACTTTCAAGTGTTTAAGTGATCAGCTACTGTAAGATGCCATTTTAACACATACACATGAGGGCAGAATGGAAGCTGTAACACTTAAATTTTCTTTACTCTTATGTAGCAAAAACTGTAACCTCAGTTATCTTGCAGTATAGCATTTGTTTCTCTCTAAGTTCACTTCTAAACCATAAGTTGTAATTGGCTGACAATTAGTCATTCTCTTAATTGAATGAAGAGTCCTGTTTTAATGAACTCCCTTTTTTTTAAAGGTGGCCCTCCTGAACCAGAGAGTAATGTCAGGAGACAGAGGCTATAAAGCTGACTTTGTGCCAGCCCAGCCAATGTTTGTCCACAGTCTCAATTAATAGAAAATCTGCATTTTTTTAATCTATAGACTATACAGTATAGAGTAACAGTTTCCTGCCTTGTGACGTTGCAGGCTAGAGAGGGATACATTTGTTAAAATTAACATATGCTAATCAAAATATTGTCCAAAGCTTCCTTGCCAGGGATCAGTCAGAGGTAGTGCAAGAAAAAGACAAAAGATGAAAAGCACAAAAACCCATGAGATGTAGGTATGCTGACCAGTATCTGTGATAGATTTCTATTTCAGCAGCACTTAGGGTACATTGTACAGTGTGCAAACTACTGTATAAAAACACTTGCAAAGGGATTGTGCGCTCTTTGTAAGACAATCCATAGACCAGGCAGAGAGAGGGAGGGAGGGAGGGAGAAGGAAAGATTGCCATTGCATTGTATAGCTGAGGCACTGAAGCATGTTCTCCCCAAGATCATACAGAAAATCTGTGGTAGAGTCAGGAATTGAATCCAGATCTTTTAATGAAGGCACTGGCAGACCATCCTTCTGCCTCCCATCATCTTGACAAAATCCCAGACAAAAGTCTCTTCTGGCCAGTTCCATGACCCTCAATCTCTGATTGATTGAATTTAGCTTGTTCTGGTTTCTCTGCTTGTTCTTAATACCAGGTATTGCTTTTGTCACTTTTAAAACTATTATGTTATGTGGTTTGTTTTTTTTCCCTAGGTTGATCCCAAAGACTACACGTTTTCTGGACTTAAGGATGAAACTGTGGGTCGTTTACCTGGAAAAGTTGCAGGGCAACAATTTGTCATTCAGGACTGTGAGAACTGTAATATCTACATTTTTGACCATTCTGCTACAATTACTATTGATGATTGTACAAGCTGCCGAATCTTTTTAGGACCCGTAAAAGGCAGTGTGTTTTTCCGTGACTGCAAAGATTGTAAATGCGTAGTGGCATGCCAACAGTTTCGCACCCGGGACTGCAGAAAGTTGGAAGTATTCTTGTGCTGTGCTACCCAACCCATTATTGAGTCATCCACAGGTATGAAATTTGGCTGTTTCCAGTACTACTATCCAGAGCTGGCTTTACAATTCAAAGATGCTGGACTGAGTATCTTCAATAACACATGGAGCAACATCCATGACTTTACACCAGTGTCAGGAGAAAACAATTGGAGTCTTCTACCTGAAGATGCCACAGTTCAGGATTATGTCCCCTTACCTACATCTGAGGAACTAAAAGTAATCAGAATTTCTACAGATACCATGAAGAGCATAATTCCAATAACCCGGGGTGGGAGGCAGAAGAGCAGTGAAGAATCATGTCTGGCAGTTTTCTTCGCTGGAGACTACACAACTGCAAATGCCAGAAAGTTAATTGATGAGGTAAGACACCTTTTTTCTGTTTCCAGCTTCTTGATTTTTCCATTTCATATATTTTGGAATAAATTGCAAATTCTCATAGCTTATTGAAGTGAAGATACTGAAGTTCAAACTGGCTTGCTTCTGGATGTCTACAAAAACACTTTTCAGTATCTAGTTTTGGTGTGTTGAAAAATGTGACACTATTACCCCCACACTTGTTTTTCATGATGCATTTTCTTGCATCGATTTGGGTATTTATAATGTACCCATAACTGCCATCAGAACATGAGCTGAGATTGTTCAATCTTATTCTGATGCCCATCGAACTTGAGGGATATATGGGAGCTCTAAAAGTTACTTTTAGAGTGACATTTTACATGCACAAGTAATTTATTTTTACATGGGTAAGAGTCCAGTTGGAAGCTTTCTTGAAAGTGTGGTTATAATATCTTTACATAGCTTCTCCGTACAGACAAGTTTTTTTCCTTTTTAGAACTAAAACCATAAACTTGTAGATGGCTTTAAAAAAACAAAAACCTGCAGTTATGGGTTAGAGAGGGGCCTGATCCAGGTTTGGTGTCCGCTGCAGCTAAAGAAACGCTAATGGGCAGTTTGCAAGTTGGGCAGTTACCTTCAATAGCATGTGTAGATGCTTAGCACATGTACACTTTTTTTTTTTAATTTGAAACTACTAGAAAAATCTTTAGTTTCAGGTAGGGGAATAGAATAGAAGCTAAGATTGGATGGAATGAAAAATGAAATGAATGAAATTGGATGAATGGAATAAAAAGAACAATCAGAAGAAACTGCTTTCCCTTTGTAAACTAGGGAAGAAGAGAATAAATTGAGAAGTTTGCCTTGTGGTTTAATATTCAGAGAGGAAAACATGTATTATACTCCCATGTACTTTTATTTAGACTTCTGCTTTCAGAAAAGCCAAACATCTGTCCTCACTATATATCAGTGATATTAACAGCTGTTTTTAACATGGGTACACTTGTTTATTAATAGATGACTGGCAAAGGCTTTTTGTTGGTTCAGACTAAGGAAGTTTCAATGAAAGCAGAGGATGCTCAAAGAGTGTTCCAGCAGAGTGCATCTGACTTCATCCCTTTGCTTGAAAAAGGTAAGGCTTCTTAAAATATCTCTTAAGTTCTCTTCTCTTCTTCTCCCTCCCCCCACCTTCTGACATGTAAAACTCAGTTTCTAGTCCATCTTAGTGTGTTCCCTCTGGCTGTAGATAATCCTTCAAAAGAAGGGGGGAAATAGCTTGAGCTGTCGGAGCAGTACAATCTCTAGCTCACAGAAATCAATGGGAGGTCTTTCTATTTTCTTCAGTAGGCTTTGGATCAGGCCCCGAATGAAGTGGTGAATTCCTTCCTGATCCCTCCAGGCAATGCTCCAAAGGGGATCTAACCCAGTGTGGTTGCCTTCTAGTGACAGGACCACATGGGTCTAAGGCTATGGTACCTAAACATCTAACAGGACTCGTTCTCTTAGCTTAGGAAATAAATTCATGCTTTTAGATCCAGATCTTGCATGTTCAATCCCTGCTGCTGGCAAAGCACAAAGGTGTTGTGTTAAATCTGTAAATCAAAAAGAAAAAAGCTAGAACTTGGCATGGCAGACCAAAATAGAATCCCAGTTTGTCATTAGCCATGATTCGCTACCGTTAAAGGGTTTAAAACTGAAGAGAGTGCTGTTGAAGACCACTAGCTTCAAAGTTAGTGCTTGTATTTGTAAGTGGTGAAGTAGTCCCATTGTATATATTCTTTGGAGAAATCAAATACAGCCATAGTGAGCAGTTAAGCATAGATTTTAGTATTCATAATGCTTAGCATACAAACAGCTTTGTTTTCTGCTAAGATAGAATAGCAAAAGCTAAATCGCAATGTCTGTAGGACTGGGTCCCAATCCTAATGAACTTTGAGCCATCTCGCAGCTGTCCATCAGTCAGTACTGAGACTCTTATTCATGCTATAAGACTTTCATTCATTTTTTTGGTCCTTTTATGACCAACTGCTTTTCAAGAAATTCAGCTGGAAATCTGCGTTCAGTTATTTCTACAGGAGCTGTTTTTCAAATATGGAATTGCCAATATGTTTTTCCTTTGTACACTTTTTTCCCCAGACAACTTTTGTATTTTCACAGCTCCATTACTAATCCTTATCCTGAAGGATGATGGTTGCAATAGGAACTCTGAGGCTTTATGTGAACAAAACTCAGGGCTCTGAAAGGGATAAAGAAAATGGCAAGTCTTTAATGTTCCATTTAAGATGGAAATCTAAAAAACATTATTACAGGTGAAACTCTTTGTAGGTCCTGTTGTTGCTTTGGAGTTTAATGGAGATGGTGCCGTAGAAGGATGTCGAAGCATTATAAATGATGTCTTCAGTGGAACCAAGGTGAGCTATGTTTTCTCTTGAGGAAATTATTACTATGACCAGAATCTGCCTGAAAAATATTTCATGATCTAGAAACCTTATTTTTCATTTGCTAAGGTTGTGACAGCCAGCAAGACCTGAAAACCATCTGTCTTTCAATTTTTTGAAACTCGCACAGAGCTTAATTTACTCCAAAGAAAAGTACACTTGCCAGTGGGAAGTAGGAAACTTTCCCTGCCAAGTGAAGAGGGGATGCTAAATCATCAATTTCTGAAGAACTTAAGCTTTCTATTTAAAACTTGTGGCTGCAAAAATAACTTACCTAATGTACAGTAAGGCAGGGCTGTGTTCTGAGACTTACAATGTAGACCACACTGGAGCAATCTGCTCTTAATTCTTGGCTGAGAAGTAGGATGAGACTGCTGTTTTTTCTCAAGTGATCAGTAGATATCTTTCAAGGTTCTACTGTATTTGTAAGACAGTCATGGTGGTGAGCTAAAGATGTACCAAGGTTTTTCCCTATAGTTAACTTTCTCACACCACGTTGCCATTTTTCAGATAGCTTCCTCTTCATTTGTTCTAATAGCGCTTTCCCTGGGATAGTATTTGTAGTTTGTCTGAGTTCTTATACACGAACATTTCAAAGGAGATGCATCATATGATGCAGCAAGAAAATGGATAATATCGCAATAACCTTTAATCTGTTCACTTAGCTTTTTTTATACCTCTTTGGGGCATACATTAAGCTAAAGGTATGTCTATACTGCAAACCTAAGTCAACCTATATTAGGTTGACTTACAACCACTGCAGTAATATGCATGTTCACACTACCCTCCGTGGGTTAGTGTTGTGCATCCTCACAAGGAGTGCTTCCACTGAGCTAAGATGGGCAGTGTGGGGAGCTGAGAGCCTGGTCTCTCAGCTGCTGCCCCACAGGTTCCTGGTGGGTGTCCCCAACCCCTATTCCCCACTAGGAACCAGGGGAAGACACCTGGGGCTTCCTGTCCCTGGGGAGTGGGGTTCAGCTGCCCTGACTTCTTGGGCAGGGGGAGGGGGCCTGCCTGGCTCCCAGCCTGGGGGCAGGAGCAGCAAGGGGGAAGCTGCTGGGGCTGCTTGCCCCAGCTAGGAGCAGGATCCAGCTGCTCAGCTCTCCAGGGAGTTGGGGACAGCTAAGCTCTAGCTGGCCTGATTTCTTGTCAGTTTCATGGCTCCTGCCCTGAAATTGACAAGACAGCCAAAATTGGATGTAAGGGATGTAATGTTTACACAGGCACTGTGATGCCTCTTGTGGAGGTGGAGTAGTTATATTGGTGGTGTAGGGCACTTGCATGGACAGGAGGAAATCTGTAGTGTAGACACAGACACAATTAGGTTGACATAAGGTCGCTTCTGTAGACCTAACTGTGTTGTGTACACCAGCCCTGAGGTGCCCCAAACTACTACTTAGCTTCCCTCAAAAGAACAACTCCTTGATTTATTCAGTTTGCCTAGTCTTTTGTTAGCGGCCTTTAAGTTGTTTTATCGTGAGAAGAGGCCAACTTTTCAAGATGGTTTTTCTTTATCCATTGTCATGAGCAATGTGTTCTCTAATTTTTTTCCATCAGTGTGTGGAATGAATTTTATGTGCACCAATATCAAGGTAATGTGTGGATGTGCGCCACCAGTAGAAACAAACCTGCATATAATTTTTTTTAAAAAGTTACCATAGGAATAATTACTCCAGCCAGGACAGGTTGGGCATTTTAGAACTCACTATTCAAAGAATTAAATTTAAGCATAAAAAAACAAAATTATGAAATGCACTGACTAGTCAAAACACGAAAATAACACTTTGGAAGAATAAAATTACAGAGACTGTGTGCACTGCAGGAAGTACCAAGAAGTAACACAAGTATGTGTTGGGACGGGTGTGTGTGTGTGTGTGTGTGTGTGGGGGGGGTGCTGTCTCTTTAAGCACAGTGGCACTCTCCAGAAGGCTCGCTCAGACCTCAGCAGCTCCATCCTGCTCGTGAGGTCTGTCCCCCACCATCCTCACTCTGCAGAGATGGGATACATGGGTGGGGGTGGGAAGGGGGATACCCTGACACCAGCGCCCCCCTCCACTCTGCACAGCAAGCAGGAGGGTCCTGGGAACAGCTGGCCAGGGGCTCCAAGGCAGAGGGCAGGAGCAATGTGGCCGCAAAGCAGTAGCGGGAGGGGCACGTGAACACCACCAAATGTGCATGGCACTTCATTGATTCTTGGGTGGCTGCACGACTTAGAGGGAACATAGGTCATGAGATCAACCATAGCATAGCCAGGCCTAAAACCAAACCAACATAGGTCAATGAGACTAGAGAAATCCAGATAGTTCTGATGTAGCCTTGCTACAACTTTATTGACTTTACCCAAAGAGGAAGATGTCTCATGAATTTCTTAGCATACAGTTGCTTGAGCAGTGGTCTAAAAATTGCTTCTTTGAGATGCTGGCATGCTTTTCTCAGGAAATGAGTAAGTTGGTTGGCTATTTCCAGTTCCTTATTCTAGGTTAACAGTTCCTTATTCAAAGGCTGAAGTTGTTTCAGTTACCATTATCAAATTTGTTTTTTATACTTTCCATATCATTTTTAGAAGTGACAATGGCATGTCATGATGTTGGGTGTGGCCATGGACAGAGTATTAAAGTCCCCTTCCCCAACACTGTGTATTGTTCAAATTCTGATTACCTAGCTAATGTAACATGTACAGATGAGACAACCTCTGGACTACCCTCAAGTAGCATGTCTGCCATCATTTCCAGTCCTAAATTGGAAATGACACCCTGCTTTCTCACTTAAAGCTGATTTCTACACACAGCACTCTTCCCTTGCAGACTTCGTGCCCTCATCCATGTGCAAATGCTTGTTGTTTTGAATAAGTAACTGGAACATTGGGTTATCTGAGAAATATTTTTGTTTTCACACAGTCCAAAGACCATTTACATAATAAAACAAGCATTTGCGTAATGAGATTTTTTCCATAATTTAACTTTTAAAATGCATATTATGAAATATATTTCATGTCACTTTTAGTAGGAAACATAACTTTTTAATTATGGAAATAACCAACTTCAGACTTGTTTTTGCAAGGAGATATTATCCACTTCAGAAATGGTTCTAGCACCACTCTGCTGGACTTCACCAACCAGCTGGGGCATGGATCAGTTTACATCTTTTGCTCAGGGGTATGCAGAATGTGCCACTGACTGAAACTCTATCCGGGAAAACTCACCACCTCCATACACCAATCTAATACCATGGAGAGCATGCTTGGATTCTAAACAGGCTATTTTATCTGCTAGATTTGAAGAGTGCTGTTAGAAATGCTTAATTTGGTCACTTGGGTGTAAACAACTGTGACTAACTAGATTCTTCACCTGAAACAACTCTGGTCACCACTCTGGATGTCGATGGGGAGAAAAAGCAATTCACTAGTTGCACAGCCACAGTTCACACTTACAAAAACTGGTAAGTGGTCTGACTTTAGACTGAAATTTCTGCCATAGTGGCATTATTAACTTCTTCCAGTGTGAACTGTTAAGGTATTGGACTTCACTCAGTTCAGTTACTGGCTCTACCATAGGCTTCCTTTGTGGTGATGGACAGACAATCTCTCTATCGAAGATTGCCATTTTACAGATGGGGGCGTTATACTGCTCCACAGTCCTTTGTCTTGATACAAAGCTTTTGCAGTCTGTCTGAAAACCATGATGTCCTGTGAGGACACGTGTGCGTGGGAAAACTGTCTTTAAAGAGCCATTGTATTCATGGCTAAAAATGGATCATGATATCCAACTAAAGCATTAATAGATCTATTAGATATTAATCCTTATTGGGTGTCGGAGGGCTCTGCATTTCACTGGGCTCTGAAAGTGGATCATCAAAACAGGCCTTTTGCTCTGACAGGAGAGGTGTTTATCCTGATATCAAAATGAAGGAGGGTAGTGGTTGGCCCAATACAAGGACACACACCCTTCTCTCCTATCTCATCTCAAAGCTAAGATCAGGAGCTAGAGTTCAGCTTGATGTTAGCTGGGACAGTGTTATGTTTTGGTATGGTGATCCTGAGATGTTGAGCTTACATGATCACCAAGAACTATCGCTCTAACCTTGATGCCTTGGATAACTCCGCTAACTGAAGTACTCAGTCACTGGACATTGTCTTCCAACCCAAAGCTGAATTTTAGAGAGTCTGTTTTATACATCCCAGGGGGAAGTTAAGATGCATCTAAATGACAAACTTGCTTTTTAAGGCTAGATATAAACTGCCAAACAATATCCCTGATAACTTACATTGCATTGTTTTAGATGTATCTTGGCTGCCTGATGGATGCAGGCAGGCCTAGTTAATTTACTAAAATCAATATTTTTTCAACTATTTTCAAGGACACTTACTTTGCACAATAGGAGTTTTTAAAAATTTTAAATATTAAACAATTTGGATTTTGGCAAAAAGTGGAAGCCACTTTTGCTGAGAGAGTACTTCTGAAATTTTGAAAATATACCTGAGGAGGTATATGTGGGAGAAAGAGAGAAATGCCTTTTTCAGTTTTGTGTGTGGCTTGGAAGGGAGGGGAAAGTGGTGGAGTACTTGCTCTGCTTCCTTAAGTGAGTTTGATAGTACCTAACAGCTTTTCTTCCCCCTACAGGATGATGGTTGAAGTGACTTTTTAAACAGTCTAGTCTAAAATTTTAAAACTGTTTTAGGATTGACTGCTTAAACAGGAGCTATTTTCTATAAGGGAAAGCTAGTTTTGCTTGACAAATGGAAGTCTCCAATTTCTTTACTCCATATACTGAGTCCTGAAACTATTTATTTTGATTTCCTTTAAAAAATGAATTGCCTTTGTTATATGAATAAATCTCTAGAAATACAAACATTTCTGTAATGTAAGGCAGAGATGACTTGCATTTGTATATATCATTGACAAGTAATTACTTCCTCGTTTAAAATATATAGGTTTTTGTATCAGTGAACAAAGCATCGGCCTCTCAAGATGTAGACAGCTTCTACAACTTTGCTGACATGCAGATGGCAATGTGAAATGTGACTTGAAGATGTTCTTCTGCATCGCCTGTCTCAGCACTTGGATATAGCTTTGGTTTGACTGTGTGTAATGCTGCATTAGCAACAAAAGGTGGTTTTGGTTTTTTTTCTGATTGACCTTTGTATTGCATACGTTTTTATAAAAGGAACTGGTTAAATTTAATACTGCATCATGTGAATTACAACTAACAATGTAGCATCACATGTACATGTGATACGTACCACGTAAGAAACAACACAATTTCTAGTAATTTATGATTATAGTGAAATTAATTATATATTCTGATGTGAACATTCCTCATCTTTTAATTTGTAGGATTTTTAGAAAGTGGGTACTATGCAGCCCACATTTTATGTATTTGTAAAAAAAATGTAATTTCTTAACTGAAATGCACTGCTGCTGGTATGTGTCAATGGTACGTTAGAGAAATTAACTTGTAGAATTCACGGTACTTTCCCATATGCAAAATTATCTTAATCAGGAAAAATGTCATTCCTAACTAATCTAAAGTTTCTTAAATTGTTTTCTCTTTTAAATAGCATGCTTTCACAGTTGACTTTACTCTGCTTCAGTCTTTGTATTCATAAAAATATTAATTGCACCAAGTGTTCTATACCAGATAGTCTTAAATGTTAATATACTATACTAACATTAATTTTAATTATATTAAAAATAGTGTAAGAGCCTGGGAGCTATGCTGCAGATGCTTTATGCCCTCATCCCCACCCTTCCAGATTGCTATTTAGGAAGGTCTCCAGTGGTGTATGGCTCCTGCCTTGTCCCTCTTTTGGGCTAGTGTAGAAGATAAGCCTGAGGCTTCCTTACAACCCAGCTACCATAATGGGTCTCTGGCAACTGCCATTGTTTAGACCACACCACAGCCTAGAATCAGGGGGAGTTTTTTAAAGCAGTGTTTGGATGCATGCACCTCTGAGTGTGCTCCTCCATCATGATGAAGGATATGGACACACAGTCTCTGGTGGCTGCAGATAATTGACTGTAAAACTAACATTAGTCTGTTACTTCTAGAAACAGACCAAGAAAGCATTAATTTTGAGACTAAAGGAATATAAATTTAACTATAGCTGTCTGATTTCTAGGCTTTTTTTAAAAATAGATGAGCTATATAGTATTCCTGGTGGCATTTACTGGATACATCATTTCAACATAATGTTCACTACATTTAATGCATACACATGAGAATATTGGATCCTCAACATGCAGATTGAGCTTCTGCAAGGTTTTACAAGAGTTCAGTTTAAGGTTCCATAGGCCCTCTGTTCAGATAATGAAGCTAAATTTCTGCTATGTCACAAATTTACTGGACTTACCAACTGACTGCTCTCATATCATATGAGGTGCAAACCCACAGCTCTTCAGATTAGATGTGACTTGCTGGGGTAAACAAACTTCCCAGTACCATTTAATGTAAAATGCATGTTGTGATTTCCTTTTTAAAAAAAAAAACAACTCATTGACTTCATATAGTCTGGTAATTTATCCTCCAGCCACCTTGCAAATAGAGCAGTAAATGACTATATTGATAGTTGGTCAGTGCTGTGGCTTCAGAATGCCAAAGGAGGCTGGTTTGAAATACTTTGAGATTGGGTGAAGGAAAGAAAGAGGTATGTCTGTCTGCATTACTCCCAGCCTTTGCAAGGTCCATAATGTAAATAAGAGTATATGTAGGTTCTGAAGTCTGCCATTTTGCTGTCACTAGATAAATGCATGCTCTTAACTCCACTTCTTTTTTTTATAGAAGGAAGGTGCACAAATTGAAAGGAAACTTGCTCCTTCTCTAGAGATAATTTTATCTTATGAGCTGACTAATTTGCAAACTAGTACTAGTTGGTAGTAGAAATTAGTACATTTTTCTATTTGGAAGTGGTCATTCAAATTTTCATTCCAGTACACTGCATCTGCCTTGCTGAAATTTGGGTGGAGGGTAAACATTATTTCAGGAAATGGAGTGGAAATAATACTGAACAGGCAACAGATCTGTTTGTCCTGTTGTATGTTTCTGTCCTGACACTGTTATAGAATCCTGCATGTTATATATTTCAAACCTGTCTTCATGTAATGAAGTGTCTAAATATAATTGGGCATCCTATTCTTAAACCCTTTTGTCATCAGTAAATTAAGCCATGTTCTATATGTAAATGAGGATTTAGTCATCTTTTCTCCCCCCCCCCACTTGTAACAATTTCTGCTTGTTAATCAGGCTGAAGTTCTGTTTTTAATTGTCTCTACAGCAATGAGTAACTATTTCTGCATTAACTTTCATATGACAAACAGATTTAGTATTGGTAGTTTTTGTATGTAATTTGTCTAGTAGTTGTGAAATGTGACTTACAATAAAAATTGTTCAAAATAAACAGTTCATTTCATAAGAATTTAAAATACTCTATGCTGTAGTAGCCAAAACTGTATTTTAAAAATAACTGATATAGTAGTTAAAGGGGAATTTTAAACTGTCAAATGTACTACTTAATGGAAAAAGCACTGAGCTGTTTTTTTGTAGTCATCAGCTTATCTTTTAAGATGAGTTTTTTTTTTGTTTTATCCAACCATTTATTTAGTAAATATAGAAATTTGTTTCTACTGAGGAACAGTAGGTAAGCTGGGGAAAACATGAGAATGGCTATACTGGGTCAGACCATTGATCCATTTAGCCCAGTATTCTGTCTTCCAACAGTGGCCAATGCCAAGTGCTTCAGAGGGAATGAACAGAACAAGCAATTATCAAGTGATCCATCACCTGTCACCCATTTCCAGCTTCTGGGAAACAGAGGCTAGGGGACACTTCAGAGCATGGTTTTGCATCCCTGTCTATCCTGGCTAATAGCTATCGATGGACGATCTTCCATGAGTGTATAGAGTAAGGGGTGTGTTTTTGTTTTGTTTAGTCTTGGCCCTCACAAAATCTGGCAAAGAGTTCAACAGGTTGACTAAGTTGTGTGAAGAAATACTTCATTTTGTTTGTTTTTAAACCTGCAGCCTATTCATTTTATTTGGTGATGCCTAGTTCTTGTGTTATGAGAAGGAGTAAATAACATTTCCTTGTTTACTTTTTCTACACCAGTCATGATTTTATAGACCTCTATTATATCCCCCTTAGTTGTCTCTTTTCCAAGATTAGAAGTCCCAATCTTATTAGTCTCTCCTCCATAGAGAAACTGTCCCATACTCCTAATCATTCCCCCCACACCCTTTTTCTGTGCCTTTTCCAGTTCCAATATATCTTTTTTTTGAGATGGTGATCAGATCTGCATTGCAGTATTCAAGATGTGGGTGTACCCTGAGTTTGTATAGAGGCAATATATTTTCTATCATCTTATCTATTCCTTTCCTAATGATTCCTACTATTCTGTTTTGAATGGTAACAGCTAATTTAGACACCACTATTTTATATGAATAATTGGGATTACATTCTCAATGTGCATCAGTGAATTTCATCTGCCATTTTGTTGCCCAGCGATCCAGTTTTGTGAGATCCCTTTGTAATTCAGTTGTCACAGACTGCAATCTTGAGTAGTCGTGTATCATCTGCCAATTTTGCCAGCTCATCATTTACCCCTTTTTCCAGATCATTTATGAATAGGTTGAACAGTAATGGTCCCAGTACATACCCCTGAGGGACACAAGTGTGATACTAGCAATGGGATAAATCTTAAATTGATAAGAGAAGGCAGAGATACAATCATCTCATTTACAAAAATGGAGAAATCTACCCATGTGTGGGCTAAAACTGTAGAAGTGATGCAAAAGGAACATAGCTTTAGAAATTCAGGTACTAAGCTGTCTGCAAGGCTATCTATATCAGTAATATTTAACAACTGAGCTAGCCTTTTTTACATGTGATTTCTCTTATTGCTAAAGCTGATGGGAGTGTATTTTGGAAGGATTATTGAACTGATCATGTAATATAATTTCTCCCTTCTCAAAGCATTGCAAAACTTTCCCAGAAATGTTCTGCCTCTCAATCTAATGGAATAGTCATTCAACTACTTTCAGAAACATTATGGCATGACTAATGTACAAATAGGAGCCATTTACTGTTTCCTATTCAATTAAACCAAGTCCGGCTGCTGGAGTTACATGTGTAGGCCCTGCACAATCAAGCTTATACCTACTTTACAAAAAAACCCCTGCAAAAACACAATGCATTTATTAAATTCATCTTCTGCCATGTGTAAGAAGCAAATTATTTTCCTAGTGTAAGTATTTTATTAATCTGAGTTAATAACTGTAGTAGTACAAACTGAGACCTAGTTCTTCTAGTAAACAAAGGTGGTGCTTGTTTAATACATGGGACTTAAAGGCTAGTAGTAGCTCTTGAAAAGCAGCATCCAGACTCTCCTTATGTGTAAACGTGTGTAGAGAGATTTATTTGTAGAACATTGCAATTTCAACATGCTCCCTTGTAAGGGACAGTATTATGAATGCAAATTTAGAGATGTAGAACACTACATAGCTATGTGCAGTAGCTCACTAGAGATGCTCTCCAGTTTGAGAAAGGAATAAAACATTCACTGGCTTGTTGTTTAATGAACCCCAAGATTGTTACATGGTGGCAGAAGTGCTGAATGAGGGAGAAACTGCAGTCCTTTTGCACTCCAGTGTTTGCAAACAAAAGCAGACACAAAGGGAGGCACCTGAGGAGAAGATGGAGCACCAGGCCCTTAAGCTTTTACATGCATTTGGCAAGCAATATAGTAGCTTGATGAGCTTAAGAAGGGAGGAAAAGCCAAAAATAGATGTGTTGCAACATCCATCCCTCCTGTCTACAATTGTCAGACAATGTTGCAGAGAACTGGAAAAATTTCAGACAGATTTGAATTGTGTTTAGTGGCCCTAGAGCCAAAGGAGAAAAATGATCAAGTGAAATCTTTTTTTTTCCATGTTGGAAGGAGGAAGCACTGGATATTTATAACACCTTTTTGAGTTTGAAAAAGGTGAAAGCATGAAGTTAAGTAAGACTGACTAAATTTGATGAACATTGCAGGCCAAAAAGGAATAAAACATGACATTTTTACATGCTTGCAAAAAAAATAAAAAGACACCATAAAGCAGTAAGTCACAGAATTAAGGAAGCTCAGTAAAACCTGTGACTTTGGTGAGCTGACAGAGTCTCTGGTCAGAGTCAGAATCATTTTAGGTGTTAAAGATGATGTGTAGAGAGAGACTGCTCTATGAACACTTCACTTTAGGAAAAAGTCCTCCAAAGATGTAGGGCAGCAGAAATTGTGAAAGCCCAAGCCAAAGAACTAAATTCATCAGAAGGGGTGATCCACGTACTAAGTACAAAACAATATAGCCAGAATAGGTCAAATCAAAGAGTGGAACCACTTGCTATGAAAACCACTTCTAGGGAGAAAGATTGGGCACAGATGTGGAAGGTGTGGATCATAGCATGGCCCCAAGCTGTGTTGCCTTTGGGAAACTCAGTCAAAAATGTGAGGAAAATAATCATTTTTGCAAAATGCTGCAGATCCCAAATGCAGGAAAGTCAAGTGTATTCAATTAAAAACCATCTGCTTGAGTTTTTCCTAGATGTACTGGGATTTACCCTGATGAGAAGGACTGGATACTGCCTGTGACAGTGAATGGCATTCCACTGAAACTGGACACAGTGCTTAGGTTAGTGTTCTGTCTGAACAAGATTTAGAAACTATAAATAAGACAAACTGGGAGCAACAAAAATAAAAGTAACTGGTTATTTTGGAACAAATAAACCAGTGAAGGGGTGGTGCATTGCGAGCATCAACCATAAAAACACCATGTACAAGCAGGCTCCTTTTCACTGTAGTGTCCAAAGGAGGTGACACCAATTTTAGGCCTGGCTGCCTATGAGAAACTCAATCTGGGTGCTCTCATTACAAGATCATATTGAACTTGGCTATGAGGCACTCTTTTGGGAATACCATGACATGTTTCATGGGTTGGGTTGCTCACAGGATGAACATACAATCTGGATGAAAATGCAGGTCCTTCTAGTTATTCAACCATGTAGAAAGGTGCCACTGGCATTCCGTGTTAAACTCAAGGCTGAGCTTGCAAGGATGGAAGGAATGCAAGTAGCACAAAAAATTGAGGAGCCAACAGAATGGATGAGCTCCCTAGTTATCATGGAGAAAAGTAATAACCAGCTACGCACATGCTTAGATCCCAGAGACCTCAACAAGTCTATAAAAAGAACATTTCAAACTGCCAACCAGAGAAGAAATTATGGCTCAATTTGCAAATACTCAATATTCTTCTTTGAGTGATTGCTCATATTGATTCCAATTAGGATGTGTATGGGCCATGTGCACAGTCATGGGAAAGTTTTCCCTGAGTAGCTCTCATTGGATTGGATGTGGAGCCCCCTGGAGTGGTGTCTTCATGGTGCTGAATATATGCCCCTTCCGACCTAGCCCCTCCTCAGTTCCTTCTTACTGTCAGTGGTGGCTCTGCCAAAGTGACCCCAGTGATGGGTGGGTGGCGTGGTCCCAGTGCCAGGAGGATGGGGTGGCGTGGCATGGCACAGCCCCAGGGGCACACTGCGGCCCCCAGCCTGCATTCCCAAGCCTCTGGCACAAAAGGAATAGCAGGCAGGATGGAACCTGGCGGGGGGAGGGGCGAGCACGGGCAGAGCCTTCCTGTGCCTACACTACCTGCTGCTTATGCTGAACGGCATCCTCATACTTCACTACTTATAATACAAGTAAGCAT
This sequence comes from Gopherus evgoodei, assembly GCF_007399415.2. Lineage (NCBI taxonomy): Eukaryota > Metazoa > Chordata > Testudines > Testudinidae > Gopherus > Gopherus evgoodei. The sequence continues at coordinate 123,590,431 of NC_044322.1, forward strand.
GACCTCACCGCACCTCTAGCACCAACAGATACCCCATCCCACCATTTTGGTCACCGCCTATGCCCATTTTACCATGCCTGGGCTGCGATAACCACAGATCAATGGGTTTTGGAGATCATATAGTCTGGCTATGCCATTCCTTTCACAACCATTCTCCTTCCCCGTCCCTCCTCAGGGACCCCTCTCATGAGCACCTTCTGCAACAGAAAGTAGACCACCTCCTACTGCTGGGTCCTGTAGAACCAGTACCACATCAATACCAAGGGAGGGGTTTTTATTCCAAATATTTCCTGACAGAAAAGAAAGGAGGGGGATGGAGACCAATCTTAGGTTTCTGAAAACTCAACAGGTTTGTACGCAACCACAGGTTCAAAATGGCCACTCTGGCCACAATAATCCCAGCGCTAGACATGGAGGACTGGTTTGCAGTCCTCGACCTTCACGATGCATACTTCCATATTGCAATATATCCTGCCCACAGACCATTCCTGTGGTTCACGGTAAGACCCAACCACTACCACTACCTTCGGACTGTCCACTGTTCCCCGAATATTCTCAAACGCTCACAGTAGTAGCAGCACGTTTATGATGCAAAGGAGTTATAATCTTCTCCTATTTGGATGACTGCCTTCTCAAGGGTGCCAACCAACAAGAAATGGCAGGCATGCTGAAGACCACAATAGACCTGTTTCACTGGCTAGGTCTACAGATAAACTAAAGGAAATTCACCCTGGAACCAACCCAGCAATTGGAGTTTATCGGCACTGACCTAGACTCCATACAAGCCAAGGCACTATTACCAAACCACAGATTCACTACATTGACCAATCTTATTTCCCCGGTGACCATCAGCCCACAAACTTCAGTGAGGACATGCCTTCAGATTCTGGGACATACGGCAGCTACGACTTTCGTAGTAAAGTATGCCAGACTCCATATGCGCTGTCTACAGCACTGGTTGAGCACGGTCTATGCACCCAGCAAACACTCTCTGAACAGATGTGTGACACTACTACTAAGGGTTATCCTCTCCCAACAATGGTGGACACAACCAGGGAATGTATGCTCTGGGATTCCCTTTCAACAAGACTGCCCATCAGTGACTATTACAACAGATGCCTCCCTGATAGGTTGGGGTGCCCACGTGGGTCACCACAATGTAGAAGGCAAGTGGTCCGCAATGGAAACCCGACTGCATATCAATCTCCTGGAACTACACGCGGTACACAATGCATGCCGACACTTCCTCCCACTCATACGAGAAACCTCAATCTCTATTCTCACCAATAATGTGGCGTGCATGTTTTACATCAATCTTCAAGGGGGAGCTATGTGTAGAAGCCATGAACTTATGGAACTTGTGCATCTGCAACAACAGAAGCATCACAGCATCATACCTACCAGGATGCCAAAACACTACAGCCGACAAACTCAGCAGGCACTTCTCACAAGAACACGAGTGGGAAATCCACAACAGTGTTCTCTGCACGATATTTCAAAAATGGGGTCACTCGGTAATTGACCTTTTTGCCTCAGCAACAAATCACAAATGTCCACTATTTTGCACTAGGGCAGGCCTGGCACCAGAATTGTTAGGGGATGCCTTCCTCATCCTGTGGAACGCACTGCTCATGTACACCTTCCCACTGATCCCACAGATCATCCGCAAGATACGACTCGACAAAGCATATATCCTCATTGTCCCCACATGGCCCAGACTTGGTTTCTGTACCTCTCATGTCTAGTGGTCTGTGCCCCACAACTGCTGCCTTTACGGACGGACCTCCTGTCTTAGAACAAGGGCCTGATGCTCCATCCAGACCCAGCAAAGCTCCATCTCAAAGCATGGCTCCTGTGTGGTTCCAACATGGGAACTGAACTGTTCAGAGAAAGTTAAACAGGTAATACTAAATAGCCATTGCCTCACCACTAGAAATACTGCCACAAGTGGAGAAGATTCTCCCTCTGCTGTCAGCAAAAACAGCTGGATGCGACCAAAGTGCCTCTATCTATGATCCTAGGCTACCTATTATGGCTGACCTCATTTCCTTCAGTTCTAAGTTCTATTGAAGTCTCCCATCACGACCCTCCATGAACATATAGAAGGGGCTGCAATATTCACTCATCTGATTACATGATGCTTTCTAGCAAGTATACAGAACATGCACTCAGAAGTACGCCAACCTGCACCACCATGGGATCTCAATCTTGTGCTCCAGTGTCTCACAAGACCACCCTTCAAATCTCTAGCAACCTACTCGCTCTTACATATGTCAATGAAGGTCGCATTCCTAGTAGCAATCACGTCTGTAAGATGTGTCAGAGAAACAGGAGCATTGATGGCTGAACCGCCGTACGCTGTATTTACCAAAGACAAAATCATGTTACGTCCTCACCCAAAATTGTGCCCAAAGTGGCTACAAATTTTCATATTAACCATACCATACACTTACTGTAAACATTTTTATCTTTCTTAGGCCGATCTGATCAGAAGATTTTGGGGAGCCTTACAGTTTACCTCCCACTATCAGACCTGGATTCCAATAAACCACACACACACACGAATATAAACAAACAACAACACTTTATTTACTAAGGGACAAGGGAAGAGGAAGGAAAGAGGGGTGGATTAATGATTTTGGAGATTCAGGGTAACACAAGCACACATTCATACACTCTAAAACACAAAGATGTTCTTCTACCTTTTCAGATGTCAGCGATGGAGAGGCTGCAGGATCTGGATGACCAAAGCCAGCGATGGACACCAACCATGGATGGCAGATGGAATAGACAGGAACATATCCCTATCTTAACTCCCACCCTCACCCTATCGAACTAATCAGACCAAGTCCACGTGTGTAAGTTTGCTTTCCAAAAATAACAAACAAATAAACCCAACTTGATTAGTAAGTAACTATTGCAGGCCAATAACCAGTGCCAAGATTGTACCGCACTACGAGAGAGAGCTGGACACTTGAACCTCTGACAGCTCAAAAGTTCGAGCGCCTGGCTCCTCCCCTCATTTGTCTTTATAGGAAGCTGTTGCCGGGCAAGATCAGATTCCCACTCTTCCTATTTTCCTGCCTTTTTTGGTATAGAGGAACAAGAACCTAACACAAAATGGAGGCTACCTTGTTCTTTTACTAAACCAAGATGGCCTTTGATTTACAAAACTTACCTTAACTATGTTTACATCAATAATTTGGCAAGATTAAACAAGGTTCAAACTGGAACTAACATTACCTGCCTTCTATCCCAAGCCACATAAGGACTCTTGAGAAGCACCGTTACACATGCTAGATATCAGATGGGCTGTAGCCTTCTAATTGGACAGAACTAAACAGTTTCGCAAGTCACCAAGACTATTCGTCTCTACAGCAGAGTGCTCCAAGGGCTCTACAGTATCGACACAAACACTCTCCAAATGGGTCTCTTCCTGTATTCAAACTTGCTACCACCTGCGTAACAAAGAACTGCCTGTGAGCATCAGATCCCACCCAACATGAGCCATGGCGACACTGATTGCATTCTTGAATAATGTCCCCTTAATAAACATTTGTAGAGCTGCAACCTGGACATCAGAGCACACTTTTGCAAAGCATTATGCTATCATCCAAGACCCTGTCTCAGACTCTATCGTTGGCCTCACTGTGCTCTCATCACACACTTATACATAACTCCAAACCCCTTACGCCCCTGGTGGGGTACTGCTCTACAGGCACCTAGAGTGGAGCACCCACAGGGACACCACTTGAAGTTACTCACCTTGTACAGTAACGATGGTTCTTCGAGATGTGTGTCCCTGTGGGTGCTCCACTACCCACCCTCCTCCCCTCTACTTTGGAGTTCACATAGCTGAGCTCCGCAGTGAAGAAGGAATGGAGAGGACGGTTGGGGGTGCACATGCTACAGGAAGTGCCAACATCTGCACAAGATGACCCCTGTGCATGCCCTTCCCATGACTGAGTACTGTTGTGAAAAATCTCCTATCTCTGGCACAGGGACGCACCAACACCTAGAGTGGAGCACTCACAGGAACACACATCTCGAAGAACTATCATTACTGCACAAGGTGAGTAACTTTTCTTTGCTTCATTGCTAATATTGAATGTCACAAAAACTTAAAATTTCAGCCACAAAAAAGATTGTAGTTTACATGACTTTTCATTAAGATTTTACTTTGCATCAACCTCTTCTCAGAAGAAACCTACAGCAGTCATTAGATTTTAATTTCCAGGTAATTTTTCTCTATTATAACATTGCAATGATATAAAAAAGTAAATAACGGGGGCAGTGAAAACATGGGGAAGTGGGGTACCTTTCTTACTTTTGGAAAATATCTGTCAATGCTCATTCATCAGTTTGAAGGGTACTGCATTAAGGTTCCACCAAGTGCATCAACTCTTACCAGTGAAAATTTTTTTTGGCAGTCTTCAGAATTGGCATTAATGTTCTTGAAGTAAGGAGTATGTTGAGCTTTAACATATTTGTGAATTTCTGTTCTCAGTTCAGGTGACTGATCCTGTGACATTTGTACCTCACAGGTGCCTGATCACCTGTGACACTTTTGCACATGGACTATAGAGTTGGGAGAAAATGTTCCCCTGATTCCTGAAATTGGTCACTGAAATACTTTCAGGCTTTCAGATTATACATCCTTTCCCCAGTTCCATTCATGCTAAACTCTGAATGACCTTATTTCTCAGATGTTAAACATTATTTCAATGTAACCTTGTTATTGGTTTAATATACTGTGTGGAGCCTACTCTATACAGCTGAATAATTACAGCCCTAGTATGGTATACATATATACATTTTATCCTGCCCATCTCTTTTCTATTTTCAGTTTCCAGAGTATTCTTCCCTAGGGATGATTTTCAGTGTTTGGCATGTTAACATCTGGGCCTGCAAATTCCTCATATTCTCTAGATGTCTGGAGCATCTATAGTTCATCCTTTCAGCCTAGAACGTGGAAACTGCTTTGACATCTCTGAAAAGAACATCACCATATCTGCTTTATATTTCTTCATCTTGTTGCATTTCCTAGGAACAGATTGAGAATGTTGTTGTAATTCTTTCTTCCATAGTATAGATTTTATATGTAGGACCAGATCATGAAATCCTGGCTCACTGGAAAGCAGTTATTTAAATGTGTAGTCCCATTGACTTCGTGTCCTCATATTTGCCATGTCAATTGTCTCCTGTGGCCTCAGCCCACTGTGCTATATATGCAACAAAGTTCATTGAAAATTTATCATAGAAACGTTTGTTTTTAAATGTGAATTAGTATTATTTGTCACATTCATCCTCTGTAAAGACTGGCTCCAGGGTTGGTGGAACAATTTGTATAGCGAGAGTGCTGAGAGCCATTGAACCAAACTGTAAACCCTGTATATAATGGAAACCACTTCAAGCCAGAGGGTGCGGCAGCAGCACCTATGACTGGCTCTCTAAACACTATAAATCCAACTATATGGGCCTGAAAAGTGATTGGAATTGGCATGTCCATATTTAACTGACATAATGCAATTTTTAAGATCTAATAACTGAGGAACCAACTTGGGCTAAAATCCATCATATATTCCCCTAAACGTAATTCTATTTGTTAAATCTCTAGATCTTAAACCCTAAACTTGTCACTAGTCTAGCAATAAATATTGCCCATCCTGATCCCCAGGTCATTGTAACTTGGTGCAGGAAACTCTGCAAGTGATGGGACAGAAGGAAAAATGTTCTTGGTATTTTATTCCAAGTTGTGGGTGTCTAAAGAGATATGACATGTGATGGTGCACTCCATATGATGTTATGAAAATATGCTAGTAAGTGTGAATATAATGTAACTGGAATATGCTTCATGCAAAAGGTCTCTTGTAAGGTATCATTACAAAGCTTATAATCTACTGAGTGTGGTCATCCTATTTGTATAAATGTATCACTCTTGTATCTGAAAATAGACATATAAGATAAAACTGAAGTCTTACTGTAATTATGCAAAGTGTGGGCCATTAATGGTGGCTTGAAATCTTGATGGCTCCTGTCATAGTATAATTCCCAAATCTGGACCTTAGCGTCCAAAATATGGGTACTAGCATGAATTCCCCTAAGCTTAATTACCAGCTTAGATCTGATAGGCTGCCACCAATCAGGATTCTGAGTACCTGATAAATTCTGGTCTCCCCAAACCTTCCTTGGGGAACCCAAGACCCAAATTCCTTGAGTCTCACAACAAAGGGAAATAAACCATTCCCTTCCCCCTCTTTCCCTCCTCCCAGATCTTTCCCACCCTGGTGATCTCCTAGTGTACCCGTGATTCAATTCCTTGAATCACCACATAGAGAGGAATGATACCTTCCCCCAGAGGCAATCCAGATTCAAGCTCCGGGAATCTAAAACAAAGGGATTCCACCCTTCCCCACCCCCTTCTCTTTCCCTGTTAAGTACAGACTCAATTCCCTTGAGCCTCAACAAGGAGAAAAAAATCAGGCAGGTCTTAAAAGCAAAACTTTTAGTAAAAAAAAAAAATAATAATAAAAAGGTCTATCTCTGCAATTTAGATGGTAAAAAGTTACAGGGTCTTTCAGCTTATAGACAATAGAAAGAAAGCTTTCTCCAGCAGAAATACAATTTAAAATACTTTCACCAAATACACATTAAAACTCTACTAGCCAGATACACAGTTGCAAATATAGAAAAACAATTAAAAGACTAAACTGTCTTTCTACTTTTGTACTTACAAAATTGGAACAGAAGATTAGAGAGCCTGTAGGTACGTGTGGTCACTCTAAGAGCCTAGAGAGAACAAAGCAAAACCCAAAAACTACAGACAAAGGCTTCCCTCCACCTAGATTTGAAAGTATCTTGTTTCCTGACTGGTCCTCTGGTAAAAGAGACATTAACCCTTTACACGTAAAAGAGACATTAACCCTTAACTATCTGTTCATGACAGCTCCCATTAACCAGGACAATTGACTGTAGATGGCTCTGTTTTCTTGTAAGTCTTCCTGTATACCTGTGTGCTCACAAGTAGGTTTGGAGTCTTAGGGTATGGCTACACTTGCGCGGCAGCGCTTTGAAGTTTCGAGTGTGGTCGCAGCGCCAGCGCTGGGAGAGAGCTCTCCCAGCACTGTACGTACTCCACATCCTCTATGGGTATAGCTTGCAGCGCTGGAAGCCGCGCTCCCAGCGCTGCGGCACTGTTTACACTGAGGCTTTACAGCGCTGTATCTTGCAGCGCTCAGGGGTTGTTTTTTTTACACCCCTGAGTGCGAAAGTTGCAGTGCTGTAAAGAGCCAGTGTAGCCATGGCCTTACAGTGATATGTGATCATGTAACCTGAACTGGAATCCATCTTTAACCTGGTGCTTTTCCATTTAGAAGGAGGGGTGGGAACCCAGGGAGGGAAAGGATTCCTGCCTTGTGCCAAAGCTATATAAGGGGGTGGAACAGAACAAAGGGGGCTGCAGTCATGAGAAATCCTCTAGCTACCACCTGAGCTGGAACAAGGACTGTACCAGGGGAAAGGATTGGGCCCAGACTAGAAGGAGGCTAGTCTGTCAAAGAAGCTTATTGGAACATCTCTGAGGGTGAGATTTACCTGCATTTAGTTTTACTGTATTAGGCTTACACTTGCGTGTTTAGTTTATTTTGCTTGGTAATTTACTTTGTTCTGTCTGTTATTACTTGGAAACACTTAAATCCTACTTTTTGTATTTAATAAAATCACTTTTTAATTATTATTTAACCCAGAGTATGTATTAATACCTTGCGGGGCAAACAGCTGTGCACATCTCTCTATCAGAGTTATAGAGGGCGAACGATTTATGAGTTTACCCTGTTTAAGCTTTATATAGGGTAAAACGGATTTATTTGGGGTTTGGACCCCATTGGGAGTTTGGGTATCAAGTGCTGGAAACAGGAGCACTTCTTAAGCTGTTTTCAGTTAAGCCTGCAGCTTTTGGGAGATGTGGTTCGTACCTGGGTCTGTGTTTGTAGCACACTAGAGTGTCTGGCTCAAACCAGGCAAGGCACTGAAGTCCCAAGCTGGCAGGGAAAACAGGCTCAGAGGTAGTCTAAGCACATCAGGTGTCAGTCCCAAAGGGGTTTCTGTGATCCAACCCATCACAGCATGCTAGCATTTGTTCTGGGAAACATACAATAATGGGACAGAATACAGAATGACGTGCTCATTGGTACATGAAAAAAATGACCACATAGTTATCCTCACCATTTGAATGTGGTTTCTGTCTAATCAAATCTTTTATTAAAAATATATCCTATGGTATGCAAAAGTTAACTAAAGGTTCTGTTTTGCCACCCCTCTTCTTCATTGTGTACATAAAGTCCTTGTGGAAGAGTGTGAGACTTTCTGGGGTGAAGTCATCACGCTATGCTCTTCATCCTCTTCTTAGTCTGCCCATATTATTACAGCTTCACTATCTTCCTAGTGGCTAGCTGAGAGAAGGATGGTCTAGTGCAGTGTTTCTCAAACTGGGGTCCGCGGGGGTGCTGATCAACTTCTCCCTCTCCCTCCCAGCATCTCCTGCATGCCGAGGAACAGCTGTGCAGCAGCCTGCAGGAGGGAAGGGGAGGAGTGGGGAGGGGGTGGAATTATATCTGGGGCCACTGGCCCTGCTGATCAACTCCTCCCAGAGCCTCCTGCATGCTGCAGAACAGCTGTTCAGTGGTGTGCAGGAGCCACTGGGAGGGAGAGGAAGGAGCAGGGATGGGGCATGCTCAAGGGAGGGGATGGGAAGAGGAGGGGCAGGAGTGGAGCGGGGCCAGGAAGTGGTGTGGGAGGGCTTGGGGGAAGGAGTGGAGTTGAAGCAGGGCCTGGGGCTTAGGGGTCCGTGAAAAATTTTAAATCAAAATGGGGGTCCTTGGGTTGCTAAAGTTTGAGAACTGCTGATAGCAATTAGGGTTCTAGCCTAGCACATGGCTACAGGCTTCCTGCATGACCTTGGGTGAACTTAGCCTCCCATCTGTGAAACAGGAATAGCAGTACCTCCCTACCTCACAGGATGGTGTGAGGATATATCCATTAAGGATTGTGAAGTATTCACATGCTATGGGTGATGGAGGCTATACAAGTATCTAAGATAGATGTGTTTTATTTGCCTCTAAACTGATCTATGACATAACTGATACTTAGCATAAGGAATTATCTGGGGTGGAGTCTGCAACTATTATTGAAGGTGTTTTGTTGATCTTTTGCCAAAAACATTTTCAATCTGATGGTCTGCTGGAGCTATCACTGCTCTTTGATTCTCAGGTAACAGTGGTGGTCCATAGCAATTTTTGCCATCCTTTGTTTCAACTGCATATTTTACTGTAATGTTTCTCAGAGCAATGGATGAGGGCTTTTTATTTGAAATAGGTCAAAATAGGTAAAACCCGAATCTGGTCACTGGCCAGACTTTACATGTAGCCATCCATTGCTTTTTTGTCACTTAAAAGACCAATTTATACTTTGATACAGGTGCAGCATGCAACTGTCTATTTTGTAAGGATTGTGGGCTGGAGATTGTAAATTTAGGCCCTAATCTTGCACTTTTATCAGTAACTACACAAGTAGCCCCATTTACTCATGTGCATAAAGTTATTCCCATATCTATCTGGAAGATCAGTATCTTAGAGTGTAAATTCTTTGAGACAGATATTGTGTCTTACATTTCCATGTGATAAATTCCAGCTTAGATTAACTAATAATGTGTACTTAAAATCAGACCAACTCTGAACTTGTTTCCTATTAATTACTGGGTGGAATTCAGAGTGCTGACTCTCATTCTTAAAGTCCTAAAGTTTCAGGGGCCCGGGTAAATGCTTTATAAAAAGCACCACTTACCTTACATCCACTGAGGTGGGTGAAATCAGATTGAGATACTTTTTTTTTTTTTTTTAAAAGATAAAATGTGCCAGCATCCTGGCTGAGCCTTCTCTTTGATGGTCTGCCGAAATTCAGAGCATGATGTAATTCTCATTTGTTTTGGTTAGTTTTATTTGAATTGGGTTTGTTTTCTGTTTTTTTTTTCAGGTTTTGGTTGTCAATTAGGTCTTTTTGTATTTTGCACAAAGGTGTACTGAGGCATGCTTCTTTCAGCCAGGGCAGTGGCAGCCAGAGTGGCATGCCACCACTTGGTAAAGATGGCAAATATAATTCATACATGTCAAGTACTGAGAATTAAAGTGCTTAGAGATGGCACTAAGTGCTATTTAAAAACAAACCACTTTCTGACGTAGTGAAGCTACGATCCCACAAACGCTTCCACATGTGAGTAACCCCATGAAGTTCAGGGGAAGTTTTGCGCTTCAGTGCGTGCCGGAGCAGGGCCAAGGTGCCCAAGGATGGTTAAAAACAGCCCAGCAGCTGCTTTCCGCAGGCCTGAGGCTGGCGGTCCCGAGCTCGAATCGTGCCTCTTGCCGGCGGGTTGAGGGTGTGTGTGTGGCCTGAGCCAGCGCCCGTGTCCGCTTCGGCTTCCCCTTCTGCCACCTGCTCCGTTGTTCGAGGGCGGCTCTTGTGCGCTGGCTGGGGAGGGGGATGGATCCCAGCAGCCTCCGCCCTTGTGGCACAGCCGAGGAGCCGACACTGGGTGGGTGGGTGGCCCCCAGGGGATCCCCGTGCCCCGCTACCTGCCCCGCGGGCGGCGTGTAGGACCCGATCCCGCGGCGGGCTCGGGCCAGGGGCTGCGAGGGGGCCCTGGCGCGGGGAGGCCGCTCTGCTCTGCGCAGCGGCGGCGGGACGCGCCGGCCGGGCCGGGAAGGGGCGGGGCCTGGCGCCGCGGCGGCCCTGGTACAATAGGGCTCCTGTGTGCGGCCTCCGCCGCCTGCCAGCGCCAGCAGCGAGCCGCGGGGCCGGCATGAGCTGGGCGGCTGGGGCCTAGGCGCGCGCGCGGCCGGGGACTGGGGAGGCGGCAGCGGGGACGCCCCGGCCGGGGAGGGCGGGGAGCGGCCCTGAGCGCCCCGGAGCCGCTGCGGCCGCACACGCCGGGGGATGCGGGCGCGGCCAGAAGGTGAGCGGGGCCCTGCGGGCCGGAGCCTCGTGGAGGCGGCGCGGGGCAGTTGGCGCCAAGGCCGCGGGGGCTGCGCGGCTCCCTCTCCCGGCAGGGCCGGGGGCGGCAGCGGCGGCTGCTGCAGGGCCCCGAGCTGGGCTTGTCTCCCTAGGCGGCTCCGGAGCACTGGCCCGGGACCTGAGGCAGCATTTGGGGCGGGGGCGCCAGCCACCGGGGCGAAGGCAGCCGCGCCTGGCGGCGGCGCAGCCTCGGGGTGCGGGGTGCGTGGGAGCCGCATCCTGTGGGGGGAGCCTGGGGCTGACTCGCTCGGCAGCTCCTCGCAGAACTTTTCTCTCCCTTTCGGCCCCCACGTGTGCCGACAAAGGGGCAATAACAAGTGCACGAGCTGCAAGCGTCCCTTTGATTGCTCTCGCTCTCGGCTCCCGCATTGTGTGCTGAATCAAGGCTCTCGCGGGCAGGGGTGCTGCCACTTTAGGCCTTGTCAGTTCGAGGAAGTTGCCCCAGTTTAAGTAGCATTGTGATCTTTTAAAACCGATTTTAGTTAAAACCCTATAGAGGCACAGTTATTTCTGTTTAGAGTGGCTTATTTTGATGTAGCTTAAATTGATTAGTGGATGTAAGAAATAAATGCCCCCCTGCACGAAAATGTGATTTGTGTAGATGAGCCTCTTGTGCTAATCAAGCTGAAAGCAAAGGTGATTTGTGGATGGGCTCACCAGGTCAGCGTGCACTTATTTTTTATTATGATCTCTTTGCATGTAAACTATAAATACTGTGATAATGCCAAAAGAACCGATCAGGGCTTTGTTACACCATGCTCTGCGCATACGCCTAATAAGAGAAGTCCATGCTGAAATGTTCTTTGTTCACTGCAGATAGATGTGAAGACTTGTTAGTTTCTGCACTAGTCTGCTTAATCATGAAAGAGTGCATTTGGGTGTGGTGGGACGTTAGCCTAGTATGCAAAATGAGTATTGCCTTTGGAATAAATAGGGACATATTCTGCCACGAGGAATAAAGTCAGGAATAAAGAGTTGTCTTAAGGTCTTTATAGGATGTGTTGGCAGTATTTCTCACTTGATGAGTGCAGGTAAATCAGATTTTTTTATGAATCTGAAATACTTGATCTTTTAGCTTTAAAAACTTCTTACTAGATATTATTTTAGCTAAACTACTATGTACTTGCATAATCTTTACATGTACACAGTGTTAGAAGTAATTATTCTACACATTAATCATAGCATAGTGTGACGCAGGTAAGTAGTATCATTACTTTACAGTGGGGAATCCGACAGAGTGCTAAATGTCACATTTATGCCTGCATCTGTAACTTTCACTCCATGCATCTGAAGAAGTGGGCTTTTGTTACCCAGAAAAGCTTATGCCCAAATAAATCTGTTAGTTAAGGTGCCACTGGACTCCTCATTGTTTTTGTGGATACAGACTAACACGGCTACCCCTCTGATAAATGTCACATTAGGACTTGAATTAGAAAGTGGAGGTTTCTGTTGCTGGCATTCCAGAAAACACCTTTCAGTACCCTTCATACTGTATTTGGTTAATGTTGTCATGACAAGTCTGTCTTATTTTACAGTTGCAGAGCTCCCAACACAATGAGTAGGTGTTACTGTAATACAAATAATAATGCTTACAAATCAACTATATTGTATGACAAGCTATGAAAGAGTGTTAAAATATTGTGATGCAGCTAGAGATATTTAATCCTCCATTTTCATATTATTTAAATACTGCACTGTTATTAAAAACATAATTTCTGTGAATTGTGCATTTTTGGTGTTGTGAAAAGGTTAATTATACATAATTCAGAACTCAGGGTGGAAGCATCTTTCTAGGTGATTGAGCTTTCAATTTAGTCCAATGGTATTTTAGGTTTAAACAGAGACTGGGAATGATTGGGTCATTACACTAATTGAATCTATTTCCCTGTGTTAAGTTCTCCTCACACCTTCTATGGGTCATCTTAATTATCACTTCAAAAGTTTTTTTTTCTCCTGCTGATAACTCATCTCAATTGATTAAACTCTTCCTGTTGGTATGCATACTTCCACCTTTTCATGTTCTCTGTATGTATAAATATCTCCTGTCTGTGTGTTCCATTCTATGCATCCAAAGAAGTGAGCTGTAGCTCACGAAAGCTTATGCTGAAATAAATTTGTTAGCCTCTAAGGTGCCACAAGTACTCCTGTTTTTTAGAGATTAGAGAGCTGTTCTTTTATAGTTTTTCTTCATGCATTTTAAAGCAGTTTGTGTGTGACAAGATTCACTGTTTTGTTGATCAGTTGCACTTCTTACATCATGTAGGTGACACACCTATGATATGCTGTTTTGTGGGGAGCTCAGTTGCATCTACTGTTTCTGAACAATACACGAGGATATTTTTCAATTTCAGCTCTGATTAAGCTAGAATGCTGGGAGCATGGTCATGTGCACAGAGAAGAACAGGAAGATCTGAGCATGCTTGGTAGTGTAACTTTAGGGCTGCCCAGAAGACCCTCAGAAATTATAAACTGGAAATCAGAAATACCTTACAAGTTTTTTTTGTTTAAGTAAGTGATATTGAAAGGCTGTTCTAGTAGAAAAATGAGTTTTCAAATGAGTCAATTTAAAAAAAAAATTATTTCACAGTAGGGTGTGCTCTAAAATGTCTTGGGTTTTTGTTGTGTGAACTTCTGACTTCTAGTCAGACTAGACATGACATGCCTTATATTTTTAAGTCTTAAGGAAAGCAGGGGGAACAAAACTTTTGCAGAGGTGTGAAAATCTTTTTCAGTTTTTGTGTGGACTGTAAATCACCAAAAAAGCTATAACCCCTCTTTTCCCCCTTTATTTTGTAGGTCACCTTTACAAAAACTGTTTCCTTAAGATTCTGAGAAATCTGAGCAGCTGTTTGCCTTGTTTTCTTTCTAGAGTGAGTGAGTAATATAGCAGGTACCTGAAGCAAAGATTTGCAAAGGAGATGACACATGAACACCTGTAGTGGTGTTGAAACTTATTGCCACATCAGGGGTTTATTGAAATCAATAGAATCTTTTGTGAGTATAAGTGTCTACATTAGGGGGCCTCTGGGCAGGATTGGGGTTAAATCCTCTTTCCCTTTCTACCTGTTGCTTGTGAACTCACTCTGACAGAGAAATAGAAAGTTTGTGTCTCATTTCTTGGGATCTCAGAAACTGTCATCCTTGTTGTTTTAATAAGGTAAAATTTAAATTATTTTTTTTATCTTAAGTCTTGCCATTTTTAAAAATAGCAGTTTACCCGTAAGTTACTCAACAGCTTTTTGAAAAAGCATACTTTAGTTCTTTATTGCTGAACTTCTACTCTTGTGGAGAATGTTGAGTGCATTTTGCTCTTAGCAGTTCTTTAAAATATTTATGGTTGTGGCTTCAATAGGAGAGATTGAGACCTGCCCCCAAATACCCCTAGTCCAGTGACCCAAATTAAAGATCCAGCTCTTGGGGGGGGTTGGACTAGATAATCTCTTGAGGTCCCTTCCAACCCTGATATTCTATGAAATCGCTATGAAACCCTGGTCTCCCAAAGTCTTGGTGAGTACGCCAGCCATTGTGCTAAAGGTTACTGGGAAGGAGGGGGTGGCGTGACTGCCACTTTTTGTATCTGTTGTGTAGGTTTAGGGGTGCTCAGAACTTGTCTCCTGAATTGGGCCCCAGGGCAAGATAGGTGTGGAATGCCTCATTTGAGAATCCCACTGGGGCGTAGGTGGGTGTGATTTAGGCACCAAGTTGGTGGGCAGTGTCATACTGAGCTGGCTTTGCACATGCCCAGCTGTCAAAATGTAGGCACCGTAGAGGCTTTTCTGATGCAGACTTCAGGTTCCTACAGGGTTAGGAACAGGGCCGGCTTTAGGTCTATTCCACCAATTCCCTTGAATCGAGCCCCGTGCCTAAGAGGGCCCCGCACCCAGTGAGAATCCCTTCCCTGGCTAGAGGCGCCTTTTTAATTTTTACTCAGCTGACGGCACTGCGGGTCTCTGGTGGCACTTTGGCAGCAGGTCCTTCGCTTGCTCCGGGTCTTCGGCGGCACTTCAGCGGCGTGTCCTTCAGTGCCTCCGAAGACTTGGAGTGAGTGAAGGACCCACTGCCGAAGTGCCACCAAAGACTTGGAGCACCACCCGGTGAGTACAAGCCCCATGTGTTTGGTGTGGTTTTTTTTTTTTTTGTTTGTTTGTTTGTTTTTTTTCCAGTCATCCCTGCTGGGGTCCCGTCGAAACTGTTCGGATTGGGCCCCGCACTTCCTAAAGCCGGCCCTGGTTAGGAAGCATCAGAGCAATCATTTTATGTGAATATCATTGATGCCAAAGTCCCCCTTGTAAGTTTCATCCTTGTGCCTATATTATAAAAGGGATAGAGTCAACTTGAAATCGAGCCAATTTAAAAAATGAGTTAAAAGTAGTCTGAGATCCTATTACTGCCCCTGAGGCCCCTACCATTAGCTTTGGTTTTATATTTGCATTTTCCTATAAATTATATGGTGTTTCAGATCCCTTGCTGGCATGATAAAAGCCGCGTGGTTACAAGAATTTTAATTTTAATGTGTTCTGTTGATTTAAAAGAATAATAAACATGAGATCTAAAATAAGATATCTGTTTAAAACTCACAATATTTCTGTAGGTAAGAATCTAAACTATATCTAAATAATCTTTGGAAACTTCATGCCCACTTGATCATGCTGCCTAGAGTCTGGAGGCTTGGATTTTAGTCCCACCTATACAGTTAACTCATTGTATATTATTTGCTGAAGGGTACAACTTTTCTTTATATCTCTAGAATACAGATAATAGTTCTTACCCACTTTGTAGAACACATTTAGTGATATTTGGATGAAAACTGGTACAGGTCAAACAAAAATAAGAGTAGCTCTCTTCTACACTCTTGTTTGAAGGTAAGTTATTTGCCTGGGACTGAATTTGTGGGGCTCTGAATTAAGCTGGTTTGTTACTGGTTTGTGTGTGTGTGTGTGTATGTATTCAGATGTTAGTTTTCTACTTAAAACAAAGAAATTTGTTTAAAACATCATATATATTTATGAAGGATACTTTAAAGAGCCAGTTAAGGCAGGTTGGTATGTTCTTACTATGCATCTATCTTAAATTATGGAGATGTGATTAAGATGCAATGCACATTTAGCTATAGAATTGTAAAGTGGGGTTTTAGTCACTTTGTTGCTGACAAATTGTGATCATAGCCAAATTTACCACTTAGTCTTGTGGTAAAGATTTAGTTTTCTGGACAGTTATAGGTGAATAATTTCAATGCTTCTGGAATTTTTAAAGAGAAATGACTCCATTCTACAGTTTTATGTTTGGTGTATCTCTTTGCTGTCTCAATTTTAAAATACACCTCTACCCCTTTATAATGCGACTCAGTATAAGGTGGGTTCACATACAAGGAGGTAAAGCTCTGACATGCTGCTCTGAGCAGCGTGTTAAGGGTGCTAGGCCAGGCTGGGGCTGAGGGTTTCAATAAGGAGCAGAGGGTCTCGGGGGTGGTCAGGGGCTCCCCCCCCAAGGTCTGGGGGGGCAGGAACCGTGGGAGGGCACTTTTGGGGGCCCTGCAGTCCCAGAGTGGCCTGGGGGATTAGCGGGGGGGCTAGGAGCAGCCCGCTCTGCTTCTCCCCCTAGCCGTGTCGCTTGGGGGAAGGGATTTCCCCTCCCTCCTGCACTCACCAGCAGTGGCGGAAGTGGAGCAGCCCAGCTCCACTCCGCCAGCTTCCAGCCGTGGCGTTCCACTTCCCGCCCCTGGTGCCCCCCAGCGACACGGCTGGGGCCAGGGCAAGGAAAGGGGAGCAGGCTGGGGTTGCGTTGCTCCACTTCCCTCCGCAGGTGAGTGGGGGGGCATCTTTTCCCCAACCTCCCTGCACTTACCGATGGCGGGAAGCCGAGTGCCACAGATGGGATCTGGCGGAGTGGAGTGGACTGGGTCTGGGCTGTTTTGCTTCCGCCACTGCTGGTGAGTGCAGCGGGGGCTGGGGCTTCCTGCCGCTGCCAGTGATTGCCTGTCAGGGGGTGGGGGGGTGGATAGGGGTGAGAGCAGTCAGGGGGCGGTGGGGGGTTGGGTAAGGGGTGGCGTCCTGGGGGTGATGAGGGACTGGGGTTTCTGAAGGGAAGAAGGAACGGGGGGGGGGGGGGGGGGCAAAGCAAGTTCGCTATAATGTCTCGCCTATAATGCGGTGAGTTGTTTGTTTTTTTGTCTCCAGAGGACCGTGTTATATCGGAGTAGAGGTGTAATTATGAATTTAGCCCTTTCTTTGTTTAGCAAGTTCACAAACTAATGTTTGACGTTTTGGAATGTGTTAGCTATTTGTAAGTATTCAAATAATTTCAAGGAAGAAATCTCAGTGTATGGATTGTTCATGAAATGTTCGGTTCCTTGTTATTTCTAGTAAGTGGTTAGTCATGTGGTATTGTTTAATCTCATAGACTCATAGACTCTAGGACTGGAAGGGACCTCGAGAGGTCATCGAGTCCAGTCCCCTGCCCTCATGGCAGGACCAAATACTGTCTAGACCATCCCTAATAGACATTTATCTAACCTACTCTTAAATATCTCCAGCGATGGAGATTCCACAACTTCCCTAGGCAATCTATTCCAGTGTTTAACTACCCTGACAGTTAGGAACTTTTTCCTAATGTCCAACCTAAATCTCCCTTGCTGCAGTTTAAGCCCATTGCTTCTTGTTCTATCATTGGAGGCTCAGGTGAACAAGTTTTCTTCCTCCTCCTGATGACACCCTTTTAGATACCTGAAAACTGCTATCATGTCCCCTCTCAGTCTTCTCTTTTCCAAACTAAACCAACCCAATTCCTTCAGCCTTCCTTCATAGGTCATGTTCTCAAGACCTTTAATCATTCTTGTTGCTCTTCTCTGGACCCTCTCCAATTTCTCCACATCTTTCTTGAAATGCGGTGCCCAGAACTGGACACAATACTCCAGTTGAGGCCTAACCAGCGCAGAGTAAAGCGGAAGAATGACTTCTCGTGTCTTGTTTACAACACACCTGTTAATGCATCCCAGAATCATGTTTGCTTTTTTTTGCAACAGTATCACACTGTTGACTCATATTAAGCTTGTGGTCCACTATGACCCCAAGATCTCTTTCTGCCATACTCCTTCCTAGACAGTCTCTTCCCATTCTGTATGTGTGAAACTGATTGTTCCTTCCTAAGTGGAGCACTTTGCATTTATCTTTATTGAACTTCATCCTGTTTACCTCAGACCATTTCTCCAACTTATCCAGATCATTTTGAATTTTGACCCTGTCCTCCAAAGCAGTTGCAATCCCTCCCAGTTTGGTATCGTCCACAAACTTAATAAGCGTACTTTCTATGCCAACATCTAAATCGTTGATGAAGATATTGAACAGAACCGGTCCCAAAACAGACCCCTGCTGAACCCCACTTGTTATACCTTTCCAGCAGGATTGGGTGCCATTAACAACTACTCTCTGAGTACGGTTATCCAGCCAGTTATGCACCCACCTTATAGTAGCCCCATCTAAATTGTACTTTCCTAGCTTATCTATAAGAATATCATGCGAGACTGTATCAAATGTCTTACTAAAGTCTAGGTATATCACATCCACCACTTCTCCCTTATCCACAAGGCTCGTTATCCTATCAAAGAACGCTATCAGATTAGTTTGACACGATTTGTTCTTTACAAATCCATGCTGGCTATTCCCTATCACCTTACCACCTTCCAAGTGTTTGCAGATGATTTCTTTGATTACCTGCTCCATTATCTTCCGTGGCACAGAAGTTAAACTAACTGGTCTGTAGTTTCCTGGGTTGTTTTTATTTCCCTTTTTATAGATGGGCACTATATCTGCCCCCTTCCAGTCTTCTGGAATCTCCCCCGTCTCCCATGATTTCCCAAAGATAATAGCTAGAGGCTCAGATACCTCTTCCATTAACTCCTTGAGTATTCTAGGATGCATTTCATCAGGCCCTGGTGACTTGCAGGCATCTAACTTTTCTAAGTGATTTTTTACTTGCTCTTTCCTTATTTTCTCTTCTAAACCTACCCTCTTCCTGTAAGCATTCACTATACTAGACATTCCTTCAGACTTCTCAGTGAAGACCGAAACAAAGAAGTCATTAAGCATCTCTGCCATTTCCAAGTCTCCCGTTACTGTTACCCCTTCCTCATTGAGCAGTGGGCCTACCGTGTCCTTAGTCTTCCTCTTGCTTCTAATGTATTGATAAAAAGTCTTCTTGTTTCCCTTTATTCCCATAGCTAGTTTGAGTTCATTTTGTGCCTTTGCTTTTCTAATCTTGCCTCTGCATTCCTGTGTTATTTGCCTATATTCGTCCTTCGTGATCTGACCTAGTTTCCATTTTTTATATGACGCCTTTTTATTTTGTAGGTCACACAAGATCTCAAGGGTAAGCCAAGGTGGTCTTTTGCCACATTTTCTATCTTTCCTAACCATCGGAATAACTTGCTTTTGGGCCCTTAATAGCGTCCCTTTGAAAAACTGCCAACTTTCCTCAGTTGTTTTTCCCCTCAGTCTTAATTCCCATGGGACCTTGCCTATCAGCTCTCTGAGCTTACCAAAATCCGCCTTCCTGAAATCCATTGTCTCTATTCTGCTGTACTCCCTTCTACCTTTCCTTAGAATTGCAAATTCTATGATTTCATGATCACTTTCACCCAAGCTTCATTCTACTTTCAAATTCTCAAGGAGTTCCTCCTTATTTGTTAAAATCAAGTCTAGAACAGCTTCCCCTCTAGTAGCTTTTTCAACTTTTCTCCCTGATTGAATGATGGAAACTGTTTTAAAACATGAAAATAATGAATATGGTAACTCTGTTACAAACTTCCAGACTAATAATAGTTTGTGCAAAAATTAGGGGGATTGACTGAATAGACCCCTCTCCATCTCTCTGTCTCTTTGTGTCTCACGCAGAATCCTAATGAACCAGGAAGGTGTATACTCCTGACAAGGAAAAGCATCACAAGTCCTTTGTGGGATCATTTGTGACTTTTTTTTAATTCTCATTTAACAGCCTGTTGTTTCTTATTTTTCTTTTTAATATCATTCTAGCATTAACTTACATGCCTTAATATCAAATTGATTCCAACTGGACTTATCACCCGTTATGGTGACATAGTATGGAGAAATCCCATCCAGATTTGGGCCTGATCACCAAAAAAAAAAATATATATATTCCTGGTCATGTGCTTTCCGCTTCAGCAGAATGTGAGTTTCATTTTGTGGCTCCTTAGGAGAGCTCTAAGGAACAGCAGAGGCAGGCACAGAAGTTATTCATTGAGGAGGCAGCTCCAAGATAGAAGATGAGGGGGCAAGAGTAGAGAATAGATTTTCCACATCTGCAGTACCAAGGAGGGGAGAAACAGAGAGGCTCCTTTCCCTTAAATAACTGAATGGAGTGAAGTAATCAAAACAAATGATGGTTTTAAAATGAAATATAAACATCGATAAATAGCCAGATAGGTTAAATTCGTGGTCATCTCTGTACCAGGGGAAAGAATTGGGCCCAGACTAGGAAGGAGTCTAATCTGTGAAAGAAGCTTATTGGAGCATCTCTGAGGGTGAGATATACCTTTATTCAGGTTTCTTAAATGTATTAGGCCTAGACTAGTGTGTTTTTGTTTTATTTTGCTTGGTAACTTACTTTGTTCTTTCTATTATTACTTGGAACCACTTAAATCCTATTTGTTATACTTATACCAGAGTAGAGCTGGCCATCATGCAGGATTACTGGATTGTGGGAAATTATGGTTTTGAAATTTGATTTTGTTTCAGTCAGAAAGAATCCAATACTTTTAAGCCCTGTGAACTGGAAATCTGGGTGGGGTGTGGGTAGGGGAGAGGGTTTCCCCCTGAAACATAGTGTTTCCAAAATAAAATCTGCTCCCTGGACCCTGACCGCTTGATTGAAATTTACTCAGCAGCTGCCAGGCCTTTCAGGCTCTGGGAAATTAGTCAGATCCCCCGCCCCACCCCCACCCTCTTTTTTTTTTTTTTTTTTTTTTTTTTTTTTTTTTTTTTTACCATCTCTGCTCAAGAAGTGCAGAAAATCAGTTTTTCTGGATTCTTAAAAAGCAAATGTACCACTGAATAAAATTTCACTGTTGCTCAGTGTTCTGCTCTTCCTGTCCAAGTGAGTGAGACTTTTGATGGTTTGGTCAGCATTGCTATTTATGCTGTAATAATTTAAGCCACTGTTTTGGACATTCCGTCAGCTCGTCGACATCCAGCTTTGTTCAACAACAGTCTGTTTGCCATTTATTTGAGAGACAAAGATCAAACTGGTGATTATCATTTAAAAGACAGAGACTTGAATTTGATAATGAAGTTGCAATCTTATGCTAACATTATAATCACCTTCAGCGTAGCATGAAATGAGCATTGTAAAGAGGCAAGTGAAGCACCTTGCCCTGCATGTACTACTTTAGACAAATTTGAACTCTGTTTCACATCTAAATGTGGTAAAAGTGAATCAAATTAAAGTAAGAACTGAAAGAATCAGCACTGATATTAACACTAAATGGTTGGAAAAATGTGAGTGATCTAATAATGGCTCCAAGCATACATACATGGAGCAAATGCATTCTTGTTTAATGCTGTTGATTCTTCTTTGGGGGAGAAATGGTAGAATATTGTGTCCAATTTGCTGAAGATACTTTTCTCTACAATTTTTTTTTGGTTAGCCTTTTTCCATCTATTCAGACAACAGAAATAAAAAGAAAAAGTTAAAAATTTTATGGGTAAAATCATTCTAAAGTTCTGACATATGGGTGTTCAACATGCTTACTTAAACCGTACTTCTTTATAAGACCTAGTAACTCTAAAACACAATAAAAATAATTTTTTTAAAATTTCCAGCACTTTCATTAATGAAACACGCGATTGGTGTCTTAAACGGGCTTTAAAGTAGCTTCCCAATGATACTTTGTCAAAGTCTCTGGAAAATTCTCTATTTTCATCCAGCTACCATAAGTGTATTGAAATTTGCACTGAGCATGAGAGAGACTTGAATCACAATACAGCATCTTACACAACAAGGCTGTCTACAGAGACGTTGAATTTACATTGGCAGTTGAAAGAGGTTTCCAAGGGATTAGATGGATGGATGTTGATGACGCTACTCTTGCATTCTCAGTGGAAATCTGGCTTGATCTAATTAAACAGAAATGGGCCACAGGAAGCATGAAGATAAAATAAAACTATTCAGAGAAACTATGGAATATTTGTGGTGTTTAGCTAATATGATTTACCAAATATAAAGCTCATGGGTTGAGCCAGCACAAGAGGAAGAGGTTAAATCCCTAGTTTATGCCTTCTCCTATAGAATTTACAACTGAATATCCATATTTCTACCCTAAATCTGGTTTGTGAATAAGATAGTGTCAGATTGTGGCCAAAAAATGGCAGAAAACTATGGAAGTAAAATAATGGAAAACAGGATGGCTGAATTCTGAATTTTTTTAAAAAGCTGCCGACCAAGCATCAACCAGACTGCCTGGGCATCTAACTGCTTTTGACGGTACTATTTCACTGCCTTAAAAAAATGATTAAATTATTATTCTAGTTTTCTCATCTCTTTCCAGGGCTTGCTGCATTTTTTAACCAGAATTGAACCACCTTAAGTGCTGAGATAGGAGTGGGAGGGAATAGGATAAATCAAATGTCAAAGGTATTTAAAAACGCTTGAATGCATTGTCTTCTGTGTCCCATTTACCTTTCCAACCATGCATTTGACACTTGCAGTTCTTCCATTTGGTGTTTTTACCTTCTAACATCTTGATGCTGATTTTCCCAAATTATTTTATAATGATTCTAGAAAGTCACTGCTTTTCCCACCCCCTTTTTTTTGGCACCGCCAAACAGTTTGCTCAGATACCATGTAAATCATCTGGATCAGATTTATCTTTACCCCAGAGCTGTACTCCAGCAAGTGAATTCTTCCAGGTTTCGTTTGTAATAAGCCTGCAAACATTCCAGCACCTCTGTCAGCTCTTTTTTTGGATGGACTTAATGAAAATGCTTTAGGTCAGGTAGAAGATTGTCTGTCTGTCTGTCTGTTTGTTTGTTTGTTTGTTTGTTTGTTAGTGGTATAATTTCCTGGCAGACATAAAAGTGAAGTATACAGTACCATCTACTTAAAGTTGCTGTCTGTTAGCATGCATGGAAATCATATAAAAGACAAGGTGGTGAGGCAATCTTTACTGGACCAACTTCTGTTGGTGAGAGTTTTTTTTATTAAATTAAGTGGGAGAGAAGAAATGTTCTCACTCTGACTGGTGTGTGTGTATATGAGAACGCACTTCAGGTGACAAATATAAAAGATGTAGATCATAATTCTGCTTCCATATAAGTAGGTGGTCTTGTTCTGTTTTGTTTTTCAGTTGTCATAGAACTTATGTGTGGACACATTACAAATATACAGATGAATATATAAACTGACCTTCCTACTAGATCTTTGTCATACTCCTATTACTAATTTTTGATTGGCATTTACAGCTATATGTGGCTTTGAGTGATTAGTAATTCTGGTTTTGCTCTGTTGCAAGAAAAATAAAAGCTCAAAGGGACTATATCAACTTGAGGTCTAGTTAATTTCCAAATGTTTAAAATTAGCTTCAGATACTACACTTTTTCCCAAATGCCTTTTTACTAGATTTTGTGGGTTTTATAATTTTTCTATTTGTAAAATGTTTTGTTGCTTTTTGGAAGAACTGCACAAAAGGAGAAAATGGTATAAGCTGAATTGGTTTTAGAAGAATTTATACAGCCTCAAGTCTGTCTAAGGGTTTGGACTGATGTAGCTAAATCAACGTAGTTACACTGATATACATGTTTTAATATAGAAATGGCTTTACTCTCTGCCTGTCATGCTGTGACATGGCTCCTATAGTGAAAGTCAAACTGGCTTTTTTATCAGGCATTGTCATCAGTAATAAGTTTCTTCAGGACTAATTATGCCGTAAGGCATATCTGGGCCACCTTATTGTACTCAGATAATGCTGTCAATGACTCCTGTGCAACCTTTTTTCCTTTAATTGGTAGCATAGTTGTAACTGATCAGAATTTTGAATTTTAGCTATGGTGATGGTTCACTAGAGAGCAGAATTCAACTCTGGTTCTTACATTACTGTTAGCTTTCCAGGGCTATTAAGAGTAAAACAATGAAAGCTAATTTTTGTCATTAAAATAAGCAGAGACAATACCCAGTGAACAGATATCTTAATGTGCTTTTTAAATCATTTTTCAGAATAATTCTTCACTTTTAATGTCATCTGTTCGTTTGAATGCAAGGTTTTCAGACGTGGAAGATTTGGTACAAAGCTTCTCTATTGTAATTTCAATGGGTGTACAATTTCTCTTGAACATGGCTCCTACAGTAAGCATAAATGACCTCTTAATCATTGCATTACTGCTGTTTCTTTTTGAGGGGAGACATTATGTACTTTAGTTCTCAGAATTGATGGTACTATCTCTATGTTGAGACTGAGAAATTGATAAATTATCCCAGTTACTGTAATATCACTGAAACACAGTGGTAGGCATCACTTCTGCATTTATTTACATTTCTACTTTAATCCTTTCTGAACTCCAATGGAAGCCGTGCTTGCTTTAAGATGTTTGCTTTATATGTCAATATCTCAAAACTGTTCCTGTAACTTTTTTTAAGCTAATGGAGGGAGACTAGGAAGACCTTGAAGTTTTTAGACTATTTTATTGTCATAATTTTACTCTTCATAATGCTGCTTCCTACTAGAGTCAACCTCTACAAACAAAGGCTTTTATATCCTAATTTGATCTAAGTCTTTGTTGACCTGGGACCCAGCAAAGCTAAGTACGTCTTAAAAAGCAAATCTAATTGGTGTCTTTTAGATTTCTGCTAGGAGCTAGCGAAGTCAGTAGATTGCAAAATCTTGAACCCATTGAAGTCAGTGGCAAAACTGCTAACTTCAGTGGTGCCAGGATTACACTTCTTGTTTCTTAGAACTCCATGTTAATTCTGTCAGACTGATGTGGAGCATGAAAGGAGTGTTATGTTAGATGAGGCTTCCCTTTCATGTTAGTAAGGGATACTAACAATTTAAATAATTTTTAAGGAAGAATTATTTTCTGGGTACTGCCATGAAATACGTAGCCACAGAGGTGAGGCTATTTAGGTCCAGTTTACTGTGTATGGGCGCTCTATCTCTACTTCCAGAATTATTGCCACCTTGATTGTATTCCACACCTTATTTTGAGGCCAAAATGGAAGTCTCTTTTCTGACTTCTGGGTAAATGTCAGGGGTTCCTTCTGTGGATAACGGTAGTGCACAGTTCGTAAGTGCTAGTGCTGAAAATCATAACTGGGCCAGTGGGTCTTTGAATAAAGATAAGGGGCAGTTACTTCTGTAGTCATAAAAATAGTTATGAACTGAGTAGTTTTAGCACCTGTCATACATAATTTTGTTTTCTTCATGATAAAATCATTGTGGTGTTTAAAACAGACCTTTTTTTTCCTTCTTCCCTACTCCCTCTTCTCCTGTGGGGTTGCCTAACAGCATGTTGAAAACTGGCTAAATTGTTGATATGGAGGGGAGGCCTCTTTGAGATGAGCTGGTGGTGGTGGTGATGTCATTGTCTGTAGAGCTGTTCTAAGGCAGTGGTCACCAACTTGTTGATTGTGATTGATTGGTCAATCCTGGAGCCTCTGCCAGTCGATGGTGATTTCTGGCCTCTAAAAGTCCGGTGATGCAGTGGGGCAAAGACAGGCTCCCTGCCTGCTCTGGTCCTGCGCCACTCCTGAAAGCAGCCAGCATGCCCCTGCGGCCCTGGGGGAGGGCAGGACAGGGAACTCTGCATGCTGTTCCTGCTTGCAAGCACTGCCCCCGTAGCTCCCATTCAGAGGAACGGGGAACTGCAGCCAATGGTAGCGGTGGGGGCAGTGCCTGCAGAGAGGAGCAGTGTGCGGAGCCATGTGCCACCCTTTTTCCCCCAGGGGCCACAGGCATGGGAGCGTGCTAGCTGCTTCTGGGAGCAGTGTGGGGCCAGGGCAGGTAGTGAGCCTGCCTTAGCCCTGCTGTGCTGCCAGCTGGGAGTTGCCTGAGGTAAATGTTGCCCGGCAGGAGCTCACACACCCTTCTGCATCCCAGCCCTGAGCCCCCTCCCAGAGCCAGCACCCTGAACCCCCTTCTGGACCCCAACCACCTGCCCTGAGCACCCTCCTGGAGGCAGCACCCCATACCCCCTCCTGCAGCCCAACATTCTGTCCCAGCCCAGAGCCCCCTCGTGCACTCAAACTCCCTCCCAGAGCTTGCACTTGTCACCCCCTCTTACACCCCAACCTCCTGCACCAGGCTCAGCCCTGAGTCTTCTCCCACACTCTGACCCCCTCAGCCCCAGCCCAGAGCCCACATCCTCTCCTGCAGCCCAACCTCCTGCCCTAGCCTGGTGAAAGGGAGTGAGGATGGGGGAGAGCGAGCGACGGAGGGAGGATGGAGTAAGTAGGGCGGGGCTTCGGGGAAAGGGTGGGGTAGATCCTGGGTTGCACTTAAATTCAAAAAGTGATCTTGTGGATAAAAAAAAAAGTTGGAGACCATTGTTTGTTTGCATCCTAGAAGGGAGAGACCAGGAAGAAAAGATGGTTTCTGTGGTATTGTCAAATATATATATTCATTAATTAATGAATGTCAGAATGATTAGCTAAATGGGACTAGTAGAAAGTTTTGTTTGTTTTTTTTATCTTGTTTTTTTAAGTAATCAAGTCTCAAAGTAAAAAGTTTGGAGTTCCATCTTGGCATTGATTTTTTTTGTTTTGTTCCAAGGAGTTGCTTAGATAAAAAGGTGATAGGCATCTTAGCTAGAGCCAAGGTATTTTTAAATGGTATTGTTTATAGATTTCTATGGAGAGTATGGCTGAAGAAACTTTAGAAGTGTGGGATTTTTATATTCAAATGTCTGGCATTACAGTTGTGGACAGTCACTGAGTGCACTTCCAGCATTCTAAGTGCTTTCCCTACTAAAGTGAGAGTAGGTCCTTTGCTTAAGGAGCACACAACCTAAAGAAAGGGCAGGGCACAACATATTAGTGGTCAACATGATAGTTGGCCACATCTTGGTATATAAGGTTGCATTTACAAAGTCTCTTCACCACCATATTTCAAACAGGCTGTATAAGTTATTCCTAACTACTACTCTAACCCTGGTCTACACTATGAGTTTAGGTCAAATTTAGCAGCGTTACCTCGATTTAACCCTGCACCCATCCACACAATGAAGCTGGTTTTTTTCCACTTAAAGGGCTCTTAAAATCGATTTCTGTACTCCTCCCCCTACGAGGGGGATTAGCACTGAAATCGACCTGGCTGGGTCAAATTTGGGGTAGTGTGGTCGCAATTTGACGGTATTGGCCTCCGGGAGCTATCCCAGAGTGTTCCATTGTAACCACTCTGGACAGCGCTCTCAATTCAGATGCACTGGCCAGGTAGACAGGAAAGGCCTGAGAACTTTTGAATCTCATTTCTTCTTTGGCCAGCATGGCAATCTGAGTGCAGATCTCATCAGCAGAGGTGCCCATGATGGAGTCCCATAATAGCAAAAGAACTCCAGCATGGACCGAACAGGAGGTGTGGGATCAGATCGCTGTATGGGGAAGACAAATCTGTGCTGTCAGAACTCCGTTCCAAAAGATGAAATGCCCAAACATTTGAAAAAATCTCCAAGGGCGTGAAGGACAGAGGCTATAACAGGGACCCGCTTAAGGAGCTGAGGCAAGCCTACCAAAAAACCAGAGAGGCAAACAGCTACTCAATGTCAGAGCCCCAGACATGCCACTTCTATGATGAGCTGCATGCCATTCTAGGAGGTGCAGGCATGGCTACCCCAATACTATGCTTTGACTCCACCAGTGGAGTAGCACACAACAGGGATGAGGGTTTTGGGGATGAGGAAGACAATAGCTTACAGCAAACAAGGGGAGAAACTGTTTTCCCCGACAGCCAGGAACTTTTCCTCACCCTGGACCTGGAGCCAGTACCCCTCGAACCCACCCAAGGCTGCCTCCCAGACCCGCCAGGAAGAGAAGGGAGCTCTGGTGAGTGTACCTTTGTAAATATTATATATAGTTTAAAAGCAAGTGTCTTTAATGGTTAATTTGCCCTAGCATTCGTGGCCAGTATAGCTACTGGAAAAGTCTCTGTTAACATGTCTGGGGATGGAGTGGAAGTCCTCCAGGGACATCTCCATAAAACTCTCCTGGATGTATTCCCAAAGCCTTTGCAAAACGTTTCTGGGGAAGGCAGCCTTATTCTGTCCTCCATGGTAGGACACTTTACCGCGCCAGGTCAGTAGTACGTAGTCTGGAATCATTGCATAACACAGCGTATGGTCCTGGTGTTTGCTGGCATTCAAACAACATCAGTTCTTTCTCTCTCTCTGTTATCCTCAGGAGAGTGCTATCATTCATGGTCACCTGGTTGAAATAGGGTGATTTTATTAAGCTGACATTCAGAGGTGCCCGTTCTTGCTGGGCTGTTTGCCTGTGGCTGAACAGAAATCATCCCTGCTGTTAGCCACGTGGTGGGGGGAGGGAATGAAGCAATCATCCCAGAGAATTGTGGGGGGGTGGGGTGAGGGGGTGTGTGAGTTAGTTGGATTTGTGCTGCATGTTAACCTGAAAACTGCAGCCTCTCCTTTTAAATGGCCAACCCCATGACTGCTTGGTATGAGAAATGAGGGTGCTGCTGTTTGAAACCATTCCCACATGTTATGAAGGTTAAATAAGCCAAAAGACTGTCTTACCGTGGCTGCCTGCAGGCCAAATTCTGTTGCCTGACCCTGCGTGAGTGATCTCTCACACCAAACCGGCATGCCGTCAATAAGAGGCAAAATGTGACCTTTTCCCGAAAGCACATGTGCTGTATAATGTTAACAGCAAGGTTTACCATGAAAAAGTCTACCTGTTGTTCTCTAAAACATCTCTCTAACTACCACTCTCCCTTTTTTTACTCCATCAGCTGCAAATGTTTCAACGCTCACACTATCTTCTCCTTCCCATAGGCTAGCGAAGATTAGAAGGCAAAAAAAAAAAATGCACTTGCAATTAAATGTTCTCTGAGCTCATGCAGTCCTCCCACACTGAAAGAGCCCAGCAGAATGCTTGGAGGCAGACAATGTCAGAGTCCAGGAAAGCACAATATGAACTCGAGGACAGGTAGCAGGCTGAAGATGATAGGTGGCGTCAGCTTGGTGACAGAAAGCAGGAGGCAATGCTGAGGCTACTGGAGGAACAAACTGATATGCTCCGGCATATGGCTGAGGTTCAGGAAAGGCAACATGAGCACAGACCACTGCTACAGCCCCTGTGTAACCAACAGCCCTCCTTCCCAAGTTCCATAGCCTCCTTACCCAGATGCCCAAGAAGGTGGTGGTGGGGCCTCCAGACACCCAACCACGCCATCCCAGAGGATTGCCCAAGCAACACAAAGCTAGCATTCAATAAATTTTTTTTAAAGTGCAGTGTGGCCTTGTCCTTCCCTCCTCCCCCACCCCACCTGGTGCTTCCCTCCTCCCCCATCTCTCCTGGGCTACCTTGGCCATTATCCCCCTATTTGTGTGATGAATTAATAAAGAATGCATGAATGTGAAGCAACAATGACTTTATTGCCTCTGCAAGTGGTGATCGAGGGAGGGGGAGGGGAGGGGAGGGGAAGGTGGTTAGCTTACAGGGAAGTAGAGTGAACCAAGGGCAGGGGGTGGAGAGATTCATCAAGGAGAAAGAAACAGAACTTTCACACCGTAGCCTGGCCAGTCATGAAACTGGTTTTCAAAGCTTCTCTGATGTGCACCATGCCCTCCTGTACTCTGCTAACGGCCCTGATGTCTGGCTGCGCATAATCAGCAGCCAGGCAATTTGCCTCAACCTCCCACCCTGCCATAAACGTCTTCCTCCTTACTGTCACAGAGATTGTGGAGCGCACAGCAAGCAGTAATAGCTATGGGAATATTGGTTTTGCTGAGGTCTATCAGAGTCAGTAAACTGTGCCAGCTTTTAAACTTCCACGTGCACATTCTACCACCATTCTGCACTTGCTCAGTGTATAGTTGAACAGCTCGTGACTACTGTCCAGGCTGCTACTGACTACTGTGTACGGCTTCATGAACCAGGGCATTAAGGGGTAGCTGGGTCCCCAAGGGTAACTATAGTCATTTCAACATCCCTGACGGTTAGTTTCTGGTCTGGGAAGAAAGTCCCTTGCTGCAGCTTTTGAAACAGACCAGAGTTCCTGAAGATGCGAGCATCATGTACCTTTCCCGGCCATTCCATGTTGATGTTGGTGAAATGTCCCTTATGATCCAGCACGATTGAAAAGTACCCCTTTCAGTTTATGTACGCGCTGCCTTGGTGCTCCGGTGTCAAGATAGGGATATGGGTATCGTGTGTTGCAGTTAAGGAATCCCATTGCAGCAAAGCCATCCATTATGACCTGCACATTTCCCAGAGTCACTACCCTTGATATCAGCAACTCTTTGCGTTGGCTACTTGGATCACAGCAGCCCCCACAGAAGATTTGCCCACTCCAAATTGACTGACCAGTAGCAGTTTGGCATTGCAAGCTTCCACAGGTCTATTGCCACTCGCTTGTAAACTGAGGACTGCTCTGATCTGGGTATTCTTGCACTTCAGGGCAGGGGAAAGCAAGTCGCAAAGTTCCATGAAAGTGCTCTTACGCGTGCAAAAGTTTCGCAACCACTGATAATCGTTCCAGACATGCAACACTGTATGGTCCCACCAGTCTGTGCTTATTTTGGCATTCCACGGCATGAACCTGCCCCAATAACACTCTGATGTCCACATTGCTGGGGTTCGTACTTTGAGAGAAGTCTGTCCATGTCCTCATCACTGTCGTCACTGCACTGCCATTACCTCCTCGCCTGGTTTTGCTTTTGCGGGTTCTGGTTCTGCATATACTGCAGGATAATGCATGTAGTGTTTACAGTGCTCATAATTGCCACGGTGATCTGAGTGGGCTCCATGCTTGCCGTGCTATGGTGTCCACACTGAAAAAAGGTGCAAAATGATTGTCTGCTGTTGCACTGACAGAGGGAGGGGTGACTAACGACATGGCTTACAGAGTTGGATTACAGGGAATTAAAATCAACAAAAGGGGTGGGTTTGCATCAAGGAGAAACACACAAAACTGTCACACACAATGTGGGCTATTTTGTGAACAGGTCTCCCTCAGTCTCTTCTGTTGAACTATATATAAATATGCCTTGGATCAGAGAGACCATGAGAGTGACTTTCTAATCCAGGGGTTAGAGCACCCTCTTAAAATGTAGGCGATCTAAGTTCAAATCCCTTCTGCACATCAAGTAAGGGAGGAGGGGTGGGAAACTGAAGCTGGGTCTCCCATATACTAAGTGAATGCCTTAACAACTTGGCTAAAAGTTATTGGGGGGGGGGGGGCTATTGCCATCAACTCCAGCCTTTTTTATGTGGGTTTAGGCATGCTCAGAGCACGCCTATCAGATTGGGCACCAAAGGCAAATTAAGCAGGGTAACATCTAGCTTGTGAATTCTGCTGGGGCTTAAGGGTGATTTAGGCACAGAGTTGCTGGGTGATGTAATGATTGAGGTGACTGTGCACTTGCTCACCTGCCAAAATATGGGCACTTCAAGGACTTTACGGGTCGAAACTTAGGTGCCTGTTGACTTATGTCACATAGTAGTCACTTGCAAGGCTGAGCAGGTGTTTTTGTGAATGCCACTAACACCTAAATTTTGGACTTGGATGCCTGAAATAGCATATATGTGCCTGAGTCCTTGTGAGTATAGCACTTAGTGTTTGGGGATCCATGAAAAAGCAGTGTGTGTGTGTTTTTAGCAGTTGTGGCTCTCCTGTGCTTGTTCTGGGGTTGTGAGACTTTCTGTAGGGTGTATGAGAATAGCATGGCTGTGCTGTTAGCAGCATAAATTTGTTACCATATTTTAGATGTTCTCACACTTTTAGAACCATTTAGGTTTTTATTTTCAGGTGCTCACTTAAAATGTGTATGAATGTGCACAAATATATGCACTCCAAATAGTGGAGATTAGAGATGGGGAAAAGATGCCTTGGCTCGTGTATTTTTTTAAAAAATAAAAAAGGGTGCACTACAAGGGCTTTGTCCAGTCTTTATTTGCATGTTTGGAGCAGTAGCTTCTACCAGTTTCTTTGGAGACACAATCTAATAGCTCTTATTGTCAGGAAGGCTTATCCTAATATTCAGCCTAAATTTTTGCTTTTTAATCTCACACATTACTTTTAGTTACTGTCTTTTTGCAACCTACTTCATCTACTACATTGGTATTAGTAACCTACAAATAAAAAATATGCAGTCACCTCTCTCCACACACTTTTGCTCAGTAAAGTTTAATGTATATTTTGTTCCTTTGGCTCTTCCCTTGTAAGCCAGTCACTTCTGCCCCAGTCACTTTTTACTATTTTGATTTAAGAAATCATAAGACTGTTAATTTGTATACAGTGATTCTTTTGGTTTGCCCCTGTAGAAAGGGGAGAGTTAAGTGTATGCCCCTTATATATGTTGCTGTTTGAGGTGCTACAAGAAATACAAAATGAATTGCACCACTGACATATTTTTTTTATTATGAACACCTAGATAATGGCTTATACATTTTTCCTGAAGCCTGCTAATTTTTGTTTCTCTTGAACATACGCTTTCTCAACCTTTCTGGTAATTTTGTGCTCAGTACAGAAGCTTATTCTATTGAGTGTACATTGTGTGTGTCTATATAGCGCTTCTAATTTTCATTTTTAAATGATGAATATAAATAGAACACCCTGATACAAAAAATAAAAATTGATAGCTGTGGTTATTTAATTAACATAGAAAGTAACAATTTCCAGTGTTTTTGTATCCAAAAGCTTGTCTACACTGAGCAGTAATGTGGATTATGGGGGTGTGAGCTCTAAAGACTTATAAGGTATTATGCATTAATTGGTCCTTTTGGCCCTCCTGGTGCGCATTAAAGATTCTCTAGTGCGCTTCAGTGTAGTAGTGATTGAAACAGAATCATGTTAAAGTGCATTCTGGAACATTACAGTATATATTAAGAGAGAGACCTGAAAAACTGAGTTTTGGACATCTACATAAAACTCCAATTACTAAAAAATAACCCCCAAAATAATTAAGAAACCCTAAAAAAACCAGAAGCCATATATATGCATTACCTTTGCTATCTGAATGCCTATTCCAGTGTGCTCTTGCCAAAGTCATATACAGAAGAGGATCATTATAAATACTCCATGATACAATGTACTTGTAATCTTGAAATGTATTGGGTTTGATGCCAGTGGTTTCCAAACTGTGATCTCTATGCCATTATCCAAATCATTTATGAAGATATTGAATAGAACTAGACCCAGGCCAGATTCCTGGAGGACCCCACTCGATATGTTCTTTCAGCTTGAATGTGAGTAATTTTATAACTACTCTGAGTACGGTTTTCCAACTAGGTGTGCATCTACGTTATATTTGCCTACTTCATCTACGCTATATTTGCTTAGTTGGCCTATGAGAAGGTCATGTGAGATTGTATCAAAAGTCTTACAAAAGCCAAGATATCACATTTTGCTGCTTCTCCCCTATCCACAACATTTGTTTTCCCATCAGAGGATATTATGTTTGTTTGATGGGATTTGTTTTGGACACATCCATGTTGACTTTTCCCTTATCACCTTATCTTCTAGGTGCTTATGAATTGATTATTTACTCAGTTATCTTTCTGGGTATCAATGTTAACCTGATAGGTCTATAATTAGCTGCATTGTTCTTATTCCCCCTTTTATAGACTGGTACTATATTTGTCCTTTTTCAGTCCTTTGGGATCTCTTCTGTCTTCCACAAGTTCTCAAAGATAATCACTAATGACTCAGAGAGCTCTTTAGCCGATTCTTTAAGTAGTCTAGGGTGTATTTTGTCAGACTGCTAACTTGAAGCCATCTAGCTTGTCTAAGTAATTTTTAATGTGTTCTTTTCCTATTTTAGCTGCAGTTCCTGCTCCATTTAAACAAATGTTCACTATGATAGTTGTCAGATCGCTGCTAATCTTTTTGGTGAAAAGTGAAACAAAAGGTGCTTAAGACTTTGGCTGTTACAGTGTTTTCTGTTGGCTCTCTCTCCTCACTGAGTAATGGGCCTAACCTGTTCGTGGTCTTACTCTTGATTTTAATATGTACTACTTTACAAGGAAAAGAGTTGCAAAAATGTTCCAGTTCTGAACTTCTTTCTGTATCATGCATAATTGTAAAAACAAAACTTAAGACACCTTACACGTAAGTGTCCAGTTTTCAGGGTAATAGCTGTAAACCCAGTGCTTAAGGTATTGACAGTTACTAAGAATACCTTACTAAGAATCAAATTTCTGTTTTGAATTTGAGGTTTTTTTATATATGTAAGTTAAGATTCTTCAGCATAAAAAAGCAAATCAAAAACCCAATTCCAGAATTAACCATGTGTGGAGTTTAGTAGTGTATCTAAACCAAAGCAGGAAATTTCATATCCCCTTCCATAATGCATAGGAGTTCTGAGTCCTTTTAGTAATCTACAGCCAGGTATCTCAAGTCCCTTCTTCCTACTCAGTCAAAGGCTGTGTCTACACTACAGACTTTACAGAAACGCAGCTGTACTGTTGCTGCAGTGCGGTCTCCCGTGTAGCTGCTTTATGCCGTCAGAGGAGAGTTCTCCTGCCAGCATCATTAAACCACCCCTAAGGAGTAGCGGTAGCTATGTCAGTGGGAGAACATCTCCCGCCGACATAGTGTTATCCACACCAGCACTTTTGTTGGCAAAACTTTTTTTGGTCGGGGGGGGGCATGTTTTTCCACATTGCTGACCTACAAAAGTTTTACCAACAAAACTGCTAGTTTAGACATCGCCTAAATCTACTAGTATCTGTTCTATTGTATTTTCATGTTAGGCTTTCTGTAGCAGTGGTTCTCAAAACCAGGCTGCCGCTTGTTCAGGGAAAGCTGCAGTAAGCACATCCCTTGGCCCATGCTGCTTCCCGCAGCCCCCGTTGGCCTGGAGTGGCGAACCATGGCCAGTAGGAGCCACGATCTGCTGAACCTGCGGATGCGGCAGGTGAACAAACTGGCCCAGCCTGCCAGGGGCTTTCCCTGAACAAGTGGAGGACCAGCTTTGAGAACCCCTGTTCTATAGAACAATTTAAAAAGTGACTATTCCTGAGTTGTCTGTTTCTGTATCTGCCTATTTTGCTTCCTAAGTATTTCATTTTTAGTAGCTCTTCAGATTCCTTTAAAATTAGCTTTCCCCTTTCTCTCCCTAACCCACTCCATCCCTATAGTGTCTTGCTGCTACTTTCTTTTCTCCCATGACACTTTCATCTGTGTCAGGTAGTAAAAATAATGGGTCTGCTGGCTCAGAGTGTGTAAAGGCATTGATGTTTCTCTCCCTCTCAGAAAATTACTTCTCTTGAGTTTACTTTAGTCTCTGCTTTTGACTTCATTAGACAATGAGGAAGGCGAGTTGTGGGGATTGGTATACTTCAAGCGAGAGAGATGCGAAATTCTCCCTCTGCTCTTAACATAGTGGGAAACAGCCATCTTTTCCTTTGAGGATGACTACACTCTCTTAAAGAATTGTGGTTTGTTGTTGAATGAGCATGTGAAAAGTGGTTCACCAAAACACTATTTTTCTCATGTTTTGTGGTATTATTAGTATCCTCCATGCTTTGCATATGACAGAATGTGTCTTTCTATTTCTGAAATTAGTGAAACAGTAGAGTTGAAAGTCTGCTTATACTTCTATAGTAGTACATGATTACTGGGAAATAGAATGTGAAGTTTCTGTTTGGCTTTCATCTGAGTTCAACCCTAATATCCAATGGAGAAAACAAATGTAAGCTTTTCATGAACAGTGCGAAGAATAGCACACTAGTTTGACTGCTGGTTCAACTACAATGCAAGGGTTGTGGTTTTGTTTCCACTTATAACCCATGCAGTGTTTTCATGGCACCATTTGTGCTGCTGTGGCTAAAGGTTTCTTTGCACTTACATTATAAACATATATTCAAGGGGATTAACTTGGCCTTAAAAAAGTTACTCCATGCCGAAGCTTGATGTAAGAAACCTTAAAGCCAAATTTCAGATGTTGTTTTTGTATTTTATTCCTTTTCAAAATACATATTGTAATGTATTGTACCTTTCATGACCCTCCTGGGGCGAGTCATGACCCATCGCTTGAAAAACACACAGTCAATCAAGGGCATGCAAGATATAGAAAACTTGATAATTCTAAAGAAAATTAGTTTACCAGGATTTCAGGATGGTCAAAATCTTCAAAGTTTGTGAGGTCAAATGTCGTAGATTTTTACACATTTTTTAACTTTTTATTTTATTTCTTCTACTTTTATAGTAATATAAGGGTGCTATGAAAATTTTCAATTCTGAATAAGGGGTTCCCAACTTGAAAAGGTTGAGAAATCTTAGGCTAAGTAATAGCCTAAGCATCTCTTCTGCCCTGATAAGATCCGGCATGATGTTCTTTTTCCACTAGAGAAGAGTGGTGTCAGTATGCTGCTGAGCTTCTTGGCAGAAGTTCTCTCATTCCAATGAGAAATTGACAGTGTAGTAACTTTTTTTTCTTTTTTTTGAACACTTTTTTCCACTTTGGAAAAATTCCCATGCATTGGTTCCTTAGCTTCTACTTGCATTGCTACTCTTCTCTATTGTGTTTCTTGGAAGTAGCTTTTCCATTTTTATTGGGCTTTTCTGGCTGGAAGACATGGAGTGTATTGTATCAGAGGGGTAGCTGTGTTAGTCTGGATCTGTACAAGCAGCAGAGTCCTGTGGCACCTTATAGACTAAGAGATGTATTGGAGCATGAGCTTTCATGGGTGAATACTCACTTCATCCGATGCATGGAATATATTGACTGCTAGGATAGGTTTCAATATAATGGTTGACTATCCTGAAGAAATGTTTGAAGTTTATTTGGTATGGCAATCTCTATATAGGGCACAAAATATCGACTTCTCTTTCCTTGAAGAATTATAGGCGTAGAGAAAGCATTGCTGGTGGATTCTCTGCAGTTTGAGGTCTTCAAACCAGTTTTGAGGATTTCAATAACTCAGTCCTGGGTTAGGGGTTGTTATAAAAGTGGATGGGTAGGGTTCTGTGGCCTGCCTTGTGCAGGAGGTCAGACTAGATGATCATATTGGTCCCTTCTGACCTATGAGTCTATGAGATTCTGAGTATAAACGGTTGAGGAAGAATTTCTTCTATCCCAACACTCTTACATTGTTCAAGGCCATTCACCAGTTTCAAAAGACATCCTAAACAGAATTCCTGCCAAGGAAGCTGAGGTATCTGGGACTGTCCATTAAGAAATATGCTGGGAAATGAGTGTGGTCATAGCTTTTCTTTTCTGTATTTTTGATTAGACTGCAGTAACTCCTCACTTAGTCGTCCCGATTAACGTTGTTTTGTTGTTACATTGCTGATCAATTAGGGAACATGCTCGTTTAAAGTTATGTAATGCTCCCTTCTAACGTCATTTGGCAGCCACCTGCTTTGTCTACTGCTTGCAGGAAGAGCAGCCCACTGGAGCTAGCTGGTGGGGGCTTGGAACCAGGGTGGACCGGCAGCCCCCTATCAGCTCCTGCTCCCCTAAGTTCCCTGTGCTGCAGCTGCCCCTCTCCCCAGCGCCATGTGCTGCTCCTGCCCTCTGCCTTGGAGCTGCTCCCTGAGACTCCTACTTGCTGGGGGGGGGGAGGGAAGAAAGGAGGGGGCTAATGTCAGGGTGTCCCCTCCACCCCACTTACTTCATCTTCCATAGAGTGGTGGGACACACCAGGACTCAGGACGGAGGGAGCTTGCAGCAGCTGTGGTCTCAGCAAGCTGATCTAATTAACAAGGCAGTGTACTTAAAGGGGAAATGCACATATCTCCCTCATTTCTGGTGCCTTGTAGAGTGAGAGAGTTAACCCTTGAGAGCTCAGCCAATTGCTAGTTCATTATTTAGCAGTAAGGGAAATATCCCACCCTCTGACTCCTCTACCTTAACCAAGCTTCACAATCATCATCACTGTATACCAGTATTAAATTGTTTGTTTAAAACTTACACTCTCTGTGTGTGTGTGTGTGTGTGTATAATATACAGTCTTTTGTCTGGTGAAAAAAAAATTTCCCTGGAACCTAACTCCCTCATTTACATTAATTCTTATGGGGAAATTGGATTTGCTTAACATCATTTCGCTTAAAGTCGCATTTTTCAGGAACATAACTACAACGTTAAGTGAGGAGTTACTGTATTATAGCGGACGCATACACAAATACAGTTCAGAGCAGAGATCATACCCATGAAAGCAGGTTTCAGCATTTCTTAGAAAAGTTAAACACTCAGTCAGCTGAATAATGAATACTTCAGATATCCAACACAGGCATCTTCCATCTCATAGGTCCAAAACATGACTGGGCTAATATAATATTACATTCATTTTTGTTATAAAAATGGTGTCTATTCATATGGATATTCAATAAACTATAACAAAAATAGTTAATAAAATTTCTTATGAATGTATTAAAATTTATTTTTGGTATGTCTAGTGATTGTCTTCCAATAAATATGGTAGCTAGTTCTTCATAGATGGGCTTGATTAAGGGAATATTAATATTTGGATATGCAACTGAAGTGTCAATTGAATGATTATTCTTCTAAATCTTTTTTTCTTAAGTGAATTGCAAAACTTAAAACTAAATGTAGACTTTATAAAATCATTTCTCTCATCTGCCAAAACCTAAATTTGGATTGTAGTTAAACTCTGAAACACCAAGGAAAAACACCTACCTTGTGACCTTGCGTATAAGGAGGAACTGATTTTTTTTTTTGAAGTATTCAACTCAAATTTACATATTCAGTGTTTTAATATCTTTTATAAACGAGCTTTGCAGATTATCATTAAAGGAAAGGAATATACAAAGGAAGACTGTTAATAATTGGATTCTAACCTGCAGATGTTTCTCTGGTAAATTCAGAGTTACAATTTGCTTTGATCTCTACCCTTAGGTTTGGAGGAATTAATTTTTTATTGGTAAATGTCAGTGAATGTCAATTTCACCATACTCATATCCTGATGAAGAAATATATTCATCACTATTAATAAAAATGTACAGATAAACAAAATAAGAAAAATGCTGTTTGAGAATTTATTATCATTTGATTTAAAGATATTTACTTTGAATATTTTGACGTGATATTGACAGTTTGTAACTGGTATAAAGTTTTAACATTTTGAATCTCAACATCTACTATAACTAAATGTCTGAACCACCGGAAAATTGTGCTACTGTAAAAAATTTAAATCAATAATTAAAAAAGCTTAAAAATAAACATTGATATTTATTTAAATGAATTTAATTTGTTTTTAAATATTCCAAGCCTATTTATCCTGTACTGCTAGGATACTGCAGGTGGTTGTGTTAACTTTACATATCATGTGGGCTATGATATGTAACAAAGTGAATAAAATATGGAGTCTGGTATTTACTCAGTTTTTCCTCATCCCCCCAAAAGCCAAGACTACTGCAGATGCCAGAAGGCCCTTAATATTTCAAGTACCCAAACCCCAAAAACTAAATAAACCCAAAACCCCAAAACACAACACCCCACGGACCCCCTCTCCCCCACTCTCTTCTTAAATTACTTCAGTACTACCAGATGTGCCTACTATGTTGAACCAAATCTTACTTCAGGTATGCTACTTTGAAGCATTAGTGTTTCAATATGAATTACAAAAAGATCTGTAGTTTCTCAAGTAAAGTGGTGGAAGCCACATCACTTTGGACGCTTATAAAGTACACTAGACCAGTGGTTCTCAAAGTTGGTCCGCCACTTGGTCAGGGAAAGCCCCTGGCTGGCCGGGCTGGTTTATTTACCTGCTGCATTTGTTTACCTGCCACGTCCGCAGGTTCGGCTGATCGCCAGGGGCTTTCCCTGAACAAGCGGCGGACCGACTTTGAGAACCACTGCACTTGACCAAGCACTAGCAAGTACACTGTAGAGAAAAATCCTGCTCCTGGAAGTGATAATGAGGTGACTTCCTCCTGTCTGTCTTCTGTGTGTTTTATCTCCAAATATGGACTGCTCATATTGTCTTGAACTGTGTATACAATCCACGTAGTAGCTTGTCTGGAATCAAGCACTCCAATTGTGTGTTTGGATAAAAGTTTTGTATGTGTTCAAATACTGAAGAGCTAGTTTCTGTGCAGTTTTGTGACTGAGTTTAACTAATTTTCTTAAGCAGAGAAAACTATTTCTGTACTTCACATGGACATATGTTGAAGTGAATTTTCTCCACTGATTCCTCTTCTGGAAATGTAGCCTTAAAGGGTTAAAATACAAAGTCTCTACTCTGAGGACCTGGTGTCCTCAATGATCTGCCAGTTTCTAATTAGTGGCAGCACCTGTAACTAATTATTCATTTTCAAGCAGTCCTGTATAATGGTGGAGGGGGAGGGGTGTTCCTCTCAGTTGTATCTGTGTATGTAGGTCTTTAAAATCCTACCCTGACAAAGTACTGCTTTAGCTCTACTTTTTTTTTTTTGATGCGGGAAAAGGAAGTTGGTATTTAGCCACTATCTGCAGCCTGGAGGTATGGGGAGCAGCAGAGAAGAGATGTAGCCTTCTGTATTTCAGGGCTGCTAGTTCAAAGTGCTGCAGTTCAAAGTGTGCTTGTATTTTGACAATGATTATGAAATGGTGTTGACCCAATAATTTCTATATAAATTATGCCCATTTTAGTCTTTAATTACCATTTCTACAAATGCAAGCTGAGCGCTGAGAATAGTTATCTTCCTCTTGTGCATCACCCAAAGTTCTGCAACAAAATTATATTCTTGTATACTTTTGTGCAATTCCACTGCGTTGAGAGTTTGCAGAGATATAATGGGCTGGAATTTAATAAGCAATGCTGCTGCTGCACAAGAATAATCTAATCTATTCTCTTAGCTGGGCTAACTAAAGTGTTAACAGGAGTAAAATGCAGTAAGTTTTTCGTCACTGAAGTCAGAAGACCTGACTTTGAAAACTGGGGAGATGATCTGATTAGTAAGATGTCACTGGTAATAGTTCAGCATCTCAGATTAGGACCACACTTGTAATTGCTCTCCAAGTGAGTGTTTAAACTTCGTTGTCTTTTTGGAAATAGGAATTCATCTCATTAGCTATTGCATTCAGAAAAATAGCAGTGCACATTGACTATCTATTCTGAATTGTTTCCCTAAGTGGGAAGAAATAAACTCCAAATCTGTTGTGAAAATGTTTGAGTTTGAGACAATAGACTCATAATATCTTGCTGGGGAATAGCATGCCAATTATCAAAACCTGGGTGAATGGAAATATAATTCCTAGAGGAAACAAGGTGTCATGGACTCTTGAACTGTAGGCCTGTAATGGCATAGTTAGTTGTTTATAGCAGCCCCCCAAAATTAAAGGAATTAAATACTCCCAGAGTGAGAGCCTTGGAGAAAAACAAGGAGGAATAAGTAAGAGGATCTAAAATTTTTAAAAAAATGTTTTGTTTACCCATCTGTCACTATGCAAAACCTTGCATTGATATTTTTTAAAGTTACTGTATAAGCACCTTTTGTTTCCTAAAAACCTTAACTACAAAACTTACTATATTTAACTAATAGTCTTGAATGTGGAGATTTGAAAGGTTTTTTGAGTCTAGGGAATCCTTGTTATGCACATCCTCTCAGTTTGGAACTGACCCTACCGTGTGTGTGTGTGTGTGTGTGTGTGTGTGTGTGTGTGTGTGTGTGTGTGTGTGTGTGTTCTGAGGTATTATCTCTTCCACTTTGTGGAAATCCGTCTAAAACAAGTGGAGAGTAGAATAAAAACCTTTCATTGCAAATATGTATCTTGGCATAAAATGTGCGGGAGATTCACGATAATTTGGTTTGACGATGGGAAGTGGGAATGTAGTTATATATAATATGGCTTGCCTAGTCTTGGGACATTGGGTCTCACATCTGATCCTTTAATTACTGTGCTCCCAGCAGTAGAACTGCCTGGTTATGAGACATCACCTGCCATGGAGTATATCAGCATGCTGAACCCACACCTGTTTTTACAGGATTTGTTACATCCTTTGGGTAGGATTTCAATACTGTTTTCCTACACTTGAAGACTCTGGCCTGGTCTACACTATGTGTTTATACCGAATTTAGCAGCGTTAAACCAATTTAACCCTGCACTTGTCCATATAGCGAAGCCCTTAATATCGATATAAAGGGCTCTTAAAACCAATTTCTGTACTCCTCCCCGACCAGGGGTGTAGCGCTGAAATTGGTATTGCCATGTCAGATTAGGGTTAGTGTAGCCGAAATTTGATGGTATTGGCCTCCGGGCGGTATCCCACAGTGCACCATTGTGACCGCTCTGGAAAGTCATCTGAACTCAGATGCACTGGCCAGGTAAACCGGAAAAGCACTGCAAACTTTTGAATTTCATTTCCTGTTTGGCCAGCGTGGAGAGCTCACCAGCACAGGTGACCACGCAGAGCTTATCAGCACAGGTGACCACGCAGTCTCCTGAGAATCGAAAAAGAGCTCCTGCATGGACTGCACGGGAGGTGCTGGATCTGATCTCTGTGTGGGGAGAGGATTCTGTGCTAACAGAACTCTTTTCCAAAAGACAAAATGAAAAAACATTTGAAAAAATTTCCAAGGCCATGATGCAGAGAGGCCACACCAGAGACTCAGTACAGTGCAGAGTGAAAGTTGAGGAGCTCAGACAAGCCTACCAGAAAACCAAAGAAGCAAACGGAAGGTCCGGGGCAGGGCCGAAAACATGCTGCTTCTATGCTGAGCTGCATGCAATTCTAGGGGGTCCGCCACTAGTACCCCACCTGTCTGTGGATTCCGAGGTGGGGGTAATCTCAGCCATGCCTGAGGATTCTGCGGACGGGGAAGATGAGGAGGAGGAAGAGGAGGATGAGATTGCAGAGAGCACACAGCACACCGTTCTCCTCAACAGCCAGGAGCGTTTTCTGACCCTGACAGAATTACCCTCCCAGCCCTCCCAAGCCACTATCCCAGACAGTGAAGCCATGGAAGGGACCCCTGGTGAGTGTACCTTTGTAAATATAAAACATGGTTTAAAAGCAAGCATTTTTTAATGATTAATTTGCCCTGAGGACTTGGGATGCATTCGCGGCCAGTATAGTTACTGGAAAAGTCTGTTAACATGTCTGAGGATGGAGCGGAAATCCTCCAGGGACATCTCCGTGAAGCTCTCCTGGAGGTACTCCAAAAGCCTTTGCAGAAGGTTTCTGGGCAGGGCAGCCTTATTCCGTCCTCCATGGTAGGACACTTGACCCATGCCATGCATGTAGCAAGAAATCTGGTATCATTGCATGACAAAGCCTAGCTGCGTATGGTCCTGGTGTTTGCTGGCATTCAAGCAACATCCGTTCTTTAGCTCGCTGTGTTATCCTCAGGAGAGTGATATCGTTCATGGTAATCTGGTTGAAATTCAGGAATTTAATTAAGGGGACAGAGATGGCCATTCCTATGGCTGTTTGCCTGTGGCTTAAAAGAAATCCTTCCATGCATGTAGCCAAGCAAGGGGAAGGGAGGAGGTGTGATTGGCGCTGAGCTTTTTCACGTTTGGCTAGCAGGGATCTTCCTTGCTACCAGCCACACGGTGGGGGGCGGAGGGGGGTGTTTAGCAGTAATCTTCCATGATACCAGCCACGTGGTGGGGGGGTGGGGTAAAGCCATCATCCCAGAGAATTGGATGGGGGGGTGGTTTCTGCTGCTGCATGTTAACAGGAAAGAAGCAGCACTGAACGGGCTTTGCTTGCTATTTGGGAAAGGAGGGCACTGGATATATGAAGGTTGCAGAAGACAAAAGACAATGGCTTACTATGGCCGCATGCAAGCCGAATTTTGCTGACAGGACCTGCGTCTGTGAGATCTCTAATACCAGAGCTGCAGGCACTCAATATTAAGATGCAAAATGCAACCTTGTAGTGAAATCACATGTGCTGTATAAGGTGAATAGTGGTGTTCACTGTGAAAGAGTATAACCATTGTTCTGTAAAATGTATCTTTTTCAATACTTCTCTCCCTTTTTTCCCTCCCTCATGCAGCTGCACATTTTTCAAGCCTCCCTGCTCCGTCCCGAAGGCTATCTCAGATAAGGCAGCGGAAAAAAAAGACACGAGATGAAATGTTCTCAGAAATCATGGAAGTGACCCGCAATGAAAGAGCTCATCTGAATGAGTGGAAGGACGTGGTATCAAAGTACAAGAAAGATGCCAGTGACCGTGAGGACAGGAGGGACAAACGTGAGGACAGGTGGTGGCAGGAAGATCACTGGTGGCGGGATGCAACGCTGAGGCTGCTGCGTGATCAAACTGACATGCTCCGGCGTATGGTGGAGCTTCAGGAACAGCAGCAGGATCTTAGAGTGCCGCTGCAGCCCCTGTATAACTACCCTCTCTCCTCACCATGTTCCTTAGCCTCCTCACCCACCAGACAAGTAAGAACGCGTGGGGTGAGGCTCCGTGCACCCGCCCACTCCACCCCAGTGGACAGCCCAACCAAAAGGCTGTCGTCATGAAATTTTTTTAGTGGCCTTTTCCTTCCCTCCTATCCTCCTCCCAAACCCCACCCGGGCTACCTTGTCAGTTCTCTCCATCTTTTTATAATTATTTAATGAAGAATACATGATTTTTAAACAAGAGTGAATTTATTTCCTTAGAAAGCAAGCTGTGTTCGAAGGCAGGTGGGGGTGAGTGGCTTACAGGGAATGAGTCAATCAAGGGGTGAT
The DNA here is from genome assembly GCF_007399415.2 of Gopherus evgoodei. Taxonomy (NCBI): domain Eukaryota; kingdom Metazoa; phylum Chordata; order Testudines; family Testudinidae; genus Gopherus; species Gopherus evgoodei. Next base: position 123,635,304 of record NC_044322.1, read on the forward strand.
GGGTTTCGTCAAGGAGAAACAAACACAACAGTCACACTGTACCCTGGCCAGTGATGAAACTGGTTTTCAAAGCTTCTGTAATGCGCACCACTTCCTGATGTGCTCTTCTAATCACCCTGGTGTCTGGCTGCGCATAATCAACGGCCAGGTGTTTTGCCTCATTCTCCCACTCCGCCATAAAGGTCTCCCCCTTACTCTCACAGAGATTGTGGAGCACACAGCAAGCAGCAATAACAATGGGGACATGGGTTTGGCTGAGGTCTGAGCGAGTCAGTAATGTGCACTAGCATGCCTTTAAACAGCCAAATGCACATTCTACCACCATTCTGCACTTGCTCAGCCTGTAGTTGAACAGCTCCTGACCACTGTCCAGGCTGCCTGTTCAACTGTATGGCTTCATGAGCCATGGCATCAAGGGGTAGGCTGGGTCTCTCAGGATAACTATAGGCATTTCAACATCCCCAACTGTTACTTTCTGGTCTGGGAAGTAATTCCCTTGCTGCAGCCGTTTAAACAGAGTAGTGTTCCTGAAGACGCGAGCGTCATGAACCCTTCCCGGCCATCCAATGTGGATGTTGGTGAAACGTCCCTTGTGATCCACCAGTGCTTGCAGCACCATTGAAAAGTACCGCTTGTGATTTATGTACTGGGTGCCCTGTTGCTCCAGTGCCAAGATAGGGATATGGGTTTCATCCATCACCCCACCACAGTTAGGGAATCCCATTGCAGCAAAGCCATCCACTATGATCTGGACATTTCCCAGAGTCACAGTCTTTCATAGCAGCAGCTTAGTGATTGCTTTGGCTACTTGGATCACAGCAGCCCCTACAGTAGATTTGCCCACTCCAAATTGATTCCTGACTGACTGGTAGCTGTCTCACGTTGCAAGCTTCCAGAGGGCTATTGCCACTCACTTTTCAACTATGAGGGCTGCTCTCATCTGGGTATTCTGGCGTTTCAGGGCAGGGGAAATCAAGTCACAAAGTTCCATGAAAGCGCCCTTACGGATGTGAAAGTTTCGCAGCCACTGGGAATCGTCCCACACCCGCAACACTATGCGGTCCCACCCGTCTGTGCTTGTTTCCCAAGCCCAAAATCGGTGTTCCATGGCTAGAACCTGCCCCATTACCAGCAGGATCTCCAGCGTGCCAGGGCCCGGAGTTTGAGAGAATTCTGTGTCCATGTCCTCATCACTCTCGTCGCTGCTCTGCCGTAGCCGCCGCCTCCTCGCCTGGCTTTGCAGGTCCCAGTTCAGCATAGACTGCACGACAATGCACGAGGCCTTTAAAATGTCCATGATTGCTGTCTTGAGCTCAGCAGGGTCCATGCTTGCCGTGGTATGGCGTCTGCACAGTTCACCCAGGAAAAAAGGTGCGAAACCGTGGTCTGCCGCTGCTTTCACGGAGGGAGGGGTGAGGCTGTACCCAGAAGGACCAGTGACAATGTTTTTTGCCCTATACGGCACTGGGATCTCAACCCAGAATTCCAAGGGGCGGGGGAGACTGCGGGAACTATGGGATAGCTACCTACAGTGCAATGCTCTAGAAATCGACGCTAGCCTTGGTACATGGACACACACCGCCAAATTACTGTGCTTAGTGTGGCTGTGTGCACTCGATTTTATACAATCTGTTTTTTAAAAACCGGTTTCTGTAAAATTGGAATAATCCCGTAGTGTAGACATACCCTCTGTGAAGGCTCAGATTGACTCCAAATAGGTTCCCATGGTGGGGGATCCATGAGGATTACTGTTTAGCAGCCTTCTCCTTTCCAAACTCAGTTTCTTCCTGCCACTAATGATCCTGGTCTGATGGGTGATCGCAGTTCTTGCACAGATGTTGTGGAAAGCAATAGCCTTTACTCAGGCTAAATAAAAACAAGTCCTTTCAGGTGTCCTGAAGACTATAGTGAGGACTTAGAATTACTTATCACAAGCCTTTGGAAATAGTGTCTTAGTTTTTACAGCCTGTAATACCCCTGATGGAATCTGGGAATGATGAAGATAAAACTTCCCTGAACTTGGCATTCTTGAAGTAAGTCAGCTCAGTGACACTAGTACAGGGATCGGCAACCTTTGGCACGTGGCTTGCCAGGATAAGCACCTGGTGGGATGGGCCAGTTTCTTTACCTGCCGTGTCCGCTGGTTCGGCCGATCGCAGCTCCCATTGGCTGCGGTTTGCCACTCCAAGCCAATGGGGGCTGCAGGAAGCGGCGCAGGCCGAGGGATGCACTGGCTGCCGCTGTGTACTAAAGGCTGAGGATCTCCATGGGCACATCTGATCTTTGCTAGTACTGACAAGCTAGGCAAAGTTCTCAAGAGTACATAAATCTCTCCAGGAGATGGTGGATGAGGAATGGGATACCAGTGATAGGAAATCGTCTTTTACTTGTCTGTTCTGGAAACTTTCTGTCATTCAGAATGTGTCAAATGTCATGTTACGATTTCTCCTTTGGTAGAAACTTATAAGGCTGGGCTGATATCTTGCAAGAAGGTAAAGTGTCCCTAATGGACTCTGTGGAAAATACATTCTACCTTTAGTGTAGATTGCTTCAACAGAATTGACAGCCCGTTGGGAGAGGGGTGACTTGGGGTGGAGGAACTGCATTTGCTATAGACTAGATGTAGTGGCCCGTAACTATTCCCTGGAATTCAGGCCTTTTTCTCTGTGACCAGTTTTCTTATTTAGCAGAAATGGGCAGCGGCAGGAGTAATGGAAGGCTGTAAATTCAGGGCCACATCCCCATGTTTATGACTGGCTAACTAACGCTCACTCTGAATTAAAAGCCATGGTAGCAATAGCAAGTGTCTGGGGGTGTGCTTTGAAGGCAGTGAGTATAATTATGCACAAAATTATCATCTTGATTCCTTCCTTGGTGGATTTACTAATGTATCCAAATGGACAAGGTGTTTCTGTGTGGCACCAGAGTGGTGAAAAGTTGGGACCATATTTCAGCCTGTTATCCAGCGTGGGTCTTAGCATAGCAGTCTTCACATATTCTGGGTGTTAAAACATCTTGCCTGGACTATTTCTATGTGTAACCTTTTACGGTACCATTCAATCATTTTGTTTCTGAGCTGGTGGTCTTTACAAGACTATTCCATGGATCTCTCCTGAGGAGGAATGATGAAAACTTGAGAGTGGGGGTTCCCCACAACCCTCTCCCCTCCTACTCTAAACATACAGTGGACAGTAATAACATGGTATCCTGCAAGGCTGAGAAATTCGTTGGAGCACTAATGTGCTCCAAGGATGTACGGTCCGTGACGGAGAGAGTTTAGTCAACAATCGCTCTCTCCTGTCTTTGCGCAGAGTCTAATACTTGCTTAGCACCTTGCTTTACCTGTGTTCATGATATGACATTTGAGAGGGAGAACTTCACTGAGTTGCTCTTTCTATGTGAAACTATTGCAGTGTACCATACTCAGAGGACATTTGTGGGCTAGTCTAGAGAGGAAAACCCTAATGCGTTGTCACATTCAGGTATGAATTAACTTCCTTTTCCAGGAGGGCCTTGCAAAGGGGTTGAGTTAATTTCTTTTAATCTGAGAAGCAGATACTCAGTAGTAAAGGATCTGACTCAGTTTCTTTTCAAAGGGATTGGGAAGCATTGGGTTTTCTGGGTTTGTTTTTAGATCTGCTGACACTTTGCCTCCTTGGTTCATGGGATTTTAGCCTGCTGTTGAATGATTTGATAGATCAGCCATTTGAAACTTGGGTTCCCATTTGGTTCCTTACTCTAAAGACAAGGTTCTTGGCAGCTGTTTGTTTGGTTTTTTTTGAGGAGAGTTGCAGGGTTTTTTGTTTAATGGAGGGACCCTTTTGTTTTCTGTGTAGATGAGGAAGTGGCTAGGCTGTTCTCCCAGCCTGCCCCCCAAAAGTTAGTTACTTTTAGATCTCAAGAACCATACTTATTTGAATCCTAAAGAGAGTGTGACTCTGGCATCCTCTTCCTGGTGGCCTAAGTATCCAGGAGACTTACTTGACAAGATGAGACCACCGCATTTTTGGGATGAAAGCTTACTCTTCTGTGACACCGTTAGCCTTCTGGTTGGCAAGAGCAGAATGTCTTTCATACAAGTTGTGCAGGGCAGCAACTTGAGCTTTTCTGTATACTTTAGTGTAGCAATACAAATTGTATTTAAACACATCTTCTGATTCAGTGTCTGGACTGCCATTTTGAGATTGCTCTGCACTCTCACATTTGATCTTGAAACTGATTTGGTAGTCTCACTCTGTGGGGCTCATATAGGATAACCTTCAAGGAGGATTACTCCTAGAAACTCTCTTCCTCAGAGGACAATCCATGTAGTATAACTTGAATTATAGAGGAGCTGAGCAGATGGTCCCACCAGGATGATGCTAAAACTTTTTGGTTTTATATTGTATCTGGGAATGGGCAACAGGGCATGGATCAATTGGTGATTACCTGTTCTGATCATTCTCTCTGGGGCATCTTGTGTTGGCCACTATAGGAAGACATGATACTGGGCAAGTTGGACCTTTTGGTCTGACCCGGTAGGGCTGTTCTTATGTTCTTAATACCCTGGCATAAAAAAGCATGGAACTTCTGACCTGTTAGATACCTTTCACTCTGTTAGCTTGGATGCTTCACTCATATGGTATGTTAGTGGTGTAAAAATTTTTGCTCATGGCTACTGTATTTACAGTTATTGCTGGACTCAGACTGGAATATAACAATATTGCTAACTTAGGGATGTTGTCCTTTGAGCAATGAGTGGTTGTTTTTTTGTTTTTTTTTCCCCCCTCTACTGGCTGGAACAGAGGTGTAAATACACTGTCTGAGCTATTGTGAGAATGCTCCAAGAAACCTAATTAATAGGTTAAAAGAAACCCCCATTTTAACTACGGAATTGTTTTCATAGTTGTGCTAAACACTTTAGAGCTCAGCTGCTTTCTTTCCTTTCTCTATATCTGTAAATGAAAGTAGCTATTATGTTGGCCATTCCAGCTCATCTCTCTCTGTATAAGCCATAATTAAATTTGGCATCTCCTGTCTACCCACTATCTTTGCCAAATGCAGACTAGGCTTTGTGTACTATTTCTATTATAGTGCTGTCCCTTGACATGTTTATCTCCTTCAGGCAAATGTTTATGTTGCACTCTTTAAACAGCTGAGTTCATAGCACATAACAAGGCAGTGCTATCACACTGTAGATTTATAACTGATACTAAGCTTTCAGCAGCTTTAACAATTGCTTAAACTCAACTGAATATAAAAACAAAACCAGCAGCAACCACTCAATCCATCTATTAAAAAGCAAATGAGGAACAGTACCCTATGCACACCCAAGAAGTAGTTTTCCAGCAGTCTCCCTCTTTGCAGCATATCCAGAAAGTCAACAGATTAGAGATATTTCAAACCAAGGGGGAGCAAGTTTCAAAGCCAGGAGAAGCAGCAAAGAATCCTGTGGCACTTTATAGACTAACAGACGTTTTGGAGCATGAGCTTTCGTGGGTGAATGCCCACTTCGTTGGATGCAGGAGAGCATCCTGTTGTAGAGAAAGCCCGCCCTTTTATACTGAGGGGAGTTCAGCTTGAACATCTCTGGTGATTTTGTCTGTTACGGTATGGCATGAGGTGACGTGAGCACCAAGCCATTTAGGGCTTTGTTGGTCAAACCTTAAACTTCAGTCTTAGGGAAGACTATGATAATTTTCATCGGCAACTATCACATCACCAACAGCTAACCCTAAAGGCACATCTTCACTAGTAATGTTAAAGTGCTGTTGAGGCAGTGCTTTAACATGGCTGTGTAGTCGCGGCATCTCCACGAGGGGAGCACATCTCCTCCACTGCAGGAGCGCTGTCTACACTGCCATGTTACAGCGCTGAAACTTGTGGCGGTCAAGGGTGTGTTTTTTTCACACCCCTGACCGAGAAAGTTGCAACACTGTAAAGTGGCAGTGTAGATGAGGCCTAAGTCTAATACTCCTACAAACACACTGCCCCAGTAACTTATTTAAAGTGGAACCCCTCCAACTCTAATACTTTTGGAGTTCTTCAGTGTCTCATGCCCAAAAGGAGTCATGTAACAGTTCATTGGTTTGATGCTAGCCCACTCTATGCTTATTTTCTATGTATAGCTGAAATTCTGCAGGGCTGGAAAATGTGAGGAAGATCTCCTATTGGGACGTAAGCTTGGGCTGGGGTGTGGCTGCTTTGTTTCTACAAGGTTGCTTCAGTGTGAGAAGAGTCACTATTTGAGTTATTAGCTTCAGATGAATCTTATATAGTAAGGGCCAAGTTAAGACTAAAATAGCCATAGATGTGATAATTGTTTTCTTTTCTTGTATAGTTCAGTTCATAAATTTAGAATTATATTACCCATTGTACACATTTACATTAACGTTATTAGCAGTTGTTTTACTTTAGCTTGTATTAAAACAAACTTGGCAACACTGTCTCCTGCACAAACTTACACAAATGCCACCTCAGCCAAAAAAGACTTCAATAGAATAGGTGTCCTCGCACAAAGAATTTTGAAGTCTTAACTTTAATAATGCAGTTTTTTCTCTCAATTTCTCTGTGTATAAATCTTTCTCTTTAGAGAAAGGACATCAAAGGTATGCTTTGAACATAAATTTGCTATTAAGATTATATTCTGTAAATTCAAGCCTGTAAAAATGCCTGGCTGTCCCTTCCTGTCAATCTCGGAGGGAGTCCACGCCCCCTTATCTTGTTCCTAGAAGCAGTCTGGAACAATGGGAAATTTAGCTGTCTCGGGTGTCCGGGCCCTCTGAGTGGGACTGGGCAGTCATCAGGCTCTGGGACTCAAGCCATCAGGCAAGGGGGAGCTCCAAATAGTCTAGGGCTCTAGCAGAGCAGTGAATAGTCTAGTCTCAGGCAGGGCGGACACCAAGCAGTCTAAGGTTCTGGCCTGTGGGCAGGGCAGAGCAATTAATAATCTAGCGTTCTAGCTCTGGTGGACAGTAGACTAACACAGGCCTCCTGGCCTAAGGTAGGATGGCAGGAGAGTAGGAGGATCTGGCACCACCCAGCTCCCTGCCCAGGGCCCAAAAAGTGGCAGGGTGTTTTGCTACTGGGTCAGTGGAGAATCCAGCCACAACATGCTGACCTGTCTTCAGGCAGCACTGCAGCCAGACTACTGTCAGCTGTCCCTAGGCGACCCCCGCCCCCCCCGTTGTATCTGCATCCAGGGGTCATCCTCCATCTCCCCAGGAAACACCACCAATGCTAGTCTCAGCAGCTTCTTGGGGTCTGGAGTGATGGGGCACTCTGGAAGCTCAGGCAAGTCCTTGGGACAGCAGAGGTCCTCCTTGGCATCCCGCTCCAGCAGTAGAGGAGAAGTGTCTGTCTCCCTTGGCAGCTCCAGTCCGATTGAGCTGCAGGGTCAGCCTTTTATACTTCCTTCCGGGGGTGCAGGCCTGGCTTCACCTACCAGGGTGTAAGTGGCCATCCCTGCCTGTCGTGCTTGGAAGGAGGACACACCCATTTTGCTGCAGAGCCCTCCACTGCTTTTCAACGTGAGATTTTGCGTAATTTAACAATTCCACTAGAATTCAAAGCCTTATGAAAGGCTCCCTGTATTGGAAATTCTGTTTATTCCAAGGGCTTTGGGTAATCTCAAGAACTACTGATAAGTGTTTAATACAAACTTTTCTAGTCTTTTTTTTTAGCAGTTTTTATAGGAAGGAAGTTTTTCATTTAATGAAGTACGCTTACGGTATGGACAAGCAATTCTGGTACAGCAAACTCCTTAATGTGGTGCTGCTGCCTTTCAATCAAGCATGGTGAGGAATTGAGATACAGAGGTGCAGAAACCCAGTTTAGATGTCCAAGTTCCCTTAATTTTGTGAGAAGGCTATCATTTTAATTAGTCAACTATCAATTTTTTATTACACTGTCACTGGGGCATATAGACCTGTAAAAATGTATTTGGATTGATGCTGACACTTTTCGATTGGACTGTCAGATATTTTAAATTATTCTCTTTTTTTTTTTTCTTTTGGCACAAATTTTCCTTCCTCTCTCTTCTTGTCTTCTAAACTTTTAAAAACAGCAGCCTGAAAAATGTTGGATTATGAAACCAATGATGCAGTCATAGAATTGTTATTGACACTCTCATTTTCAGACTTTTGAAAGGGCACTTCTGCTATCTAAGCTTTTCTGTTAAATAAAGCTCTGGTCTAACTATTTAAATTAAGATTCTTAAGAGTTTCTGAATACTTTCAATATAAAATATACCCTTACGTGTCCACACAACCCTCTTTTCTTTTATCTAAAGGTGGTTTGTACTTATCTATCTCCCTGTCTTAGTCTATTGCCATCTTATTTCTGTGCTTCTGTCCACTCCACTAGCAACTGCCACCATGGCAACTCTTCCTTTACCTGAGCAGGTGGGATATAGAAAGCAACCAGTGTTGAGCTGGTTGAACTTGCTTCTAAAAAAAGTTTAAAGGGGACATTTTGTTTGTGGTTAACTCTGAGGATATTAAATCTCATAAATAGAGCTCTGTGTGTCAGGCCACTACATTTTGTTTGTGATTAACTATTGCTAGATCACCAGATATTTACATATTTGAAAAAACTCTTCAGAGAAATCCTGCTTTGTGTGTGACTAGCCTGCTGTGAACCAGCAGGATCCACAGAGACTTTGGGCATGTCTGCATTGCCCCACAGTTTGGATTATGTTGGTGTGAGTAGCAGTGTGCACCAAAGTGCTGCATGATAACTCCCCTGTGTGAATGCTGCAGATGTGAACTAAAAGGTTCCTATTTTTCATTTAATGTCGTCATTTTGAAACAGGACTAATGGAGGCAAATTAGGAACTTCTTAGTTTGCGCCCACAGCATCATACAGAGAAGTTACAGTGCAGCAGCTTGGTATGAGCTGCTATTCACACCCCCATAGTCCAAACTGGGGGGAAGTGTGTAAGCAAGTCCTTTGATTGTCTGGTAGAATGGATGATATCAACTTTCTTTCTGTCTTTAGGATGCGTCAGGATGAAACGCCACAGGCATCTAAGCACCAGTGACAGTTCAGACAATGAGAGTAAGTAGTATGCATTAATCTTTCTTTGCTTTATCACCCTCTTGTGGTTTCCTCCTGTGGTTTGAGGGCAAACTGTTTTACCTCTTTTGTATAACAAAAATAAAGTTTTATTTCCTTTCCTTTTTTTTTGCTTTTCTCCAGAATTCAAAATACTGAAATCTGTTATCTCAGAGATGAAATTACAAAAACCCTGGTTATTTCAGGAAGAGAATCTGAATCTTGTGCAGACTTTGAACTAATGTGTACATCTTTCCTTTTAAGAGAAAATTCCATAATGCAGGAGAGCGTGCGCTCTCAAGAGGAAAATTGGATGTAGTCAGAAGTATATATATATAAAATATATATTATTTGAACCATGTGTTTGTTATGAGGCCCTAATTCTGTAAGATGATCCATGTGAATGATTGTCTATGCCTGTGCAGAGCCTCAGTGGAAAAATTGTAATTGTAGGGGTAGAGAATTGTTTGTGGGAGGATATATATGTTTCTGGAAATACTTCACTTAGGATGCGTTTTTACACTCATGTTAAGTGTGCCTAGAGATGAATAGGACATCCTTTTTAGCATTTATATAAATGGCAGTTGGGCTCCACAGGGGTTCAGGATTCTACCCATGCAGATCAGCTTGCAGGATTGAGATCTAAATGGAAAAAATATCTACCAAATATCTTAAACTTTGTCTTAGTTTTCTTGGCACTCGTTTGGTTTATATTTTTGTCTTTCCCTTTTGAGATACTGAGTTGTGGGTTTAGAGGCCCTAGATCAAATTGTGTAAACTCTTCAGGGCAGTGACTGATCTGTTTTTATTAAGCATTGCATAAATCTGACACTGTAAGCAGCTGATGTTGCATTTGAGTCACACAAACATGATATATTGCATCACAGATTGAGCCAGTATCTTCTTAAGAACTTGCAGTGCAGTGACCGGGGCAGCTCTAGCTTCTTTGCCGCCCCAAGCACAGCAGTCAGGTAGCCTTCGGCGGCTTGCCTGTGGGAGGTCCGCCAGTCCCGTGGATTCAGCGTACCCGCTGCCAAATCTGCAGTACCGGTGGACCTCCCGCAGGCAAGGCTGCCTGACTGCTGCCCTTGCAGGGACTGGCAGGGCGCCCCCCACGGCTTGCCGCCCCAGGCATGCGCTTGGAGCGCTGGTGCTGCCGCTGGCAGTGACAGTGATTTTTGTGCATCTCTGCACTTTAGTTTAACACCATCTTGATTCTCTAGTCTCCCTCAGTCCTCCTGTACTCTTGCTCCCGTCAATATTGCCTGAATTGGGTGGAAAGCTAAGTTCCCTGTAAGCTGCATGGCTGTGTAGCAGGCTCTTAAGGGCCGTGCAGGCAGGAAGAGGTGCCCCTCCCCTGGCCTGCCCCTGGTGGAGCTGCTGGGGAGAGGAGAGGTGCCACTCCCCCATCCCCGAGCTGCTGTGGCAAGAGAGGGGTGGAGGGAGTCCTCTCTCCCCACTGCAACCCTGGGGCAGCCTTCACCCTAAACCCCTCATCTCTGATTCCACCCCAGAGCCCGCACCCCCTGCATCCCAAACCTCTGCCACAGCCTGAAGCTCCCTCCCAAACCCTTCATCCCCAGCCCAACCCCAGAGTCCACACCCTCAGCCAGAGCCCTCAACCCTCTGCCCTAGCCCTGAGCCCCTCCTGAACCCCAATCCCTTCGTCCCTGGCCCCACCTGGGAGCCCTCACCCCCCTCCAGAACCTTCAACCTCTGCACTTCAACTCTCTGTCCCCAGCACTGAGCCCCCTCTCACACTCCAAACCCCTCAGCCACACCCTCACCACAAATGACCTCCAAATGGGTGCACATAACAAAATTGATTCCGCACATGGATGTAAAAAAATTGGAGGGAACACTGCTGGTGGAAGAGAAGGAATCTGCATAATCTTGTCCTCTCTGCTCTCACCTGGTGTGTATCAGACAGATCAGGGGATATTCTGATCACTGTTTCACTTATTCTTTCTGAAACTACACGTATTGAGAAGAGGCTCTGGTCAGACCTACAGACTTCATGAGAGTTCCTGTTTGGGTACAATGACCCAGAAAGATGATTCTAGTCTATCGTGCCTTGTAATATATTGAGGAATTATGTGAAATTCAGTGGGTTACAACTAAACTCTGGTATTTTATTTATTTTTTTTAAATAGGCCCTTCCACTTCGTTTTCTTCTTGTTCTAAATACAGGAGTAAATCAAAAACTCCAGCAAATGAACAAAAGAAACCTGCTGAGGTGAGAACAACGGTTAAAGTTTAGATTATGGTAATCTGATTATTTTGTAATGTATATATTTTGTCTCTAAGCTTTGAACTGTGGGGTTTTGGGGGAGAGAGGTGGTTCTGTTAACTGTAAAATCTTTCAAATGAAACTGCATGCTCCCAGTCCACAAACAGGATGTTTGGATAGTAGTATGGAAGTAGTGGTAATTGGGGCCCAAATTGGCTGCTGGGGCTGCAGAGAATAAGGTGACCCACATGATCTTCTCCCGTGAAGGTTGATCCTATTTTGAAAGTGAAATATGGACACTTTAGTGGGTTTTTGGGGAGTATAAGGCTGGCTGGTAAGGAGCAGGGGTGCCCTCTTCAGAATGGAACATGGAGACACTTCAAAGGGCAGGATAGGAAAGGACTGTATTCAATCTGTCGTCTCCTCACTTTTTTTAATTCCAGCCTCATCCCTTCAAATCTAGCTGTTAACTCTGCCATGTCACCCTGCTGCCTCACTCTTTCTACACGCCTCTCACGAATTGGTTTCACTCCCCTGTGCTTGACTATATCAACCTAGTCCATCCCCTGGCTGGCTGAGCACCTCCCTAAGACCGCTGAGCTCCCTCCAGCCCATCTCTCATCTTCTCAGGAATATCGAACATCTATGGTTATGGGCTGAGTACACTTCCACTTTCTTAACCTCTTACCCTACTTCCCCAGCATCAGTACATGCCCCACTCCACTGCGCACACATGTACTCAACCTCTGCAGGTGAGAAAATCCATCTTTAAACACAGAACTCTTCCCTCTCCTATCTGGCTCAGAACTCTATTCCCTAATTCAAATCTGCACTTTCTACCAATGATAGGACCTGGAGAAGCAGGAGCATACACTGTAGGGAGCCTTCTGTAGGGCTGAAGAGAATTGACAACATAGAAACCTGTATTCCCTGGTCTCTGCTTTCTCCCTCTGTTAGGTAGGGTGATCAGATAGCAAGTGTGAAAAATTGGGATGGAGGAGGGAGTGTTAGGTTGCCTATCTAACATAAAGACTCTAATATCTGGATGGTCCCGATAATATCAAGACATCTGGTCACCCTACTGTCACCTGAGGTCTACATGCTAGAGGACCAGACTGCATGATTGCGAGAGGCTAGAGCAGCTTCAGGCACACTAGCCCACAAGTGATGATGCAGTATATGAGTATTTACCGTGAAAGCTGTGCCATTAAATGTGGGGCTTAGCCACTATGACCTGCTTTCCCCTGTTTGGAAGCATTACTAAGTCTTGACATTCTTTCTTAAGGGCTGAAGTAAACTAATCATTCCTGTGAGGGAACTATTTTTCTGTTCACTTGTTGCCAATCTTGTGCCACCTCCCCCCCCTTAATCCCTTCCAAAAAAACCCCCCTGAAAAACCACAAATGCCCATGTGTGCTGGTGTGACTATTGATAGCTGAGGGAAGTGTGAACTGAGCATGGGGAAAATGTTTTGATTCTTTAGAATTTAAACCAGAGATTCATGGCTCAAGGTAACAATATATGCTGTACAAAATGATAGGCTTTTTAGCCACCTACTGTGATGGGAGTAGTATAAATGTCTAGACTGGGTTCATCCAGGAAAACATATACAGCAAAATTCCTCTATATTTGCAGAGGAGCACACACAGTGAAATGCTGACTACATTTTGTGAATGGACCAGTGATTGCCTGTCCTTTGTGAGAATTCAAGAGCAGGTGGAAGTCCCTTAATTAAATGCTGCTTACTGGCTTAATGTATTTGGTTTGGTGGGAAAGGGCAGTGTTTAAAATGTGTATCTTGTTCTCCCAAAGTTAGTTTTTTAGCAAGTGTTAATGAAGTTCCCCAATGTTAGTATATGTTTTTAAAAGAGAAACTGAACAGTTGTTCTGAAGCATGGCGGAAGGTTGACGAACAATATATGTAGTGGCCTGTGATTTGCACTGCCAAGAAAAAGTCTGTCTTTTTTGGTAAAATGTTTCCTTATGAAATCATACCCTTCAATAATATGCTTAGATTCTAGTTTTAACTACTGAAATCTTGCTAAGGATTTGCTCTGTAAAGTAATTCAGCCTTCTTACCAGAATGGTGAATATGAACTGCAATGAATGAGAATATTAATGTCTGCCACTATTTTAAAAATTCTGTAGCATCATCTCTTTACCCCAGGCATGCTCTTACCACCCAGATCCCCTGGTTCCTTAAGCTGTGACTCTCCCAGGTCTTCCTGCAGAGGGACTCTTCTGTCTCTGCTATTTTTGCTCCAACTCCCTTCCACCTGTCTTTATACACATGTACATATGAACAACAATAAATGTGAAGACTCATCAAATGTATAGCTGTATGTAATAGCTATTGGAAGCTAAAATTAGGCATGCGTCTCTCATACTTTAGTTTCCTCTATATGTTACATTTTCTGTCCCTTAACTGTGAGTATGTATCTTTAGTCCAAAAACATGCACTCAGTCTTATTGGCAAACCAAACCATGTTCCAAGTATGAATCTCCTTTTTCAATGAAGCTAGAGCAGGGGTAGGCACGCGAGCAGATTTTCAGTGGCACTCACACTGCCTGGGTCCTGGCCACCAGTCCAGGAGCTCTGCATTTTAATTTAATTTTAAATGAAGCTTCTTAAACATTGTAAAAACCTTATTTACTTTACACACAAGAATAGTTTATTTATATATTATAGACTTATAGAAAGGGACCTTCTAAAACCATTAAAATGTATTCCTGGCATGCGAAATCTTAAATTAGAGTGAATAAATGAAGACTTGGCACATCGCTTCTGAAAGGTTGCCGACCCCTGAGCTAGAATGTAGTCTGATGAAAAAGAACTGAGTGTCTGTGAATTTCATCAGACCAACTATTCTAATAGTGCTTGAAATCGTGCTTTCCTGCTATAATGTTTAAAGGGACACTTGCAACTTGATTTAAAAAAAAAACCTCAAGGTCAAAAATACAATGTTCTTGTAGAATGTCCCGATTTTTTCATTTCTTTTTTTAAACGCTTCTTAAGGGAACATTACCAAGCTGCTTGGTTCCAGCCTCAACCCTTTCCCCCCTCTTTCTCTCTGTGCGTGTGACTTTCAGTTGTTTCATAGACTTCAAGGCCACAAAGGACCATCAGGATTATGTAGTCTGACCTCCTGAACAATGCAGGCCACAGAACCTCACCCGCTCACGCCTGAAATAGGCCCCTAACTGCTGGCTGAGTTACTGAAGTTCTCAAATCATTATTTAAAGACTTCAAGTTACAGAGAATCTTCCATTTACACTAGTGACCCATGCCTCGTGCTGCAGGGGAAGGCAATAAACCCCCAGGGTCTTTACCAATCTGACCTAGGGGAAAATTTCTTCCTGACCCCAAATATGGCGATCAGTTAGAGCCTGAGCATGTGGACAAGACCCAGCAGCCAGACACCTGGGAAAGAATTCTCTGTAGTAACTCAGAACTGTGTCCCATCACTGGCCGTTAGAGATATTTGCCGCTAGCTGTTGCAGATTGGCTGCATGCCATTATCATACCATATCCTTATCGTACCATAAACTTCTCAAGCTCAGTCTTCAAGACAGTTCAATTTTTTGGCCCCCACTATTCCCCTCAAAGGCTGTTTAAGAACTTCAGTCCTTGTTAGAAACTGCCATCTAATTTCAAGCCTAAACTTATCGATAACCAGTTTATATTTTTTTCGTGTGTCAAATTGGTGCTTCACTTAAGTACCAGGGAGGGGGAGGAGTTATTTACCCTCTGATGTATTTATAGAGAACAAGCATCTCCCCTCAGCCTTCTTTTGATTAGGCTAAATAAGCCAAGCTCTTTGAGTCTCGTCTCATAAGGTAGGTTTTCTGTTCCTCTGATCATCCTAATAACCCTTCTTTGCACCTGTTCCAGTTTGAATGTATCTGTCTTAAACATGGGAGACCAGAATTACGTGCAGTATTCCAGATGCAGTCTCACCAGTGCCTTGTATAATGATACTAACACTTCCCTGTCTGTACGGAAAATCCCTCGCCTGATGTATCCTTGGACTGCATTAGCCTTTTTCATGGCCACATTGCATTGGCAGCTCATAGTCATTCTGTGTTCAACAAATATACCAGGTCTTTCTCCTCTCTGTCACTTCCAACTGATAAATCTCCACATTATAGCAAAAATTCTTGTTGATAATCTCTAAATGCATGATTTTGCACTGTTAAATTTCATCCTATTTTTATTACTCCAGTTTACAAACTCATCCAAATCTTGTATGATATCCTCTGTATTTGCAATATCTCTCAACTTTGTGTCATCTGCAAGTTTTATTAGAACACTCCCACTTTTTGGGCCAAGTTATTAATAAACATGTTAAATAAGGCAGGTCCCAAGACTGATCCTGAGGGAACTCCACTAGTAATCTCCCTCCAGCCTCACAGTTCACCTTTCAGTATGAGCTGTTGTTGTCTCTGCCTCCTCAAACAAGGAGAGCAGGTTGGTCTGGCAGGGTCTACCTTTTATATAACCATATTGTATTTTGTCCCAATTACCAATAACTTCTATGTCCTTAACTATTTTCTCTTTCAAAATTTGTTCCAGAACCTTGCATGCAATTAAGATCTAATTTATAGGCCTGTAGGTGCCCAGATCACCTTTTTCCTTTCTTGAAACTAGGGACTGTATTAGCAATTCTCCAGTCATAGGGTACAACCCCCGAGTTTACAGATTCATTAGAAATTCATGCTATTGGGCTTGGAATTTCATGTGCCTGTTCCTTTAATATTTTTGGATGGAGATTATCTGGGCCCCCCGATTTAGTCCTGTTAAAATGTAAATTTGACGTCCACCTCAGATGTGGTAATTTCTACTTCATTATCCTCATTTCCATTAGCCACCCTGCCACCGAGGATCCTAATTTTCCTTATTAAAAACTGACGCCAAGTATTTGTTTAGGTGTTGGGGCATGCCTAGATTATCTTTAATCTCCACTCCATCCTCAGTATTTAATGGTCCAGCTTCTTTCTTTGTTTTCTTTCTATTTATGTGGCTATTGAACTGTTACTATTGGTTTTAATCTTCTTTGCAAGGTCCGGCTCTGCTTGGGTTTTGACAGTTCTCACTTTATCCCTATGTTTTCTGACCTGCAAGAGGGTAGCTTTCCTTGCTATCTATCCCATCTTCCAGTCCTTGTAGGCTTTCTCTTAATCTGTATGAGATGCTTGCTCATCCAGCTTGGTCTGCAATTCTTCTCTACCAATTTTTCCCCTTGCTTGGGATGCAGGCTTCAGATAGTTTCTGCAATTTTGACTTAAAGTAATTCCGAGCCCCTTCCACATTCAGATCCTTGTATTTTTCAGGCCAGTCCACTTCCCTTACTAATCTCCTCCTTAATATTTTTAAGTTTTCCCTTTTGAAATCAAGGCCCCTAGTTACAGATCTAAACACTGAGGATGGGGTGGAGATTAAAGATAATCTAGGCAGCCAAGAACTTGCCGGAAGCCTGGAGGGACAAAGTGGCTGACCAGGGTTGCCAGAGGACAGGAGACAGGAGGGGCACTGTGCCAGGGAGGAATCACCCAAGAAAGACAAACCAGAGCCGGACTCAGTATATCTATTGCTTAGTGCTGTATGGGGCTGAGAGTACTGGGACTGGTAACTTTGCATTGGGAATAAGAAGGGAAGCTGTAGCTAGTTAAGTGGGAGATTTTCACTCTGTGTGGATTTTCAGACAGTGGCAGAAGAGGGCACCAGAGGGGTTTGTTGGGGAAAGTTTAATGGCAGCAAAGATGGCTAGGAGCACCTGAGACTCACTGCCAGACTGGAACTTTGCCCAAAACTCTTAATGTAGACACACTGCTCGGTATCTGCCCTTTTGTATTGTGGTACCACTGGGCCTGTGGGACCTTGTGTTGGATGTAATCCTGTTTTACTGCTCCCCCTATATTCCTCCTCCTTTGGCTTTTTCCCCCTCCATTCATCCCTCTGTAAACAAATATTTCCCTTTCCTATATTAATTCTACTATTCCGATGTGTATGTTTACTCCAGGGGGGTTGGAACAGGTCCCCTTAGAGTGGAAGGTAGTTTCCCTGCTGCATTCCTGTGCAAAACTTTTCTTTGCCAAAACTGCCTGCCGAGAGGACTCCATCTTGGAAACGAGGGCACTGAATTTACACACAGTATTTCATATGGACATGTCTGACTCTGATACGCTGAGATGCTTTGTTGCCATACCAACCTTTGCTCTTTTCATGCAAGTTACCCAGTGTCATAACCTGGACGTATGAAGCTTTTATGTAGAGTGATATTGGGAGAATTACCTGCCACATGAAATCATAGGGCCTGATTTTGCAAGCTGTTGATGGCTGTCTGCAAGCCTTTGTGCACCTTTCAAGGTCAGACTCTGAATGAGAAGTTGGGCATGATTCCCTTGAACTTATAAACTTCTTGTGGGTTCCATGTATGAATGGGCAGTGTGATGGCATATTAAATTAAATGTTATTAAAAGCAAATTAATTCACAGTGAAGGAAAAAACTTCCATCTTAAGTGTATTAATTCAGGAAGGCAACCTGGGCTTAGATAACTCAATGAAAACGTCTGCTCAGGATGCAGCCGTGATCAAAAACAAAGTGTTGGGATACATAAGAAATGGGATGGTGAATAATATGGAAACTGTTATAATTCTTTTGTGTAAATCTGGGTGACCAATCACAGTACTGCACAATTTTCCAAATGAGGCTGCACCGCTATCATAAGAAGGATACTGCAAAACTACTAGACGGGGTTTCAGAGAAGGGTGATGAGAATGATCAAAGGCCAAGGAAGAACTCTCATCTGAGGAGATGAGATGAATAAGAGGGGACATGATACAAGTATAAAATAATGAATGGTCTACAGAAGGTACTTTTAGAGCTTCTGTTCTTCCAGAACTCTCATAATACAAGAACAAGGGAATATTAAATGAAATTTAAAGGGACGAAATTCAGAACTGATAAAATTATTTTTCCATGCTACATGTAATTAGACTGTGGAACTAATTGCTGTAGGATGTGGTTGACACTAAGAACTTAGCAAGATTCAAAAAGGATTTGGACTGAAGCCAGTCTTTAATTACTAGAGGCCATGATGGGTCCTACGGTGGAGGACTGATTACCATATATCTATCTGCTCTTAGGCTCTTGCACCTTCTTTGAAACATCTGGTAATGGTCACTATCAGAGATGGGCTAGACTGATCTTGAGTTTGGTCCAGCATGGCAATTCCTATGTTCCTATAAAGAAGACCATAAAGCAGCAATAGCCACTTCTCCAAAACTAGAATCTTATCAATTATAGTCGAGAATAAAGTATTTTATGGATGAATAAGGGAGGATTATGAGTTTTTCTTGGAACATCATTTTGGGGCAGAGTTCATGGTACTTCGGGTGCCTTGTTTGAGAAGTGCAAACTTAACACAGCATTTCCTGGGTTTTTAGCTTTCTTAAACCCTTTTAGATTTGTAAGTCAAACCACTGAACCACAACTACAATATTGAAGCAGTTTTTATGTGGGAATTGCTTTGTGTCTTTAGACTCTGAATACTTACATGATTTCTGGATTGTGACATTTATCTGGTTCACTTCAAATTCGGTAGAAAAATTCTACTTTGGCTCTAAAGATAACCCACCAATTTGAATGATTTTATGTAAACTTAAGTGGGGGCAAAACTAGTCTTCTAATTGAAATTTATCACTTAAATACCAAGAGGCCAAGAGCCTTTCAAAAACAAGACAGATATTAAAGGAGATAGACATCTGGTCTGTGCAGAATTACAGTGTGAAAAGTGCCCACTGCTGGGCCATGCATGCTTTGCAGCTGTCCATAATGAGCAATTGGATGATACAAACACAATTTTTGGTAATGCATATATGTAGTTCCTTGGGAAGCCTTCATCTCAGAACAGTATGGTCCCTACAAAGCCTCAAACCTTAGTAAACAAGCAATCTTTGGCTGTGTCTATTGGAGAGCATATCTTATACAAGGATTAGAAATGTTCAAAACATTAATATGTGGGAATATTATGTTTGATATTTTTATTACAGGATAATTGTTTTAATTTCTCAGTAGGTAAAAAGTAACAAGAAATATCAAACTAGTGAAGATAACTTGTGATATAAATAGGTTGCACCCTCTCTTCCTGAGCCTGTAGTGAGGGTAATAAAAATGAATATTTTGCCTAGGCTTCTAAGTGTATATTCTAAGTGGTCTTTTGGTACATATTCCTTCATCTTATTTTAAAAGGTTTAATAGCGTATTCGAGCCTTCCTGTGGGGCCCTGATCAACACCCAGGATTATTGTGTGTGTTGTTGTTTTTGTTTTGTTTTTTTAAACAACACAAACCTCCAATTCCCTGTATGCAAGGGGTGAGGCAGGTGGGTTGGGCTCCTAAACCTACATAATTACTGTTATGTTTTTATCATGTCACAGATAATGTGGTGGAACCAATTTGACACCTTTTGTATCTATGTGGTTGGAAACTGAATGTGCATTAATGCATCCAATTCCCCCTGTGGGCCTCCGCAGTTCCTCTTTTTGTCCAATGGAGAAAAATAAGGTGTCTTCAGTGGTGGCTGAGATATAGATCTGGGCTAGCCTAAGAGGGATCAATTTAATCCTTGCTGTCAAAAACACCTATTTGAGGGAACCCAGAGTTGCAAATTGGGAACAGACTTATAATTTGGAAGAACTGGCTGGGCAGAGGCATCCTTTGGATTTCCCAGATAGTCAGTGTTGAGGGCTGTCCCTTTCCTAATGCTAAAACAATGTTATGCCTGCTACCCTCAGTGAAATGGCAGTAGTTACAACGAAGACGCTTGCTGAAATATCAGTTTGGCCCAGAGACCTCAGAACTAGTGGGTACCCTGGAAATGCTTCATAAACTCCCTAGGCCCGTGTCCACTGTGTGTACTTTGTCAATGAAGAGAAATTCCATTGGTTTGGAGTTTTGTGAAAGTGCAGGAAGGAGATTTGAATCCTTAAAAGAGTCTGTGTGGCAGAGCATATTGCATAATGTTAAAAATGCCTCAGTCTTAGGCTATGTTTGATACAACAAACAATTTTACTCAAAATGTATTGGACATCACAGAGATTGCACAAGATAAAGGCCTTATCCTCTTTGCTGGCACTTTAACAAAGAAAAAGGAACCTTGATGCTTATGCTGTGGGATTGTCCAACAGTCAGGCAGCTGTGGATAGAGGTAGACATGAATTAAAATGGTGCTTGGTTTCAACTGCAAAACCTCTGCTGAAAAGTATATCTTAGGTTATGTACCTGGCGCGCTGGGTTTAACCCCATGACAAAGACGTTGGCCCTTGGGTGTGGCAATGATCACTAAGCACAGGTTTTTACAAAAGGTTCTGCAGGGGAATGTGCTTTTAGTAGTTGGACTTCAGCCTCTCTTCCTCCCCAGCCTCTTTGTTCTCTTCCCCATGTTCCCCTCCTTGTTTCTTACTCTTCTGCATTCCAGTGTGGCTGCGATTTTCTCTTCCTCCTCAATGCCTACGTGCCAGTGTTACCGAAATATCGGGTCTGCCTAGCTGAGAGCCAATTAACAGCCTGACAGGGATAAGGAAAAATGCTTTATTCTGCAGAAAAAGGAGAGCCTGTACCTTGGTATAAAAGACTATGTCTTACACAAATTTCACAAACCATTTATACACATTCAGACAAAGACCTTTGCGTGTTAATACTTGATTGGTAAGTGTAAAATCTCATGCTCCCGTTATCTGGGTAGTACTGACTGGTTTGGAGCAGGATTTTCCTGCTTTGAGGCTGAGGAAAAGAGAGAGTGCAAAAGTTCAGGCTACTGTGTCGGTGAGCAGTACTCAACTCCCCTCCGCTTGCCGCTTGTAATCTACTAAGGGGGGTCAGCCAGGTTTCACACCAGTCTCTTATGTGCTGAATAACCATGGAAGCTATCGTCTCTTGGTGCCTGCCAGCACACTGAATCCCCCACTACTGGAAGGAACAGATGCAGGGAAAGTCTTATTCCTCCTGTAGCCCTAGGATTGAACATATTCATTTGCTTTATGCGTTGTCGCATGTGCAGTTCATTCCCCACATAAGTGCAGCAAGGGGAGAGTGCATGCTTAGTAAGGTGGAACTTGTGGAGAATGTAGCTAACATGTCTCCACTGAGCATGTGCTATTCCTAGGGGAATTCTGGACCCCAAAAAAATAATAAAATTCTGCGCACAATGTTTTAAAATTCTGCAAATGTTATTTGTCAAAATCACACTACGCAATCATGCCAGTTGGAATTATTTTGGTAATTTATTTCAAAATGCCTGTCAGCAAGTATGTCTGCAACAATACAGAGAGACACAAAATTCCACCCCCAGGAGTAGAGTTGAAGAAACCCCTATGACAACCCAGTTCCTATTTCTCTGTCTACATCCCCTCCCCCCGCTCAGCCAGGGAGCCAGACACCCACAACCCCTCCCTCTCAGAGCCCAGCTGCATAGCCCACCCCAACCCCTATGCCTCAGAGCCCAGGGATCACGAGGGAGAAACATCCTGATGTTTGGTCCCAGGCTTGCATGGAGTTTCTTCTATGAGCATTGCCCTCTCCTTCCCTCAAGGCATGCGTGGAACTGCAGCTGCTGGTTCCCTTTAGCTTCCTTCTCCCCCCAGCAGTATCTTGTGTGCTAGAGCCGGGCTGCGCTAAGTCCATCGGCCCCTAGTGGCAGCCAGCAGCACTGAAGCCCATTTCTGTGGGGGGGGAAAGGAAATTCTGCATGCACAACATTTAATTTCTGCAAAATTCTGCATTGCGGAGTGGCACAGAATTCCCCCAGGAGTAATGTGCAAACTTGGACAGACATGGGCAAACTTTCACTGGGATGGTAAAAGGCACAACCCTGACACCAGAGCTGTTCCCTCTTAATGAATTTCAAATCCCTGTTCCAGAATATGGAAATGCAAGAGCGTCAAATAGTTGTACTAAACTTTTTACCCAAGCAAATGTATTTTCTCCCCTAACCCCATTCTGAGAAACCACTGAAACTTAAAAAAACAGCCTCAGGTGCAGGCACCTGGCATTGAAAACTTCAGTCCATATTTTGTTATAAGCAACTGACAACAGGGTCTATAACAAGAAGTGTCCAGCAACCTTAACTGTGGGTGACTCCGCTGCGACCCTGCTCCTGGCCGTGGCTCAGAGGTAAAGCATGTGAGGGAGGGGACGTGAGATCAAAAGTTTGAGGACCATTAGGCTAAGGTTTCATTGAGGTTTGCATGTAAAGCAGGACTAAAACCCCTCCCTTCATGCTTTGAGTCCCTACAAACTTTCATTCTTTTAGTAATTTCACTTCTCTTATAGAGTACTCTGGGTATGAATATGGATTTTTTTTTTGTCCAGTAACACACTGATCTGTTTCTAATTACTGTAATTTTAAACTTATGTGCTACAATAGCAAATTGTGGGCATGTGTGTTATAAATAAGATCATCTCATCTTTCAGGAGACTTGTAGGAGGCAGACAACTGTGTTTATTACCTTCAGCAGTTTGGCAAGGCAAGCATTTGTCTATTTAAGAATAAAAGGAATAGATTTGCCTTTGGCATTAAGCAACCTTTCAGGATGTTGTGGTATATTGTAATCTTTGTTTCATGCATAGAATATCAAATGAACTACTAAACTGGGGGCTGCTGAAACACTTGCAGAGCTGCTGTGTGGCTTTGTCCCATAGTGAATGAGATTGATACTGGAGTACTTGTTCCTATAAGGCTACCTAGGATGACTAGCCGAATACTACTTCCACCAGGGTCACAGACAGTGGTTGTGGAGCAGCTTTGTGGGAAGGACAGTCTAATGAAAAGGCAAGGTTAGCAGAAAGGATGAGAGGAATTCTATAATTAGCTATATGGAGAATATACAATGAAGTGTATCCCATGATTTGAGCATGTAAAGTGTTATGAAAGAGCTTGTTAGTGGAGCATAAACACAGCCTTGTTTTCCCCACTCTTCTAACTGACACTTTCTGACGTAGATTTATTTTATTTTATTTTATTTTTATTTTGTCTAGTAAAATGGCTTCTTGAAACAATCACATCAGCATAGCAGCTGCTTCTGTTTCCAATTGAGTTGACTGGTATTTGTGGCTCTGGTTAGAATATACTGTATATTTTCCTTACTAAAATAAACAAAAATAGTACTTGATTTTGAGCTTGCCTTTCTTTCAGGTAGGGAGGTGCTTAACTATAACAACAGTTAAGGACATGCTTTACAAAAGATTATTTCATTAATGAGATATAACCACATGAAGATCTTTATTTTCTTGTTGTTTGTTATATTTTTTTGGCGTAGGAAAGTAGTGCTCCTGTTTACCAAGTAAAACAGCACTTTGTGTCAATTTGTCTTAGTTTCTTGCTTAGTAAACACAAGATCTAGTGTACAGATAGCACATTCTAGAAGTTGTTCTGAAATGTTTTCTTCCTCTTCTGACCTGTGCCTTCAACCCTTCTGCTTAGGAAAGGTTAGGTCCAGGAGCCAGACTGCATACACTGGCTCCCTCAAGGAAGCCCTGTAAACCTCAGCTATCTGCTCTGTTCTTCTTGCTTGGCAGGACTACAATAGGAAGAAGAGTAAAGGTTTTAGGAGACCTCTGACCCAATCCTCGTCTGTGTCCATACCTGCTCCCTCTCTCTCTCTTCCTCCTCCTTCCTCCCTCCTCCCCCCCCCCCCGACACTTGACAGGGTCCAAGCTGGCCTTTTGATGGGATGCTTAGGGTAATTTACTAGGTTGCAGTATGGATCCAGATTCCCCAGTTTTTGTGAACTGTTTATTGCACTTTTATCGGGCATGGGCCCACGTTACCTTGGACAGGTGGATGCTACGCATGATAGCAGTGTGATACACTCTTCAGTTCATTTGTTCCCCTCCTTTCCATCCTCTCTCCCTGTACTTCTTTGAGGACCCTTTTCACGAGAAACTTCTTTTTCAAGAGGTGCAGTTGCTCCTAAGATTTGGAGCTGTGGAGGAGATTCCACAGGATCTATGGGGCTGGGGGGTTCTTCTCCCATTATTTCCTAATCCCGAAGGCCAGTGGCACACTCAGACTGATTCTAGACCTGCAGAAGCTCAACCAGTTCATGCAGAACTTTGGTTTCTTCATGATCTCTTTAGTCTCCATCATTCCCTCCCTGGATCCAGGGGACTGGTATGCTGCCCTTGATTTGAAGGATACGTATTTTCACAATCTTTCAGGGACACAGAAGGTTGCTCAGATTAATCGTGAACCATAGAATCGTAGGATTAGAGAGGACAGAGAGAGGTCATCTAGTCCAGTCCCCTGCACTCAAGGCAGGACTAAGTACTATCTAGACCATCCCTCACAGGTGTTTGTCTAACCTGCTCTTAAAAATCACCAGTGGCGGAGATTCCACAACCTCCCTAGCCAATTTATTCCTGTGCTTAACCACCTTGACAGGAAGTTTTTCCTAATGTTCAACCTAAACCTCCCTTGCTGGAATTTAAGCCCATTGCTTCTTGTCCTATCCTCAGAAGTTAGGGGGAAAAAAATTTCTCCCTCCTCCTTGTAACAACCTTTTATGTACAGTAACTCCTCACTTAACGTCATCCAGGTTAAGGTTGTTTTATGTCACTGATCTATTAGAGAACATACTCATTTAAAGTTGCACAGTGTTTGATTATAGTGTTGTTTGGCCCTGGGGGCTTGGAACCAGGGTGGGCTGACAGCCCCCGATCAGCTCCACTCCACCCCCACCGCCTCCTGCCCACCAATGGCCCAGTGGATCAGCAGGTTTGTCCTCCCTCCCTGCGCCTCCTGCCTGCAGCAATCAGCTGTTTCACAGTTTTCAGGAGGCTGGGGAGAGGAGAGAGAATGCAGTGTGCAGCCTCTTGAATGCCCCAAAACAGCTGATTGCTGTGGGTGGGAGGTATGGGGAAGGAGGGGGGAGACTGCGCGCTGCAGCCTCACTCCTCCCCCTCCTCTCCACACCCTCCTAAATGCCACAAAATAGCTGATTGCTGCAGGCAGGAGGTATGCAGCCTTCCCCCTCCATCCTCCCGCCCACAGCAATCAGCTGTTTCATGGCATTCAGGAGGCTCTGGAGGGGAGGGGAGAGGAGAGGAGTAGGGACCTGGTGTGCTCTGGGGGAGGGGGTGGAGCAAAGGCAGAAAGAGGCAGGGCAGGAGTGGGGCTTTGAGGAAAGGGGTAGAGTGGGAGTGGGCCTGGGGCAGAGCTGGGGGTTGAGTACCCCCTGGCACTTTGGAAAGAACAAAAAAAGAAGCAGCTGGACGATCCGCCTTCATTCACCCTTGCAGACAGGATGAAAGGCCTTTCAGTCTTGGCCAGAGAATCCCATCGTGGATCACTTCCTATATCCTTACATGCTATGACCCAGCAAAGGTCCTCCTGCCCTAATGGTGCAGTCTACCAGGGCTCAAGCATCTTCGGCTGCATTCGTAGCTCAAGTTCCTATCCAGGACATCTGTAGAGTGGCAACATGGTAGTCAGTCCATACCTTGGCATCTCATTATGCCATCACCCAGCATGCTAGACACGACGTGGGTTTTGGCCAAGCAGTATTACAATCAGCATGCCAATGAACTCTGAACCCTCCACTGTTTGGGAGTCACCTACATTGAAATGGACATGAGCAAGCACTCAACTTAAAAATGGTTAGTAAACTTCCATAACTATTCTTCGAGATGTTGTGCATGTCCATTCCATCCCCCCTCCCTGCCACCAGCCCATCTGTTGAAGTTAAGATATGGATATTGAGTAGCCAATTAGAATTCAGCATGTGCTTAACCTAAGAAATAAGGAGAATATCCTTTTATTCGTAAGTACTCCATTTCCATATAGCTTTTAATAACTATTTGAAATTGCCTTTTTAAAGTGTTACATGGGGACACTGGATTTGTTTGTAAGACATACCTGAATATTTATTTATATTAGAAGTAATTATGTCCTGCAAATGTATACTGGGCAATAATAAACATTCCCAACTTCCTGTCTTACTGACAAGTTTCATCTTCAGGATTCTAGATTGTCATATAATCATTTAAAGTCTCTGCTTTGTATCAGGACCATATTGAAATTACTTTGACTCACATGCAGCTACTGTACTATCTTCAGATTAGCCTGCATCTTAAATATGCAAAGAGGTTACATATGCAAGTGACTTTTTGAGGTCTGTTTTTCTACAGACTTCATATTTTAGGATCTAAAGTGATTTTTGGTAAACTTGCAGTCCCTTGGGATGACTCAGGTTTGATGGTTATATTTTCTGTTTTAGATAGGAAGTGAAGGCAGTGATCTCTAAGAGTATGTCTGCATTACCCGCCAGATTGGTGGGTAGTGATTGATCAATCGGGGAATCAATGTATCATGTATCATGCGATACATTGATCCCCGAATGCGCTCCCCATCGACTCTGGAACTCCACCAGGGCAAGAGATGGAAGTGGAGTCGATGGGGGAGCCATCGCTGTCGATCCCGTGCCACAAGGACATGAAGTAAGTCGATCTAAGATACGTCGACTTCAGCTATGCTATTCTCGTAGCTGAAGTTGCATATCTTAGATCGATGTCGCTGACACCTCCCCGTGTAGACCAGGCCTAAGTGTGCAGATAGAACACAATCCCTTGGAATCGCTACTGCTCCAAAGATCTGGTCAACGAGGGGGAATTTTAAGACTGCTCCAAAATATATACAACTATAAGGAAAGCTAGATTTCCAGACACTGTTCCCTTTTGAAAGAGGTCCATTCTTTGCCATATTTGTTTGGCATAGTGACACTATTGAAGACAAATGCTGAAAATAATGTAACTGAATTAATAACTTAATGAATTAATTCTCCTACTTGCACCAGGTCTTGTAGTAGTAAAGAATTGTAAGGTGACTAATATTCGATACCTGTTTTTGTTCTCTGAGTGAGAGCTTTTAACTGTTTGAAGAGGCTGCTTGGTCAAAGGTGAAAAACCAGGTTTGTGGCTGATGGACAGAACTATAGATGGCTTTGTAACAATGGCAAGATCTCTGAAAGAAAAGCTAAGTTACAACGTTTCTGTAACTATGAAAGAAAACTATGTGTACCAAGGAAACTTTGGTCAGGTGTTGGGTCCCTTATGATTTAGAGTAGAGTAGTCAATTATTTTTTGTCAAGGTCCAAATTTCTTAGTCAATGTATAGTCAAGGTCCAGACTCTAGAGAAAATAACAATAATGATAAATAAAAAGATTTTAGGGTCCATTCAAAAGCATCTGGTGGTGCGGAATAGGTGTGCCTCTTGACTACCCCTGCTTTAGAGCCCCTATATGCCTAACAATTACATCTGATTGATTGGCCACTAGTGATACCTCTACTGTAAACCTATTTTAGTGTCTGAAGCAGAATACCTGATACTTAATATTGCTGAGCACAGACCGGGTGGGTGGTACTGTGCAACAAAGAACTAAAAAATAGTCCAGGTCCCAAGGGACTTCTGTTCTAAAAATATCGATGACACAACTCTAATATATAATGGACGATGAGAAGATGAACTCACCTTAAAGCTGTGCTGTGAGAATACTGACTTCTCTAATAGTGCTATCACTGCTAGTACTAGTAATCACTCTGTTTGAATGAAGTCTTCTGTGGTTTTAGTTTCAGCCAGTACTTACAAGTGGTAGTGTGTAAAGCACTGCCTCAAATAACATTAAATAGTGTAAAAGCAGCAAAGAGTCCTGTGGCACCTTATAGACTAACAGATGTTTTGGAGCATGAGCTTTCGTGGGTGAATACCCACTTCATCAGATGCATGTAGTGGAAATTTCCAGGGGCAGGTGTGTATATATATATGCAGGCAAGCTAGAGATAATGAGGTAGTTCAATCAGGGAGGGTGAGGCCCTGTTCTAGCAGTTGAGGTGTGAAAACCAAGGGAGGAGAAACTGGTTCTGTAATTGGCAAGCCATTCACAGTCTTTGTTTAATCCTGAGCTGATGGTGTCAAATTTGCAGATGAACTGAAGCTCAGCAGTTTCTCTTTGAAGTCTGGTCCTGAAGTTTTTTTGCTGCAGGATGGCCACCTTAAGGTCTGCTATAGCGTGGCCAGGGAGGTTGAAGTGTTCTCCTACAGGGTTTTGTATATTGCCATTCTAATATCTGATTTGTGTCCGTTTATCCTTTTCCGTAGCGACTGTCCAGGTTGGCCGATGTACATAGCAGAGGGGCATTGCTGGCATATGATGGCGTACATTACATTGGTGGACGTGCAGGTGAATGAACCGGTGATGGTGTGGCTGATCTGGTTAGGTTCTGTGATGGTGTTGCTGGTGTAATGTAATATACGCCATCTTATGCCAGCAATGCCCCTCTGCTATGTACATCGGCCAAACTGGACAGTCGCTACGGCAAAGGATAAACGGACACAAATCAGATATTAGGAATGGCAATATACAAAAACCTGTAGGAGAACACTTCAACCTCCCTGGCCACGCTATAGCAGACCTTAAGGTGGCCATCCTGCAGCAAAAAAACTTCAGGACCAGACTTCAAAGAGAAACTGCTGAGCTTCAGTTCATCTGCAAATTTGACACCATCAGCTCAGGATTAAACAAAGACTGTGAATGGCTTGCCAATTATAGAACCAGTTTTTCCTCCCTTGGTTTTCACGCCTCAGCTGCTAGAACAGGGCCTCACCCTCCCTGATTGAACTACCTCATTATCTCTAGCTTGCCTGATATATCTCACACACACACACACACACGGAAATTTCCACTACATGCATCTGACGAAGTGGGTATTCACCCACGAAAGCTCATGCTCCAAAATGTCTGTTAGTCTATAAGGTGCCACAGGACTCTTTGCTGCTTTTACAGATCCAGACTAACACGGGTACCCCTCTGATATTAAATAGTGTTTTCTCAAATAATTAAGTCAGTAACTGCTGTTCTTAAATATACTGTTGAGTTTTTCCAGGACTCTTCAGAAGTGTGCCGTGTTAGTATTTCTTATGCATTTTTCCCCCCAGTCCTCTTCCACGGTAAAGATGGAAATCATGTGGGTTTGAATTGGTATAAAACACTTTCAATTTTATTTATTATATTACACAGCTTAGAAAAATTGAGTGTTTCAACAGATTTCAGTTTCGCTGCAGTGTTCTCATTCCAGTATAGGGAAACTTCAGAGCTAGTTGTCGTTGCCAGTATGCTTCTAATCAACAATGATATAGCTAGGGCAAGCTTTAACAACATGTCTGGGGCCAATGATTTAATTGGTTATAAATTACTTCTCCGAAGTTTGACTTTAAAATTAGTATTTAGCTTCTAAAGGTTTGGTTACTTGAGGAATCTTACAACAGATGACTTCTGTAAACTGAATGCTCTAATATAAGGACATTAGGTGGTGAAGATTCTAGGGTCTGTCATAGTTAATCTGTTTTTGTTACGCTTCTGTTTAATGTGCGCTCCTCCTTCTATGTATAAAATAAACTGGTGTGGTATTATAAGCTGCCATTTCTGCCCCAGATTACTGGCAGCCTATCTTAATAAGACCGACATGATTGTGTTCATTTTAAAATAATTAACACAAACATATTTGTATACTAATGAAACCGTCTGCCTGATTGATTTAAAATGGAGTTTTAATAACCAGACCCAATTTAAACACGTTTAAAGTTTAAAGTTTGCTAGATCACTTTTTCCAGTAGGCCCATGGTTAGAAATGCTCAGATTCTTTACAATGAGTTTGCAAAAAAGCATGTTTAGCTGTACCATCCTGCACAGTTTCAAAATCTGTTTCACACTGAGGGTGCAGGGTAATAAAATTCTGAAGAGAATTCTAAACCAATCTTAAAATGGCTAAAACCATTAGATTGAAGAGGGTAAAAGGAGGATAAATCTGAAACCTCTAATTTCTGTTTTATCTGACATTATCTCAGTGGTACCAAGAGTTCCACCAATCCATCAGAGATAATTTTCCTTTCTTTTGATTTTTGCCATTAGATCACTTTCGGCTTACAGGGTTTTTTTTGTTTTGTTGAGCCTGATCAGCCATGATGTCCACCTGAGGCCAGTTTCTTTGAAACAAGCCATGGTAACTGCTTTTGCTCATTGTATAAATACATTTGTAGTTTACCAGTGCATTTATTAACTTCTAGCTAATTCAAACTGTAAATGTGCCCTTCACTTAAATCACTCTGCTAAATTGTGTGTACCTACTTTTTTGAAGAGACAAACTAGAGGAGGCAGTCTCTGGAGGTTATTCCGTTAAAACAACATTATGTGTTTAGTTTTAAGAAACTTAAGTCCTTTTTTAAACCATATCAGTGCAAAAAGAACTTAGTGTGATTACTCAGTGTTTGTGATTTTTTTTTTTTTTTTTTTAGAAAGCGTGTATTGCATTATACGGCTTGTACTGAGTGATGCTGAACAGGATTGTGTGGTTGCTGTTGTAAGACACATAGAATCCTGAATATAGTATTGAGCATTGTAAAGTCTTTAGTTTAACTTTAATGCTTAAGATACTGTCTAGTTTCAGTGTCTTATACACTGATGACAGACCAGTGTCTGGAGAGTGTTGGGTAGGTTGGGGAGGCTGAGGTAGGAGAAGAGTGTCTGTGACCACCAAGGCAGAGGTGAGTAGGGACTCTTGCCCGAGGGTTCTGAGTGACCCCACTTCACCACCCCTGAGGGGAATGATTACCTACACTCTGCCTCCCCTTGTTGCTGCTAATTGACCAGTCCTTCAGTCTAGAGCAAGCAGCAGGGAGATAGTAAACCTCAAGATAGAGGGAAATGGTTATAAAGTAGGGCTGTTGATTAATTGCAGTTAACTCTCTCAATTAACTCAATAAAAATGTAATTGCCATTTAAAAAATTAGCCAACCCCCCCCAAGATGGATAAGTAAAAATGGAAATTTTTTATAACCCATTCATTAGCCAACCTTATAATTCAGAGGTCAGCAAACTTTGGCTCCCAGGCCATCAGGATAAGCCGTTGGGGAGCCAAGACGGTTTGTTTACCTTGAGCATCCGCAGGCACAGAGGTTAACCTAAGTAAACAAAGTGTTCTGGCGCACCAGCTGCTTACCCTGACGAGCCGGGACAACAACTGGTGGGGAAATGTTTTGGTGGGGAGAAGCTAGGAGTCGGGGAGTAACCCGTGTGACCACACACACCACAACATGACACCTCCCCTAGCCCGGGATCCCCACACTCTCCCCATCCCATCCCTTCCCACCTTACCTGGGGAAGGCCAGGGAAAGATGTCTCTGACCTGGCTGGAACTGCTCCAGCAGGCTGGGTGGCGTGACCACAGGATGTTCCAGCGGGCTTGGCCGGGTGGCATGGCCACAGCCTGCTCTGGGGAGTGGGGCTGAGCGGCACAGCTGCAGCCTGCCAGCCCTGGAGCTGCAGCTGCTTCGGAGGCTTGGGGGAGAGCAACGTGGCCAAAAGAGGAGAGATTCTGGCCCCGCCTCTTCCCTTCTCACTGTGCTGCCTCTCCTTGCTCCCTCTGTTGGGGGCGGGGGCTGTGTCCCACCTCTCCCTCTTTATACCTGTTCATGAGCCGACCCCCTTCTCTGGTGCTTCCCTTTTTTACTAAAAATTCTGCTTATGAATGAGTATATACAGTAATCACAGTTCATTGCAGTTTTAATCGCACTGTTAACCAACAGAATACCAATTGAAATGCATTCAATATTTTGGATGTTTTTCTACATTTTCATATTTATTGTATTCTGTGTTGTAACTGAAATCAAAGTGTTTTTTATTACAAATATTTGCACTGTAAAAATGATAAATGTATTTTTCAATTCACCTCATACAAGTACTGTAGTGCAGTCTTTGTCATGAAAGTGCAACTTACAAATGTAGATTTTTTTTGTTACATAACTGCACTCAAAAACAAAACAATGTAAAACTTCAGAGCCTACACATCCACTCAGTCCTACTTTTTGCTCAGCCAGTCACTAAGACAGACAAGTTTGTTTTCATGTACAAGACATAATGCTGCCCTCACTTTCTGGTGACATTGTAAATAAGAAGAGAAGAGGCATTTGCATGGCACTTTTGTAGCCAGCATTGCAAGGTATTTACGTGCCAGATATGCTAAACATTCATATGCCCCTTCATGCTTTGTCCACCATTCCAGAGGACATGCTTCCATGCTGATGACGCTGGTTAAAAAAATAACACGTTTATTAGATTTGTGCCTGAACTCCTTGGGGGAGAATTGTGTATCCCCCCCATTCTGTTTTACCCACATTCTGCCATATATTTCATGTTATAGCAGTCTCGGACGATGATGACTGAGCACATGTTCATCGTTTTAAGAACACTTTCACTGCAGATTTGGCAAAAACACAAAGAAGGTACCAATGTGAGATTTCTAAAGATAGTTACAGCATTTGACCCAACATTTAAGAATCTTAAGTGCCTTCCAAAATCAGAGAGGGACGAGGTGTGGAGCATGCTTTTAGAAGCCTTAAAGGAACACTCTGATGTGGAAAGCACAGAACCCGAACAACCAAAAAAGAAAATTAACCTTCTGTTGGTGGCATCTGACTCAGATAATGAAAATGAACATGCATCGGTCAACACTGCTTTGTACTGTTATTGAACAGAACCCGTTATCAGCATGGAGACACATCCTCTGGAATGGCAGTTGAAACATGAAGGGACATATGAATCTTTAGCGCATCTAGCACGTAAATATCTTGTGACACTGGCTGCAACAATGCCATGAGAACACCTGTTCTCACTTTCAGGTGACATTGTAAACAAGAAGTGGGCAGCATTATCTCCTGAAAATTTAAACAAACTTGTTTGTCTGAGCAATTGGCTGAACAAGAAGTATGACTGAGTGGACTTGCAGACTCTAAAATGTTAGTTTTATTTTTGAATGCAGCTTTTTCGTACATAATTCTACATTTGAAAGTTCAACTTTCATGATAAAGACATTGCACTGCAGTACTTGTATTAAGTGAATTGAAAAATAGTATTTCTTTTGGGTTTTTTTACCGTGAAAATACTAGTAATCAAAATTAAATATAAAGTGAGCACTGTACACTTGTATTCTGTGTTGTAATTGAAATCAATGTATTTTAAAATGAAGAAAACATGCACAAATTTAAATAAATGGTATTCTATTATTAACAGTGTGATTAATTATGCTGTTAATCATGATTTTTATTTTTTTTAATCGCTTGACAGCCCTAGTATAAAGCCCACAGTGGTTTTCTGTGAAGAAATGGGACTAATGTCTCGGAGGAGATGGACTAGCAATGTGAAGCTCCCAGTCTGGTGAGGGTGGGATCTCCTGGTGCTCAGTGGGATTGGGGAGGCCTCAGGAGGCAGAAAGGCTCTTGTGTGAGGGGAGGGAGGAGTAGGGAAGGACACATAGCTTCTGCTGCGAGACAGTGAACAAGGGGTGTGTGGGGCAATGGGTTGAAATATTACAATTTAGAAAGACTTTTTTAAGAATATTTGATAAATAATTGACCACATTAAATGTGTTAACAGGTTGGTTATTGTGTTAGGGGAAGGGAGAATGATTAAGACGCCATTTAATACACCTGTCTAATAGGATATCTGGGTTTTCTTTGCAGGTGTTCCGGAAGGACCTCATTAGTGCCATGAAACTCCCGGACTCTCACCATGTTAACCCTGATGAATATTACCTCTTTGCAGACACATGGAAACAAGAATGGGAAAAGGGTGTTCAGGTCCCAGCCAGTCCCGACACGATTCCACTGCCTTCTCTCAGGTAATTAGTCTTAAACACTGAATGTGATTGGTACTGGACAAAACATAAAATGAGTCTGTCTCAAGGGTTTACGATCTAATTGCAGCTAATGCTTGCTTGTTTAGTATACTTAAACCTGTTGTACAACTGCCTCCCAAGTCCAAAAATCTTTTAAAATTCAAATATTACATATTTGGAGACAACATCAGTGGTACTTGGGGCTGGAAGGCAGATCTGAACTGAAGGCAGAAAGCAAACATGCACTACTCCTAACTAGGATCAAACTGAAAAACGCTTTCTTTGAGCATTTGGTGCTCTGCATAAAACAGTCATCTAACTTCTTGTGACCAATCAAATACAATTCCAAACAGTATTCTGTTGCATCGGTTATATTACATAAATCTACCCGTAAAACCAGGACAACATAAATTGTAATAATGCAGCAAACACTTAATCCACCTCAGATGGGATCTAGTCTCCAGCAGTGACTGATATCTGCCAAAGCTTCAGAGGACAGTAAGAACATCTTAGAATCATTGGGGGGGGGGAGGTATGAGCATCCTTCCTAGCTATCTCCAGTAACCTGTTTCTGTCCTGACATAAACGGCTGAGAACTTTCACTGTAAAATACATATATTACAGTCGAAATGTGTGTATATCTATAGACATAGACGGAAATGCTATTCATTCTCCTAAATTCTCTACCACCTCATTTTACATTTTCCTTCTATTTTCCAGTCTAATGCTCTTGATCCTGCAATTAGTTTTGCATTGGGGGACCTCTGTGCACTAGCGAGCCTCTTTGACTTTGGGGCTTAAATAATTACAGTCTTCAGTGATCATTTGTGAGCCCCTCCAAGAAGACCTCTAACCACTTTCCCTTTTTGAAATGTGATGACTGACACTTTGGGGATCACCCAGACCAGTAATGGATTCTGTCACCACCTACCCTGTAACTTTGCGTCTTTTATGCAGTATCTCTGGTTCAGATCTCTGACACCAGTAGCCAACCCACAAGCAGAAAGTCTCACTCTGCTCTCTCAGCCTAGTTATCCCTGCAAGGTGATACCAACAGCCCTTGCAGTCTCAAGTCTCCCCAAATTCATTCTCTTTGAGTTTAAGTATCAGACAATCAGACTGGTCCCCTCTGGTCTGTCACCCCCAAAGGCATGAAACTAGACCCCCGCCCAGATACCAGCTTTCTTTGGCATACACACTCCATGTAGTTTGCACAACAGAGACCTACTTGAGGTATAAGTAAACCAACAGTTTATTCAATAGAAAAAACACCGATTCAAAGATAAAATAGTAAAAGAAAGTGAACATAAAGATGCAACCTCAGGCTTTACTCTTCCCTTTTAGATAAAACAATACAAGTTACTTATCACCTTCTAACAGCTTTCCAGTGTACCCCCAGCTATAGGGGGAAGTCCAGCATTCATGGACAACCTCCCACTTAAACTATCCAGTTTCTGGATAAAAACTCTCAGTCCCAAGCCTGCTTTTAAAAGGCTTTCTCTCCCCCCCCCCCCCCCCTTTGACCACAGTGACTTCATGGTTCAGGTTAAGATTTTGTCTGGTTATTTTTAGGAAAAGTCATGGACAGATCACGGGCAGTAAACAAGAATTCATGGAAGCCGCAGCCCCCCAACCGAGGGAGGTGGACTGCTGAAGTCCTGAAGTCAGAGAGGTCACAAATAATCACTGAATCTGTGACCTCTGTGACAACTCGTAGCCTTATGTATGGTTATTCAGGGTGGGGGAACCCCCTCTTGACTTGGTATCCCAGGGGTGGGATGTCTTCGTGTTTTCTCAGGAAGTCTAATGGTACATCATTTGTCTTTTCCTGGGCTGGACAATGGACTGGTTACATGAAACAGGATTCAAGTAAACACTGGCTTGGGAGGGGCCCTCCCTGCTTGACTGCTCACTGCCCTGCTGTGAAGTGTAGCTGAAGTTGTAGTACAGTTTGAACACAGTTTTGGTATACATAAATACATAGATTCATAACCATAGTTTATATACATATCTCATAATGACCATCACATTCAGAACATTACAAGCTTTCATAAGATCTTACTCAGTATACTTTTGTAGTGCAATAATACAGTATGCAATCAGTTGGTTCAACTGCTCATTCCAACTGGAATGTAATATTTGAGATGGAGATATGCAAATAAAAGTGAATTTTGACATAGTTCAAAATTTTTAACATTTTAAGAACCAATAGGTGAGATTTTCAAAAAAGCCTAAGTAATTTCAGAGCACAAGTTCCACTGAAGTCAGTAGGACTTGTGTTCTCAAGTCACTTAAGCACTTCCAAAAATCCTACTTTTAGGTGCCTAAATTTAGGTTTTTGACCATAATTTCATTTTACTGCAGTGTCCTAATTCTGTTTTATTTTTAACTCTTTAGCAGAATATAATCTCTTTACTGAAGTACTATGAAAATCAGTTAATTCAGAATCCATCAATAAGAAACATTTCTTGTTCTGTATTATGCATGGTCTTACTACTTAGTTAAATTTAATCCATCTGTCTGCTCAGTTCCTCAGGCTGAGTAGAGGAGTCACACTTCTGTGTAGTTTAGTTTCTTCTTAGAGTCTTCTCTTTCTTACCACCTACCCTCACCTCAAGACAGCTGCTGCGAAGATTAGGAAAGGGTAAACTCTTCTTACCTTAAACAAACACTGTTTGTGGTGTGGTTTGTGCTTTTTTTTTTAAATTAACCGGGGATGGATGAAAAATATCAAAGCCAGGTCCACACTAGAAAAGATTTGCCAGTATAGTTGTGCTGGCAAACCCTCCTAGTGTAGGCATGGTCTATACTACCAGAAAAATGCTTTTGCTAATATAGTTTATACTTGCTCCTATGCTAAACAAGTGCTTTTGACAACATAGTTAATCTTGGTATAACTGTATTTAGCTAGGGCTTTTGCAAGTACAGAAATGTAAAACAAAAAAACACCCCACTCCTAACTGGAGCTACTGTACCATAGCAGTTTCTAGAAAAAGGAGGAGGGGGAAAAGAAACAGCACAGTGAGGAGGAGAAGCAACAGAAAGGAAAAGAGAGGAAGACAGGGCAGGAAAACAGTACTTGTGAAACATTGGTAACTCACGTTCCCAATAAGAATTGTCGGTCATCAGAGTTCAGAGAAATAACCCAAATATCTATTTTGATAATTTGCTAGACTACCACATAAATGTACTCTCCTCCTTTCACAAAAATGTTCTTCTTTTGGCTTGCCTATGTCTACCAAGCACAATGCATTTCACATATGGAAGTATTCTGTTCAGTTTCCCACTGCAGTCCTTTCATGTGTAGACCCTCTTGCATTAAATACAGAGAGAAACTGACTTTGTGTCTAAGATTAGTTTTTCCTTTCACATAAGGCACTTTACAGTGGCACAATGGGCTTCATTACGAAGCATCTGGTGGGACTAAAGGACCCATAGGTCAACATTCTCCCTTGCTACCTGGTTATTTTAGCTACGTTCTTTCTCCTTCAGTGTCCACTTGGCAACAGAATTCTTCTTACATACCCAAAATAATAATATAAGCATTGGCTTTTATAAGATGTCGTTTGCAAAAATATAAATAGGAGCTATTTATCTAAAATGTGGAGCATGCATCTGTTTTCTCCCCCTTCCATTGCCAAACAAAATTCTATTGAAAAGGACCAGTTATCTGCTAGATTATCAATCAGTCTAATTGTTATGAAGACTTAATATTACAGTTTAGAAGAAGGCTTGAACAAAGGAGAATGGAATTTTATGTACATAATGTATTCTACAATTTCATAAACAATTCCAAAATGGTCCAGTTGAAGGCACGTTTGTCAAATTTCAAAATGTAATTAAAAATGAAAATTAATTTTGATTTCAAATTAAGACCATATTAAAAAAAAATTGGAGATATACCTATCTCCTAGAACTGGAAAGGACCTTGAAAGGTTGAGTCCAGCCCCCTGCCTTCACTACAGGACCAAGTACTGATTTTTGCCTCAGATCCCTTAGTGGCCTCCTCAAGGATTGAACTCACAATCCTTTGGGTTTAGCAGGCCAATGCTCAAACCACTGAGCAATCCCAGTGTATTATATAATTTATATAAATATATACAGTATATAATTTAGAAAACTATTCCACATACAGAATGAATCTTGCTCTTTTTTTTTTTCTTCAATAACTTTTCATGTATGGAAACGACATTTACAAAGTAGTCTTGAAACATGAGTTGTCTGGTCAATATTGTACAATCTAAAGACTTTCTGATAACCAATCCTCTAGTTCACTGAGTGAGGGCTCAGTAGGAACCAAAACTCCACTTGTTGGCTAGTGACCAGAACAGACTTTTTCATTGCAAAACCACCACCCTGGTGCTCATGTCAGTCATTGGGCCATTGGATGTCAATGGAAACGGAAGGCATTTTGCACCTGATACCAGACACTTAACATCTTGCAGAATTATAGCTAACAATGCTATTTCTCTTAATTTTACATTTAGGGTTGTAGCAGAAAAGGTGAAGGAAGTACTGTATACGCGACCTAGGAAGTACATCCATTGTTCCAGCCAAGAGCCCACAGAACCTGGTTACATCAATATTCTAGAATTGGCAGAATCTGTGT
This sequence comes from Gopherus evgoodei, assembly GCF_007399415.2. Lineage (NCBI taxonomy): Eukaryota > Metazoa > Chordata > Testudines > Testudinidae > Gopherus > Gopherus evgoodei. The sequence continues at coordinate 123,673,900 of NC_044322.1, forward strand.
GTCGCTATGACTTGGATGACATGGATATCTTTTGGCTTCAAGAATTAAATGAGGAACTTACAGAAATGGGTAATTTTACAATACAATTTAATTATTAAATTTGTTGGGAATTCAGTAAATGGTCTGGGGTATTTGTAGAGATGAGTTTAGAAAAAAAATGTTAGGGGAAAAATAACTTTAGAATTCTGTCAAGAAAGTGTTTACAGAAGTCATTTGCTACATTAGCTTAATCTGAAAGATTTACAAATTGTGGCTAAGAACTTTTTTTCTTCATATCCTTCATGATTACATGCAGCTTTTGCAGACTCAAAACAAATATCCAGTGGGTTAGAAACCATTTTTGAGTTCCTAAAACTTGAAATTCCCCTTTTGTATAAGAAAAAAGCTTGTATTTTCATTCCTTATAAATATGCACAGTATCTCTACAAAATGTGGACTTGTAGTTTGACTTTGAGGAAGACACAGTCTCTGCCTCCTGGAGCTTGCATTCTAAATACAAAGTACTCAGGATATTGTGACAATGTGATCTTAGCATGGCAGATCCTTTTAAAACAGGCTTCTCTTACAGTGGATTTACACTAATCTGAGTGAACCAAGTGTGTTTGTTGTTTAAGGAAGAATGTGAATGAAGACAGGGTGATATGGACAAAACCCAGATTTGTACATAACTGCTTGATAGCGTATTCATTTACCATTTTATTAAAAATGAATTTTTCCCTGCCATCATGCTAATCACTCTGGCAGTATACTAGATGTGTTGGTTTTGAAATATTTTGTGGGATTTTATAGCAAGATATAAACTTTCTTTGATAGAAAATTACTCTTGGGAGCAAATCTCTTTTTTTGAAAAGTACATTGTACCACATGGCATTGTTGCGGTTTCTCTTCCACATGTTGCTCTATTTGCTTAAGTTGTGGTATTAAAGAAAAGTTACTGTAGTTTAGCTTTTTCTCCAAGATTTGGTTGGTTTGTTATTTTGTTATAGTTTTGAAGTTACCTTTATTAAACCAAATGTAACTAGTGGAGAATAAACATTTTGTAAATAAACATTTTGTCAGGATTTACATAAAGATGAAAAAGTGGGCTCTGTTTCCTTTATTAGTTGATAGAAGTGTATTTCTCTTGTGTCCTATCTTTACTCATAGATTGTATATGCATTCTAATCCCTTCCCCTCTTGCAGGATGTGGACCCCTTGATGAGAACACAATGGAGAAAACAGTAGAAGTCCTGGAACGGCAATGTCATGAGAATATGAACCATGCTATTGAAACTGAGGAAGGGCTGGGCATAGAATACGATGAAAATGTGATCTGTGATGTGTGCCGGTCCCCTGACAGTGAAGATGGGAATGATATGGTGTTTTGTGACAAGTGTAATGTTTGTGTCCATCAGGTTTGTGTTAGAGATGTTGAAATTGTTTTTGTTTCTGGGTGTGTAATTTGAACAAGCTTTAAATAGCCATTCTGGAGGGCTTTTAAGATCTTCTAGGCATGGAGACTGCTACTGATTGAAGGTCGACTTTTGTATTCCTACAAATAGACTTGATTATGCTGTCTAGCACAATGAATATCGAAGTGATGTGGTCTGAGGACAGGGGGAATGCAGGTGTAATCCCAGCTCTGGCAAGCACTTCTCTGTGGCCCAGCGCAAATTGTTTCCTCATCTTTAGAACGGGGGTGATAGTTTCCAACGTCAGAGGTATATTGTAAGGATGAATTAGTATTTTAAGGTGCTTTGAAGATAGAAAGATGCTAAGAAATATAGAGCCTTCGTTAAGGAACTGACTGAGGTTTTCCATCCTTGTTTGGCCTGTTAATTGGGGCCAGAACCTGATTGCCTAAAGCTGGGCATCTAAGCCAAATTTAGACACCTAAAGTAACTGGACAGATTTTTTTCAGAAGTGTTAGGAAGCTTGTTCCAGGTGCCTGTCAGCCTGGGATATTTCTTATTATGACATTGCAAACATTAATTTGATCTTGAAACTGGATGAGTTCAGTGGGGCACCACATAAATACAGGGATTCCTCCTCATAGAACAGACTGCAGGGTTCTGATTTCTACAGAGTCCTTCTTTGGAAAAGATGATGCTGTAAATGTTCTTGAAATTAGACTAAGACTTCTCATATTTTGTGACAATTATAATTGAACACTCAGTGAACATAACTTACATAGGCCTCTTAAAAATCATTCATTGTTGTGCTGGACATTAGTGTTATCGAGATTAGCCTAGTAACCATTATCAAGTTTTTTCCCCAGTGGTTTTTTTATTTTTTTTTGTGGTGGTTTTTTTTTTTTGTACTTCTAACTTAGCAAAGCTCTGAATGAATGCATTGACTTTGTTAGTCACCACATTCACAGACTCCAATGGTGTAATATAGCATCTTTTGTAGTTTACCCCTCTAGATAGCACAAAGAAAAATGGAACTGAGTTTCTTTAGTTTATTGCATTAACAAAAAAACCTGAAGTCACTTTTCGAAAAGTCAGTTTTCTTACCCCAGGTCTACACTACACACTTACATTGGTGTGTACATCGGTACACACCAATGTAAGTGTGCATTGCACATTGCACACACCAATGTGCATTGGTACACAGGGCGATGCAGTTATATCAACCTAACTTCCAGTGTAGACAGTGCTATATCTACTGCAAATATAGCTACTGCCTCTCAGGGAGGTGACTTAACAATGCCGATGGGAGATGCTCTCCCACTGCTGTAGTAGCATCTTCACTAAAGCGCTGCAGCTGTGCCAATGCAGCTTTAAGTATAGACCTGCACTTAGTTTAGGCTTCCTGGAGTAGGAAATGAAGCCATTAACTAGAAAATGCTAAATCAAAGGAATTTGAAATTGGACTTAAGCTACTAAAGCTGTTGTAAACTAAGTCATAGTAGCAGTAAAAATCTAAGTGTGAACTTAACATAAGAATGACCATACTGGGTCAGACCAAAGGTCCATCTAGCCCAGTATCCTGTCTTCTGACAGTGGCCAATGCCAGGTGCCCCAGAGGGAATGAACAGAACAGGTAATCATCATTCTCAGCTTCTGGCAAATAGAGGCTAGGGACACCATCCCGGACTGTCCTGGCTAATAGCCATTGATGGACCTCCAGGAACTTACCTCCGTTCTTTTTTGAATCCAGTTACAAGCTTGGCCTTCACGGCATCCTCTGGCAAAGAGTTCCACAGGTTGACTGTGCATTGTGGGAAGCATTGCTTCCTTTTGTTTGTTTTAAATCTGCCTATTAATTTCATTGGATGACCCCTACTTTTTGTGTTATAAAGAGTAAATAACACTTCCTTATTTACTTTTTCCACACCAGTCATGATGTTACAGACCTCTCTCATGTCCCCTCCCTTAGTTGTCTCTTTTCCAAGATGAACAGTCCCAGTCTTATTAATCTTGCCTCATATGAAAGCTGTTCCATTCCCCTAATTTTTGTTGCCTCATTCTGTACCTTTTCCTATTCCAACTTAAAATATCACATAAAATGAAAAGCTGACTTGCTAAATCATTTCTTAGGCAAGAGCTCCCTCTATTGGGTTTTTTTAAAAAAAGTACTGTTACGTTTTTCGACCTTGCCACTCAAATTTTTTTCTTTGGAAAAAAAAAAAAGGTTTACAGTGTTGAGAGATTAATTTGACTTTGCTGCTTATTATAAGTATTCTGACACATTCAAAAGAATTTTGTCTTCCTCATTTTGCTGCTCTTTATATTCTTATGCTTAATTTTGATACTGAAATCTTGAAGTCAAAAAGCCAGCATGAGACTATGCATTTTTTTCAGAACAGTAAGAACAGACTTTCCCATAAGGGAATATTTTTAAAATCTGGATTTTTATCTAACGGGAAAATGTCTACTAAAACTTTAATAGTCCAGATTGGAAAATTCACTTTCCGTAGCCACTGTACCTCAGCATCCTTGCAGGTATTATTTTGTTACTGTATGTTCTATCTAATGCCTAATGTATGTGTGATATTCCTAAGATGAGCTGAGTTGTTGTGTGAACTTAAAATTTTCAGATGTTTCTGTGATTATAATTTGAGATGTCAATATGTGTATTGCTTTAGTCTAGAAACACTAATTCTGTGAAGTCTATTGAGTGACTTGAGGCACTAGAATCCTTAGGGTTGGTTGACATTTGGGAGAATTAAAAACAAAAAATCTATCAGTAGTGTTGCGGGCCCTAGTGTAGACAGGCTTCTGGTCCTTTAAGCTCTGTCCTCTAGTGCTCCTCAGAGTATCTCTAATAAACTGAATTTTAAAACCATGGCTGCAGCTTGGCCCATCTAAAAGTAGGGCTTTCGACATTGCTAACCCTAAAGCAGGAATGGTAGAAAACTTCTGATAAAAATCTATTAATAAACAGGACCTTGGAGTAGCCACGTGGAATCAGACATTTGTGGAAACTAGTAGTTTGAGACTTTCAGCGCATATATATATATATTAAAAATGAGTATCAGGATATCTATTTCCATTTCTCAAACTTTGCAAAGCATGCATTCCTCAGAGCCGGAAATGGTGGACACAGAGAAGATTCTAGGATGTTTCCACAATTTTTGCTACACTTTGCAATACTTTAAAAATTCTAAGCTTCCATTTAGGGAAAAAAAAGCTATTTCAGTTGGCAGGATACAACCAACATAGTTATGCACTGTTGTTGTAATCCAACCTGACACAAAACAATCTCCAGTCAAACAGCTGTAGCAAAGGTGTGAAGATGGGAAGAATCCTCAGTGACCTTCAAAACATATACCTGGAACCATTGTAAATGGTATTATTAATCACAGGAAATTTTTTTCCATATAATTTTTTTAAATTAATTTTGATTAAATATCCAGAGCTACCATTGTAGAAAGACAAATGCAAAAGTAAGCATCCTTCGGCACCATGTTTTACATGTTGTGTATAGTTTAACATAAATTTTACAAAAAAAAGGGAAAATAATTTGTTGTAAGAACGATAACTTTTGCATCCCCTGACTTTGTTTTAACTGTAATAACTTTTTATGGAGAGATTATCAAAGATACCAAGGACAGTTAGTGCCCACCTTTTATTGGCTTTCAGTGGTAGTTGGGTACCCAACTGCTCTCTCTGCTTTTGAAAGCCACCCACCCCATTACATTTAACATTTAATTTGTATCCATTCTGATTGGTGTGTTTTTTATAAGGAGGTACTAATTACATCCAAGAGAAAGTGTTGTGTTTGGGTAAGATGTGTAGAGTGCAATTTTTTAAAAATATGATAGTCATTGATGTAAGCCTCTGATATTGTCTCACCTATACGCTGAAGCAGAGAGAATTTTCCTTTGTCCCAAGGCATGTTATGGAATCTTAAAGGTTCCCGAAGGCAGCTGGCTGTGTCGCACTTGTGTTCTGGGAATACATCCTCAGTGTCTCCTGTGTCCAAAGAGAGGAGGTGCCATGAAAGCTACTAGGACAGGGACCAAGTGGGCACATGTGAGCTGTGCCCTCTGGATTCCAGAGGTAAAACTAATTTATGTACCTTTTTTACACATTCTTTTTCTCATCATTATCCTTACCGCTTACTGTGCCTCATCTTAATATTGAGTTAAGGGGATAATAACTTAATACTATATGTATTCTGATGAGGTTTGCATGATTTATAAAAATTGGACTGTCCAAGTCATGTACAGCTAAGAATAGCATTCTTTTCCTTCCTTTTTATTGTAGTAAGCACTTTTTAGCCATGTTACAAGCAACTGAGGGTACGTCTACACTACGGGATTATTCCAATTTTACATAAACCGGTTTTGTAAAACAGATTGTATAAAGTCGAGTGCACGCGGCCACACTAAGCATATTAATTCGGTGGTATGGTCCGTGGTCTGAGGCTAGCGTCGATCTCCGGAGCGTTGCACTGTGGGTAGCTATTCCGTAGCTATCCCATAGTTCCCGCAGTCTCCCCCGCCCCTTGGAATTCTGGGTTGAGATCCCAGTGCCTGATGGGGCAAAAATCATTGTCGCGGGTGGTTCTGGGTAAATGTTGTCACTCATTCCTTCCTCTGGGAAAGCAATGGCAGACAATCATTTCGCGCCCTTTTTCCCTGGATTGCCCTGGCAGACGCCAAAGCACAGCAGCCATGGAGCCCGTCCAGCTTTTTTTTTTTTTTTTTTACTGTCACCGTATGTCTACCTGATGCCGCTGGCAGAGGCAATACTGCAGCACTACACACCAGCATTCACTTGCTTTTACATGATAGCAGAGATGGTTATCAGTCATTCTGTACCGTCTGCTGCCATTGTAAATTGGCAATGAGATGACGGTTATCTGTCGTTCTGTACTGTCTGCTGCTATCATGGGTGCCCCTGGCTGAGGTCGGCCGGGAGCGCAAAGGCAAAAATGGGAATGACTCCCCGAATCAATCCCTCCTTTATGGTATCTAAAAATAGTCAGTCCTGCCTAGAATATGGGGCAAGTGTACTAGAGAACCAGTGTATCAGAGAGCACAGCTGCTTCATGCCAGATCCCGCAGAAATGATGAGCTGCATGCCATTCATGGGGGTTGCCCCTGCAACAACCCCACCCGTTGCTTCCCTCCTCCCCAGCCTTCCTGGGCTACTGTGGCAGTGTCCCCCCCATTTGTGTCATGAAGTTATAAAGAATGCAGGAATGAGAAACAGTGACTTGTTAGTGAGATAAAATGAGGGGGAGGCAGCCTCCCGCTGCTATGACAGTCCAGGCAGGACATTAAGCAGTGTGGTGGAGAGGAGCCCAGCATCCCGCTGCTATGACAGTCCAGGCAGGACATTAAGCAGTGTGGTGGAGAGGAGCCCAGCATCCCGCTGCTATGACAGTCCAGGCAGTACAGAATCTTTTATTTACACGGGAAAGGGAGGGGGCTGATGGAGCTCAGCCCCCAGTTGCTATGATGAGGACGGTTACCAGTCATTCTGTACCATCTACTGGGAATGACCGGGAATCATTCCTATTTTTACCCAGGTGCCCCCAGCCAGCCTCACCTGAGGCCAGCCAGGAGCACTCACGGGCTGATGACAAGGATGGCTAGCAGTCCTGCACCATCTGCCACCGAGGAGGGGAGAGGAGCGGATACTGCTCTTCACTGACGCAGCATCGCATCTACCAGCAGCATTCAGTAGACATAGGGTGACATTGAAAGAAGTCAAGAAACGATTTCTTTCCCTTTTCTTTCATGTGGGGGGAGGGAGTAAATTGACGAGCTATACCCTGAACCACGCCGGACAATGTGTTTGAACCTACAGGCATTGGGAGCTCAGCCAAGAATGTAAATATTTTTCGGAGACTGCTGGGGACTGTGGGATAGCTGGAGTCCTCAGTACCCCCTCCCTCCCTCCATGAGCGGCCATTTGATTCTTTGGCTTTCCGTTATGCTTGTCACGCAGCACTGTGTAGCCTGGAGATTTTTTTCAAACACTCTGGCGTTTTGTCTTCTGTAACGGAGCTTTGATAGAACAGATTTGTCTCCCCATACAGCGATCAGATCCAGTACCTCCCGTACGGTCCATGCTGGAGCTCTTTTTGGATTTGGGACTGCATCGCCACCTGTGCTGATCAGAGCTCCACGCTGGGCAAACAGGAAATGTAATTCAAAAGTTCATGGGGCTTTTCCTGTTTACCTGGCCACTGCATCCGAGTTCAGATTGCTGTCCAGAGCAGTCACAGTGGTGCACTGTGGGATACCGCCCGGAGGCCAGTACCGTCAATTTGCGGCCACACTAACCCTAATCCAATATGGTAATACCGATTTTAGTGCTACTCCTCTCGGGGACGAGTACAGAAACCGATTTAAAGAGCCCTTTATATCGCTATAAAGGGCCTCATAGTGTGGACGGGTACAGCGTTAATTCGGTTTAATGCTGCTAAAATCGGTTTAAACGCGTAGTGTAGACCATGCCTGAGTGACTTACATGGAAGCATTACTATTGCAAGCTCTTAGTTTGTGAGGTGCCACTGCAATTTATGGACAATTAATTATTTCATTTTCCTTCCCTTTTACTTACACGCTTGACTTATTTCCTGATAAAATAGCACGTGCATCCTCAGTGTAATTAATAGCTACAGAGCAACAGTTTTCGTTGAGGGATTTGAATTTCTCTGTGTAATATCTTTAACAGTTGCTGTGTACTTTACCTGGTTTCACAAAGTTGCATAGTGACATAGTGATTGTTCTGAAATGAGAACATCATTGAAATTAATGCAGTATGTGCAAAGTGTGTGTTCAGATCACTGGACAGTAATTTTTAATTTCCTGTTAATGTAATTTTCTGAGAATTTCTGTATTATCTTGGTTAAAAAGAATTTAATCACTGCTAAAGTAGCCTTATAAATTCAGCCAGAGTGTAACAATGTTTTATCTTTCAAAGTAGCATCTTTCAAAGTATCCTAAATCTCTTAATGAAAGAGAAAATTAGAGCATTTATAAAATGGGCTATACAGTCAGAAATATATGTAAGGAGATGGATTATAAATCAGGAATTTCAGTAATATGAAGGAATATAGATTTACATAATTGTAATGTGATGGGAATCACCCCAAAATTGTGGTGCTGGATGGATCAAGATTAATATTGAACCATAGGCTAAGCTCTGTGTGCATTCCTGCCTGCTAGACTCTGCAGGGTCCCAAGCTCTAAACTCCTTCAAGTCCCCGCTTTCTATCACTGCTTTTCACATTTCGTTGCCAGTTTACCAGATGCTGTAGCAATGTAGTTTGATTTTACTGGAGGTATTTATTTTTTACTAATGTACTAAGAGGTAGAACTTTTTTTAAATTGTTCTGATAAATAAATGCTTCCTGCACTATTTTTGTTTGCAGGTTAGCATTGCTTGCCCAGAAAGGATGGAACCAATCACAAAAGTGTCTCACATTCCGCCAAGTCGATGGGCTTTAGTCTGTAGCTTATGCAAACTTAAAACTGGTGCCTGCATTCAGGTATGTACCAGCTCTGCAATGACTTCTATCTGTCTGAGCATGAAAAATAGAATTTGGATTTAAATAGCATTTTTCACATTGTTTGCAAACATGGCAGCTGCCATGCTCTTAGCAACAGCTAATTAAACAGTCTTGGACATTAGGAAACTTTTGAGCTAGAGCAGAGATTTTCAAAGTGTGTGTGAGGGGGAGTGATGAGATTATCAGGGGGTGGGAGCATGTAGACCTGACTGGGCTGAGCTCAGCAGGGGGCTCTGTGTGGCAGAGGAAGGGGACAGGGTGCAGGCTTTCTCAGCTAATGGGACCAGTCTCCCTGTCCATCTTGCTCTTTCACTGCTGCAGCAGCCACCAACTGGCAGTTACCCTCCTCTGCCAAGGAGGCTGGCAGGGGACCAGAAGGGTGTCCCTGGGGAGTACTGCCCCTGCCCCTCCTGAACCCATCAGTCCTTCAGTGTGACCTGGGGGGACAGAGCCCTGTCTGCGTCCCCTGCCGTACAGAGCCTGCGCAGGGAAGTGTATGGGGCCACATTGAAGGGCTCACAGGGTCAGGAGGGGGCTGGGTCAGTACTCACCAGATGCAATCTTCCACTCCCTGGCTGACCCTAGGCCTTCAGTGCGGCCCTGTTCAATACCTTTGTGTGGGGAGGAGCAAGAAAGGCACCTCCTGCCTTTGGTCTCCTGGGTACCAGGTACACCCTCCTGCCCTATCTCTTAGAAAGGGGGGTGTGCATGGACCTGAATCTCCGAAGTGGGCTCAGAACAAAAGGGAACTCCAGAGCTAGTGTCCTGGTCAAGACAAAGAACTGCCTTTGAATAAAACTATGGGATATTTAACTACCAAGTGGACAATTGCCAGAGATGGACAGAAGTGTCTTCAATTTAACATCTTACTGACAGAAGAAGAAAAGTTCTAAACTTACCTTCCTTTTGAAAGAGGATGTAATTATAGGTTCTGTGAAATCAGAGGCAGAAAATACTGGAACTGTTAGCCAGATAACCTAGTTTACTCAGATTTGGTTTTGTCATCTACTCGGATCTAAGATGTACTAAATATTTATAAGTTTGAATTTCCCTACTTAAGATTAAATTGCAGTTTCTATTATAACACACTTATTATTTATGGGATTTTAATGTGGAAGAATTGACTTGCTTTGGGATGAAACTTAACATTCAGTTTCTCAGCTGAGGAGTACCTAAGACTCACTAATTTTTTAAGTATAACATGGAAAAGTGTATTTAAAGGGGTGGGTTTTATGTAATTAAAGTATCCCTTGGTCCTTTTTCTCTTTTCATTGCTACTATTGACTGACTCTAGTGTTTCACTCATAGTGCTCTGTGAAAAGCTGCATCACTGCCTTTCATGTCACCTGTGCCTTTGAGCATAGCCTAGAGATGAAGGCCATTTTGGATGATGGGGATGAAGTCAAGTTCAAGTCGTACTGCCTAAAGCATAGCAAAAACAAGCAGAATTCGGTGCCTGACGTTGATGAGAACCCCAAGAGCATGGCAGACCAGAAGCAAACAGAGAGTGAGAAAACTAGTCTGCGTGCTCAGAAACTGAGAGAGCTGGAGGAGGAGTTCTACTCATTAGTTAAAGTGGAAGATGTTGCAGCTGAACTGGGCCTTCCTAAAATTGCTGTGGACTTCATTTATAATTACTGGAAATTAAAGCGGAAAAGTAACCTTAACAAACCATTGTTTCCTCCCAAGGAGGATGAAGAAAACGCCTTGGTGCAGCCAAAAGAAGACAGCATCCATACCCGCATGAGGATGTTCATGCACTTGAGGCAGGATCTAGAAAGGGTAAGAGTGGGTGGTAAAGATTTTTTGACTACATACCTATAGGTGAGCGAGGTTCTTCCCTTAAATGCTATGCTTAAAATTTCCTGTAACGCTTTTTTCAACTTTATTCTGATAAAATCAGAAGTATATTACGTCCAGCTCTGTCTGAAAAGTCCCTTGATGTCAGAGTCTGAGAACTAATGTGTAAACTTCAATCAGAAACAACCGTGGGGTTGATTTCAGCACAAGTTTACAATTTTATTTTATTTTTACAGGAAAACTCTTCGCAATGAATTTTTTGAATATGGTGACATTTTGAAATGTCTGGAATGAGAACAAAATTTTCTGAACTTATTGACAGTTTTTGTGGAATATTTCAACTTTTTGTCTCATTTTGGGATTAAGACAAATGTTGGAATTTCTTATAGGACAAATTCTGATTATTTTTTTTTTTTTGGAACAGGTCTAATTGTGTGCCATGGGGAACACTCAGCAAATAGGCTGTCTGTGTTCCACAAAATTTTTTAAATTTTATCAAGCAATTTAGCACCTGGTTCTGCTACCATTATACTGGGTGGAAATATTGCTATTAACGTAAATGAGTGAGTGAAAGCAGCGGGCTCTAACCCCTGAAATAGTTTTAACCCCTCCCCCCAAAAAAACTATTAAAGTGATTATCCAAAAGGACTGATTCTGAAAAGCCTTTCAAAATTGGCAAAATTATGTGGGAACTGAGAGCATCATTTTAAAGTAAGTCACTGTGTCAAATTTCAGCAATATGAGAGCTAAGTGGCCTAATAGCCTGACCGACTCGGGGGTCATCCTTAACTTGAATCTTAAGTAATATTCATGGAATCCCCATGTCAGTATGGTTTCCTAGCATGGTAGGTGTGCTGTTAAGAAAAACAAACTATTGTATGTTTTTGTACAATGTATTACTTTATAAAATTACAGTAGCTTCAAAAAAATATGGCTGTATTTAAAAAAGAAAAAAAGAGTACTGATCAGCCTTCCTGCAGGCTGATCCCACACAAGTTCTGTACCAGCTGGAGTAATATACCAGAGTAGCAGCTGGTGATCCGAATGGACTATGTGGTGTGGGATTTAAGAGAGAAAAATGTGAGTTCTAAAATCTGCTTGATGGCTCGTCATATAACTTGCTTATTTGTTGACTTGTTGCTAATATAGATGGGAATTTGACCAACTGATTTACAGATCGCTTTTAGCATCTTCTTTAATTATTTTTTTTAAATCCTTGTAATTAAAAATACTTGGCTTATAGTTGCATATGATTCTATAAAATTCACCATGGAGCTTTTCTATTATAGGGCTTTACGTGTGTGAAGATGCTTTGTTCAAGAATTGAAATGTTAATGTAATATTCTTGACCACTTTTTTAAAAAAGAGAAAATTCTAAAATCTCTGGGTTTTTTTACTGTAGGTAAGGAATCTCTGCTACATGGTGAGCAGAAGAGAGAAACTGAAATTGTCCCACAGTAAAGTACACGAACAAGTCTTCAATTTGCAAGTCCAGCTCATTAATCAGGAAATTGCTGCAGGTAATCTATACATACAAAATAACAGTAATTGTATCGGCTAAAGATTCTGACTCTGGGTATGTCTGGCCCATGTCACTATTGGTATTTTAAACACTGTAAATCTGTGTTTTTAATGAGCTTTCTAAGTATGCACTCTCCTTGCCAGCTTTTTTATTTAGCAGCACATGCACAGCATTTTCATCTTCTCCAGAGTCATACTTTGGTATTCCATCCTATCCTAGATATTTATGGGGTGCCATATACAGATGAGATACCAATCACTGTAGCATCTAGGCACCACAGCTGTATTACTGGTATCTGCATCAGGTAGGTTGTGGGATTCTCTCTTTGGGTTACTGTTCTATACTCCCATTTTCCCTACAGTGGCTATATATTGCACACTTTTATTGGTCTGTCCTCAGTTGAAGGAGAATTGTTAACTTGTTAATTTCCTTCAGACAGAGATGGGGAGAATGATTGACAAATTCACACTATTCTCATGTCTCCTTTCATATGTCATGAAAGTTTCAAACAAGTTTCTCAGTTTGAGATTTGTCATTTTTGCCCACCCCACATAATGTTTTATTAAGTTAAAAATGGATAGTAGCTGCCTTGGAATGCTAATGTTCCAAAAACAACTTTGTGCCTTATTTTTCTAGTGAATGTCATGAAACAATGATTGAAGCTTCCAGAATGAGGAAGACTATGTACTCTGTATGATTATTTTAAACTGAATACAGGGGCTGTGTATTTATATAATACAGTCTGTAATATATTGGGTGAAAAACGTTTTAAAGAATACATAGTTTCAAACTATAAATTTGAAGAAAAAATTGTCCTTACAGAATAGAAATATTAAAATGCTTATATAAATTCTGTTTGGTGCTTTGGAACAATTTAATTTTTAGTTATTGGCTTCTCCTTAACATCCTAAATGCATCTCAATAGTAATTGTTAGACTAATTGAAATTGCCCCTTAACGTGTGCATGCTTTTTATAGATAGGAAAACTATTTAATGAAGTTTAATGAAAGTCTTACCACCTTTTAAATACATCTTTTCTGTTTTCTCTCTCAGGCCATTCTCTGACAAGTGCACTAGAGAACACACTGTTCTACCCACCTCCCAGAATCACCTTGAAATTAAAAATGCCCAAGTCAGCGCTGGGTGACTGCAAAAATAACTTGCTGAAAACTGGCAACAGACCCCTGTCTCCAGACAACACCACAGTTTACAACAAAAGGAATGTGCACATGTCAAAGGAGTCATTTGAAATTAAAGCAAAATCATACTCTAGGTATCAGCATGACAACCGAAGTAATGGGTTATTGGTAGGGATTGGCAAGACTAGGAATGAAACAAACGTTTCTGGACCTGCACAGTCACCAGAGTTTCATCGTGGGCAGTCATCTGGTAAACCATTAGCACTTCAAGCTGCATTGCATGGGCAGTCTTCCATTGGAAATGGAAAAATGCAGCAAGAGAACTCAAGACTTACAAAATCCAATGGTTTAATGGGCAGGGCTGGAGATGTAACTCAGAGAGACAGATCCAGCCAGACACCATATGAACAAGAATCTGTGCTCACTGCTCATTTGGCTAGTCAAAGCAATTTTAGAAAATCTACAATAGAACATTTTAGCAGGTCCTTTAAAGAGGCTACCAACAGTTTGGTAAGGACCACAGATGATCTGAGGTACTGTGAAAAGCCAACAAGGCGGCTTTCTACAAAAGAACGTTTGTGGAGTAAACAGACTCCTGAATTCCAGACAGGAGGCGCTCCTTACCAGGATAATGACGGGTATTGCCCTGATTTGGAGCTAAGTGACTCTGAAGCAGAAAGTGATGAGAATAAAGAACAAGTCAGATTAAGGAGAAGCAGCTCAGAGAGAGAGAGCCAAAATAAGGACTTTGGTAGAGATTGTCACAATAGAAACAAAAAAAATATTATTTCTCACAGTTCAGTACAAAGGTGATTATAAACCCCTAAGGGGTAACTCAGCCTTCACATAATCCAGTGTATCGGTGCAAACCTAGGCATCAGAGGGTTTCAGAAAACAGTGCAGGACCTACATTAGGAAGAAATACAGTGAAAAAAGAGAGTAGTTTTCAGTAGTGAATTGGCCTGCGATTTTAATGGGATAGTCAAGGTTGTGTAGAAATCAATATCATTTATTACAGGTTAACATCTGGGAGAGTATGGAGCTGTTAATCTTTGCATAACTCCAGGAGCTGCTGCCTTTTTACCTGCCTTTTGTGTAAGGCATTGTTAAAAATGTCAATTTTGTGCTGCTGGACCAGGTATTAAAGGAGTCCTTGCATTGCTCTGCAAAATGCTGTAAAAGATTAATGCAGACACTAAAACTGCATTCCTGTTGCACCTGCAATATGACCCTGATCAGCAAAAACTTAAGCATGTGCTTAAAACTTTAAGCACATGACTAGTTCCATTGACTCCAGTGGGAGTGCTCACACACTTTAAATTTAAAGCACATGTTTAAGTTCTCTGTCGGATTGTGGTCTAAGTGACTACTAAATGGGGATCCTGTTCTGCAGAAAGGTTAGAACTCCAGTGATGCTTGTAAACTCTCTCTGCAGGGTAGAAGCAAGTATCACAAATGCTGCTGAACTCACTGACCTCTGGATGTGCCCCCATACTTTGCTCTGGCTAAAGGTTGTGTTTCTCTTGACAGTAATTCACTTTATTTTGTAAATATTCAACTTCTAGTACTTCAGTTTTTTTATCTTTGTACATAGTTGCTTGTTGTGGGATGCACTTGTAAATATTTTACCCAGCTAACAAGTAAAGATAACTAAATTTGTGGATAGTGTTTACAAAAGTAGATTTACTACTTCAAAGAAAAATGCTATTTGACACTTAAATTTTAGGCAATCACCGAGGATGCTAGGTTCCTCTTGAAACTTGAGATTTCACATCTGGAGGCATTTATACCTGGTATGTTAAAAAAAACAAAAAAACTTGAACTGAAAATCATTTTGTCTGACCTTTTTTATATAGGCTAAAATTTCCAAGCCTAGGTGACTAAATAGGGGTTTAGGAGCTTAACTTTAGAAACATAGGTTTGAAAAAATTTAGCCAGTCATTATTTGAAGCACATTTTTATTGCTAGATAAATCTGGAAGCATATGTAAGACGTATGACTACATTAAGCTGCTTAGCCACCTCTAATTAGTTTCTATTTCCCAAACTAAAAGTGCTTTGCACAAGTTTTAAAAGTTGCAAATGCTAATATGCTAGCTTTCACCCAACCTCAGAAAAAAGTCCTATTTTATTCTTTACTGCACATGGTTTATTTGGTTTGAATTAAAAACCTTATTTTCATAAGTTCTGTTAACCAAGAGTAATTCTCTTGTGTCTGATGAAATGACATTTCAGTCATAAATGGGCAAAGCCCACTGTCCCACATCAAGGACTGAAACGGAGCATAGGTATTGCAGAGGGTCTTGCTTTATAGTTTCCTTTGCTTGTGGTGAATTTCATCCAAAAGGAAAACATTAAACTCCCAATATAAAGATGTTTAGCAGAATACAAATGACAGCTTGATTTTCTTCAACGCCTTAATTTATTTTATTGCTCTTAGTTTGGGAAAGTACAACAAAATAATTTAGATGATTAAACTTTGAAATATTCCTCACAATAGTTACTGGTCAGGGGCTAGAGAACACTTCAGTGGTGAAATACAAAATAAATCTTGCAGTTCTGTGCTCTTTGTTTCATGAATCCTTAATTTTCTTTCACTTCCTGATTTTCTGTATATTTATGTAATTTGTCTTTCTAGAGATGTATTTTCAATTTTTCTTTCGATGTAAATATGCAGTAGCATTTTTAGGTTTCCATATACTTTATTTTAATAGGAAGTACTTTTTGTTCCTAAGCCATGGGTCATTCAGAATGAGTAAACAAATATCCACTCATTTGTATTCTAGCTCTGATTCTTAGTTCTCCTTCAATATTTATTATTCATTCTTTTTCTGGCCATAAAATTATATGGAGCTTATCTTGGCAGAACAGTCATGTTTCAGGCCCAGCTGCATATGAAAAAGATGAGGGGAGGGAAATGGTGCTTCAGCAAAAATCCAGATTATTGCTTCATTGGGGATGTAACTCTTTCCAGTGTGAGCAATAGGTTAGCTAATTTTTACATGATTTTAATAGATACATGAAGGAGCCTTTGGTTATGTAGTTCTAAATATAGTCCCCAAAACGTACTTGCTAGTTTTTATTGTGTGTTCGGTGGCTAACTGTTTGAAGTATTACCTCTTAACCTTATTTGTTAATTTTGTTTTTTGCATTTTGTTTTTATATATATACACATATGCGCGCACACACAATTTTCCAAGATGGAATCAGTCTTTTACAGATGTCCCCTTTTTACAAGTACTTTTTCATTAAATTATGAAACTGCTAACAGTATTTTCATTTGTTGTGATTTATTCAGGGATTTATCCTTTGTGTGGTAGGTTGCTAAACCAATCAATTTAACAAAAGTGATTCCACACCTGTCACGTGCAAATTAATATTTTTGCATACTCAGAAGCATTTTAACAAGTTGGCACTTTAGCAAAACTGCTTCCCGCACAACCTCCTGAAAAAGAAACTCCGGAGATGGTGATTGGACAGGATACTTTGAATACTGACCTGATCCAGGATTATCTGGTAAACAGTTAACTTGTTTTTGTTTTTTATTACTGGCCATCAAGGTAAACATACAGACAATTTACCACACAAGCCTTACTTAAACACTTGTGTTCCTCCTTCACTGTGGAAAGTCACCTGTATTTTTGCCTGGCTGGGTACAACTAAATATGGAGAAAACATATAAATGGGCCATGTACACTTGTTCACACACGGACATGGTGCTGTGGTACAAATGAGGCGGATGGTTGTTAGGGATTAATAGAGCTAAGCCACATCTCTGTGGGTTTTTTTCCTTAAATACAACATCCTGAAGTACCACCTGCTGCCACTGGTTGGAGCCACAGTACACCTGGCTACTGTTGAGTCCTTCTGGCTCTTCAGGAAATTTCATGCAGCAAAGGCACAGAACGGGAATGCAGTTTCCAAGGGGCTAGCCTCTCAAAGGAAAAGAGATGGGCTGTTTGCTTGTTAAAGGGATGCGCCCTGAAAATAGTCACCAGTCCATTCCTTCTCTCTCTCTCAAGGGTGGAATAGATTTTCCATTTGTTCTCCCCTGAACTAGAAGAGCAAATATACTAAAATATTCCAACCCCTCCACTCCTTACTCCCCAGTCACAATTCAGATTCCCTAGCTGGGGTTTTCCAACTGCAGTCCTCCATGGTCTTAACCCCAGCATATGTAGCTTCACTGTCCACACATTTGGAAGTACACCTCTACCCCGATATAACGCAGACTTTGGGAGACAAAAAATCTCACCGCGTTATAGGTGAGACCGAGTTATATCAAACTTGCTTTGCCCCCTCCCCGTTCCTTGTTCCCTGACTGCTCCGACCTCTATCCACTCCCCCTTACCCCCTGACAGGCACTCACCGCCAGCGGCAGGAAGCGGAGCAGCCCAGCCCCAGCCAGGGCACTCCGCTTCCCGCCGTCGGTGAGTGCAGGGAGGTTGGAGAAAGGGTGCCCCCCGTACTCACCTGTGGCAGGAAGCGGAGCGCTGCGGCTGCGAGCTGGTGGAGTGGAGCGGCCTGGGGCTGGGCTGCTCCGCTTCCGCCGCTGCTGGTGAGTGCAGAGGGATCCCTTCCCCTGAACAATACGGCTGGGCCGGGGCGAGGGAAGCAGAGCGGGCTGCTCCCGGCACCCCGTTAATCCAGGCCACTCTGGGACTGCGGGGCCCCCAAAAGTGCCCTCCCACAGCTCCTTCCCCCTAGACCCTGAGGGAGACCCTCTGCCCCTTATCAAACCCCTCAGCCCTGGCCCGCCACCCTTAACACGCTGCGTGTCAGAGCATTACTGCTTTGTACGCGAACCCGCATTCTATCAGGGGAGAGGTGTGGATAGTTAGCAGCTTCCAACCTGTGACTTGCTTCCCTCCCAAAGACATGGACTGTTTAGCTGGTCCTGACTGGCACCAGATGCTGCTTTCTTTAGAGGCCACAAGATCTGTTGAGGATTAAATCAGGACAATTAGCCCCCGTCTTTTCTAGACAAATGGTGGTTAAGGCAACTCAGCTGATTCCTAAATGTCAGGAATCTGCTTGTTTTGATTCCCAAAAGAGAGCCAGAAAGGGAAAATCCCAAAACAAGTTAATACTCTTTCCTACTCCATCTGTATCACATTCACTGATTTAATCATAGCACATATATGGTGTTGTTTTTTTTAACTGATGACAGAAACTTTCCCTAAAGTATATACCCCTACAAAGCACCAGACTGCCCTGTCATTGCTCAAACTTCCTTCTAGTTGTGCCCTGCTTTCCCAGACTTCGGAAGAATTCTGAGTGTGTTAGGGACATGTGGGGAGTGGAGGGGGGAACAGTGTATTCTTAGGCCACGTCCACACTACAGAGTAAAATCGAAATTAATAAAATTGATTTTATAAAACAGGTTTTATAAAATTGATTTTACGCGTCCACACTAGGGCACATTACTTCGGTGGTGTGCGTCCATGGTCCCAGGCTACCATCGATTTCCGGAGTGGTGCACTCTGGGTAGCTCAGTAAAAGAATGGGACCAATAACTTCGATTTCCGTCCACACTAACCCTAAATCGATATAGTAATATCGATTTTAGGGTTACTCTCGTTGAGCAGGAGTACAGAAATCGATTTTAAGACCCCTTAAAATCGATTTTAAGTGCCTTGTAGTGTGGACGGGTACAGCGTTAAATCGATTTAACGCTGTTTAAATCGATTTAACGCTGTAGTGTAGACCAGGCCTTAGCATGAGTGTTTGGTTAGAGGAGTTCAGAGCTGAGGGGTGGTTCTGACCTGTGGAGAAGTGAAGTAGGTAGTATACAAGCTGGAGGATGAGTACTACTGAGCAGGAGGGAGTTGAGTTGAGGAAGCCTGAAGTTTCTAAGCTGGTAGGGGGATGGGTTGAGTGCAATGAGGTAAGAGTTGATTAGTGGGACAAATAAGGAGACATGGGCTGAGTTGGAAGGTGCACCCCTTTTGCTACCCAGTTCCTCACCTTATCCCCAGCAAAGGGCTTCCAGTGACGCCTTTGACCAGTGTCCTCACGTTCACTTTGAAAATATAGTCAACTTCCAGGATAGAGTGTAGGGAAGGGTTGAAGATTGCTACCTGCAGCCCGAGTACTACTTCTAGGCACCACCACTGTTAAGAATAGGGATTTTATCAATATTGGATGAGTACAGTGGTTTCACCAGTTATGCTTACAAGTGAGTTAACCCAGATTATCCCAAACGAGTGCCAATAAAATCTGTACACTACCCCTACAGCATTGTGTATCTTGGCTATGCCCCCCCTATTTACAGAGGGAACAATTCAGTGTTTCACAACTATTATTGATTTCTGTTTTTAATCCTGGCACTTATAATGTCAAGGTCCCTATGCACCATGCATCCCAAAACTCAAAGGGAGAGAAATTCTAAATGTTAATTTCTAAAAATGGCCCCAAATATCTTTTGGGAATTACAGACCAGTTGTCTAACTTTGATACCTGGGAAAATACTGGAACAAATTATTAATCATTTATAATCACCTAGAAGATAATAGGATAGTAAGTAATAACCAGCATGGATTTGTCAAGAACAAATCATGCCAAGCTGATCTAATTTCTTTCTTTGACTAATACTGGCCTATTGGATGAGGGAAGCTGTCAATATGCTACTAGTAAGGTTTCTGACACAGTACTATGTGACTTTCTCATAAGCAAAGTAGGGAAATGAGGCCTAGATGAAATTACCCTAAGGTGGGTGCAAACCTAGTTGAAAGGCCATACTTGGGGTAGTTATAAACAGTTTGCTGTCAAACTGGAGGGATGTATCTACTGGGGTCCCATAGTGGTCTGTTCTGGCTTCAATACTAGTGAATATTTTCATGAATGACTTGGAGTGGAGCATATGCTTATAAAATTTGTGGATGGCACCAAATTGGGAAGGGTTCTTAGCACTTCAGAGGACAAGACTAGAATTCAAAATTACCTTGCAAAATTAGGGTCACCAGACAGCAAATGTGAAAAATCGGGATGGGGTGGGGGTAATAGGAGCCTATATAAGAAAAAGACCCAAAAATCAGGACTGTCCCTATAAAATCAGGACATCTGGTCACCCTATGACAAATTGGAGAACTGGTCTGAAATTAACAAGATGAAATTCAAGATGTGTAAAGTAAATTCAAGATCTGTAAAGTACTACACTTAAGAAGGAAAAATAAAATGCACAAATACAAAATGGGGAATAACTGACTAGGAGGCAGTACTGAAGGATCTGGGGATTACAGAAGATCACAAATTGAATATGAGCCAACAATGTGATGCAGCTGCAAAAAGGGCTAGTGTGATGATGGGTATATTAACAGAAGTGTTGCATGTAAGACCAGGGAGGTAATTTTCCTGCTCTACTTGACACTTATTTGGAGTACTGTGTCCAGTTCTGGACACTACACTTTAAGAAAGATGTGAACAAACTGGAGAGAGTCCAGAGGTCAGCAACAAAACTTAAATGTAGAAAACATGACCTGTGAGGAAAGATTTAAAAAAAAAAACTGGCATGTTTAGTCTGAGAAAAAAGATTAGAAGAGGGGGCCTCATAAGTCTTCAGATACATTAAATGAGAGGAGAGATTGATTGGCAAAACACAGGAGATATGATTAGAGTGCATGATGAACTGAATACATCACATGGATATCACTTCCACACAAATACGGCGGTATGTATATATAAAAAATTACTATTAATCTTTTTTGTTGTGGGCAGGCAATTACTACACAAAGAGCTGAAGCGTTAATTCTTCTTTGAGTAGATGCAGCCACTTAGGTGTGTGCACACCCAGCATGCCAGGGCTGGAGAATTTTACCTAGCAATACCCATGGAGGGGTGGAGCTCACACCTCATGGCTTTAGCCTCTCCCATGCCTATATGAGGTGGTGCTACCCTGACTCCTCCCCGCCCCTCAGGTCCTTCTTACCACCAGTGGCTGGAGTTGGAGCGCTGAGGTTTTCAACCTTATAATCTTCTATTCAGTGACAACTTTTCTAGTTGTATATAGTTCATTAGTATACCTAGTAAAGTGTGTGTTAGACTTAGTTTAAGTGTTCCCTGGTGCTGCCCTCACCAGGGTTTAAACATTATCTGATGTGTGGGGGAATGATCCCCAACAACAGTCCCCACACACGGTGCTTGTTATGCCTATGCGAAGCCCATGGCAAAGAGCAGTGTTTGATTTGCAGATTGTTCATGAAACAGACTCAAGTGGCGGGGATCTTCATCTGAAACAACACCTACTCTCTCAGGCTATGCAGCCCTCGTCAGACTGCAGGTCACTCTCAGATTTGGAGTGCTGCTGCTTTGCATCCTGGAGCTGGAATTGTTCCTCCTCAAGTGCACCGAGGAAAAAGTCACATAAGACCAATGGGGCTGATCCAGGTCCTATGGGAACTTGTCTCCCCACTCCAGAAAGCATGTGGATCAGCACGGGATGAATACTGGTGGGTCGGATAGAGCAGGACCAGTCACCCACTCCCCAACACTGTGCACAGAGGCCAGACACCCTGTACCATTGAGTCCAGTTCCAGCCCTGGGCATGCATTGAGTCCAGTACTGATGAGGGCGTTGCCAGCACCAGCTGCTTCCATGCCGGTGGTGTATCAGGCAGACCACCTCTACTTGTCTGTCCCAACCCTTCCCTTGGTTCAGGACTTTGGCAGGGCTGTGCCCTTTATGGCCCCCATTGGCTGTGTGGGCTGCTGAACTTATGGATCTGTTGATGCTGCACCCCGATATTTCCCTTCTATACACAGTGGAAATGGGGTTGGTACTGTACTTGGCATGAGGGACCTCCTCAGCACCTAGAACATCTTTGGTACCACCATTACCCTCTTGTGGCGGGAAATCATAGAATCATAGATTATTAGGGTTGGAAGGGACCTCAGGAAATCAGATAGTCCAAACCCCTGGTCAAAGCAGGACCAGTCCCTAAATGGCCCCCTCAAGGATTGAACTCACAACCCTGGTTTTAGGGAGCCAATGCTCAAACCACTGAGCTATCCCTCCCCCCCATAGCAACAGTTACCATTTTCCACTTTGGCACCATTATTTACTTCGGTACTGATGACGACTTCAGGATCAACATTGTTCCAGCACCGGAAACAACAGAGGCATACTCAATGCTGGTGCTATCATTTCCATTGTCGGTGCCAGCCCCCTCCATCGTTCTGGGCTATGGACAAGTCGGACTGGCTGCCTGCACTCTCAGGGCTGGCCCCACAGCTATCCCCCAGGTCTCCTCGGCGTCTGAGGTTGAATCTTATTCCTCTTGCTTTCCATGTCCTGAGCGAGGGGTGTTCATGGAGTGCTATGGATATCAAGATTGGTGCTTGTCTCGTGGTTGGGACAGGCCCCTGCTCCGGAACCTACTGGCTACCAGTGCCCTAACCATACCAATGGCCTCCAGGGGCCACTGCACAGACATATAGATCCCACTCCTCATGCTGCTTGAGGTCGAGATCATTGACCAGGTCTGTAGCAGTGACCATCGATCTGCCACAAGTCTTGGTACCGGTGAACCTTCCCCTCGAGGAGCCTCCAGATTCATCCTGCCTGGCCCTGTCAGCCTTGGAGCAGGATTCAGCTCTGGCACAATTAACTGCCTCATTCTCATCCCTGGACAATTCCACGGTGCTAGGCTCTTCCTCCCCTTTGGTACCGCAGGATTTCAAGGTGCACTAGGACCTGTTGTGGTGCATAGCCGTTTCCCTGGGTATTCAAGCGGTGTTCCTGTGGGAGAACACTCACAAGTTAGTGGCTATCCTACAGTCATCTGCCCCTGGGAGAGTTGCCTTTTTTATTAACGATACACTTTTTGAGCCTGCAGAGGTCTTTTGGAGCAGTGCTCTCGAATTGGTAGAGTCTATTAGGGCCCCAATGAATTCCATTTTCTGAGTGGGAACCAAAGTTGACTTTCCATTGTTTAGGATGAGACAAGAGAGTTGAACAAGCGCAGGGTGGAGCTAATATGAGAAATGAGTTCCTATCTGGATCTGCCCCTCAGTAACCAGTCATCTAGTTACAGGAAGATGTGGATCCCTTTCCTCTTGAGATATGCCATGATGATGGCCATTTGGTAAAAATCTGAGGGGAAGAAGAGAAGCCAGAGGGAAGCACCGTACACTGGAAATGGCTCTCCGCTACGACAAATCAAAGGAATTTTCTGTGGCTTGGCAAAATTGCCATATGAAAGTAGGCATCCTGAAGGTCCAGAACAGCAAACCAATTGTTCTGAGACAACGGCGGGAGGATAGTCAATAGAGTGACCATTCGGAGCCTCAGGTATCTGATGTATTTGTTGAGGCCACAAATGTTGAGAAAGGTCTTACTCCTCCCTTGGATTTGGGCACCAGAAAGTACCAGGAACAGAAACCCTGACACCGGTGATCCAGTGAAACTTCATCCACCCCTCCCAATATGAGCAGAACATGAACCTGCTCAAGGAACAGTATCTTGTGAGAGGGAGGAGAAGAAAGGAACTGGATGGCACAGATGCTGGTGGTGATCAAACCCCAAACGTTGTGAAAGCAGGCCAGCCTGGCTTCACATGGAAGGGATAGGGTGGAAAAGAGCAACAACTGGAACCCTGCTGGTGACAAATGCCTGAATGCCCCCCTCCGTGTCTCAGGCAGCTGGTCTGTGAATTTAGACAGTCATCCAGGTGACAAAGTTGTACTTTGACAGTTGTGCCTTCTAATTAGCAATTTGCAAGGAAAAGGAGGTGTAAATCTGCCTGACCATCAGGTCCAGTCACCATAGGTACTGGAACTAGGGGTGCAGCCACACCCCCTGGCTTGAAGTGGTTTCTATCATATGCAGGATTTACTGTTTGTCTCAATGGCTCTCAGCACTTCCACTGTACCAATTGTTCCAGCACCCCTCCCAGTCACGTAGAATCCTTCTTCATGGGAGTGGACTTAAACCTGCCTCACTCCTTGAACAAATTTGGCCGTCTTCATCCACTGGTCCTGGATTCCTTACAGGGTGGACACGTCTTGAGAATGTTTGTTTGTCAGAGCATTCTTTTTGTCTGGCCCTAACGAACCAGGACTGTTGTCTCCAATGCCTCCCTGATGGGCAGGGGAGCACATCTGTGGTCACTGAAAGTATAAGATCTAGTCAAAGCAGAGTCCTCTCTGAATATCAATGTGCTGGAGCGTCAGGCGATTTACAACATGTGTCATGCTTTTCGGGCCCATATTAGGGGTGCAGTGGTTCATATTTACCAACAATACCACTACAATGTATTATGTGAATAAGCAAGGAGGAGCACACTCAAAAGTGCTCTGCCAAGAGGCAATCAGGTTGCAGCAGTTTTGCATTGAGGAGAGTATCACTCCGATGGGTGATCACTTGGCGCAGAGTCTAGAATCATCTCTGCAGGAATTTTTTTGCTGAGTCATGAGTAGTCTCTGAAGACAGCATCCTCCACACTATCTTTGCAACCTGGAGTGTTCAATGGTCGGCCTGTTTGCTATAAGGGACAACAGGAAATGTCACCTGTTCTGCTCTCAAGGGGGCCTCAGACTGGGCTCCCTGTCCGATGCCTTGCATCTCAGCTTGCAAGTAGCTCTCTTCTGTGCTTCTAGTAGTTTTATAAGAGAAATCAGACTTTCAAGGCTGATTTTAAATTATTTAATGTACCTTAGCAATCATTCAGTGCAATGGTCCCTAGAGAAGGTGTTTTCAAACTTCCCCTACTTGGGACCCCAAAACCTGGTGCATCTTCTTTTGACCCAGTCTCACAATCCTCGTGGTTGCAGGAGAAAATGGTGGCTGATTTGGGGCAAGGTGTGCTAGATGGAGTGAGTTTCTACTGGCTGTGGTGTGGATCAGGAGGCAAGTGCTGGTTGGGTTGGAGATCCGTCTTTGGGTTGAGAGACCACATGTATTTGAGTTTGCTGTTAGGGTTGCCAAAAATTCAGTGTCTTGTCATTGCCAATCACATTAGCTAAGCAGTGAAACTTGGTAGTGAATTTTCTGTTTCTGTATTAATGTGAAATGTTGACCGTATAGTAGTATAACCATGTTAGAAATGTGAGCTTAATTTGATGCGGCATCAAGTCTACCCTCAGGCATAAGCCTTTGTTATTACATCTAAACATTTTTAGCTCCTTAGGGAAGGCTTTTTGTAAAGTGGGTATCCATTGTTCAGGACAGACTGTCTGCATGAAAATTCACATTGAAATGTGATTCTGATACAGACTAGTAAATGGAAAATCAAAAAGACTTGTAGAAATTTGATCTCTCCTTGGTCTACTTGCCACCTACTAATGTAAGTGTGATCAAAAAGCATCTGCTTCAATGTTCGTGCTAGGAACCATTTGTCGCTAAAGGTAACTTCTTGGCAGTGCTGATTCCTGCTTTATAGCCAGCTGACCATAGGTACTGATAGTATACTATCTAAATTACATCTAACAGCTAGACTAGTTAATTTTTTTCTAAAGTAGGATATTGACTACGATGGGCAAATTCCTAAGAGTAGACAGCTATTAATGGATGCAACAGTATTAAACAAACATGACTCTTGCTCTTTAAAACAGATATTGCCAAGGGAGGAAGTGTTAAATGTGAAAAAGGCACACTGATCCAAATTTTCAAATATAATATGTTGGTTCTGAAAAGCAAGTGATGCCCAAGGAAGATCAGAAAACATTTTTCCTCTGTTAGGGTTGGTGCTAACAAATCTGGGTGTTCAGCCGTGAGCCGTATTACCCAGCCTGTCACCTCCGACTTCTTCTGGCTCCAAATTACGATGTCATTGCTTAGGGTGGAGAGTGTTCAGAACTGATGAAGGGGGGTGGCTCAAAGGAATTAGTAGGCTTTCCATTAAACAAAAGCAGAGGAAAACTTGTGATATGTCCAGCTTGAGACAAAGGGTGAGGTATTCTGACATTTCGGTAGTCCTAAACTATTAACTCGACAGAGCTCTCAGCTAGTATGCATCAGTGTGTGCTCCATATCTCTTGGAACTAGAGTGTGTGCAGTAAACATACTAGCACCTGAACCAGTCTGTCCAGTGGGATCACTTGTCTGATGAAGCCCCCTTGCAGTTCATTGTTTGGCAGCTTGTCTGAACCATCCCTCTAAGCTTCTATTGGCAAAAAATCCTCCATGGTGAATCTTTTTTAGTTTAAAGCACCTTAATTTTTCATTTATCCATTTAACATTTGTATTTAACATTAAAGAACCAGTAAATTCCATCCTCTGTTTCATAATTAAAATTGTATTAGCATTTTATAACCACAACTACTGATGTAGGAAAACTGTTTAGTATCATGCTGGCTAACCACAGTTCAGAGTTCAAAATATTTGTTGTGGGAGCTAGAAAAAGACAGCCTCAGTGTTGTAGTTCAGTAGAGCATAGAAGAGCTGTTAATTTTCTCTTAGGCTATGCCCTAACAGTAGCTTGTTTTAATGTTTACAAGCCATGCTAAAAAAAAAAAAAAGGGCAGCAAGAGCTGAATAAAAATCCCAACTGAAAGGAGTAAAGAAACTGACCAGATTGATTCAAGGTGCAGCTATCTCCTACTAAAGAACTTTCGCAAGCTGTAATTTTATCCACATTTCATGATTGGCAAATTTGTGAGATTCACATTTTGCAAGAAAAGGGGAACAGCAGCCAAAGCCTGGCTGGGGCTGCTGTGAAATCACTACTGGGTCATGAGCAGTCATTTACTACCTGGCAGTTACTCTACCCTTGTTAACACATCCAGCTGAACTCCCTTCTTGTCTATATTTCTCCTCTCCTTTGCATAAGCTATACAAAGCAAGCCTTTACTATCTGAGGCACTTTTCACTTAAGGGCTTCCTCTCTGTCTATTCAGTCACACAGATCCTCTGCACCCACACCCTGGCACAGAATCTAAAACAGTGGCTCTCAAACTTTTTTACTGGTGACCCTTTTCACATAGCAAGCCTCTGAGTGTGACTCCCCCCCCCAATAAATATATAAAAAAAAGTTTTTAATTTAACATCATTATAAATGCTGGAGGCAAAGCAGGATTTGGGGTGGAGGCTGACCGCTCGTGACCCCCAGTTTGAGAACCCCTGATCTAAAACAAGGTGATCTCTAAGGCCTGGTCCACACTACAGCGTTAAATCGATTTAAACAGTATTAAATCGATTTAACGCTGTACCCGTCCACACTACAAGGCACTTTAAATCGATTTTAAGGGCTCTTAAAATCGATTTCTGTACTCCTCCCCAACGAGAGGTAACCCTAAAATCGATATTACTATATCGATTTAGGGTTAGTGTGGACGGAAATCGAAGTTATTGGTCTCATTCTTTTACTGAGCTACCCAGAGTGCACCGCTCCGGAAATCGATGGTAGCCTAGGACCATGGATGCACACCACCGAATTAATGTGCCCTAGTGTGGACGCGTAAAATCGATTTTATAAAACCAGTTTTATAAAACCGGTTTTAATAATTTCGATTTTATGCTGTAGTGTAGACGTGGCCTAAGAGAAAATCCAGTAGCTGTTTAGAGGACAGACGTGTGGGAAAGGGTGGAGTGAGGGGAAAGTTTCATTCCTAAACACTATAACAAAGTTAAATTTAAAATAAAGTCTCCAATGATATTTGAATCCAAGTCGAGGTACTTGATGGCAGAATGCTAATGAGAGAGAGCTGCCCTTGCCCAAACAGTCACTGGAGCTCTGCAAAGTTAAAATGTTCTTTGTTTTGTCACTTGCTAACTTCTCAAGCTTGAGAGATTTAGCAGCTGGTATATAGTGACCAGTATAGAAAAGGAACATGATGGAAAATTACAGGCAGAAATGTCTTGTTAATTGGGTGTCTTAATGCAGGAGGATAGCAAGGTTCAAAACTGAGGAGGGAGAGGAGGCTGCAGTGAACTGAAATCCACAGAACCAAGACAAAACAAAGCATCACAGTATTTAGAAAAAGAAAAGAATCCCATGACTGATGCAGGAGAAGAGCATGAAGGCTCAATACTAATCATAGGATATATTGTTTGCATTTGCTAAAACCAAAGAACGTAAGAACCAAAATGTCAGCCAGCATGAAAGAAAACTTCAAAGCATACAGGAGAAAATGCAAAATCTCGGCGGGTGGATCTATCCTATGTACTTATCTTCACTCCTCATGAGGCAATGAAGCATTATTATTATACTTGTTTTATACATGGGGAAAGAGAAGCAGAAAGATACAGTGGTTTGCCCAAGGTCATACAAGAAGTCTGGCAGGAGAAGATCTATTAAGTCCTGGTCCAGTGCCTCAACCAGAAGCCTACATTCTTCTCACTTTATTCCCCTTCTGGAGTTTTAGAGAGGAATAAAGTTGCCAGAAATCATGAACCTCAATTGTTCATAATCACCTGCAACTACTTTCAAATAGTAAATCACGTAGGTCTACAGACATAGGTGTTACTACTTCTTTGCGTGATGGTCGCAACATGCATTCCATGCATGAAATAACATGGGAGGTGGCACAAGACAGGTGGTCCAGAAGAGTGGGGTTCTGACCTTCGACCAAGTACGACTGGCCAAGAAATAGGTGCCACCCTATGCCATGGGGCCCTCCTCTGTCAGTTGATCCATTCTACTGGCAATATTGGGGTAGTGGGAGGCCTACCCTAGACACCCAGGATTGGTGCAGGATTCCTACTTGCCATTGCCTGGACACCCACAATAGGCCCTGTAAGAATATTCAGAAGGGAAAGGTGAGCCTGCTAGTTCTGGGAGCAATCTTGTCTTCACCAGATGAGGTGGTTACCAGGACTGTCCTTAGGATTTATGGTGCCCTAGGCGGCATTATTAAATTGGTGCCCCTGAGCCTATCTTGCTCTTAGCAAAACAAACATAAGTTTTCCAATAGTGTAAGCTTGCCACATGCGTGTTATTAAAACCAGTTTAACATAGTTAAGCACACTGTAATGCTGATGGACTAGCACTAAAGAAGTAGCACTATAGAAAAAAATCTGATTTGACAGAATGATGCAAATAATATATTTTTTTTAATTTGTCAACATTTTATTGGAAATTTATATGAAGAGTTATATGACAACTGGAGTAAGAGAAATGGGGTGAAATTTAATAGTGCAAAATGGAAGGTCATGCACTTAGGGACTAACAACAAGAATTTTTGCTATAAGCTGGGGATTTATCAGTTGGAAGTTATAGAGGAGAAAAACCCAGGTATATTGGTTGAACATAAGGATGACTATGAGCTGTCAACACAATGCAGCTATGAAATAATGCCATTTATATGAAGAGGGGTATGAAACAAGGATTTGTTTTTAATTAAAAGCAATCTTTCTGGCTTTTTTGGCTGTAAAATCAGGAATAATGTCACCGTATGACAAAGACAAAGTGATGTCTTGTTCGATTGCAAGAATAGCAAGACCAGTCAAGTGTTCCTCACTCATAGAATGGAGATAGTTTTTAATGACCTTTAGTTTTGAGAAACTCCGTTCTCCTGATGCTACTGTTACAGGAATTGTCAGTAGAATATGAGTAACAATGCACACATTAGGATATATGTCAACAAGTTTGCTGGTATGAGTAAACTGTACAATGTCCATCATCGATTCTGCATGTGGCAACACTGATGACAGTGTACTCAATTCTTCATACAGTTCAAGTCCATTTAAATCAAAATGATCACCATGCTTCAGGAGGCTCTCTAGGTCAGGTTGGTGTCATGGCGCCCACAGGGGCCCCTCAGTGCACCTGCCTACTGGCCAGCGGACAAGCATCCGCTGAAATGTCAGCGAAATTTGGCGGCATTTCGGCGGTAAAGCCTCTGGATGACGCCGCTTGCCGCCGATAAGCATCATCATCCAGACGTGTTGCCACTGAAATTTCGGTGGCATTTTGGCGGATGCTCGTCTACCGCCATGGTCCTTCGTCTGGTGCCCGCCAGACGAAAAAGGTTGGGGACCACTGCTCTAGGTTCTTGCATTTTGTCATTAGTTGCTCTTGTTTTCATATTTTGTTGAATTTAGTCCTGCTCAGCCCGCTACCAGCTGAGTGAATGGAACCCCAGGCCGACAGCGGGTTGAGTGGCTCAGCCAGGTATCAGCCGCCGGACTGCTCAGCCCACTGGCAGCCTGGGATCCTTGGGGGTCCCCAGACCAGCAGTGGGTGCTGAGTGGGGCCAGTGGCCAGGACCCCGGGTGGCAATGGGGCAGCAGCTGGAACCCTAGAGCAGCGGCAGGCTGAGCCGCTCAGCCCACCGCTGCATGCCATCAAAAATCAGCTCACGTGCCACCTTTGGCACGTGTGCCATAGGTTGCCAACCCCTGCTCTATACATGAGTAACGAGAGGAGCATATTACAGTTGTTGGAGGGCTCTATTTAGCAGTAACAGGGCTATAGGAAAGTCAGTCAACATTTTTTGTTTCTGTGATGAAAACTGGCCCACTCCCTTCCCCATACCAAACTTGTCACAAATAATTGTCAACAACTTAATTTTCTGTTTTTGGCTAAGATATTGATTTAAAAAAAATACTGAAATTGAATTCAGGATTGTTAGCAAGCATTTTTGGCGACCAAATTTGTTAAATGACAATCTAAATGGCAACATAGCACTGCTTTCACGCTTGGCTCACCCCCCAGCCTGCTGGTCCAACAGTTGCAGTAGAGGAGGAGATAGGTGGAAAACTGCAGGACCCCAAAATCCACCTCTTGGGGTGCAGAGTGGCAACAGCAGCAGCAAACCCTCACGTCCGATCACATGCCTATGGGCACCACCACCAGCCCAAAGGACCATGGTGAAGTTAGCACAGCATCTGATCTCAGGGATGGGGCACCTATGAAGTCACAGCAGCTCATCCTGCCCTGTGCAGCTTTCCCCACATGAGATGGATCACTGCCAGCCCGGGGAAGAGACGCGCTTCCCAGCTAGGGTGACCAGATCCAGATATCCTGTTTTTATAGGGCCAGTCCCGATATTTGAGGCTTTGTCTTATATAGGTACCAATTACCCTCACCTAGGGTGACCCAGACACCAAGTGTGAAAAACCGGGACGGGGGTGGGAGGGAATAGGAGCCTATATAAGAAAAAGACCCAAAAATCGGGACTGTCTCTATAAAATCGGGACCACCCTACAGGTGAGTTCCTTCCCAGAGACCCCAGCAGCCAATCTCCTCCCTCAGACTGTGCTGCATTCCTCTCTCTCTAGGACCCAGCAGCCCTGCTCTTACATGTTCCACTGCTTCCCATCTGTACGGGCTCCCAGCAGAGCGGTGCCCCCAGACCTAGTGGTGCCCTAGGCAGCTGCCTGTTCTGCCTATGGCTAAGGACGGCCCTGGTGGTTACTCTGTCTTCTCTGTCTCCACCAAATGACTTTTTAAACAAAATCAAGAGCTCATGCACAGAGTTGCTTCGGAGCTACAGATTGAGCTGAAGTAGTCTAGGAACCTCAGCACAGTTTACTAGACATTCTGTAGTTTTCCAGTCCCAGTCCAGTGGCCTTCCCCATCAACATAATGGACACAACAAAGACAGTTTGGCGCATACCTACTTTTTGTGCTCCCGCCCCAAAAGGGTCAAGAATGGTTATTTTCTTGCATCCAAGGGCAGAAAGTTTTTGTTCTCTTACCCACAACCCTAAATCTTTGGTGGTACAGGCAGCTATAGAACGGTCCAAGCAACAGCACTCAAAGACTCTGATAAAGGACATAACTGACTTGACTTTCAAGGGAGAACGGTCTTCTCTTCCACTTCCCTGCAGTTCAGAATCTCAAATTATCAGGCTCTCTTGGCCAAATATGATTTTACAAATTACAATAAGTTGTTGGAATTTAAGGACAAGCACTCTGAGGAGGATAGGGCCTGCTTCCAGGCCTTAGCGGACGAGGGCAGACTGGTGGCCAAAACTTCCCTCCTAGCTGCAGTGGATATGGCAGATACAGCTTCTAGGGGGATGGCTATGGTCACTGTTAGGAGGAGACGCTCATGTTTACAATCTTCAGGTTTACCTAGAGAGGTGCAAAGTACCATCCAAGATCTGACCTTTGATACTATCAGCCTATTATGTAAGAAGACAGATGAGTCCCTTCACTCCTCAAAGGCTTGAAAACAATGCTTCATTCACTGAGAATTTATGTCCCTGCCTCAAACAGAAAACACCATAAAAAGGGGTATAAAGTAAGACTGCTGCCTCAGCCATTTTACCACCAGGGTCCTCAGGAGCACCACACAACTCTAACCCCCAACCAAAAAAGGTTTTTCGGACAGAACTGTAAAGACCTGCATCTCTTAATTGATGTTTCTTCATTCCCCTCTTCTGATATATACAAGAAGATCTGAATGACCTTGAAAACTGGAGTAAGAGAAATGGGGTGAAATTTAATAGTGCAAAATGGAAGGTCATGCACTTAGGGACTAACAACAAGAATTTTTGCTATAAGCTGGGGATTTATCAGTTGGAAGTTATAGAGGAGAAAAACCCAGGTATATTGGTTGAAGATAAGGATGACTATGAGCTATGAATTATATTGTGAAAATAGAAAGGATTAAAGAAATGCTGTCTGTACCTTTAAGCAAAACTGTTGGAATGCTGCAATCCAGGTGTCAGGAATACAGACATTAACATAGAACAATTGCACCGTTTAAGGGCAACTGGTGAAGTATTAGTCTTAGATCGATAAGAGTTAGTAAGGAAGTAGAATACGCATGCTGTGCCCCAGGTGAATTTTACTGTTTTCCTTTTTTTTGGCCCTTTGTCTAATTCCCGCTTTTTTATCTGTATAAATAAGACTGGTTGGGTCTTGCATGGCCACTCACATTATCTGGGTGTTATTGGCGGAGCGCTGCGCTAATAAAACAGAGTGGTCTGACAAATTGTGAGTCCTCATTCTAACTTTGACAATACCGAGATGGCAACTGTCTTCTCTGGGACTGTGTGATTCCTGACCGTTTTTGTAGGATGACCGTGGCAGCTGGCACCTGGGCATTTGACCCGAGCAGTCCTCCACTAGAGTGGAAAGGCGCACAGCCACAGTGAGGTCTACGCCATCGAACCTGTTGGTTCCCACTCTGTTCTGGTTGGGATCCCAGGATCTGACATCAGCAATCTGGTCAGGTAATTATTTCTGTGTTTTGTCCGGACTGAGGACTGTCCTGTCTCTGTGTCTATCCATCCTCTCGTGGAGTGTTTGAGTCTGGGTGCCATCTCCGTCCAGGGATAGGCCGACCAAGGAGTTCCTGTCCCTGCGGTCCGAGTGAGTGGAATCTGCACAATCACAGCCGCACTGCACTTTGGGTAAAACCCCTGGTGTGAAAGCAAGGGCGATTGAGGCAGTAGCCTGTGGGCTCCTTTTGTATGTTGCACTGGGCATCGCTCTGACGAACCCGAATTTCCTTCTTGTGTGATTGGTGTGTGAAGTCCTCCTGTATTGGTAACCAGACGTCTAAGTCGGGACCGTTCCCTAAATGAACGCCGGCTCATTTTATGTATTTAGGATGGGTACGGACTCCTGTAAAAAGGGTCCAGACTCCCGTAAATTTCTGGAAAAATGGTCTAGGCTAACTCAGGGGGATCCCAAAACTCAGTGGCCACTGTTAAAATCTTGGAACAAAGACTGGGTGGACGTCTTAAAGGACAAACTCAGCCAACCTAAAACTAAATTGGCTAAAGTAGAGGTTAATTGTTTCATGCAGTGGTGGCAAGAGGCAAATCATAGGTGGACAAAATCAAAACTCGCCTCTCTCAAATATTCAAATAATAAGTTAAAAGCTTTATTAAAAGCCTCCTCTCCCACCACCAGACTGAGTGCTCCCCTCTACCCCGTTCTCCAAACCCCGGACCAATCTAACTCCCTTCATACTCCCATCTCATTGTAAAAAGGACAAAAAGCCCCTTGTTCTGTTCTCCTTTTTGTCTGCCTCAAAAACCTGATTCTTTAGTGTTCCACTACCAATTCAGCAAGGAGGGTGGGCTCCTCAACTAGCCTCCACCCTTCGTGGTCCCTTTCCTTGAACATTTCTTTCAAAATTGTGAAATGACCACAATATTACTCACAAAGGGTTAATTGAAAAAAAAAAGCAGGATTGGGCCCAGACAAGCAGGCAAGCAACAGATAAACAAAATGAAAAACAGGTTGAAAGCTCTAAGGGAATAGTGTCAGGAGTAAGACCTGGTCTACACTACTCGTTTAAACCTATTTTAGCAGCATTAAACCGATTTAACGCTGTACCCGTCCACACTAAGAGGCTCTTTATATCGATATAAAGGGTTCTTTAAATCGGTTTCTGTACTCCTCCCCGACGAGAGGAGTAGCGCTAAAATCGGTATTACCATATCGGATTAGGGTTAGTGTGGCCGCAAATCGACAGTATTGGCCTCCAGGCGGTATCCCACAGTGCACCACTGTGACTGCTCTGGACAGCCATCTCAGCTCGGATGCAGTGGCCAGGTAAACAGGAAAAGCTCCGCGAAATTTTGATTTTCATTTCCTGTTTGCCCAGCGTGGAGCTCTGATCAGCACGGGTGGCGATGCAGTCCCAAATCCAAAAAGAGCTCCAGCATGGACCGTACAGGAGATACTGAATCTGATTGCTGTATGGGGAGACAAATCTGTTCTAT
This sequence comes from Gopherus evgoodei, assembly GCF_007399415.2. Classification (NCBI taxonomy): domain Eukaryota; kingdom Metazoa; phylum Chordata; order Testudines; family Testudinidae; genus Gopherus; species Gopherus evgoodei. Next base: position 123,708,879 of record NC_044322.1, read on the forward strand.
CAAAGCTCCATTACAGAAGACGAAATGCCAAAGCGTTTGAAAAAAAAATCTACAGGCTACACAGTGCTGTGTGACAAGCGTAACGGGAAGCCAGAGACTCAAATGGACACTCATGGAGGGAGGGAAGGGGTACTGAGGACTCCAGCTATCCCACAGTCCCCAACAGTCTCCGAAAAGTATTTGCATTCTTGGCTGAGCTCCCAATGCCTGTAGGTTCAAACACATTGTCCGGCATGGTTCAGGAAATAGCTCGTCAATTTACTCCCCCACCCCACGTGAAAGAAAAGGGAAAGAAATAATTTCTTGACTTCTTTCAATGTCACCCTATGTCTACTGAATGCTGCTGGTAGACGCAATGCTGCAGCAGTGAAGATAAGTATCCGCTCCTCTCCCCTCCCCGGCGGCAGACGGTGCAGTAGGACTGGTAACCGTCCTTCTTATCAACCCGTGAGTGCTCCTGGCTGGCTTCAGGTGAGGCTGGCCGGGGGCACCTGGGTGAAAATAGGAATGACTCCCGGTCATTCCCAGTAGATGGTACAGAACGGCTGGTAACCGTCTTCATCATAGCAACTGGGGGCTGAGCTTCAATCAGCCCCCTCCCTTTCATGTGAAAAGAAAAGATTCTGTACTGCCTGGACTATCATAGCAGTGGGATGCTGGGCTTTTCTCCCTCACACTGCTTAATGTCCTGCCTGGACTATCATAGCACTGGGAGGTTGCCTCCCCCTCATTTTATCTCACTAACAAGTCACTGTTTCTTATTCCTGCATTCTTTATTACTTCATGACACAAATGGGGGGGGACACTGTCACGGTAGCCCAGGAAGGTTGGGGGAGAAGGGAAGCAACGGGTGGGGTTGTTGCAGGGGCACCCCCCGTGAATGGCATACAGCTCATCATTTCTGCGGGATCTGACACAGAGCAGCTGTACTCTCTGATACACTGCTTCTCTAGTACATTTGCCCCATCTTCTAGGCAGGACTGACTCTATTTTTAGAAACCATAAAGGAGGGATTGACTTGGGGAGTCATTCCCAGTTTTGCTTTTGCGCCCCCGGCCAATCTCAGCCAGGGGCACCCATGATAGCAGCAGACAGTACAGAATGACAGATAACCGTTATCTCATTGCCAAATTACACTGGCAGCAGACAGTACAGAACGACTGGTAACCATCTCTGCTATCATGCAAAAGCAAATGAATGCTGCTGTGTAGCGCTGGAGTATTGCCTCTGTCCATGGCATCCAGTACACATACGGTGACTGTAAAAAAAATGCTGAACGGGCTCCATGGTTGCTGTGCTATGGCATCTGCCAGGGCAATCCAGGGAAAAAGGGCGCAAAATGATTGTCTGCCGTTGCTTTCACGGAGGAAGGAATGACTGACGACATTTACCCAGAACCACCTGCGACAATGATTTTTGCCCCATCAGCCACTGGGCTTTCATCCCAGAATTCTAAGGGGCGGGGGAGACTGCGGGAACTATGGGATAGCTATGGAATAGCTACCCACAGTGCAACGCTCCAGAAATCGATGCTAGCCTCGGACCATGGACGCACACCGCCGAATTAATGTGCTTAGTGTGGCCACGTGCACTCGACTTTATACAATCTGTTTTATAAAACCGGTTTATGTAAAATCGGAATAATCCCATAGTGTAGATGTACCCTCAGAAAAGCAGTAAGTGCAGGCATGAACCCCTGGAACAATACTTAAAATGATAAAATCTGAGGTGATAAAGGTGTCATTTTGGGACATAAACAAGTGATTTAAGAAAAGAGAGTGAAAAGTTAACTCTACAGAGGCTGAAGAGAATTAAGCAGTTAAACTTTGTGGAAAATGTTAAAAAGGACCATGTTAAAGAGAGAGAATTCTTGGTTTCTTTGCAGCCATTCTGAAGGGAAAATGGGCCCTTTTTCCAGAAGAATGCCTGTAAATAATCCATATATATATACAGCTATGTAAAAACAAAGCAGTGTAAAGAAATGTTAAGGAAAAGAAAATGTGTATGTATCTATTTGTCTGTGAAAATATGTAAGGTTCTAAGAATCTAAACCAACACATCTGGTTTGTAAAACTCCTGTTTTCTAGGTGTGAGATAAATTGGTTTTGTTTTTGTTTTTAATGCCACTAAAAATTCATTTGACTCTTTAATTCACAGTTGCAAAACTGACAGACCTTTTTGCAAGACCCAGGTAATTAGTGCTGTTTGGCTTTGGGATTTAGCATTTAACCCTTAAGGAGTAACTTGATTCTTTACAAAAATTAAAATGTTTTTAAATAAAGACCAAGTCATGGCTGCAATAGAGCAGTCAAAATCAGGAGAATAGGGAGAGATTCTGAAGTCTTTTTGTTTGGTTGGGGTTTTTTTTGGTAACAATAGCAGATAAAAGCTGTAATGAAAGAATAAGACATTAACAGTGACCCTCTGAAGCAACAGCAGAGGTGAGGTGCACAAAACAAAAAGAAGCAATGTTAAAAACACTGAGCCTTAAAATAGCTCTGTGTAGTCAGACTGTCACTTTTATAAGGGTGCATGAAAACTCTGTAAGAACAAAACAAACAGTTACACCTTATGTAAAAATTAATATGGCTAATGTTTTTAAAAAGTTATAGTATAGAAAGAATGTGCATTTTCCCTAGGACATGTGCAGTGTATATTGTAGAAAAGGGGTAAAAAAAAATGCAAATGAAACGTGCTGCTGAATTAAAATCCTATTAGGGCTCCAAAAAGAGCTGCAATAGGCTGTGTTTTCTTTTTCAGATCCCTGTGCATTAAGACAGGGTCTCTGAGCTCTGCTGATAGTTTTGAATCCAAAAGCCAAGCCTGTGCTGATGCAAATTACCTAACTGATAATGAAAGGTGAGAACTGCCAGCACAAAAGAAGCTCCAAATAAAGAACATACCTGGTCAGCAAACAAATTGCCTACATAAAAGGCATGGTATAACAAGATACCTTTAACAGAGTTGATGCTAATGTTATTGTTAATATTAAACATTAAAATAAATTTAATAATAGTAAGCACCCCTGTAACAACTTATAATGTGTATGATTTTTGGAAAAATCCTTTAAAGTAATATGGTAATTATGCTTCTCAGATATTACGTGTGAATAAACTTAAAGCTTAACACAGTAGGAAAAACATTACAAACTTGGTCTGCTATATAAAAGGAAAAACTTGAGGTACACTATCTCTATGAATTTAATAACTAAACAGTGGAATAATTTCTGCATAACCCTTAAAAAGTAGAAGCCATTAAAACCTGGCCTGCCTATAAAACAAACAACAACAACAACAAAAAAAAAACACAAAAAATATGGGGGTAATTCCTCTGTTTTGCCTGCAATCAGCAAGGGTATTTGTAAAAGAAAGAAATCTTTTAAGTAATAATCAATGCCACCCAAAAGGGGTAGAAAAATGTTATTTTTGTCTTTCAGATAATCCAAAGTACTGTATAATGGGCTATGTGTATATGTTAATTCTTGGGGAAAAGTGTTTAAAAAGTGTTAGCAACTCACCAGAAGACAAATGTAAATTTAATGTAAGTACTGTGTTTACCAATAATCACATTTACTATTTGCCACAACAACAACAACAACAACAAAAAAAGAGTCTCAGCTTACTGTAAGCACTGATTTAGCTGAGTTCTCTATCAAGCTTGGCATTGAATGGCAAACAGTTACCAATCATCTGTTAAAAGGTAACATAGTTCCTAAAAAAAAAAAAAAAAATGTGGAAAACTAGACCATTCATATTATACACACAAATGGGGACATGTTAAGAATTGCCACTACAGAAAAACATAACAGCTTACCATTGGTATAACATATTTTCTGGATGGTCTCCCACAACTACTGGCATACTAATGTTACTACCCCAATTGTGTTTTTGGTTTTAAATTGTATGTGTTTAATTGAAATGTTTAAAATGTGCTGGTGGATAAAACAAATGTGTGCAAAGCTAAAGCCACAGGCCCAAATCACCTCCCAGTATTTTCTATTACGTGGACTAAATAAGAAGTGACCCTGTGATTAATAATCTTAGTGTCAAATGGGGGATATGTAGGAGCAGGATTTTATAATGTCCCATAAGAATTAAAGTATAATTTGATTTCATCCTGCTAGCCACTTTTTTTAAACAGCAGAAAGAAATGACCCCTTGGGACTATAAGATTCTGTTTTCCCATATGTATTACAAATTCGGCCCTCTCTTAACTCTTTGTTTTAAGATTTAGTTAGTAAGAGACAGGATTCTCTATTGTGTCTATGTTAAGTAAATTAGAGAAACATTAAAGGCCTGGGTCTCAATGACTCAAATTGTCTTGGTTATCAATTGTAAAACTTAGCAAGGTTTAATTTGCAATGCCTTTTTTTTTTTGCTCGATATAAAATACTACTGTTTGTATTCTCAATCTATTTGTGTGAATGAGGAATGTATGCATCAGGAAAAGATAAGGTGTGAAGGCCATTGTTATAGCCAGAGTCAAGGAAGAAGTAGTAAAGAGACTTAAAGAACATCAAAGAATCATCAGGCACCGCTTACTACCCTGATGGCTGTTAAACTGTCTGGCATCTCAGAGTGGATACATGCTTCGCAGTGTAGGAATGCACCTCCCCCAGTGAACCAATCATCACCTCAGGACCACGCAGAGTCAATTTTGACTCCAGAAGAAGACGTAGAGGAACAGCCTGCAATACCTTACAATCTACGCTCTCGTAAGGGTTCCCGGAAGCAGACAACTACATAAAGCAAGGCCCAAGAAGAAGCAGTAGTGAGCCTAGCGCCTGCTGCCTGGTGGACATAAAACTGTGACTGCAGTTCCCTCAGTTGAGGTTGTCAGAACCAGAAGGGCCCTGCCTCCAACATGCACCTCTGGTGGTGCCTGTTCCTCGGCTGTTGGTGTCTTAAGGTCTGGGGAGTCCACAAAGACAATTCTTTTATCCAGCAAGTGTGGATAGCTCAGACCCTTAATATTTCTAAATGCTAGGTCTGCAGCCACATCCCAGCCCACTCTCAAACTGGTGTTCCTGTCCTGGCTACCCATTCAATTCCCCAGACCTCACTGGAGGACCTTGTCCGTTTAACACAATATGGAACAGTAATGACACCTGGGCAGAGGCTATTGGCAGTTCCTTTATCCCACCTGGGGGAGTAATACACCAGGCAAAAAGGCTCCTGAGGTTACAAGCAGTAGTTGAAATAATGGCAAATTAAACCAGAGAAAGTTTAAAAACCCTGGCCAAAGAAACAGCGGCGATCCGACAGGTGGCCCTCCAAAACCATCAGGCATTAGACATAGTGCTGGCAGCCAAAGGAGGGACCTGTGCTCTCATTGGAAAAGAATGTTGTGTGTTTATACCTGACAATACCAATGAGGTAATAGATCGCGCTAGCCACTTAGAACAAATCGCATAACTTCCCCATGAAGAGCCGAGTTCTTTATAGAAGTGGCTAAGTACCTGTTCAATTTCTCTGGCATAGATAACTGGTTGTTTCAGGGAGCCTTAACTATCCTGTTTGGAATCTTAGTGATTTTTGTATGCTTTCAGTTAATCTCCTGTTGTATCCAGAATTGTGTCACCCAGGTGACTGCCCCAAAACAGAGTGCTAATATGATGATTTTGAATATCACTGATGAACAAAGAGATAAGGAACGGTTAATTTGTGGAACCCAGTAATTGTTGGTCATAGTGTGTGCTTGATCAAAAGGAGGGATTGTGAAAGTAGAATTAATTATATTGTGAAAATAGAAAGGATTAAAGAAATGCTGTCTGTACCTTTAAGCAAAACTGTTGAGATGCTGCAATCCAGGTGTCAGGAATACAGACATTAACATAGAACAATTGCACCGTTTAAGGGCAATTGGTGAAGTATTAGCCTTAGATCGATAAGAGTTAGTAAGGAAGTAGGATATGCATGCTGTGCCCCAGGGGAATTTTACTGTTTTGCTTTCTTTGTCCCTTTGTCTAATTCCCGCTCTTTTATCTGTATAAATAAGACTGGTTGGGTCTTGCATGGCCACTCACATTATCTGGGTGTTATTGGTGGAGCGCTGCGCTAATAAAATAGAGTGGTCTGACAAATTGTGGGTCCTGATTCTAACTTTGACAGAAGGAATTCCCCCTGGGTCAGATTGGCAGAGAATCCTGCGGGGGAGGAGTTTCACCTTCCTCTGCAACACAGGGCTCGGGTCTCTTGCAGGTTTAAACTATTGTAAATGGTCAATTCTCTGTAACATGAAGTCTTTAAATCATGATTCGAGTGTTGGGTCTAAACTTTTGGTGAACTTTGGAGCCAAAAAACACCCAGACTGGCCGTCTCTGCATAATCCTTTCTGAACCTTTTTTGAACAAAGCACTGACCTGCAAACTACTCATGACACCCCCTTCCTCAAGTAGCCATTAGCCTTTATCTCTATGCATTTACTTGTTAAACTTGCTCTTCCTGTAAAATCTTGATTGATTATGCATGACCATTATCTTTTGTTAATCACTTTGTTTACTTCTGTGTATAAATATTGATGCCCACCCCTAATAAAGGGGCCACACTTATTCTAAAGCTTTTGGGGTAGTGTGTGCCCGTTGATCAACGCATTTGTGTCTGGTCTCTGACAGAATTGTGGGCTCTTATTCCAACTCCGCACAACCTCGGGTGTTGGAGAGGTGAGTGAGGACTTGCTTTATTACCTAACAATTTGGGGGCTCGTCCGGGATTCCTTCTGGTGCGGTACCTCTGTCCAGTGGTCAGACCACTCATATATGAATTGGCAAGGCGCCACAGGAGATTTCTCCTAGCCAATTCAATATTGAGGGGTCGTGTATTGGACAGCAGGGTAAACGCCAGTTGGAGGGCTCCTGTCAGACACCATGGGTCAAGGGACTAGCGTGCCTCTTGAGAGTCCGTTGGGGATTGTAAATAAGTTATGGAATGAAGGGAAACTCCCAGTACAGACAGGAATGTCTAGGAAGAAGTTGTACACACTATGTGTAAGGAATTGGACTGGGTATACCGCGGTATTGGCCGACTCGGAGATGAGGTGGCCTTCGTATGGCTCTTTCGAGCAGGCTGCCTTAAGAGGAGTAAAGAGCCAGATCGAAAAAGACCATCCGGGACAGTTATGTTACTGGTTTGTTGGGACACAGCAGCAGAGCTGTGGAAATCTTTAAAAATTATGGCAGTCAGGTACTCTCCCGAGAGTGAACCCCCTCCAGGTTATTTCGATGAAGGGTGTAGACCACGGCGTGTTTTGACTCGTCAGCTGGTCCCCTCTGCACCTGCCCCTATTCCTCCTCCGCAGGGGAACTCTCTCCTTGTAGCAGAGGGGAATCTGCAGGATCCCAGATTGGAATTTGTGCAGAAGGATGAGGAGGAATTGGAGGGGCCAACCTCGGGAGGAGTAGTTACTAGGCTTAGGTCCAAGCAGGTACAGCAGGGTGCATGCCCCCCCCCTGAGGATAGCCTAGAGGATGTCTCTGTCAAATCTCTTGCAAATAATAAAAGTATGGTTATAGAGATGCCTTTACAGGTGCACGATCAACCTTATATAAGCAATGATGGACAATTGCAACATGCTAGTATTGTGGAATATAAAGGATGGCTAGAATGGGATTTGAAAGAGTGGGGACAGTTGTCAGGGTCTTTTGGGGAAAATCCCCGAAAGATCATAGAACTTCTAGAAAGATTGTTTTTAAGTTATAATCCTACTTATACGGATGTGGATCAGTTGTTAAGTAGAGTTTTGACTGGAGAAGAACGTAGTAGATTGTGGATGGCAGAAAGGACATGGGGAGATAGCAATGCAGCTAATGTTACTTGGATGGATAGGCGGGATCTGGCCGCTGGCTGGAATCCCCTAGACTGGACTCAGCTAAGGCTGACTCAGCTGCGAACAGATAGAGAGCGATTGTTAGAGAGACTCAAGGAAATGGCTCGCCGCTCGCCTAATCAGGCTAAGTTCATGCAGATTCGGCAGGAATCTGATGAGCCGCCCAGAAAGTTCTGGTCGAGGCTATTGGAGGGGGCCCGAATGTTCACTCAGATGGATCCTGAGAGAGAAGCAGACCACCCTACTCTTATTTCATTTTTTGTGAATCAGTCGGTGCCCCCTGTAAGGGATTACTTCTTAAAGTTTCGCCCTGGTTGGGGAGGTGAGTCAGTCACTTCAGTGTTGGAAGTAGCTGATTTTGCCTGGGAGAAAGAAAGGGAAAGTAGTAAAAAGAAAGAGAAAAAGGAAGAATATAAGCTGATGGCTTTAGCTTTTCACGGTGGTGTTCGAGGCAAAGGCCGTGGCCGTGGCAGGGGATTCCAGGGTGCCCGGGGAAGAGGGTCCTGGCGACCCCAGCCATCAGGAAATTGTTTTCAGTGCGGACAGCCTGGTCACTTTAAACGTGAATGCCCCTGGGGACGCCCAGAAGGTCTGGCTGCATCCGCAGATGCTTACACAAGTGAGGAATACACCCCTGCACCACCAGCTCAGCCCATCCCCCAGGCCTGGATCAACTATGGAAAACAGCAGCAGCCGCAGCAAACTCAGCCTCCTCAATGACGGTACCCCGGGGGCGAAGGCAAACAATGTGATGGTCTTATTTCCTTAATGTCTTTAGCCGGCTCCTTTCTCACTTTCTCTCCTCCCAGCGAAGAGCCTCGTTTAACCCTTTCAGTCCAGGGACTGCCTGTCTCTTTCCTCATTGATACTGGGGCTACTTTCTCTCTTTTAAATCATGCCCCCTCTCCCTGGCTATCCTCTGAGGTTAAAACTGCGACTGGGGTGGAGGGCAACCCACAGTCTCTGGGACTCACTTTGCCTTTGAATGTTATTTATGCTGATAAATGTTTTTCTCACCGTTTTCTTTTTTCCCCAGCTTGTCCGATCCCTTTGATGGGCCGGGATTTACTCTGTAAGCTTGAGGCTACTTTAACCTGCACTCCTGAAGGGGTAGGATTATTGATGACAGTGTTAGGAGATTCGGCCCCTACTCAGGGTAATTGGGAAACACCCCCCTCTCTCTCCCCTGACCTCACTGACTTGCCTTCAACCCTCTGGGGAATTTCTGACACTGATGTTGGCCTGCTCCTTTCGGCAGAGCCCGTAAGGATTCAGGTAAAGCCTTCCTTAACCCCCCCGTCAGTCCCTCAATACCCCCTGTCGCTGGAAGCCCGGGAGGGCATCCGCCCCATTATTGAGGGATTCATTGCACAAAAGCTAGTCCGCCCTCAGCGCACTCCCTGTAACACCCCTATACTGCCTGTCAAAAGCCTCCTAAAAAGGACGGAGACCCTGTTCGTTGGCGCTTTGTACAGGATCTACGAGTTGTTAATCAGTATGTGGTCCCTCTTCATGCAGTAGTTCCTGACCCAGCTACTATCATCAGCCAAATCCCCTGGGATGCTGAGTGGTTCACTGTTATTGACTTAAAATCAGCTTTTTTCAGCATTCCTGTGCACCCAGACTCTCAGTATCTCTTTGGTTTCACCTGGGAGGGACAAAGTTATGTCTGGCAACGACTTCCTCAAGGCTACAGAGACAGCCCCACGATTTTCAGCCAGTGCCTCCGCCACGACTTGGAAGGTTTCACCAGTCCGCAGGGATCCACATTGGTCCTATACGTAGATGACATCCTATTAGGTAATCGCGAAGAAGCTGCCCTCCGCATCAATGGTAAGGCACTTTTATTATACCTACACACCAGAGGCCACAAGGTAGACCCTAAAAAGATTCAGTGGGTCTCACAGAAGGTCCGATATCTGGGCTTCCTGTTAACCCCAGAAGGAAGACAGATGGACCCAGCCCGCATAAAGACTATTCAAAACTGCCCTCTACCGAACACCAAGAAACAACTTCGAGGTTTCTTAGGATTAATTGGCTTCTGTCGCCCCTGGTTGCCGTCCTGCGGGGAGTTAAGCAAACCGCTCCACCGACTCACTGCTAACCTTGCTCCTGACCCTTTGCAGTGGTCCCCGGACACTATTCAAGCCTTTCAGTTACTCAAGGACAGTGTGGCCTCCTCCATGTCTCTCCGCCCCCCCAATTACAGCAAACCCTTTCACCTTTTTGTCCACGAGAGGGGCGGAATTGCTAGTGGTGTCCTTACCCAGCTGAGCGGGCCCCACCATTTCCCGCTTGCTTTTTACTCTCAGCAAATCGACCCTGTCGCTCAGGGAACCCCATCCTGCACCCGGACTCTGGCAGCAGCTGCCCTGCTGATCACAAAGGCAAAGAGCCTAACCCTGGGTCATTTTACCACGGTTTGGACCTCTCATGCCTTGTCAGCCCTTCTGCGTAGGGGCACAACCCAAGTCTTTTCGGCCCATCGTCAGCAACAGCTAGAGGCCGAACTCTTAGAAGACACTAACCTAATTTTTGAAAGGTGTGGACCCCTTAATCCAGCTACCTTGCTTCCTGACCTGCCAGTCCCCCAGGACCAGCACGACTGTGTGGAAGTAGTTTCCAGCATCTTACAGATAAGAGACAACCTGTTTGACGTGCCACTGGACAACCCCGATTGCATCCTCTTCTCGGACGGAAGCTCCTTCTATGTTGATGGCAAGCGTTTCACTGGTTATGCTGTCACCTCTGAATGGGACATTCAAGAGGCCGCCTCACTGCCAGGCAACTGGGGAGCCCAAGCCGCTGAACTCTATGCCCTGGCCCGAGCTTGCCAGTTGGCCGCTGGTAAGACCGTTACCATTTTTACTGATAGCAAATATGCTTTTGGAGTTGTGCATTGTCATATCCACCTCTGGAAGTTTCGAGGTTTCCAGACAGCTGCCGGTAAACCCATTCAGCACCTCCCCCTCATCCACAAGCTTTTGGACGCCCTCCAAAAACCCTCCGTCCTGGCTGTAGTTCACTGCCGGGCCCATACTAAAGATAGCAGCCCCGTTACCCGTGGGAATGCCCTGGCTGACGCCTCCGCCAAGAAGGCTGCCACCTTACCTTTAGCCATGCCCACATTGGCTATTGCAACCTCCTCCTTTACTCCACCGCACCCCGTACCAGTACCCGCTGCTGAACTAAAATCATGGGAAAGCCTCGGGGCCACTCTGGTCAAAGGGACCTGGCTTATGCCAGATGGCCGAGCCTGCCTCCCTCGCTCCACATACCCTGTGGCAGTTCGCTGGCACCATGATAAAGGGGGTCACTACGGCACGCACGCCCTCGTGGACACTATCGCTCGCTTTTGGTATGCTCCAGGCATTCAACCCTATTGCCTATCAATAGTGAAAGCATGCAGCACATGTCAGCGTAATGAACCTGCTCCACCTCTTAACAAAATTAAGGGTGGAAGACCTCCGCCTGCTGCTCCATTTCAACATCTTCAAATTGATTTTGCAAATATGCCAAAGGCTTTTGGAAAAAAGCACCTCCTTGTTTTGGTTTGCCCTCTGACTTCCTGGGTCGAAGCTTTTCCTACTGCTAATTGTACTGCTGCCACAGTGGCGAAGATTCTCCTTAGAGATATTGTACCCCGTTTTGGCATCCCTCTTGTGCTCGACTCAGATCGCGGACCTCACTTTACTGGTCATGTCCTTGGCCATTTAGAACAAGGACTGGGCATTTCACACTCCTTTCATACACCCTACCACCCCCAGTCTAGCGGGAAAGTTGAGCGTATGAATAGGGAACTTAAGTTTACATTGGCTAAATACTGTCAGGAAACAGGATTAAAGTGGCCTCAGGTACTTCCCTTGGTCCTGTTTCACCTTCGTACTCGCCCAACCCACGCATTGGGATTATCCCCCTTTGAACTGCTCTATGGACACCCCCCTTTCAAAGGCGGGGCGCTACCACGTGCTGATGTTTCACTATTGGGAGGGGATCATATGACTGCGTGTCAGTTTCTCTCCCTACAGGCTCGCCTCCGTACCCTTTGGAAAGCCTCGCAGTTTTCCCAGACCGTGCCGCTGGAGGAACAAATCCACCCGTTCCAACCAGGGGACTTCGTCTGGGCCAAAAAGTTCGTTCGTGACGACACCCTCCAGCCAAGGTTTACTGGACCCCACCAGGTTCTTTTGACAACCCAGACTGCAGTGTTCCTGGAAGGACGCAAATCTTGGATCCACCACTCCCACGTCAAGCCAGCCGTAGTGGACCACAGTGACGGACCAGCAGCTCTTGTCACCACTGAGGACACTGCCTTCGACCAGTGGACCAGCTTACCTCTCTCAGACATTAGACTTAAATTAACTCGAAAAAAATGAGAGGACCCTTTATTCTGACAACTGTATGTTTTTTATGCTTTTTCAGTTTATTTTCTGCTTATGAAGATAATGCTTTTATTAGATATTCCCATGAGGTTAAAACTCGTATTTAGGAAATAGAAGTGATTGCTGGGTATGTACTCAATTTCCAGTAAATGCAGCACAGGGACTCCCCTTCACACCCATTCCCCTAACCACTGCTAATATGACTTGGATGCCACCGACTAAAATAAAAGATCCAGTCCAACCCAATCTTACATGGGACAAAACAGAAGTGCCAATTAACAAATATCTCAGGGTAACCAATCAAACAGGATCACTGTGTTTTGTTAAAGAAAAAGGGTCAACTTTTGTGGGAACAAGTAAATGCAACATATATTTAATGGCACCGCCTTTAGTAAAAATCTTGGCTTCAAGCCTTGCGCATCCCACTTATCCCATATGTGGATCCCTCACCCCGATCCAACCTTTTCAACTTTTTCATGGAGGGGCAGGTTTTCAGAGTCAGTTTTTAAAAAGCCCTGCTCAGAGCTCGAGGGTGTCCAACTAATTGTTAAAGGATACACAATTGCCTTCTACAACTGCTCAAGCAGTACTACACTGCCCTTTGAGGACAACACTACCAAATTGTGCCTCTGCAGTTCACACAACGACCCCTCTGCGTTACCAGGGGAACAGTGGTACAACGGGCGGTGGGTTACCTCCTACTTTGAGAAATGGAATACCCAAAACGCATTATATGGAACATACTGGGTGTGCGGGCCCAAGGCTTATTATTTCCTCTCCCCTGATTGGGCAGGGTCATGTTATTTGGCATGGCTAGCACCGCCTTCTCGGATCTCCCTCACCCCCCCTCATTTTCCCCACGTTCGTAACATCCGTGAAACTGACAGAGATATTAATCTCCGTGATGGTTTGTCCTGGCAGCGGTGGGCTGGTCACACTAGCTTGAAGGGTGCTATCATCCGTCTACAGGGACTATTAGAATCTTTGACCAATGAAACTGCAACCCTATTTGAAAACCAGGCCGGGGAAATGTCCCAGCTGCGCCAGTTGGCTTTGCAAAACAGAATGGCTTTAGATATGATGTTAGCAGCCCAGGGAGGAACTTGCGCCCTCATAAATGAAGAATGCTGTGTTTTTGTAAATGACACCTACTCTGACACTTTTCAACGTACCAAACACCTAAGGGAAATGGCTAAAAACTACTCCTCTGGCCAGCCACCTTATGATTGGTGGGGAGCCTTATGGAATTGGCTGCCCGGATTTGGGTGGGTTAAAACCTCTTGGTGGGTGTTGTTGGGGCCATGGTAGTCCTTATAATACTGTGTTGCTGTATTCAGTGTGTCCCCTCCCTCATAAACTCATGTAAGTCAGTTTATTCTTTTCCCACTTCAGCTAAAAGCCTTACTCTCTTCGAATTGGCCCAGGCTGAAATTGCCAAGCGGCCCTTGAGATCTTGAAATAGGGTGTAGCTTTTTTGATTAATAGTTATCTCAAAGCTACAAATGGAGGAATGTTGGGTCTAAACTTTGGTGAACTTTGGAGCCAAAAAACACCCAGACTGGCCGTCTCTGCATAATCCTTTCTGAACCTTTTTTGAACAAAGCACTGACCTGCAAACTACTCATGACACCCCCTTCCTCAAGTAGCCATTAGCCTTTATCTCTATGCATTTACTTGTTAAACTTGCTCTTCCTGTAAAATCTTGATTGATTATGCATGACCATTATCTTTTGTTAATCACTTTGTTTACTTCTGTGTATAAATATTGATGCCCACCCCTAATAAAGGGGCCACACTTATTCTAAAGCTTTTGGGGTAGTGTGTGCCCGTTGATCAACGCATTTGTGTCTGGTCTCTGACAGAATTGTGGGCCCATATTCCAACTCCGCACAACCTCGGGTGTTGGAGAGGTAAGTGAGGACTTGCTTTATTACCTAACACGAGGACTTTAGTAACTCAGCCAGAGGTCATGGGTCTATTACAGGAGAGGGCTGGTGAAGTTCTGTGACCTGCAATTGTAGGAGGTCAGACTTGAAGGCCAGAAGGGGCCATTATGATCATCAAGCCTATATGGAAGCCGCCTTATCCGATTTGCCAAAAACAGAGGGCCATGGCTATAGATTAATGGGTCTTACAGATTACTTATGGTAGCTATCTGATGGAGTTTCTGATGCCTCCTACCCACAAACCTTCCTAGTTCCTCTTCAGGGATCACTCTGATGAGATTCTTCGACAAGAGATGAACTCCCTTCTCCTCAGGGGAGCCGTAGAAAGGCTGGCAGAGACAGGGCTGAGCGTGCTGGAGGGTGCAGGCACAGCAGGAGAACACAAAGCTGTGTCTGTAAGCCCAGGCCTGTGCAAAGCCTGGTTCATGATTCACACAAGGAGGCGAAGACAGGCCACCACCCAGTTTCTTCTGAACTGACTGCAGCTCAGCTTCCTGACTTCCTTAACATAGCGATTTATAGTTTTTCCTCTATTTGTTTAGTTATCTTATTTCTTTTTCTTTCAGTCCTCTGTTTTTGGTTTACGGAGAGTGTAACACTTTCTTCTGGGAACCTAAAACCATGAGCCATGGTTACACCTCTCTGCCTTAGCAAGAGAGCTTTGCTGGAGCTTAGACGGCACCAGGAAAGTCCTTGAGAGACCCAGTTACCTGCAAAGCAAAGTTAAGACAGGCAATCAGTGAACCCCAGTTCCTGCGTTCCTCAGGATCATCTCGCTGTAGCATTCAGCCCTTCTCACAGGGCCTTCACAGAAATTAAGTTGGCTGCCTCCAAAAATACCATACTTACACCACTCTGTTAGTTTAGCTGAGGTCCTATACATAAATATACAGCACTGAAATGGTTTTGCAATAAAACAGAAATAAGTTTATTAATAAAGAACACAGATTTAAGTGACACGCTGTAAGAATAAATGAGAAAAAGGTTACAAACAAAATAAAAACAACATGCTTTTTGGAGCTTAAAATTAATTTCTTTGCCTAAAGCAGTTTCTCACATCAAGCTACTATCATCTCCTGTCCTCCACCCAGGAGGTGCCAACATTTACAGAATCAGAGGGTGTTGTCCCCATTTTCTCCTAAGTTATAGATAAGCGGACTGGGAAATAGAAGGGGAACAAAAAAAGACAAAAGTCCATTGTCATTGCCTCAAGAGCCAGGAATACTTCTTGGGTGTTCAGACTCTGCTGTCCCCAATGTGCTCACCAGGCTGTTTCCTCTACTGCTTATTAGCTTAATTGCTTTGTTTTCCTTGTATGTAAATGTAATTTCATTATCTATGGTTTACAATCCTTGACACAGACAGGTAAATCCACATTCCTTTATCTAAGGCATGCTTGTTTGTTCACTGCCTCCAAAACATACTTTAAGAACATATTACTAGAGTGTGTGCACACACAATTCTCTTTATACAACCCATACGTACTTCAAACAATGATATTCATGCCCAGTGGGTCACCAGGTTTTATATGATACCTTACAAGTGGGTTTGTCAATTTCTTTCATTAGCTCAGTCCTCCACCAGGGAATTGGGATTGGAGTGGGGAAAGAAGTGCAATCTTCCCTGAGAGACAAGCATGTTTACAACCTTCAGGTTTCCCTAGAGAGGTGCAAAGTACCATCCAAGATCTGCCCTTTGATACTATCAACCTATTACACAAGAAGATGGATGAGTCTCTTCACAGAAAATTGCCCTAGAAAAATCAACAAGGCTTTATCATCACCTGCTTGCATAGTCTGGCAAACATCTGCCACTAGCCAGCCCCCTGTAAGCAGACAGATAAAATACTATATTCCAGCCCAGGGAATAGAGCACTCCTTATAAATATTCTGACAACACCCTCAAATGGAGCTTAGTTCACATCTTTAGCTATAGTGAAAGATGTTCTCATAACAGAAATTTGTAGGACTGCAGCTTAGTCTTCCATTCATACCTTTGCCATGCATTATATCGTCTTACCTGCTTGCCAGATGATGCTACCTTTCATGTCACAGTCCTTCAAAACCATCTTGGACTTGCCTCCTCAGCATCCACCTCCTTGTTGAATTAGTGGTTGGGAATCTCCTGTGGTAAAGCACCCATGGGGTAGATGCTTGAAGAAGTAAAGGTAACCTTACCGCAACTTGAGTTCTTTGAGATGTTTTGCCCCCTAGGTGCACTCTAATCAGAGATATCACTTGAGATATCAAGGATAAAGTCTAATTGTTGGCATCCTTTCATCTACGAGAGATGGTGGGAATTGCAGCCTATGATGTAGGTGGTTTGCAATGTCTCAAGTGACTGAATAGTCCAATGATTCCCCAAATTTTATCATATTGTGTCAGCTCTGTGAAATAACGGGAATCACGGGCTGATATGGAGGGGGCAGGAGGTAGAGTTTAGGGGCTGGATATCTAGGGGTGTGGAGTGGGGTTGAGCGGTTAGGGGGGAACAGACACTACCACTGAGGTGAGACAACAGTAGAGCAACTGTTGAGGAGCTGGCTGGGTCAAGGGGGCATGGTGAAGGGCCTTACTGGATCCAGTCCTAAAACATGAAGTTGAATTAGTGGGTGGGACTGTTACTTTCCTGCATCATCCACTCTACTATGCACAGGTGCCCCCACGGAGCCAGGCTGGACCCTTTGTTCCAGCAGATGCCCGGGATTGAGTCATCCTGGCCCCACCTCATTCTGCCTCAGGTGTTACTAAGAGATGGTGACAGAGTTCAGGCTCTTGTGTGGGGCCTGTGCAGGCTCTGAAGTAAAAAAAAGGCCTGGCAGGGGCAATGCTGTTTCCAAGCTGCCACCCCCTGGAGCCAGCACCTACACAGCCATCTCCTCAGCATCCCTTCTCCCACACAGCCAGCTCCACATCCTAAGTTGGTATCTCCCCTACAGGCAGCATGTGGGCAGCCCCACTGATGAGGCAGTGCTGCCCCTGCCAGCTGGCACCACTAACACCCTGGGCTCCTCTGTTGCTGCACTTTCTTTATGGGAAGGGGGAGATCTGTCAGCTCGGCAACACTCTACCTCTGAGGCTGGAGTAGCACTACTAGCCAGGGGACACATGTTACTGAATGAGGTGGAGTAAGGTGAGAGGGCTAAAGGCTTTGCCCCTCTCTGTCTCCCACCTTCTCCTTGGGGTGCCCCTGGCTTTACTTCCTGCTCTCCTTCCCCTGGGCTCTGGAGACTCTGTTTTGCATCAGGGAGGAATGGAGTGGAGGTGTGTCTAGGCTTCCTTATACACCCTTTTAGGAGGCATGGGACGCTGCTCTGTGCAGACCTGCAGACACCCCTTTGCCCATGGGCGTCTGTCCTCCGGCCTGGCATCCCTAGGCCCAGACCATCTGGAAGAACTCAAGTTAGCATGAGGTGAGTAGTAACGTCTCCTTGCTGGCACAGGGCGAAGAGCCCCGAACAGGGAAGGGCAAAGAAAGCAAAAAGTAGGTGAGAGGGAAGAGTCCAACCCCTGGCTAAGAATCAGTGTGGCTGGGAGCAGAGGGCTGAAGAAGGTAGGAAGAGAGGAGCGGCCCTTACACCGGGCTGGCGTCACGCCCTGGAGAATGCCAGGGGGCTGTCTGCACCCACACAGCCCGGCCAACGGGGGTGCGCACTCGTCACTGAACCCCCCCCGGCTCCTCTTTATCTGGCCCTGGTTTCGGGCTTCCACCTCTGGCTGCAGAGGCTCTAGCGCGGCTCTCAGCCGCTGCAGGACCCGGCCTCGCCTTCCACTCTCCCCGCACGCAGCACAGACGCGGCGGCGCCGCGCGACAACGGCCCAGCGCCCCTGTCCCCGGGCTCCGCGGGCGGGAGGGCGCCGCGCGCACGCCCCAGGGACCGTCTCGGGGGCGCGCGCGCGCGCGCACCTCTCGGTCCAGGCGCGGGCGTGGGTGGAGAAGTCTCGTGCGGAGCGCGCGCCCTTGGGAGGCGCTTGCAGGGTCTGCTGCTGGGGGCGGGTCATCTCAGCCCCGCCTGTAGGTCGCCGGCCGGCCGGCTCTGCCCTGGCCTGGGACAAGTGCCGAGCCGACCCGCTGCCCCCGGGGCGGGGAGTAGAAAAACGCAGCGAGTGACCCGCGTTAACCAGTAACAGAGTCAGGGGCTATAAGTGCTTAGTCCTCGCTGAGGCTGCAGCCAGCGCCGGAGCACAGAAACCCACCCAGTGCTTGTGTCTGCCTCCGAAGCAGGTACCGGGGGTCTGGAAAGGGGCCGATCCCTGGCCCAGGGCTCCTGCAGACGCGGGGTTTGAGTGCAGCAGGCAGCGTGCTTGGCCAAGGCAGAGCGACTGCATTCGTGTGCGTGTGTTTCCCCCAAGAGACTTCTTCACTTGAACGGGCTGTTGTTTCGCGGGACTGGGGTTAAAATGCGAGCCGTGGCTGGGTCTAAGTTAATCTTACAAGTGCATCAGATGCTGGGCGTGTAGTAAATGGAAGGGTGAACGGGGAAGCCAGCCGTGTGCCGCCGGAACGCGGTGACTACTGTTTGCAGGGCTTTGCCGAGCAGTGAGTTGGAAAGGTATTAAGTGTTGGATTCAGAGTTAGGACATAAAACGTTGCCTCTCTGAAACATGTCTGAAACTTAGTATTTTCCTTTGCCAGCTTCTCTCTTGTCTGATTTGCCTTGGCAACTTTTGAGACCTTGAAACACAGAAGACTTATCTTGTGCAAATATTGTGCTACAGGTTCTCCTGCTGTGGCTGAGACATAATTTCTTCCAAAGATGATAAACGTATGTCTAGACATTTACATAGCTATGTAGAGAAAATGAGCCAGGTGGTCTCACGATCTCTGGTATTGGCTTAAATGCCAGAAATACGGTGTTCACTCCGGAATCTTGTTTTCCTAATTCATGAAAGCTATAACCCACTTAGATATGAAGTAAAATGACTCAAGTCAGCTGCTGATGTTTATTTATGTAGGCACCAGTATAGTACCTAACATATTTACATAAGGGTAGTTTTTGCCATGAGGGGGAGAAGAGTTGCTGTGAATTGTGTACAATTAGATGAACAAAGGAAAAATTCATGCCCATAAATAAATTCCGAAGTTACTGTATTGCACAGATGTGCTGTATATATGTAGAAACCTGATCCTGCAAACGCTTGCATGTGTGCTTATTACTAGTTATATTAGTAGTATCAGTAATCCTGAAAACAGAATACATCAAGTGTGTAGGTGACTAGTGGGATTTAGAGGACTAAAGTTCATTAGAAAATATTTAAAAATAAACGATAGAGAGTTTGAAAAGTCAGTTATTGGTCATCGGGGGTAGCATACAGAGTATAGGGGATGCTAGTGGTTTGGTATTGAACAGCACATAGCATATACAGTCTGCCATGTTCCCAATGCGGGGTGTAGGGTGGGTGAGATCAAGATATAGTCAGGAAGCAGTGGGGGTATATCGCTCATACATACAGGTTACAGACAGTCATGGATAAAGATAAGTGGGCTGGGTAATGGGGATAGGATGACCCTCACATGGTGGAGTTTGGTTCGGTGGGTTCAGGGCTCAGGGGATAAAGTCCAGCAGGGGAGGTCCACAAGTTTCCTCCCCCTCGTGAGTCTCACACTTGATATTTACAGGACTAAAGTTCATACTAAACATCATGAACTCCTTGGGGTCTGACTACACTATGAGGTGTAAGCTTTTAAAAAAAAAAAAAAAAAAAAGAGAACCCCCTGGGGGGCGGGGGGTAGTAAAATCAAAGCACGGTGTACGAGTAACTCAGACTTAAAGGCCTAAATTGTCTGAAATGAAAACTTTTTCAATTGTGTAGGAAGAACATAATAGTGGAGTCCTCAGCTGAATCAGCCATTTAGGCTTTTACCATGCTTCTGTGAATCTGTCTTAGCTCAGGTCTACACTAGTGGGGGGCGAGGGTGTCAACCTAAGATACGCAAGTCATTTGGTGGTAGTTGTCCTGGTGACAATGTGTGTGGTAACATTGTATGTAAAGATATAAGATTCTACTGTAGGATATTATCAAAGACATGTTCTGGAGAGCAGTCACACAGATAAGTTCCTCATTGACAAAAGGCTAGGCAACACCTCAGCCAAGTGTCAGTGAAATGAAATAGACCATCACCTGATTAAGTGGCCACCCTTTGGCAGGAGAGGGTGTGGCAAAAATCTACATTTTGACAAAGCAGCAGTTTAAGGTTTCCGGACTCACAGGCTTTCTGTCTCTGGAACATCAGCTGGAGATTCTTGTGCAAGAGAAAGAGGAGAGGACAGACACCCCCAAATAATTTCTCTCTCTTGTTTTCTACCCATATCATCATCAGCCCCTGCAGAAGAAAAGAAGCAACATTGGACTGGTGGAGAGATCCTGACTTAAAGAGTTTCAGCCAGTAAGACCACTGGAACATCTAGGGCAGAGGTGGGCAAACTATGGCCCAGGGACTGTTCTGCCTGGCCCCTGAGCTCCTGGCCTGGGAGGTTAGCCCCTGGTCCCTCCCCCACAGCCTCATCACGCAGTGCTCTGGGCAGTGGGGCTGCAAGCTCCTGGGGTAGCGCAGCTGCAGAGCCCAGCCTGACCTGGTGCTCTGTTCTGCACGGGGTGTGGCTGGCTCTAGCTGGGCGGCGCGGCTGCTTCTCTTGGTGCAGCTGTGCTGCCCCCCGATGCTCCAGGCAGTGTGGTAGGGGGGCGTTGGATAGAGGGCAGGGGAGTTCAGGGAATGGTCAGGGGTCAGGAGTGTGGATAGGGGTGGGCGGTCAGAAGGCGGGGAACAGGGGGGTTGAATGGGAGCGGGGGCTCCGGGGGTAGTCAGGGAGAAGGGATGGTTGGATGGGGCAGGGGTCCTGGGGCGCCAGTCAGGAAGGAGAGGGGAATTTAGAATAGGACAGTTGGGGTACAGGGGTCTGGGGGTGGTCAGGGAGAAGAGGTGGTTGGATGGGGCAGAGGTTCCAGGGGGAGCAGTCAGGAAGGAGGTGGGGGTTAGATGGGGCGGCAGCGGCGGACAGTTGGGGCGGGGCGTCGGGGGTGGTCAGGACAGAGAGCGGGGGGGGTGGATGGGGCAGGGGTCCTGGAGGGGGGACCATCGGGGCGAGAAGCAGGGGATCAGATGGGGGTGATGGCCGGGCCATGCCTGGCTGTTTCGGGAGGCACAGCTTCCCCTAACTGGCCCTCCATACAATTTCTAAAACTCGATGCAGCCCTCAGGCCAAAAAGTTTGCCCGCCCTGATCTAGGGGGAGAGACCTTTCCTTTGCATTCATCTAGCTCAGAAGTTCCCAAACTCTGGGGTGTGCCCCTCTAGGGAGGCAGGGAGGAACATTTGGGGTGGCGTGACAGGCCCAGGTCAGCCCCCATGGTCTCTGGCCTCGCATCGGTCTCGCACGTGGCCCTGCTCCCAGCTGTGGCTCCACTCCCAGGCTCGACCCACTGACCCCTGCCCACCTCCCCTCCCCAGGAGCCACAGCCCTGCTCCCAGCTCAGGGAAGGGGTGGCATGGACAGGTGTAAGGGACAAGTGAGCTTGAAAAGTTTGGGGATCACTGATCTAGCTTGTTAAGTTAGTTGTGTTTTACCTTTTATTTCCTTGTAACTAATTCTGATTTAATGTGCCTCATTACTTGTAGTTACTTAAAATCTATCTTTCTGTCAATAATGTGTTTTGTTGTTTTATCTAAATGAGTGTGTTTGGATTGAAGTGTTTTGGAAACTCCATTTGGGATAAGAAGATTTATGCATATCATTTTCTATTAAGAAACGGCAGACTTTATATGAGCTTGTATTGTCCAGGAGGGGGCTGGACTGTGCAAGATGCACATTTCTGGGGGGAACTCTGAGACTGGGAGTTTGCTCCTGTTGCCCTGAAGTGTAGTTCAGGAGTGACTGGCTATAGCACTCATACCCTACTGTTGGGAGTGATTTACATGCTGGAGGTTGTGTGAGAACAGACCAGAAGTGGTCGCTCTCACAACGAAGCAGTGAAAATTAAAAAGCTCCCCAGGTTGGGGAATTGAGAGGTCGTAGCTACCCATCAGTTAGATGGTACCCTCGGTAGAGTCACACTTTTACCAATTAATTTGCTTTTTCAGCAGCTGTCCTATTTTCCTGAGGGTAAACCTCTTCTATGTGACTTCAATACCTAAAATTGGGGTTAGGTTGATTTTTGTTTCTGCCTCCTGATTTTAGGATGGTAATCAGAAGTCACTGTCTACTTCATTTGCTTATTATGAGAGAAGAATAGCAGCAACTTGATAACCTCCAAAATAGGTAGATAAGGCCCTCTTTACAGAGCTGCCTGCATTGCCATGTTCAAAGCATAAAGGGGAAAAAAAATAAACATTAATATTGTTGTACATTCAATTTCAGCTGATTACCTTTTACACATTAATGTTTTGCTTTGCTGATTTTGAATTCTTTTTCTCTCAGGAAATGTCATCAGTTAAGATTGAGTGTGTTGTCAGTGAGAACTGCAAAATTGGAGAATCTCCGGTCTGGGAAGAAAAGGAAAGCTCACTTGTATATGTGGATATAAGTGGTAAAAAGATTTGCCGATGGAATTCATTCACCAAGCAAGTGCAAAGTGTTTCTGTGGGTAAGAAGCTGCTTTTAAGAGATGCCATGGATTGCCAAAATGTAAATCTTGTAGTGTAATTTTTTTTCTTTAGATTGATAAATATGCCTTTACATAAAGCTCAGACTCATGTGCATAAAGAAATTAAAAGTGCATAAATACTGAATAATTCCATGTCATTTAGTGTTAGGGGAAGAAAGAACATTCACTACAATTCATGGTTATGCTCCTTTGGAGAAAAGGAGTGGGCTTTGCAGTGTGTCTTGAAGACCAGTAAACTCACGATTGACTGACTGGACCCAGTCCTAAGCATTATTTTTTTTTTCTGCTTTGATTCATTTAATATTTAGTTACACATAGTTAAAGTTACATACAGCTATTTGGTGGTTACATATAGTTGATCCTGTCTTTTGAATTTTGTAGTATATAGTAGAGGCTTGCAGGTAAACGGAGCTATCTGCAGTTGATTGTCCTAGTCAATGGGAGCCATCAAGAGTCTAAACCATCATTAATGCCTCACACTTTACATAATTACAACAAGATCTCAGAGTTATATTTCATATTCCTAATTTCAGATACAAGAATGATAAAGTCATACAAATAGGACATACACACTCAGTAGATTTTAAGCTTTGTAGCAATACCGTACAAGAGACCTTTTGCATGAAGCATATTCGTTATATTATATTCACATGTATTAGCATATTTCCATGAACACATGGAGTATAAAAAGGAGTTGCTATTGTGACATTGCACATCTAGTCATTTTTCCACTTCAAGTATTTTTACAGGAACTCTGTGGTTATCACCTCTGACTCTTTATTGGAACCCTAACAGCCTTAAGATCTTTAAGCCTGACCTATTTTAAAAACATTTTAGTTACAGTTAATGGATTTTAGCTGTAAGCTCCATGTTGTCCTCGAGATCATGTCAGTTGAATAGCCTAATGAGGTGAGAATCCCTTTTGCTATCCTAATTTTTCTAAAGAATTTTGAGAGCTTTTTTTGTGCTGCAGGCCCGTTTTGGCTTCTGTCTGTGTTCCATGTTTCTCTTTATGTAAGTAGCTCATTCCTTTCCCCAGCTTCCTAGGGTAGGCTTGTGACACAATTTCTCCAGTCATCTTTAATCTGTGTTTGTAGCCATTTCAAGCCATGGGAACACAAATTGCTGTTTTATAATTATGAAGTGTTCTCTCTTGTAAAATTAAACTGGGACAGTGAGTTTAGGCTTAGTTACACCTTAAACTGCAATCCCGTGTCATGATTAAGGCTGCGTTTCAGTCACAGGTATTTTTAGTAAAAATCATGGACAAGTCACGGGCAGTAAACAAAAATTCCTGGCCCTGGCCTTTGACCTGTCCATGACTTGTACTATATACCCCTGGCTCAGTTTTGGGCGCTCTGGGGCAGGGAGTGACCTGGGGGCGCCGCGGGTGCTCTGGGGTAGGGGGCATAATATGGGATAGTCTGGGCAAAAAATCATGTTAGGTTTAGTTAAATGTAGTAACAGTATTTGGATGTGCTCACACACAGTTAGCTTCCAACTTATTACAGAAATAGTTCTTAAAATGAGCATCTGAAGTGTCTTGCCTTCTCATTTTGTGTATCTATTTTTATGTACTGTGTTATGTTTAATTATCTAAACATGCCCATCAGTTTAGTAGCAACTAGCTGTAGTATGTACATGAAAACTCAGTACATATCTTACCTTGCACATTTATATTTTTTAATTATTATTCTGGTAAACTCAGTTTCACACTACGATAAACATGGTGGATTGAGTTAAATCAAAGCAATTTAAATCACGGTTAAAATTGTGATGTAAAGTCAACAACTGGGAAATCTTATTTAAATAATTGATTTTAATCTTGTTTTACATTTTATACTTTTTAGCTATGTTCGTAAAGAAAGGATGGTTCTCAGTGGTTGATATAATGTGGTACTTTTTGCCAACCAGTAGGATACACTATATAGGCACACACGTTATTTAAGCATTTACATAGCTTAACATGCATTTATTCACAGTCTTAATTTTTACCTTTTGTTATTGTTAAAAAATGATGAATGGCTCATTTCTTATTTACTTAGATTTTTTTTAACTCATGATTTGTGTCAAGCTGCATTTGTGTAGAAATTGGAATTCAGTTTAAGGGCACAAAAATAGCATTTTAAAATATTCTTAGTTAAATAAAACTTACATGTACTGGATACTTACATAAAAAAAAATAAAAGTGGGTATTCACCCACGAAAGCTTATGCTCCTATACGTCTGTTAGTCTATAAGATGCCACAGGACTCTTTGTTGCTTTTTACAGGTCCAGACTAACACGGCTACCCTTCTGAAACATAAAAAAACATGTTTATCAAAACATGGTTTGCATTTAAAACTAGCTCATTATATTAAAAAAAGGAAGTATTATCTGTAGTTATTGAGTTCAAGTGACTGTTTCTGGTCACCACATTCTTCCAAGATTTTAGAATTAGTAGATTTCATTTTTTCACACCTGATTTTTATTCATAGATTGGAAGAGGAAAACAGGCATTCTTGCTTTTTAAAGAAAATTTCAATTCTCAACTTTGACTGAGCTTGTCATTGAGCTGAACTAGTTGAATAAATTTGAAATTAAGAAAATATTCTCTGCACCTGCAAAAGAGGCTACTGCTCTCAAAAGCTGGTTTAGCACTTCAGTGAACTCTAGTTCCAGGTGCTCTGTCAGCCACTTTCACTAGTTCAGTGGTTTGATTTTCTTTTAAAACTTTTAGCAGAGAACATGTACTTCTTGAATATTATCTTTTTATAATTAATTTATGTGGTTTTAGTAGATTATAGTTAGTTTGTTATAATTTTAAACAGGGTTTATTTTTAAAAGAGAAATCTTTTTAATTTAAATAAAATTTAATTTAAAAACCTTGATTTTTATGCATCCTAATTGTCTACCAATCCCTGTGCTATAAACAATGTTTGGCACGTGGCCTGCCAGGGTAAGCCCCCTGGTGGGCCAGGCCGGTTTGTTTACCTGCCGCGTCCACAGCTTCAGCCGATCGCGACTCCCACTGGCCGCGGTTCGCTGTTCCAGGCCAGTGGGGGCTGCGGGAAGTGGTGCAGTCTGAGGGATGTGCTGACTTCTGCTTCCCGTTGCCCCCATTGGTCTGGAGCAGGAAACCATGGCCAGTGGGAGCCGTGATTGGCCGAACCTGTGGACGGCAGGTAAACAGACCAGCCCGACCTGCCAAACGTTGCCAATCCCTGTTATAGCATATCTGATCAACCCTTCGTTTTTCATATAAGCTTTGTGTTCTGTGCCTCTGTTCAGGACTGGGGCTTCTAGGGTCTACTGTAATATAAATAAACAATAATTGTAATATTATTAGCAGTATTGTAGTAGCCCCCAAAGGTCCTGCTAGTTTATCGTTATCATAGATCCTAAGCACCACACAATCTGTAATGCATTTATCTTCGCAACATCCTGGTGAGATAAGTACTATTATCCCCATTGTACAGCACCGTACAGAACTGAGGCACAGAGAGAGGAGATGACTTACTCAGAGTCACACAGGAAGTCTGTGCCAGGGCAGGGAATTGAACCCAGGTCACTTAAGACCAAGGCTAGTGCCCTAACCATTGAATTATCCTTCCTTGCTGGGTACTTCTATAGCTATACAGGACAATATGATGCCTTCCCCATGGAGCCTGCAGTCTATATACATTAATTCAATATATAATTTGAATAGTTTTGTGTGTGCAGTATTAGTTCATAGTTTTCACTAATGGAATTCCATAAGTGTGCACAAGCATGTACATACAATACAAGCTTCTTGTGTGTCGTGATAAATGCTACTTGGCTCGTGAATGCTAGATGGACCATGTCATCCAGGAAGGCCCAGATTAATTAAAGTGAGATTAATTATCAATTATTATTCGTGCTTGTGCTTGAGCAGTGCTTGTTCCAAAACCATTACAAATAGAAACATAGCATCTGGATATGAATGAAATATTTGTCAACCTTGGTTATGAATGTGATGAGCAAATCATATGTTGGTTACAGGTGGCTGATTGCTTTTGTCTATGGTTATAGTATTTTACTTGTCTCCTCACTCCCATTTTCTTATGTTGTCTCTAGCTGCTCCTGTTAGCTGCGTAGCCCTTCGGAAATCTGGGGATTATGTTGTTACCCTGGGAGCCAGGTTTGCGGCTTTAAAATGGAAAGACCAGTCAGTAACCACCATTGTTCACGTTGACAAGGATAAACCAAACAACAGATTCAATGATGGGAAAGTGGACCCTGCAGGGAGGTTTTTTGCAGGTATGCTGGACATAGTTCCCTGTCCTCTTCAGTAAATTTTTCCCAAGATTTTAGGGACAATTTGTAAAGAACCCTGGCAGATGCACCAAGAGTGTGTCATTCAAGTCGTGGTAGTCTTCTTACTTCCAAAGCACACCAAATCTAATTCTAAAATGCAATATTGATTTTAAAAATTTATCACCCCAGAGCACTATTCTATTAATTTTTTTTAAGGGACATTCTTATTTAGAACTTGCTTAGTATAAAAATTATTTTTTTGTCTCAGATGTTGGCATGCATGACTTGTTTTGAATGCACTTGGAAAATACCAATGCAAATATGTTTACAGTGGAAAACTTGCCATGCCAAGTTGTTTGTTTCCCATATACTGAATATAGATATTTGTAAAAACAATTTAAGCATACAGCAAAGTGTTTTCAAAACAGGGAGAGTCTGTCTGAAGTTAAACCTTGAAATTTCAAACATATTAATTTTCTCTTACTATCCTGCCCCCTCCCCCCCAATTATCTCTATATTTGTGGTATAACTTGTCATTTAAGATTGAGACTTCTGTAGCCCTGATTCTAAAGTTAGTGCAGTTTTTTCCTATGTTTGTGGGTTTTTCGTGGGGGAAGGGCATTAAATTGTGATGACCATCTTAATGTTTGAAAACACTAGGTAATTAACAATGATTGCCTTCAACTCCTTTGCAGCCACAATTTAAAAAAAAACCAAATCTTTAATTTTATTTGTCATCTTCTGGTAAATGCACACAATTGAATTTGCCTTCTCCCTTTTGGTTTTAACTAAATTTCTATTATGAATGTTTTAAGGAGAAAACCTAGTCAGAGTTAGAGGGAATTTTATGTCAAAGAGGCAGTCATCGCCACTGTGTAAGGAGCGCATTTGGTTTCTGTGGAGCTGTGCTTTCTAATGAATGACCCTCTCATTCTTGTAGGTACCATGGCTGAGGAGATTCGACCTGCTGTGCTAGAGAGACGCCAAGGTGCTCTGTATACACTCTTCCCTGATCATTCTGTAGTGAAGCACTTTGATCAGGTGGACATCTCTAATGGCTTGGATTGGTCACTGGATCACAAGACTTTCTTTTACATTGATAGCCTGTCCTACTCTGTGGATGCCTTTGATTATGACCTGCAAACAGGAAAAATTTGTACGAATTCTTTTCTTATGCTAAAATATTTGAAAGTTACTTTCTGTGCAGTTTTTTCTTTCAACTATTAAGCAAAAAATCAATTGTGACACAGGCCCTACTTATACCTGTGGTCCTAGAACATTATTTTTTGAGTTAGTTTAAATGTGGTTTGGCTTCATCCATGCTGGACATCAAAACTCTGTTTAAAACAAGTTAGCAGAAACCAGGTTAGAAAAACAGCTCATCTAAGTAGGTTCCTGGCTCAGAGTAATTAGATGGGTTGGTTCATATTAGGACATTATTGAATTATGTATCTGGGTCAGGGCCGGCTCCAGGCACCAGCGCGCCAAGCGCATGCTTGGGGCGGCATGCCACAGGGGGCGCTCTTTCGGTTGCCGGAAGGGCAGCAGGCGGCTCCGGTGGACCTCCCGCAGGCGTCCCTGCGGAGCGTCCGCTGGTCCGGCGGCTCCGGTGGAGCATCCGCAGGCACACCTGCGGGAGGTCCACTGGAGCCGCGGGACTGGTGAGTGGCAGAGCGTCCCCCGCGGCGTGCCGCCGTGCTTGGGGCAGCGAAATGGCTAGAACTGGCCCTGATCTGGGTTTAAATAATTGACCTGAATAATTGTTAAAATTTCATTTTATCTATTGCAATCTATGCTGAGCCTGTAAATTGTACATTCATTGATTATACATTCACAATTCACATGTAATGTTCCTGCATTACCAAATGTGAAGCATTTTTGCCTCAGTTTACTCCAATGACTATGCTGTCTGTTATTATGAAATAGTAGGTGAATTAGCAGAGAAGTTTGTAGTGCATCTTTTCAAAGTATAAAACATGCTACACTTTTATAGTGTGTGCATTCATATTGTTTTAAAGTAGAAATCCCTAAATGAAGAAGATCCTAGAAAGCCAACCAACTGCTGAAAACTAGTAACTCAAACAGCATCTTCCTCCATTTATGGTGGTGGGGAGGAACCCAACACCACAACCGAAGGTCTTTTCACAGGCTTGGGCAAATGAAAAAACTCCACCAACTTGGACTCTTAACAATTTGATTTAAAGTGACATGAGCCATAATAATTTGTTTTAAAGAGACGCCATCAGTTTGAAATCTGATCAGTTTTTAAATTGAGTTTCAGTAGTTTTAGGTACGTCTGCCCCAAGTCCCATTGCCATATTGGTGGTTTACAATCACATTTTTCTATTTTAAAAAGCCCCAGGCAGGCAGAAGAAACCTATGAACAAACTGACTCTAACAGTCAATTGTCAAAACGCAGAATAAACAACCTAGAACAGTTGGATTTTCTTTTGTTAATATCTTGTAATAGTAGATGGTAAAATGTTCATATAAATTGCCATTTTTTTAAAATTGACAGTGTCTCTTTGAGTTAATGGTTTTCCCAACTTTGAAAGTCAGCTTTCTGTTGAAACAATTGGTGGTGTGTTCTGGGACTCCCTTTATTGAGATGGCTCCAGTTCTCAGTTTGATTGAAAAAATCCATGTATGAAATGGCCAAGACAGCGTATAAAATGTTGTACAAGTAGAAAAGAGTAAAATTTGGAATACACAAATTATTAATTCCTATAATATATTCAATAATTCCCTAATTTATAGTGGGGTGGGGGGGGAAATGGTTGACACATCAGAAAAGAGCACCAGAAATAATTGTTTGTGTTTTTGACAGTCAAACTGACTTGCAGGCTGTCAAGCTGAATAATAACCATCTGCAGAAACAAACTGATCTTATATACTCTTTCATCTGCAAGAGTGCAGGGAGCTGGATTCAGTGCAGCATTAGAAAATCATCCTTTTTAGCTATTTCTAGGAGTATGACTTAAGAAAATGTTAACTCACAATAACTTAATATCTCACTTAGTGTACGATGCCTGTTGATATCC
This sequence comes from Gopherus evgoodei, assembly GCF_007399415.2. Taxonomy (NCBI): domain Eukaryota; kingdom Metazoa; phylum Chordata; order Testudines; family Testudinidae; genus Gopherus; species Gopherus evgoodei. Next base: position 123,738,932 of record NC_044322.1, read on the forward strand.
TTTTGCAGCCAATCGCAGGAGTATGTACAAGCTAGAAAAGGAAGAAAGCATCCCTGATGGAATGTGTATTGATACAGAAGGCAAACTCTGGGTAGCCTGTTATGATGGAGGGAGAGTGATCCGTCTAGACCCTGAGACAGGTAAGTCCTCACAGAGGATGAATTGAAATTTTGCATTAAATAAGCTAAGGGGGAGTTGGATAATGTGCTTTTCTGGAAGTGCGTTTGTACTCATCTACTGTGGATGAACAACTCTTACGTTAAATGCTGATTTCAACACGAATTTTGTAAATATATCTACATCTTCTTTGATAATGGCTCCAAAAAATGATGTGGGATGATTTAAGAGGAAGAACTTTTAAATGAAAAGTTATTCTTGTCATGTAATCTTTGTGATCAGCATGCTAGTTTCTGCTAAACATATACAAATGTGTACCCACTGAAGAGTTCTGAAAGCAACCAAATTTGATAGGTTTGAGATGGCTTTTACATATTCATTAAGTAATAGAACAGGGTTCAGCAACCTTTCAGAAGTGGTGTGCTGAGTCTTCATTTATTCACTCTGATTTAAGGTTTCACGTGCCAGTAATACATTTTAACCTTTTTAGAAGGTCTCTTTCTATCAGTCTATAATATATAACTAAACTATTGTTGTATGTAAAATAAATAAGGTTTCAAAATGTTTAAGAAGCTTCATTTAAAATTAAATTAAAATGCAGAGCCCTCCAGAGCAGTGGCCAGGACCTGGGCAGTGTGAGTGCCACTGAAAATCAGCTCGTGTGCTGCCTTCAGCACACGTGCCATAGGTTGCCTACCCGTGTAATAGAAGCTGCTCAAGTATTTTTCCAGCTTGGCCGTTAGATGGTAGTGTAGCTGAACTGTTTCTATAATTTCCCACTTTTGTTGGCCTTTGGTTGATTATTACATTTGTTTGAATTAGAAGTGTCTTTCATTTTTTTCAGTCTGAGACCAGTGTTTACTATACAGTAACTCCTCACTTAACATTGTAGTTATGTTCCTGAAAAATGGTACTTTAAGGGAAACGATGTTAAGCGAATCCAATTTCCCCATGCGCGCGCTCTCTCACTCTATAAGCTGTAAACAATTTAACGCTGTACACAGCAATGATGATTGTGAAGCTTGGATGAGGTGGTAAAATCAGAGGGTGGAAGTGGGTGGGATATTTCCCAGGGAGTGCCTTGCTGCTAAATAATTAACTAGCAATCAGCTGAGCCCTCAAAGGTTAACACCTGGTTATTAATGTAGCCTCACACTCTACAAGGCAGCACAAATGGAGGGAGCTGAGACTGCATGGCAGAGGATCATAGAATATTATGATTGGAAGAGACCTCAAGAGGTCATCCAGTCCAATCCCCTGATCAAAGCAGGACCAACACCAACTAAATCATCCCAGCCAGGGCTTTGTCAAGCCAGGCCTTAAAAACCTCTAAGGATGGAGATTCTACCACCTCACTAGGTAACCCATTCCAGTGCTTCACCACTCGCCTAGTGAAATAGTGTTTCCTAATATCCAACCTAGACCTCCCCCACTGCAACTTGAGACCACTGCTTCTTTTTCTGTCATCTGCCACCACTGAGAACAGCCTAGCTCCATCCTCTCTGGAACCCTCCTTCAGGTAATTGAAGGCTGCTATCAAATCCCCCCTCATTCTTCTCTTCTGCAGACTAAATAACCCCAGCTCCCTCAGCCTCCCCTCGTAAGTCATGTGCCCCAGCCCCCTAATAATTTCTGTTGCCCTCCACTGGACTCTCCAATTTGTCCACATCCCTTCTGTAGTGGGGGGATCAAAACTGAACGCAGTACTCCAGGTGTGACCTTACCAGTGCCAAATAGAGGGGAATAATCACTTCCCTCGATCTGCTGGCAATGCTCCTACTAATGCCGCCCAATATACCTTTGGTCTTATTGGCAACTGTCCCTGCCCGCAGGTATATGGGATCTTGGGGAGCAATTACCACACAGGTGGGGTGCCAATTAATTTCTTTATTAAAGGAAAAAGGAAGTGGTGGGAATTTAACAATGAAATACAATGGGATGGGGTGTATAGGGTGTTTACAATAGACAATGATGGGGGGGGTTCTTCCTATTGAACAGTGTAGGGAGTTCTAACAGTGGGGAGCAGTAAGTGGGGTTCAGCACAATGGGGTACAGTACAGTCAATAAGCAACTCAACTTTATATAGGAACAACTCTAGATACAGTGTGGAATGCAAAATGTACCAAAAAGAAATGCAAAGTAAAATGGTAGCTTCTATATGAAATGGTCAACAATCTCAGATAGACTGTATTAAGTGGTTAATAGCTATATATATAATGTAACACAGTGGCATCAATGCAAATACAAAGTATATCAGAAAAGTGGAGGCGACCAATGGGGTGTTATAACCACAAGTAAAATGTGAATCACAGTGCAATGATACAATATGGGTGATAAGTGAAATTATGCAATGTAACAGCATAGAAGAAAATTAATGACTCAATTTGTGAGGTTGTAATAGCAGATAATCTGCAAGAGTGTACCTAAAGGCTGAGTCAAGAAACAGGAAGGAGGAGAGGAGTGAATGATCAGTGGCAACTGATGAGAGGAGAGTGCAGCCGCAAGCAGCGAGAGACTCTTGAAGCCCTGCGGGGTGAAGCCCAGAGCAGCAGTCTTCAGGAGCCTGCGGGCTGGACGTACGGGAGACAAGAGCAGCTGGAGCGCACTTAAGGGGAGTCTGGGAGCAGCAAGAGGGGAGGGCGCTGAATGTGCAAGCGATGGGAAGGCACGTGGAGAATGGGGGAGACGGCTGAGGGAAGAAACAGGCTGCAGCAGCGGAGAGCACTTCAGGGAAGTTGCGGAGCAGCGGGGTGAAGACAAACGGAGCAGTGTGATGGCGATCTTCGGTAGGGGAGGGGCAGTGGAGAAGCGGGAGCACGAACACAGGGGATACAGGGAGAGACAGCAGAGAGGTGTAAGGAAGGGCTGGAGGGACACCCAAAAAAAAAAAAAGGAGAGAAGCGGCAAAGGGTTTGGGAAGTTACACAGGGGGAGAAGCAGCAACGGATTACAACAGGGAGACACGGGGAAGTACACAGAGGGGGAGATTGGAGCGGGGGAAAAACAGACACGGGAAAGTTCAGGGAGAGAGAGGGACAGCGGGAAGACGAATTCAAACAGCAAAAACCTTATCTATCATCTAACTTAATCAAATTTATATAAAATGACGAGGAGCTTATACAAAGTAACAAAACAGGTACAGAATACGACCAAACAATGGCTTTTTAAAATCTATCTTAACCAATGACTAGGCAAAACAACAAATATCACAATTCTAAGCAAACTATAACAAGCAACCATACGGAGCAACAAAACAGCAACTATAGCAAGGCAGGTGAAACTTACAAGCGCTACAATCTTAGCAAACTATGACTTTTTAAACTAAAAAGCAAAACCTATGGTGCACCTTATGCTATGGGGAAGTCATAGAGGGCAGAGTAGTATGTGCCCAGGATACAGCTCCCAAGGCAGCCCCCCAAGGAAGCCAAGGGATGGTGGCTGCAGCAGTGGATATGGCTGAAAGCAGTGAGCCCCGAAGCAAAGCCCACAGGAGCAGAGCTTAGCGGCGGCACAAACTTATTTTTAGCGGCAAAGCGCCATGGAGTTTAAGAGAGGTTTTAAGACACAGACCAAGGTTTAGCTTGAGTGTGTGTGCTGGGGAAACAGAGCCAGCAGCTAAAATAATAAAATAAAAGTATAGAAAGTTTCACAGAGGGATTCTTACCAGTCCCCAAGGTAGCAGCAAAGGCCGAAGCAGCAATACCATCAGAAGAAGCAAGGAGGGCTCGGTACGGTCTCGATAATCAGGAGATCTCTCAGGCAGCAATTCATTCTTCGTGGGGGGGAGGGGGGTTAAAAAACGGGGGTATGCTCAAAAATAAAACGAGAGTGGAGGAAGGACCCCCCAGAACCCCTGGTTAATCAGACCAGGCAGCAATGCAGGAACCTTTCCAATGTTTGTTTTAAAAATGCCTGTTTTTAAAGGCAGACTCAGGCCGTTTCCCGCCAGTAATCCTGATAGGCTCCCTCTGTCACAGGGGAGGAGACACGGGGAAAAACTGCAGGTGAGCACAGAGAGGTGCCTGAGCAAAGTCCTGAACAATAGGTGTGAGTTCACACCTCAGGACTCAAAAGCACATGAGGCCTATGACTCATGCCCAGGATCTTAAAAACACATTAGGTCTTGCAGCTCTGGACATTGCCAACCCTACACAAAGCCCAGGTTTAACAAGGTGATAACAGGACCAACCCTTTGAACAGGGCAGTGGTCCCACTTAGCATGCAGCACAAGTGGCCATCCCTTTGAGAAGGGCAATGGCTCTTGGTAAACAACTTAAGGGGCCCTCCCTTTGAGAAGGGCAGTGGCCCTGGTAAACAACTTAACAGCCAGGGAGGGGTGGCCACAGGAGGAGAACAAAAACAAAATAGAGTATGAGGACAGCTGTAAGAGACAGCAACAAGGGCACACTGCTGACTCATATCCAGCTTCTTGTCCTCTGTAATCCCAAGGGCCTTTTCTGCAGAACTGCTGTTTAGCCATTTGGCCTCTAGGCTGTAGCAGTGCATGGGATTCTTCCTTCCTAAGTGCAGAACTCTGCACTTGTCCTTGTTGAACTTCATCAGATTTCTTTTTGCCCAATCCTCCAATTTGTCTAGGTCACTCTGGACCCTATCCCTATCCTCCATCATATTTACCTCTCTCCCCATGTTAGTGTCATCTGTGAATTTGCTGAGGTGCAATTAATCCCATCATCCAGATCATTAATAAAGATGTTGAACAAAACTGGCCCCAGGACCGATCCCTGGGACACTCCGCTTGATACCGGCTGCCAACTAGACATCCAGCCATTGACAATCTAGCTAGCTTTCTATCCACCTTATAGTCCATTCATCCAATCCAAACTTTTTTAACTTGTTGGTAAGAATACTATGGGAGAGCATATCAAAAACTTTGCTAAAGTCAAGATATATCACATCCACCGCTTCCCGCATATCCACAGAGTCAATTATCTCATCATAGAAGGCAATCGGGTTTGTCAGGCATGACTTGCCCTTGGTGAATCCATGTTGACTGTTCCTAATTACCTTCCTCTCCTCCAAGTGCTTCAGAATGGATTCCTTGAGGACTCACTCCATGATTTTGCTAGGGACTGAAGTGACTCTGACTGGTCTGTAGTTCCCCGGATTCTCTTATTTTCCCTTTTTTTAAATATAGGCACTATATTTGCCTTTTTCCAATCATCCGGGACCTCCCCCGATTGCCACTAATTTTCAAAGATAATGGCCAATGGCTTTGCAATCTCATCAGCTAACTCCCTCAGCACCCTTGAATACATTAGATCTGGACCCATGAACTTGTGCACGTCCAGCTTTTCTAAATAGTCCTTAACATGTTCTTTCACCACTGAGGGCTGCTCACCTACTCCCCATGCTGTGTTGCCCAGTGCAGCAGTCTGGGAGCTGCCCTTGTCTGTGAAGACTGAGGCAAAAAAAGCACTGAGTACTTCGCCTTTTCCACATCATCTATCACTAGTTTGCCTCCCCCATTCAGTAAGAGTCCCACACTTTCTCTGACCACCTTCTTGTTGCTAACATACCTATAGAAACCCTTCACATCCCTTGCTAGTTGCAACTCCAGTTGTGCCTTGGCCTTCCTGATTACACCCTGGAATGCTCTAGCAATATTTTTATACTCCTCCCTAGTCATCTGTCCAAATTTCCACTTCTTGTAAGCTTCCTTTTTTAATTTAACTGCACCAAAGATTTCACTGTTAAGCCAAGCTGGTCGCCTGCCATATTTGCTATTCTTTCTGCACATCAGAGTGGTTTGTTCCCGAGAGAGACACACACCGTGTGTGTGTGTGTGTGTGTGTGTGTGTGTGTGTGTGTGTGTGTGTGTGTGTGTGTGTGTGTGTGTGTGTGAGAGAGAGAGAGAGAGATGCATTGCCCCTATAAGTAGGCTGACCTCACTCTAAGCACATTGCCTTTTTGAGTAGATCAGCAAGTTGAGACAGCAGCTTGTGCCAGCAGGCTCCCGCCATTCTGAGTCCTGTCCTGACCTGTCCCGCCCCCGCTCTGTGGAGGTGCTGGAGTAGGGGATGGGGGACACCCTGGCAGTCCTCTCTTCCCCCCCTGCACAGCAAGCAGGAGGGTCCAGGGAACAGCTCCAAGGCAGAGGGCAGGAGCAGCACATGGCAGTGGGGGGAGGGACAGCTGAACTGTCAGGAATTGATAGCCACCTGGGAGGCTGCTGCACAGAGAACTTAAGGTAGCAGGGAGCTAATGGAGGCTGCCGGTCCACCCTGGTTCCAAGGCCCCATCAGCTAGCTCCAATGGGCTGCTCTTTCTGCAAGCAGTGGACAAAGTGGGCCGCTTCCAAACAATGTTATAAGAGAGCATTGCACAACTTTAAACGAGCATGTTCTCGAATTGATCAGCAATGTAACAATGTTAACTGGGATGACTTTAAGTAAGGAGTTACCATATTGGTAAATGGGCTGGAAGAAAGGGTAAACAGTGAAGTGGCAAAAATGATTGATGACACAAATTTATTTAGATAGTGCCCCATTTTGACATATGTACAAAGGTTACCTATGTTCCACTCACTTTTATTGTTTAAATTATTTATACCATAAATATAGAATCATGGAACGGAGATTATAAAGTTCTTTAAAGAGTCCCACGGCATTTTAACTTTCCAGCATGAATAATTCATGCATGCGAACTCAGGTATTTGCTTCCCTCATTTTGAATATTTGTCACATGTAACTTCCCACATTTGGGACTTGGTAGGTTGAGAGGTATGATTAAGTTAGTCAAGCCCAGAAAAGACTGTAAGGAACTACAGAGAGACCTAACAAAGCTAAGTGAACGGGCAGCATGAAAGCCTATGAAATTCTATTTTGACAGAGACAAGGGAGTACGTATTTTAAAGGAATATTTTAATTGCACAATTTATCTATACATATTGCTTGATTCTAAATTAACTGACTACTTAGGAAGAAGACCTGAGCATTATTGTGGACAGCTCCATGAAAACCTATCTGTCTAATGCACAATAGCTGTCAAAAATGCAAACTGAATGTGAATGCACAGGAAATAGAATAGAAAATAATACTGAAAATGTTAATAAAAATCATCGGCACACATGGGAAATAGTGTATTCTGTTCTGTTAGAACTATGTTAAAAGTAGCAGAAGTAAAAATCATTCAATGATGTGTGATGAAGACAATTAAAAGTAATGAAGAGATTGAAAAGATTAGGGTTGTTTACCGAAGGGATGAATAAGAGGGGTCATGGTAGAGGTGTACAAAACAATGACTGGTATAGAAGAAGTAAGTTGGCTGCTCCTATTTACCCTTTATTATAACACAAGTACAAGGGATTTTCAATTAAAATGGAAAGTAACATATTAAAAGCTGAGAAAAGCTACCTAAACACAACCTGTGGAACTCACTGACATGAGATAGAATTGAGTCCAAGAGTAGAATGGATTAAACATATAGATAGGAGGCTTTCTTGTTAATAAGGAGAGTAAAACTTCACACGTAAGAGCATAAGGAAACCACTAACTGATGGGTTTTAGGAAGAAACTTCCCCTTTTAGTAGGTTATTCCACAATTATCCATTATAGTGTTTCTTGCACTTTCTTCTGAAGTATCCAGTGCTGTGCATTGTTGGAGGCAGGATATCAGATTAGATGCCACTATGATCTAGAGTGGCAATTCCTATGTTTTTCGTCTCTGGAGAAAGTTATAGGGTGTTTAGGTCAATGGAGAACTGGAGTCAAAATGTACTTGGCTGATGTGGGCTTAGACGTTTGACACTTGACAATATGTTTGTGTGTGGCTGATTTTTGTTCTGAGGGTTTTTCACTCCATTGTAGAGTTTCGTTTTCTTGCTCTCTCTCTCTTTGAACAGATGCTCCCCACTACTTGTCCTTCTCAGTGAAAGTACTATGGTGTTACTGTCTTATTCAGACTACACATTTGAAAGCCCAGGGATTTAACCTGATATATTTAGTCTGTACATATTACTTAATTTATTTTTGATTACTAATATTCTCACTTTGTTGGTTTGGACTAAGCAAAGATGTCTTTCGCTTCTATGGTTTGGGTGGTTAATGGCCACTTCACTTGATGGCTTTTTATTTGCAAACTGGCTGATGCAAAAGTCTATGGCTTATATTATATTTAGCCAGTGGCAGAAAAAAATCATGAAACAATTCAGCTAAAGTGAAGATAGCACATTTTTAGAAAGGGGATTTTCAGGTTTTAGTCAGTGAAATTTGGATTTGGGAGCACTTGGGTGGGGGTGGATAGACAAGGAAACTTGTTTATCTGGCATCTTTTTTTAAGCAATTCTTGGAGATAACTGGGTTACATAGTGATGAGATGGCCCTTGGGATTATAGTATATGCAAGTGCAAACCAAAAGAGATCTAGTTTGCATAGTTCAGACAAAATAGGAACCTTTAGTTTGCACTTGCAGTTACAGCGCAGCACAGTAGAGTGTGCTGCATTTCACACCCTTGTAGTTGAACTGTGGGGATGTGTAGACATGCCCTCAGTTTTCAGTTTATTTTAGGTATCGTAAAAATGTAAGATGCTATTTATTATATAGATACAGGGAGCCCAAGATGCTTCTCAAACCACGTGGACTATTCGGGATATACATGGGAATCTTTTTTTGTCCGTTACTGAAGCAGACTTATCTTTGTGGGATTAATTTTAAAGCAGTTTTTTGATGTATCTAACTCTTGTGACAAGAAATTTGCTAGTGTTTCAATGAGACATGGAAAAATCTCACCCATCCTTTTTTGAAATCTCATTTAAGGACTTGGTTATCAAACATGGACCAAGTAACCATTGTTGTTTGTGCTGGTACTTCATTTAGAAAAGGAAATCAGAGTAGCTTGTGGGGTGAGGCAAAAATGCTTTGTTGGCAACTAAAATAGTAAACAAAATTATCTGTTCATTTAAAACACAAAGGTGAAATCTTGGCCTGGTAAAGTCAAGGCAAAACTCCTTTTGACTACAGTGGAGCTAGGAGTTTTCACTCCTGAAGTATTACAACATTTTATGGTGAATTTTAAACTTTCAGTACATCATTACATTGTTTCTATCTGCAAGGATTACCAACATAAAGGAGGGAGAGAGAGAGAGAGAGGAAATGTATTTAAAGAAAACACAAGACCTTAGCAGAATTCAAGAAAAGTATGAAATATCTATGTGATAAATAGGATAAAATATCTAATGGGTATAAATCCTCATGATTCAGGGCCTAAGACAAGTACTTACTGCCTGAAATTAAAAAAAATTCCCCTATATACATGTTCGTTGTGAAGTTTTTGAAACTTCTTTTGAAGCCACTGCCAGAAACCGTATACTTGGGCTAAATGGACCCCTAGTGTGTCAGTATCCTGAGTCTCTGTAATAATTATATAGACATGTGAGTGTTTTACAAAGTTCAGATGAGCGTTATCATTCCTGTTTTATGTGGGGCTGATCCAAAGCCCATTGAAGCCTATTGTTGCATGTTTGAATTTAATAATAAGATGTCAAAATAACAGGCTTAGATGGAATTATTTAAAGATTATCAAAGATTAATACAGCACTATACAGAATACAGAAGCAAAGTGTAAGTGGTGGAATGCTGGCAGTTTTCATTTGCAATCTAACTCTCAGAATCTTTCCTTTTAAAGGGCGTGAGACAAAGAAATTCCTTTTTGGAGTGAAAAATTGCTTTCCCACAATGTGTACAGTTTGATATCTCAGTTTACCTCATTACTTATATAGTGTCTTTTTATGGTATCTCAGTCTTGATTGATAACCCAAAGTGATTTTTGACCCAGTTGTTATTACTGACAGCTGTGGCCACAGGTAGTTGCTAATGAGTTAAAACTTAAAAACCTCTTACCAATCACAGAACTTAATTGGATCATAAGAACCCCTTATCAAATACCCAGTCTTGTTTATTATAACATTTACTTCTGTAATTAATTTATTAATGTAATTACTTCATTAATTTTGAGGGGTACCTTCCTGGTCATCTGGACTCTCTCAGCCTGAGAGATTCAGGGAATAATTAGGTGCATCCCAATATTTAATTAGATGCATTGCTCACCTACTAAGTTCAGTTTAAAGATACAATTTTTCACCTTCATAGGTACAGGGGACTGCATTTATAGGCACACAACATAAAAAGGATTTTGGGTAACAGATAACAGAATTATGAGAGTTTAACATACAAAAATAATGAAAGGCTAATATTTATTAACACAGTGGAAAAAGACACCTACTGATTTCAGTATGCTTTGGATCAGGCCCTATTTAAGGGCACAGAGATTAAGTGACTTGCCAAGGGCTATACTGAGAGTAAGTGAGAGAATAAGAGTGGAACTCAGAATTCTTCGTAACCTTACACTCAGCCTGCTAACTTACAAGTCCCCCCTTTTCCCTCCACCCCAAACCCTGTGTTTCTGTGCAACATAGATTCTGTGCTGGTTACTGGCAATTTTGTTAAATTCTTTGTAGAAAATAAACCAACAAAAACCTATTTTTTCCCCCTCCAGGAAAAAGAATCCAGACTGTGAAGCTACCTGTTGACAAGACAACTTCCTGCTGCTTTGGTGGAAAGGATTATTCAGAAATGTATGTGACTTCTGCCTGTCAGGGAATGGATGATGAATCTTTTTCACGGCAACCACAGGCTGGTGGTATTTTCAAGGTGATTAAATTATTTCCTTTCTTTTAAAAAGTCAGAACAAATTTTCTTATGCATTTTGATTTGAAGTCAGATGGGGGGTGAGTCTGAACATACCATATCACTCAAAACTATTGTTCTTGGTTTTTTGACTTTGTTTTTTGGTCCCTATTGCTGTATTTAGAAAATTGTTAGTTTTTTCATGTTTACCTGATAGACTGGTTCTAAACTTGTAACAATACTGACATAGCTAATGTCTTGTATCATCAGCATTTTCTGTACCAAAAAACCTCTATTTAAAAAAAAAAAAAATCCCGACTTTAGCAGGGCAAAAACTTGTAGAGAATTTTTGTTTTAATCAGTGACAAAGTAGGAAACAATGTGTTATCTACCAAACAGATATTTATAACTTAGTTTGCTAGTTTGTTTTTTAATTGGTGACTGGCATAGGGCACACATGCTTTGTAGTGCCCTCTGCTCACCAAGTGTGGTGCTGCACGTGCCACCTACCTCAATTGCCTCTTCCCTAAGTTTTCTGTTTCTCCCAGAGATTCATGTGACTGAGCTCTCCAGCTGGGTCACTCTGAGTTCAGCCCCCTTCTGGCAAAACAGAAGCCCAAACAAAGTTCTTTTGCCCTGCTTGGGCCTATCCTCTCAGCTCAGTTCCCAGCCCCTTTAAGTCTCTGCTCTGGGATAGAGCACTGACTCCCAGGCTGCTTTCCCTGGAGCCCCCTCACAGACTCAGCCCCTCTGGGCTACTTTTTAGTCTTCCCTACCCTAGGACAGAGGGCTGAATCCCTTGTTTCTTCCAGACCCTACTTCAGGACCTTTCACAGAAGCCCATCTTGCTCCCTGTGGTTCCTTCCCCAAACTGAGTTTTCTCAGGCCTTTTATGGGTCCCAGGTGTTTCAGCCTTGTCCCTTGATGCAATGAGTCCTTAGCCTGGCAGGCAGCTAACTGTTGCACAGGCAGGGCTGATTGAACAGGGTTGGCTAGCCCCAGGCCTCCTGGCTCTTGCAGGGGCTGGCCAGCCTGTTGCACAGACCTTGTGGATTAAAAGCCCTGATCCTGCAATTGACTGTATGCAGGCGCACCCCTGTATCCATACACAATTATGGAATCGTAGAATATCAGGGTTGGAAGGGACCTCAGGAGATCATCTAGTCCAACCCCTTGCTCAAAGCAGGACCAATCCCCAGACAGATTTTTGCTCCAGATCCCTAAATAGCCCCCTCAAAGATTGAACTCACAACCCTAGGTTTAGCAGGCCAATGCTCAAACCACTGAAGTGTGTTTGAAAGAGGCTTGTTAGGAGAATGGACCATGTCTTAGATATTACAGTTCTTTGGAAACAGCGGTGGGTTGAAATTAATATCTGGTGATAGGCTGTAATGTAGAAAATTTAGAAGACTGCAAGTCGGTTGCAGTCTTCTAAAACAAATTACTCTGTGGAAAGATACGTGAATCATCACAGTTACCTTCTCTCTCTCCCTTATTTTTAAATAGATAACTGGACTTGGGGTGAAAGGAGTCCCACCGCATTCATTTGCAGGTTAAATATTCACTCTTCAGAACAAAGTACATCTCCAGAAGCAGGAACAGATTAAGCAAGAAACATGTTAAAGAAGTATTTTAGCTGGTATTCTGCATCTCCTGCATTTGAAACCACAGCTCTGTGGGTAGACTTCTAGCAGAAACGGATAAATAAGGCAACTTTTGAAATGCATCAAATTTTTTCAAAATTCTTTGTTTTCTTGGACTCCTGTGTAACTCTAAAAGCAGCAAAGAGTCCTGTGGCACCTTATAGACTAACAGACGTTTTGGAGCATGAGCTTTCGTGGGTGAATACCCACTTCGTCAGATGCATGTAGTGGAAATTTCCAGGGGCTACCTCTCTGATACTGTGTAACTCTAAATATCTCTTGTAATTTTCTATAACACTAAAATCACTCTCATCTTAATAAACTTTGGAATATAACTTGAACAGTTGTACTTTTTTGCCTTTAACTTATTTTTTCATATTGTTTGTTGTATCATCCCCTTTCTATTTGTAGCTTATAGTTAGGCCAAGTTTCTGTCAGGGACATTTTTAGTAAAAGTCAGGGACAGGTCGTGGGCAATAAACAAAAATTCATGGAAGCCCGTGACCTGTCCCTGACTTACACTAAAAATATCCCTGACAAAATAAGGAGGCAGGTTCAGCATCCACTGCTGCTGGGGCTCCCAGGTCCCCCATTGCTATGGTCAGTGGGAGCTCCGGGGTCCCCCACTGTTGCGGGGAGTGGGAACTACAGGGTCCTCCTGCCCCTAGGGCTGGGTGGCTGCGGGTCACCCGCCACAGCTGGGAGCTGCAGGGTCCCCCAACTGCCTGTCACAGCTTGGCAGCTGCAGGATCTGCTGGCTACCAACTACAGCTGGGCAGCTGCAGGGTTGCCCCCACCAGTGCAGGATCTGGGAGCTAGGGGGGGGAGGGGGGAGCTGTTTGGGAGTTCCAGCCCGGTGGTAGAAAATGTCATGGAGGTGAGTGGAACTCACAGATTCCGGGACATAATCGTAGCCTTACTTATACCGTATTGAGTCACTGATTAAACATTTTTTTACATTCATTTGCTTTCAAAGCTTCACATAAATTATCCAGTGTACATTCACAGTAAAGAAAATATTTGTTACTGTAATACAACTTAGCCCGGGATGTTTAATTTTAAACAGCTTGTTTTATACAGTTGGCTTTTAACTTAGACTTTTATTGTTAAATTAGTGACTATGAAAGGTGTCTACTAACTGCATTAGCTAACATAGCCATCCCTGTAACTTCAGAATAGGACCAGGAGCTACAATGGGCAATGAAAACTAGCTTGCACAATCCAGGCAATATAGCCCTTCACCTTCAAGAACCTGGTTTCATACATCTCCCATGTCTGTCCATCTCACATGAGTTCACCTGTAAAAGCATTGGGGGTGAAGGCTTTTCTTATCCTCAGAGCAGCAAAGAGGAGAGGAGCTGTCTTCCTCTCAAGTTCCTCGTTTATGTTCTGAGGCATTAATATAGTTCACCTGCACAAACATCTGATTCTGTGTTTTTTTTTCCATTCAACAATGAAATGTATCTTATCCACTTAAGGTTTTTATACAGTACCGATCACGGTTCTTCCTAAGTGCTGCATGTACAGGTGACCAGAAAAAAAAAAGTGGATTTCAGTTTTTCAATAAAAATTCAAATACTGGAAAACTTTGAAAACTGTAAAATTTCAATTTGGAAATGCTGTCACAGTGATTCATACTCCTTCCCCCCCTCCCTCCCCATACGCTAGGCATCTCGGTCAGACTATATCTCCCATGAGGCACTATGGTCTCCCCATTGGAGAGTCCTAGGCCAACATGTATCATGGGAGATGTCGTCTGACAAAAAAGCCTGGCCTATAGAGGAGAATGGGGACATGCGGCAAAAAAACTAAAACTCCCATGAAGCTCCACAGCAGCATTTCCAAATTGTAATATTTAATTTTTTGGCTTTTTAGCTTTTGATGAAAAATCAAAAATTTCCCCAGCACTTCTTTCATGAAAGCCAACACTTCTTTCATGAAAAATTTTAGTTGAAAACCTAAGTTTTAATCCAAAACAATTTTGACCAAAAACTTCTGAAGGAGCATAAAAGTCCCCTTAAAATGCTGCATGTTCCAGGGCAACTGGGTTGCAGAAATTGACTATATCAGGATTACTGGGAGCTTATCCTAAATATGTGAGACTAACAGAGATTTTATCCATAGAAGGCTTGGAGGAATTTGAGATACTGTGTTGAATGGACATTGCTGTAAGAACCTGGATAAGAGGATAATCTAGAATATTTGGAGCAGTATTTTTAAAGGTGAACCACTGGCATAGTGTCCTATCATGACTGGGTATTGAAATTTCCCCATTTGGGTTAACAACAGCATCTGTTTTGGAAGCAATCTATTTTATTTCAGATGGGCTACAGATTTTAATGGCAGTCAGGGAGGAAGGACAGTAATTATCACTTGCTTCAGATCCAGGAGAAGGGACAATAATTATTACTTGCTTCACTTTTCAGGAGCCCAACAATATTTTGCAATGAAGAAGGCTGACCAAACTTGTAAGTGGCAGAATGAAATGTGCGTTTCTCTCTTTCCAGATAATTGCACACCAGCTGTGTATTTACAGGGTGCCAGTCACTCTGGTTTGGGGCTACCAAACTACCGGAAAGGATTACATGCTTGAGTTTCTCAATCTCCTGACCAAGTACAAGAACAGAAGATTTTAACATCAAAATCGGATGTTATGAGAATACAGTAAAGCTGATATGATTCAGTTTCTTATCTATTAAACTACCAGCAATCAATGCAACAATTGATGCCTGCAGTGTGAATTTGTAGTCAAAGATATTTTTTTTTAAGTAGAGTTAAGGTATAAATTAACTGGTTTTGTGTGCTGTATATTTTTTTTATCTTATGCAGGTTATAACATCTGAACACCAACTAGCAGAAAACAGTGGCTCTTATTATGCATATCTCTCAATTATAAATGTAAGATGAGGCCTTTGACACCAGTAGCTACTGACAACAATAGAGCTAGCTGCACATCTGTCCCTCTTTCAGTATCATCTGAAGGGATGCGCTGAGGCAGGGCTCTTGCCCTTACCTGACTTGGAGTGGAATCTCACAATCCATGAACTCTTAGCATGGGACCTGAGTATGCTACTCCGTGTGTGTGTATATACACCAACCACGTAGCAGCCTGCAGATCAGATTGGGTTTGAACATCTGCACTTTATTCCTTCAAGAGCCTGTGACCAGTGATAAAGTGACCAACAGCCTTCTTAAAACAAAGCATTTTTATTTAGTAGTTGGAGTAAGGCGTTAGAGGGGATTTCAAAGCAATAGCATGCATGTATATTTAGTCTCATCTAATCTTACACTTCAGTACAAGCTAAATTGGATGAGCTTTCCTCTTAAATTACAGTGACAGAACTGAACCAACTAGTGTCTGAGATGCAGAAAAACCAGCCGTAAGTCACTCTCTCACCAACAAAACGGGTCTTAGTATCGACTACAACTACTTATTACTAAAATATTTGAGAACTATTTTACACAAAAAAAGCCCTACAATATGTGTACGTTTATCATCATTTTTCTTACCTTAGCCTAAGACAGTGTCACAGTCTGGATTATGGAGATGTGTATCAGAGTGCTCTAACGTGTCCCCTCCCAAGTAGGGGAAAAAACCCGTCACATTAAATCTTTTAAGTAGCCAGACAGAATGAAAAGTGCCCAGCTGGCAATCCTAATTTGAGGGGGTATCAGTCTAGTTTTTCCTGTTAGCTCTGGGCTAACCACCTTTGACCCCTCCAGCTCTCCTTGAGTGCACCCTCTCTCAGGCCTCGGGCCTGTCACCTCTCTGAGTGGGATCACACAATTCTGCTCTCAGACCAAGACGTGGGCTGCAGTCCTCTGTGCATGACCTGTGATGACTCCAGCCAGGCCTGCCTAAGACTATACATGCAGTACTGCTCCTTCCGGGAGCCATGACCAGTGATTAATACAGTGCCTAGACAACCTTCTTAAAGCGAAGTATTATTTTAGAACCAAAACATTTCAGAGAAAACATATCTTAAAACAAAAAACAGGCTGTTTGTTTGCTTATCTTTTCCTAAGGCAAGCATTCTCTGAGACCAGAAAGGGCCCAGCTGCTTTCAGATGCTCCAGAGGGTCCTCTGTCTCTCTTCCATCCCAGCCTGGTCTCCCCAGGAAGAGCACACCCCACTCACACACTTGCCAATGCTGAAATAGGCCAGACCTCCAGAAAACCCTAGCATCATGTACCCTGCTTTTACATCCAATAGAGGTATCCATGATGAATATGCCATGGTACTCTACAAGGACCTGCATAACCCTGGAGGAGTATCCTTTCCTGTGAATGTGCTTGCTTGCTTGAAATGGGTGCATAGGATGGGTATTGATAACACCTGCATAGCTCAGGAACCCCATCCATTCAAACCCCACAATTATTAAAGAAATTTGTCCAATTTTTAAAACCTTGGAAGACAGCACAGCATCAATTGCTTCACAAACCTCCATGGCCACTGTGCCAATCATGGATTTGCCTACCATGAACTGATTATCAACAGGTTGGTAACAGTCTGGGGTTGTGAGCTTCCACAGTGCTCTGCACCATGCTGCTAGAGTGGTTATGAGTGCTCTCCTCAGGTGTTTTGCTACTCAAGATAAACTCCTCCCACAGCTCCAGGTGGACCCTGGCTTTTCCCACAAAAGTCCTGGACCCGCTGTTTATCATCCCATGTTTCCAGCACAACATGGTTCCACCAGTGTGTGCTCGTGGTCCTTGGTCCAGAAGCAGTGGTCTGCATGGGAAAGATCTGCCACAGAAAATCATCATCAGCTCGGTCCGTGCCTCCATCTCCCCACAGTCCCCTTCTGGTCTTGTGCTTCTGTTTGTAATCCTCTGCCTCCATCTTCTCCAGGCTAAAAGCAGCCTCTGAAACACACACCACTGTCTCTTGGCAGCAAATTCTTCAGAGACATGAAAAAACTTCTCCATAAAAAACAGCAGCTGTCGGTTATTAGAGTGAGCAGGATCCGTGTCTTCCACATATCACACAATACCACGGGGTCTGCCAGAAAATGGATTTCCTGGCCCCAGACCATTTCCTCCCACAATCCTTAGAATGGGCAGATGAGTTGCCTCTCAGCACCCTGTGAACATGAACATGAGTTGTTGCTATGAATCTTGGGACTGTTTGCCCAGATAACTGTATTGCTTATCATCCTCAAATACAATGGTAATGTGTTTATTTTGACAATGGTTGTGCTGCAGTGGGTGAGGCTCCTGCATATATTGACTAACCTGCAACTGCTTAACCAATGGTTAGCACGCAGTGATGACCTCGGTGGGTAGGTTCTGCCATCTAGTCTACCCCTCTAGTGTGATGTATCCGTTCTGTTACATAGTACAGAACAGGCCATGGCAGTCTTCATTATAAAAAAGTACTCCATTTTTGGCAAAGCATACATGTATTTGTTCAAGAAGTCCTGCTTTAAAGTGTGCAAATGTGAAAAGTTACTTCACTCCCTAATTCAGTTTTTTTTTAAATAAAATTAAAATTCAGCAGCAAATTCGCAGTTTTTCTAATAGCAAGTGAATTATTAAAAGAGAAGGAATATTCATCAACATTTATGCTTTCCTTTCAGAAATAACAGTTGAGTTTATGATCCCTCGTAACAAACCATTTTGTTTTTGCTAATCCTAGCCAAAAGCAGAGGGAAGGGTGTCAGCATTCACATTGTGACAGATGATTTGACAAAGTTGGTCAGGAACTTAAACATTTTTGTGGCAGTAGATTGGTGCTGTGTTGTGAAAGATGCTTTGCAACATTTGTTTGTGGAGGAGCTGGTGGTAATAGGCTGACATTTAAGCATTTTTTCTGTCTGATAAATGCTAAGATTCAGGATGCAGCCAATTGCCGAATGAGTTGGATTTGACAGGGAACCCTTCAGCAAAATCTGAGTAATCTTGATAATTGTGTTTAGTTACAGCACAAAATTAAGGTTTTTGTGTCCTGTGCTTAATGTTCTTGGTTTGCTGCTATATTTATAACTGCTGTTTTTGCATAATAGCTCATTTTTTTAATGTGTTGGGAACAGAATAGTGTTTCTTTGCTGCCAGTATGAACATAGAGCAAGCATTTTGCTCCATTGAAATACCTGACTGGAGACTAATACTTGATATGTTGCTAATTGTTGATTTTAGTTTTTGGAATTAATTTTTGTATCTTGATTTTCAAATATATTTTTCATTTTTTCATTTTTGTTGTTTTTCAGCTTTGCCTTCAGCTTTGTTGTTTTATACTTTTTGTCTATTTTGTCAAAGTGAATTATTGGGGATGACATGCTTGTGAAAGGATTACGTGCTTGTGTCTTCAATCTTCTTTCTCATGTTCAAGAATTAAAATTTTCAGTAGCAAGTCTTGCAAGGCGTGCGTGTATGTGTGTGTGTTACACTTGGACTATTGATGATAATGATGCAGCTCACCCTTTGTCCATAAAATGGACAAGTAATTTCCTGGTGTAGACAGGTTTTATATGATCCAAATTCTTACATAGTACGGGATCTCTACCGTTCTTAACAACCGTCCACACCAAGTCTCCCTCCCTCCCCCAAAAACCCTGTAAACGAACCAACCAACAAAAAAATCTAGCATATAGCTTGGGTTTTTACATCTAACCTTCTGAATTTGGCCAGCATGTTACATTATGTATATGTACAAGTCAGCATCCTGGTCCTAAAAGTATATTTGCATAGACTAAAAATTATGTATTTGAAGCCTTAATGCTCCAGGCTGGTTTAAGCCAGGTTTTTGTCTCCTGTTAGTTTTATCCCTGTCACTTTTTTTCAGTTGAGTGTATGTTTTTTTTTAAATCAACTGTTAGCTCTTTAGGAGTCTTTATCCCTGCAGAGGGCACTGGAGTCAGTCAGGTGAGGCTATTGGCTGGGTAAGGTAACACCTTGATCTGTGTATTTGTTATCTCCATGTTCGCTATGCACACACGACTAGGGTTTATATTTCTTAATACAGTTTTAATACTGGATTAGAAGAACAGTAGGAAATATTCCTGTCGCTAACCATGGCTGTCAGCAGTGAGTCCTCCTGAAAGGATGTTGAAAATGGTTTAATATTTATGCGTTATTTTCCACTTAAAACTTGTACATTTGGTCTCATGCTAACTAAGGCATCTGGCCTTACAGGTGGAGAGATACAAATTATAGTGCCCCAATATACATATCTTTAACTCTCTCTAAAATAGCTTTTTTGGTAACATGCAGCGTAGTGGTTTTCAACCTTTTTCATGTATGAATCCCTAAAAAATTTTGAATGCAGGTGTGGACCCCTTTGGAAATTCACAGATTCATAGACTTAAGGTCAGAAGGGACCATTATGGTCATCTAGTCTGACCACCTGCACAACGCAGGTCACAGAATCTCACCCACCCATTCCTGTAACAAACCCCTAACCTATGTCTGAGTTACTGAAGTCCTCAAATTGTGGCTTAAAGACCTCAAGGTGCAGAGAATCCTCCAGCAAGTGACCAATGCCCCATGCTGCAGAGGAAGGTGAAAAACCTCCAGGGCCTCTGCCAATCTAGAGGAAAATTCCTTCCCAACCCCAAATATGGCAATCAGTTAAACCCTGAGCATGCGGGCAAAACTCACCAGCCAGCACCCAGGAAAGAATTCTCTGTAGTAACTCAGATCCCATCCCATCTAACATCCCATCACAGATCATTGGGCTTATTTACCTGTTAATAATCAAAGAACCTTATTTTAGCAATTAATTGATATCCCATCATACCATCCCTTCCATAAACTTATCAAGCTTAGTCTTGAAGCCAGATATGTCTTTTGCCTCCACTACTCCCCTTGGAAGGCTGTTCCAGAACTTCACTCCTCTAATGGTTAGAAATCTTCATCTAATTTCAAGTCTAAACTTCCTAGTGTCCAGTTTATATCCATTTGTTCTTGTCCACATTGGTACTAAGCTTACATAATTCCTCTCCCTCCCTGATATTTATCCCTCTGATATATTTATAAAGAGCAATCATATCTCCCCTCAGCCTTCTTTTGGTTAGGCTAAACAAGCCAAGCTCTTTGAGTCTCCTTTCATAAGACAAGTTTTCCATTTCTTGGATCATCCTAGTTTAGCCCTTCTCTGTACCTGTTCCAGTTTGAATTCATTCTTCTTAAACATGGGAGACCAGAACTGCACACACTATTCCAGATGAGGTCTCACCAGTGCCTTGTATAACAGTACTAACACCTCCTTACCTTTACTGGAAATACCTCACCTAATGCATCTTAAAACCACATTAGCTTTTTTAACGGCCATATCACATTGGCAGCTCATAGTCATCCTGTGATCAACCAATACTCCAAGGTCCTTCTCCTCCTCTGTTACTTCCAACTGATGTGTCCCCAATTTATAACCGCAAAAAGAACAGGAGTACTTGTGGCACCTTAGAGACTAACATATTTATTTCAGCATGAGCTTTCATGAGCTACAGCTCGCTTCTTTGGATGCATAGAATGGAACACACAGACAGGAGATATTTATACATACAGAGAACATGAAAAGGTGGAAGTATGCATACCAACAGGAAGAGTCTAATCAATTGAGATGAGCTATCATCTGCTCTCTTTGGAGTCTGTTTTTGAAGTTTTTTTTTGATGCAAAATTGCCGCCTTCAAGTCTGTCACTGAGTGGTTAAAGAGGTTGAAGTGTTCTCCCACTGGTTTTTGAATGTTATGATTCCTGATATCAGATTTGTGTCCATTTATTCTTTTGTGTAGAGACTGTCTGGTTTGGCCAATGTACATGGCAGAGGGGCATTGCTGGCACATGATGGCATATATCATGTTGGTAGATGTGCAGGTGAATGAGCCCCTGATGGCATGGCTGATGTGATTAGGTCCTATGATGGTGTCACTTGAATAGATATGTGGACAGAGCTGGCACGTCAACCTCTCTAACCACTTAGTGACAGACTTGAAGGTGGCAATTTGCAACAAAAAACTTCAAAAACAGACTCCAAAGAGAGACTGCTGAACTCGAATTAATATGCAAATTAGATACAATTAACTCAGGCCTAAACAGAGACTAGGAATGGTTGGGTCATTACACTAATTGAATCTATTTCCCTATGTTAAGTTCTCCTCACACCTTCTATGGGTCATCTTAATTATCACTTCAAAAGTTTTTTTTTTGTTTTTTCTCCTGCAGATGATAGTTCATCTCAATTGATTAGACTCTTCCTGTTGGTATGCATACTTCCACCTTTTCATGTTCTCTGTATGTATAAATATCTCCTGTGTGTTCCATTCTATGCATCCGAAGAAGTGAGCTGTAGCTCACGAAAGCTCATGCTGAAATAAATTTGTTAGTCTCTTAGGTGCCACAAGTACTCCTGTTCTTTTTGCAGATACAGACTAACACGGCTGCTACTCTGACCAAAATTTATAACCAAAATTCTTCTTATTAATCCCTAAATGCATGACTTTGCACTTTTCACTATTAAATTTCATCCTATTACTATTACTCCAGTTTACAAGGTCATCTAGATCTTCCTGTATGATATCCTGGTCCTTCTCTGTGTTAGCAATACTTCCCAGCTTTGTGTCATCCGCAAACTTTATTAGCAAATTCCCACTTTTTGTGCCAAGTTAGACATAGTCCATGGATTATGGTTAAAACCCCTATTCTATGATTCTATGATCACAACAACCTTTTGTGGATCCCTTATGTAGTCTGCAGACCCCAGGTTGAAAACCACTGATGTAACATATATGGATTAACCTGATGGTGTCGGATGGTATAAATGTTTTTATCAGCACTTGTTTGGGATGACTTATGAATCATCTGGCCATCCCAAACTCAGGTCAATAAAACCTTGATGTCATGCCACACCAAATGTGGTTGAACAATTAGGAACTGAAGTACAGTATTTGACCAGTACCGTAAATCATTGTACCCATTGTAGGCTTGGATTGACATAAGAAACTTGCCTCATTTCTTAGTGGTCATGACTGAGAAGGTGAATGGAAGATTAAGCTGGAAATAGGGGCTTTGCAAGCAGTATGCTGGAGTCAGGATGTCTGTGCTAGCTAAAATAAGCAGCAACACCTGAATGTTAGGGACAATGGATAAGATAAACCTGGAATGAAAAGATCAGGTTCCATATGGACAGAGCATGCTGTACAAGGATTGGTTCCTGCAAAGTAACCAATCATATCTGAAAGTGTGTAATGTACTGTATATAAACAAAACTGTTTTTGTGTAACTTTGGGTGTGTGGTATGCCCTGCCCTATACCCACCTCCTACACTTGAATCTGATCCGACCACCATAGCTTTACTGTATGCCAGATAAAGGAATCTAAATGATGAAATCTGGAGTCAAACTGAGTATTTTGAATCCCAGAGAACTGGCTGAAGTGTTCTCCCAGAACAGGACAAGCTGTTCTGGATAAGCCAAGTGGAAAAGCTCTCAGAGAGAATCCCAACACCCATAGTTGTGGTTTACCCTTATAATTGATGAGAGCTGGTGAAAAAGTTTCTCGATACACATTGTGAATTTAGCCCCTTTTTTGGTGTAGTGAATAATTTTCAAACTAATTCTAATTTTCTCTGGATATAGTTGTTTATAAGTATTCATTGAACTGTGTGGACAAATAACTTTCAGCCTATGGGGTTGGTTGTAGACTGCCGTTGACTTATTTGCACTGTGTGGTTCGTAAGCTGTCATGTAATGTTTCTTTTCCTTCACTGCATGTTTGAAATTTTTTAACTAGGGAAATGTCAAATATTAAATAGCACCAATCTGTACATATTTCTGTTGAATAATCATTCATGATAAGAAAAAAAATGAAACTACTGCAATTCAGGAGTATTTGGTGGGTTTTGTGAGTATGAATATCTGGAATAATTCCACTCTGTGTGAACATGAACACACTATTAAGACTTTTATGTTTCTTATTCTTTCTATTAACAGCAATCATGACAGGAAATTTCTGTCCATAGGGGCTTTGAGTAAATGTACATCTTGTTTCACCCAAATGCAGCAAACTAGGGACTTAAAAAACCCTCAGGAGTTCAGGATTTAACAACAATAGTGTGTGTGACTGTTAGGATAGGGTTGTAGTTGACTTTAATTTTGTAATGGGGCATGTGAAAAATTAAAGGCCAAAATTAGTTATGGAGTAAGCAGGTGAAGCTCCAGTGAAGACAATAGAACCTACTGACAGTAGGGTTGAATTTGGCCCTGACTCAAGATCAGGTGGACAGCAAGCATGTCTGAACTGGGTTCTGACACCCGACGGTCGTCTCTAGGTACAGGAATCCTGAAAACCCAACAAACTAATAAATCTACAGCCTAATAAATCTTTCTCAGGAACACTCTTTTTATGGAGCATTTTACAAGTAAATTCAAAGCAACCCTGTATCTTTGGCATCACACTAACGTATCTAACAATCCTCCTGAAGAAGTGCTCTGTGTAAGCTTGTCTTTCTCCACAGAGAATTTGGTCCAAAACAAGATATTACCTCACCCACCTTGTCGCATATCCTGGGACCAACATGGCTACTACAACACTGCATATAATAATCCCACATTTTGTTAAATGAGAGAAACTTTGTAGGGCCAGCCTTATTTAAACTGAGGCAACTTCATCTATAGAATCATAGAAGATTAGGGTTGGAAGAGACCTCAGGAAGTCATCTAGTCCAATCCCTTGCTCAAAGCAGGAGCAACTCCAACTAAATCATCCCAGCCAGGGCTTTGTCAAGCTGGGCCTTAAAAACCTCTAAGGATGGAGATTCCACCACCTCCCTAGGTAACACATTCTAGTACTTCACCACCTTCCTAATGAAATAGTTTTTCCTAATATCCAACCTAGACCTCCCGCACTGCAACTTGAGACCATTGTACCTTGTTCTGTCATCTGCCACCATTGAGAACAGCATAGTTCCATCTTCTTTGGAACCCCCCTTTGGGCTGCTGTCAAATCCTCCCTCACTCTTCTCTTCTGCAGACTAAATAAGCCCGGTTCCCTCAGCCTCTCCTCATAAGTCATGTGCCCTAGCTCCCTAATCATTTTTGTTGCCCTTCGCTGGCCACTCTCCAATTTGTTCACATCCTTTCTGTAGTGGGAGGCCCAAAATTGGATGCAATACTCCAGGTGTGTCCTCACTTGTGCCAAATAGAGGGAAATAATCATTCCCTTGATCTGATGGCAATGCTCCTACTAATGCAAACCATGCCTTTGTCTGTTCCTCTATTCTCCCATCTTTCTCATTACTTTTCCTTTTTCTTTCCTCTACCTTTCTGTAGCTGTTTCTTCTCCATCTCTTGGTTCCTTTGTCTGTTCCTTCCTTTGTCTCAAAACTTCTGTTTAGTAGCCTCTTTCATCCCACCTGCTCCTGCCCTCTGTCCTGTCTTATTCTATTATGCACCTGAGGGGGATTAAAAAATTAGCTGAAAAAGTAATGCAGATCTTGAGCACAAGAGGGAACAGGATGCTACATGGGGTTACTGTTGCACTGTGCTTCATCACTGCATAGCAACAACACTCCTCTCTCTCTTACCTGTCCTACAAGACTTCTCTGGTTTCTGCTGGAGCTAGGAATGCAGAAATGTCAGCTGAATTGACCATGATGTCACATCAATAATAATTTTTTTTGGTTAGGTGAGGTGTTAAACATCTCATCAGTGCTGTGTTCAGAACAGTTTTCAGGGTTCACATCATATCTCCTCTTTAGAAAGATTATATACAATTCCAATCCACGATAATACATAACGTTTGCATTTAATTCAATGGACTCCAAAGATACTTAAACTTAGTTCAATAAGGTTTCTTTCAAGAATATTGCTGGAGCTCTGATGCTGACAGTACTAAAACATCCTTAGAATGCTTCTGTGCTGGCTGCAACACTTTTTGAGTTAGGAAATTGTCATCTATTATGTTTAGAAATTCCATCTTAGATCTTGGCCTGGCAGATAAAGAGGAACTGATCACAGAACTAAAAGTTAATGGTAGCTTTGGTACAAATTACCATAATTTGATCACACTTATAATGTGCAAGCAGAATAAAGTCCAGACCAGTAATATATGTACTTGGTGCTTTAATAGGACCAATTTCACAAATCTGAAAACAATTATGAGAAAAATCAGATGGGAGGAAGATTTCAATTAGAAAAATGTGAATGATAATAGGGAAGCATTTAAGAATACCTTACTTGATACCCTAAAGCAACAATCTCACAATTGAGGAAGAATGCTGTGCTGGTTTAAAAAAAACCCACTTGGTTTAGATGGGAAGTGAAAGCAGCTGTAAAAAATAATATATGACAAATGGAAGAGGGAGAAGTTGATAATAACGAATATAGATCAGAAGTTAAGAATCACAAAAAATTGATAAAGGAAGCCAGCAGACACAAGGAGAAATAGAGGGCCAACAGAGTTAACAACAATAAAAGGACTTTTAAAAATATATTAGGAACAAAAAGAATCCTGACAATGGTATTAGTCCGTTACTAGAAGGAAATGGTAGATTTATTAATAAAAATGAAGAAAAGACAGAAGAGTTCAATAAATATTTTTGTTCTGTATTTGAAGGAAAAAACAAATGATATAGTCTCATCATATGGTGAAGATAACACTCTTTCCATTCCACTAATCTCTCTGGAGCATGTTAAACAGAAGAGACTAAAGTCAGAGATTTTTAAATGAGCAGGTTCAGAGCGCTTGCATCCAAGAGTTTTAAAAGAGCTGGCTGAGGAATGTGTTGGACTACTAATGTTGATTTTCAAAAAGTTTTGGTGCAAATTCAAGAAGACTAAAAGACAGCTAACTTTTTGCCAATTTTTATAAAGGTGGGGATTTTGTTTATAAAATTTTTATAAAAAATGGAATGATCTGCATAATTAAAGGCTAGTCAACCTGACCTCAATCCCGGGCAAGATAATGGAGTGGCTGATACGACACTTGATTAATAAAGAACTAGAGGAGGGTAATGTACTTAATGCAAATGAACATGGGTTTATGGAAAATAGATCCTGTCAAACTGTGGATATCCTTTTTTTTTTTTTTTTTAGGATATTACAAATTTGGGTGATAAAGGTGATAATATTGATATAATAAATTTAGACTTCTGTAAAACATTTGAGTTGGTGCCACATGTTATTTTGATTAAAAAACTAGAATGATATAAACGAACATAACATGGTACACATTAAATGGATTAAAAACTGGCTAACTGATAGGTCTCAAACTGTTACTATAAACAGGTAATCATCAGTGGGGTCCTGCAGGGATCAGTTCTTGGCCTTGTTACTATATAACATATTCATCAATGACTTGGAAGAAAACATGAAATTATCACTGGTAAAGTTTGCAAATGCCACAAAAATTGGGGCAGTGGTAAACAATGAAGAAGACTGGTCACTGAAATTCAGCACAATCTAAATTGCTAGGTAAACTGGGTGCAAGCAAACAATATGCTAAAGGTAAATGTATACATCTAGAAACACAGAATGTAGGCTACACTTACAGAATGAGAAACGTTATCCTGGGAAGTAGTGACTGAAAATGATTTGGGGGTGTTGACGAATAATCAGCTGCACATGAGTTCCCAGTGTGAAACTCAGGTTAAAAGAGCAAATGCAGTTGTGAGATGCATAAACAGAGGAATCTTGAATAGAAGTTGAGAGATTATTTTACCTCGGTTTTTGGCACTGTTGGAATACTGTGCCCACTTCCAGTGACAATTCTAAAAGGATGTTGATAAACTGGAGAGGGTTCACAGAAGAGCCACAAGAATGATTAAAGTATTATAAAACATATCTTATAGTGATAGACTCAAGGAGCTCAATTTACTTAGCTTAACAAAGAAAAGGTTAAAGTGTGACTTGATTACAGTCGATAAGTACCTATATCTTCAACCTAGTAGAGAAAGGTATAACACAATCCAAGTTAGATAAATTCACACTGGAAATAAGGTGTACATTTTAATGGTGGAAGTAGTTCACCACTGGAACAATTTACCAAGGGGTTGTAGTGGATTCTCCATCACTGACAATTTTAAATCAAGATTATTTTTCTAAAAGACATGCTCCTGGAATTATTTTGGGGGAAGTTCTATGGCCTGTGTTATACAGGAGGTCAAACTAAATGATCCTAATGGTTCCTTCTAGCCTTAGAATCTATTAAATTGCCGTATCTGTCACAACTGTGATAATTGTTATGTGTGCCTATGGCTTTGGCTTCTTTTGGCTTCTCTAAAAGAGCTGTTGGTGATTTTGTTCTGAGACTTGGCTTTGATCTGTTCACAAAACACTCTGTAGATGCCCAACCCACTGTATGAGAACTTGGCTAATGAATTATTTTCCTAGTGTCTGACTATTAGAAGTCTGTCTAGCTCTCTTTGCTCCTCCAGTAGTACTATGTGTCCATATTAACCATCCTGGTTTCTGTAAACTTGTGCAGTTCATCCACAAGCAGCACATTCTCCATCCTGAGCTTTTTGGTATGCAATAGTTGCTAGTAAAGCTCCTGGACAGAGTGCACAACATGGGAGCAGGTGCCCATACAGATAAAAGAATACATATTTGCAGTTCAACATATTAGTATATTTGATTTCTTCAAAGATTGCTTCCAGACATTTTGTCCTGGCCACAATGCCATGTACGTGTCGTGATGGGAAGGAGCTATGCCCTCAACAAATACTTCCAGATGCCCTGACATAAAGCCCTAAACAGCTTCTATGCCCAAAGCCTGCTAGACCCTGGTTAATAGAAACAAGCATGAGGACTTGCCTGTGTTCAACATTATTAAAAAATGGTGGACCAGATGAACTTCAGTGAAGGAATCAGTGGAAAATGAGGAATCATTTGCTAAAAAACACATCCACTTACCTGGTGTAAGGTGTTGTGGGACTGTTGTACTACCTCAATCTCAAATCCCATCCAGAGGACCTGTCTGCTTCTTTTATTTCAGCTCCCAAACCTTGGCCAGTGGGGAATAGCTGCCTGGTAGATTTTTGTGCATGAGGTATGGTGAATACCCATCCCTTAAATGGAACTTCTCAACTTCTTCATACAGATGTTTTTCAATTCATATTTGAAAGAAAGAACAGCAGTCACCTCCCCCTGACGTTTCCTACCCTGCTGTCATTCATCCAGTGGAGTGGAATTTCTTCATATTTGTTTTAATACGTTTGTTCATTTATGTTGCTATGTCCTGAACAGAGACTTACTTGCATTGATTTCAGGTAGGGTTGGGCAAGAACTCAACAACAGGAAAAACCATATCAGGAGGAGCAGGTGCTGTGCCCTGAAGGTTTTTTCACTTGTGTTCTAAATCTATAGTCACAGATGAGTGTATTTATTTCCAACCGACCTGGGAAAATCAAAGTACTCCTTTACCTGAGAAATAGTTTCTACTAAAGTAAGCAATAAAGTAATTACTGCCTTGGGATCCAAAATCTTCCTGATCTAAGTTTCATTCAACAGGGATTCTTCGAACTAGAAGGAAGTTACATGAAGATAACTTTTCAGTTGACTTTTGGAAAACATTGCCAAGTGGGATACCACAGAGGTTAGTAGTGGCATTTATGCCTGTTTATTAACAATGTAAATTCAAACAAGTTTGTTGTTGACTCTGAAAGGTGAGAGAATGGCAAATACTAAGGAGGAGAGAGTCAAACTGCAAAATGCAGGTTACATCCAAAGAAAGGAGATTCTAGTAGGTGTAAAATTGGATACCTAGAGGGAAGAAGTGGGGCAGTTAAGAGGAACGGAGCGAGCTAGAGAGAGAATTAGTAAATATTTGTAATGTCATATTGACAAACCCAATGTTGTTCTCTGGTGTGTGTAATATGTAAATAAAATGTGTGTGTGTGTGTGTGTGTGTGTGTGTGGGTGTGTGTGTGTGTGTGTGTGTGTGTGTATTTATAATAGTATATGAATCTCATGCACAGAAGTAATAGTGCCTTAGTATAGCAATTCAGTGTCTTAACTATCACATTCAGTTTAGGAAAACTAGAAGTAAAAGAACCCAACAGCCACTGCATAAGGATTTTGAGGGTAAGATATCAGGAGAGATGAAATAATGTGTATGTGTGTGTAATCTTGGTGTTGGGAGCAGGGGGAAATACTATCACGGAACAAGGAACTCTCAGGTGATGTTGCAGAGGGACGTAATCATGATCTATGAATACAATTAGGTTGACAATTTCAATAGAGAATTTTTCTATTTCACAGAACAATAGGACAAGAAGCAAATTAACTGAAGATAAAGACAGAAAAGTTGAGGCAAACTTTTACTGTGTGCATGTCTGTGTGCGTGTGCGCGTGCCCTTGCATAATTGTGGGTTCAATCATGTTTTTATAGATACAGTCCTGTTTTGGTGGGGATGGGGGATAGAGAGATGCACTACCCTGGGAGAATTTCTGAGATTTAATGAGTAAAATATGCATCTCACTGCATGCTGGGTTAACTTTGCTGGCTGGTGCATATGAGTGGCAAGCTTGGGCCCTGCTTTGGAGTGTCTTGCACCTCAAGGGGCACACTGCAGAAGCATTTCATGTGCTTTGGGGAGCACAGGGACAGCAAGCATGCCTGGCTGTTGGGCAGGGTGAAGATGAGTTTTTCACAGCCTCCTTCCCCCATGTTTGCACGTTCACAGAGCATTTACATCTAGCTCTATGTGAGATGTAATTTTTCATTGTGATGCTGTTTTCATAGCTGCCTCACAGCTTGGATGACTGATTGACTAATTGCATCCAGATTGCTCTGTGAGAAAACAGTGCATTCATTTTTATTGTTATGGTTATTACTTCACTTCTTTGCATTGCTTCATTTCATGTTGGCACTATGGTATTAAACATTATGGCGATGCTAGTTTTGGCAACAGAAAAGTAGTGCTGGTTGGGAAATGTGTTTTTCCCATGAAAATTTCTTGATGAAATGGATTTTGGGGGGCTTAGTTAAAATATGACAATTTTTCAGTTTCTGATCAACAGAAATGAACAATTCTTTTGGTTTTCACTTTTTTGATGAAAACAGAATTTTTTTCCCAAAAAACTTCCATTTAGTCAAAAAAGCATTTTTTTTTTTTTAGTAGCAAAAAACTTTGGTGAAAATTTTTCAGTCAGCTCGCTGTAAGAAAGAAAGGCTGGTAGGCTCCATGCTGTGAAATGGAGCCTGGCACAAATGCTCATGAAACACACACAAACACAAGAATTCTGCAGCTCCCCTGTTTGGGCCTGATGACAAAACACTGATTTAGCTTATGTCATTAGGGGAGGTGGTGGTGTTTGTGACAGGTTCGGTCACAGAGATTCCCTTGGGACTGTCACCTGATGTGCTAAAATTATCTCTGAGCCTGTTTTCCCTGCTGCTTGGGACTTCCAGAACCCTGACTTGTTGAGCCAGACACTCTAGCCTGCTGCAACACAGACCAAGGGTCTGGTCCATGCCCCCAAAGCTCAGACTTAACTGAAAACAGTTCAGCAAGTTATCTGCCTCCAGCACCCAGACACCCAGTCTCCAATGGGAGCCAAACCCCAAATACATCTGTTTTACTCTGTATAAAGCTATATAGGGTAAATTCATAAATTGTTTGTGCTCTATATTACCGATAGAGAGAGATGTTTGCTCCCCCAGGTATTAATCACTTACTCTGGGTTTATTAATAAATAAAAGTGATTTTATTAAGTATAAAAAGTAGGATTTAAGTGGTTTCAAGTAATAACAGGACAAAGTAAGTCACCAAGCAAAATAAAGCAAAAATGTGCAAGTCTAAGTCTAATACATTAAGAAACTGATTGCAGGTAATATCTCACCCTCAGAGATGTTCCAATAAGCTTCTTTCACAGACTAGACTCCTTCCTAGCCTGGGCCCAATCTGTTCCTCTGGTACAGTCTTTGTTAGATCCAACAGATATCTCAGGTGGTAAGCAGGGGTTTTCTCATGATTGGCAGCCTCCGTTGTCCTGCTCCACCCTCTTTTATAGCTTTAGCACAAGGCGGGAATCTTTTGTCTGTGCTTATCCCCATCCCCGCCTCATCAATGGAAAAGTACAAGGATTAAGATGGATTCCAGTATCATGTGACATGATCACATGTCGCTGTTAGACCCCTAGTCTCCATTCTTCCTGGGTTGGCACACACATACACAAGAAGGTTTGCAGGTAAATAAACCATTTACAACCAATTGTCCTAGTCAGTGGGAGCCATCAAGATTCTAAACCTTACAAGAGATATTTTGCATAACGCATTTTCCAGTTACATCATATTTACACTCATAAGCATATTTCCATAAAACATATGGTGTGCAACATCACAATATTATGCTAACAGAAAAACTCTTTCTGTTGGCATACATTACATGAGGGGGGTTTGCCAGTATAGCTGTGCTGGCTAAGTGTTTATAGTGTTGACATGGCTTTTTAACCACCATTTTAAATAACACAATCTTATGCACATGACTATCCTTCCTTGATGTCTCACATGACATTGTACTACAAAATCCCTTTCCCCCTCATTTTATCCCTCTAGTCATTGTATCTAAATTTAAAAAGTCTGGGCTAATCATTGGGGAATATGAATGGTGAAATATCTGGATTTTCCTCCTTTGCTCCCAATGAAAGCTCAGAGAAAAATGCTGAGCAAGACTTTTCCACTTCTCAGGTTGTCCTGATGCTGCTGGCAATGTGAAACAGACCATTTTCAAGGCCTTGTTTCATGCCTCATCATTCATGTGACTGATGACTGCACAGAAAATGTAAACTGCTAAGTATAGATAACATCAACTATTACACATTTTTAATTTCTGAAATTGCTGACTGTTTTACTGGGTCAGCATAGGAAAGAAGACACCAACCCAGTCCTTGGATTCAGCTGCTGGAGCTGTGTTCTTTACTTAGTCCTTATTCGCTGAATAGTATCACATTTCCTCTTTGTGCCCCATAGCTTGGTTTGAATATTCTCCCTTTTTGTCTGTGTTAAAATTGCAGTGTTGTTTAAATTGGGTGTGTTCTCAAAATTACTTAATTATCTTTCACGGACTATTTATTGTTCAGTTTGACAGAAACTTAAAGTATCAGTTGTTGCATTATTCAAGATTTCAATCTGAAGTTGATATTGAGAGTGTGTGTGAGTGTGTGTGAGAGAGAGAGAAATGGACAAGGACACTTAATAGCCAGTGGTTAATAGTAGATTCTTTGGATATATCTAATACATACTGAAGACACAAATTTTGCAACAACAATGATTTTTAAAGATACAAAATATTTAAAATTCAGAAATACTATTTTAAGAGAACTCTTGGAAAGAAATTTTTAATTATACAGTTTATTTTTTTACATCAGAATGGATGTTTTGTTGTCATATGGCTTTTAGTTCCTAAACAGAAATACTTCTTGCCTCCTCAAAGCAATGGTAACTTTGAGATGTTTCAATATGCAAAGGATTTTGATGATACATGTTGACCACGTCTGCTCTGAAAGTGGCTGAGGCATGATTTTAAGAGACTAAAATATCAATATAATCATAAAAAGTGAACCAGATGTTGTTATTTTCATGAAAGTATGTTAGGATTCATTGGTTTCTCTTTGGAATGTTAACTTTCCTGATTATTCACCTCAGGGGTGATCCACATGAGGGATTTAGTAAATCATGTCTGTGGCATACTGTACAAAACACAGAGGAAGACATAAAGGGGATGTTAAATGTGAAACCCTTTGGAAAATGAGATGTATTGAGACCTAGGGGTATGTCTGCACAGCCTACTGCCTGCCTGGCAAACTGCTGGAGCATCCCAGCTTTCAAGTTCCCAATGCCTCATTAGGCATCAGGTGGGCTGATGGAGAGCAGGGAGCCTGGAAGCCCTGAGAGCCCTAGCTCCCAACCTTGAGGCTTCTTGGTAGCACAGGCCTCCAGGATCTGCTGCTCCAGGATAGTCTGCCAAGTGGGGTCTCTCGGAGTTGGGGCTCTTGTGGCTTACAAACTGCCCCAGAGTCCAGGCTCCCAGTAGAGCTGGGAGGAGAACAGTAATTCCATTTTCACAGAGAATGTCAAACTTTTTCTGAATTGGAACAAGACCAAGTTTCAAAATCCTCTGCAAAACATTCTCTTCCCAGCTCTAGTCACTGTGATACCACACAGTGGAGCTTCATTTTTTTTCAGTTTGCTTTTTTAAAAAGCTAGGTAATTACACACACAATATATGTTACAAGACCCTTATTCAGGTTGCAAAGTCAAGCCCTGTGTGTCACTCTGAAGCCTGGAATGTCTGTTGAGTCAGTGTGAAGTGACAGAAAGAGCTACAAGCATATCACCAGGTTCAGCAATCACTGAGTTTCACAGTCTGTTACTGTCCAATTTTAAAGTTTTCAGCCATTTTCAGCTTTACAAACTGCATCTGTGCAACATCAAGGCATGTATCTGTGCCACGCCAAAAGCCTAGACCACTGTGGAACCAGAGGTTACTCAGCCAATCATCTCCTTACTCTATAGATAATTTGCATGCAACCATTTAATTGGTTGTATGAGGGAGACTACAAAAATGGAAGATTATGTGGTTTGGAAGAACTGCCATAGTTCTTCCAAACCACATAACCAGCACACACATTAACCCCAAAAACACACACAGCCTCTCACCGCAGCACACACTCCTTATTCACCACCTGCACAAATAAACAGAAATCTCCCAGCACAACTCCCTCTAGAAACGAATCAACACAATCAGCATATAAACACACACAGCCCATCACCACAATACACTCCTCTCATTTGCCACCCATACAATCTTTCAGTACAACCAACCATCCCAGACACAAATCAACACAATTACCCAGACAGCAACACAACCAGCACACGCAATAACCCCAAACACGCACAGCGTCTCACCTCACTATAAAACCCTAATTTGCCACCCACAGAAATCCATACAACTCTCCCTGCCCAACACAAGCTCCCCACAACAACACAGCCAGCGTACACAATAACTCCAAACACACAGAACCCCTCATAGTAGTGCACATCCCTCATTTGCCACATGAACAAATCAAAACAAATCTCCCAGCACAATCTTCCTAGACCCAAATCAACACTCCTCTCATTTGCCACCCATACAATCTTTCAGCACAATCAGCCATCCCAGACACAAATCAACACAATCACCCAGACAGCAACACAACCAGCACACACAATAACCCCAAATATCACTCTGAAGTCTAGATGTCTGTTAGGTCAGTGTGCAGCAAGGGAAACAGCTATAAGCATGGTTGCAAGCTTTTTGTTCAGAATATCATCAGGTTGAATCATCACTGGGTTTCACAGTCTGCTACTATCCCTCTTTTAAGTTCTTAGCCATTTTTGGCTTTTTTACCATATGACTTTACATATTACACCTGTGTGATAGAGCAGGCTTTCAGCTACTGGTGGATAGATGAAGCTACTATAAGGTAGGTACATACATAAGATCCCTCTCATTAACATATATATTAATTGATAATTAATGAGAGGGATCTTATGTTCTTGAAATATTATTTTTACCTATTACCTTTTTAAATCCTGCTCCCCCGACTCCTACACTACAATCACATTCATATCTGTATGTGATGAGTGGACAATCCCAACTTAAAATTTGGCTCAAATACTGAATTAACACTTGGCAACACCACAAAAATATTAAACCCATGTCCTAGAATTTGGGGGGAAGGAGGGATTACTTCAGGGAAACATCAGAAAATACATGTAGAAAAAGATATATTACCTCACCCACCTAGTCTAACTATAAAATTTAGCTCTTTTTCATGTTTGGCTCCTCCCCCACCCCTCATTTTTTGTTTATTCCCTATTTTCCCTTTCTCTTTCCAGAAGCCTGTTTAGCAAATATGAGGCTTGAAAATATCACCTTGAGTTTTTATCAAGTTTTAGCATAAGGTAATTTGTCCGGTTATAAATCTGGGATCCTCACACTGGAAGTCTCAATATTCGAGTCCTAGTTTGTGAGGTGCTAAGATAAGATAATAATGGAACCCATATAAGAACCGGATACTAGATGGATGGGATTCCCCAAATATTCACTAATCCTGTGTGGCATCTATGGGACCATATAGTTCCCTAATTTCTGCTCTAAATATGATGTTTCTATAAAAATTAAATACAGTAAGCCTTCGTTTGTTAAAATGAATTTTTCATGTGATTCATCTTTTGCTCTCCTCCTCTCAGGCCATGTGTTCTATTAAGATTGAGTCTGTTGTGAAGGAGAAGAACAGGATGGGAGAGTGCCCAGTATGGGAAGAAAGGGAAAATGCACTTGTATATGTGGATATTAATTCACAGAAAGTTTGCCGCTGGAACTCAGTCACCAACAAAGTGCATAGTGTGTCTGTGGGTAAGATAGTACCCGGCTAAGTTTTAAAACTTGTTTGCTGCTTTGTTTCTGTACCTTTTAGGTTGTTTTTTCCCGTGTGTTATAGCTGATCTATCTCTTCTGATAGTCGTTTGTATGCAGTGGCGTTGTAGCCACGTACCCAACTTAGTTTGTCAGTTAGTAGTGTCATGCTGTCTAGTATGGTACACAGCTAAGAATGCCAATCTCAGGTCAGACTGCCATAAAACAGGGCATGTTCCCCAAAATGGCGGTATAGTGTATCATAAGGTTTCACTAAGCCAGTAACAAATGTGTACTTCCAAACTGCTATACTAGTTGTTATGTAGCCACAGACAGTCCCATTCAGGCCCTCTAACCCCTCATGCACCGTCCAGACAAACCAGAGTTCTGTGATAAATGATTATTAAAGTCAAGAATCACATCTATGAGATTCTTCTCATTCCAAGGAACCAGACACACACCTCAGGTCCAAATATACTTCAGATCTTACCCCCAAACCATGCTGGTAGCCAATCCTTTAGTTCCTAAAAACTAAAAGTTTATTAATATAAATATAATATAATATAATATAATAAATATAATATAAGAAGAGTGTTATTAAGAGGTTATAATGAATCATATCCATTACAGTTGATTTCAGAGTTTGTAGATCAGGATAATAGCAGTGATGTTAAATCTGCCAGTTCGTAATAAATCTCTCTGTTTCATCTCAAATATTGGGGTCCTCAGTCCATTGTTCAAAGCTCTTCTTTGTTAGAAATCATAATTCTGAAATGCGGAGTAGGAAAGAAGCAAGGGGATGATGTCACACTCTCCCATTGATAGCCCCCACCCACCCTCCAACCCATGTGTATGGAAAGTTACTGTCTCAAACATGGAGTCAGGGGTCACATGTTCTATGTGCCCTTGCTGAGTCATGAGGCATCCATTGTCTACATGCTTTCGGA
Organism: Gopherus evgoodei; assembly: GCF_007399415.2. Lineage (NCBI taxonomy): Eukaryota > Metazoa > Chordata > Testudines > Testudinidae > Gopherus > Gopherus evgoodei. The sequence goes on from NC_044322.1 coordinate 123,775,623, forward strand.
GGCATCCTCAGGAGGGGCCTGCTGGAAAAGCTGATTCTTTTTAATGGCCCATCAACCATGGCTGGCTGGTCTTGATGTAAATCTGCCCTGTGGGTGTTACCTAGGAACACAACATGTTCAAGATACAAACACACAGCAAAGATCCATAACTTCATACATGATGATAAAAAGTATAAACAGGATAACTTTGTTCAACAAAACACAACCTTTCCAATGATACCTTACAAGGCATACTTTGCATTACATTTATCTCAATTGTGCAACAGTGATGCTACATCAGTGGTGATATCTTACTGTACATATGGTTATCTTTATTCCTATACAGAGCCACAAGTCGTTTACAGTATTTCATGCCATCCTTTTACTTTCTATTGAGACTAATGAACTGCACTCCTACAATCAATTGTTTAGTAGGAGGTGACCCAAGTCAACAAGGCACAGAATTATAGTTATCAAGGTGGTGGTTTGAAATGCAAGGATCACTGTTTCTAAGTCCAAAGTCAATAGGAAAGGGCACAGTTTTCCCGGCAGAGGCAGGTGAAATGGATTATTTTCTTGGCTCTGGGTGCTTGAGTGTTTAGAAATAGTGAGGAGCCTAGGAGAACACTAAGACTACAAGCTATGTTAATGATCTGAATGGAAGGTAATGTTATAGATGTGGTAAGTTCTTCAGAGTGCCTCACTCCTCCTACTCACATTACCTCAGTCTTTCCTGGATTCAGCTTCAACCAGTTTTTCTCCATTCAGTTACTGATCTCAGCCATGCCCTTAAGGAGCTAAGAAATGGCACTGCACGTCTAGTGAGAAGGTGATGTCAAGCTGGATATAAAGCCTATGATATAACATGATCTGACACTCACTGAATTTCTCCTGTTTCCCCTCTCTCTCTTGTTTGCAGATGCTCGCGTTGGCTCAGTGGCCCTTCGAAAATGTGGGGGTTATGTCATTGCCCTGGGAACCAGATTTGCCTTTCTAAACTGGGAAACGGAGTCAGTAACCACTATTGCAGAACTTGAACAGGATAAGCCAAACAACAGGTTCAATGATGGGAAAGTGGATCCAAAGGGGAGGTTTTTTGCTGGTATGTTTCTGACAGGATTTTAACTCTCAATGAAGTAGGACTATTTCTAATGGGTATTGTACTTTTATTGTCTGGGAATTTGATTCTTCAGCTGAGCTTCACGCAGCAATAGGTGAAGTGTGTGAGAATTGGTACTTCTATTACTGCAGAAGCATGGACTCGGAAAGAAGTGTTTAGATGCCTCTGATTGTGAGACAGGTCAGGAAAAGGGACTCACAGCCTAAAGTGAGGCTGGCCTGGATGTAGCAGGGGCAGACAGATAGCCTTGTCTGTCTGGTAAGTGGCTATGTTTTTGTTGGCTGGACATGATTTTTTAATTGTGCCTAGCCAGGCAAAAATACAAGCTATTTACTAGACATGTAAAGAGGCCAGTGAGTGATTTGTATTGGTTGTTGGGTGAAATCTTGGGTCCTTTTGAAGTCAATGGGAGTTTTGCCATTGACTTCAATGGAGCCAGGATTTCATGCACTGGTTCCCGCCCCGCCTCAGATTTACATTATAGATTCAAATTAAAGGCATGATTCTAAAAACACTTGCTACCAAACACAGCAATTACTACTGGGAGCAGATCTACAGAGTCGTGACAGTAATTTCTATGCTTGGCAGTGGTTCCAGAAACAGGTCCAAATGTGTTATGTCAACTATATTCTGTCAGATGCATGTAGTGGAAATTTCCAGGGGCAGGTATATATATGCAGGCAAGCTAGAGATAATGAGGTTAGTTCAATCAGGGAGGATGAGGCCCTGTTCTGAGGATGAGGCCCTGTTCCAGCAGTTGAGGTGTATTTACCAACAGTAGTTACTCTAATTTCAGACTGGAGTTTACTATATTAAGGGTTGATGTGGTGTTAACTTTATTCTTATTTCCTTGTCTTGCAGCAGCCTAAAGTTAGAAAAATGAAAGAGAAATATTATTTTTGTATATATGCTGTTCATATCTGTATGTGATGAGTGGACAATTCCAACTTAAAATTTGGCTCAAATATTGTAAAACAAGCTTTTATAAAATTTATGACCAATAGAAGGATTTCTACAAATTAAAAATAACACTTAAATATTCTCCTGGGGCATTACAAACTCAATTATTACAGCAACTTGAAAATGACTGTAAAAAAAAAAAATCCACAGCAATACCACCGCCAAAACCTCAAGCAAACAGTGAAACTGGCTTCACTTTCATTTTTCAAATGGAGACATGCAAAAAATAAACAAGTGAAAGAGCTTTAATGGTGACATGTAAATTGAATTTATAAAAATCTTTCATTTCTGTTATTCTAAGTCTTTATTAATAACCTAGGTAAAATATGTTTACGGTACACCTCTACCCTGATATAACGCTGTCCTCGGGAGCCAAAAAATCTTACTATGTTATAGGTGAAACCGTGTTATATTGAGAAACAGTGAGAAACATGAGGGTGTGTGCCATTTGCCCTCAAGTTTGCTTTAACTGCCTGAGGATTGTGGGTAGAACCTCATCTCTTTGCTATATTATGGTGATCTTCTAAGGGCTGTGTCTGAGCTTTAAACTACATGAGATTAGTGGACGCTTGTATGGTGGTAAATCGGGATCACTTCCCCAAGAAAGAACTGCTTCTGACCTTATTCTTCTTCAACCTTCCCTCAGGCTGAGAGTACCTCTTCTCTTTCTGTTCCTGGTGTGATTTTTTTTTCTCCCCTTTCCTCCATCTAGCTGCTTTTTCGTAGGTCTTCACCTCAGTCACAGGACCTGATTTTACAATCCCTCCATGCATGGAACATCCACGTAGTTCAGTGGGAGCTCCATATACCCCAGGGAGAACATGAGGAGGTCATTATTGTAGTTACCAGGGTGTAAAGATTCTCCAGGTTGCTGCACTTTCCAACCACTGATCCCATTATCCTTTTAGGTACCATGGCTGAGGAGACAGAACCTGGTGTGCGAGCAAGACGCCAAGGTGCTCTCTACACGCTCTTTCCTGATTATTTCGTAGTGAAGCAGTTAGACCAGGTGGACATCTCTAATGGATTGGATTGGTCACTGGATCACAGAACCTTCTTTCATATTGATAGCCTGGCGTATGCTGTCCGTGCCTTTGACTATGATGTGCACACAGGAAAAATCGGTACAGATGTTCTTCTTAAATCAGTTAAATCAATGTAGTTTGATTTCCTTCAGCAAGAGCCGGGTGTGTAATTGTCTGTGAAGTAGATGACAAATTTATACATTTTTCTGTTCACAAATTGTCAATAGAAAAAGAAATTCACAATCTATGACACAAAATTATTTGGTGAACATTTCTTGGATTCTAGCGTGTTCATGAACAGTTCATTGTGAGAATTCAGAATCTGTTTTGTTTGGACAGCTAGGTCAAGTTAAGAGCTGATGTTAAGAGTTCCACAACGGAAGCTGTTTGCAGTGCACAATCACAACAGATTGTATCTATCCTGCAAAACCCATAAACATTGCTACATATTCTTGAGTGCCATCTACTGGTACACTTTCTATTAACTCTCATAAGAGATCATACCATATGTTTCTCTTCCCTGATTACAGAAGCATATTTTTAAAATCAGGTTTCCAGGAGGAATGCTCACAAGTATAAATTTACAATTCTCCACAAATGTTCTGTAGCATTCATGTAAAATCCATGGCTTGGGCAAATATTCTTTGCTTACTATAGTCATTGCAGAAAGGAGACTGGAGTGTGAGTACAACTGACACAAATTCATTTAAAGACTTGAACAAACATTCATTGAAACTTTTTTTTGGCCCATCTCACATAGCAGCAATTCAACTGAGACTAATTATGTCATGTGATTCAAATGACTGAATTGGTTCCCTTTGTGCACTAGTCTGTGCAGACTTTATGCATATATAAATGAACTATTTAAAAGTAGAATACAACTAGGTAGATTTCCTCTGCCTATTTTTATAAATGTTTGGTGAGAAGATTTTTTCATGACGCTTATCTTTCCAAAATATGAAAGCACTGTGAGCCTGAATCTCCTTTCACCCTGATTTTATACTGGCAAATCTCCATTATGGCTGCAAACCAGGGTCCTGGTCTTACATTAGAATCCAAACAGGTGTACTGCTGCACCTGGGAAGAGCACCATTGACTTAGCAGTCAATAGACTCATAGACTCTAGGGTCAGAAGGGACCAATGTGATCATCTAGTCCGACCCCCTGCACAAAGCAGGCCACAGAACCCTACCCATCCACTTCTATAACAAACCTCTAACCTATGTCCTAGTTATTGAAGTCTTCAAATTGTGGTTTGAAGACCTCAAGCTGCAGAGAATCCACCAGCAAGTGACCCATGCCCCATGCTGCAGAGGAAGGCAAAAAACTTCCAGGGCCTCTGCCAATCTGCCCCAGAGGAAAATTCCTTCCTGACCCCAAATATGGCGCTCAGCTAAACCCTGAGCATGTGGGCAAGACTCACCAGCCAGCACTCAGAAGAGAATTCTCCACAGTAACTCAGATCCCATCCCATCACCGACCACTGGGCATACTTATCTGCTGATAATCAAAGATCAATTGCCAAAATTAAGCTATCCCATCATACCATCCCTTCCATAACCTTATCAAGCTTAGTCTTAAAGCCAGCTATGTCATTTGCCCCCACTACTCCCCTTGGAAGGCTGTTCCAGAACTTCACTCCTCTAATGGTTAGAAACCTTCGTCTAATTTCAAGTCTAAACTTCCTAGTGTCCAATTTATACCCATTCGTTCTTGTGCCTACATTGGTACTAAGCTTAAATAATCCCTCTCCCTCCCTAATATTAAGCCCTCATATATTTATAAAGAACAAGCATATCCCCCCTCAGCCTTCTTTTGGCTAGACTAAACAAGCCAAGCTCTTTGAGTCTCCTTTCACATGACAGGCTTTCCATTCCTCGGATCATCCTAGTAGCCCGTCTCTGAACCTGTTCCAGTTTGAATTCATCCTTCTTAAACATGGGAGACCAGAACTGCACACAGTATTCCAGGCGAGGTCTCATCAGTGCCTTATATAACGGTACTAACACCTCCTTACCTTTGCTGGAAATACCTTGCCTGATGCATCCTAAAACCGCATTAGCTTTTTTAACGGCCATATCACATTGGCGGCTCATAGTCATCCTGTGATCAACCAATACCCCAAAGTCCATCTCCTCCTCTGTTGCTTCCAACTGATGTGTCCCCAATGTATATCTAAAATTCTTATTATTAATCCCTAAGTGCATGACCTTGCACTTTTCACTACTAAATTTCACCCTATTACTATTACTCCAGTTTACAAGGTCATCCAGATCTTCCTGTATGATATTCCGGTCCTTCTCCGTGTTAGCAAGACCCCCCAGCTTTGTGTCATCCACAAACTTTATTAGCACATTCCCACTTTTTGTGCCAAGGTCAGTAATAAAAAGGTTAAATAAGATTGGTCCCAAAACCGATCTCTGAGGAACTCCACTAGTAACCTCCTTCCAGCCTGACAGTTCACCCTTCAGTACGACCCGTTGTAGTCTCCCCTTTAGCCAGTTCCTTATCCACCTTTCAATTTTCATATTGATCCCCATCTTTTCCAATTTGACTAATAATTCCGCATGTGGAACCGTGTCCAATGCCTTACTGAAATCGAGGTAAATTAGGTCTACTGCATTTCCTTTGTCTAAATAATCTGTCACCTTCTCAAAGAAGGTGTTGTAATTTGTCCCAATTACCATTGACCTCAATGTCCTTAACTACTTTCTCCTTCAAAATTTTTTCCAAGACCTTACATACTACAGATGTCAAACTAACAGGCCTATAGTTACTTGGATCACTCTTTCTCCCTTTCTTAAAGATAGAAACTATGTTAGCAATTCTCCAGTTGTACGGTACAACCCCTGAGTTTACAGATTCATTAAAAATTCTCGCTAATGGGCTTGCAATTTCATGCGCCAGTTCCTTTAATATTCTCAGATGAAGATTGTCTGGGCCCTCCGATTTTGTCCCATTAAGCTGTTCAAGTTTGGCTTCTACCTCAGATGTAGTAATATCCACCTCCATATCCTCATTCCCATTTGTCATCCTTCCATTACCCCTAAGCTCCTCATTAGCCTTATTAAAGACTGAGGCAAAGTACTTATTTAGATATTGGGCCATGCCTAGGTTATCCTTAACCTCCTTTCCATCCTCAGTGTTTAGCGCAGAACACCACATTGGATTGTAGTTTAAGCATGTAATTTTCTGTGTCTAGTTTTGACAATCATGTCCTTGGTGTCCAAAGCCCAATTAAATAATGAGTTTATAGCTGGTCAACAAGAAGCCAGTATCTCTTTGTATTAGAGTGGCTTCCTGGTCTTTGTCTGGGAGAGATTATGTATTACCTACATTTAAATTAAGTAGTTCTGTGATTTGCATATGAAAAAAACACACAGGCAGAGATGAGGGTGAGTACCTAAAGTAAAGTCATTGTGCTTGTGATAGTCATAAACTGGCCTAGGGCTCATATGTTGAGCAATATGGATAGGACAAATTCTTCAACAGCAAAGATCTGTACTCTATGCTTGGTAAAAGCACAGGCATCTGAATGCAGTATAGCCTCAGACAACAGTTCTAATGGCTGTTTATTTATATCAGTCTAACTGTGCTCCATCAGCCATCTCTAGGCACATGTGCAAATCAAATGTTTGTTGTCTGCCTTCATTATGAAAATGAGCTGATCTATTTGTAAGAGCATTTAGGAGACTGTGGAAGACGTTCAATGAATTTGTTAAATTGGTATATGGTATAGTGTCTGGGCTAACTTATCACACTCAGTGCTGACTTCATAATTCCTTCTACAGCCTGCTGTAAAGTTTTGTACCAATTAGAAAAGGAGGAACAAATGCCTGATGGAATGTGTATTGACGCAGAAGGGAAACTTTGGGTGGCCTGTATTGATGGAGGGAGAGTGATCCGTATAGATCCTGAGACAGGTAAGCCCTCACAAAGGTGAACTGGAATTCTGTACCAATTTCAGGATGGGACTCACCTGTGCCCAGGGGTGAAAGTAACTTAAAGGACTTACTGGTACTCCGGAGTCTTTAGGAGGGGTTGGGGCCTCAACTGGAAGGGAGGGGCTTTAAATCCCCAAGCACTTTAAATCAGGATTTAAAGGGCCCGGGGTTAGGGCTGTGGTAGCAGCAGCTGGGAGATCTGAGCCCTTTAAATTGCCCCAGGAGCTACCGGCTGCAGAGGTGGCTGGGAGCCGTGGAGGTGATTTAAAGGGCCCAGGGCTCCAGCTGCTGCTACCGCAGTGGATCCCCGGGCCCTTTAAATCACCATCGGAGAGGGCCCCAGCCTCTGGCAGAGCTTTAAAGGGCTCGGGGCTCCACTGCAGTTGCGGCAGCCGGGAGCCCCATGCCCTTTAAATCATTGCCTGAGCCCCTGGCTGTTGCCGCTACCCCAGGGCTCCAGCAGCTGGGCTCGGGTGGCAATTTAAAGGACCTCAGAGGGTAGCTGCAGTGGGAGCCCCGAGCCCTTTAAATCACCACCTGAGCCCTGCTGCCGGAGCCCTGGGGTAGTGGTGGCAGTGCTATGGTGGCTATTTTAAGGGCCGAGATGGTAGCGGCGGCCGAGCCCCTGGCCCTTTAAATTGCCGCCTGAGCCCCCGGCTGCTGCTACTACCACAGGGCTCCAGCAGGCTCCGGGGATGATTTAAAGGGCCCAGGGCGGTAGCAGCTATTGGAGTCCTGGACCCTTTAAATTGTCCCCAGAGCCCTGCTGCTGGAGCCCTGGCGAGGCAACGGCGGGGCTCCGGTGACTATTTTAAGGGCCCGGGGTGGTAGCGTCTGCTGCAACCCCGGATCTTTTAAATAGCCACTGGAGCCCCGCCACTGCTACCCCAGGGCTCTGGGGATGATTTAAAAGGCCCAGGGCAGTAGCTGCGGCAGGCACCCCAGGCCCTTTAAATCGCCGCCCGAGCCCTGCTGCCACTTCCCCAGGACTCTGGCAGCAGGTCTCTGGTGGCAGTTTAAAGGGCCCGGGGCTCCGGCCACTGCTGGGAGCCCCAGGCCCTTTAAATTGCCAGCAGGGGAAGTTGATCCTCCTCGGTAAGGCGCACCGGCTCTTGCTGGTACGTTGTACCTGGGCGTACCGGCTTACTTTCACCTCTGCCTGTGCCACATGCATTGCTCTAGGCAGGTTCCCTCTGTTCTATTGGGGTTGGCTTATTTTGTATTAAGTGTTCTGTCTGTGGCCTACTCTGATAACAGATCGCTTCCCCTGAGGAGTAGGCACAAGAAAATGGCAACACCCATAAACTCATAATCAATCTGTCAACATCCACAAATCTAACTCATTATCCTCCTTCGAATCCCTCTTTAAAATTCTCCTTTGCCATAATGTCTACAAAAAACACTTGGCAACAGTTAGGCTGCTGATGTGCTGAGTCCATAGCTGATCATGCTGACCAACAGTGTCTCATAATTTCCTCGTACTCCCGGCTCTGTTTGTCTCCATCTGCAGGGCCAGCTCCAGGCACCAGCCAAAGAAGCAGGTTCTTGGGGCGGCCAATAGAAAGGGGCTACATGTCCAGGTCTTCGGCAGCAATTCGGTGGCGGGTCCCCCAGTCCCTCTCGAAGTGAAAGACCTGCCACCAAATTGCCGCCGAAAAATGAAGTGGCACAGCAGAACTGCTGCCGAAGTGCTGCCGATCGAGGCTTTATCTCTTTTTTTTTTTTTTTTTTTGCTTTTCCACTTGGGGTGGCAAAAAAGCTGGAGCCAGCCCTGTCCATCTCTTGTCTTATAGTACATTCAGTTCTGGTCATCTCATCTCAAAAAAGATATATTTGAATTAGAAAAGGTACAGAGAAGGGTAAAAAAAAATATTAAGAGTCTGGAACAGCTTCCATAGGAGTAGACATTAAAAAGACTGGGACTATTCAGAATGGAAAAAAGAAGACTGAGGGGGATAGGAGTGAGGTCTATAAAATCATTAGTGGTTTGGAGAAAGTGAATAAGGAAGTGTTATTTATCCCTTCATATGGCACAAGAACAGGAATTACCCAATGAAATTAAAAGGCATCAGGTTTAAAACGAACAAACAGAAGTATTTCTTCACACAACGCACATCAACCTGTGGAACTCATTGCCAGGGGATGTTGTGAAGGCCAAAAGTAAAACTGGGTTCCAAAAGAATTCGATAAGTTCATGGAGGATAGGCCTATCAGTGGCTATTAATCCAGATGGTCGGGGATGCAACCCTGTGCTAAGGGAGCCCCTAAACCTAACTGCCAGAAGATGCGATGACAGGCACTGTTCTGTTCATTCCCTCTGAAGCATCTGGCACTGGCCACTGTCAGAAGACAGGATAGTAGGCCAGATGGACAACTGATCTGAACCAGTGAGGACATTCTTAAGTTCTTATACTGATGTAAGCTTTTTGGGGGAGGGATTGTTCTGTGTTTGTACAACACCTAGTACAACAGGATCCTGGTCCATGATTGGGGCTTCTAGATGCTATGATAATACAAATAATGAATAGTAAGAATGAATAATAACAAGTAAAATGTGGAATCCTTCCAGCCCAAGTTTGGTTGTGCCATGGAGACAATGCTGTATTTTCAGTTTGCAAACAATGAATGTTGGGTGTGATTGTAGAAGAAGATGGGAAACTGGATAAAGGCCATGATTTAGCAAAGCTCTCATGTATGTGCTTCAAGATGAGTATGTACTTAAGTGCCTTGTTGAATTTGGACCAAAGCAATTGGAGTTTGTAAAATTTTGCTTTAAATGAGAAATTTTGGAAATTGAACCTTAATTATCTGTGAATGGCACAAAGGTTTTGTGGTGGCTTCCAAAGACCATGAGAAAATACTGAAATCATGAAGCAGGTTGAAAAGGTAAAAATGAAGCTTGGCTCCATGAAAGACAAGTTTAGAACTGAGAAGTTGAGGTTGGTGGGATATTCTGAAGAGTTTGGAATATTGGTGTTGCTGTACCCAAGGGATTTGAAGAGATCATCTGCATGAACTGAGGTTTGGGATGAATGTTTTCTTTCCGTCATGCACAATTGCTGTTTGTTACTCTGGCACAATCCACCACTCTCCTCTCTTCTCACATTCCAAATCCCTCTTAAAAACTCACAGGAAGGGAATAAAATCAAACCTTAAATAAAAAAGTCTAAGTTACACTTTTTCCAGGCCTGAACAATCCTGTCTTCCTTCTGCTTATTAGATGGTAAACTGTTGAAGGTACTAGGGGGACTGTAGCCATCTTGGAAATCACTGGACTTTAGGAATCTAAATACTTTTGTGGATCTGGGCCCTTGTGTATTGTCAAGAGCTAAGAACATTGCCAGTGCTTAATAAATAATAGTACACCTCTATCCCAATATAACGTGGTCCTCCGGAGCTAAAAAATCTTACTGTGCTATAGGTGAGACCACATTATATCAAACTTGCTTTGGTCCCCCTGCTCCTTGTCCCCTGACTGCCCCCTCTAAAGACCCCCCATCCCTAATCACCCCCAAGACCCCACCCAACCCCCCTGCTCCCTGTCCCCTATCCACAGCCCCCGCCCCCTGACAGGCACTCACCGGCAGCGGTGGGAAGCGAAGCAGCCCAGCCCCAGCCCGCTCGACTTCGCCAGCCGCAGCGCTCTGCTTCCTGCTGCTGGTGAGTGTCCTTTCCCCAACCTCCCCGCAGGTGGGAAGCAGAGCACCCCAGCTGGAGAGCTGATTTACTGCATTGTATGTGAACCTGTGATATATCAGGGTAGAGGTACTATCACTGCTAATTGGATACTGAGTTAAACATCTTGGATCAAGCCCTCAGCTGCTGTAAATTGGCACAGCTCCATTGAATTCTCAGAGCTATATTGATTTACACCAGCTGAGAATTCTGACTCCATATGTGTTTGATTAGTTGTCAGTATAACTCTGTTTCTCTATGGGCATGTCTACACAGGGATAAAAACCCCACAGTGGTCCAGGGTAGCTGACTTGCCTTTGTAGGGCTTGGGCTGAGAAACTGCTATTTAGACATCTAGGCTTGGCCTGCAGCCCAAGCTCTGGGACCTTACAAGGGTGGAGGGTCCCATAGCTCAGGTTCCAGTCTACACAGCAATTTTTAGCTCTGGAACCCAAATCAGGTGACCTTGGGCAGCCACCGCCACACTGCAAGGTTTTTATCCCTGTGTAGACGTACCCTTGGTCACTTAGAATAATCAGGCTTGGAAGGGACCTCCTGAGGTCATCTAGTCCAACACGCTGCTCAAAGCAGGACCAATCCCCAACTATTTTTTTTTGCACCAGATCCCTAAATGGCCCCCTGAAGGATTGAACTCACAGCATTGGGTTTCACAGGCTAGTGCTCAAACCACTGAGCTATTCCTTCCCCCATAAGGTCACCTTTCCCTGACTGGGAATCAAACCCAGGCTGTGGCACTGAGATTGCCAAATCCTAACCCATAGATCACCAGGGATGTGGTGATGTAATGCAGAGTTAAGAGAAACAGAACCATTGGGCCAAAGTCAGAAATGATGCAGATGGTTAAATTTCAGTAAAATGGCATAATCTATGTGCCAACGGGGCAGACTGGTGGGATTGCTGCAGGAAAGGCAACCATAGACTCATAGACTCTAGGACTGGAAGGGACCTCTAGAGGTCATAGAGTCCAGTCCCCTGCCCTCATGGCAGGACCAAATACTTTCTAGACCATCCCTAATATACATTTATCTAACCTACTCTTAAATATCTCCAGAGATGGAGATTCCACAACTTCCCTAGGCAATCTATTCCAGTGTTTAACTACCCTGACAGTTAGGAACTTTTTCCTAATGTCCAGCCTAAATCTCCCTTGCTGCAGTTTAAGCCCATTGCTTCTTGTTCTATCATTGGAGGCTAAGGTGAACAAGTTTTCTCCCTCCTCCTGATGACACCCTTTTAGATACCTGAAAACTGCTATCATGTCCCCTCTCAGTCTTCTCTTTTCCAAACTAAACAAACCCAATTCCTTCAGCCTTCTTTCATAGGTCATGTTCTCAAGACCTTTAATCATTCTTGTTGCTCTTCTTTGGACCCTCTCCAGTTTCTCCACATCTTTCTTGAAATGCGGTGCCCAGAACTGGACACAATACTCCAGTTGAGGCCTAATCAGCACAGAGTAAAGCGGAAGAATGACTTCTCGTATCTTGTTTACAACACACCTGTTAATGCATCCCAGAATCACGTTTGCTTTTTTTGCAACAGTATCACACTGTTGACTCATATTAAGCTTGTGGTCCACTATGACCCCTAGATCTCTTTCTGCCATTCTCCTTCCTAGACAGTCTCTTCCCATTCTGTATGTGTGAAACTGATTGTTCCTTCCTAAGTGGAGCACTTTGCATTTATCTTTATTGAACTTCATCCTGTTTACCTCAGACCATTTCTCCAATTTGTCCAGATCATTTTGAATTTTGACCCTGTCCTCCAAAGCAGTTGCAATCCCTCCCAGTTTGGTATTGTCCGCAAACTTAATAAGCGTACTTTCTATGCCAACATCTAAATTGTTGATGAAGATATTGAACAGAGCCGGTCCCAAAACAGACCCCTGCGGAACCCCACTTGTTATACCTTTCCAGCAGGATTGGGAGCCATTAACAACTAATCTCTGAGTATGGTTATCCAACCAGTTATGCACCCACCTTATAGTAGCCCCATCTAAATTGTACTTTCCTAGTTTATCTATAAGAATATCATGCGAGACCGTATCAAATGCCTTACTAAAGTCTAGGTATATCACATCCACCACTTCTCCCTTATCTACAAGGCTCGTTATCCTATCAAAGAATGTTATCAGATTAGTTTGACACGATTTGTTCTTTACAAATCCATGCTGGCTATTCCCTATCACCTTACCGCCTTCCAAGTGTTTGCAGATGATTTCTTTGATTACCTGCTCCATTATCTTCCCTGGCACAGAAGTTAAACTAACTGGTCTGTAGTTTCCTGGGTTGTTTTTATTTCCCTTTTTATAGATGGGCACTATATTTGCCCCCTTCCAGTCTTCTGGAATCTCCCCCGTCTCCCATGATTTCCCAAAGATAATAGCTAGAGGCTCAGATACCTCTTCTATTAACTCCTTGAGTATTCTAGGATGCATTTAATCAGGCCCTGGAGACTTGCAGGCATCTAACTTGTCTAAGTGATTTTTTACTTGCTCTTTTTTTATTTTATCTTCTAAACTTACCCTCTTCTCATAAGCATTCCCTATACTAGACATTCCTTCAGACTTCTCAGTGAAGACTGAAACAAAGAAGTCATTAAGCATCTCTGCCATTTCCAAGTCTCCTGTTACTGTTTCCCCCTCCTCACTGAGCAGTGGGCCTACCCTGTCCTTGGTCTTTCTCTTGCTTCTAATGTATTGATAAAAAGTCTTCTTGTTTCCCTTTATTCCCATAGCTGGTTTGAGCTCATTTTGTGCCTTTGCCTTTCTAATCTTGCCTCTGCATTCCTGTGTTATTTGCCTATATTCGTCCTTTGTTATCTGACCTAGTTTCCATTTTTTATATGACGCCTTTTTATTTTGTAGGTCATGCAAGATCTCGTGGTTAAGTCAAGGTGGTCTTTTGCCACATTGTCTATCTTTCCTAACCATCGGAATAGCTTGCTTTTGGGCCCTTAATAGCTTTCCTTTGAAAAACTGCCAACTCTCCTCAGTTGTTTTTCCCCTCAGTCTTGATTCCCATGGGACCTTACCTATCAGCTCTCTGAGCTTACCAAAATCTGCCTTCCTGAAATCCATTGTCTCTATTTTGCTGTACTCCCTTCTACCCTTCCTTAGAATTGCAAACTCTATGATTTCATGATCACTTTCACCCAAGCTTCCTTCTACTTTCAAATTCTCAACGAGTTCCTCCCTATTTGTTAAAATCAAGTCTAGAACAGCTTCCCCCCAGTAGCTTTTTCAACTTTCTAAAATAAAAAATTGTCTGCAATGCAGTCCAGGAACTTATTGGATAGTCTGTGCCCCGCAGTGTTATTTTCCCAACATATATCTGGATAGTTGAAGACCCCCATCACCACCAAATCTTGGGCTTTGGATGATTTTGTTAGTTGTTTGAAAAAAGCCTCATCCACCTCTTCCACCTGATTAAGTGGCCTGTAGTAGACTCCCAGCATGACATCACCCATGTTTTTTACCCCTTTTAGCCTAACCCAGAGACTCTCAACATTTCCATCTCCTATGTCCATCTCCACCTCAGTCCAAGTGTGTACATTTTTAATATATAAGGCAACATCTCCTTCCTTTCTCCCCTGTCTATCTTTCCTGAGCAAACTATACCCATCCACACCAACATTCCAGTCGTGTGTATTATCCCACCAAGTTTCAGTAATGCCAACAATGTCATAGTTGTATTTATTTATTAGCACTTCCAGTTCTTCCTGCTTATTACCCATACTTCTTGCATTTGTATATAGGCATCTAAGATACTGGTTTGATCTTGCCTCCCAGCTTTGCCCTGACCCTCCTTTCTCTCTGCCATTATAGCCCGTGCTCCCTCCTGTTTCCAACCAATCTCCCAGGTCTTGTTCCCCACTTACCTGTGGGGTTTGCTCACCTGTCCCCGTTGAATCTAGTTTAAAGCCCTCCTTACTAAGTTAGCCAGTCTGTGCGCAAATAAGGCCTTTCCCCTCCTCGAAAGGTGAACGCCATCTGTGCCTAGCAGTCCTTCCTCGAATAGCATCCCGTGGTCGAGGAAGCCAAAGCCCTCTTGGCGACACCATCTTCGCAGCCAGGCATTCACCTCCACAATGCATCTGTCTCTGCCTGGGCCCCTACCTTCGACAGGAAGAATCGAAGAGAATACCACCTGCGCTCCAAACTCCTTAACCCGTACTCCCAGAGCCCTGTAGTCACTCTTGATCTGCTCAGTGTCACACCTCACAGTATCATTTGTGCCCACATGGATGAGTAGCATGGGGTAGTAGTCAGAAGGCCGGATAATCCTCAACAATGCCTCTGTAACATCTCAGATACGGGCCCCTGGCAGGCAGCATACCTCCTGGGATGAACGGTCAGGGCGACAGATGGGTGTCTCGCTCCCCCTCAGCAAAGAGTCTCTAACCACCACTACCCTACGTTTCTTATTATCAGTGGTGGCAGCAGACCTCCCAGCCTTAGGGGTACGAGGCTTCGCCTCCTTAACTGTTGGGGGGTGATTCCTTCTCTCCTGTATCAAGAAGAGCATAATAGTTATCTATTACCACAGCAGGAGGGTTCGCAGCAGGGTGGAGCACTGCCTGCTGCCAGAAGTAACCAGCTGCCAGTGTCCATTCTGAGCCATCTCCTCCTCCACTGGTGTGTCAGTAGTCCTGTGAACTGGGACAGCTACGTCAGCTGTCTCCACATGGATACTGTCCAGGAATTGCTCATGGATACAGATGTTCCTCAGCCTAGCCACCTCTTCCTGTAGCTCTCCCACCTGCTGCCTGAGAGACTCCACCAGTAGGCACCTTTCACATTGGATGCCACCCCCAGCCTGGATATCAGTAAGTGGAAATTGCAAGTTACAGTCTTTGCAAGCCCACACTAGAATCTGAGTAAAAGCATCCATGCTTTGGTGCTCTGTCTGGCTACAGATGCAGGTGGAGGAGACAAAAGCAGTGCTGGCACAGGTGTTGCGGGTCCTCCTCACCATCGTAAGCCTCTCTCTGTCAAAATCTCTAAAATTCCCGTCTGCAGCTCCCTATCCACTCTGCTCTGCTTTAAACAGAAAGGTTTTGGATGTGGCTTGGTTTATAGGTTCAGGGAACCAATGGGTCACAGAGGAGACCGACAAGGGACCCCTACTCCCTTCCTACTCCCCTTCACCTGGAGAACTCCCTTGCGAAACTCCCTGTTAGCAGCTCCTGTTTGCTAAGCTCCCTGGTCGCTTGTGCACAGCTTTATAAAGCCCTGGCCTGAGTGAATGTCCCGCCCACTGGTTAAGGCTCAGCCAATTACCAGAGGCTTCTAGCTTTCAAACCTTCCTTGGTAGCTCCGCCTCCAACTGTCAGCCACAGCACACGGTCCTTCAAACAAACAAACCACCACAACCACCAAAAAGACTGACAAACACAAGCTCAGTACACAGCAAGTAACCCCCAAACACAAACACACACACACTGCAGACAGTCACTTACCCCACAGATGCTGTATGTGCTCCTCCTTCACCTGGAGAACTCCCTTGCGAAACTCACTTTTAGCAGCTCCTGTTCACTAGGAGGAGACTGTAAGAAGGTGTGAGGAAAAAGCAGACTCACCTCCTTTATTTTCTGTTGCTTTTCCTGCTGCAAACCTGTCATAAACAGATAGTTAAGGGTTAATAGAACAGGAGTACTTCATGTCTCTTTTGCATGTAAAGGGTTAACAAGTTCAGTGAGCCTGGCTGTCACCTGACCAGATGACCAATCAGGGGGACAGGATACTTTCAAATCTTGAGGGAGGGAAGTTTGTGTGTGTGCTGTTAGAATTTGGTTGTTGTTGTTCTCTCTGGGTTTTCAGAGGGACCAGACGTGCAACCAGATTTCTCTCCAATCTCTCCGATACAGGCTCTTATAAGTTCAGAATAGTGAGTACTAAGTAGATAAGGCGAGTTAGGCTTATGTTTGTTTTCTTTATTTGCAAATGTGTATTTGGCTGGAAGGAGTTCAAATGTGTATTTTGCTGAAAGGATTTTGATTTGTACTTGTATACTTAGGCTGGGAGGGTATTCCCAGTGTCTATATCTGAAAGACCCTGTAATATAGTCCATCTTAAATTTACAAAGATAATTTTTACTGTTTGTTTTTTTCTTTCTTTAATTAAAAGCTTTTCTTGTTTAAGAACCTGATTGTTTTTTTATTCTGGTGAGACCCCAGGGCACTGGGTCTGGATCCACCAGGGAATTGGTGGGGAGAAAGGAGGGAAGGGGGGGAGAGAGGTTAATTTTCTCTCTGTGTTAGGATTACTTTCTCTTTCAGGGAGATTCTGGGAGGGGGAGAGAGAAGGAGAGGGGAAGGTAAATTTTCCTCTCTGTTTTAAGATTCAAGGAGTTTGAATCACAGTGATCCTCCAGGGTAACCCAGGGAGGGGAAGTCTGGGAGAGGCAACAGTGAGGGAAAGGGTTTACTTTCCTTGTGTTAAGTTCCAGAGGGACTGGGTCTTGGGGGTCCCTGGGCAAGGTTTTGGGGGGGACCAGAGTGTACCAGGCACTGGAATTCCTGGTTGGTGGCATTGTTACAAGTACTAAGCTGGTAATTGAGCTTAGAGGAATTCATGCTGGTACCCCATCTTTTGGACGCTAAGGTTCAGAGTAGGGAATTATACCATTACAAAACCCCACCCTTCAAGCCCCTTGGCAAATAAGTTACACTCACTCACTTGCTCATGCTGATTTACTGATGTGTAACATCCACTTCCCATTTATTCCCCCTCTGAATTTGACCCAATTGTTGGGTGCTCTATGGTACAGACCATTATGTTAGCTTTTTAAACTTGCAATTGATTTAAGAGTCTCTTCAGTGCTGAAACACCTTCATGACATGCTGTTTCAAGATTAGTGCTTCAGTTAACACGTGGCCTGCCTGTTTCTGATCTCACTGCCTCACACACTCTAGTATTGCCTGCATGTGAAAAAGGAAATGGAGCAGCGTGGAGACAGAGGACAGAAGCTTTGCTAAAAGTAAAATGTAAGAGATGGTGCCGTCGAATCAATTCAGCACATTTCCCCAATAGACAGTCCTTACGGAAACTGCTTCTTTCTGATGGGGAAACACTATATTCATATTGTAAAAGGCTCAGTCTGACAATCACAGTACTGGCTGTCTAGTTGCTTAACAGAAAATTACATGTTACATTTTTCCCCAGAAAGTTTAAAGTAAGTAAATATATTTTCCTCTAGGGAAAAGAATCCAGACTCTGAAGCTGCCTGCTTCAAGGATCACTTCCTGCTGCTTTGGTGGAAAAGATTATTCAGAAATGTATGTGACTTCTGCCTATGATGGGCTAGACAAGGCAGCTTTGGCAAAGGAACCTCGGGCAGGGGAGATTTTCAAGGTGATTGGATTTTGTTTCTTTCAGTTAAAAGATTTAAACATTCTAGGTTGGTTAGTGCTGGTTCAAACCTGTCACCTCTGCCCCCAGATTTAAACACAGCTGTGATCCGTATGATTCTGGACTTTTATGTCCTTTAGAGTTGTTTGTTAAATCTTTTGACCCTTATTTCTTATTATATGTTGTATCAGTTTTGCAAACGTCACTCTTTTTTTCTATTGTACTGTCATCAATTATGTTAGTTCTCTCATTTGAATTGTCCCAGGGTAGCTACATTTTTATAAGACAATTAAAAGTTTTTTATTAAAACCCAATGACAGCAGGGCAAAAACAGATTAAGAAATGTTTGTTTAGTCCCTTACAAGTGAGTGACATGTTTCAGCTAATTAATTATTATTTTCTAGCTATAGCTAGTGAATTCAAAACTACTCTTTTTGTTGGTCATTTTGTTTCACCTTCAAGTGTATTGAAAAAATATTTGCTGGGAGAATAGAACACAATTCACAGATTGTAGTCAGAGTCAACACTTAGACCTTGCCAATGCTTGCAGTGACATGTAGGTTAGGAAAAGGTAGGCTGCATCCAAATTCACTAAGATGTGTAGCTACACGTGGCAGTGAAAGGCTCTGAAAGGCAGCAGGGAAAGCCTTTTCCTGCTAGGGCCAGCCTAAGGGAAAATGGCACCCTGGGCAAACTTGTATTTTGGTACCCCTGCCCCCACTGCCTCCCCATCCATTCCTCTATTGCCCCTGGCCCGCACTGCCTCCCCAGGCTCCTGACCCATCCCCTCTGGCCCCTGCTGCCTCCCCGTGCTTCCCATCCATCCCCTCTATCCCCAATGCCTCCCTGGGTTCCCCACCATGCACCCTCATTACCCTTGGCTCCTGCTGCTTCCCTGAGCTCCTCATCATCATCCCTAGGCCCCCCTGTCTCCCCCACCATTGCCCAGAGCCCCCTTCCACGGCTTTGCACCCCAGACTCTTCTCCTGTCCTGTTCTGTGCCTCTTGATCACAGTGTCTCCCTCCACCCAAAAATCACAGCATCCTGGACAGTCACCAATGTCACTCACCCCTAAGGCCAGCCCTGTCTTCTGCTGCCAGAGCCCTACACTTTGGAGAGGAAAGTCTTTGGCAGTGGGACACTACACTGCTAACAATAGCCATGTAGATGGGGAGGCACAGCTTGGGTGTATAGAGAGCTGTGTAGGATATGTACTCTACTATTCAGGCGGGTCTGTACTGTGCTCACCTAAGCAGTGCCTCCCCATCTACACTGCTATGTATACCCATGCTAGGTGGAGACGCAGTATCTGTACTCTACGCACCACCACAAATGTAGACCTACCCTTAGAGAACGACAATAGCATGAAATGAAAGCGTAGTTACTGTGCTATAGTGGGTCAAATACAGGGGCAGCTCTAGAAATTTCACCGCCCCGAGCACGGCGGCGTGCTGCATGGGGTGCTCTGCCAGTCGCCGGTCCCGCGGCTCCGGTGAAGCTCCCGCAGGTATGCCTGCGGAGGGTCCGCTGGCCCCGTGTGCTGGGGCCTGGAGCCACCCCTGGTCAAATAAAAGTATATCTTCAGTCTAGAGACTCTTTGGAAGGATAGTCCAGTGGTTAGGACATGAACCTGGGATACTGGAAACCCAGATTCAATTCCCTGACCTACCACAACCTTCCTGCGTGATTTGGAACAAGTCACTTAGCCCCTCTGTGGCTTAGTCCTCCAACTGTAAAACCGAGATGGTACTTTTCTACCTTACAGGGGTGTTGTGAGAATAAATACAGTAAAAAGAGTGCCAGGAACTCAGACCCTATGGTAACGGGGGCCATATGAACCCTAAGACAGACAGTTTGTAGAACAGGAGAATTACTGAGTTGTGTTCTATGATCTGGAATCCAACCTTAGGGTTGTGTACTGCTGCCAATCACTGTGATCAATATTAGCAATTGTAAAGTCCCTCCTGAACTTAATGCAGTCAGGTGGTTCTTCTCCCTTTTCCGCTTATAGTGAACTCTGCTTGGGAGTAGAGTTTAATAAATTATAATGTGTGTTCTGATTGTGTGAGATATGAATGCTTCCAAAGCAATCAGTTAGAGATTGACCTTTTTTCTTTTTAAACAGATAACGGGCCTGGGTGTGAAAGGAATCCCACAATATTCATATGCTGCTTAAAATTAACACTTTATAGCAAACAAAATAAATGCATGGCCCATGCAGGAGCAGTTTTGAACAGGAACTGTTCATTGAATTGCAAAACTATCTATCTGAAGAGTCTTCTGTGCACCTTTTGGAGCTTAGGACTAATTTTTAATTCTCCATGTTTGGCTCTACAGCATGGTACCAGAGTGGAATTTTAGCAGAAGCAGATAAATGAGGTAACATTAGAAATGAAAACAGATTTTCAGAATGCGTAGGCTTGTAAAATTTCTTATGCTCTTGCATAAGCCTTCTTTATTATTTAGTCCAGCATTCCTAGTTTAAAACAAAAATTCTTATGGCCAGTTCTGCCCTGGCCTACTTATGTAGTTCTGAAGGCAGAATTTGATTTATGTTTTCATGTTACAATGATGTAACTGTAATGAGATATGCTCTGATTTACTTTACTTTTTCAAATGTCCTGACTTGAACCTGACAGTTCTTCTGCTTTTGGATTTCCCATAAGGGTCTGTTTTTGGCAGTCATACACTTCTCCATTTTCAGTTATTTGTTTTGCCTCACTGAACCTTTTGTCCTTTCACTGTCTTTATTTCTGTCTTGTCTTTTTAGTTGAGGCCAAATTCTGTGCAGTTGAAAATAAACTGTGATCATGTTACAAAGTGTGTTTTGAAAAAGTTCTTTTGAAAACAAAAATGATCCTGGGAATGCTGTATGAATGTGAACACACACAGTCAGCCTACACTCAGGCCTTGAGATACAGGCTTACCCTATTATATTGCTAGCTGATGGTAGAGAGAGAGGGAAGAAGGTTAGAATAATTGAATATCAGGGTTGGAAGGAACCTCAAGAGGTCATCTAGTCCAAGCCCCTGCTCAAAGTAGGACCAATCCCCAACTAAATCATCCCAGCCAGGGCTTTGTCAAGCCAGGCCTTATAAATCTCTAAGGATGGAGATTCCACCACCTCCCTAGGTAACCCATTCCAGTGCTTCACCACTCTCCTAGTGAAAAAGTTTTTCCTAATATCCAGTGTAAACCTTACCCACTGCAACTTGAGACCATTGCTTCTTGTTCTGCCATCTGCTACCACTGAGAACAGCCTAGCTCCATCCTCTTGAACCCTCTTTCAGGTAGTTGAAAGCAGCTATCAAATCCTTCCTCATTCTTCTTTTCTGCAGACTAAATAATCCCAGTTCCCTCAGCCTCTCCTCATAAATCATGTGCTCCAGCCCCCTAGTCATTTTTGTTGTCCTCCGCTGGACTCTTTCCAGTTTTTCAAATCCATGGATGGCCACGCACACACACACACACTCTCTCTCTCTCTCTCTCTCTCTCTCTCTCTCTCTCTCTCTCTCTCTCTCTCTCTCTCTCTCTCTCTCTCTCTCTCTCTCTCTCTCTTTATTGCCTTGGTATACTTTCTTTCCCTCCCTTCACTGCTGTTGCAGATGTGGCACCTCTTTTCCTCCATTGCTTAGTGTCTGTTCCTTCATCCCCCACATTCCATGTTCTTTCTTTCTTTCTCTTGTGCCTTGTTATCTTCCTCCTGCCTTCTCTCTCTCTATTCCACTAATTTTGCTCTTTTACAATTCCTCTGTCTCTCTTTAAAGGATCCTCATCACATTGTATATTGAGTTTGAAGCTCTTGTCCTTGTTTACAAGGCTCTATATCTCTGCCCAGGTCTCTCACTGCATTACCCCAGCCTCTTCACGCTCTTAAAGTTGACTGATTTCTCCCTGTTTCTCCCACACAAACATCACTGTGCCTTATTCCATGCCACCACCTACGCCTGGAATATTCTCCCAGAATCTGACCTCATTAATATCCCTCCTAAAATCTTGCCCCTGCCATAAGGCATAAGGAAAAAAGAGGCAAGAAGAATAATTGTCTGTACGAAGTCTGCCTCAGGTACCTGAGTCATGGCATAATCTTATTTGTTTAATGCAGTCCAACTGACTCCTAGCCCACTGTTGTTTGTTCTCACCCTCACTTGTTATGTTATGTCTTAATTGTAGGTTGTAAAATCCTTGAGACAAGAACCTTGTTTAATTAAATGTCGCTGTGAGGAACCTATTATGTAAGTGGGCACCATACAAAGAATAAATAACAATTCCCTCAGTCCGTCCCTCAGACTGCTACTCATCACAGAAAGGACAGTTGGGGACTTCGAAACTCAGCACCAGGAGTCTTGGGAGTGGGGCTGGGAACAGAGAGGGGTCTCTTCCATATTGGAAATCCATATCAAAAAAATGTGGGTCAGATATTTTTCGTCGTCTTCCTCTGGATTAGAGGGACTTCTGGATTCTTCACTCTATCCCCAGTGATGGCTGTCAAGAACCAGGGATGATGGACTGAGCAGTGGATTTCTCTTTCCATGCAGGCAAAGGCTCAGCCCTCAGCCTCCCTGGAGTGAGCAGGGCATGCATGCAGGAACAGCATGCCTTTTCTTTCTTGCATGTGCTTCCATTGCAGGGATTGCAAAGGGAGGGAATGGGGAAGTAATGCACATTCAGTCAGACTGTCAGGAAGTGTGAGGGAGTCAGGGCCCTGCACCCCTCCCCCCACATCCTGCAATTCACCGTGGCTCTCAGCCAGCCAGTAAAACAGAAGGTTTATTAGATGACAGGAACACAGTCCAAAACAGAGCTTGTAGGTACAGATAACAGGACCCCTCAGTCAGGTCCATGTTGGGGGTCAGGGAGCTTAGACCCCAGCCCTGGGTACCTCTGTTTCCCCAGCCAGCTCCAAACTGAAACCCACTCCAGCAGTCTCACCCAACCTCTCCCCAGCTCCTCCTCCAGCCTTTGTCTAGTTTTCTGGGCAAAGGTGTCACCTGGCCCCAATCCCTCTCCTGGGCTCAGGTTACATGCTCAGGTATCGTCCCTCAAGTGAAGTCACACCCTGATATTCCCATCACCAATGCAGACAGTCCCGTAAAACTCCCACACAACATTTGCAGGCCAATCCGCCCCACTTCCTACTCCATCACACAGACACCTGAAGAAAATCAATCCGCTCATCAGCCTGGCTGCCTGGTGTCCCAACCTGGATTTGGGTGAATTACAAACACTTGATCTTGCTATTGTATCACTTTTGCATTCCAAAATGTGCATCAAAATGTCACGTTATAATAATTCATTATACATGGCACAGATATTGAAGTGATGTTTTGCTATGAAGTTGACTGACCTTTTTTGTCAGGAGCTATTTCAAGGCCCTCTCACGCACATCAAAGCACCATGGTACAAAAATCTGTATCACTCATTTATACAAAACCACCACTGGATGACACCATTTCTTGTTCTCAGCAAGTCTTACTCGTTGTGAAAGAATGTTGATTGTTTTCTCTGGCACTGCAATAGTGTAGCATTAGCCGAGGGCTCCCAGGATTCCACAGATTGTGAATTGCACCCGAGGAGTGTGAGGCTGGTGAAATGCACCCAGGAAAATTCTGGCTTCTGGAATACTGTAACACAAGTGATAGCAACCCAGGGGATTCTCTTGATCCTTCCCGACATCAGATGGCTTTTTATATGCTCCATCCAAGAGAAGACCCTATCCCTCTCTCCCACAGTTACACAACAGTCAACTCTTCTAGATGCAGGATCTAGTCATACTGCCATGGTACAGGAAATACAATGCCATGAAAAAAAAAAAAGACAAGTTAAGTAAAGACCAGCTGTGCCTGCTACTCATAATTTTGTATATGTACTAATAGTTTTGGACCAGATAGTGGCCACTGGGCTCTGGTCAAGAGTATGGGGCAGTGTAGAGCTATGTGGTCTCAGGAGAAGCGCCAGCTGCTATTTGAAGAGGTATCTGGCACGCAAGGAAAACTTGCCACTACACCATCCCTTAAGGGTAGCAGCAAGCGCTTGCCTCTACTACTAATTGGTCTGATCGCTGGTACAGGGGATGTTGGGACACAGACCATCATTCTGCCCAAGGAGATAGCTGTTTGCACCTTCCCCAGTTTGTACATGTATGCAAGGGCCACCATGTTTCCAAATACTTTATGTAACCGCAGTTGAGAAATAAAATCTTCAGCCCCTTCATAACGTTTGGTCAGCAAGGTGGTCGGTATTCTGTCCAGCAATAATTCCAGTGTTAAGTAATCTGCTGGGAATACTAATGAAGCTAAAGTGTTAAATGCCTTATGCCATAGGGCATATGCCAAGATGCAATAAAGCACATTGAAAATTATGCAAGGATTTCTGCATACCTAGTTTGAAAAAGAATGCTAGGCCAGGGCATTCAGAGGCCAGTCAGTGTCTGGTATCCTCAGTTTAAAACAAAAATTGGTGTGATGTTTAGTAAAATGGTCATGATAGGATTGAGTTAGTTACACAGAGTATTATGGGCTGGAGCCATGCCCCACCCCTCACTTCCTGTTTTGTAACACAGAGTCTCCTCCCCAGCTCTGTTGTGATCCAGTTGAATCAGACACTGAGGGTGGGGTCCACAAAAGTACTTAGGCTCCCTGTCGATCCAGAAAACTCCTGCTGAACATTGTAACTCATTTGGCACCTATGTTCTCAGTGTAAAAGTTCCCTCAGCACTTATGTGTCTGCCTCTGGGCATACGTAGTTCCATCTCATTCTAGCGCCAGTGTCCTGATGCCTTTCTCCTGCCTAAGTCTAAGCACAATTAATGAATCAGGAAAAAATAGGCATTTGTGCACCTAAGTTGCGTGTGGGACCTGATCTGGCAGGCACACCAGGTCCTATTCAAAATCTGATCCATTTTGTAAATTTAATCACAGAATCATAGAAGATTAGGGCTGGAAGAGACCTCAGGAGGTCATCTAGTCCAACCCCCTGTTCAAAACAGGACCAACCCCAACTAAATCATCCCAACTAAGGCTTTGTCAAGCCTGGCCTTAAAAATCTCTAAGGATGGAGATTCCACCACCTCACTAGATAACCCATTCCAGTGCTTCACCACCCACCTAGTGAAATAGTTTTTTCTAATATCCAACCTAGACCACCTCCACTGCAACTTGAGACCATTACGCCTTGTTCTGTCACCTGGTACCACTGAGAGCAGTCTAGCTCCAACCTCTTTGGAACGCCCCTTCAGGTAGTTGAAGGCTGCTATCAAATCCCTCCTTACTCTTCTTGTCTGCAGACTAAATAAACCCAGTTCCCTCAGCCTCTCCTCATAAGTCATATGCTCCAGCCCCCTAATCATTTTTGTTGCCCTCCACTGGACTCTCTCCAATTTGTACATATCCTTTCTGTAGTGGAGAGCTCAAAATTGGACACAACACTCCAGATGTAGCCTCACCAGTGCTGAATAGAGGGGAATAATCACTTCCCTTGAGCTGCTGGCAATGCTCCTACTAATCCATCCCAATATGCGTTAGCCTTCTTGGCAACAAGGGCACCCGGCTGACTCATACCCAGCTTTTGATCCACTGTAATCCCCAGCTCTTTTTCTGCAGAACTGCTGCTTAGCCAGTCAGTCCCCAGTCTGTAGCAGTGCATGGGATTCTTCCATTCTAAGTACAGGACTCTGCACTTGTCCTTGTTGAACTTTATCAGATTTCTTCTGGCCCAATTCTCCAATTTGTCTAGGTCACTCTGGACCCTATCCCTACCGTCCAGCTTAGTGTCATCCATGAACTTGCTGAGGGTGCAATCCATCCCATCACCCAGATCATTAACGAAGATGTTGAACAAAATCAGCCCCAGGACCGACCCCTGGGGCACTCCGCTTGATACTGGCTGCCAACTAGACTTTGCACTGTTGATCACTACCCGTTGAACCTGATGATCTAGCCAACTTTCTATCCACCTTACCATCCTTTCATCCAATCCATACTTCTTTAACTTACTGGTAAGAATACTGTGGGAGACCATATCAATCCTTGTGATTAGCGCACTCACCTGGGGTGTGTGAGACTCAGGTTCATTTCCCCCTCTCTGCTTGACACAGAGTTAAGTGCTCTCATCTGTGAGCTATGAGATATTCTGATGTGGGGCTCCCTCAGTCTGTCTGTTGAAGCCCTTCTCCTGTGGATAAATACTTAAATAGTCTTAGGTCAAAAAGAGTGAAAGAGTGTAGGAGTGACTTTGTAGCCTGGTGATTATAGCACCCACCTGGGAAGTAGGAGACCCAGGAGACAGCCCCTCTGCTCCTATCACTCTTTCATTAGTTATCCATAGTGGAACAGCTTCAACAGGACAGATTGAGGGAGGCCCACATCAGAATAGCCCATTGTGCAGTGGTTAGAGTACTCTCCTGAGACATGGAAGACCCCTGTTCAAATCCTTTACCCCATCCCACCATGGCAGAGGGGTGGAATTGAACTCAGGTCAGCGCTCTGACCGCTAAGCTAAAAGTTATAAGATAGGCACCAGCAATCACTACCACTGGCCATCTTGTATGGAATGAGACAGGGGCCTAATTCATTCCCGTAAGAAACTACTTAGGTGCCTAAGCCTCCTGACTTTAGGACAGGAGTTCACATTCATGGATCGCTAAGCAAGGATAGCAGCCTGGTCATGACTCTGCCGCCTGGATTCAGGTGCCTATCTCTGTGAGAGGGGTGTCTTAGGATCCACCCTTGTGTCAGCATATCCCATTGGTTAGTTTAGGCAGCTCCCTGTCTAGTGTGCTGGCTTTTGTGGATCACAGTCTAATGTGTCTGTCTCTCTCCCTGCATCATATAGGAGCCATGGGACCTAACTTAGGCCTTGTGGATTGCAGTGTTGTTCCTGTGATTTTTTTTTTTTTTTAGGTGCCGCAACACTCAACACTGCAACGCCTAAATCATTTTGTGGATCCAGGCCTAAGTTCCCAGCTTTCATCCTGTGAGTAAAGCGTAATTTTTGTTGAACTGAGTGGACTCTTGCAAAATGAAGCGAGTTGAGGCACTGTACATAGTAATAATAATCAATGAAATACAACATTTCCTGAGCAAGAAAAGTAGATAAAGGCTAATTTATTTAAGGGTTTCGTATGCACAAGGGAAATGAGTTGATCTGAAATTGCCAAATTATCAAAAGCACCATGGTACAAAAAATCTATACTCACTCATTAATACAAAGCATCACTGGATGTTCTGCTGAACATGGCCTAAGGAGAATCTTTCATTCCAACTGAAGCTTTCAGTCTAAGTATCTTTTTGAAGCTACCTCTCTATTGCAGTTACTGAACGTATAGGACCTCATGCTTGCTCAGAACTAGCTCATCTTTCTTTTCCGCAAAGTATTGTTACTCATAACGGAGCGAGGTCTTTTAACAAGTTTCCTTTGTTGTTGTTTTTTTGGGAAATGAACACTCGGCTCAGTTATGCTTCTTATTTCTTTCAAGACCGTCTAAAACCTTTTATTGTCATTACTGAAAGACTTGTTTATATATGTCCTTGTTAAAACCAGTTCACTCTAGTCTCAAGTCACACCAAATTCAGATAATACAGCTTAAAGTCATAGTTAACTCTCATTTTGTCACTATAGTTATTCATATGTCTCTATACTGTCACAGGCCTGGAAATAGTAAAATTTTGGACTCTTTTTAGGAACATACACAGAAATTGACAGATTGGATCAGACCACGATCTGGCTAGTTCAATCATTATTTTGATTTATATTACCATAGTACTCAAGAGCCCTAGTCAGAGGAAGGTAGTCAGAAATTGGCTTAAGCTGTGAAGCATAAGGTGTTATATTGCTTCCAAATTTTTTTAGCATTAGTATAACTCTGGATTTCTTTTTGATTTAACAGAAGTTTTCTTTTTTTCAAAAAAAACTTTTCATTTTAGAGGGGAAAACAGTTTTATACATCAGATGAACTATAAAAAAGAAAACAATAATACTTATAGGTACATTATTTATAGATTCATAACTTTTTAGGGCCAGATGGGACCATTAGATTATTTAGTCTGTTCTACTGTATCACACGGGTCAGAGAATTTCACCCAGTTACCCTCCTCTATTGAGCCCAATTGTTTGTTTGACTAAAGCGTATCTTCCAGAAAGGCATCCAGTCTTGATCTGAAGACATTAAGAGATGGAAAATTCACCACTTCCCTGGATAGTTTGTTCTAATAGTTAATCATCCTGTTAAAAATGTGTCTCCTATTTCTGATTTGAATGTGTCTGGCTTTGACAGTTGGAATACCGTATTAAAAATGATAGCAACACTGGCGGTTCTCTTGACTCTGCCTGACGTCAGATGGCTTTCTGTAAGCACCATCCAAGAAAAGAATCTATTCTGCTCTTATTTCACTGGCAAACAAGTCCTTTTAGCTGTATGACACTGTAACTCAGCATTAAATTCCACCTGGTTAACTTTCTTTATGGATTTCATTTTCTTTTCTTACTGATTAGTAGTTATCACTGCTATTGCTGACATTCAAAATATGATTTGCATATAGAAGCTTCACCCAACATCGGGGCCCCAGTATGCAAGGCACTGTACAAACACATAATAAGGGACAGTCTCTGCCCCAAAGAGCTAAGTAGGGAAGATAGATAATGGGTGGGAGAAGGGAAGTATCATTATTTCCATTTTACCCATAGAGAACAGAGGCACATAGGGATTAAGTGACCTGCGTAAAACCACACAGAAAATGTGTGGGAGACCTGGGAGGTGAATCCAGATCAGCTGAGTCCCATTCCAGTGTCTTAACCACAGGACCATCTTTCCTCTTAAAATATCACGTGGTTATTTAAACTTTCTTCTACGACGCTACCTCTAGAACTGATATTCTTCAAGATTTCAGCTAACGTCTATTGGGTTTTGGTAGCACACGTGGATGGCATTTAAAGAGTTAGAGCAAAATGGAGACGGTGACATAAATGGTGATGTAAATTACACATCAGTAAATGGATATAAGTAGGAATAACATATGTATTAAGGATACACAAAGGGTGATGCGAAAAAAGCAACTTGCAGGACCCTGTAGAAACCCTCCCTCCTCCTTAGTTTGCTTTTCCTGCTCCACCACGCACCTTCCTGGTGCAATGTGTAATTAGACCAGATTCCATGTGCTTACACAATAGTGAGCTGGAGTAACTAACACTCCCATTTGTGTTCCCACCTCTTAATAAAGCTCTATATTGTTATTATTTACACAGCATCACAGGGGTATATACTACACAAATACAACTGACAGGTCCCTGCCCACAGGCGTGCACAATCCAAACGACACTCAGACTTGTTTATTTGGGAAGCAGGTCATCACCAAAGAACCATTACCTTCTACAGCCTGTCACTAGAGGTCTGTCAACAGGATAGGCAGGTAAAAACCTTGATTTACTTTAACAAATGCATTTATTTGTAATTTCAAGGCTACACATGTGTTCTTGTTCTTGATTTAAAGGGACACTTTTAGCTTAAATAACATTTCTAAAAAATTCTTTACCTATATTACTAATAATAACTTAGATTATTAAAAATGGTTGGGTATTTTATAGCTACTATGAGTTTTTTGTTTACTTTGACATTTATCTCTGGAAAATAAAAACAGAGAAGTCTCTTTCATTTGCTGGACCAAATATACTTACAAAATGCTGCAGAAGTTGGGTTGCAAAGACTGCAGGGAATTTTTTTTAAACCAATCTTTCCATAACAGTTGGAAACAAACCTGATCTTCTTAAATTAGACCGGACAGTCACCTTTATGATCTTAAAGGTGTGTTTATATTTATTTTCAAAAGGTGTTTCAGTTCATCATTTAAAGAGGCTACTATCATCCACAAGGTCAGCAAGAGTGGATGGCTGCCATGTCTTAAAACAATTTTCACTGATTATGGCTATGAGAAGTTGTGTCTAATAGTATGGATGGATAAGAGGAGCTTTTTTTTTTTTTAAACTGTCTGAGTTTGGTGCTTTTGAAAGTAGAAGATGAGTCAGAGTTGAGGGCTGGCTAGAACCACAATCTGGGCTGCTCTTGTCCTGTTGAAGCCAATGGGCTGATTGTGGGTAGATGCTGCATAATCAATTGATCCTCTCTCCGCAGCTCTATGAAAACTATCCTGACCTGTGATCTCTCTGATATTCAATTGCCTGATTTCTCTTGAAGAGAACCTGAAATATATGCCAAATTTTGTGGTGAGCAAATGCTCTATAGCAGTGGTGGGCAACCTGCGGCCCGTCGGTAATACGCTGGTGGGTTGCGAGACAATTTTTACATTGACCATCTTCAGGCATGGTCCCCTGCAGCTCCCGGTGGCTGCGGTTTGCCATTCCCAGCCAATTAAGGGAGCTGTGGGAAGCGGTGGCCAACATGTCCCTGTGGCCCGCGCTGCTTCCCGCAGCGTCCGTTGTCTGGGAGCAGTGAACTGCGGCCACTGGGAGCTGCAGGGGGCCATGCCTGCGAATGGTTAGTGTAAACACTGTCTTGCAGCCTGCCAGTGGATTACGCTGACTGGCCACAGTTGCCCACCACTGCTCTATATGGACAAGGATGAATGAGATCACCAAATTCAATCTCTTAACACAAAAGCATATATGATACCATTATTAGCTGCACTGTGGGGCTGTGAATCTGACCAGCAGCTTCTGCAGCAATTTTCAGCCTTGTCATTATGCTGCTGTCCACCAAAGAGAGCTGATTTCCAATTTCACACCATCCAAGTTTGCGCTGGAGAATCTCCATGTAGGCTGGGATCTGTCCAAAAGTGAATGGTATCATAAAAATGTTTTATTTTAAGGCATTATTATAGCATCAGAAAAAGGCAGATGAGGAGAAAAATGAAAAGCATTCATTTAATGTTATCCACATTAATTTAATTAATCTTAGCTGGAATAAGAGACCCTCTTTGGCATCTGCTCACATGGAAACTGATCATGTGGGAGTTTTCTGTCTAGTAGCTACATACATTTTTTCACATCTGTCAGCCAACTCAGAAATCTAAATGCAAAATATAACTCTTGGGAGCATTATATGGATTTAGGACACTACCTAGAGAAATTTGGACCACTAAGTAATTAATAGATTACAATGAGGCATGAATTACGCATTTTCATCTGTGACAGCTGTAATCTTTGTGTGTTATTTAAAGGGAAGCTGGATCCATTTCCCTCAGACTAACCTTCTAGATTTTTTTTTAAAGAAATGCAACAATAAGGAAGAGGTAAATGAGAAATAGATTTGATGCTTAACCCGGCACCATTGTTTCTTGTGGGAATGGTGTGTTGAGGACTGGACTGGAAACTGGTTAAAAATGACAAACTATCGCTTTCCTAGTTCTGCTTGCAGGCTGGAAGGCTCTGAGACAAGCTGTCTGGCTTATCTGAGTCAGTCAGCAGACAGGCTGTATGGGAGGAGCCAGGTTAAAGCAAGGTGGATGTCGCTTTGACTTAGGGAGCAGCCTGTTTTGTTTCTCTCTCTCTCTCTGTGTTCTGGGGTTCTTGTGCATTATTCTGAATTCTAAGAAATAAAGTAGTGTTATGTTGCAACCTTCCAGCAATGGAACAGTCTGGGAAATCCATCCTTCCCCCAACAGAACAGGAAAAACTCAGCAAGGAGAACCTTGTGGAACTTTCCTTCCTCCTGGTTCCTGTCTGTGGATTTTCTGTGGGAGGAGTGGTCTGGAATTAATCATTAACAGGTGCCAAAGTATTGAGCCAATTACCCCTGGCGTGATACTATGGGTCTGTCAGGAATGTGGGCCTGCAGCTGGGTCTGGGATCAGCTAGCTAACTGCAGCAGAAACCCCTTCTTGGCCAGATTGTCCAAGTGGTATTGCCAGGACTGCTGTTGAGCCCAGCAATAGCGCTTCCCAACTCTGCCCAACACTTATGCCTGTAGCTGTGATCACTTCTATGCCTGCTTTGTTCCCAGCCTTGTTCTTGCCCTGCTCCTGACCCCAACTCTGACCCTTGACTTGAACCCCTGGTTCCTGACTCCAAAGCTCCAGCCACTAGGCCTGGTTGCCTTTGTCAGACCATTAGGGCTGACGACCCACATCCAAGTCTATGATAGGGTGTCTGGGCTGCCAGAGGTGCTCTCTTTTGGATTTGTCATAAAACTAAGGGCCTCCCCAGTCATGGTCATTAAAAGAATCCAGGGATTTTTTTTTTCAAGAGCAACTATGTTAACCCTGATGTTCCATCTTAATAGCAACTTTGATATGATATAATTACATTCTGCCTTTGGGACTGATGAGTAAACCCCAATATTTGTCAAGTAAAATAAAGGTTTCAGGCAATTCAAGTTTATGTGCATTCATAAACCACGGCAGTTAACTGTACAAGGTTTGGGTGGGTTGTGGTTTTTTTGGTAATTTATCTTCTATTTTTCTGTATTTGCTTCAACAATGGGAAATGCTACTAGAAAGGATTTCTCTAATTAGTCCAACAAACAATTTAAACGTTGTGCACCAGATGGTGAGCTAAGTGAAGCTGATGCAATATGTATAATATTATGCTGGAAGATGTTAAAGGCTGCCATAAAATGTATCGTTGATCAACCTGCAATCACAGACCTCATTAAAGCTGATAAGTAGGGCCCTACCAATTTCATGGCTGAGAAAAATCCACCACAGGAACATGAAATAAGCTCTTACCCATGAAATCTGATCTCCCCTGCTGCTAGGAGTGCCCCAGCCAGGGGGCTCCTTGCTCTGGCTGGACTGGAGAGTGACAGGACTTTTCCATCCCCTGCACAGCCACTGTTAGGGGGAGCTCAGACCCACCTCCACCTCTGGGAACCAATGTTCCCTCTAATTTTTTACATCCATGTGGAGAATGAAATTTGTTATGTGCGCCAATATGGAGGTGATGTGTGAAATTGACCATAATGGACTGTGAATGTGCTTGGGCCCTATTGATAGGTATGTTATCCAACCTTCCTTCAGGGTAAATGGAAGAAGCAATTAAGCTCCTCTAGAGAGTAAGATATCTGAAACAATAGAAGCCACTGCCCAAGGTACTAGGCTGCATGCAGGGCCAATCAGTAGCTAAGTCATATGGGCTGAGGGGTTTCCCTGGGAACTGATTGCAAATGCTGGTGCTGAGGCTTTGTGTGTCAGAGATGGAAATCAGGACAAAGCTAGCAGAAAGCCAGAAAAGCTGTTGTGAACATGGCCCTAGGTGGGAGCAGAGACAGAACTCCTTGGGGCTCAGAACTAGGGTAGAGAGGCAGGTTTAGAAATTGCGAGCAAGGAGACTGCCTGCTGTTGTTTGTTCCTCCTGTGTTTGGGGAAACAGGACTTTGTGTACATTCTTTGTAAATAAACAGGCTCCAAAGAAATACCAGACTCGTTATAATCAATTTCTCCTCCTAATGTAAACAACCTGGCAAGGCTCTGAATATTGACCAACCTTCCTCTGCTTCTTCCTTCTGTTTAAATAGGTCAGTAGGGTGGAAAAGGTAATTTCACCCAGGCTCTTCTGTTTGTGAGATCCAGATTGGTCCTTAAAGGGTTAGTACACTCCTTCACATACCTCCCCATCTTGAGTGGACCTGTTGGGCGCTCACTGGATGTCCCAACGTCTTCATTCGTTCGCTATGTCACCCCTGTTCTCTAACCTGGGGTGCCCTTTACAGGGCTTTACTGCTGTAGGTGCCAGTCTGGACTGCTCACAAACAGTCTCCAGCATGTAAGTTACTCCCAGCTATGTTTGTGTGTGTGCTGCAGCCAGCCAGCCACACCGTGGCTCTTACTAGCCTTGTAGGATGACAGCAACACATCCCTAGTCCTAGATTTCCCCCTAGAAATATATGTCCTGTACTCCCTTCTCGTGGACAATACAAGCTTATAGAAAGTCTGTTTTTATTAATAGAAATGCTATGCACACATCTTGTTACCCCAAATGGAACTGATCAAACACTTCAGTTTAAACATACTGGATTATACAAAACAGTAAAATAAGTTTATTAGCTACAAAGAGAGGGATTTTAAATGAGTACAAGTAGTGAGGCATAAAACTCAGAAATGGTTACAAGAAAAATAAGGATAAAATGCAACTAGTGCCTAACTTAACAAACCATGTTAAATTCAAAGCAAAGTTTTTCTCACCACATGCTCTCAACAGTCTTAGTGGCCAAACTTCTTAGGCCAGGATCCCTTCTTCTGGTCACTGGCTGCTTTCTTTGTCCCTTCTCGTGCATTGAATCGATGGCCAGAGAGAGATGGAGAAAGGAGTGCCTTGGGATGTCTGTCCCTTCTTTTTATTGTCCTGTCCCCCCTTTGAGAAGCTTTTCCAGCTGGGAGCAAGGCAACAGGCAGTCTATATGGACGGGAACGCAGTGCTGTTTCTTTGCTAAAATGTAGATATTTTGCCCCTGTCTCCTTTCCTGCCAAAGACTGGTCCATTAGCCTTGTTTACACCTGTATGAGGCACCAGCTTGCTCTTCCTCTCTGAGGATCTGGTTTGGTCACTCCCCAGACTTCTCTTGAAAACATACTTTTAGTCATGATCTCAGCTTATGTTTATAATGTCACATATGACGCTGCTATGTACATTTTGCCATGATATTATTGATCAGCAAACTATGAGTTTTTAAATGACATCTCACAAGGCATACTTTGCACAAAGATTATTAGAATAGTGGGTAGGATGTGAACACAGTGGTACATTTTGGCACAGCACTTTTCCAGGGCCTCTGGGTTGCTAGGAGGGTCCCTTGCCAAAATCCAACCCCTGAATAGGCCTTCCCTAAGACTCCATGGTGCTGTCACTAACACAAGCCCAAACAGACCAAGGGTTGTGGTGGAGTCTTCATCACTGACCATTTTAAAATAAAGGCTGGCTGTTTTTCTAAAAGATCTGCTCCATGAATTATTTAGGGAATGTTCTATGGCCTGTGTTATACAGGAGGTCAGAGTGGATGGTCCCTTCTGATCTTTGAATCTACTAACTCTTCCCAGGTAGCGAACCAGGAGGGCTGGTTCCAGGTGGGAGCTGCAGATTGCCTACCCTAGCCTGTGATACTGGGGCAAGACTAGAAATACCTTCCAGTGCTCTTGGGAGGAGAATCCATTCCCTCAATCCCTAACCCTCACAAGGGCAAAAAGGGAGCCCACTTGGAAGATGCCTGGACTCTATTCCCCACTGACCAGTCATATATTTTTGAGATGCCCATCAAGCTCTCAAACTCATTGAGCCAGTGACCGACGGCAGTGATTCTCCTCACATGAGTAAGGGCTTCAGGATCTGGCTATCAGTGTGGTAGTATATTTACAGGGAGCTCTTAATGTTTAGGGCCAATTAATTAGTTGAGCTGAGAAATACATTACTGTCCTACTCTGATTCCAATGGACTAATTATACAAAAATACTTTATAAGCAAAACAGTGAAACATGGGTGTGCCATCAGCACGTCTTCTAATCATATCCAGGGAACTAGAAAAACTTGCCCTTCAGCTTGTTATACTTGGCCTTATTGTAGCTCCTCACATGTGCCAGTATAAAAGCATAACAAGTGCTGACGTGTTCATTTAAATCAGTATTATTATTGCCTATGTTTTGTATTGTCAGTTGCTTGTTTATTGTTTGCATTTAGTTTTGCCAATTAAAACTTTATAATGAATATTGCTAAGGCACTTTGCACTTTGAATAGATGTAGATGTATGAACAAATGATCTTTCCCCAGTATAACTCAATAGTCAGGAAAAACGTGATCAGTTTTTTCCAGAACAGAAAATGAAATCATTCTATCATGTGTATATTAATCATCATCTATGATTAAATTTATTTATAAACAATACACATTGTTATCAGAATGTGGTGAAATCTTCCATGTACTACAGGAAAAGGATGGAATGCTCAGAAACTCCTATGTATTGTACAGATCAGTCCAATTAAAAGGCAAGTGTCTGGGAAAGTTAATTTGTTGGAACGAATAAATATGATAGACTCAGGTGGTGTCTGTTGAACCTATGCAGATTTGTGTGTAATGAACACTAGAGTGTAAACCCATTGTACAGGAACAGAACAGGGCTATGGATATGACGTTAACAGAGAGCATGTGAGAAAAAGTGAGGAGGAAATCCGTAAAATCTTGTGGCTCACTAGATTTAACAGCAGCTGCTTTTACAGATCCAGCCTAACACGGCTACCCCTCTGATACTTGACGCCGTATGGAGTAGAAATCCGTCAGCCTCATGAAGAAACTTGCACAAGTTCAGACAGATATCATCTTCCTTTCCAAATGCAAACGGATAGACATCATACCAAATAGATTTAACATGCATATTTCTTATATGCATTATCTAATTTTAATGTATGTGCAAATACCTAAGTCATTAGAGCTATGCTACAAAGTTTTATTTAGTGTGCAAAATGCTGACAATGAGCAGTTTTTGTAAGATCTCTTCCTAATAACACACACAACCAGAATTGGGCATTTAGTGTTTGCGTTAAAAGAACAGTGGCATCGTTTTTATGACTGTTGCTGCATACACAGAAAACCAGCTCAAGATAGTATACGTAGGAGATGGAGCATGAGTCAGTCTGATGTCTGTGCACGTTGATTTCTGTCCCTTAGCTCATCTCCCAGTCACTTGGATTGAGTTCAAGCTGGGGTACAAGAGTCTGCTCCTAGCTATGACCCTAGCTGTGCCTGAACAGTTTCTACAGTGGGGCTTCTGATGGCAGAAACCATGTATTTGGGTTGTTATTACTACTTCAAGCCAGGTACCCCTTGTTCCAGCACCTCTGTATGACCCCCCATAGTATATTAAACAACTGCAGCATCTCTTAGTAGCCTTTTCCCCATAGTACTTGAATAATGGGAGAACTGTTGATGGCTTATTTAATAGATTTTGCTCCGTGCAAGAGACACTATGCCACATCTAGGCATCAGTACAGTGAAAATAAAAGCCAGCCTGAAACTTCAAACAAAACTTGAAATGAACCTGTTTTATGGTTTAAAAATGTCAACTGTATTTTTTTTAACACCACATCTGGAAGCAGTAAAGTTGGAAATAGCACGTGAGTTCCTGTGTACTTGTTTGATTTTCTGCTCAGCTTTGCATACCCATAAATTGTCAATAAGTATTAGGGAAAAATTCATGATTTCTGGATTATTGTGGATACCAGTTACAGTTCTTTTCCATCACATAATGAATACTAATTGGGAACATCAATGGCATCTATATGAAGAACAGCACAGAAAGACTGACTTGTTCTAAGCCAGAGGTTCTCCACTACAAATTTTTTGGTGTCCTCAGAGTGCAGCCACCAAATCTTGCCGGTGGCCATTATGACAATTTCCCCTAAGATAATCAATTTAGGAAAAACAAATAAATATGCACATATACATGGCCAAAAGTTATTTATGTAGGGTTTTTATTTGCACCCTCCTCATAACAATAATGTACAGTTGTCTTTTTTTTTTAACTGGACCTAAACAGAATAGAAACACAAATAAGGTGTTTTGCATGTTCTTGTCTTTTTTTTGGTTGTTGTTAGTTTTTTTGTATTTTTGGTTGTGGTTTTGGGGGTGTTTTTAGACTTGCTAGCTAGTAAGTCTGCTCCTATGACAAGTGATATTTGTATATTTGTTAATATCACTTTTCACAGCAGCAGACTTGTTATCTAGCCCTGAGACAGTGATGAGTGATATTTACAAACAGTCACATACCACTTTTCACAGCAGACTTACTCACCCTTGGCAAGCTCGAGGAAGTGGGTAGGGAGACAGTGGGGGCCAAGGGTCATGGGGTGGATGAGTGAGGGTCTGGGGGCAGCAGTGGGGGACAGTGGTGATGAAATGGGTAGTGATCCCAGAGGCTGGGGAAACTGAGCCCGCCACTGCACTGCCAAAACCCAGAGCCCAAAGTCCCATGGTCAGAGCCTGAGGCCGGAGCCTGCCACCCGCCACCCCAGGACTGTAGCCAGAAGTCTGTGCCCCACTGCCCCCAGGAAGGTGGGGAACTAGCCCCAGCTGTTTGCTCCTCTGGCACCTGTGGCTCCAAAAGGGGGCAGGCCCAACCCTGCCTTGCAGCCCCAGGGAAGAAACCGCTGCTTTGCTCCCACCCACCCCCTAATCATTGCCCAGCAAGCTGTGGCTGCAAGAAAAGCCCTGGGTGGCCACATGTGACCACAGTAGCCACAGTGGCCGCATTTGAGAAACTCTGTTCTAAGCAATAATGATCTGAACACATAGGCGCCATCTTTTCCTGGCACTAGTGGGTGCTCGCCCCTGGCCCAGCCCCGATTCCACCTCATCCCCCACCCATTCCAACCCCTTCCCCAAAGTCCCTTCCCCATCTCCGCCCCCTCTCTGCCCCTATTGGACTTCTTCCCCAAATCTCGGCCCCGCCTCTTCCTCGAGCGCACCGCATTCACCCTCCTCCCCCTCCCTTCCAGCACTTGCTGCCACATAATAGCTGTTTTGTGGCAGTAAGCGCTGGGAGCCAGGGGGAGAAGTGGGGATGTGGCGTGCTCAGGGGAAGAGGCAGAGGTGAGCTGGGGCAGGGCTGGGAGCTTGGCTGCCGGTGGGTACAGAGCACCCACCAATTTTTCCCTGTGGGTGCTCCAGCCCCGGAGCACCCATGGAGTTGGTGCCTATGTCCGAACATACAAGGTAAAATAAACACTGCAGCCTGTACATGGGTGGGAGGGATAGCTCAGTGGTTTGAGCATTGACCTGCTAAACCTGGGGTTATGAGTTCAATCTTTGAGGGGGTCATTTAGGGATCTGGGGTGAAAATCAGGACTTGGTCCTGCTAGTGAAGGCAGGGGGTTGGACTCAATGACCTTCCAGTTCTAGGAAATTGGTATTTCTCAAATTATTATTTGTTATATACTGTAAACTACTATTGATTGTCAGTGTAGCAAGTGATACTTTTTCAACCTCCTCATGACTTTCAGAGTGGATCTTGGTAGATACTTTCTTTCCTCTGATTAGCCCTTTATCCTGAGAGACGGAAAGGATCTTCTCTCATGCTGGGTTTCTCTGAGGGATAACTTACTATCCTAGACTCAGCACATCCTGGATTCAGGACAGGACATGGGATGAAAATAGCTTTAGTGGTGCTGATGGATGATGATCTGCTGCGAATGGCTAGAGGGCAGAAATTCATTCTCATCCCCTGGACCTCTGTGCAGCATTCAATGTTGCTGACTATGAAATACTGCTGTCCCACCTGAGAGAGTTGCAGAGGTCCAGGGGATTATGCCAGAATGGTTTAAGTCCTTCCTGGAAGGACACAATCAATGACTAATGATGGGAAACTACCTCCATCACTAAAGCCCTCATTTGTGGAGTTCCACAAGGATCAATTCTCTCTCCAGTCCTATTTAACTTCTACAAGCAGGTGAACTGATCAGGGACTTGGACTCAAGTACCAGCAAGATTCAGATGATACACAGGTTTATCTGACCTTCACCACATATGTCCACACCACTACCACCAACATGACCCAGTGCTTGCATGAGATCAGCTCTTGGATGAAGAACAGCTAAGTGAAGGCAGCAAAGAATCCTGTGGCACCTTATAGACTAACAGAGGTTTTGGAGCATGAGCTTTCGTGGGTGAATACCCACTTCGTCAGATGATATATATATATAGGTCCTGTCTAGCAGTTGAGGTGTGAAAACCAAGGGAGGAGAAACTGGTTTTGTAATTGGCAAGCCATTCACAGTCTTTGTTTAATCCTGAGCTGATGGGGTCAAATTTGCAGATGAACTGAAGCTCAGCAGTTTCTCTTTGAAGTCTGGTCCTGAAGTTTTTTTGCTGCAGGATGGCCACCTTAAGGTCTGCTATAATGTGGCCAGGGAGGTTGAAATGTTCTCCTACAAGTTTTTGTATATTGCCATTCCTAATATCTGATTTGTGTCCATTTATCCTTTTTCGTAGCGACTGTCCTGTTTGGCCGATGTACATAGCAGAGGGGCATTACTGGCAAGGCAAATGGATGGACATCATACCAAATGGACTAAAGGTAAAAAATCCACTGCTATCTACATACTACACAGACCACAGTGAGAGATTATGCCATACTCTATCAAAAAAACTGAGAAACCACCTGATCAGCATCCTATACAGCAAACAGGAAAACATCAAAAAAGAGCTCTCCAACCTGGAGACTCTCATCAATAACCAAACTTCCATACAAACGGACTTCACTAAAATAAGACAGGAGATCTACATTACTCACTTCACCTCTCTACAAAGGAAAAAGGACTATAAGCTGTCTAAACTCCTACCTGCCTCATGGGGCCAGAACCGTGGTACCCCTAACCCACCAAGCAATATCGTCAATCTATCCAACTACACACTTAGCCCAGAAAAAAAGTCTGTCCTATCTCGGGGACTCTCTTTCTGCCCTGCCACTCCCACCAACATGATACAGTTCTGCGGCGATCTGGAAGCCTACTTTCGCCGTCTCCGACTCAAAGAATACTTTCAGGACAACACTGAACAGCAAGCGGATACACAGATACTCTCCCACCAACAGCACAAGAAGAAGAACTCCACATGGACTCCTCCTGAGGGTCGAAATGACAGTCTGGACCTCTACATTGAATGCTTCCGCCGACGTGCACAGGCAGAAATTGTGGAAAAACAACATCGCTTGCCTCATAACCTAAGTCGTGCAGAACGCAATGCCATCCACAGCCTCAGAAACCACCCAGACATTATCATCAAAGAGGCTGATAAAGGAGGTGCTGTTGTCATCATGAACAGGTCTGACTACCAAAAGGAGGCTGCCAGACAACTCTCCAACACCAAATTCTACAGGCCGCTTCCCTCAGATCCCACTGAGGAATACACTAAGAAACTGCAACATTTACTCAGGACACTCCCTACACTAACACCGGAACAAATCAACATACCCTTAGAGCCCCGACCAGGGTTATTCTATCTACTACCCAAGATCCAAAAACCCGGAAATCTTGGACTCCCCATCATCTCGGGCATTGGCACTCTCACTGAAGGACTGTCTGGATATCTGGACTCTCTACTCAGACCCTATGCCACCAGCACTCCCAGCTATCTCCGTGACACCACTGATTTCCTGAGGAAACTACAAAGCATTGGTGACCTTCCAGAAAACACCATCCTAGCCACCATGGATGTAGAGGCTCTCTACACGAACATCCCACACGCAGATGGAATACAAGCTGTCAGGAACAGTATCCCTGATGATGCCACAGCACAACTGGCTGCTGAGCTCTATGCCTTTATCCTCACACACAACTATTTCAAATTTGATGACAATATATATCTCCAGATCAGTGGCACCGCTATGGGCACCCGCATGGCCCCACAATATGCCAATATTTTTATGGCCGACCTGGAACAACGCTTCCTCAGCTCTCGTCCACTCACGCCCCTTCTCTACCTACGCTACATTGAAGACATCTTCATCATCTGGACCCATGGGAAGGAGTCTCTGGAAAAATTCCACCATGATTTCAACAGCTTCCACCCCACCATCAACCTCAGCCTGGACCAGTCTACACAGAAGGTCCACTTCCTAGACACCAC
The DNA here is from genome assembly GCF_007399415.2 of Gopherus evgoodei. Classification (NCBI taxonomy): domain Eukaryota; kingdom Metazoa; phylum Chordata; order Testudines; family Testudinidae; genus Gopherus; species Gopherus evgoodei. The sequence continues at coordinate 123,817,249 of NC_044322.1, forward strand.
GGTGCAAATAAGTGATGGTCACATTACCACCACCCTATACCGGAAACCTACCGACCGCTATGCCTACCTTCATGCCTCCAGCTTCCATCCCGGGCACCTCACACGATCCATAGTCTACAGCCAAGCACTGAGGTACAACCGCATCTGCTCTAACCCCTCAGACAGAGACCAACACCTACAAAATCTCCACCAACCATTCTCAAAACTACAATGCCCGCACGAGGAAATAAGGAAACAGATCAACAGAGCCAGACGTGTACACAGAAGCCTCCTACTGCAAGACAAACCCAAGAAAGAAACCAACAGGACTCCACTGGCCATCACATACAGTCCCCAGCTAAAACCTCTCCAACGCATCATCAGGGATCTACAACCCATCCTGGACAATGATCCCACACTTTCACAGGCCTTGGGTGGCAGGCCAGTCCTTGCCCACAGGCAACCTGCCAACCTGAAACATATTCTCACCAGCAACTGCACACTGCACCATAGTAACTCTAGCTCAGGAACCAATCCATGCAACAAACCTCAATGCCAACTCTGCCCACATATCTACACCAGTGACACCATCACAGGACCTAACCAGATCAGCCACACCATCACCGGTTCATTCACCTGCACCTCCACCAATGTAATATACACTATCATATGCAAGCAATGCCCCTCTGCTATGTACATTGGCCAAACTGGACAGTCGCTACGAAAAAGGATAAATGGACACAAATCAGATATTAGGAATGGCAATATACAAAAACCTGTAGGAGAATACTTCAACCTCCCTGGCCACACTATAGCAGACCTTAAGGTGGCCATCCTGCAGCAAAAAAAACTTCAGGACCAGACTTCAAAGAGAAACTGCTGAGCTTCAGTTCATCTGCAAATTTGACCCCATCAGCTCAGGATTAAACAAAGACTGTGAATGGCTTGCCAATTACAAAACCAGTTTCTCCTCCCTTGGTTTTCACACCTCAACTGCTAGAACAGGGCCTCATCCTCCCTGATTGAACTACCTCATTATCTCTAGCTTGCCTGCATATATATATATATATACCTGCCCCTGGAAATTTCCACTACATGCATCTGACGAAGTGGGTATTCACCCATGAAAGCTCATGCTCCAAAACCTCTGTTAGTCTATAAGGTGCCACAGGATTCTTTGCTGCTTTTACAGATCCAGACTAACACGGCTACCCCTCTGATAGCTAAGTGAAAGTGAGCCCAATGAAGACAGAGGTACAGCTGGTGGGCAGAGGGAAGTACTTTGAAGAGCTTGCAGCTGTTGGTTGAAGATATACCCCCACAATTGGTCAATTCACCAGTGCTCCTGGGTTCCTCACTGATGCTAAGCTCTCACATAGTAGCATGCACAAGTAATGCTTTCTACCCTTTCTGTATGGCTAGGAAACTCCATCCCAAACAATGACCTGGCCTTGGTTATTTACACCTTTTGGCTGGAACGACGGCAATTCAATATGCCTAGGTATGAAGCCACCAGCATTTAGGAAACTCCAGCTAGTACAGAATGCATCAGTGCTTCTCTACAGCAACACAGGCTACTGCAAGAATATCAGACTTGTCCTTCATTCTCTACAATGGCTTCCCTGAGAATATTGTCAAGCCAGTCCTTATCTTCAAGGCACTCAAAGTCCTGGGCCCAAGGTATTTAAACAATTGCCTAAAGCTCCAGATAAAGACCATGGTCAACAGCTCCGCTCCTCAGGCACAATGGAGCTTTCTACCATAAGAATAAAGCTTGTCTGTGCATGAGACAGAGCTTTCTCAGAGGCTGTAGAAAGAACTCCCACAGGAAGTAAGGACTGTTACAGAGCTCCCCACCTTCTCCTCAAGTGCAAGGCATACTTTTTCAACCTTGCCTTCCCTATCAAACCCAGAACAGTGTGTATATTAAAAAATAAAACGCACCTAAAACCGAAACCCTACCAAAATACAACACTATGCTGCACATACAATTCTTCCCCTGGGATTAGAGAAAGAGAACAGCTCACTTGTGCCTGTTGTTAGTCATGTTGTTTAATGCACTACTTGGAGGTGTTCAGATACTAAAGTGATGAGGGCAGTATAAAAACCAGTATAGACTAGACCAGAGCTGCTGTGTAAGAAGGGAGCGTCCCACTTCACTGTGACTTCACAGCTCCTCAGTAAGCTACTAAGCTCTGGAAAACAAAAGGTCACATTGATGCTACTCCCTTAGGCCTAGTGATTACTTTATCTTATGAGTGAGTGCCCTGTCCTCCTCCTTTCCCTCTTTGGGTCTCTCCTCTGAGGGCTTGTCTATGCTTGAAACACTACAGTGGCACAACTGAAGCACTTCAGTGTAGAAAGCGACAAGAGGGGGTCTCTGGTAAGTGTAGTTAAGCCACCTGCCTGGAAGACAGTAGCTGGGTCACTAGAGGACTTATTCCATCAACCCAGTCCTGTGTACACTGGGGATTAAGATGGCTTAACAACGTCATTCAAGTGTGTGGATTTTTCATATCCCTGAGCAACGTTGCCGGGTCGACTTGACTTTTGAGTGTAGACCTCGCTCGAATCCATCAGCTTTAGTCCAGTGCCTCAGAATACATTAATTACCAGAACTAGGCCAAGTCAAATGTTAACTGTCAAAGTCAATGTATTTGCTGATATGATGTAGCAATAGCCACTGCTGTCAATGGATATTGATCCCTGCCATGAGTGGACCATCTCCAGCTCTCTTTTACTAAGTCTGGCTACTTGAAAGAACATTGTCCCAATAATGATACAGATGAGTAACCCTTTTTGTGTAATTCTCTTCCCCCATGGTTGCTGGAGGGCTCTGGTCATCAATCTGTTTTCTAGTACCGGAATTGGTAGGGCACTAGCTGTACCTACAACTCAGAGGCAAGTGTTAAAGGTGCTTCAACTGCTGGGCCCAATGAGCTCTAGCATCGATGGGTTCCAAAAAACAGTTCAACAACTACCTCCAAATACCCTCTTCCCTCGGCCCCCTGACACTCTGTCTCTGTGACCCATTCCTCACTAACCACCCGCCCAACTGCCACAGAACCTTCTCCCTTCAAAACGCATCGCAGCCAGTACTCTTAGCATCTTAGGGTTACCGCTTCACCTCAGAAGTACTAAGCCATTCATTTATCTCCAGACAAACAAACTACGCTCACCTGCTTAGGCTTGCAGTTCTAGGATTAACTGAGGCTCTAATTCATCAGTTTTCTCTTTCTTTTTTATCGCCAGGTCCTTTAACTCCAAGAGTCGTTGATGTTGTTTCTCTTTTTCTGCCACATGCAGCCTGTACATCTCTAGTTTTGCAATTCCATCACTCTAACCCATCTTTCTGCTTTTTCTGTTCCTTTCCCGAAATAAGCAAACAGAAAATAACAAACTGGTAACTTGCGCTTTGACTGTTCTCAGCCACCACGCTTAAAGTCTCACTTAAAATCTCTACACCACCATATGAAGAGCAAATCTCACTCAGATCAACAAGCTGTGCATTTCACCCTGCTCTCTGTGCCACTATGATGAGGTACCTGGGGTGCAACTAGGACTGTGGGACCACTGAGCCCTCTGTCCCACCAACCTGGAATATCACAGTGTTATGTTGTTGTCAAATTACAATCCTCTGACAGGCACTGCACTTGCACAGACATCCACAGGCAGGGATACACCCAACTGAGTTGCATGAATGATCTCCCAGCTACTCTTGAACCATCAATAGGGAGACTCCAGCGAGTTCCCCCAGCTCCCCAGCCTTGCATCCCAGAACTACACAGAAGCCTGACCAGTGTACGTTCACCACTCCCTCAGTATGCAGAGGACAACGCACTAGCCTTTGTAAACTGAGCTGAGATTTCCCAAGCACTTGAACCAAAACACACCATTTTAGGTAAAATATAAAACAGGTTTATTAACTACAGAGAGATTTTAAGTGATTATAAGTCGCAAGCACAGAGATCAAAGTTGGTTACTAAAGAAATAAAAATAAATTCACAGTCTAAGTTCTACAAATCAAGCAGTGTCTCAGCCTGACAGATGGAACAAACAGCTTACAGATCTTCAATATATGGGCTGGGACTTGTCTTCCAGGCTGGGCCCACCCTTCCTCAGTTCAAAGTGTTTAGCCTCCAGACGTTTCTTCCAGGTGTTGAGTTGGGGGGGGGGGAAGAGAGGCCAAATGATGATGTCACTTTCCCTTATTTATATTTTCTTCCAGCTTGCTGAAACGATCTTTTGCTGTGATGTGAGGATCAGGCAGTCCTCACTGGTCAAGCAGTCTCCATGGTATATACATGCTCTCTCTGAGAAGTTTCTGGGATGGCTGTTGTTTTGAGAGTGGCTTCCCTTTAATGGGCCATCAGCACGTCTGGCTGGTCCTTTGTTGCAATTAAAAGATTGACTGTGGGCGTCTCCCCACTCCAAACATATTTCAGTAACACACTGCAAAACGTCATAACTGCCCATGCAAGGGTAGCACATACAATCTAACAGGATATTCATGTTCAACAGCTCAAAACTTCTAAAAAGATACCTCACAAGGCACACTTTGTATACAACATGTCATACTTGTATGCCAGTGCTGCATATGGAGGTTCCAGGATGGTTCTCCGAGGTACAGTGTATTACCTAACACAAGCATTGCAAAACCCAGAAATTCACAGTTAAAGACTGTTCAGATATTTTAATATTGCATTTCCATGTCTTACAGCAGCGGTTCTCAAACTGTGGGTTGGGATCCCAAAGTGGGTCGTGACCCTTTTTTAATGGGGTCACCAGGGCTGGCATTAGACTTGCTGGGGCCTGGGGATGAAGTCGAAAGTCTGAGCTCCACTGCCCAGAACTGTAGCCAAAGCCTGACGGCTTCAGCCTTGGGCAGTGGGGCTCAGGTTACAGTCTCCCCTTGCCCAGGGATGAAGCCCTTAAGTTTCGGCTTTGCGCCCCTTCCCGGGGGGGTGGGACTTGGGCTTCAGCTTTGGTCCCCCTGCCCAGGGTGGAGGGGCTCCTCGTGGTCTCCTCCTTCCCGGGGTTGGTTAGTAATAATCATTGGCAGAAGGGGTGGGGGTCATGATGCAATGAAGTTTGAGCAACCCTGCCTTATAGCATGGAAAAAAGACCATCAGTCCTAAACATTTCTTTTAAAAAACTTACCCATTGCGCCAAATCTATTAAAGAGTTGCTTCTTTGCCACTTTTTGCTTAGCTTGACAGTGTCTGAGACAAGATCATTCAGGACAAAAAAAGGTCTCAGGCAGCAGCATAAGTTATTAAGGGACCCTTTTAAATTATTTTTAACTGGGACAGATTTACTTGAAAAATTTCAGAAAATCCATTCATAATTCAAAGAGTAAGTGGTGCAACGGGGAGCAAAATAAAGTGTATTCTTCACGCACAATAAAATGGTTGAATCCCTGCTCTAAGTGCAAAACTCAAATGAGCTTTAACTATGGAGCCGTGATGGATGCCTACATAACTAACAAAATAGAGACGTTTCACTCAGATACACAGACATAAAGCATCTTTCTGTGTCCATCAGCTCACTTTTTGATCCCCTTATAGCTCCCTGTCTTGTTTGTCAGCACCATAACTTCCTCTTATTAAATGCTTCAAAAGTCACCAACTCCTCCCGAGTTCGTTTTTGTCCACTATTTCTAATTCCGCTATTAATCACTTTAACTCAGACATTTTTCGTAACCAAAGCCAAGAATCTGGACTTCTTCCCTCCCACAGCTTCCTCGTCTGTAAATCTGCTTATCATGATCTCTGCAATATTACCAGAATTCATCCTTACCTTGACCCTCTGTTGAAATACTGTATCATTGCTTAATCACTTGCTGATCAGTTTCCTATTATTTCCTCTTTTATGATTGTGCTAAATCCTTAGGGCCAGTTTGTGATCTCACTCAGAGCAATTTAAATAGGAATATCTCCATTGACATCACCACTGTCACTCTAGAGAGGAGACTTCATGTCCTTTACTTCTTAAATTTGAAAGTGTCCAGACAGTTGCAGCCAGATTTGCTCTAGCATGCAGGAACCTAGCTGTCTATTTCTAATGCACTCATCACAGTTGTGTCTGAGAGCCAAGTAACTCTCTTCTCAACCATCCTCCCTCACCTTGCCTTCCTATGAACTCTCTGAATTAAATTTAACTTTCTCTTCCTGATTTTTAAAACTCTCCAGGGAGTCTACTTCCCCCTGTATCGCTGACTTCATATCCCTCTATTCACTGTACATTCACCTCCTCCTTTGACATTTGTCTCCTCTTCCCCCAGTGATTTCTGAGTTTCAAATCTTATTTTTTAAAAAAAATCCTGTTTGCTTTTGTGCTCGATGGACCCTGCACTACTCTCCCCATTGTTGGGTTTATCTGCTTTCCACCCCCCCCCCCCCCCCAGTGACAAATTTGGTTAAAGGGTTACTGTGGGCAAGGTTGGCCCCTCCTCTCTAGCCCTGCCAGTCATGTCAGGGGTGAATAACAGTTTAAAAGCCCGTTGTTGAGCAGCTCTGGGAGAAAGCAAACAGCAGCTCTGAAGAGGGGCTTCTGGAAGGCTTCAGAGAAACTGCCCTGGAGGCGCTCACCCACTGATCTCCCCTGAGTCTACAAGCAGACAACTGACGCTGATATACTGGACAGGCAGGATAGGTTCAGCAAGCCTCAGGTGAGCTGTTAAGCAGTCGGTACCACTTTCCTCTACCCCTTGCAGGGGTAGGAAATCTTGGATTGTACTGAAAGGACTTGGAGAGTGGGAGCCAGGAGCCCGGTCCTCTTCAAATGCAGTCAAACTGTTTGCCTCAATTTTGCATCACAGAGACTCCTGTTTATGCAGATTGGGGTGTGTGCGGGGGAGGGGACTATAGGTTTTGCAGCCTCAGATGGAAGGTGGTGCCCATAAGCAACCCAAGAACTGTGACACACTAATTTGTAACTTTACTGCTTTTAAACATTTATTTTTTTAACTCTAACCCTTCTAACTTCCACTTTCTGCTGCTGATAGCAGAGCTGAAAGTAACATTAAGCACTTACCAGTATGGGGGCCTGGCTCTGGGACCCTGCAAGGGGCAGGGCATCAGCAGAAGAGGTGGGGCTGGAGGTCAGTCTCCCCCAGCCAGCCCATCAATGCTGCCTGGTTCATGCCTCTCTCCAGGGGCTCTGTCAGAGGCCTGGGGGATCGGTGGGCAAAAGGGGCAACAACATTAAAGAGCTGCTGTGGTAGCGCTTTAACATCGGCTGCGTATGGGCTGGTACTGGCGGCCACTTCTTACTGGTACACTGTACTGGCCCATACTGTCCTACTTTCACCCCTGGCTGATAGTCTCCTTACCCAGCTTCAGAAAAGGACTTTGTCTCTGTTCCATGCCTCTGGAGCATTTTGTAATGCTCTGTATAAAGGAAGCTATATAAAAATAAATGTCATTGTATTAGAACAGTGAAGTAGAGGCACTTTTAGAAATGTGCCTCTAAAATTACAATAACCAAAGCTCTAAATAACTCCTTAAGATCACCTCCATCTGGGGACTAGACATTAAATGTATATTTTGAATAGGGGAGCTTGCTACTGTATTCACTCCATTGCATGCAGCTGATATCTCAGTATCTCTAGGAATGGTGAGAAACACATTTGTAACTAGCATGGTGGTTGCTGAACTTTACTGGTGAATCAAACTAGTTGTCAGTACATGTCATTCACCCACTATCTGTATACAGGTTGTCTATTTAGACAGTAAGTTCTTAAAGCATGGGACCTTCACTTCCTATGTCTGTACAATACCTGGATAAATGATGATAACCTACATCCTAAATGTAGAAATTGTAGAAGTTGGAGATGGGAAAGGAAATATTAGGTCAATTAGTTCTTCTCCTTGAAATGGAGACTGGAAATGCTGTTGGAAGATAAAGGTGATAATAATTAATTGAAAAAATAATATAGTTTATCTCTTATACAGTCCTTTTCATCCTTACATCTTAAAATGCTGCAAAAAGTTTGTTAAATATTATTACTTTGTGTGCTGCTAGACTTCCTTTCCCTATTCCTTGCATGTACATTAATCATGAAGCAACACAGTGTCTCATTCTTACATGTTAGACAGCTCTACGAACCTGAGGAACTTTTACTCTTCCTCCTCTCATAAAGCTGGGTGTCACTTGATCTGAGAGTGTGCTGCAGACTTTGACCAATCCCATAGCAGGGAGTGTGCTGTGCTTGTTTGCATTTATTTCCTGCTGTAGTCTCTGAGATTCAGTTCAGTTTTTTTCACAGGGGAAGATTAGCTACTAGAAAAGCAGAAATCATTTTGAAGAAATGAACAGCTGAAATGAAAACCAAATGATTTCATAAGAGTAAGTAAAACTAAAATAATCCCTTTCCCCTTGAGAACAAAAGTATAGTGTAACTAAATCAAAGAGCTGGAATTATTTGAATATATACTACTTTTAAAAGCAATCTGTGAGTTGGATTCTGAATTATTTAGACTCTTTCTAGACGTGGATGCTTTTACTTGCGTCTTCCAGAGACAATTTATTCTTAACTGGCAGTTCACTTCGTTTATGTAAACGTATTTTCCCCAATCACTACAATATTAGTTTGTTCCTAAGAGGAATGGTGAACTCATGTTCATTGTTTCATCAGGAATTTCACAGGTCAAAGCATATAATATGTACTTCCAATATAAACTACCCCACACCAGTGAAATGCCGCACCATCTTTTTTGGCCTATTGAATTTAGAAGGCAATGAGCTAAAATTATAATACTCTGTATTATATTTTGGTATGTTTGTATTATTTATTATGTTTTGGAAATGTATCATGCATATTACAGATGTTTAATACAGATATTAAAATATTAATGAAACTGTCCATTATGTCTACGCAATTGTATACTACCTAGTCACTGGGTTTAATATTTATTATTTTTATTATGGTAACATCCACAAATTGCTTGGTACTGTACACACCTCTCCTGTTTACTGTCAGACTAGAAATAAGACATTTTTTTAATCAGTGAGGGTAACTAACCATTAGAACAACTTATCTAGTGGCGTGATGGATTCTCCATTGCTTTCCAGTCTTTAAGCAAGACTGGATCTCTTTATAAAAGATATGCTCTAGCTCAGGGTTGGCCAACCTGTGTCTCCAGAGCCACATGCAGCTCTTCAGATGTTAATATGCAGCTCCTTGTATAGGCACTGACTCTGGGGCTGGAGCTACAGGCGCCAACTTTCCAATGTGGGGTGTATGTTTGTGCTCACAGCTCAACTCCTGGCTCTGCCATAGGCCCTGCTCCCACCCCACGTCTTCCTGCCTCCTCCCCTGAGCCTGCCATGCCCTCACTTCACCCCCCACCAGCCTCCTGGACACCACAAAACAGCTGATCAGGAGGTGCATGGAGAGTGGGGAGGCACTGATCGGTGGGGCTGCTGGTGGGTGGGAGGCGTTGTGAGCAGGGCAAGGGAGCTGATGGGAGACTGCTGACATATTACTGTGGCTCTTTGTACATTGGTAAATTCTGGCTCTTTCTCAGGCTCAGGTTGGCCACCCCTGCTCTAGCTCAAACAGAGCATATGGGCTCAATGCAGAAATTAAAGGGTTAGATTCTATGGTCTGTGTTATATAGGAAGGCAGACTAGATTATAATGTCCCTTCTGGCCTTAAAATCTAAAGGAAGACATAATCTCTGCCTCAAAGTTCCTACAACGGAGGAGGGCCCTGATTCTGCCATGTGTTGCTCATGGGCTGATAAACTCCTACACCTGTGCAAAGTTCCCCTGACTTCAGTGGGACTCTGTACTGCTAGACCCTTATGTGGGATCGTGGTCTAAGAAGACAAGCAACAGAGGAAGCAGAGAAGAGAGAAACATATGTAACCCTTCTGCCCATCTGAGTTGGCAGCAGCAAGGGCTGGGTTCAGTATCTAGGGGTTCCGTTTCAATAACACAATGCAAAACCGGCTCGAGCCCCCACCCAGTGACCTGGGACAATTACATACCACCCATTGGGCGCCTCTAAGAGGCAATACTTCCCCTCTCGCAAACACAGAGTCTGAGTGTAGCAAAATCTTTTTAATAAAGGAAGGAAACAATGCAGCATTATGTTGAGGAAACACCACAAACAGGATTCATAACACAAACCATGAGCAAAAGACCCTCCCCCCCAAGTAAGTTTGGCAGTATCCTTTTCTCCTCAGGGTCTTAAGTCTAGCAACCCCAAAATCACCCAAAAGTCCAACAACCCAAAAGTCTCTGTCCCTGGTCAGTGCAGCCTCAGAGTTCAAAAGTTTATCTGCAGAGTTTTACGCCCAGTGGGGGCAAGGCACACCGCAGTGTTAAAGGGCACCTTACGTGGTCCGAGGCCGACTGCCCCGCCTCTCCATGGGGTTCTGCTGCAGCCTTCACCATGAGCCACTCCACTCCACCAGCCATCCCGTAAGCTGTTAGAGCTGTTCCGTGAACTGCTCCACTCTGCCAGCTGTCCCGCAAGCCACTCCAGTCATCCCACAAACTTCCCTGCTCTGCTAGCTGCTCAGCAACATACCTTCAGGGCCCCCCACACCATTCACTGATTTCAGCTCTTTAGTGATTTCAGATTGTACTAGGGGAGCCTAAGTGCTGGTGCACTATTGGCCCAAAGTGAATTCCATTCAGCAGCCTGTAACTAGACTCCTAATGGAATTAAAATTAGCACTGATGTTCTATAGTAGAGAGAGAAGAAAGTACAATTGGTATTTTGGGCCTATGCTATTAGATACAAATACCTGTCCCCAACCTTTCTTAATTCACTGGGTTTTGGAACCCATGACCCTGATCTAGCAAGTGCTACTTAGTTGATGGTGAGTCCCTTTGTGATAAAACAGTTTCATTGTCCTTGAGTCACATAATCAGAGTAATAACACTTTATTCTTCCTGTCCCAATAACAGAGAAACTGGGGATCCCACAACAGTCCAAATGGCTGCTATGCGCTCATGCTAGGTGGGGTGGGTGTGCCTATGCAAACAAGATCAGCCCCTGAAATTCTTTTCCACAACTCACTATAATTCACCACCAGATGTAAGGATAGAGCTCATCCTGACTCTGCTTACATCCTCCCCCAACCCGAAAATTTATCGTCAAGACAAATCACACTCCCTATTATACCAGCTCACTGGTTCCCTCCAAAGGGCCTTAGGTAGCCCATTTTAGCTTCCACAAGCCTGTGTGCTAAATGTATTGGCTCCTCACTAGTCAGCTCATCCTGACTCTGCTTACACATATAATCAATATTTGTAGTTATTTTTAGGATCAAAATTTCATTGCATTATTTATAGCAGATGAATCTCAGTTTCCATCACAAGCCTGACTTTCACAGGCTTGAGAGAGAGCTGCATCAAGTCCTCCTTGGCAGTAAGGAGAGTCATTGCCACACAATGGGTAGATCCTTAGCTCATGTAAATTGTCATAGCTCTGTTAACTTCAATAGAACTCTGATAATTTCCCCCAGCTGAGGAGCTGCCCCTTGGAGTTTTAGCCATGTGTCAGGGAGGAACACTGAGTGGTGATATTACAGCATCATCCTAAAGATCTTGAATGTAAATTGCACAGGCATATTTCATTAGTTAACGTAGCTAATAAGATTAATTTGGAGACTGGCCTCAAGTTCAGAGGCTGTGCTGCAACGTGTGTGGAAAAAACTAGCCCAAGAAACCCCTATGAAAAGTGGTGTGGAGTCCAAAACAAAGATTTTCAAAAATGGGTGCCTAAAGTTAGGCCCCATAATCATAATTTAGGTACCTACATAAGTGGCCTGATATTCAGAAGTGCCGCACACCTAGGAGTTTCCACTGGCTGTATAGAAAGGGAAAGAGAGACTATCCAATTTCTTGCAAATGTTTAGCACTTAAAAATATTATTTTAAGCTTACATAGCACCTCTGTTCAATATACAGTACACACAGCACCACTGAAATGCAGGTATGCTGGGAGAAGAGGGGACTGGCTGACTGATGTACAGAACAATGGTGAAGAGGAAAGAAATGTGACTAGGGATAGTGCAGTGGGCTCTTTAATTAGCTTATCAAGCCTGTGCCCTTGCCTGAAAGGCCACACACAGTAAGTTGCATGATGCTTAGATTATTTACCTCAGAAGGAAAGACTGAGGTGACCCTGCTGGATTATGAACATGTGGTTCCAAGGAGGATAATGATGCCAAACTTAAACTTTAGAGACCATCAAGACACCTCCTCCAGCTTAGTAGTAAATTGGCTCCTTTTCCAGAGTATAGGGGTCTCAGCCAAAGCTCACTGAAGTTAATGGGAGCCTCTCCACTGACTCCAGTGCGCTTGACATCAGGCCCTAGGACTGCAGCTCATCAGGCAGACCAAATGTAAGTTATACAATAGGAGCATGGACTACTCAAACTATTTATAATGTACAAAATACTTCAACTCTTTTCAGAATATCCTGTGAGAACACACTGTTGCAACTAATGGAAGCCACTTCGAAAAGGTCCAGTCATCTGTGCCATGAAAATGGTGACTGGATGTCACACCTGCCAGAAAATCTCTGGGATGTTCCTCTCCATAATTTATCCCTTCCAGGTAAATATTAACATTCTTCTCTAGATACTGATCTTGTTGTCAAAACATTTAAGCATCAGATCCTTGGAGTACCAACAGAGTGGTCAGCGTTTGTGTGATAGAAGAAAATACCATTTATTTTCCAAGGAGCTAATAGTCTAAATAGATTGAGTGGGAGTAACTGAAGGTGCTATCTGTTGGATCAGATGTAAACCAAGATTCTGATCACTTGATTATTAATGATTGCATGACTCTTTTTACAAGAGTCACCAAGGTAGTCCTGCTGTGCTGATGAATTACAGTGGGAGCAATTACTCTCTGGGACAGATTTATTAGTCTGATTACGTAAGAATGGCCATACTGGGTCAGACCAATGGTCCATCTAGCCCAGTATCCTGTCTTCCAACAGTGGCCAATGGCAGAGGCTTCAAAAGGAATAAACAGAACAGGCAATCATCAAGTAATCCATCCCCAGTTGTCCAGTCCCCGCCTCTGTCAGTCAGAGACACAGAGAGACCCAGGGCATGGGATTGCATCCCTGACAGTCCTGACTAATAGCCACTGATGGACCTATCCTCCGTGAATTAATCTAATTCTTTTTTGAACCCAGTTATACTTTTCACAACATCCCCTGGCAATGAGTTCCACAGGTTGACTGTATATTGTGTGAAGAAGTACTTCCTTTATTTTGTTTTACACCTACTGCCTGTTAATTTCATTGGATGACCCCTGGTTCTTGTATTATGTGAAGGAGTAAATAATATTTCCTTCTTCACTTTCTCCATACCATTCATGATTTTATAGACCTCTATCATATCCCCTCTCAGTCACCTCTTTTCCAAGATGAATAGTCCCAGTCTTTTTAATCTCTCCTTATATGGAAGCTGTTCCAGATCCCTAATAATTTTTGTTGCCCTTCTCTGTATCTTTTCCAATTCAAATCTCTTTTTTGAGATGGGAAGACCAGAACTGCACACAGTATTCAAGGTGTGGGTGTATAATGGATTTATACAGTAGCATTATGATATTTTCTGTCTTATTATCTATTCCTTTCTTAAGCTTTTTTTTTTTACTGCTGCTGCACATTGAGGGGATGTTTTCAGAGAACTATTTACGATGACTCCAAGATCTTTTTTGAGTGGGAACAATTAATTTAGAACCCATCATTTTGTATGTATAGTTGGGGTTATGTTTTCCAGTATATATTACTTCGCATTTATCAACATTTAATTTCATCTGCCATTTTATTGCCCAGTCACCCAGTTTCGTGAGATCCCTTTGATCTTTGCAGTCTGCTTTGGACTTAACTATCTTGAGTAGTTTGTAACATCTGAAGCTGCCACCTCATCCCTTTTTCCAGATAATTTATGAATTTGTTGAGCAGCACTTGTGCCAATACAGATCCACAAAGGGCAGGACAAGAGGCAAGGGGTTCAAATTACAGCATAGCAGATTTAGATTAAATCTCAGGAAAAACTTTCTAACTGTAAGAACAGTAGGACAATGGAACAGACTGCCTAGGGAGGTTGTGGAAGCTCCTTCACAGGAGGTTTTCAAAAGGAGGCTGGATGGCCATCTGTCTTGGACACAACAAATCCTGCATCTTGGCAGGGGTTAGACTAGATGACCATTTCAGTCCCTTCAAACTCTATGGTTCTATTATTCTAAGTCCAAATGCACTATATCTATTGGATCACCCTTGTCCACATGTTTGTTGACCCCCTCAAAGAATTCTAGTAGATTGGTGAAGCATGATTTCCCTTTACAAAAGCCACGTTGACTCTTCCCCAATATATTGTGTTCATCTCCATTCTGAAAATTGACAATTTATTCCTACCACTACCCCTTGTTTTCTGTCTTTTAACCAATTATTGATTCATGAGAGGACCTTCTCTTTTATCCCATGACTGCTTACTTTGCTTAAGCATCTTTGGAAAGGGACCTTGTCAAAGGCTTTCTGATTATCATTATGGTTTGGTGGATAGAGGAAATGCAGTGGACATAATATATCTGGACTTCAGCAAGACTTTTGACACAGACCAACATGACATTCTGATATGTAGGTTGGAGAAATGTGGGATCAGTGGAACTACCATTAAGTGAATACATAATTGATTAATAATTGCAAACAATGAATAACTATTAATGGAATGATGTCACATTGGAAGGAGGTCTTGAGTAGAGTTCCAAAAGGATCAGAGATTGCAAACACTTTGGAGGATAAAGCTAAAATTCAGAGGGATCTTGATAAATTGGAGAACTGCACTATAGACAACAAAATGAAATTTAACGAAGACAAATGTAAGGTGCTACATTAAGAGAAGAAAAACCAAAAGCACAAATACAGAATGGGGAGTCACTGGAATGGCAGCAGCACTGCTGAGAATGATCTGTGTAGTTGTGGTGGATCACATCCTCAACATGAGTCAACAGCGTGATGCTGTTGCAAAACATGCAAGTACAATTTTAGGTTGCTTTAACAGAGGCATAGCAGGTGTTAGTACTGCTCTATTCGTCACAAGTTAGGCCTCAGATGGAGTACTGTGTCCAATTTTGGTCACCAGTGTATAGCAAGGATGTAGAGAAACTGGAAAAAATCCAGAGACGAGTGACAAAGATGACCAAAGTAATGGAATGCAAGCCATGTGAGCAAAGGCTGAAGGAACTGGGTATGTTTAGTTTGGAATAGAGGAGACTAAGTGAGGACATGATAGCAGTCTTCAAATACTTGAAAGGCTGCCATTAAAAAGATGTAGAAAGGTTGTTCTATCTTGCCACAAAGGGAAGGACAAAAGGCAAGGGGTTCAAACTACAGCATAGCAGATTTAGATTAAATCTCAGGAAAAACTTCCTAACTGTAAGAACAGTAGGACAATGGAACAGACTGCCTAGGGAGGCTGTGGAAGTTGCTTCACTGGAGGTTTTCAAAAGCAGGCTGGATAGTAATCTGTCTTGGACACAACAAATCCTGTATCTTGGCAGGGGTTAGACTAGATGACCATTGCAGTCCCTTCTAACCCTATGGTTCTATGATTTTAAGTCCAAATGCGCTATATCCATTGGATCACCCTTGTCCACATGTTTGTTGTCCCCCTCAAAGAATTCTAGTAGATTGGTGAAGCATGATTTCCCTTTACAAAAGCCATGTTGACTCTTCCCCAATATATTGTGTTTATCTAAGTGTGTGATAATTTTTTTCTTTTTTATAGTTTCAACCAAGTTGCCTTGTACTGAAGTTAGGCTTACTGGCCTGTAATTGCCAGGATTGCCTCTGTAGACTTTAAAATAATTGGTGTCACATTAGCTATCCTCCAGTCATCTGAAGCTGATATAAGTGATAGGTTACACACCACAGTTAGTAGTTTTGCAATTTCATATTTGAGTTCCTTCAGAACTCTTGGGTGAATATCACCTGGTTCTGGTGACTTATTACTTTTTAATTTGTCAGTTTGTTCCAGTAATAATAAGCAGCTATTATATAACACTTTTCAGTAGGTTTCAAAGGAGGTCAGTATCATCCCTGTTTTACAGATGGAGAAACTGAGGCAGGTGAGATGACTGCCCAAACTCACCCAGCAGGCCAGTGGCAGAGCTGGGAATAGAATCTAGCTTTCCTGATTCCCAGTACAGTGCTCTGTCCATTAGGCAACACTGCTTCTCTTATTAGGATGTATTTTATATCACTATATTGGTTTAGCCCAATAGGCAATAGTTTGAAAAAATATGCAGGAAGGCAAAGAAAGACTCAAGACAAGCTGGCTCTCAGCAAACACTGGAGGGCTCTTATGGGACAATGCCAGAGCTACTAGCTTTGAAGATTTTGCCTCCTCTCCAGCTAACCTACAAAACTGGCTTGAGGCAAGACAGGAAAAGGCCTGTGAACACAGGAGCTCAAAAGAATTGTGGCAGGTTTAAAAAGAATGCTCTCTGTCTTTTGAGAAGAGGGAAGTTGTTTGAGAGAACCAGATTGAGCCACACGATACCCTGCTGGGGGTGTTTGAGCCATATGATACCCTGCCTAGGTTACCCTTGGGGATGGACAGCCATTAGGTAAGATAGACATGCAGTAGTTCATTTTCAAATCCCTTTTCTTTAGATCTTTTGTTCCCACTGTTAAAATAAACAATACATTGGTTTTAAAAAAGCTGTCTGATCACTGCATGGCACTGGTCACAGATGCTCAAAGTTCATCTGAGCAGGTGACAAACCCACTCAGACTTTCTGGGAAAGCAACGCTGATATACAGGGTGCTATATCCCAGAGCTCAGTAAGACTGGACGAATAGTAGAATTCCACCCCAAGAGAGGTAAATGCATCAAGCCAGACTCCTGAAGGGCTGCTTTCACAGAGACCATTAAGGGGACACATCTTCAGCTAGCCCTGTAACCTTGACACATTCTCCCAGTATTGCCAATCCCTAGCATTTAAAAATCATGAATCAGGTCCCCAAATAATGAGATTTACAAAATAATAAATTTGGGATATTTTTATTAGTCTTTTGGTTTTTCAGCTTTAAGGGTCACATTTTCCAAGTTTTTCTCCATGACCATGATGGCGAAAAACATTTTTTTTTGTAAACAAAAGTCAAAATTTTTAAATAATCACGGAACTCCAGGAACTGAGACTTTAAGAAAAACATCAAATATCATGAGACTCATGATGAGAGTTGGCAACATAGTCTTTCTACATTTCATTTGGATATAGTATGCGTTACTGATGCCATTAACTCAGCAACACTACACAACAGTTTAAGGATTGCAACTTTTTACCAGAGAGGTGCTTACACTTCATGGTAGGTGAAGTAATTTCAGTCTATTTTGTATTGATGCTGGTTTGCCAGTGATGGTGAAAAAAAGTTAAGGGGTGACTTTATTACAGTCTGTAAGTATCTACATGGGGGATAAATATTTAATAATGGGCTCGTCAGTTGAGCAGAAAAAATTATTATACAATCCATTGGCTGGAAGTTGAAGCTAGACAAACTCAGACTGGAAATAAGGCATACTTTTTTAACTGTGAGAGTCATTCACCATTGGAACAATTTATCCAGGGTGGTATTGGATTCTACATCACTGACAATTTTTAAATCAGGATGGGATGTTTTTCTAAAAGATCTGCTCTAGGAATTATTTTAGGGAAATTCGATGGCCTGTCTTAGACAGGGGATCAGACTAGATGATCACGATGGTCCCTTCTGGCCTTGAAATCTATGAACTTGTACTGACACCACATGACTAAGTCCACACTAGGAGTTGCACCGATTTAACTATTTTGTAATAGGGTTTGCCTTGCCTAGCTACATCAAGACAAAAATGACAGTGCCTTTTCTCCATTAGGATTGTACATTGAGATAGTGATCTCAAATTAGCTAGCTTGGTGTAAAAACACATCTTCATTTGCTGTGAAGACATATATCTTTTATCAATACACATTTATGTTTTGGCAGTAGGTTGGGAGTTAGAAGGTTAGGTGTGCATATGTGATATTATTTTCTATTGTGTAATACAAAGGAAAATGGTATTTGAGGTACTAACAAATGATTGAAATAAACTTAACCTTTGTTTTTACTCAACAGGGAGCCATGATGCTATGACTTACTGTTTGGATAAAAACTCTGATGTAAGTGTCAATGAATCAAAGCTGTTGCAGGTGATAGATAAATGTATGCCCTGCATCATACGTCCTATTATTATGAAGTGGTCTATAACACAGGTAACCAATTATCTAACATTCTCAAACTTGAGTTAATTGTCTTATTTGAAATTTATTACATAGTATTGAATGTTCATACTTTTTTCAATTCAATTAAGGAATACATCGGTGCCTAGATATGTGAATAACATTTGTGGGCAAATTCTAAATACCATAGGTAGAGAAGTAAGACAAAAACATGGTGCACGTACCATGCGTCTGTTTATGGGGAAGATATTTTTGGTGGGAGAGGCTGATATTTTTGGGGATAGAGGATTCATAAATAAAGACAATAGTTAAAGGGACACTGTTAACTAACTCCTCACATACCGCTTTCTAATCTGAATTAGTTAAGAATGTAAGAATGACCATACTGTGTCAGAACAATGGCCCATCTAGCCCAGTATCCTTCTTCCAACAGTGGCCAATGCCAGGTGCTTCAGAGGGAATGAACAGAACAGGCAATCACCAAATGATCCATTATCCCTGTAATCCAATCACAGCTTCTGGCAATCAGAGCATATAGTTGAATCTCTGACCATCTTGCCTAATAGCTATTGATAAACCTATCCTCCAGGAACTTATCTAGTTCTTTTAGAACCGTGTTATAGTTCTGGCCTTCCCAACATCCACTAGCACTGAGGTCCACAGGTTCTGACAGTCTTGACTAATAGCCACTGAT
This sequence comes from Gopherus evgoodei, assembly GCF_007399415.2. Taxonomy (NCBI): domain Eukaryota; kingdom Metazoa; phylum Chordata; order Testudines; family Testudinidae; genus Gopherus; species Gopherus evgoodei. The sequence goes on from NC_044322.1 coordinate 123,836,158, forward strand.
GGACCTATCCTCCATGAATTTATCTAATTCTTTTTTGAACCCAGTTATACTTTTCACAACATCCTTTGGCAATGAGTTCCACAGGTTGACTGTATGTTGTATGAAGAAGTACTTCCTTTTGTTTGTTTTAAACCTGCTGCCTATTAATTTCATTGGGTAACTCCTGGTTCTTGTGTTACGTGAAGGAGTAAATAACACTTATTCACTTTCTCCACACCAATAATAATTTTATAGACTTATATCATATTCCCTCTTAGATGTCTCTTTTCCATGCTGAATAGTCCCAGTCTTTTCAATCGCTCCTCATATGGAAGCTGTTTCACAACCCTAACCATTTTTGTTGCTCTTCTCTGTACCTTTTCCAATTTTAATATATCTTTTTTGAGATGGGGCAGCCAGAATTGCATGCAGTATTCAAGGTATGGGAGTACAAGGGACTTATATAGTGGCATTATGATATTTTCTGTCTTATTAGCTATCCCTCTTCTAATGGTTTTTAATATTCCGCTAGCTTTTTGACTGAGGCTGCACATTGGGCAGATGTTTTCAGAGAACTATCCACAATGACTCCAAGATCTCTTTCTTGAGAGGGAACAGCTAATTTAGGCCTCATTATTTTGTATAATTGGGATTATGTTTTCCAATGTACATTACTTTGCACTGATCAACATTGAATTTCATCTGCCATTTTATTGCCCAGTCACCGAGTTTTGTAAGATCCCTTTGTAACTCTTTCCAGTTCGCTCTGGACTTAACTATCTTGAATAATTTTGTACCATCTTCAAATTTTGCCACCTCCCTGTTTACCTGTTTTTCAAGATCATTTAGGAATATGTTGAATAGGACTAGTCCCATTACAGACCCCTGGGGGACACCACTATTTACATCTCTCTGTTCTGAAAAAGACCCATGTATTCCTACTCTTTGTTTTCTGCCTTTTTACCATTTACTGATCCATGAGAAGACCTTCCCTCTTATCCCATGAATGCTTAGTTAGATAGGTATGATATTTATTATACGTAAGGCCTCTATCTAGATCAAGGATCGGCAAGCTTTGGCATGCAGCCCATCAGGGAAAGCCCCTGGTGGGCTGGGACGGTTTGTTTAACTGCAGCGTCCGCAGGTTCGGCCGATTGCAGCTCCCATTGACTGCAGTTCGCCGTTTAAGGCCAATGGGGGCATCGGGAAGCACCGGCCAGCAGATCTCTTGGCCCACACAGCTTCCCGCAGCCCCCATTGTCCTGGAACGGCAAACCATGGCCAGTGGGAGCTACGATTGGCCAAACCTGCAGACGCTGCAGGTAAACAAACCTTCCTGGCCTGCCAGCGGATTTCTCTGACAGGCCATGTGCCAAAGGTTGCTGATCCCTGATCTAGATAAAAATATATGTGGTTTTTTAGATCTTTCACTCCAGAAAGCCACGTTTACCAACTGTCCCAGCAGAGTGATTAGGATAAGGCTATTGGAAAGAGTTGATAAGACCTCCGTTTGTAGGAATTCAGAAACTGATTCTGCCTTCTTAAAGACTTTAATATTATAAATAAATACATAAAATAAAAATCCAGTATCCATGGGATTATTATTTCTGTTGAGGGAACATGATCAGGGAGCTCCCTAAAGAAAATCTCTGTAAAGTCTTTGATCTGAGGAAAATGAATGCAGACATTTTAAGTTGCTGATCCTGCAACCTTTTCTCATACAAGCAGTCCAGATGACTTCAATAGGAGTATTATTGAACTCAGAACTCAGTATGAATCAGAACTGCTCATGTGTAGGGGTTGAACTTGGGTTGGCTTCTAAGCTTTTATTATGTAGATAATTTAAAGTCATTTTTAAAAGATCTTAAACTAATCTGTGTTTATTGTCCACTTCATAAGGAACTAAAAACCCTTCATGTCAGATGTTTCTGTAACTTCAGAGCAAATTGTCAGCACCACACACAAACCTTTCAACATCATTTTAGAGGTGAAAGATGTAATAGATTTTGTAATCCTAAAAATATGGTAATTAAGACTGGACAATTTGATAAGCTTCTTTATATTTCTCAAAATAAAGGAACACATGTCCCTTGCAAAAATTTAGGATTCTTTTGTTGTTTTTGCAGCAAGGAGTCCTGTGGCACCTTATAGACTAACAGACGTATTGGAGCATGAGCTTTCGTGGGTGAATGCATCCGACGAAGTGGGTATTCACCCACGAAAGCTCATGCTCCAATACGTCTGTTAGTCTATAAGGTGCCACAGGACTCTTTGCTGCTTTTACAGATCCAGACTAACACGGCTACCCCTCTGATATTTGTTATTTTTACCATTCAGGTACTAAGTGTGTCAGAACAACTGGATGCTGGGATTAGATATTTGGATTTTAGGATTGCTCACAAGCCTAATGACTCTTCTGTGAATTTGTACTTTGTGCACATGGTATACACAACGGCTGTAGTAGAGGTACTGTTCTTAAATCTGGAGCATTCAGAAAGGAGTGCTGCTCAATTTTTTTTTTAAAGAACCAACAACTACTTATGAGTAAGAATTGCTTTGTATGGGGAACACTGACCCCAAGATTTTGAACAGGTTATTCTTTCTTTAGTAACATGGGAACTTTAAAATAAGGAATTAAATATACTGCAGGGTTGATTGTTGGAACTGAAATTAATTTTTACAGTTGTCAGCGAGGCTTAACCTCCATGCAGCCACCTGTGAGTTGGAATTCTCGTCCACTGTTCTCTGCAGACAAATGATTGCCGTTTTCCAGGGTGTGTTTTGTGATGATTCCAGTATCTCATCTTGAGCCAGCCCATCATTCTGTGATGTGGGCACAAAGTGACTGCTTTGAGGAATGAGTGACAGAAAAATAAGATGGGATTTAAAGTGTAATACAAGTACAATGTTTTTCAAGAAAAAATGTATTTATTGAAAAGTTAATGACTCAGTCTTTTGGTCTTAAAATGTCACATTTTGATTGGTGTATTCCTGTACTGGCACTCATAGGGCCTGGCCATGCTGTTAGTTGCATATGACTTCAATGAGATGTAAGTGTCAGCAACTAATGGGATAATAAATGCCTGTCTTGTTATAGCAAGACCATGGGAGTCAGGAGACCTGGGTTGTATCCCTGATTTTACCACTGACTCACTCTTTGACCTTGAATTAGTCCAGAAAAATGGGGATTCTACTTTCTACCTTTGAGATCCTTGGATGAAAGACACTGAAGATGCAAAGCCACTATATACCTTATATACATTGGTATATAAGGTGGAGAGCCACAAATGGTGAAATCAGAATAGCTCTGCTGAATTAAAATCCAAAGGATGGCTTTCCAGCCACTATGAAACTTCCTAAAGAATGTCCCATGTTGTCATTCATAATAAAACTATGCTGATCTGCACCAGTTGAGGGTCTGGCCTATCATAAATCATTAGTTTATGATTTATTTAATTCTCCCTTACCATCAGACAGGCTTTTCTAAGTTGATTTGACTTTACTTTTGTAGGATATTCTGCGGGAAATTTTAAAGTGGTTGCAGACCCATCCTCAGGAGGTCGTTATCCTTGCCTGCAGGAATTTTGATGGATTGACCAAGGAACTCCATCATCATCTGATCTCCTGCATAAAAAAGATTTTTCATTCTAAACTGTGTCCAAAAGATGTAAGTGCAGACATAATTTCTTTGAGAATGATACAGTAGTTCTTTGATTTGTTATATGCTTTATGTTATCATTATGTTCTTTAAAGCTTTGAAAACATGCATCTGTTCTATTATAAACAAAAGTGGGAGTCAGTTATTAGAGAGTTATCACATAACTGATGTCATAGCGTGGAGTGGCCCTCTAAGGGAACTGCCTCAGCTCCACCTGTGCTGTGTCATCCAATCCCAAGAAATGGGTTTGGACTTGGGCTTGTGATTGGGTCAGGTAACCAGGCATCCCATGATGGTATCCCAGAAGCAGGGCTTCCTATAAGAATGAGCCTGCTCTGTCAGAGAGGGGAAGACCAGGGAAATACTCTAAAGAAGCCCAGAGTTGGAGGGCAAGCTAAGAGAGAGCTGTGGCTTGCAGCCCTGACATAAGGGTAACTGAAGAGCGAGGAGGTGGGGAGGTTCCTGACCCATGGCCAGAGAGGACTGGGGACGCCTTTCCATATCATCCAGATGGAAAGACCTGACTGGAGCTACCTGGTGTGAGGGTAGAAGCCGTAAGTGGAAGAGGCTGGAGGATATGCTGGCAGCAGGACCTGGGTTTGGGGGAAAATACTGTTGAGTCCAGCAAGGAGCTGAAGAAACTACAGAGTTGAGGAAAGACTTGTTTTGATTTAATTTGATATTTAAATGTGCTATCTTAATAAACCAGAACCCAAGATGGGGTGTTTATTTGACTTGTGTGCTGGGGGGACAGGTACTGAAAAGCCCCAGGGGAAACTGAGGCAAAAATTAGTGGAAGGTTTAGGACATTAGCCTGGAGGCTTGAGATACCTGGGTTCAATTTCCTGCTGAGCTACAGATTTCCTGTGTGACCTTAGGCAAGTCACTTAGGCCCAGATCCACAAAAGTACTCAGGCACCTAACTCACAGATTTAGGAGTTTAAGTCCCAGATTTAGGATCCACTGGGATCTGCAAAGCTCCCACTCAGGTCCAATCTAACCCTATGGTGTCGTGTCTTAACTCAAGTCTCACTCCACACCTTCATTTCCTCTGCAAAAATTCCCTGCCTAAGTCCCAGGATGATCCACAATCCACGGTCCCATCTGGTAAGCATGCTCAGACTAGGGGCACCATTTGAGGGCGGCAGGGGGGGGCGGGAGCACCCCTGAGTTTCATACAGGAGGTGTGGGAGCTCCTAGGTGGAGTTCTTAACTACAGCACAGCATGGTGTGAAATGTAAGTTCTGCAGAGAAGAGGTGTCCTTGGGGCAGGGAGTCAGTATTTTGGCAGGGTGATTAAGATAAGAAAGGGCTGCTGATTAAATTAAGTATCTGGAAGTCTAGCCTGTAAAACAGGAATCTTGTGTGTGTGTGTGTGTGTGTGTGTGTGTGTGTGTGTGTGTGTGTGTGTGTGTGTTGTTTTAGAGAGAACATAGGAGACTCAGAAAAAATACAGCCAAGCCCTCTGAGCCAAGATTACATTCACAAAAAGGGGGAGATCTGGGGGCGCAGGTGAAAATAAGGGGCGAAAACCAAGGGAAGGGCTAGTCGTGATATAGAAAAGTTCCCACTCTACCTGAGGTACTTATGTGGTCCCATTACTGTAGTATCTGAGCACCTCACAAGGTCTAAACTACTCCTCACAGCCCTTCAGTGAGGTAGAGCAGTGCTGTTATCCCCATTGTACAGATGACGCCATGAGGCACACACAGACCAAAGGCCAGATTTTCAAAGGTATTTAGTCACCTAGTGGGATTTTCAAAAGGGTCTAGAAGGTTTGGTGCTTTGTAAACACCACTAGATGCCAAGCTGCATCTTTGGTTCCCTAAAAGGTTTTGAAATTCTGTCCGTAAGGCACTGGCGTGAGGTCAGACAGGAAGTCCATGTGGGGCGGGGGAGTAGATCTCAGGTCCCTCAGGGCTAGCTCCCTATCCAGCAGACCAGACTCTTGCTCTGCTGCATGCTGCAAAAAAAGAGGACTCTGATAGATGGGAACCTAACCAAGGTAGCCAGTTCTCTGGGACTCCAGCAAACAGTCCCAGGAATTTGGGACGGATGTCATAGTGAGAGCACAGAGATCAGGAAGGATAGAGAAAGAGAATCAGATGAGAGGAGATTATTTAACTCCCAAGGGGTGGCAGGTTCTGCCACATGCTGGGCTGTAGAGCAATGGCTGCTGTGCAATTTTACATTTTAACTGAAAACAATTTTGTCGTCATTTTTGGTTCTGAGTTTGAGAAAAGGAAGGAATCAGAAAGTGTCATATAAGTATCAGATGTGTTTATGCCTCAAATTCTTAGGGTTTCAGCTGTATCCAGGCCAATACTCGAACAAAGAACAGAAATCGCATCTACAGAGTCCATAAAGTTGACGATTATTGTCATTATATGTATTATTCACTGGGCGCCATCTATGTGCTCAGCACTGTTCAGAAAATGTAGTTCCTGAGCCAATGTGTATGAAATGTGTAGCCCTGGATAAGATGGCTCGGATATTTAAGTATGAAGTGTACGGTTATTAAGCACATGTTAATATCTGTGAGTGGAGGCGCTGATAGTGATAGAAGTTTTACTTGATAAGGACTAGAACAGCGGTGTGGTTCGGGACCCCAAAATGGGTCAAGACTCTGTTTTAATGGGGTCGCCAGGGCTGGCTTAGACTTGCTGGGGCCCAAGCCCGAGGGCTTCAGGCCTGGGTGGCAGGGCTCAGGTTACAGGCCCCCTGCCTGGGGCTGAAGCCCTTGGGCTTTGGTCCCCCGGCCTAGGGAGGTGGGGCTTTGGCTTCCCCTCAGCCTCCCTGGCTGAGGGTGGTGGGGCTTGGGTGGGCTCAGGCTTCTTTCCCCCATCCTGGGGTCCAGACCCTCCCCCTGCCCTGGGCGGCATGCCCGGAGGGTGGGGACACAGGCCGGGGGCTGCTCTCAGGCCCCCAGGCCCACTGCCCAGGGCAACTGAAGGATCCGGGGTTCATCTCAGCAGCCCAGGCTCCCTGGGTGGCTCTTACTGTGGCCTGGCACTGGCTTCTGGCCTGGTCAGGGAGCAAGGTCTTGGGGGGAAGAGGAGGAGCTGGTCGGGAGAAGAGGAGGGACAGGAGTGGGGCCACTGAGAGGGCAGGGCTTCTGCATGTGTCTCACTTTTGCCTTTTAAAAAGGTGGTCACTCTAGCTCAGTGGTTCTCAACCTTCTTATCATTGTGGGTCACAATGTGTTACCTGGGCTGCAGGTTGAGAATCACTGTGCGCCCTCCCCCCCAAGAAGCCTATGTCCAGTGCCTGCCCAGAGCCCCCTCCCCAGAGTAGGGCCAGGAGTGGACCCCACTGCAGGGCTGGGTGGCAGGGCAGCCCCGGATGCTGTCATGTGGCAAAGACAGCAGAGCCCCGGTGGCCCCAGACCCTGCTGCGTGGGACAGGTCAGCCCTGGCAGCCCCGGACTCCACCGCCTGGGGCCGGTCAGCCCTGGACCCCAAAGTATGGGGCACGGTAGGGCAAGGCCGGGCAGCACAGCCTCAGCGGCTCTGGACCCTGCTGCGCCTGGTGGCTCCGGACCTCGCTGTGCAGGGCAGGGCGGGGCAGGGCAGTCCCAGTAGCTCCAGACCCCTGCGGCCTCTAGCACACAGCCAGGCCTCGACTGTGTGCTAATTGGGCTGCGTGTGGCCCACAGGCTGCACATTGAGAACTGCTGCCTTAGCTATATCAGTACATACCAGTTATCAACCAGCCTTCACGAAGCAAAATACAAGGAGTACTTGTGGCTACCATGGCTACCACTCGGAAAGCAAAATACATTTATTCTTGAGCTAAAAGCACTACAGAGAGAACATACAGAGGTTCCTGTATGCATGCTAAAAGCTTATCAGAGATCACCACCTATCAGTCTTACAGGGCCCTAGTAAGCCAGAGTGTTTCCTACCCTTGCACAAGGGTTGAGGCAGGGCCGGCGCTTCCACTAGGCAACCCTAGGCGGTGGCCTAGGGCGGCAAGATTTGGAGGGTGGCCTTTTGCCATGCTTAGCAGAAATTTGATGGTGGGGGGGTCCTTCCACTTCTTCGGTGGAAATTCGGCGCCCTAAAGACGCAGAGCGGAAGGACTCCCACCGCCGAATGCTCAGAGGAGGAGCGCTGCCAGCTAGGGCGGCAAAAACCCTGATGCTGCTTCTGGTTGGGGCTGCCAGTGGACAGAGGGCTCTGTCCATTTGCTGAATAAAAATGAAGGCCCTGTGTGACCTGTGTCAGTTCAAGCTGAGCTTTTTATACCAAAAGCCCTTTCTTTATTTGAGTCTCGGGAAAACTCATTTAAAACCATCATATGCAAACACTTCTTGGGTGGTGCTTATCTAGAGTTGTTTACAATCCTCAAGGTAATCACCCCCTGCTGCTTTTAGTTCCTAGAGGAGCTGTGGTAACCATCCCCCATGGAGTAAAATACAATCACATATACATATTGCATGAGATTGCAATGTCTGTTACAATTCCATTGAAGGCAATGGGATTATTTGTATGAGTAACTGTTTATCACCATGAGGAAGGAGCTCACAACTTGGGCCACAGAAATTAAATGAGATTCTCTAGATATTAATTTAAAACCCTCATAGAATTTAACATTTTTAATTTTTAAGACACTATTAGATTTCATAGCAGGCACAGAAATCACTTAAGGCTGTGTATACTCTGCCACTTTCAGCGCTAAAACGTTAGTCATTCAGTGGTGTGAAAAAACACTCCCCTGAGCAACAAAAGTTTTAGTGCTGAAAAGCACCAGTATAGACAGCACTTTATCACCATGAGCTGTGCTCCTGGTGAGAAAGGTTCAGGGTGGTTATTTTTTATCACCAGGAGAGCTGTCGATAAAGTGTGTCTATGCTTCCCAGGTCACAGTGCTGCTGTGGCCGCACTGTAACATGGGCAGTGTAGACATACTCTTGTATTTGATAGGATGGCTTAGAAACACTGTAAAGAGTGTATCATTCTCTGTTACTTTCTGTAAGTTAGATAAATTTCTGGAGGACTCTTGTTTGGTTTCCTCCTAGTTTAGTTCACTAGAAATTTTTGCAAAATGGAAAATAGGCTGCATCTATATTAGCAAACTTTAGACCTGTAATTCTCCACCATTGCTACCACTAGCAGAGCTGCATCTTGTTATGGCTAAAAGTTTGCTAATTTGGACAAGGCAATAGAGTGTATAAATACAGATTTTAAAATATACACTTCTCCTTTTCCTCTCCCCTCCCTTCATGCCTAAAACAGCCCCATGTAAAATCTCTTGTTTTTGCAGTCCAATAAAGGGTACATAGGGTGACCAGACAGCAAATGTGAAAAATTGGGACAGGGGTGGGGAGTAATAGGAGCCTATATAAGAAAAAGACCCAAAATTGGGACTGTCCCTATAAAATCGGGACATCTGGTCATTCTCAGGGTACATAAGATGTTTGGTAATTAGGTGAACTTTGTAATTGCACCTGTGAATTATACTGGCACCTAATAGATTGATTCATACCTGGTTCCTCTGACAGCACTGAAAACAATTCACTCCCCTAGTGTGCCTAGTCAGAGTGATGATGTTAAATGCACTTTTAAGGTAGTACTGGGAATGTCTATGGAGGTGGTTTTTTTTAGTGAACTTTTAGTGCTAGTGCTCTCCTGACAACTCTGGCCCTAAAGTTCTCTGATAGAATTGATACATAATGGCAGCAGCAGTACAGGCTTCCTCACACTGCTCCACCAAAGCATGTCAGCTGTGTTCCAGAGGGACAGTAGTAGGGAATGACACAGTAGTCTGGTTTGTCTTTTTGATCCTGGACCTCTCTGCTGCAACTGCCAAGAAGACACTAATTAGTGCTAGTGCTTTTGTGATGTGGGCTTCTCCACTAGGGACTGGACTGGGACCACCTACTGACTTCACACAACAGCCAGCAGGTGGTAATGACGTTCTCTATTGAACTTAGGCTGGATTTGCCCTGCCAACCTAGAGGTGAGAGAGGCTTGCCATCCTACTCCATTGCTTTGAACCCACCAGCCCTCCAGAAAGGGTTTGATTTAATAATCATAGATTATTTAATGATTACATTCTAAGAGTTACAATTTTCACGTTTTTTTTTTAAAACCAGCTGCAAGGTACAAGAGTTTGAGCAGTTAAACAATTAACATTTCAAAGAGGCACATGAATAGTGAGACTTCTCTGGAGAGTGGAGGGCTACAATAATGATGGCCCTGTTTACTATTTGAATTAAGTCTTTGAAGTTACTGTATTTAGTGGTAACCATTCAAGATTACCATTTCAAAGAGGTTTATGCGGCAGAGTTAAAATAGAACAATTCTGGGGAAAATTAGATGATCCTCAATATTCAAGGCTTCAGCTGAAAACATGAGTGACATTGTTTTATTTCAGAGTAGCAGCCGTGTTAGTCTGTATCCGCAAAAAGAACAGGAGTACTTGTGGCACTTTAGGCCATGGCTACACTGGAGAGTTGCAGCGCTGGTGGTGGGTTTACAGCGCTGCAACTTAGTAACTGTCCACACCTGCAAGGCACATCCAGTGCTGCAACTCTCTGGCTGCAGCGTTGGCTGTACACCTGGTCTGCTTGGGGTATAACGATTGCAGCGCTGGTGATACAGCGCTGCTCCGCAGGTGTGGCCACCAAAAGCACTGTAATTGGCCTGGGTATTAGGAGATATCCCAGAATGCCTATTCACAACAAACTGGAAGACCGGGCTCCTCGGAGCTGCAAACACAGCTCCTGTTTGCTCGAGAAGAGGCAGGGGAATTGCTTTGGAATGTTTACAGCTGTTTGCTTGAGTAGAGAAGCCACAGGGCGGAGGGGGAGTGGGGAGTCCATGTTGGAGCTCGGAGTGCATAACTTGCATTTAGTGAATAAGAGAGGGGTGGGGAAGGGCTCGAAACTTTTAAAATGATTGCAGGTTGGTGATGTGTATGTTCCAGTCCTTAGAACTTGCAAGGCAGGGAGCTGACAGCTCCAAAAATCCACTCTCTCTTTCTCCCCCACGCTCCCCCTCACCCTCCTCTTTTGAAAAGCGCTTTGCAGCCACTTGAATGCTGGGATAGCTGCCCACAATGCACCACTCTCAACAGCGCTGCAAATCTGGCCACACTGCATTGCTGGTAGCTGTCAGTGTGGCCACACTGCAGCGCTGTCCCTACACAGATGTACGAAGACAGCTGTAACTCCCAGTGCTGCACATCTCCAAGTATAGCCACACCCTTAGAGACTAACACATTTATTTGAGTATAAGCTTTCGTGGGCTACAGCCCACTTCATCGGATGCATAAAATCAAAGCACTCTTTGACCTAAAGTCTGGATTAACAGAACCAATATTAGAGAAGGTAATGGAATAGATTACTTGTATTCAGAATGGCCAGCCAGAGTGAGATGAATTAAACTGCCCTCACCACAAAAGGAATATTTGATACAAAATAATAAAAGAACTGGATCGTGATGGGGCTATCATACTGTGCTGTAGCTTTCAGTGCTGGATTCTTGCTTCTACCATTTATGCTGCTGAACCTGACATGTTGCCAGCCCTTAGTTCTGGTAAAATGGTATAAAACTCCTTTTAGTTCTACTGGAGGGGAAGATTTCAAAAATCTGGACTGTGGTGCCAAGTTTGGGATGAGTGACCAAGGTAATTATAGTAGGTGCGGCGTTTGATCTCCACTTGCTTTAAAATTACACATTTGTTTAGTCCCCTTCTGCCCCCCCAATGGATTCTCTGCCCCTTCCCATTTCAATGATGGTGCAATGGGGAGATATTCCCTTTCTCTGTGGAGAGCCGGGGAGAGAAGTATGGAGATAGGAAGGTGTTTTCCTTGCTCTGCCCACTGCCCCACCGCACTGAAGTTGCTTCAGGGAAGAGCAGAAATGGATTACATTGCAAACACTAGCAAATCAGGGCGAGGATAGAATGACACTCTCTAAGCATTCAGGGTTCTTAGCATAGCAGTCTGAGGCGCATGTGCAATAGAGCCATGAAACAGACACAGGCTAAATAGCCTTTGAGAATAAGAAATGAGGTAAACATTACTTAAAGAACATGGATGGATCACATCTAGTCTATCAAGGAATCAGAGAGAGGGGCCAATACATTGAAATGATCTCTAAGTAACTGTGACTTTTGCATTTCAAATTACATCCCTTATCACCTGAAGCATCCCACAAATCATCTTGTTCTTAAAGATAGGTGAACTGGTTCCGATTCATAGGCACTGGAGATTGGGATGATGGGGACTGTGAGAGAGGGGAAGAAGAGGTTCAGGCTGGCGACCAGGGTTCTCCCTTGACAGGTCCAGGAGAATCAGTCTGGTGAGGGGGTGCTTCCCTGAGTGCTCTGGGGGGGAGTTGTTGTTTGCCGACCCTGCCCCCCACTCTTGCAGTACTATTAGCACCCTTTCTAGAGCTGGTGTGTGTTTGTGGAAGGCATTGGGGGACTTGTGGTTGCTTTCCTGTTAGAGAGGAGGAAGGAGAACTTGTAATGTGTGCTCTAAATAGAACTGCCAAAAAGATGGAGACTTCCTGATTCCCCAAAGATCTCAAGGTATTATTACCATCACAGAGCTCTCTCAGCCTGAAGCAGCTTCTAATTCACCTGGTGCCAGCCCTTTTTGTTGGCAGGTTTAGCAGCATTGTCTGAATTGAGCCTGCATCTATTTCATTTTAGAGCAAGTTCATGTCTTAGCATTTTAATTTTTAGAGTTGCCCAGGAGCTAGTCATCCAGCTCCTGTCAACTTTAACAGTAGAACTGTCATTCCTTTCAGGTGGTTCCAACGCTACGGAACATGTGGACATATCGGTACCAGGTTATCATCTCCTATGAGGATGTGACTGAAGTAATGAATCACCGTGAACTATGGCCTGCAATTCCATATTGGTGGGGAAACAAGACTGCAGCCCGAGATCTTATTCAGTATCTGGAACGTATGAAAAAGAATGGGCGCCCAGGTACCTACCACATCCCACTTACAGGCGGGGCCGGATTAACTTTTTGTGGGCCCAGTGCCAAACATATTTGTGGGCCCCCATAGGGCAAGATGCAGGGGGGTGGGATGGTCAGTCTCCAGAGTGAAGGGCAGGCTGGGGGCAATGAAGCACAGCGCGGCGGGAGCAGCCCCACTCTGCACAGCCCAGCAGGAGGGCACTGTTTACAAACCTGCAGCTGCCAGACGCACACTGGCCTGCTCAGCCCTGTGCTGCCAGCATGTCCCTTTCCCTTGAGAGCAGGCCCGTCCCCCCGCCCAGTGCCCCACCCTTATGCTCAATGCCCCCTTGCCCAGAGACCTCAACTAAGATCTCTATGCCCAGCCTCCACCCCTCCCAGAGACCTCCCCTGCTGGCCTCCCACCACAACTGCACAGCACCCTGCACACCACACTGCTCACCCAGCACCCCCCCCCCGCCCATAGACCTGCCCACCACCTTCCTCACAGTCCGACCATCACAACTGAACAGCACCCCATATTCCTGAGGGCATTCTGCACCAAAAAGTTAAAAATTCTGTGAATAGTATTTTAAAATTCTGGAAATTTTATTTGTCAATAAATAAATGTGGAGGTTCCAACATGGCAGTGGGGAGCACAGGCCACTGGTTGCATGGAAGTGGGAGATCACTGGGCAGCTCTCCCCTGGACAAGGACTCAACAGTGAGGCTGCACCTGACCCTGAAATACTGCGAGGGCCAGGCCTGCTCCAGAAACATCCTGGGGCCCTGCCTCTCTGTGCCAAATGCAGGATCCATATACAGAGGGACTTAGCGTGGGGGTATGAGAGTTCTCTGTGGGGCAATCTGGTGTGGGTGGCTCAGTGGGAGATCTGGATGCACAGAAGCTCATTGGGGGGTTCCAGGTGCAGGGGCAATGGGACTCTGCAGGGGATCCAGGTGACGGTGTTTGGGGCTAAGCAGGGGGCAGTCTAGGTGCAGGGGAGGTGGGGTTCATTTAGGTAGGGGTCCAGGTGCAGGTGGTTGGAGCTCAGTGGGGAGGGTGTCGGGGGGGGGGTCATTGAGGTGGTACAGATGCAGGGGAGGTGGGGCTTGTCAGGGTGAGGGTTTGATGGGCCTGCTTAACAGGGCAGCCCAGCTTCTGCCAAGGGGATACTGCATGCTGGACTCCAGCTTCCCCCCTGCCTCTGCTTCCCCCATTCCCTTCTCTTCCCTATCCCATGCCCCTTCCCCACCACTTCATTTCCTCCCCACTGCTCCATCTCATCCCCACTCCACCCCCTTCCTTCCCCCCATCCCCGCTTCCCCCATCCCAGGCCCCATCCCCACTGCTCCATCTCCCCACCCACCCCACCCCTTCCTTCCCCCCTGCCCCTGCTTCCCCCATCCCTTTCTCTTCCCCATCCCATGTCCCTTCCCCACTGCCCCATCTCCACCCCACCCCCTTCGTCCTCACTGCCTCTTTCCCCCAGCCCCTGCTTCCCTGCCCCCTTCTCTTCCACATTCCATGTCCTGTCCCCACCGCTCCTCCCCAGGCTTAGGGGAAGAGGGGAACTGCCCCCCAGCACAAGCTGGTGGAGCAGAATGGGTTGGGGCTGGGTCACTCCACTTCCTGTTGCCTGGTGATTGCAGGGCAGGCCCGACCCTGCACTCATGGGGCAGCGGGAACTGAAGTGACCAGTCCCAGCCCGTTCTGCTCTGCTCCCCTGGCTCCTGGACTTTGGAGAAGTGGGGAACCGCCTCCCAGCACTCACTGGCTGCGTGGCTGGGAGCTGGTGGAGCAGAGCAGGCTGGAGTCGGGTGGCTCCACTTCCTGTTGCCTGGTGAGTGCAGGGTGGGCCCGACCCCTGCTGCAGTCCCCCAGGATGGGGGGGGGCTTGGGGAGGGTTGGGAGTGGGGCAGGAGTGGGAAGAGGCGAGGTGGGAGTGGAGCAGGAGCAGGAGTGGGGGCAGATTTCCTGGCTGGCTCAGCTCTCCGGGGGATCGGACTGGTCGGGGTCCCTTCTGACTCTGGGCCCAGCACCATGGTAAACCTAGTACTGCTTACAGGAACTAGGAACACACTCAGGAACAAGAAATGAGTAAAACCCCCAAACTATTTATTGCCAACATATGCATTTGGGCCTGATCCACAAAGATACGTAAGTGCCTAAGTCCCAGTTTTAGGCTCCATGGTGATCCACAAAACTCCTGCTGAACCTTGTAGGCGCCTTAACTTCAGCCTCTGGTCATGTGCCCTGCTGCCTCTCTCTAGGCATCTGGATGCTTAACTTGCTTATGAGGCCTGATCTAGCAAGTGTGCTCTGAAGCTGCCTACCAGATCAGGTCCCACTTAAAATCTGGCTGGTGGTGGTGGTGTGCATCTTACAACTTTTAACTGAGTGGTCAGAACACTCACCTGGGATGTGGGCAACCCAGGTTTAATTTCCCCATCTCTGCCAGAGGGGGAAGGAAAGGAGATCTGTTTGAATCCTGTGTCTCAGCAGGGAGCTCTAACCACTGGGTTATGGGATAGTCTGAAGAAGGGTGCCCTCAATTTCTGCTGTTGAAGCTGTTCTACTGTGGGTGAAGTGAGGGTGATAGGAGCAGGGGGATTGAACTCTGGGTCTCCCACCTCCCAGGTAGGTGCTCTAACCACCAGTCTGTCTCTCTTTGGCCCAATGACTGTTCTAAACAGGGGATTGGGGGGTGGGTGGGTTTCTGAACAGTCATTGGGCCAGACCAGAGAGAGTGTAAATGACTCTAGCTGGGTGCTTAGGATACCCATCTTGGAGACCCAGGATCAAGCTCCCCTGCTCTAATCACACTTTCATTCTTTATTCACAGTGGAACATCTTCACCAAGAGACACTGAGGGAGCCTCACACCAGAATATCCCATAGCTCAGTGATCAGAGCCCTCTCTTCAGGTTTGGGATGCTCTTGTTCAAATTCTTTTGCCGCTGCAGGTAGAAGAGGAATTGAACGTGAGTCTCCCACATCTTGGGTGAATACCCTAGAAGTTAGATGGTGCCCCCTTCTTCTGTGTGGAGAGAGGCAGATGCCTAACTCAGTCTCATCAGAAACAATGTAGACACCTAACCCCCGACTCCACAAGAGGGATTCCCATTCATGGATGGCTAGCAGAGAGAGGCTGAAATCCAGGCTGCAGGGAGGGACCAATCTCTGTCAGAACGAGGGGGCTTAGGACACACCCGTTTCATCAGCATCTCCCATTAGCTAGCTTAGGTGGCTCCCTGTGTAGCGTGCTGGCTTTTTGGATCACATTGTAAGGTGCCTATTTCTCTCAATGCATCGTTGTATTGGGACCCTAAGTGCATAACTCAGGCATGGATCCAATTGATATTTTCTAGGTGCCTAAAAGTTAGGTGCTGCTGGGCCCAGGATCACAGTGCTTAAGTCCCTTTATAAATCTGGGCCTTAATGATGGAAGAATTGTGAAAGTGAAAGCTTTACAGCTTGACTTTATGCTTTGGTGCGTCACAGGAGTGCTGCCACCTCAACAGAGATGTTTTATCTATCCAATTGATCTCTACAAATTAAGGTGTATCCAAGCATTGTGAGGGGGGTAAAAGAGAGAGCTATTGTATACCTGCCCCTCTTTCCCTCTCCCTGCCTTCCACATTCTTTCTTTTCTCACTTTTTGCATTTCATGTAATGGGATTTAAAAGCCTCAACCCACTTCTGTATCAATCTGCTTCTCCTCCGTTAGTGATGTACTACTTTCATGGAAATTGCCTCCATATAGATACCTTTCCTTTAGAGTTGGGCATTATGCCATATATTATGGGGACAACTGTTCTTTAATGGTTAGTTAACCCTTGTTATATGCCTCAACTTGTACACCCTCAGTACTGATACAGATGTAAAAGGAGGCATGTCAGCCCTTCATTTTCTTCCTCAAATAGAGATGCAGGGATGGTGAGTGATGACTGGGGGGAACAGTGGGCCATATTAGATAACTGATATTTAGAGGGGACTCCTCAATGAAGCCATTACTTGTTATCCTGTAGAAGTTGAGGCAACTCTTACAGAGAACCCTATGACTGGATCTTGCCACAAATATTGTGCAATACTGTTCATAAAAAGAAATTGCCAAATCAAGGCACAATATGGCCCTATATCTATATAGGGAACTCCAGTTACTGTTAATTGACCTATGATATGTCTTCACTATCCGCCAGATCGGCGGGCAACGATCGATCCAGCAGGGGTCAATTTATCACATCTAGTCTAGATGTGATAAATCAACCTCCAAGCATTCTCCCATCGACTCCTGTATTCCAGCTTGGCAAGAGGCGCAGGCAGAGTCGACTCACCGTGATGAAGACATGGTTAAGTCGATCTAAGTATGTTGACTTCAGCTACGTTAGTCACATAGCTGAAGTTGTGTAACTTAGATCAATTCCCCTCCCAGCGCTGACCAGGTCCTAGGTTTCACCTTTATGAAAATGTTTCTTGACTGATGGAGATTAGCAAGCAGGGAACATTTTCTTACGGGATGAGTAAATTAAGTGACTATATATGGAAGCATGTGGGCCTGAGTTAGGTTAACTGGTTTTTAATTGCTCCATATCTGCATAGCATAGTTTACAACTCTAAGAGAAAGTGAGCTGTTGAGACAACTCCAGTTACTGGAAAGGTACCAAATTTTCTGGTGGAAGCTCCTCTGCTAATTATTCAAGAGAAAACACTAGATGTAGGGCTGAGTCAATGCTCAGTAATGACAGATACCAATTTAATGTTTCCTCCCCCCCCAGATTGTTTCTTTGTTGCAGGGATTAACCTTACTTCAGACTTAGAGTACATTCTGGCACATCCATTTGGATCCGTGAAGAAAATGGCCCTTTCTAGCCTTCCATACTTGAAACTCTGGATAAAGAAACAGTATCCAGGACCAAAGAGGGAATGTATCAACATCATTGCTGGAGACTTCATAGGAAATTATGATTTTGTAAATGATGTGATAGAACTTAACAAGAAAATCATCCCTCCATTACATTACGATGGTAATGAGACTGAATTAAAGGATGTTTCATGACTTTCAGCTTCATAATCTTGGTATGATTGAGTAGCTTTTCATCAGCTCTCACAGGGAAGGCAATTTTCCTGGTTCAGATACATCATGTGTGTATATAAATGATGCTTCCTCCCCCCAGGGATGTTGTGAAGATTCATTAGTTGATGCTTTCATACCAAAATCAGACTTTAAAATACACAATGCTTACGGCAAGCAAAACTTCCTAAAACTAGGGGAGGGAGAAGAGCAAGAAGGCTTCTCCTTAAGTTCTCTAGTGCCCTTGCCACCTAGGTGTAATTTAGCTGGGAAGAGCATAAATATTGCAGTAACTGGTGTTGGAGAATATCCTAAGAACCTTACTCATCTTTCGCAAAACTTAGAAAATAAATTTGTTTACTGTTGATTTTTTTCTTTAAATATATTCTAATACAAATAGTTTTATTTCAATTAAAAAATGTTAGTTATGGATTTAAATATTTGTCTGTGTGTGTTGGCAATCTAAACATCTCAGTATGTGCACCAGTGAAACTGATTAGTTTGTTTTCATGGGCCAAGGTGAGTGAAATGTTAAAAGTACACAACATAATTAGCAAACGGAAAATTAGATTTTTAGAATACATTGTTTTGATAATCTAAGGCATTGTTACTATGCCTGTAAGTAAATTTATCAAAACTGACAGTGTTCTTAAAGAATCTTGGCATTATTCTGGAATATGTCAAGTTGGTCATCAGGTGGGCATTTTGGCATCTTAGGGAGAAATGGCAATACTGCATCTAAAAGGGTGCTGAACTGATCCTTTAGTGTCTGTCTTATACCCTGGTAAGTTTATTATTACAATGTTCATCAACCATCTCTATGCTAACATACTAGTATTTACTACATATTCCTAAGGCCTGAAATTGCCCCTTTTATAGTCATGCCAATTCTGACGTCAAGGTAGCACAACTGGACCCTCTGAGTAGATTTTTGCCCATTTAGCTTGAAATGTCTTCAGCGAAGGGGCTGTTATGTAGTGCCCGGTAAAATACAAGCAAGATTTTTTTTAAATGTTTTTCACACTTCAATTGAACTATAATACGCTATGGACTAAAGTCTACTTTAATTTACACTGATGTAAACCTAGAGTATCTTTAGTAGAATTCCAAGTTCATAGGACTGGAAGTGACCACCTGGGTCATAAAGTCCAGTCCCCTACTATTGTAGGCAACCTTTTCATAAATGTATCATGCTCCATTTTAAAACTAGTTATTTCCCCCACTACCCCTACCAGAAGATTATTCCAGAACCTCACTCCTTTGACGGTTAGAAATCTTCCAATTTCCAGAGTAAATTATGCTCTAGATTAATATTTATATAACTGAAAACAGCCTGCCCCAGCCCCTTACTTAGGCAATATCTGCTTTAGTTGCTATTTTGTTATCTGGACTTATTTGTACATTGCAAATCATGGGTTTTATGCCATGTACAGATAGTTAATACTATTTTTCTGTTTTAGTTTTTGGATAAACTAGGTGCATTTTTATTGATCATGAAGGTGAGGCCCAATCATTGGCAAGAGCCAGGAATAGAGGAGGCGAGTGTTGCATAAACTTCATCATGTAGCATAAACTTTATTGTGCAGCTCTGTCAGTATACCTCATTCTTTAGATGCACAACACACTTTTAATGCCAGTGGTGGGTTGTTAAGATGAACAAACATCCACGAGAGACAAGACTGACCTCAAATGTTATTTGACCCCAAATCATATTTGAATTCCAGAAAAAAATGGCAAAGAAATTGCCTCTTTGTGAAACTTCACACTGATTTATGGGTAGTGTGTCAATGGAAACCCAAACATTGTTTAAAAACAACTGTCAGTCTGTCATGGCATTTTTTATCCATGTCCTCTCTGTTTATTGTTAGTATATAGCAGTGAGGTATTTTGTTGGTTTATAAAACTGTAAATAATTTTTTTCAGTGTGTCATTTGCATAAAATGTTGTATCACATGTGTTTAGACGTTTTTCTGCATAGTACTGTTATCTTGGCTAGTAAACTTTTATTCACTTCTATGATACACACAGTTATTTCCCTTACAGTTCTCTATAGTGTCGCTACATTTTCTGTTTCCTATACATTCATAGTCTTTTTTCCCTTTCCTTTTTTGTAAACATTACATTCTTCTAAGTTTAAATTTGAGATATAATTTCCTTGGCTTCCCTGTACTGGAATTCTGTGGTTAGCTCATAATAGGCCTACAACATATTGTGCCATCAGGTCTGATGCAGAAATCCCTATTGATGTTTACAGTCCGATGAGTTCTGTCAATAGCTCTGGCCCACACTGCGATACCAATTCTTAAGCAGGAAACATTTAACTTCACCCTTAACATCTTCTATAATATTTAAAACAAGTATTCAAAGATAGGTAGTAGTTCCTTATTTTGTTTGGAGATCTGTGTTGTAGAAAAGTTTGTTTTTTCTATTTCCTTGCTTAAAACTCCAAAGAAACATGCACTTTTACCCTCATATAATTAACTAAATCCTTTGTACTAACCTTTTAGTAAGCAAAATGCTTAATGAACACAGCAACCTCTATTATTTATAAGATGCTTAAGCAACTGTGTGGTGGCCAGCAATCTCTCTTTTCCCTCTACAGTTTATAATTTCCAATCATGAAATAAAAGTGATCAGGACCAACAGTAATAAACAATATTTATTCTTAAACCTGTTACATAAAAACTAGTATACATGATTTAATAAACTTGGCAATTTGCTGAAATTGAATTTGCTTACCACACAGTGGTTCACAAATCTGCCAGGGCCAGAGTTTAGAGCAGTTGTTCTGTGCAGTTCCAATACACACTGACAAATGCTTCATAGTTTGAAATTAGTACTTTCCTTGGTGTGTGTTTGTTAATGGAAAGAGGCTGGAGGTCTGTAACATTTCCATGCAGAGGCATTTAGGAAACACTGACACCATTTCACATAGCTCTAGCTTCAGCTCAATGTCATGTGTCCAAAATACTCAAGTGGGCAGGATTGACACAATCTATACTGCATATGAACACAGGGATTATTACCTTCATTTCAAATAGCCTTACTGCCAGCTGATTAGTTCTTTTTCCAAAGAGTATTGCACAGAATAAATAACTTGTTATTGTGGGAAAAGTTTTTTGTATTTGCCCAAGGCAGAATTACTTATGATCACCTTCACGTTGGCTGTGCCATTTTCAGGCATAACATCGACTTCCTGAACTGTTGCTTCTTTATACAGCCAACTGAAAAGAAAAACTCATCAGCATCTTACAGGCTTTCAATAATGCACAAAACAAGCCTTTATTTTACATCAGGTACATGACATTTATCTACATTTTAAATGTAAGTAAGTCCATACTTTGAAACAAATAAGCCTAACAAAGGGAAACATTCTTATTTTTGCTCCCAAAATAAGCTACGTCTGTTCTGAAAAGAGGTATAATACTTCACAAAATGTCTAAGATTTGTGTTCTTTTATTGGATTCAACTGTGGCTCTAGCTCCAATGGTTGTTTGTTTGGAAAAAAAATTGTATGCATATACATAGTAAATAAAACAATATAGAAGAATCACTTCTCATATGTCCTCCACAAAAGAATACTTTAAAAAGCAGAATTTAGACTTCTTTGGGAGGCGATATCATTTCATCTGAGTTTGGTCAGACAAAACTTCAAAAGTTGTCTCCCCATTCTTATCACAGGTTGAAACCAAAATTAATACAATTTGTCAACTTCTCAGAAAATAGTTTCATATATGTATACATATACACACACCTGCCCTTCAAAAAGTCTGACTGTAGAAGTCACAATTATTTACCTTAGTTGAGGTCCAGCTAAGTTGACTTTAATTGTCAGAATCCTTTTCCCAGTTGTTTTCAAAACTATTCTCTCAATCTCTTCTTTCAATTCTTCTAATCCATATCCAAGAAGAGCAGAAACAGCTATAGCATTTGTTTCAGGGGACTGATACCTGGAAGACAACAATTGTCAGCTAGAGATGTGCTGGCAGAACAGATGACTTAACTGCGATGCAGGAATTTAATAGCAGATGAGAGGCTGTACCTCTAAAAACAGTAAAGGCTGGATGTATTCCAAAAAGACTATTTAGCTGTATATTAGGTTCTGGTGTCTGACTACACAGACATCTTATCTGCAGATGATAATGAGCTCTGATCTTATTTTACTTCTAAAGACAAGGCTCTCCAGATTCTTATAGAAGGAAAGGACCGAAGAACCAGTATACTAGTAGTGTATACAAAAGGTGGCTGGAAGGTCCCTGCAGATCTGGAAAACTAGATTCTCTGCAAGTATTTGTAAATGCTACAATGAAACTAGGAAACATGAGTTAAAGTGCAACAACAGTTTTAGAACTGTACTTTTCCTCTTACCATTCTATCAAATCCACTTTGTTATGAACTTCTACAACTGAATCCAGTAAATGGCTTGGAAGATTAAGATTCTTCAGAACAGATAAAACACTTGCTTTCTGGAGGACAGTTTCTGGATGACTAATGTCCCTCACATGAACTATTAAATCCTAGCAAAAATAAGTAAACAATATGATTACTGGTGATAATGGCTGTTTTAAAATAATATTTGGCATTTATTTTTCATGAGACACATTTCTTTGTAGCAGAGAGTACACAGACAGGTTAACAAATTAAGCCGTATTTCTGGAACAGATTTCAAATCAAGACCAAAGTGGAAGGCGAGATGTGTAGGTGGTCTGTAGCTTGGTTCATAAAGGGTTGCAACTGCCTCATATGGCCTCAAAACAAACCTTCCCCACCAAGTTAGTTATGATTTTCTTAGGTCTCAGTGAGAAATTGGGTCATCCTTCCAAGCCAAGGTTGAGCAAAGGCAGGAACTTCAGAAATACAGTGGAAAGAGAGGTAATATCCCTGAAGAAATCCAACACCAAAAGCCCCAAACACTGCTTGCGTAATTTTGGGGAGGTAAAGAAGGAACAACTCAGACCCCACTTCAAAAAGCTTGTAACACGGGCCAGTGATTTTTATCCTAGCCACCAGAAACTGGGATATTAGGTAACACATGCTTTTTGTAATGCTATAAAACACTCTAGAACATTTATTCTTTCCTGTAGCCTTTAGTACACCTGTGTCAGTGATGGAGAGCCTCTGGTATGCAATAAATCTTTTGGCACAAACTGTAAAAACAGTATTAGGCCTTGGTGCACCTATGATCAGAGATGTGGGCAAGAAGCATATTGCAAGTGACACACTACAGGCACCCAAAATATAGCAGCCTTTTATTTTTAGCACTTGACTTGAAATGGTTCAGCATCTCGGGGCCTACATATTATTGTAAAAATTTCTAAACACAGGAGGTCCAAAAGTAACATTGTGCATAAATTGCAATAACTAGGCAGAAAAGGACAAATAAAGACAGTTGGAGTCTTAGCTTTCAAAATGTCATTGTGAGTTTTATATGTTAACTTGGTGTTTACATATCTGTGGGTGTGTATATGAACTGTATGGCTCTCATGCCATTTGAAATTCACTTTAATAGCGAAGTCTTTAAAAATATATTTAAATTAATTTCATGACTATTCACACCTACTGGGCTGTTATTTAACAGTACTGAAATAAATTTAATTTGAAAAAAATTTCTAAAAAAATTTCTCCCTACACCTTTATTTTAAAAAAGCTATTCTCAAAGATCTGTAAACCTCTATCTAGATTTTTATACAATTCTATTGGAACAGACATAGATACTTTCAATACATTTTATTTCTGAAACCTTGTCACACTTAAAAATATACAAAACATAAAAGTGGAATACTGGCTTAGGACATGATACTGTGCAATAGTTTCCACCACCAACCAAATGTTGCAATAAAGCTAGTCAGATGTGCCACTATAAACAGCAAGCCAGTTAATTCCACTCCTCTGGAAAGGCGAAGACTGTCCCAAAGACAATAGTCCAGACATTGATATGTTTTAGAATCAATTACTTACTGAGTAAGCAACATCTTCTAATGTGGCTGAAAAGGACTCAATGAGATCATGAGGCAATTCAGAGAGAAACCCTATAGTGTCAACATAAATAACTGCCAGGTGTGAGGGTAGATAGCCAGCATGAGCTGTAATATCAAGAGTGGCAAACAGTTGATCTTGAGGCTGCAATCCTTCATCTCCAGTCAATGCCTTAATCAAAGTGGTTTTCCCTAACAGAAAATAAAGCTGAATAAAACACAATTTAAACAGACTGCTTCAAGTAAAATTAACATACATGGCTCAATGGGATACAGGAACTTTTACTCCTAGATCACCAGTGTAAATCCAGCTCATGTTGGTACTGACTGAAAATAAGTACTATCTGCTGGCTGTCTACAGAAAGTTATAAAAGTTAGAATGGAGTCTTAACCTAATAATAGGAGATATACCAATCTCCTAGAGCTGGAAGGGACCTTGAAAAGTCATCAAATCCAGCCTCCTGCCTTCACTAACAGGACCAATTTTTGCCCCAGATCCCTAAGTGGCCCCCTCAAGGATTGAACTCACAACCCTAAGTTTAGCAGGCCAATGCTCAAACCACTGAACTATCCCTCCCCCATTTTGACCAGTGATAAGGATACACATTAAGAGGCATAATCTCCCTTTGTACAGTATACAGAATGCCTACTGACAATAATGGGAAATGAGCGATTATCCAGGGCAAAACATGGCTGTAGAACTGCAGCAGATCTCACTAACAAACAGCAAAATTCTCATTGACATGTATTCATTAGACAATCAGGAAACTAATTCAAATTTTGTAACATAAAGCCCATGCATGCTGAAATGGGATTTTAGCTAGTGCTTCTAATTAAATATTAGAAATGTAAGCTCTTCTGTGTTATAATTTCATGAGTTTTTTCTTACCACAATTAGTGTAGCCCATTACTGAGATAACTGGAAACTCACGCCTTTCACGCTGAGTTCTGAGTACAGACCTCTTTCTTCTCAGCTTTTCCAGGGCATTCCTAATTTTAAATTCTTTTTCTTTCAAGAGACGATACTGCATTTCCATGAAAGTCTCACCTAAAGAATATAAACTAGTAAGTGACTGAACAACCAATAAGAGAGATGGAAATCAAGCTGTGTTATGAAACTACTTAAAACAGTGATAGAGAACTGACAATATAAATTCAAAGCAGTCTTAAGAATACATGGATTCAACTGCTTAACTAAGACAGAACCAAGACAAAGTTACAATTGACTTTTAAAAGTGTCATACCAGAGCAATCATATAGGCTGCTCATTGCCCTTTCTGGCAACTAACACATCTTTAGGCATTTTAAAAATACTAATAATGTGGTCTGTGTATATATATATATGTGGTAATGTATGTCATCAGGATTGTCCACTAAGCCCACCGTATGGTCTCATACTCCCATTTTATAGCTTCTCCCTATCTGAGCACTGATTGGCTCAATTCTCAAATCATGAATATTTATGACTCCACCCACCTGGGCAACTTACTTATGGAAAAATACAGCAATTTATGTATCCAAAATATTTAAGGTAGTTTTGTTTAATAAAAATACATTTTACAGGCTGTTTTATGTGTTTAATTAAATTCGTGTTACCAACTTAATGCAGCTTGACACAAGCCATGAGCAAACAGTTAAATTATCTAGTAAATAAGCAATATCTCATTTCACCATTTTCTAACATACTAAAAATATGCAATAAGAATCTGAAAATATTATGCTATATAATTACTTAAATAAACTTATACAGTTATAGTCAGTGTACCTTACTAGGTAGCAAACAGATGTACCAAATCTAGTATAAAGGCTCTATTTAGTTGTAAATCAACATATTTTAATGGTTGTATCAGCTAATGAGAATGCACCTTTCTTTAGAAAACAACTGCTGACTAAATGGAAAAGCTGACTAAAATCAATAATTTAAATCAAGACTTTCTACTTGGTGATTTAAATAATTATTTTAATTTATTTAAATAGCCTTTTCTTAAATCAATTCACCCTGGTCACAGCTTCCACGACTTCCAAAAAGCAATTAAACCTGATCATAGATTATAGAGGATAATCCTACAGTTTACATAAATATTTACACTTTACCTGAACCCATGATGTATCTTGATCCACCTCTTTGCTGATCTAAGTGAGACATCTCATTTTTCAGATTTGTTCTGGCAATGGAAGAAGAGTAACGTTTGTACTGAAGTAAATATAGTGACTTTAATTAAAGGATCTTAAAATTACTTCACAAACATGGCTAAGTAGTAATAACTTAATATTACATTTGGGAAAACTGGGGACACAGAAGTTAAGTGACTAGCCCAAGGCCATATGATGGCTAAATTTCCTGGCCAAATTTCCTAGCTCCCCAACAGACAACACAGTTAGCAAATAATAACTGCAGAAAAAATGACTGATCCAAAATTTCAGGGAGTCAATCATACTCTCAGATGCACATATGTAACTCCCACTGACTTCAGTCAGGTATAGGAATGGTAATTATACAAAATAAACCATATACTTTATTAAACTTGCCAGTATTTGATGTGGGATACACACATAAATCAAGCAGACTCTAATCTGGTATTCTCAACTCCTCTGATGAGAACTAAAAGTCTAATCCTATATACTATAAATTTGCCATATGTTTTCTAAGAATAAAATTGCTGCTGCTGTTCCTGGCAGGTTACCAGGATTGGGATGAACTAGAAATTCACACGAGAAATTTATTTGGTAAGGGATATCTCGTGAACAGTTTTTTTTTTCTGTGCTAGTCAATGGTGAAAAGCTTAAAGAAATGCTATATTCTAATCTGTTTTTGTCAGTTTATGTCATAAAATGCTATAAAGCATATTATACAAAAAAGAACCATTGACTTCCCCCCCTCAAGAATACTACTAACGTTTTAGTGATTGTGAAGAAAATGCCTTTATATTATATCAAAATACTAACATCTGCTATTTGCACAATCAGAGGTACCTGAGAAGTGGGATTTCAGCCAAAGCGATCTGAAGTTTTGCCTCCTTAGTCCGAGCATTGCAACGAAAAATATGAAGGACAACTGTGTATCTGTCAAAAACAGTCACTCCCCAAGCATCTTCCAGTTCTTTCTTTAAAAACATAAGATAAGATAACCTGAGAGTTTTTTAGGACAATGTAGGTAAGTCAATTTGCATGCAGCAGGGTGAAGAAATTAAACGGCATCTCTTTTATTGGACCAACTTCTGTTGGTGAGACAAGCTTGTGATCTTACATACAGTTCCTTTTCTGCTGTAAGCTGGTTCTTCGGCCCTGATTCAGTAAGGTGCTTAAGTATGAGTAGTCCCACTGAAGTTCACTGGACTGCTCAAGTGCTTAAAGTCACACACATTCTTAAATACCTTGTTGAATCATGGCCACTGTCATGTTAAATTATGTCCAAGATTTAAGTTTGGTAAAACTAGCTTTTACAAAACCTAATATGAATAGAAAGATTTCCACAAATGAGAGAAGGATGATAAACTGGTAAACTTTTGGGAAAAATGTGTCTTTTTTGTCAAAAAACATGGAACTGAAAATCTTTTCACAAACTCTATCCATAATCATCTAAACACTTTAAATAAAACCAACTTGTAAAGAATAATATTCTATTGCAGAGTTTGCAATCAAAACAGTGCAGGATGCTGCTTACGCACGAGAACTAGAAAGTGACACTATTTTCAATGCTTTTCTAAAATTGCTTATCACTACAAGGTCTAAGGTACAAGTACCACATTTCTATTTCCTAAATGAAATGCAAAAAATAAAAGCACAGCATAAATAGTGAAAAGCATATTCATTTTTAATTTTTTCCTGTTTTCATCATCTAAGGAATCAATAGTAATTAAGTTAAGGTTTTTTAAAATGTATAAATTGTTACTTTTTAAGTCTGTTTTAAAGGGACACTGGTAAGGGTAAAGAAAAGAAGTACATGAAAATTCAAATATATGGATAGCTTGCATTTATAACTAATTTCATGTTAAATATTAATGCCTAGCATTTTAACATAGAGCACATTTCATCCCAAAATCCTGAAGTGCTTTACAAAGAAGGCTAAGTTTCCCCCCATTTTACAGATGGAGATATTGAGGCACAAAAATTAAGTGACCTGTCCAAGATATCAATGGACCAGTGGCAGAGCTGGGAGTAGAACCCACATTAAAAGACTACCAGGATGTCGGTGAGCCAAATTCAGCCATGAAGTAAAAGGCATAATGACCAATAAAGTCAATGGAACTAGGTTTGCTTACAGCAGGCATAAATTTGGCCAAACTGCCTTCAAAAAATGTCATGTGCAGCTTTTGAGTCAAAAGTAGGTCTTTACTTTTCATTCCAAATACAGTCTTTGGATGTAGAAGAGTGGTGGGCAACCTGTGGCCTGCACGTGGTCCATCAGTGTAATCTGTTGGTGGGCTGCCAGTTTGTTTACATTTGCATGGCCGCCCGCAGCTCCCAGGGGCTGGATTACCCTGATGGGACTGCCCACCACTGATGTAGAACATAAAAAATACACTTAAATATTGTTTTTAAAATTACCTTTGTCAGTGGAGAGAGCCTTTCTATATTCAAGAAGACAGCCGTTATGTGCGGTAATCCTTTAATCTTTTCTAAATAAAGAGGATTGCACTGTGTAATTTTGTAATGGTTCATGCCAATGTAGAGCAAAAAGGCTATTTTAATTGTGTGTTAAAAAGTGAATGCAGTGTTCATGAAATAATAGACTAACAGCACACAAAACTACACTCTTTGTTCAAAGAACAGAAACAGCAGCACATGCTTTCACATTGTGCGACTCTGTGTTTCAAGTGTATTCTAAAAGGACTATAAAAAAGGATGAGAGGATAAAGTTCTGCTTCCAGGCCCATTCAGTCCATGGATTATGGCCTGGTGAGACTGTCAACAAACATGCTAGAATGCTTATTGCTGTCACATGGAGACTAAGAAGAGTACTAGGGCCCAGATCCACAAAAGGATTTAGGTGCCTAAGTGTAAAATGTAGATGAAAATGAAATCCTCAAAATCACTGTTCAGCTGTCACCTTACCCTGTAGGGGCCCAAACTCCCTCACTGTACATTTTTTTTGTGAAAGTCCCTTATGCGCCCAAATTTCTGCCTCTAGGCATGCACATTGCTGCCTTAGGCAGTGCCTGGACACCTTTATCACACCTAAGCCCCAATGTACGCCTCCAACCAGGTGAAGATAGGTGTTCCCCCTCCTACTTTGTACATACAAAATGGCAGTGGGGGGGCAGCTCTCCCTGATTCTCTAGACAGTGGGCTAAAGGGTACTCACCCAGGATATGGGAGATCCTGGTTCAAGTCCTCCCTTTTCCTGAACAGATGTCTCCTATCTAACCACTGAACTATAGGATAGTCTGACATTGGTCTCTCTCAATCTCTCCTACTAAGGAAGTCAACTTTGTAGAACTACTTAAATATGCATTGGGCCAGAGAGCATGAGAATGACTCTATAGTCCAGTGGTTAGGGCATTCACCTGAAAGGTGTGAAACCCATATTTATATACATTGCTTAACTTCATCAGGTGGGGCTGGGAACTGAACCAGGGACTACCACATCCTAGGTGAGTGCTCTACCCACTGGGCTAAAGGCTCTAAGGGAGAGCTACTTGCACCAGCAATTTTGTGTAGAGTTAGGCATGTACAGCCACCATTTTTGCAAGAAACAGCTTAGGTGACTGATTCCAAGAGAGGGTTCATGGCAGTGGATCCCAAGCAGAAATCCATCTCCATAGGTGCCAATTCATTGGCACGCCCATGGAAAAAATTAGCGGGTGCTTAGAACCCATCAACAGCCAAACTTCCTCCCTTCTCCCAGTGCAGAAGGCAGTGGGAGGGAGGGGGGAAAAATGGGGGTGTAACCTTAGGGGAAGGGGCGGAGTGGGGGTAGAAAGAGGCAGGGCTTGGGGGAGGGGGTGAAGTGGGGGTGTGGCCCAGGGTGGGGGGTTGGAGGAAGAGATGGAGTGTGGGCAGGTCTGGGCGGAGGGGGGGAGTCAAGCACCTCCTGGGTAGAGAGGAAATTGGTGTTTGTGTGCATCTCCCTCCAGCCTAGATTGAGGTGCCTAACTCCCTGAGAAGCAGGGCTCAGGACGCATTCCTCTTTTTGACATCTGCTACTGGCTAGTTTGTGGATCCTGCTGAGTAGCTGGGCCCCTAAAAGTTAGGGATATAGGCATTGGAATGCCTTTGTGGATCTGGGGCTAAGAATATGAACTTCACATAGTTTATTGAACAGTCATCAGGTTTTGATCACTATTGACCTGGGTCAAAGGCAACTGTCACCTTTACTTAAGTCAATCACTTTATTTTATGCATATCTTTACTTAATTTATTTAGAATCATACAATATATCACACATTTAGGGCTTGTCTTCACTGTACTGCTAGCTCAAGTTAAAATTTGAGTTTTGACCCATACCCAACTTCCATCCACACACACAAATCTCTAGTTCGACTAAGTGCTTTAGGCTTCAGCTAGCTGGACTGGCAGGGATGTGGGTTGGAAATTGAGTGCTACTGATGCTCAAGCTAGTAGTGCTGTGGGGATTCAACAGCTGCAGTTACAGCTCATCCAATCATTCTGTAGTGCAAATGTTGTTTCACAGCATGATCACTCTCACCTGAGCTAGACTAGGTCCAGAAGAATAACTTAAGTGTACTAACTCATGTTAACTGTTGCAGTGAAAACAAGCCCTTACAGCAAGTATTATTTCCATCTTTCATGTTTTTCATCAACATCTCCGAAGCCTGTTTGAAAACCTGTCAATGGAGTAGACAAAACCTTAGCTCTCTCCTGCCTGCAATAATCATTAATTAGCTTAAGAAGGGTAAAAATATTTCATTCAGTATGATATATTGAATTAAGAAATCTTTGGTTTTCTTCTTACCTGTCAGAATCTGAAAATTTCCTTTGCCAAAAATAAACTTCTTGTCAGGAGTCTTTGTAGACAGAATTATTTTATCTAAAACTGTCCAGTTATGAAGGGTGTTTATTAGAGCAACAGCTTCAGCAACCTGTAATTCAGCTTTAGTATTGGGGAAAAAAAAAAGGTTATAGTATACAGTCCTAACGCTGCACACAGATTTCCAACATTTGCAATAAGAACATAAACAGTGAGGCCTGGTCTACACTTAAAAAAGTTTTGCCAGCATAACTCTGTTGGTTAGGAATGTGAAAAAACTATAGCCCTCACCAACATAGATAGGACAGCAAAAGCCCTAGGTTAGATGTAGTTACACCAGCAAAAAAGTCCTTTTCATTTGAAGAATTGGTGTAAACTATATTGGCAAAAAATCTGCACAAATTAACAAGAAAATTACATAGTTACTTGCATCAACATTGTATTGCAGTCCTCAAAGGGTTACTATCATATTTTTTG
Source organism: Gopherus evgoodei (assembly GCF_007399415.2). Lineage (NCBI taxonomy): Eukaryota > Metazoa > Chordata > Testudines > Testudinidae > Gopherus > Gopherus evgoodei. Next base: position 123,867,172 of record NC_044322.1, read on the forward strand.
TTTAACCCTATTTACAGAAAGATGGTGGGAAAATTGTGACAGCAAAACAATGTTGTTAACTCCTTATTGCTTTGCAGAAATATTTAAAGAACTTCTAGAGTTGTTCATATTGTTCCTGACATCATCAGTGATGCTGGTTCATAGACAGAACAGGCAGCCATACTGACTCCTGTTTTAAATAAATAGAAACATAAATAGATTTCAAACAGTTCACAACCATCCTCTTTGTCTTTCTGGCTAGACAGAAGGAAGAGAGTGCAAAACTTTCTTTTGTTTGTAACATGAGATAATGATACAGAAATGGTTGAGAACCACTGTCCCAGTTTGTTTCACGTATATCTTAGTACATTTAGTAGTTTTGAAAACAGCACTTCCTAAAACAGTTTACAACACAGGTTGTGGCCAGCAAGACTGACAAACTAGAATTAAATTTAAATAAACTTCCTATGAGTGAGATAAATTAAAATTAGGCTGAAGAATAGTCTCCCAAAGAAAGTGGTGGAAATCCCATAATTTGTGCCTTAAAGTTATACTGGACAAAACAGTTTCCTCATCAAATTGGCTGCATTGGTTGAGGCACAAGTCTACTAAAATGGCATTGAAGGGATGATATCTGAAAATCACTAACAGCTGTTATGACCATATTAGCAACTGTCCCATTAATAAGACTGGTAAAAAAAGAGGACAAAGAATCAAATGCAAATGTAAAATACCCAAAACTATATGATCTCTAGTGATTTCTGTTACAGATTTCTGCAGGACAGGAGCATTTGGAGTGGTGTCATCCAAGACAAAACCCCTTACTATCCCAGAGAGACTGACATGTCTATAATTAGCTGCAGTGGTGGAGAAATGAAACTAGAGACAACTCAGTATGCCTTATTAAGGCCCCAATCCTGGAAACACACATTTGCTTAACTTCAAGCACATTAGTGACCCCATGAGACTATTCATGTTGGGGCTTATCTTCAGTGCCTTGTTAGCTTGAAGTATAATTTGAGAGTTGCCTCTAACTTGACACCTGTGCACACACGAAAATCTGTAGCATGAGTTAAGTGGTGCTTTAGACTTGAACTAACTGGACTGCTGGAACATGTGTCTTGAAACTTGAGTGACACTGATGTTGAGTTAATAATGTAATGGGGACTCAGTTACTGTGTGGCTTGAGCGCTGTTTTGCAGCAGATAGCTTAGCATGAGCTGAAATGGTTATGCTGCAATCTCAGTCAACTTAAGTGCAGATAACTAGAGCTAACACTGAAGTGAAGACAAGCCCTGAATAAAGTTGATCATGTCCATAAGAGTTTGTAGAATCAAGACCTACGTTTGCAACAAATCACTGTTAATGTGGCATTAAGTATTTAAAAGGGGGAACATATATTGATCTAGAACTGTTGGCCATTTTGACTTTGTATCTTGAGAATGTGAAAGAAACATACAGCAAACTTCTTAAAAAGATAAAATTGTTCTCTGGTGCTTTGCCAAACATTCCAGAAGGGACCTTGAGAGCTCATCATGTCTAGCCCCTTACCTTGAGGCAAGCCTAAGTAAACCTAGATCATCTCTGACAAGTGTTTGTGCAACCTGTTCTCAAAAACCTCCAGTGATGGAGATTCCACAATCTCACTTGAAAGCCCATGCCAGAGCCTAACTACCCTTATAGTTAGATTTCCCTAATATCTAACCTAAATCTCCCATGGCTCAGATTAAGGCCATTACTTCTTGTCCTACCACCAGTAGAGATGGAGGACAATTGCTCACTGTTCTCTTTGTAAGAACACTTAACATACTTGAAGATTTATTTAATTCATAAAGACCCTGAAGAAGCTTCAAGAGTGAACTGAGCAACAACTGAGGGGACAGGAGGGGCACACAAGCATTTCTGATTACACAGAGGTTAAGTTATAAATCTACGGTGCTACAATCTGTCAAGTGTGAGAGTTTCAGTAGTTAGCTTGGGAAAGGTTCCTCTCTCCACGGCAAATAAAAAGGCGTGCTGGATTTCAAGATAGCCACCTCAGGGTAAAAGCCTCACCAAGACAAGGCACAGGCAGTTTTCACCTTGAGGAAACGACTCAAGGTAAATCCCAGGTGGGGGAGTGGGGGTCCCAGGTCAGCCAGCGGCGTCAAGGCAACACTACCTGTGCCTTCCCTGCACTGGGCTGTTATCCCAAAGAAGCAGCCAGCTCCCTGCACGGACCCTTGCGGCAGGAAAAGGACGAGCCGGAGGATGAGGGGCCCGAGGCTGGTGCCCCGATCACTGGGCACCGTGGGGGTGGGCGAGTCCCACGCGCCTCACCTGTGGTGAGTTGGGGCTTTTTCACCCCCCACTTGACGGCCGGGTGCACCACGAGCAGCCGCTGGGCCCCGGGAGGCGGCCCTGGGGCCAGCAGCTCCTCCAGGTCCTCCTCCTCCTCCTCGCTGTGCGCCGCCCCCTTCCCGCGCCCCACGCTCCGGGGCGGCTCCCCCCGGCCCGGCGGCCCCGGCGCGGCGCGGAGGCACCCGGAGCCCCCAGTGCTGAGGGGCCGGGGGAGCAGCGGGCAGAGCCTGCAGGCCGCTGCGGCGCGGAGCCCCCGGGCGCACAGAGCGGCGGCCCCTCGCAGCAGGAGCCCGGACCCCATCGCCCGCCCGGTACCGCGAGAGGGGTGGCCCAGGTGGGGGGCGGGGCAGAACCCGGCACGCGGACGCCGTTAGGCCTGCGCGAGGGGTACGTGCTCGCGCCCGCTTCCCCCGTAGGTTCTACAGGAAACCGCCGCGGCCAGACACGTTCAGCTGCGCGCCCGTACCTCAAGCTCCGCCCCCTCCCGGATTCCTTTGGGCGGGGTCCGTTTCCTGGGTGGGCGGGGTTTTGACTGCCGGGGATGGGCCCACGGGAAGAGGAACCTGTTAATTGTAGTGAGTGACGGCTCGGCTGCGTCACGTGATAGTCAGCCGCACTCCGGTAGGCCGATTTGGCGCACGCGCTCTTGGTACTAATGGCTTGGGGCCCCGCGAGTGGTCGCCGCCGTGCTTGAGGCCGGGGCGTGTGCGGCGCGGGATCGCGCAGTGTCTGGGGAGCGCGCAGGTGTCATGAGTTTGTGTCCTAGAGCGTCAGGGGTGAGTCTTGTCCTTAATGCCCCCCCCCCGGGAGGGGGAGCTGCTCCTACCTCCTGCCCATGCATGGCCTTGGCACCCCTGCGCTGTGCTGCGCGGCGTTTCTCTAGCATCCCACCCCCTGTGCTACTCTGTACTGCACCCCCGCTTGCACTGGATTTCCCTGCGCTGCATCCCCTGGTGTTACAGTGTACTGCACCCCCTCTTGCATTACACCTGTGCTGCAGTGTACTGCACTGAGCCCCTTCTGCTGTGCAACCCTTTACCATATCCGTCTTGCATTGCAAACCAGCTGTGGTACAGTGTGCACCCTCTACACTGCAGACTACTACTGCACCCTGTCATGCATTTTGACCCCGGCTTTGCTATGCTGCATTGCACCCTTTGTCACTTTACGGTCAGTTGTATCCTTTTATTTGTATTATATCATTGCAGCCCCCAAATGACTAATTGGTGATGTTATCTGCAGTGCCCAAAGATCGTGTCTCATTCAGTGGGGGGATACCTGCATATTTCCTGTGTTCTCTGTAATGGTGCAATGATAAATATGAACCCACAATATGTCCTCTAGTTACCTTTTAAAATCCAACTTGCTCTGTAGGCCTGTTCATAGGTGCTGGTTGCTACTATCTCCACTTTACCCTTACAGTCCATTATTCTTTTATTTCCAAGTCACTACCCTTAAAATGGCTTGCTTTTTTGGCTTTCTTTTTTAACTTGGTTATAGAAGATTTTCCTTGCTAACCTCTAGCCATTCTTTTTCTTGACAGATTTCTCTGACAAGAACCAAGGAAGTGGAGTTTAGTTTCTGCTGCTCTTATTTAGGGTTACCATAGTCCTGGTTTCCCCAGACAAAGCCTCTTTTTTGAGCCTGCTTTCCTTGACCCAGCAGAGTTTTCAAATAACAGCAAATGTCCTGGATTTTGCAGAGCAGAGAAGCTGCAGTTCAGAAAGAACCACAATTGATCAGCTTCCCAGTTGGTCTATCCCCTGTATCCACTGCTGATTGGGCCATTCCCCTGCATCCGCAGCTGACACCTGGTCCTTTCCCCTGCAAGTCACAGCTGCTGAATCCTGCCCACCCATGCCCCCTTGCCCTGCTCAGCCCTGGGGAAGGGATCCCACAGGGAGGTGCTGACTGACTGTCTCTGTGTCCTGGGCTTGTGCCATCTGCCCTGCCACTGTGACAGGGAGTGACACTGCCTCCCCATCTCCTGTGAGTACCCCTGCTGCAGGTACTCCCCCTTCGGCTTCCCTTCCCTCTCATTGCCTCCACCTTCTGCAGTGTCTGCTTGTTGGGAACTTGAAATATGGTAACCCTACTCTTCTTCTCATTCCTGGTGAAGTTTCCTGAAAGTGGTGTGGATCATGTTAACTTGGTTTTTACTCTGCTGAAATGATGTAACGGAAATGATAGCCAAGCCCAACACAGCCAGTAACCTCCCCAGCCAAAAGTAAGTCTGACAATGAGGAGTTTCTAAAATACGTTGGTATTTTGGTGAATTGCCCTTGTCTAATGACTCCTGCAGTCACTGGGTGGATCCATGATGCATAGCTTTGGGGGATTCTCTCTACTGATTATATACTGTATTAACTCCTGCTTTTGTTACCTCATTGATTACATCCTCCTTTCCTTGGGCTTGTCTACATCAGAAAGTTGCAGCGCTGGTGAGGGAGTTACAGCGCTGCAACTTTGAAGGTGTACACATCTGCAGGGCATCACCAGCGCTGCAACTCCCTGTTTGCAGCGCTGGCCGTACTCCCGTTTTGTCTCGGGTGTAGAGGATCCAGCGCTGGTGAACCAGCGCTGGTAATCCAATGTAAACACTTACCAGCGCTTTTCTTGACCTCCGTGGAAGGAGGAAGCCTCTGGTAATCAAGCTGATTTCCTTTCCCGGTTTGCTCTCTCGTTCCCGGAACCCCGAGCAAGCAGGTAAGGAGAATCGCTTGCTCGGCGGTTCGGGGAACGAGAGAGCAAACCGGGAAAGGAGACCAGCTTTGCCGCGGTTTGCTCTCGCGTTCCCGGAGCCACCCTGCAAACCGCAGGGAAGGAGACCTGCTTGCTCGGGGTTCCGGGAACGAGAGAGCAAACCGCGGCGAAGCTGGTCTCCTTTCCCGGTTTGCTCTCTCTTTCCCCGAACCGCCGAGCAAGCGGTTCTCCTTACCTGCTTGCTCGGGGTTCCGGGAACGAGAGAGCAAACCGGGAAAGGAGACCAGCTTTGCCGCGGTTTGCTCTCTCGTTCCCGGAGCCACCCTGCAAACCGCAGGGAAGGAGAACCGCTTGCTCGGCGGTTCGGGGACCGAGAGAGCAAACCGCGGCGAAGCTGGTCTCCTTTCCCGGTTTGCTCTCTCTTTCCCCGAACCGCCGAGCAAGCGGTTCTCCTTACCTGCTTGCTCGGGGTTCCGGGAACGAGAGAGCAAACCGGGAAAGGAGACCAGCTTTGCCGCGGTTTGCTCTCTCGTTCCCGGAGCCACCCTGCAAACCGCAGGGAAGGAGAACCGCTTGCTCGGCGGTTCGGGGAACGAGAGAGCAAACCGAGAAAGGAGACCAGCTTCGCCGCGGTTTGCTCTCCCGTTCCCCGAGCAAGCAGGTCTCCTTCCCTGCGGTTTGCAGGGGGTTCGGGAACGCGAGAGCAAACCGCGGCGAAGCGGGTCTCCTTTCCCGGTTTGCTCTCTAGTTCCCGGAGCCCCGAGCAAGCAGGTCTCCTTCCCTGCGGTTTGCTGGGTGGCTCCGGGAACGCGAGAGCAAACCGGGAAAGGAGACCAGCTTCGCCGCGGTTTGCTCTCCCGTTCCCCGAGCAAGCAGGTCTCCTTCCCTGCGGTTTGCAGGGGGTTCGGGAACGCGAGAGCAAACCGCGGCGAAGCTGGTCTCCTTTCCCGGTTTGCTCTCTCGTTCCCGGAACCCCGAGCAAGCAGGTCTCCTTCCCTGCGGTTTGCTGGGTGGCTCCGGGAACGCGAGAGCAAACCGGGAAAGGAGACCAGCTTCGCCGCGGTTTGCTCTCCCGTTCCCCGAGCAAGCAGGTCTCCTTCCCTGCGGTTTGCAGGGGGTTCGGGAACGCGAGAGCAAACCGCGGCGAAGCGGGTCTCCTTTCCCGGTTTGCTCTCTCGTTCCCCGAACCCCGAGCAAGCTGGTCTCCTTCCCTGCGGTTTGCAGGGGGGTTCGGGGAACGCGAGAGCAAACCGCAGCGAAGCTGGTCTCCTTTCCCGGTTTGCTCTCCCGTTCCCCGAACCCCCCCTTGAAGCCGCCCAACAGCGCTGCAGTGTGGCCACATCTAACACCACTTGCAGCGCTGGTTGCTGTAAGTGTGGCCACTCTGCAGCGCTGGCCCTATACAGCTGTACTAATACAGCTGTAACTACCAGCGCTGCAAAATTTTAGATGTAGACATGGCCCTTGAAAGATTCAAAGTCTAGTTTGATCTGCCTAAGTTATTCCGTGACTTTTGGCCCTCACTGTTTTCAGGCGGAGTCTGCTTGCCCTGAAAATTTGCAGATTCTTGATCTAAATGATTTGTTCCCTTTATTGTTCCCTAATAAGCAGGCCAACAAAGAATTTGAGAAGCAACTTGCTAAAGATGCACACACTTAATAGTAAGAGTTTTTTAAGTACACCAGAAGCAGGAAGCCTGTTAAACAGGCAGTGGGGCCACTACGACTGAGATATTAAGGGAGTAGTCGAAGAAGACAACGTCATTGCAGAGAAGCTAAATGAATTCTTTGCCACAGTGTTTGCTGCAAAAGAGGTGGGAGAAATACCCACATTAAAGCTATGCTTTTTGGGTGACAGATCTGAAGTAATGTCCCACACTGATGTGTCAGTAGAAGAGGTTTTAGAACAAATTGATAAATTAAACAGTAATAAATCACCAGGACCAAATGGTATTCACCAGAGAGTTCTGAAGGAACTCAAATATGAAATTGCAGAACTGTATTGTTACTAACTGTAATACATAACCTATCGCTGAAACAAGCCTCTGTGGCAGATGACTGGAAGTTAACTGATGTAATGCTGATTTTTAAAAAGGGCTCCAGTGCAGTCCTGGCAATTACAGGCCTTTTGGTGTAATTTCAGCACCAGATTAAATACTTGGAAGTATAGTAAAGAATAGAATTATCATAAACATAGATGAACACAATATGTTGGGGAGGAAGAATCAACGTGGTTTTTGTAAAGGGAAGTCATGCATCACCAATCTATTAGAATTCTTTGAGGAGTTAAAAAAGATGGACATGGATAAAGGCTCTTTAGGAAGCTAAGTAGTCATGGGGTAACAGGAAAGGTCCTTGAATGGATCAGTAACTGATTAAAAGATAGGAAACAAAGGATAGGAATAAATGGTTAATTTTCAGAATGGAGAAAGGGAAATAAGGATCTGCACTGGGACCTGTGCTGTTCAGCCTATTCTTTTTCCAGATCATTAGTGGAATGAACAGTAAAGTGGCAAAGTTTGTAGATAATACAAAATTATTCAAGATAGTTAAGTCTGAAGAGCTAGGCTAAGTCTACCTTACAAAATTAAGTCAACTTAAGTTATGTCAACAATCATGTACTCCTGTAATTAAACTACTTTTACACATCCACACAATGCTCCTTGTGGTGGTGGAGTATGTCCACAGTTGGTGCTCTTGCATTGACAGAGACAGCAATGCACCATGGGTACCTATCCCATTGTACAACTCGCCACCATTTGCCCCTGGGTGCTCTAACACGGGATCACAGTGCCTTAAGGGGGCAGGCTCACTGTACCATGATGCAGTTTTCTCTGTCCCATCATTCTATGGGCTTCTGACTATGCTTCAAGCCACTTTTTAACCACCCCTGTAAACTGCATGCCCACCATCTCTGTCTCAAAGCATGGATCCTACACTGCTCTGCAGTCTTGTGTTGTGTTCATAACACTTATCACAGATGATCCTGCAGTATTTCATGAACTATGAATCTGATAATGACACCGTGGTGTCTGCTCTGCTGCGTGCCATGGAAAGAAACCATCAAGATTTCTGTTGGCATTCATGGAGTAGCTGCACACGGACCATCAGTACTGGGCTTGGGAAACAAACACTGAGTGGTGGCATTGCATTGTGATGTAGGTATGGGATGACAAGCAGTGGCTGCAGAACTTTCAGATGCACAAAGCCACCGTCCTGGAACTGTGTCCTCTGGCACAGGGACACTAAAATGAGAGCTGCCCTCAGGGTGGAGAAGTGAGTGGTGATATTAGTGTGGAAGCTGGCAACTCCAGACTGCTACTGATCAGTCACGAATCAATTTGGAGGTGGAAAGTCCACCGGGGGCGTTGCAGTCATGCAAGTGTGCAGGGTCATTAATTGTCTCCTGCTATGAAAGACTGTGATTCTGGGCAATGTGCAGGAAATAGTGGATGGCTTTGCATCAATGGGATTCTCTAACTGTGGTGGGGTGATAGATGACACACACATTCCCATTTTGGCCCTAGACCACCTTTGATGAAGTATATTAACAGAAAGTGTTACTTTCCTATGGTACTGCAAGTGTTGGTGGGTCACCTAGGTCATTTCACTGACATCAGTGCAGCGGATCAGGGAAGATGCATGGTGCACACATCTTCAGGAGTGCTGGCCTATGTAGAAAGCTGAAAGCAGGAACTTTCTTTCCAGACCAGAAGATTCCAATTGGGGATGTGGAAATGCCAGTTGTGATCCTGGGAGACCCAGCCTACCTCTTCTTTCCAATGGCTCATGAAGCCTTGATTGCAGCAAGGAGTGCTTCAACAACAGGCTCAGCAGTTGCAGAATGGCTGTTGAATGTGCCTTTGGCAGATTAAAGGGTCACTGGTGCTGCCTTTTGGTAGCTTAGACCTCAGGAAAATGCACATGGTCATAGCAGCCTGCTGTGCTCTGCATAACATTTGTGACGCTAAGGGGGAAAAGTTTCCGCAGGGGTGGAACATTGAGGTAGATGAACTGGCAGCTGCTTTTGAGTAGCCAAATACCAGAGCTGTTAGAGGGGTTCAGCGGGGGGAGGGAGGAAGGGCGGGCTATCTGAATCAGGGAGACTTTGCAGGAGCATTTTGAGAAGGGGCCCCAGTGATGTGTTTTTCTTTAATGCATTGAGCCAGGCATTGCTTTCTTTCACTGTAGTATGAGCCTTTTAATGATTTCCGCGTGTGCATTAATTGTAGTCTGCTAATGCACCGATTGCCACTGTGTATGAATTTCAGCAGCAACCACCACGTGTTACAGGCAAATAAATATTCATTTTATTTTTATATGTACATTTTTATTCATCAGCTATACAAACATTTCTGTTTTCCACAAGGGACATGATACTGAAGAGCGCTTTTTGAAATGAAGCTCTCACAGCTGGGTGTAGGTCCAGCTGTTATTGTGAAACATGTCCCAAAGGGTGGAATGCATGGGGTACTGTGACAGCCAAGGAACATGCGAGGAATGTGTGTGTGGAGTTTGGGGAGGGAATGGAAGGAAGTTCTGTATAGGCTGCAGGGAGAGGTGAGCCCATGTGTTCTGCCTGCAGTGTAATCAGGGACCTCAGCATGTCTGTTTGGTCCTCCAGCAGGTGTATCATCTGCTCCTGCCCGTTTTCTCTCCTGGCTATCCATTTTCAGTTTTTCAATCTCTCTCCATGCTCTCTGCTCACTATAAGTAGCATCAGATGATTGCAACATCTCCCTGAATGTTTTCCTTACTCCTCCAGGTTTGTCTTATCAGAGAGAGCTGCTCAGCCAGTGTGCAGGAGGAGATCCTCAAGGGAGCATCTGCAAAAGCTAAAGAAACGATAGACGGAGGCACTGTTGTGAGTGCACTCATAGCCTTGATTCATACAAGTTAGATACACCACTTTCTTTCTTTCCCTTAGCAGGTACACAGCACGGGAAGAGCCGTAATGATGAGTTTGGCCTGGGGTGGGGAGAAAGGGGCAAGCTGGGAGAAAGGGTGGGATTCCCAAGGGTATCAATACAAACACTTAGGGCCACTATTATGAATACTGGCACCATTTTATACTGTCGGGGTTGATAGCAGCTAACACCTCACTCTTGAGGGTAACCAGTGATGCAAGGATGCAGCTCCTGCATGCATGGAACTACATACTGGGTCTGTATGCTGCTTGCCTGTGTGCTGCTTTGATGCCTACACAGGTAATTGCTGATTGGTGCAGCAACTTTTCTACTGTGGGGGAAGAAACAAGGCTGCCCTCCCAAGGAACCTTCAGCAGAGGATTACAAAGTACCTCCAGGAAAGTTGTATTGGTTATTTCTATCCCTCTTCTTCCCTGGGGAAAAAAAGCAGAGGGCTACATCATGTCTCCCTGCAGTACCAAAGCACAGCGGATACTTACCGGAGCTTCCCTTTTGTGTGTCATGCATACCACAGCTGGAGTGCTGAGACTGGCTAGACCCCTCCAAAGTTAAAAAAGAGGCCCTGGCTCCCCACGCCAGTGGATGTCCCAGTTGCCTGTCCCATCTTCAACTCCACTTCATCATCCACCACTTCATCCTCGGGGTTCAACCTGCTGGCTGCTGTGTCCAGCCCCCTACATATACATAGGGCTCTTGGTGGTGAAGGTGGGGTCACCTCTGAGGATGGCATGCAGCTCCTGGTAAATAAATGGCATGTCTTTGGCAATACACTAGACTGACAATTGGCCTCCTTTGCCTTCTGGTACCCCTGCCTCAGCTCCTTGATCTTAGCATGGCACTGCTGCATGTCCCTTTCATGCCCCTTGTCCTCCATGCCACGAGCAATCTGCCCATAGGTATCAAAGTTCCTACGGCTGGAGCAGAGCTGTGATTGCAAAGCTGCCTCTCCTCACAGACTCAGCAGATCCAATAACTGATGTACTTCAGGCGGGAGAGTGTTTGCTGTGGAAAGGCAGCATGGTCAGCAGGAAATGCTATGTGAACTCTCCATGCTGAACAAACAGAAAGAGGAATTAAATACAATACAAACAAGAGGAAATACTTTTTCACACAAAGCACAGCTAACCTGTGGAATTCATTGCCATAGAATGTTAAGATGGCCAAAAGTATAACTGAGTTAAAAAAAGAACTAGATAAGTTCGTGGAGGATAGATCCATCAATGACTTCATGCTCAGGGTGGCCTAAATCTGACTGCCAAAAGCTGGGAGGGGAAGACGGGAGGCTTTTTCCAAAATTACCCTGTTCTAGATATTCCACCTGAAGCTCTGACTCTGGCCACTGTTGGAGACAGAATATTGGGATAGATGGACCACTGGTTTGACCCAGTATGGCAGTTCTTAGGTTGTTTCATATTACAAGCAACACTATTGCTGTGTAAGCAAAAATACAGATTAGATTTGTAACAATATTTACAACCATTACAAACCTTAGTCAAGGAATAAATAGGGAATGGATACATGAAACAACAAAACTAAAACAGGCAAAATTGTTTAAATTCAGAAGAAGAACTTTTGTGCAGTTCTTATGTGTTTTTTTGCATCTTCACTAAGCTGAACCTAAATTTTAATAAGTTACTTGCTAATCTCACCACCTCCAAAACAGGTCTTCTCCAGGGTGCTGTCATCTCATTTGGGTTCTGCAGGAGCTTGGAGATGCACTACTTGTCTCTACCTCTTTTTGATAAAAATTTGAGGTCTTCTTGCCTTCCAGTAAATTCCTGTCTGAAATAGAAACCTAGGTAGAAATGAATGATAGATATTGTGGGCACTTCAGAAGGTATGGCACATATTATACTTTCATAATATGTCATATGACAGTCTGCCCACAGTTACACCTATGCAGCCTCATTGAAATCAATGGGGGTTGCACATGTGTATCTGAGAGGAGATAATCCATTTAGAAGTAACTAGCAAAAGACACAAAAACTAACAGCAAAATGTAACTATATAATTGGGACCAGGACCAAATCAGAGAATCAAAAATTCAGATAATCAGGAGAATGGGCAAAGAGCTTTCATGCCGTTATTTTAAGATGCAGAGTTGTTTTTAAACCAGCTGATCCCTGCCAGAAAAAGCATTAAAACGTACCCCCCCTTTTAATCTATGTAACAGAATATACAAAGTGTTAGTTCTTACAAACAATGTTTTGTTAATTTATTAACAGGAATACTGACATGAATTTTTAACAAGTTGTATTGATCATTTTTACACTCTTTAGTCATTAATCTTGAACATTATAGAGACCGTCTACAAAGTCTGTCTAATGTTACACCAGGTACCATTTCTGTTTTGCATGGTTACTTGTAACATCGCAAACAGTACAATTTATAAAAAATGCAAAAATGATAATGACAAAGCATTAAAACATAGCTCCCTTCTTTATTTACTGCCTGCAGTTATTGCTAGTGGAGACTACCAGTTTTTAAAAATGCGGAAATGATAAACTCAAGCCTTAAAATATAGTCCCCTTCTTTACAGTGTTTTTTAGATGAGAGGTTCTCTTCATGGTGCAATCACAAAGTCGCTTCATTAACCACAGTTCAGTGGGGTCGATACCGGGCTGTTGCCTCAAGTACGGAAGGAAGAGGTTTCCTGCTCTTGCAGCATTGCAGTGAGAAATTTTTTCTGTCAATTCTTCCTTGGCAGAATCTTCAACTTCGTAATCTCTGTTTGCCTGTAGTGTACAGTCTGCATGATTTTGGCATCATCCAGTAACTGATAGCCAGGGTCATTAGCATCAATCATTTTCAAGCCAATCTGTAACATCATCTTTGTCAACTTCTGTGCAGCCAGGAAGTCTGTGGAGGAGGTCAATAAATGCATTGGTCTCCTCTTCAGCTGCTAATATTGCTGTTGCAGCTGCAAGTTCACTTTCCTAAGTGTTAGCAATAACTGCAGGACACAGATTTTTCCACAATTTTTGTAAGCTTGACCCGGGGATGTCTTTCCAGGCTTCTGCAACCCTATATATAGCATTCTTGATAACTGATTTTTTTTTCCAGTGCTGCAACATGTTGTTTTCATTCTCAGATGCTTCATCAGATATCAGTGGTCGATTAAGAAGATGCCATTTATAGTGCCATTTTAGACTCTCCAGCACTCCTTGGTCCATAGGCTGCACAAGAGATGTTACGTTTGGAAGGAGAAAAAAACAGAAGATTGGGTCATCTTGGGAGGTAAGCCCTCCGTTGTCAGGGTGAGCGGGTGTGTTGTCCAGCAGCAAGATAGCTTTTGGTGGGATGTTTTCTTCATTCAGATGAACCCATATGCTTGATATAAAAGTTTTAAAAAAAAATCACGAAACAAAGAACTATCCATCCGTACTTTCCCCTGTGATTTGTAGATGACGGGCAAAGCATCCATAAGTGCATTTTTAAGTGCACATGGATTCTTCGCTTTACCAATGACAGTTAATGGGAGCATGTATGTGCCACTGACATTAGCACAGGCCAGGATTGCTGAACATTCTTTGCTTTGCTTGTAGCCAGGCACAGATCTTTATGTTCTGGTATTAAGTGTTTTTGATGGCAATATCTTCTAGTACAAGCCTGTCTTATCACAATTATAAACTTTTTCCGGTGACAAGTTGTGCTTGGCTAAGATATCTTGCAGTATTTTTTTTTGATAGTCAGAAATAACTCCCAAATTGGCAGACAGCTTTTCCCTGGTGACTGTTAGTTGCCGGGTGTTGTCATGCTTTTTAAACTGACTGAGCCATGCCTGACTAGCAGAGCAACCAGCATCTCCTCCTAAAGCTTGATTAAAGCTCTTAGCCTTCTCACATAGTAAAGGATCACTAATAGGAATGCCCTCCCCTTTCACCACTGATAAAGGGCTTCACCTAGATCAGCATCCTTTGGTTGCTTCATAGTCTTCCAGGATGCAGAGTTCTTCATGCTGTATTTAAGAATTTGCTTGGCATTGTGTTTAATGGGAGAGATTTTCCAGGCCTTCTTGAAGGATAAAGAAAGGCAGGAAACAGATTAGAGGAGCTTGAAATAGGCTATCATCTTTCTGGAACTAACACCAATCCGTACCTAGTGTATGATGGTGAACACTTACTGTTTCTGTTTAAATGAGAGGGTGTTTTCCTACCTCATCCTGAGGTGTATTCTTTCTGACTTCTGCAGTGGTCAGTTGGTACTCTCCTAATATGACTCATGTGTAAGACTCTCCTTGTGTGTTTTTTGGATGTGTTTTTAAAATGTATCATTTGTATAATGCATTGAGATCTGTAAGGAGCCTATTGTACATACAAGATAATGGGTCCTTGCCCCAAATAATTTCTAATCTAAATAGAAACCCTACAGATAATAGAAAGGAGGATGGAAGGAAAAGTATGCAACATGTAATTTGCTCTTGTCAAATTATTTTTTAAAAAACAGAGCAATATGCTCAAAGATACGTTACTGACTCTTTCTAGGTTGGTGGGGTTATGTTACAGCATGGTGCTTTCTGTGGCATCACAGTGCAGTGGGAACAGAGGCAACCCAATATTTCAAGTGATCTAAAATGTTGGAGCTTCAGTATTTTTTGCATGGCTGCTCTTCATGGCCTAGTTAGTGGAAGGCCTATGGCACTTTTGTCAAGTAAATGCCATTGGCCAAATTCATCCCTTGTGTAACACTGTTGAATTCAGAGATGATTTTCCGATAAGAGCCTTATTTGTAGATCACCTTTCAGGCTTCTGTGAGAGGCCTGGGAAAGATCTGCATGATATAAAGTGTCAGAAGGCCTTTACCCAGCTTAAGGTAACACTCATGTCTGACCCTGTGCTAAGGGCCCCAGACTTTAACAAACTATTTCTAGTAACCACAGATGCATCTAAGCGTGGTGTAGGAGCAGTTTTAATGTAGGAAGGACCGGATCAAGAATTTCATCCTGTCGTGTTTCTCAGCAAAAAACTGTCTGAGAGGGAAAGCCACTGGTCAATCAGTGAAAAAGAATGCTACGCCATTGTGTATGCCCTGGAAAAGCTATGCCCATACGTTTGGGGACGGCGTTTCCAGCTACAAACCGACCATGCTGTGCTAAAGTGGCTTCATACTGCCAAGACAAACAACAAAAAACTGCTTCAATGGAGTTTAGCTCTCCAAGATTTTGATTTTGAAATTCAACACATTTCAGGAGCTTCTAACGTAGTAGCTGATGCACTCTCCCGTGAAAGTTTCCCAGAATCAACTGGTTAAAAATTGTCCTTGAAATGTGGAAAATCTTGTAGTTTTACATAATTAGTAGTATATGTAAAGGTGCATGTGTTTTATTAATCTATTTATTCTAAAGTTCTAGGAAGAAATCACCTCTAGTGTGGTTCCACACTGTCTGAGATTTGGGGGGCGTGTCATAAACAGATAGTTAAGGGTTAATGTCTCTTTTACCTGTAAAGGGTTAAGAAGCTCAGTAAACCTGGCTGACACCTGACCAGAGGACCAATAGGGGGACAAGATACTTTCAAATCTTGGTGGAGGGAAGTATTTGTTTGTGCTTTTTGTTTTGTTCGTTGTTCGCTCTTGGGACTAAGAGGGACCAGACGTACATCCAGGCTCTCCAAATCTTTCTGAATCAGTCTCTCATGTTTCAAACTTGTAAGTAATTAGCCAGGCAAGGCGTGTTAGTCTTATTTTTGTTTCCTCAACTTGTAAACGTTTCTGTTTTGCTGGAAGGATTTTACCTCTGTTTGCTGTAACTTTGAACCTAAGGCTGGAGGGGGTCCCTCTGGTCTATAGGAATCTGATCACCCTGTAAAGCATTTTCCATCCTGATTTTACAGAGATAATTTTTACCTTTTCTTTCTTTAATTAAAAGCTTTCTTTTTAAGAACCTGATTGATTTTTCCTTGTTTTAAGATTCAAGGGGATTGGAACTGGACTCACCAGGGATTGGTGGGGGGAAAGAAGGGGGATGGTAAATTTCTCCTTGTTTTAAGATTCAAGGGGTTTGGATCTGTGTTCACCAGGGAATTGGTGAAGTCCCTCAAGGCAACCCAGGGAGGGGACGAAGTTTTGGGGTAACAAAGAGTGCCCCAGACACTAAAATTCTGCGTGGTGGCAGTATACCAAAGCTAAGCTAGTAATTAGGCTTAAAAGTGTCCATGCAGGTCTCCACATCTGTACCCTAGAGTTCAGAGTGGGGAAAGAAACCTTATCAAGCCTTATTTGTAGATCACCTTTCAGGCTTCTGTGAGGGGCCTGGGAAAGATCTGCATGATATAAAGTTCTAGTTGAACTGAATACTAAACAGTTCTTATAAGTAGTAATCTGCATGCTCAGACAAGACCTGGGTTGAGTTGTCCTACAATGAGATCTTTACTTTTCCCATAACTTAAGAACTGTATTACTTCAGGATTTGATTATGGCAGCTGTGAAATGTGCCTAGCATCTTTGTACCATAGAATGGTACAAATATATTGATGTACATTATATGGGAAGAATTGAGGGGCAAGAGTTCAAAATTGTAGTGAGCATTATGACAAGTATTTTAATTGTGACAGTAGGGCTGGGCAAGTAGTGAAGTGATTGGCTATGCCATGTGGTAGTGTTCTAGTAAAACAGCACAAGTAAGAACGTGTTAGCCTAGCTATGTAATGTTACACCCAGCTTCAAAACCAAGGGAGAGAGAAATTAATTAGGTAGAAGAACAAAACAAAGTACACTATCTTGAATCTTTTTAATTAGTTAGTGGGCTACAAAAGATTAATGTCTGGGAAGATCCGTCTGGGATCAGGAAAAGAGTATGTGCTGAAAAAACAAGCTAAATGTATATTTAGGTTTTTAACTTCTGCAGTTTTGAACTAGAATGGTTTAAACAGCATTTGACTGAGTCACTTACTGTCTGCAGCTCAGAAGATAATAAATCAAAGAGAAACATTTAATAATTCTTGCATGTAACAGCCTGACTTAGCTATTACATTTAATCCATCTCTCTACAGTCAAACATCTTCTAAATTAGTAAAATTTACCTAAGATCTTACTCACCCTGGATTCCTGTTTTAGCACTCAATCCTTCAAACGCTTATGTACATTTTTAATTGTACTACACCTCTACCCCGATATAACGCTGTTCATGAGAGCCAAAAAATCTTACTGCGTTATAGGTGAAATTACGTTATATCGAACTTGCTTTGATCCATCGGAGTGCGCAGCCCCGCCCCCCCCGGAGCGCTGTTTTACCGCGTTCTATCCACATTTGTGTTATATTGAGTCGCATTATATTGGGGTTGAGGTATATGGTGAGGCGTCACATAGAAACCAATGTAGCTACACACTTAAGCCCGTGCAAAAATGTTTGTAGGATCTGGGTGTTATGCAGAATGATACTTAAACTATATGACAGCTATTGAGGTCCTAATTCTGCTGATACTGAGCAGCCCAGTAGGTCCAAAGAGGTAAATTTAAATGTTTCAACAAAACCTGCCATTTATTATCACCAATAAAATACAGTGGACCCTCAATTCTTCAGCTGCCTCTATGCAGTTGCAGGGGTCTGCTCTGCAGACTGCAGAGTTAGTTGAAGGAGCAGGGAGCAAATTTGCCCCATGTAGGGTTCTAAGGAAATTGATAAGTCAGTAAGCTTCAATGTTGTATTTTATTTCACTTAATACAGGAGTAACTGGATGAAAGTCTGTGGCCCATGTTATACAAGAAGTTAAACTAGATGATTTAATGGTCCTGTCTGGCCTTAAAAATCCATTAATCTTTAAAATTTCAGATACTTTTGATGGGCCTCTTCTCACATATCACTGATAGTGACTGTGTTACTGATGTGATATTCTCCATGAATATTGTTCCCCATTAAGTAGTCATTTTTCTTAGTTCGCCTTTTTGTTGTGTAGATAGTTGTGAAAAATAATTGGATTCCCTATTCTTTATGATTAAAAGTGAATATCAAATTAGGCATAATTATAGAATGAAAAGTGGTTACCATCCCTATTAACTTTTTCCCCATCTTTTCTTGTCTGCTGGTAGGCAATGAGTTCATTTAAGACAGCTTAGAAATGGCCTTTGCTAAAACATATTGTTCAGTGTGGAAAATGCTGAGAAAATATGTCATTTCATAGCAGATTAATCAAATGGCTTCAAAATCCAATGTGAGGATTATGCAGAGGTAAAATAGGCCATGAGTATGCTTTATCTTCCTCCTAAATGTTGACCCCATAATATTGAACTTCCTGAGCTCTGAAAGCCACTTGGCCTATTCTGGAGACATTGAAAATCTGTTATTTGGGTTGTCATGGTATAATTCCCCACTCTTAACCTTAGCGTCCAAAAGATGGGGTACCAGCATGAATTCCTCTAAGCTCAATTACCAGCTTAGTACTTGTAGCGCTGCCACCAACCAGGAATTCCAGTGCCTGGTACACTCTGGTCCCCCCAAAATCTTGCCCGGGGACCCCCAAGACCCAGACCCTCTGGATCTTAACACAAGGAAAGTAAACTCTTTCCCTCACCATTGCCTCTCCCAGGCTTCCCCTCCCTGGGTTACCCTGGAAGATCACTGTGATTCAAACTCCTTGAATCTTAAAACAGAGAGGAAAATTCACCTTCCCCCTTCCTTCTCTCTCCTCCTCCCAGACTCTCCCTGAGAGAGAAAGTAATCCTAACACAGAGAGAAAATTAACCTTTCTCTCCCCCATCAATTCCCTAGTGGATCCAGACCCAGTCCCCTGGGGTCTCACCAGAATAAAAAAACAATCAGGTTCTTTAACAAGAAAGGCTTTTAATTAAAGAAAGAAAAAACAGTAAAAATTATCTTTGTAAATTTAAGATGGAATATGTTACAGGGTCTTTCAGCTATAGACACTGGAAATACCCTCCCAGCCTAAGTATACAAGTACAAATTAAAATCCTTTCAGCAAAATACGAATTTGAACTCCTTCCAGCCAAATACACATTTGCAAATAAAGAAAACAAACATAAGCCTAACTCGCTTTATCTACCTAGTACTTACTATTCTGGACATATAAGAGACTGTATCAGAGAGATTGGAGAGAAACCTGGTTGCACGTCTGGTCACTCTCAGAACCCAGAGAGAACAACAACCAAACACTAACAGCACACACAAAAACTTCCCTCCCTCAAGATTTGAAAGTATCATGTCCCCTGATTGGTCCTCTGGTCAGGTGACAGCCAGGCTCACTGATCTTGTTAACCCTTTACAGGCAAAAGAAATATGAAGTACTTCTGTTCTATTAACTCTTACTTATCTGTTTATAACATGGGTGCAGATCAGTTTGTTCACAGGAGAAGTCCTATATACCCTTCAATATTTTCTGTTTATTGTGCTCCAGAGAAAATGCTATCCATGATGAGACTGTGCCTGAGTCCACTGTACAGAGTGGCAGCTGTCTGAGGAATGGCAACTTGCAAACCCCAGTGAGTTCATGCTTTCATTATACAAATTGGTAGCCTGTTACACTGAATAAGAGAAAAGTGGGTGGGATATTGCATGGCATTGACAATGGGGATAAAGAGCCTCTCACCTCTCGTTTCCTGGCTAGTTTGATCCAAAATTCTGTTGGCATCAGGAGTCACAATCAGGTCACTTTGGGATTAGGGTTGCCAACTGTGATTGGACATATTCCTGGAGGTTTCATCAGATGACATAATCTTTAATTAAAGATTAATTCCTGAAGAGTCCAGGACAATCCTGCAGGGTTGGCAACCCTCTTTGGGATGTAAGCTTCCTTAAATGCACAGTATGTGCAGCTGACATTAATGCCAATGCAGTGCTTATCCTGCAAGCAAATAGGTAAGTCTCCATGTTTGCTTACCAAACCCCCATTCAGAAATAACTATCATTGTTGCCCCAGGCCCTTTCAGAGGCAACCACTTGGCAACTGCTCACCAGTTACACTCTCCTACGTAAGGATGTTCTTGCAAAAGGAATCTTCACCTGGCATATCCTCTTCTTTATCCCATCCCCATACTGCCCTACTTGATAGTTCCTTGCCACTGGCATAGGTTGACCAGATGTCCCTATTTTATAGGGGCAGCCCTGATATTTGGGGCATTTTCTTCTGTAGGCGCATATTCTCCCCCCCGTTTCCGATTTTCACACTTGCTGTCTGGTCACCCTACACTGGCAGTCAGACAACATTTACACATATCTTCTATGAAATCCTGGGAAAATGTTGAAATGGGAGTAACAGGCTCATATTGCTAGAGGACAGAACACTGTACGTCTAGGGAGCCTGCATTTGTGTGGATGGCCATTACTTGTCTTATGGTTACACATCTTCTCTTGAATGGTTTTAGAGAGGGAAAAGGAAGGTCCAAGAACAGTGTGCACGTGTACGAAGAAATTCTTCCAGGAGCAGGAGAAGCCCAAGCCAGCCGCAGAATGGAGAAGTGGTTGAAGCAGTTACATTGTTTGAAGTGGTCAGCATGGGCAAGAGGGCAATGCAGGTACTTTCAGTTCCTGGACTGAATTGACATTCTACCTGCTGGGAGGGGAAATGGACACACAATGATTTCTGTTAAATACATCTCAAGAACTTCTGGTTTAATTTTGAAATCTGTTGAGTCTTTGTGTAGTCTTTGTTATCCAGTCAACTTGAAAAATGACACTTGTGTGAAATTTTTTTTAATTCCTAGACTTACAAGTAACACGATTACTGTAATTGTGAAAGAAGTGAGTGAGAAAACTTGGGCAGGGATTTCCAAACAAAAGGTGCCTAAAGCCAGGCCCCAGAAGCAATATTTAAACACCTAAAAAGGCATCTGATTTTTCAAAACCTAGTGGTTCCCATTGGCTTCAGTGGAAGCTATAAGGAGCTCAGGGCTCTTGAAAACCAAGCTTCTTAAGTGCCTAAATGTGGCTGTAAGAGACTAACTTTAGGCATCCCTTTTAGGAAGTCCTGGCTACTATTTCCCCTGCCCTCCCAGTTTGACAATGTTTTGTAAGTAGTCAGTTTCCCTGTATAGTCAGTAAGTTTCTTCTGTGCTGAAGAAATCCTTATGAAATCAAAGAAGTGCTTCCCCCATACCCTTTTTATTTAATATATATTCTGGACTGTAGGCCCCAGTTTTTCAAGGGGCTTTGTGAAAGTGAATCTCTGTTCCCTTGAAGAGCCTCATTAACTTTAGTGGGCAACTTCAGGCATAGGGTCCACACAGGTTAATCATCTTGCAGAATCAGGGCTTTAGGGTCACCACTTTTTAAATTTACATTTAGAGCTGGGCAAATAAACTACATTCTGTTCACTGACCTTAGAAAAAAATTGAAAACAATTTTGGTTTGGGTTTAACTAGATCTGAAAATTGTGAATTTTTTTTGGCAAATCAAAAAACATGTTTGTAGCTTTTTCTTAGAGGTCTAGATTCCCAAAATGGGGTGAGAAGGTGGTGGTGCTACTTTCCTTGTAACTTTCAGCCCAGTGTTTGTCACTCACCTATGATGAAAGAGACCAGGGTTCAGTTTCCCCCCTGTCTGATTTGGAGAATGGATTTGAACCTAGATCTCCCACCTCTCAGGTCAGGGCCCTACCCACAGAGCTGTGTGGAAGGGGGTCTCAGTCTCTTCTGTTGAAGTTGTTTCACTGAATGCAGTCCCAGGAATAGGGTTTGGACTTGAGTCTTCCACATCCCAAGTGAGAGTCCTAACCACCAGGCTAAATCATCATTCTCACTCTCCCTAGCCCAGTGACTCTTCATTGTCATTCATACCAGTGGGAGTAATTTAACCACTGGAAGAATTTAGCAAGGGTGATGGTGGATTCTCCATCACTGACAATTTTAAAATCAAGATTGGATTTATTTTAAGGTAAGCGCTAGTTCAAAAGGAATTATTTCGGGGAAGTTTTATGTCCTGTGTTACACAGGAGGTCAGACTAGATGGTCACAGTGGTCCCTTCTGGCCTTGGAATGAATGAAATTAAATGAAAGTAAAACTTTTTTTCCTCATCTCTTTCAGTTAGTCATCTTAGGTGCTGTCTGTAACAACAGCAGGTGGCAAACTTTAGATAGAAGTATTTTTTTTTTAAAGCTGATGGTTTTTCTTTAATACCAGTGTTTATAGTATACCCTGTCTCTAATGGCTGATACAGTATATGTAAATTTCTCAAATACGTTTTGGTAACGATTTTTGTATGATACGAATCTTGTAAAATATTTATGATATTGATTAGTGATGGTGCCCAACTGCCTTTTTTATTTTCTTTTGTTTATGAAACTCTAAGAAAGAATTTCGATATAAACATTGGGGTTTTTGTTGTTTTGAGAGCAGCTATTTTGTTTTGTTCTAGCATATCCTGAGTTTGTTCTAGCCTGGCATATAGGGGAGTGTGCAGTTCTGGGAATACTGTTCTAACAGTTTACTTTGCTTCAGAAGGAGTTGCATGCACACATAATGTGGTGGCCATAACCAAATAGTGGACAACTTATTCTGGATATCTATTTTTTATAACTATTAGTGACAGAATAGTGTAAGACATACTATATTAAGAATTTCCCAGGCTGGAACATATCACACCTTGTTTAGCCTTTGATAACTGTTTTTTTTTCTTCTGTAATCTATTTTAGTCTGTGGTGGATGACTGGGTTGAAGCTTATATCCAAGATCGAGATGTGGCACTTCTAGATCTGATCAACTTCTACATTCAGTGCTCAGGCTGTCAAGGTAATTCAGTATCATATAGGTTTCATGTTCCCCTGGTGTTATCTGGACCGGTGATCTGCTAGGTCACTCCAATCATTGACTCTGGGAGTCAGCCTTACCCTGCTCTGCTGTGAGACCCCCTGTCATAAACAGATAGCTACGGGTTAATGTCTCTTTCACCTGTAAAGGGTTAACAAACAGTGACCTGCAACATCTGACCAGAGGACCAATCAGGAGACAATATACTTTCAAATCTCGGTGGAGGGAAGCCTTTGTTTGTGTTTTTTGGGTTTTGCTTTGTTCTCTCTGGGCTCTGAGAGTGACCACACGTACCTACAGGCTCTCTGATCTTCTATTCCAATTTTGTAAGTATAAAGGTAGAAAGGCGGTATAGTCTTTTTATTTGTTTTCCTTTATGTGCGAATGTGTATTTGGCTGGAAGTATTTTAAATTGTATTTCTATTGGAGGAGTCTGTTTCTCCAATTTCTTAAGCCGACAGATCCTGTAACTTTTTACCATCTAAATTGCAGAAATAGACCTTTTACTTTTTTCTTTCTTTTTATTAAAAGTTTTGCTTTTAAGACCTGTCTAATTTTTTTCCCCTTGTTGAGGCTCAAGGGAATTGAGTCTGTACTTAACAGGGAAGGAGAAGGGAGGGGAAGGGTGGAATCCCTTTGTTTTAGATTCACGGAGCGTGAATCTATCTCTCTCTCCAGGAGACCTAATTTCTCTGTGTTGTGATTCAAGGGGTTTGAATCACAGTAATCTTCCAGGGTAACCCAGGGAGGGGAAGGCTGACAAAGGCAACGGTGAGGAAAGGGGTTTACTTTCCTTGTGTTAAGATCCTGGGTCTTGGGGGTCCCCAGGGAAGGTTTTGGGGGGACCAGAGTGTATCATGCACTCGAATTCCTTATTGGTGGCAGCTTATCAGATCTAAGCAGGTAATTAAGCTTAGGGGAATTCATGCTAGTACCCATATTTTGGACACTAAGGTTCAGAATTGGGAAAGATACTATGACACCCCCCACTCCTGGGTTGTTCACGCACAGCCTCTGGCATGTAAGCTGCTTGGATTGTACAACCGAATGACACTAGCCAATATCTCCAGTCCCAGACACAACCCTAGGAACCTCCATCTTGCAGTGTCCAGTTATGCCTGCTGGACGGTGCAAGCTTATGAGTTTGCCAATTTAACAAATATATTGATATGCACCAGGCTTGTTATCTCCAGGGGAGTCTCTGACATGCCTCAAACCAAATGCACAGCTTCAGGTAGAATAAACAAACAAATATATTAACTACAAAAGATAGATTTTAAGTAATTATAAGTCAAAGAACAAGAAGTCAGATTTGGTCAAATGAAATAAAAGCAAAGCGCATTATAAACTGATCTTAACACCTTCAGTGCCCTTACAAACTTAGATGCTTCTCACCAAAGGCTGGCTGGTTGCCCTTCAGCCAGACTCCTCCCTTTGATCAGCGCTTCAGTCGTTTGGTGGTGGTGTCTATAGATGGAAGTGGAAGAGAGAGGAAGAGCATGGCAAACGTCTCTCCCTTTTATCATGTTCTTTCTTCCCTCTTGGCTTTGCTCCTTCCTTCAGGGTCAGGTGAGCATTACCTCATCGTAGTCCGACTGACCAAGGGAACGGGGGTGATGCGCCTGAGAGTTCAACAGATCCTTTTTTGCTGTCTAGACCAGTGTCCTTTGTTCCTTTGAGGCTGGGCTGGGTTTGTCCCATACTTGCCCTGATGAGGGTTGAACTGCCCCTTTGTTCCTAGAGAGTTTTGTCTGGGCTTGTTTTAAGCCATGAGGACACATTTTCAGCCTCATAACTACATACATGAAATTACAACCTGTAACATAACATTACTATAACAGCAATGCTCAGTGCATCATGAGCCTTCTGAAGACACCCAACATGACAAACTTAGCATTGGATACCACACAATCATATTATAAGGATGGACATGGGGGTGCATGGTGTTCCCCCGAGATACAGAGTGTCACAATAGGCATATCCTTTTGCTGGACAGTTTCCTTGGGACAGAAATTCCCTTTATAATAGATCACTTATACAGAAGCGGATTGTTTGTTTTAATGGGCTCTAGACATATCAAGATTAATGATGGCCAAATTCTTCAGCCTTTGGACACACAAGTCCCCTTAACTTTATTGAGCATTATATGCATATAATGGCTGCAGGTTCAACCTTATTGTGTAACAAGCACTCTAATACTCTGAAACATGTCCACACATCTTTACAGAATCACTGATTTTTGAGAAAAATATTTTTCATGACTGTTTAAATTTTTTGTTGATTTCAGAATACTAGTTTGCACTCATCTAATATTTTCATCTGAGGCTCTGAAAGTACTTTACAAGTACTAGCAAATTGAGTCTCACATTTCAGTTGTTTGAGGAACAATGTGTCTCTCTTTCTTCTGTCTAATTGCTAATTGATTATGAGTCTAAGTAATAATTATTTCCAAAGCAGACATAGAGACACCAACTGCTATTAGAGACAACTTGGTAGCTAGGTGGAAGCTTCAGTCATTGGAAGTGAAGAAGAATACAATGTAGAATATAACTTCTGCCACTGAAATTTCTCCTTGAGCCAGGGACTAATACCCCTGCTCTTATGAAAAGTGACATGGGACCCATGATCATCAATGGATAAGAGTTTCACATTTCATCTGAAATCTAGCACCTTCTGCAGCACAGTTTCGCCTTATACCATATTGAGGTGTATCTTCAGCCATGATTCGGAGAGAATGGTGCCATCCATTGAAGCACCAACATTACTTTTTGCAGCACCCAGTTGTTCCTTAGTGATCTCCCTTTCAAGTACTGAACTGTGTGCACTATGCTTAGTTTCTGGTGCTACGGCTACAGAACAAATGGCAACTTAGTCTGTTTCCCATATCCTCTGGATACACAGGTTGGAATCTTGTAGACTTTATCTGCTTCAGTGAACAGAACAAAGTCTGTTCTGTTAAATGGCTTATTAAGCACCTCTGTCATAAAATCTTGCCAACACAGGAATTTAAGGTATGCAAGTGGGTGAACAAACAGAAATTGGTGTCAATTTGACACCAAACTGAACCTGCCCCTCTGCTGACGCTGAATGTTGGTGCACTGTTATCAGCTGCAAATAACCTATTTATTTGTCAACATGCACTAATGCAAAAACAAGTAGAACAGTTTGGGTTACTTTTTTTGGCACTTTTGGATTTAGGTCAAAGCCGCTACTGTAGTACGGACTTTTTTATTTTTGAAATTTTAATGTAGGGTATGGCAAACTATTTCCATTTAATTACCAAATATTTCAATTTCATCAATCTAGGAATGGTGACAGCTGAGATGTTCCAAAGTTTGTGCAACAGTGATATCATGCAAAAAATGACGGAGACATTTGATGAGGTAATTGCAACATGAAACGATGACTTCATATGGCTCATTTGAATAAGCAATAGCTGTTAATATAAAAATTGGATAGTACTGTTCGTTGTCTAGTACCTCTCTCTTGCTCATTGAAGCCTACATTCCCTCTTTCTTCCCCTGTGGGAAAGGTTTTAAGCACATCTGGAATGAGAAGCAGTCGCTGAAACAGAGTATTCCTGTCTTCAGTGTTTTCATAATACTTCCCTGCGTCCTTGCCAAGTCTTGCATCTAGCTATTTTTCAGTTAAAAAAAATAAAATAAATTGTGGGCATAGCATAGTATTTTTCCTCTTTAGATGTTCTGCTAATGATAAATACAATCTGGCATGGCTGTGGGTAACATGATGCTTTGGTACCTCGTTGATAGGTGCCTTTAAAAATACATAATGTGGATGAATGGGAAGCTGCTGTTGAAACTAGTTGTCAGTTGGAACTTAAACTGTTTTCCCTTCCCATTTTGTTGATATCAATTTACATTGCTGTTCTTTTGATGTGAGAGCAATAATAATATGCATTAATGATGTCCGATCATGGTCCAGAGAGGATATTATATTCCCTGAAGTTTATTAGAAAAACTGTATCTTTAAAGTGCCACCTTCACCCCTCACTCTTGCCTGGCTTATAAAGCCAACCTCCACTCTCTTTTGCCACTTATCTCACAGTCCTCGAGTGCCTTTTTCCATGCTTGCTCTCTGAATTAGTTTGCCACCCTCATTTTATTCGTATCCTTCCTTAAGCCCCTGCTCTGAGATACCAGTAAATTGAAAATTCTGACTTTATCCATCTTAGATTTGAGACCTTTTACTGTCCTGGAGTGAATACTGTGCTTTACTTTATAATAACCCTGATCTGGCAAACACCTAGGCCATGCCTACAAGAGGAACACTTTACCGGTACAGGAATACCAGTATTCTGTACTGTCAGAACACTCCTAGTTTTGTGCAGTTATACCAGCAAAGCTGCACTTTGCACTAATATAGTAATCCCCAACCCCCTTCAGGTGAAACATGCTATACTAGTAAAAGCACAGCTTTGCATTATAGCAACATCTATGACAGAACGACAAAGAGTACTGTGGCACCTTATAGACTAACAGATGTATTGGAGCATAAGCTTTCATAGGTGAATACCCACTTTGTCAGTCGCATGGCAGAGGCTTCTGCTGGCACAGCTGTATTGGGGATCACACTTCTTCACACCCCGACTGACATAGCTATGCCATGTGAAGTCTGTAGTGTAATCATGGCATTACACATATGTTTATCTTTGCTACCGTGAGTAGTCCCATTGAAATGGAGAAAATATTTCAACGTGATAACACATCTGAGGACGAGGACAATGTTAAGCAATTTGTTAAATCACTGAAATGATGGGACTACTGATGGTAGTAAAGTTAAGCATGTGAGCAAGTGTTTTCAGGATTAGGGCAAAAAGGCTCACTTTCTCTTACCACCAAAGTGCTCGGTGGCTGCCCAGCAACTTCAAAATACAATGTGATTGAAAACATTAAAACAAGTTTAAACCATTTCAGATCCACCACTGATGTGCTTTTCAGTGCAATTTGAAATGCACAATAGTCAATGAGGGTTTTGCCTTATCTAAAGGACATTGGAATTCAGAGTGTGGTGAATTTTCAAAATTTAATTTAGCTATATTTTTAAAGATGATAATCCCCAAAGAATGCCTAGATTCATGTGAAACTGGGATTGACTGATAAAGCTGTTAGGTTTTTGAAATATGGCTTGCCTTGACTTGAAAACATGAGCATATTTGCCTACCCTTGAATTGGGACATTTCCTGGGGGTCAGCTATTTCACAATAGCAAATAATTGAATGTTGCAGATTGATATATATTTAAATTTCTAAGGGAGAAGCAGATGTTGTCTCTCAGAATAAACAGTAAAGATTATAGCTTGCACACTTCAGTACATGATGTTTAAATGAAACTTGGCACTGACTACTTGTTATTACAAGAGTACCAGTTTTTAAATAAAAACTGCATTTGTCTTTTACTGAAGTACACATTGGTTTTAGCTAAAAACAAGCCAGATAAAAGGGGATTAGATTGTGTGCATGTGTGTGAGATGTATACAGTCTCAAGTTTAAATGATATCTTAAAACATGATACACAATTGGTACTTTTATGTATGTAAAATCTTTCAGAATCACTTATTCAGTTTCATCAAAAGTTTTTATAATGTTGTCTCTTGCATTCTAGGAAACAGGATTGCAATACAAGAAATTTATGGCCTATCCCTGGATTCTGACTGTTACTTGGCCAGTGGACATGGTAAATAGCTGCATTTCTTGAATATCCTTGAAGTAAAGATTTCAAATGCTGCATATATGTGAAAATTGTACTTAATGGTGCAGTCCAATCGTACAGTGGTGAAAATCAAGTGCAGTGTTGTTGGCTGTGTGACTGCAACATTGCTTTAAATAAATAAATGTTCTTGATGTGTGATGGACCCCATTCAGCAAGAACCTGAGCACACAATGGCTTTACAAGAGTTGAAATTGCTCAGTACCTTGCAGGATTGAGCCCTACGTGAGATACAGGAGGCATATGATGTTCAAACATCTGTTTGAATGGAATGTGTTGATCTAGAACAATATCAGCTGTGCTTTCTTCCATCACCCCACTAGCCTACTTGGCTTTACTTATGTGTGTGTTCTTCCCATGCACACCTTTAAAAAATTCTTTTCTTTAGACAATATTTTGGAAGGGCCACTGTCAAGTGAAATTTGGCTCAAAGTTTAGATTTCATTAAAATAATCTTTTACAAAATTGAAGACTAATAGAGATTTCTGCAACTTTAAAAAGAAAATTGCAGTAGGATGTATAAAAACAAAAGCTATTTATCTTCAGTGTTTGATATCAGAAATAGCTTGCGGCATTGTGCTATATATGTTGTTGTAATGTGCCCATCGCCATAGTGACATGTACACAGATATTAGCAATTCCATCCCAAAGGACCAGGCCCTCCATCATCTGTACCTTTTTCTTAGAATTGGTTTTCTTGTTATATCTCCAGGAAAGATGGTTGTTCAGCAGAGGCTTGCATGCAC
This sequence comes from Gopherus evgoodei, assembly GCF_007399415.2. Classification (NCBI taxonomy): domain Eukaryota; kingdom Metazoa; phylum Chordata; order Testudines; family Testudinidae; genus Gopherus; species Gopherus evgoodei. The sequence goes on from NC_044322.1 coordinate 123,896,287, forward strand.
TGTATGCAGAAAGTCTAACATAGTATCCTAACCATGGCATGATTTGTGTTTCTCTGCTCTGCAATGGAAGAGTTCCATAACAGATTGCTATGCCCAAGAGTTTTACTCTCTATTAACCACAGTGTCCCTCTTGACTGCAACTATCTACTGGATTGTGGGAAGAATCTGTGACAATCTGTACTCCACGTTCACCACTTTTATAGGGTTATGATATATTGTGTACAAAGTATGCCCTGTAAGGTATAATTTCAAAAATTTATAATCTGCTAAATATTATTGTCCTATTGAAATGTGTGTAAAATTATGAGATTTTGCTATATGATTGTTACTGAAATATGTTGTTTTTCTGGGTAATGCCCACAAACCATTTTCTCAGAGACAAAGATCCACTGGCATGCCAGCAAGCTGTTAAAAAGCTATGACCTACTTAACTGGCTATTCAACAGCTGGGGAGAAGGTATAAACAAGAAACTTACATTTCATCCCAGAGATGGTACAAATCTTATATACACAAGGGACTGTGTGTCTGCACTCTGGCTGGGGGAGAGGAGGTAAATCCTCAAAGAGAGGAGGCTATAAAAATAAGAGACCGTGACCCCCACATCACCTCTTCCCCTCCATCTCTACTGATGATAGCTAGATCACTTGAAAGACAAAAGAAGCATTATTGCACTCTGGGGAATGTCACAGTGAGTTCTAAGATGGTCAGGCTGCAGCCCATTGATAGTGTTAAAGGTTAGCATCAGGACTTTCTAGAACATGAGTACCTCCATGTGGCACTGATGACAATCTCACTTGAAACCAAAGTGAAATTGACATTTCTTCACTGTTTCAGGTGGGAGAAATGTAGGTAGTAAACCAGCAGCACAAATGAAAAGTAAACGAGACATTCAGTTTTTATAATTATTTTTTCCTCTAATAAAGGACAATGGAGACTATCCACTCATCAAACCGGGACCCTACTGGAAGAAGTTCAAGGCCAATTTCTGCGAGTTCACTGCGGTGCTAATCCAGCAGTGCCAGTACAGCATCCTCTATGATAGTTACTTGATGGACACTGTCATCTCACTGCTTACAGGGCTAGCAGACTCCAGGGTCAGAGCATTCAGGCACACCAGCACTTTAGCAGGTAAATCCAACTCAAGTTGCTGTCACAGTTTGCATCAGAGACTGTGGGTTTTCGTGACTCGTGTGTTTACAAAACGGATCAAACATAAAAAGGACTGTAAGCTTTCCAAGGCAGGAATTGTTTTCCTTTGTACATTAATAGTGCTTAGCACGTTCTGGATGCTACTGTAGTATTAATAATCTCCTTCTGCATATATGTGTTGTTAGAGGGCTTTCCCTTCACCCTCTCCCTTGGTTCTTGTCACACAGACAGAAAGCAGAAGACAGTAAGTCTGAGGTGCAGGCAGTGCGATGTTTATTGGGGTTAGTTCCAAGCAAGCATATCCATAGCTCTACATGCTGGCAGAGTCTGTTTCCCAATGTTCCATTCCCAGCTCTGACACCGCAGAGCATTTACCTCATGTCCCCCTTCCCAGCTCTGATGCTGCAGATCCTTGCCTGTGTCTCATTCCCATTCCCACCTCCTCCTCCTTAGCAGGCCCAAATATACCTGCAGTGCACACCCACAGTCCACCCCTTACAATTTATGGTAATATGCCATTTTGGGGGGGTTGCGGGTCTGTGGTCTTCGACCCACCTCTTTTGTATCCCATGGGAGGGATGAGGAGTGAGATTGTGCTACAGTTAGGGACAGGCATTTCTTTTATCTTTTGTGTTTTATACCTTTCCCCCCATCTCCCTTTGACCCTCCCAACTGGTTATGTAATCTTGCCTTAAAATAGAAGTTTAAACAATCTTAAAGTGTGCTCTTGAGTAACACTTTAACTACTCTTATCTGTTCCCATTGTACTAACAAATCCATCGGACTAAGTGAATGCAACATACACAGTCTTTGTCTTTTGTTTACACATATTAGTATAAAATATAAAAATATTAAAGGTCAAACCCAAAATTCTATCCAAGTCTAACAAACAAGCCTGTATATTAGCATGTGTGAATGTAATTTGGAAGCACTGGATGTGGTAGGTATCCTGTTGGCTTTAAGAAAAGCAGAGATATTTAAAATACATTCAAGAGTATCTTCGGCACCCCAAAATTCTTGCTTGAAGAGGAAGCTTGGAATGTAGATTATCGGTAAAGTAGATCAGTTACATTTTAATATTTAGCAAAATCTTTTGTAACAGCTGAGATAATTAATTTCAGAATTCTGCTGTGTACTGGAAGTTATGCATAAGCAGTAGCTGCTTTTCACTGTTAGTTTTCTGTCACTAATTTTCATTCCACCCCCACTGAGTGAATATAATTAGTATAAAAGGGAGGATCTTAAAACTTATGAGGCCTGTCCTAAGAAACGTGTCATTCAAGAGGTTTTTTATGATACCCCTACTAAACCGAATACCTTTTTAGCTTGCTTACCTCGCACAGCGTGACAGTCTCTAAGTGAGTTTATACTTTTTAAAAAGCCAACAATTGGTCACAGCACAGCCCCTCTCCCCTTTTTTTGCCTTTGCCATCTCTGCACACTGACAAAATGGAAATCTAACTGTTGGTCTGAATCCACAAAAGTAAACACACTTTATACTGTTTCATAAAGACCATCAGACTCTGGCTCATGTGTTCTTGAACTCTTGCACTGATTTCGCTATATTTCTTCACATCCGAGGAAGGCACTTATCCTATAGCTCTAGATTGTTGTCCAAAATTAAGGAGGAAATCTGCAACATGCAACATCACCTGGACCAAAGAAGTATATCACCTGGAGTAGAATAAAACACCTTCTGACAACCCTTTTGTTTCAAAACCAAGTAGTAAATTTAAATGAAATATTACCCCAACATCTGTCTTTTTGCTGCTCCTACCTTGGATTGTGATCTTACAACCTAAGCAGGGTTGGGGTTGACCAGTACACTTGTGTGTTTTAACATGTTGAATATACTTACTTGGTTTCTCTTCCTTTTCAGCGGTGAAGCTTTTGACAGCACTTGTAAGAGTAAATCTAAATCTTGATATTAGCAAGTGTAATGCTCAAAGGCTGTATCAAGTGGAGAAGAACAGGATTTCTGTCAAGAGGACCAATCAGAGACTGGATCAGTTAGAGAGAAAAAGGAAAGAGGTGGGTCAGGTTTGTTATTTGGGTTGGGTGAAGATGTAGTAAAAGAGGTGGCTCTTTTCTGGCTGCTGACTTACACATGTTTTTCTGACACTTTTGAAATAGGGGGAGGTGGTATTTGCTAAGCATCAATGATAGATTGCAAAGCAGTTCTCACTTACGGGTTCGGTGCTACACTGACAAGCACTCCAGACGTGCCGCACACAACTGATCTGCGTATTACTACTTGCTGTAGCCATTATGCAGCAGTAGAGGGCGTAGTATTCTTCGAAGTCTCTGTTTTGATGATAGCCTCTCAAAATTGGGGATGTGGCTAGCTGGTGAATTGGCATCTCTTTTGTGCCCATCTGGTAATTTTTTCATGTCTTTTCATTCACATACATGCACACACAAAACTGGGCTCCCACAAACCATGAGCCAATTCTTTGGTCTTTGCTCAGATTGTACTCTGGAATTTGACCAAAGATACTGGAATTTGTTACCGTATGAACAAAGGATTCTTAAAATGCCATGTGACGGCAATTTAAACTATGGCTCATCTCTCCTCTGCTGCCCAGACTCCATTATTCCTTCCCTGTCATCCAGACAGCCTCTTGTGACTCTCGTACTGTCCATGCAGCATCCTGCACCATGGAAAATTATCCTTTAGGTGCTGGCATAGTTTCTTGTTGCACAAATGTGAGTGAGTGTCCCTGCCCCACTGAGCTTGCAACCAAGTAACTCGGATGTAATCTTCGAACTCCCTCATGAGTACAATTGTTGTATTTGTAAGAAGAGGCAAATGGTGAAAGGTGGCTGAGTAGGACAAGAGAGACAGACCAGGGCAAGTGTTAGCTTCCTGATCCTGGTCTCTTGGGCAAATCAGAGGGAAGGCGGGTGGGGTGGGAAGTTACTTGTCACCTTCGTGGTATCTTTATTAAACAGAAATGATAGATTATGACTAAATGATCTATTGTCTCTGAAGACCTCTACCATGTTTTCAGGGCTTGGTAAAGGTGCACACTGGACTACTTCATCCAGAGGTATTTTGGGGGTTTTCCAGCTTCTGACTTTTCTTCTACCACATGTCCAAGTATATTTGTAGTGCAGCTTTGCCGGGGTTTGTCCCTCAGCGGGGCTGTGGGGTATCCCACTGCCTCACTCTAGCTCGCCGTCTGTTGGCTCTGCGGTTGTGGAAAATAACTCACACTAGGTTAGGGGCTCAGGCCCTTGGAGCGGGGCTGAATCGACAGTCAAATGGTGGCCCAGGCCCTAGGATAGGGCGGGGCAGCCAGCAAACAGTCAGAGACTCAGGCTCTTAGATGGGCTGAGTCAGCAGTTCAATAGCAGCCCAGGCCCTAGGTCAGGGCGGGGCAGCAACC